>NW_027361672.1:24682500-25930000 GCF_039654945.1 Dendrobates tinctorius
CGAGCCCAGGTCACGTGCAAGAGGTGGAATGTAGATGCCTGTTATGATTAGGTAACCAAGAAGGATAGCAGGGGAATAGGCTAGGCAACCAGATAACCAGAGAGGTTGGTAACTTAACGGATTGCAGACCCCTAAACTGACAACACAACTAGAATTAGCCATGGGACGTACCTACGATGCCCTAGACGCCTCGGTACAGCCAAATAATTAACTAAGCCTAAAGAGAGAAAGGGGAAAGCTAAACTGCCCCGGAGTAGAACCCCAAAGGAATAGATAGCCCCGAACATATATTGCCAGTGAGACAAGATGAGGCACAAAACACAGGCAGAAAATAGAGTAAGCAAATGATGGGGCCCAAACTGTCTAGATAGAACAGGACAGGAAAGGATACTGTCTGCAATCACGCAAAAAACCCTAAGAAAAAATCCAAAACGTCTGATATGCAAAAATACTGAGGCCACACGACCTCTCCCCCACTAAATCAGAACTCTGGTATGAACTGGACGCAAAACAAAATATACTGATATAACAGGGGATTAGAAATATTGAAAAGACTGACATGAGCTGTGGCATATGGAACAGAGTCCAGCACAGGTCCCAGCAGGGAACAAGGCTGAACTCACACCAGAAAAGCAGAAATCAGAGAAAAGCAAAATATGGATCAAATGCAAAAAGATTCAAGCAGACAAAAAACTTATCTGACAGATGCAGGACAAATCAGGAGGCAGGCAGACTTCCAAAATGCTCAGGAAGAAAACCAAATCACCGGCAACAACTGAGGGAAGGTTGCTCACTTAAATCTCTTCAGTCTGTAACACCTGACCTCCAATCATCCTCCTCAGGTGATTAACTTCTGTCAGCCAGACCAGATCCATTACAAGCAGCAACTGCCAGAGGGAGCCCAAACTCAGAAGCCAGGTCAAAAATGTTCACAACAGAGACCGCTCAGATGCAGGAGTCCCAGCACCCACCCCCACCACATGCGTACCTCCCATAGTGTCATAAAACATAAACAGAAATAACAATAAAGGTATATGGGGTATACAGCAGAATATAATAAATATGGTGTGGAAGAGACGGAGGCTTGTCCAGTAGATGAATGTCTTCCCGGCACAGGGAGCATCATGATACATGATACATGATACATGATACATGAAAATTGATAACATCAGGGACAGTTTTGGTCAACAACCCCCAGAGCCCTTCCTCCCGACTTCCCAGCCCTCCACCTTCAAAACCAACTTCTCCACCATTACAGAAGATCGACTCTCCACTCTACTCTCAAGATCACATCTCACCACCTGTGCACTCGACCCGATCCCATCCCACTTCATCCCAAACCTCACCACAGTCTTCATCCCAACCCTAACCCATCTCTTCAACCTATCACTAACAACTGGTGTTTTCCCCTCAAGCTTTAAACATGCCTCCATCACACCTATCCTCAAAAAGCCCTCTCTTGACCCATCCTCTGTATCTAGCTATCGCCCTATATCACTTCTCCCATACGCCTCCAAGCTACTGGAACAACACGTCTACCTTGAACTGTCCTCCCATCTCTCTTCTTGCTCCCTCTTCGACCGCTTACAATCTGGCTTCCGGTCACACCACTCCACTGAAACTGCCCTTACTAAGGTCACCAATGACCTCTTAACTGCCAAGAGCAAGCGACACTACTCTGTCCTCCTCCTCCTGGACCTGTCGGCTGCCTTTGACACAGTGGACCATTCCCTATTATTACAGACCCTCTCATCCCTCGGCATCACAGACTTGGCCCTCTCCTGGATCTCATCATACCTAACAGACCGGACATTCAGCGTCTCCCACTCACACACCACCTCCTCACCTCGCCCCCTATCTGTCGGAGTCCCACAAGGTTCAGTCCTAGGGCCCCTGCTGTTCTCTATTTACACCTTTGGCCTGGGACAGCTCATAGAATCTCATGGCTTTCAGTATCATCTTTATGCTGATGACACACAGATCTACATCTCTGGACCAGATATCACCTCCCTACTAACCAGAATCCCTCAATGTCTGTCCACTATTTCATCCTTCTTCTCCACTAGATATCTGAAACTCAACATGGACAAAACAGAATTCATCATCTTTCCCCCATCTCACGTGACCCCCCCTACGAACCTATCAATTACAGTAAATGACTGCCCACTCTCCCCAGTCCCACAAGCTCGCTGCCTCGGAGTAATCCTTGATGCTGATCTCTCCTTCAAACCACATATCCAAACCCTTTCCACTTCCTGCCGACTTCAACTCAAAAATATTTCACGCATCCGTTCATTCCTCACCCAAGAATCTGCAAAAACCCTAGTCCATGCCCTCATCATCTCTCGCCTTGACTACTGCAACCTCATGCTCTGCGGCCTCCCCTCAAACACTCTCGCACCCCTCCAATCTATTCTAAACTCTGCTGCCCGACTAATCCACCTGTCCCCCCGCTATTCCCCAGCTTCTCCCCTCTGTCAATCCCTTCACTGGCTCCCAATTGCCCAGAGACTCCATTACAAAACCCTAACCATGACATACAAAGCCATCCACAACTTGTCTCCTCCATACATCTGTGACCTCGTCTCCCGGTACTTTCCTGCACGCAACCTCCGATCCTCACAAGATCTCCTTCTCTACTCCCCTCTTATCTCCTCTTCCCACAATCGCATACAAGATTTCTCTCGCGCATCACCCCTACTCTGGAACTCTCTACCACAACATATCAGACTCTCACCTACCATCGAAACCTTCAAAAAGAGCCTGAAGACCCACCTCTTCCGACAAGCCTATAACCTGCAGTAACCACCGATCGACCAAACCGCTGCACGACCAGCTCTACCCTCGCCTACTGTATTATCACCCATCCCTTGAAGATTGTGAGCCCTCGCGGGCAGGGTCCTCTCTCCTCCTGTACCAGTTATGACTTGTATTGTTTAAGATTATTGTACTTGTTTTTATGTATACCCCCCTCACATGTAAAGCGCCATGGAATAAATGGCGCTATAACAATAAATAATAATAATAATAATAATAATAATAATACATCACGTTTAAGTACGGCATAAGGTCAATGCGGACATAGAATATAACTGGAATAAAAATAAGAAACAACAAAGGTTACAGAGATAAAAACAATAATAAAAAATCACAGGGTCCCAAACAGTGGGGGCCATTCCAAAAAAGTTGGAATAACATAGATGGTGACTAGAATGGAGAGCTAGAGACCCTCATGTCCACATTACAAATAGGAGGAAAAGCTCAAAGACTCGTTAAGTCCAAGGGGTTTTAGAGTGTTAAGGCGTACAATCCAGCTCGCTTCTCGTTTGGGTCAGACATTTCTTATAATTACCCCCTTTTAGGCCCAAATGGATACTCTCTATCCCTCTGATCTGAAGAGAGCCCACGTCACAATTAGGCTTTGATTTGAAGTGACGTGGCAACGTCTTCAGACAAGAGGGTTCGGGTTCATCTCTGTCAGCGCGAATGTCCCTGACATGTTCCCGGACACGGACACGAAGCTCCCTAGAAGTCAGCCCGATATATATCAGAGAGCAACCACACGTGGCATAATATATGACATTCATTGTCCCACATGTGATATGCTGTCTGATACTGAACTCCCTGGCCCCGCCTGAAGGTACAAAGGAGAAACTTCTTAGGACATTTGCGCATGCCATACAGTGACCACACAGGAAACAGCCCACAACTGGACCCCTCGTGGAGAATGGATTCACGATGGGAGGTATGTAATGACTCCTTACCAATAAATTGGCCAAATTAGGAGATCTTCTCGCTGTCATAGATGGAGTTTCACCAATGGCGGGTTTCAAGGAGGGCTCAGTGGTCAAAACTGACCAATGCTTCTTTAGAATATCTCTCATGTTCGCCCACTCGTGATTATATGTGGTGATAAATCTCATCTTATTCTCCTCCCTAGATGTATCCCCCCAGAATGCTGGGGGTACAAAGGATCATTACGTGGTGTCCTTCTGGCCCTGTCAAAGTCACGTCTGATGCATCTGCGGCTGTAACCCTGATGCTCAAATCGGGTAGTGAGATCAGCCACCTGAGAATAAAATCTCTCATGCGTGGAACAGATTCGCCTCATCCTTAGGAACTGTCCGACCGGGACAGCTCTCACGGTGGATGGATTATGAGCGGACTCAGCGCGAAGCAAGGCATTAACAGAAGTTGATTTCCTAAAGACATCAGTTTGAAGTCTTCTAGTGCCATCAATTTGTAAACTGATGTCCAAGAAGTCGATTTTGCATGGATCATATTGATACTTCAATCTAATGTTAACAGAGTTGCAATTCAGCTGGTCCATAAAAGTCTCGAGCTGCTGTGCCATCCCTCCCCACATCATAAAGATGTCATCTATGTATCTAAGCCAGCACAGCACATGGTCTGTGGCCTGTGCGCCCGCGCCACCAAAAATTGATCTCTCTCAGGCACCTTAGAAGAGATTTGCATACGCAGGCGCTCATGCCACGCCCATGGCTGTGCCGTGTTTCTGTAGATAAAAAGTGTCTTTAAATACAAAAAAATTGAGGGTTAGGACAAAGCACAGCAACTCGAGAATAAATTCACACAGAGAGCCATCCAGGTCGGAGGACCCATGGAAAAGGCGAACTGCATCCACACCGTGGCTATGTTCGAAGCAGGTATAAAGTGCTTGTACATCAATGGTGACCAGAAGAACACCATCATCCACAGAGACCCCGTCAACATGCGATAGGACATCCATCGTGTCACGGACATAAGAAGGTAATATTGCGACCAAGGGTTTCAGATAGTAGTCAATAAACCGACAGACAGGATCGCACAAATTGTCGATGCCCGACACGATTGGACGTCCTGGGGGTTGAGGGCGTCTTTGTGGATCTTAGGGAGGAGATAAAAGTAGATATCTTGGGGGACCTGACCATCAGTCCCTCCAACACCTTTTTTCTGCTGTAACCGAGAGGAGAAGGAGGACACCAGATTATATGTCAATTTTGTGTAGGTCTCAACATCATTTAATTGGCGAAATGCCTCTTTCTCGTATTTATCATATGGCCAAATTACAATGTTCCCCCCCTTGTCCGCTGGCTTAAATACAATGTCCTTAAAAGATTGTAGATCTTTGATAGCCTGACGTTGTTGTGTCAGATTATCAAATTTACAGCGAGAGGAAAGTAATTTCTAATCCTCTGAAACCAATTTGGTAAATATATCTACTGCTGCACATAAGGACAAGGGGGAACCTAGTTGATTTGGGCAATACGGCAGGTGGAAACCTACCTGAAGAGGACGTAGATTGCTCATCAAGAAGTTCCTCTAGGACCCTCAGTACCTCCCCCTCCATCTCGGTCAGTGAATCCCCGGAAGTTGCCTCTTGTGATGTAATTTCTTCAGGACAAGCTTCCGGGAAAACAAATGTAGGTCCTTCAGGGCTGTAAAGTAATCAAAGGCATTAGTTGGAGAGAACATCAGGCCCCTACCTAAAACCTCCAACTGGGTGTCCGTGAGAGATCGTGTGGATAAGTTAATTACCTGAAGCCCCGCTGACTGCCGGAGGTGGGCTGTCTTCCTGTGTTACTCTTGCTCTTAGCAGCCTGGCGTGTATGCATCTTTTTACTCATAGAGGCATACGATGCTCCGTTGGGGAGTATGCATCTTGAGGAGTATTGTCGTCACGTGAAATATTAAATCTAGTCAATGCAGATCGAGATCTTGAGTGAAAAAAATATCTATTTTGTGGGTGTGAACTATCACTAGGACCACGCCACCTGTAAACATTAGGCGATTGCTTATCACGTATATCCCTCTTAAATTTTCTGGCCTTGGTACTCTGTATGTCGTTGGCCCATTTTTGTAAATCTGCAACTATGTCATCACTTAATTTTTTCAAGGCCTCAGATGTCATTTCTTTCCTGAGAGTGACCTGAATCAACTCGATCTCTGTCTCAATTTCCACCAAGGTGTGAGCATCCATGCTCTTAAGTAATGCCATATAGCCATAGGAGCAAGTGTTCGAGAGCTCCTCCCATTTTGTCTTGAAATCCTCATTCAATATGGAAAATGAGGGAAAGACTTGAATTCTCAAGCCTCGGGGAACAAGTCCCCCCTCCAAATATTTCTACAAAAAGGCATGGTTCCATCATACTCTGGTTCTTTTCCATAGAAGCTCTTTAAAACAAATAATAGCTTCATTTAAGTCACCATTAGGTTCATCCATACCCCCATTAGGGCCATCCTTAAATGTATGGTTAATCTGAGCACACCATGTAGAGTCACGTGCTCTAAAGTCCATTGTAATCCTGGAAAAGACTGTGATAAACACAGAATAAATTATGATAGCAACAACATGTAGCATGATTTACTCAGAAGTAGAGTTGAGCGATACCGTCCGATACTTCAAAGTATCGTATCGGATGGTATCGGCCGATCTTTAAAAAAAGTATCGGTATCGCCGATTCCGATACCGGAAGTCCCATTCAAGTCTATGGGACTTCCGGTATCGGAATAAGAAAAACCCTTTCCTGCCCTTGTACAGCCTCTCTGGGGTCTGTACGGGCCTTTCGGGGGGCTGTGCCGGCCTGCCAGGGGGTCTGTGCAGGCTCCGGTGGTCTGTGCCGGCTTGCCGGGGGGCTGTGCAGGCTCCGGTGGGCTGTGCCGGCCTGCCGGGGGGCTGTGCCGGCCTGCCGGGGGGCTGTGCAGGCTCCGGGGGGCTGTGCCGGCCTGCCGGGGGGCTGTGCCGGCCTGCCGGGGGGCTGTGCAGGCTCCGGGGGGCTGTGCCGGCCTGCCGGGGGGCTGTGCCGGCCTGCCGGTGGTCTGTGCAGGCTTCGGGGGTCTGTGCAGGCATCGTCCGATGGGACTACAAGTCCCATCGGGCGATGCCTGCTACCATGACAGTGATTGACACATTAGCCAATGATGGGACAGTAGTAGTCCCATCATCCGGCTAATGTGTTAAATGTAAAAAAAAAAAAAAAAAAAAAAAAAAAATTACATGCTACATACATACAACATGCATACTACATACATGCTACATTCATACTACATACTACATACATGCTACATTCATACTACATAAATACTACATGCAACATACATACTACATATATACTACATACATACTACATATATACTACATGCATGCTACATACATACTACATGCTACATACTACATACATACTACATGCATGCTACATACATACTACATGCTACATACATACTACATATATACTACATGCATGCTACATACATACTGCATGCTACATACATACTACATATATACTACATGCATGCTACATACATACTACATGCTACATACATACCACATATATACTACATGCATGCTACATACATACTACATGCTACATACATACCACATACATACTACATGCATGCTACATGCTACATACATACTACATATATACTACATGCATGCTACATACATACTACATATATACTACATGCATGCTACATACATACTGCATGCTACATGCATGCTACATACATACTACATACATACTACATACATACCACATATATACTACATACATACAATACATTCATACAATACATACATAGACATACAGTACATATAACATAGAGTAACATACTTACCAATACTTGTCACATTGTTCCCCGAAGCCATTGTCGTCTACGGAATAAATATTAACATAACAAACCACAAAAATACTCACCCACGATCCGAAGCAGTCCACGAGTGTGTCCCACGACGATCTTGGGTAGAGAACTGCAGCATCAGATGATGCTGCCGTTCTCTACGGGCTGCAGGAATCCAATGACGGAAGGTAGGTATCCTTCCGCACTGTATTCCTCCGCCACTTAAAAAAAAAAAAGTCCCTAGTCTCACTTTATGCCATTGCTGTGTGGGAATTTCCCACGCAGCAATGGCATAAAGTGAGACTAGGGACTTTTTTTTTTTTAAGTGGCGGAGGAATACAGTGCGGAAGGATACCTACCTTCCGTCATTGGATTCCTGCAGCCCGTAGAGAACGGCAGCATCATCTGATGCTGCAGTTCTCTACCCAAGATCGTCGTGGGACACACTCGTGGACTGCTTCGGATCGTGGGTGAGTATTTTTGTGGTTTGTTATGTTAATATTTATTCCGTAGACGACAATGGCTTCGGGGAACAATGTGACAAGTATTGGTAAGTATGTTACTCTATGTTATATGTACTGTATGTCTATGTATGTATTGTATGAATGTATTGTATGTATGTAGTATATATGTGGTATGTATGTAGTATGTATGTAGTATGTATGTAGCATGCATGTAGCATGCAGTATGTATGTAGCATGCATGTAGTATATATGTAGTATGTATGTAGCATGCATGTAGTATATATGTAGTATGTATGTAGCATGTATGTATGTGGTATGTATGTAGCATGTAGTATGTATGTAGCATGCATGTAGTATATATGTAGTATGTATGTATGTATGTAGCATGTAGTATGTATGTAGCATGCATGTAGTATGTAGCATGCATGTAGTATATATGTAGTATGTATGTAGCATGCATGTAGTATATATGTGGTATGTATGTAGCATGTAGTATGTATGTAGCATGCATGTAGTATATATGTAGTATGTATGTATGTATGTAGCATGTAGTATGTATGTAGCATGCATGTAGTATGTATGTAGCATGCATGTAGTATGTATGTAGCATGCATGTAGTATATATGTAGTATGTATGTAGTATGTATGTGGTATGTATGTAGCATGTAGTATGTATGTAGCATGCATGTAGTATGTATGTAGCATGCATGTAGTATGTATGTAGCATGCATGTAGTATGCATGTAGCATGCATGTAGCATGTATGTAGTATGTATGTAGTATGTATGTAGTATGTAGCATGTATGTAGTATGTATGTGGTATGTATGTAGCATGTAGTATGTATGTAGCATGCATGTAGTATATATGTAGTATGTAGTATGTATGTGGTATGTATGTAGCATGCAGTATGTATGTAGCATGTATGTAGTATGTATGTAGTATATATGTAGTATGTATGTAGCATGTAGTATGTATGTAGCATGCATGTAGTATGTATGTAGTATGTATGTAGCATGTATGTAGTATGTATGTAGTATATATGTAGTATGTATGTAGCATGTAGTATGTATGTAGCATGCATGTAGTATGTATGTAGTATGTATGTAGCATGTATGTAGTATGTATGTAGCATGTAGTATGTATGTAGCATGCATGTAGTATGTATGTAGTATTTTTTTTTTTTTTTTTTTTTTAACATTTAACACATTAGCCGGATGATGGGACTACTACTGTCCCATCATTGGCTAATGTGTCAATCACTGTCATGGTAGCAGGCATCGCCCGATGGGACTTGTAGTCCCATCGGACGATGCCTGCACAGACCCCCGAAGCCTGCACAGACCACCGGCAGGCCGGCACAGCCCCCCGGCAGGCCGGCACAGCCCCCCGGAGCCTGCACAGACCACCGGCAGGCCGGCACAGCCCCCCGGCAGGCCGGCACAGCCCCCCGGCAGGCCGGCACAGCCCCCCGGCAGGCCGGCACAGACCCCCACAGGGTGCACAGACCACCGGCAGGCCGGCACAGCCCCCCGGCAGGCCGGTACAGACCCCGGGCAGTCCACACAGCCCCCCGGCAGGCCGGCACAGCCCCCCGGCAGGCCGGCAGAGACCCCCGGAAGGCCCGAAATGACGGCGCATCATGATGCGCACACACAGCGCATCATGATGACGTCAGTCTGTCAATCAACTTTGAACTTCCGATTCCGATGCCGAATTCCGATATTGAAAAAATATCGGAAGTCGGTATCGGAATTCCGATACAGCAAGTATCGGCCGATACCCGATACTTGCGGTATCGGAATGCTCAACACTACTCAGAAGAAAAAAAGTGCAAAGTTAGCACCCAAATATTCCAAAAACTGGAAAAAGTTCAAGCTCCATAAAACTTCTTATGCCATTGGTGGTCAGTCAGATGGGCCACCAATGGCATAAGAAGGTCCTTTCAGATTTCATTATCAATATCTCCTTGAGAAAGCCGTTCCACTTCTGGCGAAACGTGCGTCGGAGGTTCCTTTCGGATCCAAACCTGGTGTCCTGTCCCCATTCCCTATAGGTAAGCTTCACTCTCCCCCCTTTTTACCTGAGCCATACAAGTGCTACTTCGGTTTATACTTTGTATTTACATTTGTGGGGGACTCTGCACTGGGGTACTATTATGTGATATAGGACAGCACACCGGGGTTGTGGGGGCCCATCCTGGGTTAATTCCTGGTGATCTGTGCCAGCCATATATTTATATTGACTTTGGTTGCCCCTATCTCTTCGATTTGCACTTGCCTGGTAATTTTATCTAGACACTAAGCACCTTATTATCTATTTCAGGGGTAACCGTGTGCCTGATTATTTGCACTTTTTTGCTGGCACTGGACTCTGGGTTTGGTCCTTCATTTATTGCATCCTTTTTGTATCTTGTACTGTCTATATGTGTACCATTATTACTGCTTTGACTTTTTAATATGAGATTAATAAAATTTGCTATTTTATACATATGCTCCTTTTCTTCTACTATTATTATTCTGTAGTGCATTGTAGGACCTTATAATTCCCAGGATGTCATGATATTGGCTTGAGTCATGGTCATTTATTGCATACTGAACTTTTAGGAGGTCCATAGCTGGTGCATGCACCTTAGCCAAGTCACACAATGCAGGATAAGAGCTGCTTGTGGGAAAAGAACATGAGCGCCTACAGAGGTGAGCCAGCAGATAGAGGCCCCCCAAATTTTGGTTAACAAAGCCAACAGAAAGTATAAGGGTAATACCAACACGCTAAACCACTTTGCAGGCTATGGACATTTATTTTTATTTATAAATCTTGTTTCTCATCTTTGTTGAATTTTATCACAAGTGCTAAGTCAACCATATAGATAAAAAAAGAAGACTCACCACCTTTTAGCATTCCCAAGGTATGCCTTGCCTTAATAGATTCAGGTATAGCTTGACCAGGGTAGTCTGTACACCTATCATCTCTGCTATGATAGATTGCTGGCAATGTGAAGACCTGCTGGTTAAGTCTTTGTCTTCAGCAATTATCAGACCATCAGCTTGTCAAGGCTGAGCTTTGTAAGCAGTGCATGAATCATAAAGAAAAGTACAATGGTTGTAAATAGTATGAAGAAGATATTGAGGCTTCTGTGGGCATCATGGCAGGTGGCTTTTCAATGTGAAATGTGACACCTCTTTGTGGTGTTGTCCCTTTGGAGCTGACCCTCCTTAAGGGGGTTTTACACTAAGCAATATCGCTCGCTAGCAATATCGCTAAAACGTCACTGGTTTTGTGACGTTATAGCGATATTTCTAGCGATATCGCTATGTGTGATACTTACCAACGACCGGCTCCCCCGCTGCTCATCGCTGATCGCGCGAGAATGTCCGGCTCCATTTCTCGTCGGGCGCTTCCTGCTGAGACTTCCTGCTGTGACGACGAGCGACGCGTGGAGGCGGGCGGGAGGATGCAGGATCGCTGTGTGTGAAAGGTGAGTATCGTGCGCTGCGTCGCTGCTGCATCGCTGTGAGATCTTTCTGTATGAAAGCTCACTAGCGATCATTTAGCGATGCACCAGCGATCCTGACCGGGTCGGATCGCTGGTTGGATCGCTGGTGCATCGCTAAATGTAAAAGGGCCTTTAATGTCTCATGCTAAGAGATATAGGGACTGCTCAAGCAGGTGGTGGGGACTGTTTGCTTGTACAGTCTAGAAGAGGTGCTAAGAATGACAGAATACTCTGTTCATTTTGTATAGGAATACACTCATGGAAAGACACCTGATGCCATTCAAGAATAGATGACATCCATGCAGGACCTTTGGCATTGTGGAGACACTCTAGAAATTTTAGTTGATTCACTTTAAGCTCCTGTAAGAGAATTGCATTTTCTGTACAAATTTACTGCCACATTGAACCTTCCACGTGACCCCCTAAAATATCCAATTCTACTTTGTGCACAGGCATACTCAGAAAATCTCCTCCTCCCTTCCCCATCTCCTGCAGTCCAAGATACTATCTAAAGCCCACTCTTGCCATTGATGAATAGTTGTGCTTCATTGTTCTTATTGAGTAGAAAAGTTCTTCTACTACTCAGTACATCATGGCATCTCATAGTTAATATATCACTATTGCAAATCAAATGTTATTTAATGAGGGCAATCAAAACCGTAATGTTCAGATTGCTTTGCTTCATGCATACCATGATCATTACATACCATACTCCATACGTAAAGTAGCATAGGCAAAATTAAAATAATTCACAAGATAGAAATAAAATATAAAGAGAAAGAATTATATTTTACATAAAAGAATATTAACACTTCTGAATGTATAAAGTATAAGTAAAAATGTTAAAGTTTATTATATACTCATCTGCATGAATTAGAACCCTAAGCCAAGTTGTAAATACTGTTTATTGTATATTTCATGGAAAGTAAGCATATGTAAGCCATTAGAAGTACCTTGAATCCATTTATAATTTGACAAATAGGCTGTTAAATCCTGCAGAGAAACGTTTAGGCACACGATTGAAGAGCCATATTGTGATTTCCTCATGGTTCGTGGAATGGACGGCATATACGTGTTGATATTAGTAATGGATGCCAGACAGCACTGGAATGTGGCTTGACTCTTTCCTATTGCACCAATAAAAACAGCTAGAAAGCATATCAAAGCCAATGTGTCTCTCTAAAATTTGCATGGAAAATGGATTTGCACAGAGATTTGTGCCTTTTTTGCAAACAGAAATTTAGTAAGGGAAGTTAAGATCCCAACAATTTAGAACCTAGAAAAGAATTACATTTGTGGAAAATGTAGATATCACAATGTAAGTTTTGTTCTCAATTTCAGCAATGCATTTCCAACTTACAGTACTGTTGTGCTATTGTACTTTTCTTTGTTAAAGATTTTGTTCATTTATGTTGTTTTATGACATTGTGCCCATTGAAATCAGCAATCTTTAATTTCTAAACTTGGCATCAATCAAAGACACAATGGCTTCCTTACTGACTCCAGCTGATTTTTTTGAGATTCCAATAATAATAGTTCTCTGCACTTACTTCACAACAAATATACAGTATGTATGAAATGCAGAGCCTCATATCAGATTTACTAAAAAAGATACTACATATATTTAATATTAAAAGAAAGCAGAAATTGTTTAGAGAAGAAATATACATTATTTCATGAATATGTCAGTTGCAGTAATTACTTGTACTCTTCATTAAATTTTTCTGGAGCAACTTTTCTTAGAACTTGGTTTTGTACTTTTCTTCTATATGGTTCCAGAAAATTAAAAAAAAAAAAAAAAAATATATATATATATATATATATATATATATATATATATACACATATGAACAACGGCAAGGCAGGGTCCAGCAATAACGTGAGCAATCCAGGATGCTGTTAAAAAATTGTTCTTTCTTTTTATTCATAAATCCATTAAAATGCAATGGTCCAAGCAATTCAAAACAGCAATAACGCAGGAAAGTCGTGCAGATAGGACTACGCGTTTCAGCGGTAAAGCCCGCCTTCTTCACGGTCCAGAATCTAATCTGCTTTCCAAACATGGAACCTTATATACATCCCACTCCCATCAGGGTAATTATAAACATATGTGAGAGACTTAAAAACATGAGCTAAAAAAGCAGATCAAACATATAAACTATCCACATATTGATCAGTATACAACATGCATGAAGATTATAAAGAAAGGATTCAACATATTGGAGAAAAATACAATCGGAATATCCAATAACCTGACCATAAAATTTGAGTGGTACAAAAACAGAACAATAATATTAACCAGCGTTATATAGTGCAAATATATCAATAGTGCATAATGATATCCAGGCGGTTATTAAAGCCCTGTGGCATGCGAGTCCCCAGCTCAAATATCCACCTACTCTCTCTTGCAAGCACTTTTTTATGAAAATCTCCCCCCCTCAATGGTTTTTTTACATGCTCTATGCCCATAAAAGAAAAACCGCGTAAATCCCCATTATGTTTTTTTGAGAAATGTCGGGATACTACTGATGCACCAACCATAGGCAAATTACTAGCGTCTGATAGGTGTTTGCGGATTCTAGTTTTAAGGGGGTTCATCGTGCAACCTACATATTGCATGCGGCATATATTGCAATTAATTAGATACACTACATTCTCCGTATTACAGTTTATAAAAGAACAAACATTAAACTGTTTTTTATTGGAAATAGATGTAAATATTTTGGATTTATTAGCAAAACCGCAGCACTTGCAGATATTGGCACCGCATTTAAAAAATCCTGTTGTTTTTAACCAATTGCTAGGGGAAATTTTATCCGGATCTTTAAACATGCTGGGTGATAATATTGTAGCTAAAGTCGGGGATTTCCAATAAAAAACAGTTTAATGTTTGTTCTTTTATAAACTGTAATACGGAGAATGTAGTGTATCTAATTAATTTCTCAAAAAAACATAATGGGGATTTACGCGGTTTTTCTTTTATGGGCATAGAGCATGTAAAAAAACCATTGGGGGGGAGATTTTCATAAAAAAGTGCTTGCAAGAGAGAGTAGGTGGATATTTGAGCTGGGGACTCGCATGCCACAGGGCTTTAATAACCGCCTGGATATCATTATGCACTATTGATATATTTGCACTATATAATGCTGGTTAATATTATTGTTCTATGTTTTTGTACCACTCAAATTTTATGGTCAGGTTATTGGATATTCCAATTGTATTTTTCTCCAATATGTTGAATCCTTTCTTTATAATCTTCATGCATGTTGTATACTGATCAATATGTGGATAGTTTATATGTTTGATCTGCTTTTTTAGCTCATGTTTTTAAGTCTCTCACATATGTTTATAATTACCCTGATGGGAGTGGGATGTATATAAGGTTCCATGTTTGGAAAGCAGATTAGATTCTGGACCGTGAAGAAGGCGGGTTTTACCGCTGAAACGCGTAGTCCTATCTGCACTACTTTCCTGCGTTATTGCTGTTTTGAACTGCTTGGACCATTGCATTTTAATGGATTTATGAATAAAAAGAAAGAAAAATTTTTTAACAGCATCCTGGATTGCTCACGTTATTGCTGGACCCTGCCTTGCCGTTGTTCACATTTGTATAGATGGACTCCTACATCCTGATCCGGGCACAACGGAGATAACCAGGTTAGCTGAGGTTCCAGGTGGTTCACAGGAGTGAGCTGGTCTACATTGTTGGACTTATATGTTATTGGGAGCTTTGACCGTGCTTCTCCCCATAAGGAACAGCTTTTCACTGCAGCAGGATTTACTTTTATTGGTCACTTGAATACAACATGTTACCTTCTAAGGATTCCACGAGAGATACACAGGACTATACGGTACGTCTCAATAAGCTTGCCAGTATTTTTCAGGAAGATTTGAATGAAAATTGTCCTGCTGTTGAAAGTACTAGCTCCATATTAAATAAATTGGAGCAATCCTTACGTAAGGAGCAAAAGCTCTGGTGGGACCACAACTCCCTTAATGGATATTTGGAGAGGAAAATGATACCGCGTGGTCTCAGACTGAAAAAACAATCCACCATTGCTTATGGAGCGGACTTTCAAAAAAACTGGGACATTATTCTGAGTGAGTGTTCACTTAAATTGATTAAACTGATTATAGAGGAGGAGGATAAGGAACTTGTTAAAATTAATAATGAAATTGAGCTTATCAAAAATTCTGTTAAAAATCTGGAGACTTCAGATACCATCACTAAATTCCAGGACCGTATGTATAATAATCTAAAAGAAGGGAGCATTCTATCATAGCTATAAAGAAAAGAAAATTTCAGAGAGATCTTGATGATTCTAAGAATGACAAAATATATAATTGGGCTAGTAATCCTCCCTCTATTTTGAGAAAACATAAGTCCTGGTATAAGAAACCTAAAGTATCTTTTAATTCCACGGCCAATTATGATACCCCTTTTGGGGAAACATCGGATGAATTAACGGACTCCTCAGTTGCTTCAGTAGCCAGTATTCAGACTGGTGGCAAAAAAAAAAGGAACTTTCAACAAGAAGGTGCCTTGCCAAAAAACGAATATGCAAGAGGGGAGGAAGGAAACATAAGTCCAAAAGGTTTTCATATGACGTTTCGCAAGCGCCGCTAATGGAGATTCCTGTATTCAATCTTTTTAGTTATATTTTGACAGACTCACAGATTGGACTCTTGTCTAAAGGACTAGGTTTTTCTCCAGTTAAAAAATTCAGTTTGTTTGGCACTATTGTTGATATCAATAGATTTGCACGTAATTTGACCCTTAAAGTTCATTATAATGAGGATAATACTCATGTGTATAATGATTTATCATCTGTCAGCAGTATATCATCTGATAATAATTGTACTCATTTTAGTGAACAGGTAGCTGTCTCTAATTTAAGACAACTAGAGGGGGAGACAGAGTTGGAGGATAGGGTTAATTTAAATGACAGGTTTCAGACTCGTAATCCCATGTTCTACCCAGTTAAATCGAGACCTCCTTTCCTTGATTTTTTTCAGGAAATAATTGAAAATGAGCTTGTGTCTCTTTATAATCAAGTAGAACATCAAGAGGTTAAATTTAATCTGAGTATTTTTGAACATAGGGCAATTGATGAACTGAGAGCTAATGGCAATCTCCTTGTTGTCCAGGCAGACAAGGGGGGCGCTATTGTGGCTCTCAATGCTGGTTTATACAAGAAAATGAACTTGCTGGATCTAGAAAACAGTAGCACCTATATTGAATTGCCATCTAATCCAACTAATTCATTTAATTCTGAATTATTACATCTATTACAGGTGGGAATTAGTATGGGTGCTATTTCAGACAGAATTAAAAAATTTATTTTTTGTGAAACACCGATTGTCCCAATATACCACTCACTCCCTAAAGTTCATAAAGAGGTTTTTCCTCCCCCTCTCAGACCCATCGTGTCTGGGATCGGATCATTTAGTGAGAAACTAGGGGAGTGGGTGGATTTTTATCTTCAACTCTTAGTGCCATTAACACCAAGTCATCTTAAAGATTCCAAAAGTATAATACAGATTATGGAAAAATTTCACTGGCAATCTGATTATGTGTGGTTATCTTGCGATGTGGTGGGGTTATATCCTTCTATCCCCCATCACATCGCGATACGATACATCACATATTACTTGTCCAGATACAGTAATTATGATGATTCCATTCAGAGGTTTATTGTTTCCTCAATTCAATTTCTTTTAAGCCACAACTATTTTGTGTTTGATGAGAGATATTTCCTCCAGACACAGGGTGTGAGCATGGGCACCAAGTTTTCACCTTCCCTAGCTAACCTGGTTATGTCTGTCTGGGAAGAAAATTATATCTTTAATATTGATAACCCATACAAGGATAATATTGTTTGGCTGGGGAGATTTATTGATGATCTGATATTTGTCTGGAGGGGTAGTCTCTCGTCTGCAAAAAGTTTTTTTTCTTATTTGGATTTGAATGATTTCAATCTAAAATTTACTAGTAGTGGTCATGAGGTATCAATTAACTTCTTGGATTTAAAACTGACCGCAGATTTGGACAATGACAGGGTTCTGATATCTCCCTATAAAAAATCCATTGCATGCAATAGTATTTTAATGGCTTCTTCTAATCACCCCAATCATGTCATTCAGAATATTCCTGTGGGGGAGCTTATTAGACCAAAAAGGAATACCACATCTAGCGATAAATTGGAGGAAGGAATTGAAATGACCTGTAATAATTTAAAAAAAGGGGGTATCCTAATTGGTCTTTGGAGAGAGCCAAGAAAATGGTAGCAGGCATGGATAGGGTTAAGCTGTTGGAATCTACTGCAAAAAAAAGACAGTTTGACTCTAAAAAATCTAGGGTGGTTTTTAGTACCAATTATAGTCCTCAGTTTAATTCTATTGTTAAAATCATCAAAAAAATAAATATCTCCCTTTGTTGTCTCAGAATGATATTTTGAAAAATATTGTGGAAAATAATGATATTGCCTTTGTGGCAAGGAGAGCTCCGACTTTAGCTACAATATTATCACCCAGCATGTTTAAAGATCCGGATAAAATTTCCCCTAGCAATTGGTTAAAAACAACAGGATTTTTTAAATGCGGTGCCAATATCTGCAAGTGCTGCGGTTTTGCTAATAAATCCAATATATTTACATCTATTTCCAATAAAAAACAGTTTAATGTTTGTTCTTTTATAAACTGTAATATGGAGAATGTAGTGTATCTAATTAATTGCAATATATGCTGTATGCAATATGTAGGTTGCACGATGAACCCCCTTAAAACTAGAATCCGCAAACACCTATCAGACGCTAGTAATTTGCCTATGGTTGGTGCATCAGTAGTATCCCGACATTTCTCAAAAAAACATAATGGGGATTTACGCGGTTTTTCTTTTATGGGCATAGAGCATGTAAAAAAACCATTGGGGGGGAGATTTTCATAAAAACGTGCTTGCAAGAGAGAGTAGGTGGATATTTGAGCTGGGGACTCGCATGCCACAGGGCTTTAATAACCGCCTGGATATCATTATGCACTATTGATATATTTGCACTATATAACACTGGTTAATATTATTGTTCTATGTTTTTGTACCACTCAAATTTTATGGTCAGGTTATTGGATATTCCGATTGTATTTTTCTCCAATATGTTGAATCCTTTCTTTATAATCTTCATGCATGTTGTATACTGATCAATATGTGGATAGTTTATATGTTTGATCTGCTTTTTTAGCTCATGTTTTTAAGTCTCTCACATATGTTTATAATTACCCTGATGGGAGTGGGATGTATATAAGGTTCCATGTTTGGAAAGCAGATTAGATTCTGGACCGTGAAGAAGGCGGGTTTTACCGCTGAAACGCGTAGTCCTATCTGCACTACTTTCCTGCGTTATTGCTGTTTTGAACTGCTTGGACCATTGCATTTTAATGGATTTATGAATAAAAAGAAAGAAAAATTTTTTAACAGCATCCTGGATTGCTCACGTTATTGCTGGACCCTGCCTTGCCGTTGTTCACATTTGTATAGATGGACTCCTACATCCTGATCCGGGCACAACGGAGTTAACCAGGTTAGCTGAGGTTCCAGGTGGTTCACAGGAGTGAGCTGGTCTACATTGTTGGACTTATATGTTATTGGGAGCTTTGACCGTGCTTCTCCCCATAAGGAACAGCTTTTCACTGCAGCAGGATTTACTTTTATTGGTCACTTGAATACAACATGTTACCTTCTAAGGATTCCACGAGAGATACACAGGACTATATGGTACGTCTCAATAAGCTTGCCAGTATTTTTCAGGAAGATTTGAATGAAAATTGTCCTGCTGTTGAAAGTACTAGCTCCATATTAAATAAATTGGAGCAATCCTTACGTAAGGAGCAAAAGCTCTGGTGGGACCACAACTCCCTTAATGGATATTTGGAGAGGAAAATGATACCGCGTGGTCTCAGACTGAAAAAACAATCCACCATTGCTTATGGAGCGGACTTTCAAAAAAACTGGGACATTATTCTGAGTGAGTGTTCACTTAAATTGATTAAACTGATTATAGAGGAGGAGGATAAGGAACTTGTTAAAATTAATAATGAAATTGAGCTTATCAAAAATTCTGTTAAAAATCTGGAGACTTCAGATACCATCACTAAATTCCAGGACCGTATGTATAATAATCTAAAAGAAGGGAGCATTCTATCATAGCTATAAAGAAAAGAAAATTTCAGAGAGATCTTGATGATTCTAAGAATGACAAAATATATAATTGGGCTAGTAATCCTCCCTCTATTTTGAGAAAACATAAGTCCTGGTATAAGAAACCTAAAGTATCTTTTAATTTCACGGCCAATTATGATACCCCTTTTGGGGAAACATCGGATGAATTAACGGACTCCTCAGTTGCTTCAGTAGCCAGTATTCAGACTGGTGGCAAAAAACACCAAAAAAGGAACTTTCAACAAGAAGGTGCCTTGCCAAAAAACGAGTATGCAAGAGGGGAGGAAGGAAACATAAGTCCAAAAGGTTTTCATATGACGTTTCGCAAGCGCCGCTAATGGAGATTCCTGTATTCAATCTTTTTAGTTATATTTTGACAGACTCACAGATTGGACTCTTGTCTAAAGGACTAGGTTTTTCTCCAGTTAAAAAATTCAGTTTATTTGGCACTATTGTTGATATCAATAGATTTGCACGTAATTTGACCCTTAAAGTTCATTATAATGAGGATAATACTCATGTGTATAATGATTTATCATCTGTCAGTATATCATCTGATAATAATTGTACTCATTTTAGTGAACAGGTAGCTGTCTCTAATTTAAGACAACTAGAGGGGGAGACAGAGTTGGAGGATAGGGTTAATTTAAATGACAGGTTTCAGACTCGTAATCCCATGTTCTACCCAGTTAAATCGAGACCTCCTTTCCTTGATTTTTTTCAGGAAATAATTGAAAATGAGCTTGTGTCTCTTTATAATCAAGTAGAACATCAAGAGGTTAAATTTAATCTGAGTATTTTTGAACATAGGGCAATTGATGAACTGAGAGCTAATGGCAATCTCCTTGTTGTCCAGGCAGACAAGGGGGGCGCTATTGTGGCTCTCAATGCTGGTTTATACAAGAAAATGAACTTGCTGGATCTAGAAAACAGTAGCACCTATATTGAATTGCCATCTAATCCAACTAATTCATTTAATTCTGAATTATTACATCTATTACAGGTGGGAATTAGTATGGGTGCTATTTCAGACAGAATTAAAAAATTTATTTTTTGTGAAACACCGATTGTCCCAATATACCACTCACTCCCTAAAGTTCATAAAGAGGTTTTTCCTCCCCCTCTCAGACCCATCGTGTCTGGGATCGGATCATTTAGTGAGAAACTAGGGGAGTGGGTGGATTTTTATCTTCAACTCTTAGTGCCATTAACACCAAGTCATCTTAAAGATTCCAAAAGTATAATACAGATTATGGAAAAATTTCACTGGCAATCTGATTATGTGTGGTTATCTTGCGATGTGGTGGGGTTATATCCTTCTATCCCCCATCACATCGCGATACGATACATCACATATTACTTGTCCAGATACAGTAATTATGATGATTCCATTCAGAGGTTTATTGTTTCCTCAATTCAATTTCTTTTAAGCCACAACTATTTTGTGTTTGATGAGAGATATTTCCTCCAGACACAGGGTGTGAGCATGGGCACCAAGTTTTCACCTTCCCTAGCTAACCTGGTTATGTCTGTCTGGGAAGAAAATTATATCTTTAATATTGATAACCCATACAAGGATAATATTGTTTGGCTGGGGAGATTTATTGATGATCTGATATTTGTCTGGAGGGGTAGTCTCTCGTCTGCAAAAAGTTTTTTTTTCTTATTTGGATTTGAATGATTTCAATCTAAAATTTACTAGTAGTGGTCATGAGGTATCAATTAACTTCTTGGATTTAAAACTGACCGCAGATTTGGACAATGACAGGGTTCTGATATCTCCCTATAAAAAATCCATTGCATGCAATAGTATTTTAATGGCTTCTTCTAATCACCCCAATCATATCATTCAGAATATTCCTGTGGGGGAGCTTATTAGACCAAAAAGGAATACCACATCTAGCGATAAATTGGAGGAAGGAATTGAAATGACCTGTAATAATTTAAAAAAAGGGGGTATCCTAATTGGTCTTTGGAAAGAGCCAAGAAAATGGTAGCAGGCATGGATAGGGTTAAGCTGTTGGAATCTACTGCAAAAAAAAGACAGTTTGACTCTAAAAAATCTAGGGTGGTTTTTAGTACCAATTATAGTCCTCAGTTTAATTCTATTGTTAAAATTATCAAAAAAATAAATATCTCCCTTTGTTGTCTCAGAATGATATTTTGAAAAATATTGTGGAAAATAATGATATTGCCTTTGTGGCAAGGAGAGCTCCGACTTTAGCTACAATATTATCACCCAGCATGTTTAAAGATCCGGATAAAATTTCCCCTAGCAATTGGTTAAAAACAACAGGATTTTTTAAATGCGGTGCCAATATCTGCAAGTGCTGCGGTTTTGCTAATAAATCCAAAATATTTACATCTATTTCCAATAAAAAACAGTTTAATGTTTGTTCTTTTATAAACTGTAATATGGAGAATGTAGTGTATCTAATTAATTGCAATATATGCCGTATGCAATATGTAGGTTGCACGATGAACCCCCTTAAAACTAGAATCCGCAAACACCTATCAGACGCTAGTAATTTGCCTATGGTTGGTGCATCAGTAGTATCCCGACATTTCTCAAAAAAACATAATGGGGATTTACGCGGTTTTTCTTTTATGGGCATAGAGCATGTAAAAAAACCATTGGGGGGGAGATTTTCATAAAAACGTGCTTGCAAGAGAGAGTAGGTGGATATTTGAGCTGGGGACTCGCATGCCACAGGGCTTTAATAACCGCCTGGATATCATTATGCACTATTGATATATTTGCACTATATAACGCTGGTTAATATTATTGTTCTATGTTTTTGTACCACTCAAATTTTATGGTCAGGTTATTGGATATTCCGATTGTATTTTTCTCCAATATGTTGAATCCTTTCTTTATAATCTTCATGCATGTTGTATACTGATCAATATGTGGATAGTTTATATGTTTGATCTGCTTTTTTAGCTCATGTTTTTAAGTCTCTCACATATGTTTATAATTACCCTGATGGGAGTGGGATGTATATAAGGTTCCATGTTTGGAAAGCAGATTAGATTCTGGACCGTGAAGAAGGCGGGTTTTACCGCTGAAACGCGTAGTCCTATCTGCACTACTTTCCTGCGTTATTGCTGTTTTGAACTGCTTGGACCATTGCATTTTAATGGATTTATGAATAAAAAGAAAGAAAAATTTTTTAACAGCATCCTGGATTGCTCACGTTATTGCTGGACCCTGCCTTGCCGTTGTTCACATTTGTATAGATGGACTCCTACATCCTGATCCGGGCACAACGGAGTTAACCAGGTTAGCTGAGGTTCCAGGTGGTTCACAGGAGTGAGCTGGTCTACATTGTTGGACTTATATGTTATTGGGAGCTTTGACCGTGCTTCTCCCCATAAGGAACAGCTTTTCACTGCAGCAGGATTTACTTTTATTGGTCACTTGAATACAACATGTTACCTTCTAAGGATTCCACGAGAGATACACAGGACTATATGGTACGTCTCAATAAGCTTGCCAGTATTTTTCAGGAAGATTTGAATGAAAATTGTCCTGCTGTTGAAAGTACTAGCTCCATATTAAATAAATTGGAGCAATCCTTACGTAAGGAGCAAAAGCTCTGGTGGGACCACAACTCCCTTAATGGATATTTGGAGAGGAAAATGATACCGCGTGGTCTCAGACTGAAAAAACAATCCACCATTGCTTATGGAGCGGACTTTCAAAAAAACTGGGACATTATTCTGAGTGAGTGTTCACTTAAATTGATTAAACTGATTATAGAGGAGGAGGATAAGGAACTTGTTAAAATTAATAATGAAATTGAGCTTATCAAAAATTCTGTTAAAAATCTGGAGACTTCAGATACCATCACTAAATTCCAGGACCGTATGTATAATAATCTAAAAGAAGGGAGCATTCTATCATAGCTATAAAGAAAAGAAAATTTCAGAGAGATCTTGATGATTCTAAGAATGACAAAATATATAATTGGGCTAGTAATCCTCCCTCTATTTTGAGAAAACATAAGTCCTGGTATAAGAAACCTAAAGTATCTTTTAATTTCACGGCCAATTATGATACCCCTTTTGGGGAAACATCGGATGAATTAACGGACTCCTCAGTTGCTTCAGTAGCCAGTATTCAGACTGGTGGCAAAAAACACCAAAAAAGGAACTTTCAACAAGAAGGTGCCTTGCCAAAAAACGAGTATGCAAGAGGGGAGGAAGGAAACATAAGTCCAAAAGGTTTTCATATGACGTTTCGCAAGCGCCGCTAATGGAGATTCCTGTATTCAATCTTTTTAGTTATATTTTGACAGACTCACAGATTGGACTCTTGTCTAAAGGACTAGGTTTTTCTCCAGTTAAAAAATTCAGTTTATTTGGCACTATTGTTGATATCAATAGATTTGCACGTAATTTGACCCTTAAAGTTCATTATAATGAGGATAATACTCATGTGTATAATGATTTATCATCTGTCAGTATATCATCTGATAATAATTGTACTCATTTTAGTGAACAGGTAGCTGTCTCTAATTTAAGACAACTAGAGGGGGAGACAGAGTTGGAGGATAGGGTTAATTTAAATGACAGGTTTCAGACTCGTAATCCCATGTTCTACCCAGTTAAATCGAGACCTCCTTTCCTTGATTTTTTTCAGGAAATAATTGAAAATGAGCTTGTGTCTCTTTATAATCAAGTAGAACATCAAGAGGTTAAATTTAATCTGAGTATTTTTGAACATAGGGCAATTGATGAACTGAGAGCTAATGGCAATCTCCTTGTTGTCCAGGCAGACAAGGGGGGCGCTATTGTGGCTCTCAATGCTGGTTTATACAAGAAAATGAACTTGCTGGATCTAGAAAACAGTAGCACCTATATTGAATTGCCATCTAATCCAACTAATTCATTTAATTCTGAATTATTACATCTATTACAGGTGGGAATTAGTATGGGTGCTATTTCAGACAGAATTAAAAAATTTATTTTTTGTGAAACACCGATTGTCCCAATATACCACTCACTCCCTAAAGTTCATAAAGAGGTTTTTCCTCCCCCTCTCAGACCCATCGTGTCTGGGATCGGATCATTTAGTGAGAAACTAGGGGAGTGGGTGGATTTTTATCTTCAACTCTTAGTGCCATTAACACCAAGTCATCTTAAAGATTCCAAAAGTATAATACAGATTATGGAAAAATTTCACTGGCAATCTGATTATGTGTGGTTATCTTGCGATGTGGTGGGGTTATATCCTTCTATCCCCCATCACATCGCGATACGATACATCACATATTACTTGTCCAGATACAGTAATTATGATGATTCCATTCAGAGGTTTATTGTTTCCTCAATTCAATTTCTTTTAAGCCACAACTATTTTGTGTTTGATGAGAGATATTTCCTCCAGACACAGGGTGTGAGCATGGGCACCAAGTTTTCACCTTCCCTAGCTAACCTGGTTATGTCTGTCTGGGAAGAAAATTATATCTTTAATATTGATAACCCATACAAGGATAATATTGTTTGGCTGGGGAGATTTATTGATGATCTGATATTTGTCTGGAGGGGTAGTCTCTCGTCTGCAAAAAGTTTTTTTTTCTTATTTGGATTTGAATGATTTCAATCTAAAATTTACTAGTAGTGGTCATGAGGTATCAATTAACTTCTTGGATTTAAAACTGACCGCAGATTTGGACAATGACAGGGTTCTGATATCTCCCTATAAAAAATCCATTGCATGCAATAGTATTTTAATGGCTTCTTCTAATCACCCCAATCATATCATTCAGAATATTCCTGTGGGGGAGCTTATTAGACCAAAAAGGAATACCACATCTAGCGATAAATTGGAGGAAGGAATTGAAATGACCTGTAATAATTTAAAAAAAGGGGGTATCCTAATTGGTCTTTGGAAAGAGCCAAGAAAATGGTAGCAGGCATGGATAGGGTTAAGCTGTTGGAATCTACTGCAAAAAAAAGACAGTTTGACTCTAAAAAATCTAGGGTGGTTTTTAGTACCAATTATAGTCCTCAGTTTAATTCTATTGTTAAAATTATCAAAAAAATAAATATCTCCCTTTGTTGTCTCAGAATGATATTTTGAAAAATATTGTGGAAAATAATGATATTGCCTTTGTGGCAAGGAGAGCTCCGACTTTAGCTACAATATTATCACCCAGCATGTTTAAAGATCCGGATAAAATTTCCCCTAGCAATTGGTTAAAAACAACAGGATTTTTTAAATGCGGTGCCAATATCTGCAAGTGCTGCGGTTTTGCTAATAAATCCAAAATATTTACATCTATTTCCAATAAAAAACAGTTTAATGTTTGTTCTTTTATAAACTGTAATATGGAGAATGTAGTGTATCTAATTAATTGCAATATATGCCGTATGCAATATGTAGGTTGCACGATGAACCCCCTTAAAACTAGAATCCGCAAACACCTATCAGACGCTAGTAATTTGCCTATGGTTGGTGCATCAGTAGTATCCCGACATTTCTCAAAAAAACATAATGGGGATTTACGCGGTTTTTCTTTTATGGGCATAGAGCATGTAAAAAAACCATTGGGGGGGAGATTTTCATAAAAACGTGCTTGCAAGAGAGAGTAGGTGGATATTTGAGCTGGGGACTCGCATGCCACAGGGCTTTAATAACCGCCTGGATATCATTATGCACTATTGATATATTTGCACTATATAACGCTGGTTAATATTATTGTTCTATGTTTTTGTACCACTCAAATTTTATGGTCAGGTTATTGGATATTCCGATTGTATTTTTCTCCAATATGTTGAATCCTTTCTTTATAATCTTCATGCATGTTGTATACTGATCAATATGTGGATAGTTTATATGTTTGATCTGCTTTTTTAGCTCATGTTTTTAAGTCTCTCACATATGTTTATAATTACCCTGATGGGAGTGGGATGTATATAAGGTTCCATGTTTGGAAAGCAGATTAGATTCTGGACCGTGAAGAAGGCGGGTTTTACCGCTGAAACGCGTAGTCCTATCTGCACTACTTTCCTGCGTTATTGCTGTTTTGAACTGCTTGGACCATTGCATTTTAATGGATTTATGAATAAAAAGAAAGAAAAATTTTTTAACAGCATCCTGGATTGCTCACGTTATTGCTGGACCCTGCCTTGCCGTTGTTCACATTTGTATAGATGGACTCCTACATCCTGATCCGGGCACAACGGAGTTAACCAGGTTAGCTGAGGTTCCAGGTGGTTCACAGGAGTGAGCTGGTCTACATTGTTGGACTTATATGTTATTGGGAGCTTTGACCGTGCTTCTCCCCATAAGGAACAGCTTTTCACTGCAGCAGGATTTACTTTTATTGGTCACTTGAATACAACATGTTACCTTCTAAGGATTCCACGAGAGATACACAGGACTATACGGTACGTCTCAATAAGCTTGCCAGTATTTTTCAGGAAGATTTGAATGAAAATTGTCCTGCTGTTGAAAGTACTAGCTCCATATTAAATAAATTGGAGCAATCCTTACGTAAGGAGCAAAAGCTCTGGTGGGACCACAACTCCCTTAATGGATATTTGGAGAGGAAAATGATACCGCGTGGTCTCAGACTGAAAAAACAATCCACCATTGCTTATGGAGCGGACTTTCAAAAAAACTGGGACATTATTCTGAGTGAGTGTTCACTTAAATTGATTAAACTGATTATAGAGGAGGAGGATAAGGAACTTGTTAAAATTAATAATGAAATTGAGCTTATCAAAAATTCTGTTAAAAATCTGGAGACTTCAGATACCATCACTAAATTCCAGGACCGTATGTATAATAATCTAAAAGAAGGGAGCATTCTATCATAGCTATAAAGAAAAGAAAATTTCAGAGAGATCTTGATGATTATAAGAATGACAAAATATATAATTGGGCTAGTAATCCTCCCTCTATTTTGAGAAAACATAAGTCCTGGTATAAGAAACCTAAAGTATCTTTTAATTTCACGGCCAATTATGATACCCCTTTTGGGGAAACATCGGATGAATTAACGGACTCCTCAGTTGCTTCAGTAGCCAGTATTCAGACTGGTGGCAAAAAACACCAAAAAAGGAACTTTCAACAAGAAGGTGCCTTGCCAAAAAACGAGTATGCAAGAGGGGAGGAAGGAAACATAAGTCCAAAAGGTTTTCATATGACGTTTCGCAAGCGCCGCTAATGGAGATTCCTGTATTCAATCTTTTTAGTTATATTTTGACAGACTCACAGATTGGACTCTTGTCTAAAGGACTAGGTTTTTCTCCAGTTAAAAAATTCAGTTTATTTGGCACTATTGTTGATATCAATAGATTTGCACGTAATTTGACCCTTAAAGTTCATTATAATGAGGATAATACTCATGTGTATAATGATTTATCATCTGTCAGCAGTATATCATCTGATAATAATTGTACTCATTTTAGTGAACAGGTAGCTGTCTCTAATTTAAGACAACTAGAGGGGGAGACAGAGTTGGAGGATAGGGTTAATTTAAATGACAGGTTTCAGACTCGTAATCCCATGTTCTACCCAGTTAAATCGAGACCTCCTTTCCTTGATTTTTTTCAGGAAATAATTGAAAATGAGCTTGTGTCTCTTTATAATCAAGTAGAACATCAAGAGGTTAAATTTAATCTGAGTATTTTTGAACATAGGGCAATTGATGAACTGAGAGCTAATGGCAATCTCCTTGTTGTCCAGGCAGACAAGGGGGGCGCTATTGTGGCTCTCAATGCTGGTTTATACAAGAAAATGAACTTGCTGGATCTAGAAAACAGTAGCACCTATATTGAATTGCCATCTAATCCAACTAATTCATTTAATTCTGAATTATTACATCTATTACAGGTGGGAATTAGTATGGGTGCTATTTCAGACAGAATTAAAAAATTTATTTTTTGTGAAACACCGATTGTCCCAATATACCACTCACTCCCTAAAGTTCATAAAGAGGTTTTTCCTCCCCCTCTCAGACCCATCGTGTCTGGGATCGGATCATTTAGTGAGAAACTAGGGGAGTGGGTGGATTTTTATCTTCAACTCTTAGTGCCATTAACACCAAGTCATCTTAAAGATTCCAAAAGTATAATACAGATTATGGAAAAATTTCACTGGCAATCTGATTATGTGTGGTTATCTTGCGATGTGGTGGGGTTGTATCCTTCTATCCCCCATCACATCGCGATACGATATATCACATATTACTTGTCCAGATACAGTAATTATGATGATTCCATTCAGAGGTTTATTGTTTCCTCAATTCAATTTCTTTTAAGCCACAACTATTTTGTGTTTGATGAGAGATATTTCCTCCAGACACAGGGTGTGAGCATGGGCACCAAGTTCTCACCTTCCCTAGCTAACCTGGTTATGTCTGTCTGGGAAGAAAATTATATCTTTAATATTGATAACCCATACAAGGATAATATTGTTTGGCTGGGGAGATTTATTGATGATCTGATATTTGTCTGGAGGGGTAGTCTCTCGTCTGCAAAAAGTTTTTTTTCTTATTTGGATTTGAATGATTTCAATCTAAAATTTACTAGTAGTGGTCATGAGGTATCAATTAACTTCTTGGATTTAAAACTGACCGCAGATTTGGACAATGACAGGGTTCTGATATCTCCCTATAAAAAATCTATTGCATGCAATAGTATTTTAATGGCTTCTTCTAATCACCCCAATCATGTCATTCAGAATATTCCTGTTGGGGAGCTTATTAGACCAAAAAGGAATACCACATCTAGCGATAAATTGGAGGAAGGAATTGAAATGACCTGTAATAATTTAAAAAAAGGGGGTATCCTAATTGGTCTTTGGAGAGAGCCAAGAAAATGGTAGCAGGCATGGATAGGGTTAAGCTGTTGGAATCTACTGCAAAAAAAAGACAGTTTGACTCTAAAAAATCTAGGGTGGTTTTTAGTACCAATTATAGTCCTCAGTTTAATTCTATTGTTAAAATCATCAAAAAAATAAATATCTCCCTTTGTTGTCTCAGAATGATATTTTGAAAAATATTGTGGAAAATAATGATATTGCCTTTGTGGCAAGGAGAGCTCCGACTTTAGCTACAATATTATCACCCAGCATGTTTAAAGATCCGGATAAAATTTCCCCTAGCAATTGGTTAAAAACAACAGGATTTTTTAAATGCGGTGCCAATATCTGCAAGTGCTGCGGTTTTGCTAATAAATCCAAAATATTTACATCTATTTCCAATAAAAAACAGTTTAATGTTTGTTCTTTTATAAACTGTAATATGGAGAATGTAGTGTATCTAATTAATTGCAATATATGCCGTATGCAATATGTAGGTTGCACGATGAACCCCCTTAAAACTAGAATCCGCAAACACCTATCAGACACTAGTAATTTGCCTATGGTTGGTGCATCAGTAGTATCCCGACATTTCTCAAAAAAACATAATGGGGATTTACGCGGTTTTTCTTTTATGGGCATAGAGCATGTAAAAAAAACCATTGAGGGGGGGAGATTTTCATAAAAAAGTGCTTGCAAGAGAGAGTAGGTGGATATTTGAGCTGGGGACTCGCATGCCACAGGGCTTTAATAACCGCCTGGATATCATTATGCACTATTGATATACCGTATTTTTCGGACCATGAGACGCACTTTTTTTCCCCAAAATTTTTGGGGAAAGTGGGGGGTGCGTCTTGTGGTCGCAATGCACGGTATTACCTGGTGCGCTGGTGGCAGCGGGCGCTCTGCGTTGCGGTGGTGGCAGCGGGCGGCGCTCTGCGGTGCGGTGGTGGCAGCGGGCTGTTCTCCGGTGCAGGGGCGGCGGCTCCGCCGGCGTTTCTTCGCAGCCCGGAGGCCCCCGCACACCCCTTGCTGGGCGCCGCCATGTTGCAGTGGCCTCCGGGAGCATGGACGCCGGCAAGATGGCTGCCGGTCCGGGGACGGCGCATGCGCAGCTTCAGATCTCGTCCCGATATCTCGGGGGACGAGATCTCGTTGCCGAGATTTGAATCTCGTTCCCCGAGATCTCGGCACGAGATCTGAAGCTGCGCATGCGCCGTCCCCGGACCGGGGGCCATCTTGCCGGCGTCCATGCTCCCGGAGGCCACCGCAACATGGCGGCGCCCAGCAAGGGGTGTGCGGGGGCCTCCAGGCTGCGAAGAAACGCCGGCGGAGCCGCCGCCCCTGCACCGGAGCACAGCCCACTGCCACCACCGCACCGCGCCACCCGCTGCCACCACCGCAGAGCCCACCTGCCCCTGCCACAGCTGCCCCTGTCACAGCTGCCCCTGCCACAGCTGCCCCTACCCCAGCACAGCTGCCACTGCCACCCCTGCCACAGCTGCCCCTGCCACAGCTGCCCCTGCCACAGCTGCCCCTGCCCCAGCACAGCTGCCCCTGCCACAGCTGCCCCTGCCCCAGCACAGCTGCCCCTGCCACAGCTTCCCCTGCCTCAGCACAGCTGCCCCTGCCCCAGCCCACCTGCCCCAGCACAGCTGCCCCTGCCACAGCTGCCACTGCCCCAGCACAGCTGCCCCTGCCCCTGCCACAGCTGCCCCTGCCCCAGCTGCCCCTGCCACAGCTGCCCCAGCTGCCCCTGCCCCAGCACAGCTGCCCCTGCCCCAGCCCACCTGCCCCAGCACAGCTGCCCCTGCCACAGCTGCCCCTGCCACAGCTGCCCCTACCCCAGCACAGCTGCCCGAGCACAGCCCACCCGCCCCAGCGCAGCTGCCCCAGCACAGAGCCGCCGCCACCGCACGAGCCTGGACCACTGAATGACCCCTGTGACTACTTCTCCACCTGTGCCGGATCCCTTCCCAGGTAAGCTGAATTCGGACTGTAAGACGGACCCCCATTTGACACACTATTATTTTTTTCCCTATTTTCCTTCTGAAAATAAGGGTGCGTCTTATGGTCCGGTGCGTCTTATAGTCCGAAAAATACGGTATTTGCACTATATAATGCTGGTTAATATTATTGTTCTATGTTTTTGTACCACTCAAATTTTATGGTCAGGTTATTGGATATTCCGATTGTATTTTTCTCCAATATGTTGAATCCTTTCTTTATAATCTTCATGTATGTTGTATACTGATCAATATGTGGATAGTTTATATGTTTGATCTGCTTTTTTAGCTCATGTTTTTAAGTCTCTCACATATGTTTATAATTACCCTGATGGGAGTGGGATGTATATAAGGTTCCATGTTTGGAAAGCAGATTAGATTCTGGACCGTGAAGAAGGCGGGTTTTACCGCTGAAACGCGTAGTCCTATCTGCACTACTTTCCTGCGTTAATGCTGTTTTGAACTGCTTGGACCATTGCATTTTAATGGATTTATGAATAAAAAGAAAGAAAATTTTTTTAACAGCATCCTGGATTGCTCACGTTATTGCTGGACCCTGCCTTGCCGTTGTTCACATTTGTATGGATGGACTCCTACATCCTGATCCGGGCACAACGGAGTTAACCAGGTTAGCTGAGATTCCAGGTGGTTCACAGTAGTGAGCTGGTCTACATTGTTGGACTTATATATATATATATATATACAGTGGGTACGGAAAGTATTCAGACCCCTTTAAATTTTTCACTCTTTGTTTCATTGCAGTCATTTGGTAAATTCAAAAAAGATCATTCTTTTCTCATTAATGTACACTCTGCACCCCATCTTGACTGAAAAAAACAGAAATGTAGACATTTTTGCAAATGTATTAAAAAAGAAAACTGAAATATCACATGGTCAAAAGTATTCAGACCCTTTGTTCAGTATTGAGTAGAAGCACCCTTTTGAGCTAGTACAGCCATGAGTCTTCTTGAGAATGATGCAACAAGTTTTTCCCACCTGGATTTAGGGATCCTCTGCCATTCTTCCTTGCCGATCCTCTCCAGTTCTGTCAGGTTGAATAGCGAATGTTGGAGGACACAGCTAAATGATTTATTTAAATAATTTAAAAAACTGCATGGGGACCTCTCTATTCTTGATACCCAGACTTGCTAACACTGACAGATGGTGTCTGCCGCTAATTTTAGCTGTTTTGGCAGTTTTTTGGCCCCTCTGAAGGTGTTATCTATGCATTTGGTTTTGCCTTCTATGGAAGTCCATGGGGTTCAGGTATGTTCGTTTAAACATTCTGTGAAAAATTTCTGTGACCATCAGGACGTTTGCCGATCTGAACCGAACTGAACCTTGAAAGGTTCGCTCATCTCTATTGGTGATGCCTAAGCAGTAGTCCAGTTCTGTACAAGCACGTGCCAATATATTCTCGAATATGGGCTCTGTTGTTTCAGTCAGCTGATATTTTTTGCTCTATACCTTTCCTCTCTGCCCTATGTCCATTGCTGTTTTTTGTGTTTTATTTGCTAGATATTCTAAGAGAGCACAATGGACAAGTTCAGTACATGAATCATGAGCTTTCCTAAGATACATGATGTTTAGTTCCTTGAAATATTCTCTCCTTTAAGGGAAGCTGTCACCAGTTTTTGTGTCTCTGAACAAATGCCATCACCTATCTGCTCTTGTGCTGCATTTCACCACAGTGCCTATCATCACCTGACTCCCCCTGTATAACTCCAAAAATACCATTTTAATTGCTCCTGCGCTGTATTTAAATGAGTATGATCTGGTCAGATGGGCATCCTCACTGTGGAGTCTGTGCCTCCCTGCTCCTAATTGCCGTCCTCCGACTTTTCTTGACATGGATAATAATAATAATAATTTTTATTTATATAGCGCCAACATATTCCGCAGCACTTTACAATTAAGTGGGGACATGTAGAGACAATAAATTCAATACAAGTTAAGACAATTTAAACAGTGATATTAGGAGTGAGGTCCCTGTTCACAAGCTTACAATCTACAAGGAAATGGGGGGACACAGTAGGTGAAAAGTGCTTGTTATTTCAGGTCTGGCAATTATAATAAATAGGGATTTTCATATAAAGCTGCATGATCCAGTCATCAACCCGTGGGTTTAAGTGCAATAGTCAAGTATCAAGTGCAGTTATCATGTGCATGGAGGGTGTGGAGACAGATGAATAGTAGGGTGCAGATTCAGATTTATATTTGGAAGGAGGGAACAGGGCAAAGTTAGTTTACTGAGTAGTTGATGTGGTAGGCTTGTTTGAAGAGATGGGTTTTCAAAGCACGCTTGAATAGGTCGGGGCTAGGTATCAGTCTGATCATCTGGGGAAGTGCATTCCAGAGAGCTGGTGCAGCACAAGTGAAGTCTTGGAGACGGAGGTGCGAGGTTCGGATTATGGGGGATGTTAGTCTTAGGTCATTTTTAGAATGGAGGGCACATGTAGGGCGATAGACAGAAATGAGAGAGGAGATATAAGGCAGTGCAGAACTGTGGAGAGCTTTGTGAGTGAGAGAGATGAGTTTATACTGGACCTTGTAGCGAATAGGTAGCCAGTGTAATGACTGGCACAAGATGGAGGCATCGATGAAGCGGCTAGACAGAAATATGACCCTGGCTGCCGCATTCAAGATGGATTGGAGAGGAGAAAGTTTGGTAAGAGGGAGACCGATCAGAAGAGAGTTGCAGTAGTCCAGATGAGAATAAATAAGCATGACAGACAGAGTCTTAGCAGTTTCAAAGGTGAGAAAAGGTTGGATTCTGGAGATGTTTTTAAGATGCAGTTGACATGAGCGAGTGAGTGATTGGATATAGGGAGTAAAGGAAAGTTTGGTGTTGAATATGACCCCAAGACAGCGGGCATGCTGCTTGGGAGTTAAGGTTGAACCCTCCAGGGTTATTTCGATGTTATGTAGAGTGAGGTTAGTAGAGGGGAGAAACACAAGAAGTTAAGTTTTGGAGAGATTTAGTTTCAGATGCAGGGAGGATATGATGTTAGAGACAGCAGACAGACAATCCTTGGTATTTTGAATTAGGGTAGGGGTGATATCAGGGGAGGAAGTGTATAATTGGATGTCATCAGCATAGAGATGATACTGGAACCCAAATCTGCTGATTGTTTGTCCAATAGGGGCAGTGTAGAGAGGGAAGAGGAGGGGGCCTAGGATTGAGCCCTGCGGGACCCCGATAGTAAGGGGATGAGGAGAGGAAGAGGCACCAGCAAAAGATACAGTGAAAAAGCGGTCAGAGAGGTAGAAGGAGAACCAGGAGAGGGCTGTGTCCTTGAGGCCTATAGAGCGGAGCATAGTGAGGAGGAGCTGGTGATCCACAGTGTGAAATGCGGCAGAAAGATCCAGGAGAATCAGCAGGGAGCAATGACCTTTCGATTTAGCTGTTATTAGATCATTAGAGACTTTGGTGAGGGCAGTTTCAGTGGAGTGTAAATAGAGGAAACCAGATTGTAAGGGGTCGAGAAGAGAGTTATCCGAGAGATAGCGGATTAGACGGGAGTGGACCAAGCGTTCCAGGAGTTTAGAGATGAAGGAAAGGTTAGAGAAAGGTTTGTAGTTATCAGTGCAGTTCTAGTCCAGGGATGGCTTTTTAAGCAAAGGGGTTATGATGGCATGTTTAAATGAGGAGGGAAATATACCTGAAGAAAGAGAGAGGCTAAATATTTTAGTCAGGTGAGTGGTGACCACTGGTGAGAGAGACTGCAGGAGATGTGAAGGAATGGGGTCACTGTTGCAGGTTGTAGGCCGAACAGAAGCGAGGAGCTTGGAAACTTCTTCTTCTGAAACAGGCTCAAAGATGTCTAATGAGCTTGAGGTGTGGCAGGGAAGGGGATCCAGGCACTGAGGAGATTGGGCTGAGATATCCTGATGGATGAGGTTGATTTTTTCTAGGAAATAAGTGGCCAGATCCTCACCACTGAGGTTGGTGATGGGGGCCTGTATTCTAGTTTTCAGGAGGGAGTTTAAGGTTTGAAAAAGTCGTTTTGGGTTGTTGGATAGTGAGATGATGAGGGTGGTGAAGTAAGATTGCTTGGTCAGATGAAGGGCAGAGTTATAGGTTTTGAGCATGAACGTATAGTGGATAAAGTCTTCTGCTAAGAGAGATTTTCTCCACTGACGCTCTGCACACCTTGAGCAGCGCTGAAGAACGCGTGTTTGCATTGTGTGCCAGGGCTGCCGTTGTCTGTGATAGGTCTTTCTGCGTGTAGAAGGTGCTGCTTCATCTAGGGCATTCTTTAGTGTATAATTGAAGTGTGACAATGCTAAGTCTGGACAGGAGAGGGAGGAGATGGGGGCTAAAGATGTGTGGAGATTGTCCATAAGCTTCTGGGTATTAATAGTACGTGTAATCCGATAAGTGTGGTAAGTGGGGGTGTCCAAGGTGAGGAAACAATTCTTGGCAGAGAAGGAAAGAAACATGGATAACATGTACTGTATCATCCCCACAGAAAAATTAGATTTTGAGCCAACACAGTAGCCTCGGAGACCCATGCAGGTGCACTTTAATCTGCATAAAACATCACTGTGCAAACACTGAGCTTGGCACTTGCATAGTGCAGAGTAAAATGCATTTGCGCAGGCTTGCGAGGGTATTGTGCAAACACAAATTCTTGTTTCATCATGCGGATGTAGCAAGATGTGTCCACATTAATCAAAGCCTGGGGAAGGCGTTTAGGAGCAGAGAGGAGGCACAGATGCTACAGCGAGGACGCCCATCTGAGTGGACCATGCATGGAGAAATTAAAAAGGTATTTTTGAGGGTATACAGGGGGAGTCAGGAGATGATAGATAAATTTGTGAAATTCAGTGCAGGAGCAGATAGTGGTGTTGACATTTGCTCAGAGATATAAAACGGTGACAGGTTCTATTTGAAAAGTTTTAAAAATATTTTAAAATTATGAAAACATATTTTCTTTTACTTTTTATTTTATTTTATTTTATTTAAAACATTCTGAATTCGAAATTGTCTTTTTTAGTTTAAAATGGAGTAAAAATTCAAACTGCTGTAAACTTCCTGTCTGCACTTATCGCTCAAGTGGCATCACTTCCATTCTTAGCAGTTGTAAAGTATAATCCTTTAACACCTTAAAGACCGCAAATTCACCTTTTAATAGTGGCAGTTAATGGTACTTATTCTTTAGCGTCACTTTTTAACAGTGCTGAAAAATAATTCTGGTCATTTTTTACCAATCCCAGTGTTGTAATCATCATTATTCACGGAATAACTGCAACCACAAAAACAAGTTTGAGTTCATATTTATTTATCTCTCCCCTGAGGAGAGAGAATTGAGTCCTCTGAACTTCGGTACCTGCGGTGTCGCTCGGTCCATCTGTCTGTGTCCCCCTGTCCTCGGTGCCTACTTCCAGGAAGAAAATGGCAGGCGCATGCATAGTGCGCACACTGAGATTTGCAGGCTGGCACCCGAAAATAATGGGAGATTTTTCATTTTGGGTCATTTTGATCACTGTGATAGACGCTATCACAGTGATCAAAATAAAAAATAGTAAATCAAACCCCCAATATCACCCGTTAGGTAAAAATTGTAAAATGTATTTTTTTCCATTTTTTCCATTAGGGTTAGGGTTAGGGCTAGGGTTAGGTTTATGGTTGAGGTTATAGCTAGGGTTAGGGTTGGTGCTAGTTTTAGTGTTGGGGTTAGAATTAGGGTTAGGGTTGGGCTAAGTTAAGGATTGGAGCTAGAGTTAGAGCTAGGGTTAGGGTTGGGCTAGGGTTGGGATAGGGTTAGGGTTGGAGCTAAGGTTGGGGTTGGGGCTTGGGTTGGTCAAAGCTTAGGGTTGGGGCTAGAGTTAGGGTTCAGGCTAGGGTTGGGGTTAGGTCTAGGGTTGGGGTTAGGGTTGTGTTGGGGTTAGGGTTGTGGTGTTGGGGTTAGGGTAGTGTGGTTAGGGTAATGATTAGGGTTGGGATTAGGGTTAGCGGGGTGTTTGAGTTAGGGTTGTGGCTGCATTAGGGTTGGAGTTAGAATTGGTGGTTTGCACTGTTTTTTACATCAGGGGGTCTCCAGATACGACATGGCATCCGCCATTGATTCTTGCCAATTTTAGGTTCAAAAAGTCAAACGGTGCTCCCTCCCTTCTGAACCCTGCCATGCGCCAAAACAGTGGCTTTCCCCCACATACGGGGTATCTGCGCACTCAGGAGAAATTGTACAACAAATTTTGTGGTCTTCTTTCTTCTGATACCCTTGTGAGCATAAGAAAGTTTGGTTTCAAAGTACATTTTTTGTGAAAAAAAGTAAAATGTTCATTTTTTTCCTTCCACATTATTATAGTTCTCGTGAAGCACCTGAAGAGTTAATAAACTTCTTGAAGGTGGTTTTGCGCACTTTGGGGTGGTGCAGTTGTTAGAATGGTGTCACTTTTTAGTATTTTCTGTTATATTGACCCCCCAAACTCACTTCAAATGTGAGGTGGTCCCTAAAGAAATGGTTTTGTAAATTTTGTTGGAAAAATGCAAAATTGCTGGTCAACTTTTAACCCTTATTAACATTCTAACAAAAAAATTATGCTTCCAAAATTGTGCTGATGTAAAGTAGACATGTGGGAATTGTTATTTATTAACTATTTTGTGCGATATGATTCTCTGATTTAAAGGCACAAAAACTAAAAGTCTGATAATTGCAAAATTTTCAAAATTTTTGGCAAATTTCTGTTTTTTTCATAAATAAACACAATTCATATTGAAGAAATTTACCAATGCTATGAAGTACAATATCTCACAAAAAACTCAGTTTGATCCTGTTATGGCTAAGACCTCGGACGCTGCCCAGCCGATGCCTCCACATAGCCACACCACGATGACATGGCGCGAGCATCCCCAGTGGGAACGGTATGTGGACCAACAGGACCACAGAAGGGTACCTGGACCTTCCCAGACTAGGGAAGAGCAGCGAGCAGGGTCTGTGGCAGCTGAGCTTGAGGACAAGATGGCAACATGCAGAACTAGATAACACCGCACAACTTCAGGTATGAAGAAACATAAAGTTTACACAAACTAAATAACAGTACACAAACAGAACATAACTATACCAGGTGCCCAATTCTGCACATCAAGAAAGGGTACATGTCTCAGGGTTACAGACGAAGGCAGGAGAATATCACGGGTTGATGCAGTCCAGGATTGAGACTGGTGTGATCCAATGGCTGGATATCCTTAAGGACAAAAATGTCCAAGAAGGATGGGAAATCTTGAAAAATGAAATTCTCAAAGCACAATTGTTAACAATTCCGAAAAGAGGGAAGAATAGGAAGCATTTAAGGAAACCAGGATGGATGAACACAGAACTTAAGCACATGCTAAAAAGGAAGAAAGAAATGTTAATAAAATAGAAAGAGGGAGGCGTATCTAAAGAAGAATATAATGCTATCTGCAGAACCTGCAGGGCACAAATCAGATTTTCTAAAGCTGACAATGAATTGAGGATTGCAAGAGATGTCAAAAGCAATAATAAAGGACTTTGGGGATATGTCAAAAGTAAAAGAAAATTCAAAGATGCTATAGGATTTTTACAGGATGAAAATGATGAAATGGTAAGACAGGATGTTGAGAAGGCCTAACTTTTAAATTCCTATTTTGCATCTGTTTTCTCTCAGAAAGGAAATGTAACATCAACTGTTATCCACTGTCCTATTAAAGGAATAGAAGAATCCAGGATATCTATAAACAGAACTATAGTGAGGAAACACTTAGCTAACCTAAATGAATTCAAGTCTCCAGGTCCAGATGAATTACACCCCAGAGTACTGAAGGAGATAGCAGAAGAAATTTTTGAACCCCTCTCCATAATCTTTGAAAATTCTTGAAGAACAGGAGAAGTCCCAGAAGACTGGAGAAGAGCAAATGTTGTTCCTATCTTCAAAAAGGGGAAGAAGGTGGACCCAGTCAACTTTAGGCCGGTGAGTCTGACTTCTATACCAGGAAAGATCTTTGAACAAATTATTAAACAACATGTATGTCAGTACCTGGATAAGAATGAAATGATTAAACAGTGTCAGCATGGGTTTGTTACTAATAAGTCAAGTCAGACTAACTTAATTTCCTTCCTATGACAGAATCACTGATTGGGTGGATCAGGGAAATGCTGTAAATATAGTATATCTTGACTTTAGCAAAGCATTTGACAAAGTATTTCACACAATCCTTATTGAGAAAATGACTAAGTATGGAATGGACAAGGCAACTGTTAGGTGGATTCATAACTGGCTTAGTGATCGGACCCAAAGAGTGGTCGTAAATGGCTGCACATCCAATTGGAAGAATGTCTCAAGCGTGGTACCACAGGGCTCTGTCCTGGGCCCTGTATTGTTAAACATCTTTATCAACGATTTAGATGAAGGAATTTAGGGTAAACTGATTAAATTTGCTGATGACACAAAGCTAGGAGGGATAGCTAATACTAGAGAAGAGAGAGGATTCAAAAAGATATAAATAAATTGGAGCAGTGGGCAGCAACTAACAGAATGGTTTTTAACAGGGAAAAATGCAAAGTACTACATCTGGGCATTAAAAGTGAAAAAAAAATATACAGAATGGGAGGAATAGGGCTAAGCAACAGATCATGTGAAAAAGACTTGAGTATACTAATAGATCACAGACTGAATATGAGTCAACAGTGTGATGATGCAGCAAAAATGGCAAATGCAATTCTAGGATGTATTAGCAGAAGCATACAGTCTAGATCACGTGAAGTCATTATTCCCCTCTACTCCTCTTTGGTCATACCTCATCTGGAATACTATGTCCAGTTTTGGGCACCACATTTTAAAAAAGACATCAACAAACTGGAGCAAGTTCAGAAAAGAGCAACCAGAATGGTGACCGGTCTGCAAACCCTGTCTTATGAGGAAAGGTTGCATGATTTGGGAATGTTTAGCTTGCAAAAGAGAAGACTGAGAGGAGACTTAATAGCTGTCTACAAATATCTCAAGTAGTAGAAACAACAAGGCACTCATCAAATGGTTCATGGCAGGTGCACAAGTAGGGTTTCCAGCCCATAGAGTAGTATAAAAGAACTTGGCACTCAAATGGCAAATATAGTGAATCTTTGTTTTATTTGCATCCAGATATACGTGTTAAACGTTTTCGATCCAACAGGCTCTAACATGACAGTGCCGAGACAGACGTTTCTTCAGACACAAAAACAGGGTACATTTCCATGTCTGTCCTGTTTACAATGTAACAATATACAGAAGGGAGGTCAGATTTTTCACGCACAAACAGGAAGAGCTATCCCAATTAGAGGATATTATACTTGTGAGTCCACATATGTTGTGTACTTAATTAAATGCCCATGTGGTCTAGATTATGTGGGGGAAACCACACAAATGGTGAAAGACAGAATTTCTCAACACAAATATAATATTAGATGCAAGAAGACTCATCTCGCACTTCCATATCATTTCCTTGAAAATGGACACAATATTTCTCAGTTGAAATTCCAAGTTTTGGAACAAATTGAACCTAACAGAAGAGGATATGACAGAACAAAAAATCTTAAAAAAGAGAAGCCCACTGGATTTTCACGTTACAGACCTTGGAGCCTAAGGGACTGAATAGAGACTATGATACACAGAGTTTTCTGTAAAATAAGCTAAGCTGTCTTTGATTGTTGTTTATGCTGAAATTATTCAATTTTTAACTATATCTTTTTTCTCTTTTACATAGAATCGCTAACCTCGCTCTTCACTTCCTCACTGGGCACCACTGTTTACTTGGTATAGTAAACCCTCACCGTCATTTTACTTTGTATACAGGCCAAACATTCACCGCATACAGCGTTCACATTTAGGTTTATTTTGGTGGTCCAGTATTTGCCCACCGCATAATTTGAACAGATATGCTCTGTTTTTCTTTGCTAACCCTCCTGTGACCTACCCATTGCAACATTTCCATACTTTTAAGGCTCCTGTATGATTTAAATAGGCATTAAGTCAGGAACTAATGCTATTATTCCGGTCAGAAATTACTATACCAGCAGCCTCCCCATATGACCCTGTAGGTTCTTTTGTGTGATACATTAAGCCACCTAGCAACTGACACCATTAGTCTGGTCACGTGACCTCCTGTATTAGACATGCCAGCTTCACAACACAGGCGCGCGGTGTTAGCACCAGATCACCGCTATGATGCGGTCAAGTAATACAATCCCCGCCCCTTCCTAGATACAAGAGACACAAAAACAGGCGCTACAGCGCAGGCACAATCTCTTAATCAACACGTGACTGCTATGACACGGTCGGGGGCATGATGTATCCACATCACATTACCTCCATGACGCGGCCAGCGCAGATGCGCGGTGTTTGGTACCAGGTTACAGCTATAATACGGTCAAGAAATATAATCCCCGCCCCATCTTAGACATATGTAAACACAAAAATAGGCGCAACTGCGCAGGCGCGATCACCTAAGCAACTGTGACCACTGTGACGCGGACAAGGGCGTGGTGTATCCACAGCATGTGACCACTATGACGCAGCCAGGGGAGTCTCCCTGCTGGGTTACATAAACCTGGAAACACTACATTATAGCCTGGCGTCCTCCACTCAGCGGTATATACCGCACGCAACTAAAGCCACAGGAGCAGGTAACACAGTACCCTACCCCCACACTGCGTTTTACAGCCATGGTATGGATACATGCTTAGCAATTTCATTATCTTCTTATTTACAGCGCCACAAAAGCGACTCAGGTTGCTATACCAATAGCGCAATTTTTCTCCTTAAGCCTAAGATATACAGTCCAGGTAATGTCAATGATTATTCCATTTGAAATTTTGGGCATTAACACATGGACCACCAATATATATATGTATATATATATACAGTATATATATATATATATATATATATATATATATATATATATTAACAGCATGCACATGACCATGAAATATGATGTGACACTTTACGGCCTGTATGATGTCTTTTTCTGTTTTTCTCACAGGAATACCAGCATTCACGAACCACGTGTATTATCACCTCTTTATACTCTAGTAGACACAATCTGCACCTATTAGACTGGAAATCCATAATATCCTTTAATTTTATCGTGATTCACTCTCCATTAATGATTTACAGTTAATAAATGGCGTTTTTTTCCATAACACTAATCTGCATATATTTCATATAAGATTTGTTTCACGGCTCACGTGCACCTAAGATTCAACCTCAGGAATCCGATTGAGAAAATATATGCCTTTTTGACGTACTGGAATTTTCCTAATTTATACATTTATTTTCATGCATCATAAGGTTTAATTTTCTCTGAGTGTGATAATCCATGACATAGATTAATTTCTATCTTTGTATGTATGTTCTCTAGAGAATTTCTGATGGAGATTCGTTGTTGGATCGAAAACGTTTAACACGTATATCTGGATGCAAATAAAACAAAGATTCACTATATTTGCCATTTGAGTGCCAAGTTCTTTTATACTACAAATATCTCAAGGGCTGTCACATTGTAGAAGGATCACCTTTATTCTCATTTGCACAAGGAAAGACTAGAAGCAATGGGATGAAACTGAATGGGAGGAGACACAGATTAGATATTAGAAAAAACTTTTTGACAGTTAGAGTAATCAATGAGTGGAACAGGCTGCCACGAGAAGTGGTGAGTTCTCCTTCAATAGAAGTCTTCAAGCAGAGACTGGCCAGACATCTGTCTGGGATGATTTAGCGAATCCTGCTTTGAGCAGGGGGTAGGACTAGATGGCCCAGGAGGTCCCTTCCAACGCTACAATTCGGGCATATTGGACGGCCTCTCTCTCAGGCCTCAGGCGTAGCACAGGCTCAGCGGGAGAACATCAGACACCGACCTCGGACAGACTTCAGACGATGGCAGAGGTCATCACGGGTTGATGCAGTACCAAGGTCATCTGGCACGGGTATACAAGGACAGCCTCTCGCTCAGGCCTCAGGTGTAGCACAGGCTCAGCAGTAGAACATCAGACACTGACCCAGGATAGGCGTCATCACAGGGTGGACCCCAGGGAACCAGCAGAACATCGGGACACAGGCTGAACATCGGCACTCAGGCAGAACATCGGGACTCAGGAAGAACATCGGGACTCAGGCAGGACATCGGGACTCAGGCAGGACATCGGGACTCAGGCAGGACATCAGGACACCAGGACATCTGGACATAGGCAGGACATCAGGACATCTGGACACATGCTGGACATCAGGACCTCAGTACACAGGCTGGACATCGGGACCTCAGGGGCACCAGCAGGAAAGCAGGAACACCGGCAGGACATCAGGGACACTGGCAAGACATCAGGGACACCAGCAGGACATCGGAACACAGGCATGACATCGGGACACTGGTATAGCAGCCCAGTTCATCAGCTGGGGCACGGATGGCACAGGACCAGGAGCAACAGCGTGGCAGCTCAGTTCATTGACAGAGACACGGACAGCACAAGTCCAGGAACACTGGCGTGGCAGCTCCAGACATTGGCTGAGACACGTATGGCACAGAGCCAGAAAAAAAGGTGTGGTAGCTCAGGTCATCGGCTGAGACACGTACGGCACAGGACCAACCAGACAGCGGTGGTCAGGCTCCAGGTACCAGATAGCGGTCGCCAGACTCCGGACATCGGACATGATCTCCAGGCACCAGGCAGCGATCAGGTTCCAAACTACAGTTGTCAGGCTCCGGGCATTGGACCTAGGAAGGAACTCATGCGGGATGGTGCAAGCACCGGTGGGTTGGACCAGGGCAAGAAAGAGTTAGAACCGCATAGCAGGCTGAGCACAGCATAGAAAAAGCTCAGCAAAAACACCAGACTGCATCTTTAACAGACGAACCCAGGTGGTTCACAGTCACTGGGTACAGGGTTTCAGACACAGAGGGACTTCAGGAATATAACACAGAGGACACAGTTCAGACAGGGTCAGGTACAGGAACGGATACAGGATCAAGGGTTTGGGCCTGAGAATGCAGCCCTCAGGGAGGTGGGAAACAAAACACAGCAGAAACGGGCCTGGATATGCAGCCTCCAGGAAAGAAGGATCTGGGTACTCAGCCCCCAGAGCAGGTGGAAAAACAGGCATCAGCTTTCCTAGAACTGAATGCCAGCAGAACAGGAGCTGAACACCAAACACACATGGCAAGACTCAGAAACTTAATATGAAGCTCTGACAATGCCCAACAGGAAAGAGAAACTTTATATAGGAGCTGCCCCTCAGCAATAGGCTGGGGAAAGCAACTCAGGTGCACATACTAACCCTAATAAAAGCAGGGAAGGTGTGGCCACGCACACTCTAAGCACAAACAGAAGCCATTACAGCATAGACTGCACAGGTACTGAGGTTTAGGACACCTGGCAGTGGCTGCAAGCCTGGACACATGTGGAAAGTCATGCACCAGCTCCAGAGGACCTTGCAACCTGCAGATAGCTTCCACAGTGGCAGCCAGGGACTGCACATGCAGATGATCATGCAGTGGAGCAAAGATATCACACAACACATGTGCAACTACCCAGCGGAGCAGGGAACTTATCAGCATCCATACAGGTAACAGACATCAGTATCCCTGCTAGTTAGGGGGAGAGGAACAAAGGGTTAAAGCAGAGACATGCAGCGTAACACCAGAGAAACAAAGCACAAACCCACTGGTGTTACAGATCCATTGAAGCCTTCTAGAGTAATAACCTCATAAAGTGACAGTGGTCAGAATTGTAAAAATTGGCTTGGTCGTAAGTACCAAATTGGCTCTGTCACTAAAGGGTTAACACGACAAACTGTTATTTAATAACAAACACCAATTCACAAAGGTGTCTGAGAGAGAACAGAATGATGCCTATGCATCCAAAAAAGGATAGTTTCCAGTTCTATGCCAAATTATAACGATGCTTGTTTGATTTAGAAGATGCATAATTCATATGCACCAAAACTTGGTTTCCATGGTGCCTCCTAAATGTTTATATTTTTTAATTGTTTTTTAATATAATGGCTTCTAGTTTTTCTTTTCCTTTACAAAGAGAAACCTTCGATTAGCCTCTCTAAACTCAAAGTATCATAAAATGTAAAAGAGGTGCTGAACTGAAACATTAACTTTACAAGATATGACCCTAGTTTGTTTCCTATTTCAACGTCTCAGAATATTTCTGTAAATGAACAGGCTTGTCAGATTTTATTACTAAATGACAGTCTGTAACTCTTTATTCATTTTAACAACAGTGAGATTTAATTATTCGAGCGTTTCACATTTCTCTTTGGGATACTTATATTTAGGAAGCTAAATATATGAGTTATAAAATAAAAGTAATATGGCAATAACTTAGCTTTTGATAGTCAATCTACTGATTTATAATTTATCTTAAAACATTAAACTTAAAGTAAATATATACAGTATATGTTTTTTAACCCAGAAATCTTAAATCCAATGACAATGTTTTAAACTTGAAGTCACATTTTGATTGTTCCTCCAACTTTAAGGAATTTCATGATTTTAACTTAATGTGTGGAAATATTCTTAAATTCTCTAAATATAAAAGTGGTTGATAAAGTGCAATATGCAAAATGTAATTTATATTTATTAGAAATAAGTGAATTAATTTGATGAAAATTTAGGCCGAATTTTTATAAACTTGCTTAACCTGGCCAATTTGCACAATATACAGTTGCTTTGTACAAATCACCTAAAGTGTCCACCTCGATTTTACACATTTCAGAAGACTGCATCAGTCAGAGAAAGATACTATGACCTCGGACTTAGCCATAGGGACATCTCTATAATTACTTGCAGCTATTACATCATATGGTTTAGCACAGCCAATTAGGAAGGTCGATAATAGACGTTTTAAAAAAATGCAAAAAAATGCAGCAGCCATACTAAGGTGAATCTGGATAGTGAGAGGATGGCACAAATCACAGTTTAGGGAGAGAAAAAGATAAAACACTAAAGAAACTGTAAAACTGTGTAGATATTGTGCACATCAGTAAAGTAGATTAGTGTGTAAAGAACAAGTTATTGGTTGCCACTACTTTCCATTCGTTTATCCATAGCCATATATTTTGTAGTCACTGACATTACTAAGACTGTGTTTGTGTGAAACAGCTTGAAAGAGGTTGGGTACAGTCCTGAGAGACTTCAGAGAATCATAAATGTCTTTTCATGAAAGACTTGGAGTAATTTTGATTTCTGGTAAATCCATTTGCCAAAAATTAAATTTCCTGGAAAATTTGGCGAAGCTGGGGAATTCAAATTTCCAAATATTTGCTCATCTCTAAAGTTTATAGCAATGGATTGAAAGTAGAGATGAGCAGATCGCTTTATGCATCCCTGGTACACATTCCAGGTTAATGCTCTGTGGTCATGGATAGGAGCTGCTCAAATTTTCTGAGTGTCTGCGCTCCCTGACGAGACCTCTAATTCACAGGTCTGGCTTAACATCATCTGTGCGATGTGTGGATCATAGGTGATGATGTACCAACCTGGCAAATTGTAAGCCAAGCCTGAGATTACTGAGGGTAAGAAAATTGCGTAGTTCCTGTCCACAACCAGAGACCAATGGCCTGGACCATGGACCGAGGTTGTATTAAGTGATCCACTCATCTCACCTGAAAGCAATGGAAAGAGATTATTTTTCCTACTGTAGTAAAGAGTATTGAATCCCTTTAGTCACTGTTCACACCATGTTCTAGCAATTCCAAGGTTGCAAAGTAAAGTAAGGAAAATCAGAATAAAAAGTGTACAGTCAAAACAGATCCAAATGTACATAACCAAAAAATTACATAGGTATGTGGTTTTGTAACATGTATGGAAAAAAGGCTTATGTAGGTTTTATAAACAGTATGTATAACTCTAAGTGATATATAGAGCACAAGTCAGAATGACTTACTAGTAGTAAACGTTTCTCTTCTTTGTTGCTACTGTATATTTATAATAAGGCTTATAGAGCACTGTTGACAATAGGTTTTCTTGGGCCTGACATAAAGGAAGGTCTGAATTAGAGAATAATTGCACTATGCAAATTAATGTGATTATCCTCTGTCATTTAATGGATTGCTTAGTTTGGCAATTCATCAGTCATGATGACATTCGCTTGAGTTTAGGAAGAAGAAACATTCTGTGTTCTTTTTCATTTTATTATTCCTGTCCGTAGGATTTTTTTTTAACCATGACCTGACTCACACAAATTGTATAAGCCATTAGATTAAAACCACTTGTCTAATATTGTATAGGTTGTCTTAGCGGCACTCATACAGCTCTGACTCATCAAGGCAGGGATTTCACAAGACCTCTGCAGGTGTCCTTTTGTGTTGAGCTCTATTTTGTTATCAGCAGATACCTTAAAGGGGTGGTCTAAAGGTGAAAGTATATTTTATCTAAATCCTTATCTATTTGATGCCAGAATCTAAGCTATTTTCTAATCTACTTCCTCTAAACATTCCCTACTATTCCCTAACTACACTGTCTAACTGCAAGTCTATTTTTTTAAATTGACTTTTGCCTGATGATATTTTTGAAACCTCCCAAGTACATCATTAAATACTCAAAAGAAGCATCATCAGAGCAGCAGGCAGGGGCTACTCTCATTGTAACAGCTTCTGCCCCCTCCCTGAAACGAAGTGCTATCAGTGACACTTGTTTCAGGGGAAGGGCTGGTTCTTGCTCTTTCCCTTGGCTGTCTCCTGGCTGACCCGACAGAAACCAGGGACATCACCTGCAGGGGCGGCGCTGATCTTCTGCCTGCCGGGCATTGTAACACCACTGTCTTCCGTCTGCTTTACTGCAGATCTGAGCTGACAAGAGAGGGGGCGCTGTCACTGTGCACATTGCACAGTGCAGGGACTGAGCAGTAACCAGCTCTGCCCCTGAAAGTGTCACTGATGACATTTCGTTTCAGTGAGGGTGCAGAGGCTGCGACAATAACCATAGCCTCTGACCCTGCTCTGATTACTCTTTGTTTGAGTATCCCAGGATGCATTGTGGGCTCGCAATTGAATCATCATCAGACAGGAGGTAAATTTTAAGAAATAGATTAGCAGTTAGACAGTCTAGTTAGGGAACGGTAGGGAATTTTTAAAGCAAGTATATTGGAAAATAGCTTAGATTATGGCATGAAATAGATAGGGATTTAGATAAAATGTACTTTCACCTTTGGAGAAGTCTTTTAAGCCCTTTAAATTTTAAAGGTGTCTTCCATGTGCTGGACCCTTTCTAGCACATACCAAATATGCTCTATTGGATTGAAATCTGGGAAATTCTGAAAACAAGTCAACACCTTGAATTCTTTTGCCTTGGTTCTTAAAACCATTCCAGAATTATTTTTTTTTGCTTTGCAGAGTGGTAAGACATCTCATCCTGTTACCATGAATCAGTTTAGTCATGTTGTTAATGTAACACTCAGTAAAACGCAGGAGCTGAGGTTTTCTTGCAGAACATTGGCCAGAACATGATGCTGTCCACTCTAGATTTCACTTCTTCTCATAGTGAATCCTGATAGCCTCACTTCACCAGCAAAGACAAGCACATGTGCCTGTCCATTTCATGATTTCATTGGAATTAATAAGACCAGGGCACTTTTTTTTTACTGATACATCATCTAGCTTTGATTTTGACCAGAGAAGCTGCTTTACTGTATGTGGTGGACATTGTCAACGTCGTAACTCTGACTAGTCTGCAGATAATTAGAGTCATATACAGCAATCTGCTATACATTGTGAGTTCTTATACATTTTTATTACAGTAAAGATTAACTTTTTAAGCAATTTGGATCTTGTGAATGATATTCTGTCAGTGGATTTAATGACTTGGATAACAGGTTATAAAACAATGTATTACTTGGTATATACAGCAGCTATATCTAAGGTTTTACATATACATGGTGCACAGAGGAGAGGTGAATACTTTAATTGCATTTAGTTAGGATGTGCAGTGATACAAGGCCTAGTGGAGTGCCCCACAGGGCTGTGGAGTACTTGGTATCGGGCCAGACGGTTCTTAAAGGGGGACATCAAGGCAGCAGTGGCCCGGTCTGTGGCCCTGGGCATTCAGTAAAATTAATAAATGATGATGATAGGGGAGTTTGTAGAGGAAATAGTTTGTGACGCCACCCGTGGTATTCGGCAAGCGTAGCCGACGTTGCAATGCAGATCCTCTGAGATGATGTTAGGGCAGCAAAGATGGTTTATCTCTCCACGTGTAGAGCTGTGTCCGAGGGCAGTTAGGATGTTAAAAGTGATGATAGTGGCTGTTGTGGTGAGTGCGGTGCAGGGCAGGTGATACTTAAATGACTCAGATGACACCGCAGGGTACAGTTTCCAATGCTTTACTCACAGTTCACTTGTACACAGATGCCCGCTTAGTGCCATATCCTCCAGGTGAGGGGTCCAGCAAACTTCTGGATAGATTGGGATACACCTTTCCAGGACTCCCTTCTATTTGCTTCCCTCCTGGCCATCTCACTGCACTGGTTTCCGCCCTCCTGCCCAGCACCTCCACAAACAATGTCCCCAAGCCAGCAGCTTTGGACCTTGTGGGGCGACGTCCTCTGAGTCCCCTTGCACCTATATAGCTGCCTTTTTGGTGAATGAATGTGGTTGTGACTGAGGTACGTACAGCTACCTCAGCCTCCGGCTTGCGAGCTGAGTGTTGTAGTCCTCCACTAGTCTTAGGGGCCGGCTCCCCCACTGCGACCTGGTCCCTCCACTTCTGGATATGGGCCCCACAGGTGACCTCTGAACTTTCTGTGCCCCAAGGACCCTTTCTGTCCTCCCGGGAGCTTCTTTCAAGCTCCCCTCACAACTCTCTCTCTCCAGCTCTTCCTACTGCACTTCTCCTTCTCTGTCTCCTCACGTTCTCACTAATTCTCCTAAGACCCTGTCAGCCCTCACTCCTTCTCTCACTCCCCTCTGACTGACTCTTTCCAGAACAATCTTTTTACCTCAGCACTAACTCTTCCCACTAACTGTCATTGCTCACTCACTCTCCCCTTATAAGCTCCTCTCCTTTTTCATACCTTCCCCACTCATTCCCCAACACCCTTTCCTAGCAAGCCTGGGATGAGGCCATACTCCCTAAGGGTACACCCAGATGCCCTGACTGAACTGGTGTATGCTGGATGCGAGTGTTAGAGTCCTGAGTAGTGCTACCTCCTTACTTGAGAGTGGGATACCACACCTCTGGATAAGATGCAGTACCTCTGTGGCGACTGGACCCTCAGGGGCACCACAATAGCTTTTAGACAGGAGTGGCAGTTTCTTGGAGAAAAAAAGCAAGCCTGTTTTTACGGGTGCAGTTATGTGTTCAGGTTGCCAGAGACTATCAGCCAAAGGTTTCAATGAGCCACATTCATTAGATGCAGGTCTATTGTAGCAGACTAAGGCCACGTACATGCGTTCAGTATGTGGTGAGTTTTTTACTTCAGTATTTGTACGCCAAAACCAGAAGTGGGTGAAGAATGCAGCAGTGAAGTGTTGCTATTAGACTTTTCCTCTGAGTGTTCCATTCCTGGTTTTGGCTTGCAAATACTGATGTGAAATACTGATCAAATACTCAACGTATGAACGTGGAAAGTAGGTTAATCCATCAAAAAGATAATTTTTAATCCCTTCTTCAGGTAAGATGTAATTGTCTTACCTACATCATCTGCTGGGTGTGGGCATGTGGAGCACTTTTCCTGCACCATGTCCGACATATGATTATAAACAATAGCAAGCTAAGCTAGCTACAATAGAAGATTTTTTTTTACCTTTTAAATACCACTGTCAATCTCTAACAGCAACAAAATGGAAAATGGACTGATTGCCGGTGTTCTTTTGCATAAGATCTCATTTCCTATTGCTCATATTGCTCATGAAGTGACCATGGAATGCTGATGAGTCAATCTGGCAGTCAGTAGTCAGCTGAAGGCCCTTGTTAGTAAGTGTGGAGACACGGGGGGGTCAGTGGGCACCGTGGTCCACTAGTCGAAACCGCATGGACCAGGGATCATCCTACCTAGTGCCCACTCTCCTCTTACCGTGGGCATAATGCTACTCAGTTAACATGGGGTTAGGGTAAAACAGTGTGGCAATACTTTTTTGAACCACAAAACAGGCAAATAACATGTAGAACAGTTCTGGCACAATACCCAAGGTGGTGCACAATTACAAAGTCTCACCCTTCCGCTGACTCAACTGGATAAGAACAGCTGTGATTTCAGAGCTTCCAGGGCCAACTACCCCACTGGTGGCACACAAAGAGTGCAGTTAATCATTAGCTTAGAAAGATGACAGGTCATTCACAGGAAGGAAAGATCCAGTGATATCAAGATCTTGAAAAAGACCTCGGTTGAAACGCATAGATCTGTGCACTGATGCAGTTTTGCAGGACATTATGTGCCTGAAAATGTTTTAACATTATTCATTGGAATAAAAATTGTTTTTAACCGTTATCTGGCATCGCTGGATCCTTCCTTGCTGTGGCTGTTTCCCCATATGCTCAATTGGATCCATGCAGGGCGTTGGTCGACGGTGGGAAAGGCTGCACACAGCAAAAGTGTGAGCTGACTACATGTCTTTTTTTGACAGGTCATTCAGGTACAAGGCCAGGTGACCTGAGGGTCACAACTTGACTTCTCTGAACATCTTCATTAAGATAGGTGACTGGCGGGTCCCATTCCTGACATTCACAAATGTATCTATGGGTCTCAGATGACCGGTGGGTCTAAATCCTTACTACCCCAAACATATCCATGGATTTGCGATGGTCAGTGGAGAAGATCTGTATTCCTCCAGCCGGGGCCACATTCCCCTAAGCTGGCATCCTGTAGAATCACAAATCTGTGTCCCTCATAATAAAGCCATAATGTCTTGGCGGCTGCTGTCCTGTAGAGAGTCTCTGGTTCTTTGCATCTCTGGATCTCTTGGCTGTGTGGATGTCTGGAGGTATCTGTCTCTCGAGGTATCTCTTACAGAGTTAAATATATGCTCTGTAAGCCAGTGTTGAGAGGTAAAGGGGAAGAATGGTGATTAGATGAACTCACATTGCTTGATTATGTAATCTATTTGCATAGTTTTTCCTCCTTTGTTTTGCAAGTCAATAAACTAGCTGTCCTGGACAATGTGTAATCAACATATCAGCAAACATCATTGTTCAATTATTCTGTGTCTCTAATCATCCAGTATAACAGCACAATATTTTACAACTAATTATCAACTTACAAGTCGATATTACAGGCTTATTCAAGCAAAAATTTGTGTTTTCTTGACCAACCAGAAAGAAACACATCAATTCAAAAGTCAACATTTAGATGACAGTAAATGACTCCTGGCTTACTGAAAATAGACGAATGGTTAATTAAGATAAAATGCTGTGTTGTCACAATAAGGATGGACCATTGATATGGAAATTGATAGAAAGCAGCCATGAGAGAAAAACTGCACTGTATGGATTATGGGAGAGAGAAAATAATAAATAAAGTTCCTACAGTCTTCTTTTTACAAGTTAAAATCGTCCACTTAAATTAAATTCCAGCTGACTAAGCCCATAGCAGTTCATATCATCTGGGTGATGTGGGTTTTCAACACAACAACACAATCAAAGGTTTGGAATGGTACAGCCAGTTGAGTTGTAACAGGATATGACTTCATGTATAATTCTGTAGGTATAATATGAATGTTTGAGCAGGTATAGAACACTTTGTGACACATTTTTTGCAAAATAGAATAAAATCCATTCAGATGATTAAGTGTTAAATAACAGGCTCAGTTCAATAAGGAATAAATTCTTGGACTTTGAGTGCGCTGCCAGACGGATTCAATAACCACACAAGGTTAAAAAAGTTAACCCTTTAATCCCTACGCGTTTCGAAGCATAACGCTTCTTCTTCAGGGGTTGATGTATCAACCCCTGAAGAAGAAGCGTTATGCTTCGAAACGCGTAGGGATTAAAGGGTTAACTTTTTTAACCTTGTGTGGTTATTGAATCCGTCTGGCAGCGCACTCAAAATCCAAGAATTTATTCCTTATTGAACTGTGGTACGGTTCCGCTGTGGACCATTGGACGTGCAGCAGGCTGACTTACTATACAAGCTTTATTTTATCTTTGAGGTGAGTTTAATACAGTCAGTAATTGAACATTTTACCCGGATAAGACCCTATTGCGCTTTTGTTTCAACCTTCTAGTGAAAATAACAGGCTCAGAAATGTAAAGATACTAGAGGACAATGCGCATGATCAAACAAATAAAATATGTAGTTGACAATATAAATAAAAGTTTAATGATTTATTTTTTAATCACAGATAAGTTGGTTCCTGACTTTAAAAATATCTTTGTAATTTCTTAATGTTTTATATCTTGGATCTTTAACCATTTTTGGACATATGTAAATTGTTATTTGTTATACAAAGATCACCTAGTCACTATGGTAGAGCTATAATTTGGCATCCCACAGCTGCCACCATATTAATATAGTAAGCAGTGGTGGCATTAGTAAGGTGCCACGATGACACAAAAGCAAACTGCAGGCTACAAATATTGCAGCTATGTTCATCAATCTGCAAGTTCATACACAGTCATACTGTATATAATCACTTTTTTTTAATGTTGCAGTGTTTTTTTAATGGCTGAGTAGCATACTATGTCATGTCTTGGTTCCTGTGCTTGGTCATGTAACTTAGGTTGTTTTGTTTCTTTTTTATATAGATTTGCAAACATGGCAAAAATGTTTAAAGAAACTTAAATCCGTTGTTAAAAGTAAGGAACAATATGCATATATTAGTTAAAAGTGAAAGAATGTCAGGAAGTCAATATTTCTTTAGTAAAACAGTTTTCTACGGCTTACAGTTCATAGCCATACGCTACACTTAAATAGGGTATTTGTGCATCTAGGAAGTTTAGATAAATACAGCCAAATGTAGAAATTAAATACACATCTCAAAATACAATATTACTTTGGTTACTTCAGCTGTGGCAGTCCTCTTGCCCCCCTATTGCTGTCATCATGTGACTATAGAAAAGGAGTAACTTATCGTCATAACACTGCATCCGTTATGGCCTTCCACATTGTGCTGGCTTGTCATGTGATGTCAACATGGATGCTGTGTCATATTTCCCTAATAAAGTAGAATATTGAAATAGGGCAAGAAGGTTGTCAATTTCGCAAATCATCTTTGAACTGAAGATGTTCTCTGAAATGTTTCCAATGATGTACATATCATAGAGGCAAATATCCGATAGGGTCTTCAAGTGATCTCATGTCTTTTGTATTCCAAGCTTTTGGTGTAAAAACTCAGAACTCTGATTAAAAGGTTTGGCCCACCATAAATACTTATTACTAACAATAAGTGGATCATGCAAAGTTCGAATTTGCCCAATTTTTCCCTGGAAATCAATTTGCGGAGAAGAGATAAATGTAATATGTAAAAAATAAATTAAATTCTTACATTCACGTCACCCCTCTCCTTTCCTGTCCCTCAATTCCTCACTGTCACTTGTCCGGTCCTCATTCTATCTTCTGATCCTCACTGCGCTGAAATCCCCAGGCCTCTCACACTGGGCCAAGATTTGAGGCTCTGATAAGCCTTAGGAGGGTTCTGTTCAAGTGCACGAAAGGTCACAACATCATGATGTCACAACCTTATGATTTCAATGCTCATGGAGGGAATCAGAAGATGCAACGAGGACAGGATGGAAGACGTTGAGAAGCGGAGGGACTAGAGGGGTGAGCATAAAGCTGAGTAAATTTTTTTTTATTGTTAACCTTTTGATGGTCATTTACAGTTCAAAAAAATATCAGCCAGTGGGCCGCCATTTTGCTAAATCGGCGCGGATGTGAATTACTAAAATTCAGCATTTTGTCAAATTAATTTTTTCCTAAAATTCAAGTAGAATTCAATTTAACTTAGATCGATTGACTCATCTCTACTTATTACCTACTGCAAGTACAGATCCCTGAGGGGGCAATTGCTGGGATGCGACCAATCATGAGAATATGTGTCTGGAATCCCCCCATTGAATGGTGTTTGCGCACTACTGATCCTGTAATAGTTTATATGATTGACAGACATAGTTTGGCACTATACTAGGTTATTTCGATCAGTTCTATAGACAATAGAACTATCACATAATGCATGCAATGCTCATATTCAGGGCTGTACTTCGTCTTTAATATTCAGAGCTTTAACGGTAGCTTTATATAATATTATACACTATGAACACATTTACATTATACATTTAACATTTCTCCCAACTTCAATATATAGTCTCCTATACTTCAAATGTCTAACATTACATGAAAAAGTAAAAATACTATTAATGTCACCATTTCCCATCACTAAGCTGGAAATTAATGTCTAACTGATTCATTGAGTGGAACAGGCTGCCACGAGAAGTGGTGAGTTCTCCTTCAATGGAAGTCTTCAAACAGAGGCTGGACAGACATCTGACTGGGATGATTTAGCGAATCCTGCTTTGAGCAGGGGGTTGGACCAGATGGCCCAGGAGGTCCCTTCCAACTCTACGATTCTATGATTCTATGATTCTATGATTCTATGATTCTATGATTGACTGACACGCAACAAATCCCAACCCAGATTTTATACTTCCTGAGGCTAAATTTGCTCAAAACAACAGTTACTGAGAAAGTAAGAAGGGTAAAAAAAAAAAAAAAAGCAGATATCTATGCTGAGGCTGTTTATTACAACTGAGAATAAAAAGAAGAAAAAAGTCACAGTACATCTTTTTCTAGTGAAACCTAAAAAATAGAAACTGAAGTAGTAAACATCATTACTTCTGCTTTAAGATTCATCTGAGAAGCTTCACATAGAGAAAGGCCGGAAAGAGGGGGAGACAAGACGTGCTTGCAGCTAATATTACAGTCAAGTCCCAATTTTACCTAAGGGAAAGCAGCTTTATTAAAACTCATGACTGAAATTGCGTGACAGGTGCCAATATCCTCCACCCTGACAGATGTGTCAGTTTGCAAATGCCATTTTCTTGTCAGCAGTCCCTAGATGGAGTTTCTCCCATCACCATTTGTCTCTCTTCCAGCTAGATCACACATGCCCGTCGTTTGCCTCCAAGCTGCGCTACGTTGTTTGATGTGTGGGATCTTCACAATGAGACTTATTAAAAGACAGTCCATTATTTTTATTTAGAGCATTTCCAAAACAAGCAGAGCGCGTACTGAGATAATTTTAAGGGGGAAAAAAAAAAGAAGCAGCAGGTCATCTTCAGGCCAATGCGGTTGAGTTTCAGATGCAAATGAAAGCTTATTCTCCAGTCATTTTCATGTTCATAATAAGCATGATTTGAGTGGCATTTAACCCAGGTGTAATGGTTTTTACAGTTTATTGTCTGTACAGTCTCATATGAGGTGTAATTCATTTCACACTGTTCAGCACATAATTTCTGCCAGATTTCTCAGACCCAATACTGATAGATGCATTCACTCGTCAGCAAAGTACTATATGCCGCCTCCTGCATTCCTCCATCAGATACATTAGAAAAAATATTTTCCTGCTGCAGGGGCTGAATTACACCCCAGTGAAAAGGCTGCAGTATCAATTGGCTATTGTATAGAAAACAAGGACGGATGCAGCGGTGGGGCCTCGGATTGGATTTTATTTCCTATGTACTATAGGAAAGACATTGCCGACTTCCCAAATAGACAATGCTGTAGTTGATAAGTATGAGATCTTATTGAAAGCTTATATTAATTCTCACGTACAATGAAATTTCGAATCGGTGAAGTGTGTGCAATGAGTTTCTAAAAACATCTTTCAATTTAGTATAAGGTATAAATAATATTGCAAGTCAAAGTAGTATTTTTTTCCTACGTGTATACAGAAATCTACATTTTGGAAATCAATAATTTGGCTCAGATAGACTTCCCGGGATCCATCTCAGACAACAGCACTACAGTGATAGCTGTGTCCCCTTCATTGTTATCCCAAACCTGTCACCAGGCTTTTCCCAAAATAAAGTATGGACAGGATCTTTAATGCCGCTGTTACAGCATTTTAGTATAGAGCAAAGCACTATAGTTCACATGCGTCGTCTTTACCAATGTGTCATCGGCAGTCTTTGGCTTTTCCCAGCACATGTGCACTACAGTACAGAAAGAAGTGCATCTGCACAATAGTGCAAAGGGACACTATGTGTATTGCGTTGGACGTGTCATCCACATAAAGCAGGGAAGGAGAAAGGCGATCATAGCACACAAAGAGGTGCCGAATCAAGGCCAGAGATGCCCATTGGACCATACTGTGCCGACTGTGATTATAATAAAAGTTCTTTTTTGTGCCTTGAATAGGATATTGGGGACAGACATAATGTATACTAGAAGGCTGTTAAAGAGGGCTTATAGGTGCTGACCCCACTTTATATTTGGTTTCCTTTTAAAGGGAATCTGTAGCAGGTTTTTGCTATGTAATCTGAAGACAGCATGAGGTAGGGGTTAAAATATAAATTTCAGCAATGTCTCTCTTATCAAACTCTAGACTTTGTTTGCTTACAATGATTGTTTTAGCACCAGTAGCTGATCATTGTTGTGACTAGCTGGTCTTGTGAGCCCTGGTCCCATAGACACTCTCCTGTGAAAGGCAGCTAATTGTCTATGGACTCTGCACAAGGAGAGCATGGTGTGGGCGTGGTCAGCTTGCTCAGCTCTGCTTCATGCTAAATCTAAAAGCTCTGATTGTGTGAGAACGGCTACACTCAGTAACCTAAATGATACATCATTGGATTTAGATTCTCTTGCCTACATCAGGCTGCTCTCAGATGAGGTAGCAAAAATCTACTGACAGATTCCCTTTATTTATGCATAGGTAGTCTTGCATATGCATTTGTGGTTGTGCCACAAACCAGATGTTTTTATGGTTATTTCCCTTTTGTAGACTTTGTTTCTGTCAGATTTCCCTGACCTCAGCCCCAGAATGTGAGGAGACCAATGATATGACGAAGGAGGCTGCATATAGTACTTTGTTGAAGAGAGAACACATAGGATCAATTCATCAGATAAGTAAAAAATCCTTCTCATTCTCTGCATCAGTTGTAACTGAGAAGGAGGCTGACTTATGTAATGAACTGAGCCAGACTGTCAGCCCTCTTCCATACATTAATTGCAAAGAAGATGAAGGCTTCTTTCTTGTAAAACAAAGTTTAGTTTTCTTTAGTCAACCCTTTTAATGCCTGGAGTACAATTACAGTGGGGAAAAGTATTTAGTCAGCCACCAATTGTGCAAGTTCTCCCACTTAAAAAGATGAGAGAGACCTGTAATTGATATCATAGGTAGATCACAACTATGAGAGTCAAAATGAGAAAACAAATCCAGAAAATCACCTTGTCTGATTTGGCAAGATTTATTTTGCAAATTATGGTGGAAAATAACTATTTGGTCACTGAAAAACATGCAAGATTTCTGGCTCTCACAGACCTGTAACTTCTTCTTTAAGAGGCTCCTCTGTCCTCCACTCATTACCTGTAGTAATGGCACCTGTTTGAACTTGAACTAACAATGATATCACATTATGACCTACAAGCTACTATGACTGTAACACAAAGTTGCCTGAGTTTCCAAATTTGTTGGATTTTCTGTCATTGGTTGTAATTAGAATATTACTCACTTGCAATAGACTTCAAAGCAAGTTCTATGCAACTGCCACTTTCCTGCAACTTGTCTCGAGTTGGACATTTTTTTTACAGTAAAATGTTCGCTGTAAAATATTCACATAACATAACATTAAGTCACGAACAAGTTGCAAACATGTTTTTGTTTGGACTTTTCTTAGAATAGCTGTTAAAAACTTAAAATCATCAGTAGTTGAGAGTGCAACAGTCATTTTCCCTGACATTGTTGAAGAAAATAACAGAGGTTTTAATTCAGTGAGAGTATGGTGAGAATTTACTGCAAAACATGTTCTTTTGATCCATTTGGGCAATAAGTTGTAACTAAAGATGGGCAGACCCCTGGATGTTCGGGTCCGTTGGTTCAACCATACAGTTTTCGGAGTTAGAAAGTTTACCTCCAGTCACTGGCATCGATTGATGGGACTACTGCTCCCATCAACCTAAGCTTGCTGCCACTAATAATGAGTGCAGGTGGCGGCTGATGGGATCAGCAGGCGCCTGCGCACTAAATAAAAAATTAAAAAAATATGGCGTGGGCTCCCCTGTATTTTTTATAACCAGCCCATGCAAAACTAACAGCTGGGGCTGCAGTCCTCAGCTGTCAGCATTAGCAAGCCTGGTTATCAAGAATAGAGGGGCCCCCATGCTATTTTTTTAAATTATTTAAATAAATAATTTAAAAAATGGTGTGGGGTCCCTCCCCATTTTTAACAAGCAGCAAAGCTAGACAGCTGGGGGCGAGTATTCTCAGGCTTGTAAGGGGACCTGGACATTGGCACCCCCAGCCTGAAAATAGCAGCCTGCAGCCTCCCAGAAAAGGCGCTTCTATTAGATGCGCCAATCCTAGCGCTTTGCCTGGCTCTTCCCAGTTGTCCTACTGCAGTGACAAGTGGGGTTCATATTTGTGGGGTTGATGTTAACTTTGTATTGATCGATTACATCAAACACCCTGCTTAGTAATGGAGATTCATTTATAAGACACCTATCCATTACTAATCCTATAGTTATAGTGTAAATAAACACACAGCCAGAATAAAGTCCTTTATTTGAAATAAACACACTTTTACTTTTTTATTTAAAAATAACAAAGTTACACTTGCCTAACGTTCATTCCATTGAAGCCAATGTCTCCTATATTAAATCCCTCACCTGTCCGTGGCTCTGTCCCACACCATACTCCATGTTTGGTGATGAACAGTTTTCAACTTGGAAGGTGCCAAGATGCGAACATCCAGGCTGAAAACCACTGAGGAATGATCTGCTGCTAGCTCAGCCTCAGTGACCAGCAGTGACGTCATCGAGATTACCGCAGGTCACTATAGCTGCATTCCCAGCCGTGCCAATGAAATGCAGTGACCTTGGTGAGATCACTGCTCACACAGTGAGAAAAAGTCTCACCGTGCATCTTTAAGTTCACCGCAGTTCACCGGGAGAAATTTCTCATGGTGAACTGAGGTGAACTCACCGATGTACAGTGAGATTTTGCACAGTGAGAGCACCATAGTTCAAGGGCCGGCTCACTGCAGCTCAAGCTTCCTTGCTTCTCAGCATGAATGATCATATGATGCCACCATTCGTGGTCAAGACCACATGTTGCACAGATGGAATATGGTGTGGGACACTTTGGATTCCACCCACCCCTCCATCCATCCCTCATGCATCCACACCCCAAACAATCTCTCCATCCATCCCTCATCCATCCATCTATCTATTCCTCATCCATCCCTCCATCCATCCTTTCCTCATCCACCCATCCAGTCATACCTCTAAACATCCCCATCCCTCCATTCATTCATCCCTCCAGTCATCCCTCCATCCATCCCTGATCTATCCATCCCTCATTTATCTATACATCCCTTATCCTTCATCCCTCACCCATCCATGCATCCATCCCTCATCCATCTATCCATCCAGCCAGCCATCCTTCCATCCCACGCAGCCTCAGTGACTGATGGTAACCTCAATGGCGTCACCACCAGTCAATGATGCTGCGCATGCAGCAGCTCATTCTCCAGTGGGTCTCAGCCTGGATGATCATATCTTGGCACCATCCAGGTTGAAAACTCTTTATTCCTGGACATGGATTACAGCATGGAACAGAACATCGGTAAGGTCACATGGTTGTTTTTTATTTTTGTTTTATTACAGGAGATGAGGGCTTCAATGTAATGGGTGTTAGGTGAGTATAACTGTGTCTGTTATTTTTAAATAAAAAATGAAAAATGTACTCTTGTTTTTATTTCAAATGAAAGACTTTATACTGGCTGTGTCTATATTTACCATACAACTATAGGATTAGTAATGGATTAGTGTCTTATAGATGTCTTTCCATCACTAACATGTGGGCTTCATGTCATCGGACAATACAAAGGTGACATCAGCCCCACAAATTTGAACCACACTTGCCACAGCAAACTTTTTACATCCGATCACAGCTGCAGACTCACGCTGTTATTTGACAGCATGGGAACCGTGGCTGTCTAACCGGCAGTAATTATTTTACCGCAGATCAGAAGCAGTGTTTGCCGCGCTGTCATGCACATGACAGCACAACAAACACCCGGTGTTTGAAGGGCTGAACCCGAACAGTAACATGGACTTGCTGGTGAAGTCCAAGTTCGGTCCATGCCTTAACAGTAGGTGATCAGTACTGATGCCAAATTTTACTGTTCAGGTTTGCCCATCTCTAGTTGTAACTATTATATTTTCCAATATCCATAGGGTCATGTAAGCCACACTCCTTAAAGGGAACTTATAAGTAGTGTTGAGCATTCCGATACCGCAAGTATCGGGTATCGGCCGATATTAGCTGTATCGGAATTCCGATACTTAGTTCCAATACTTTTTTCACATCGAATACCGGAATCGGAAGTTCCCATAATGCTAGGAGCCCGCTCGATTTGATTCAGCCAATGGGGATCCTCAGAAGTGTGGGCATATCCTGTTAGGCATGTAGGCATGTTAACTACTGGCATGGCTGTGATTGGCTGCTGAAATGATGTCATGATGCACTATAAAAAGCGCTGCAGCCGCCATTTCTGGTCACTCTGCTGTGAATTCAGTTAGGGACAGGCTGCTGTTGAAGACTGTGAGGTACAGTTAGAAATAGAGATTCTAAAAACAATATTGTGCTTTATCCAGGCTACATAAACCACCACTGTAGCTTGATTTTCCCTAGCAGCGCTGTTTTCACAGCTGTCTGCAAGGGCTGTGTGAGTGCAGACCCACGCTGTGTAGTGTGTCCTGCAGGCACGTCTGCTTGTAGGCCGGCCAGCGTGTGTCTCTGCCTCATACACATTTTTCTTTTATTGCTGCTTTTTTTTTCTCCTGTATAGTGTGCTTCCATACGTATCCATATACGTTGGTTGCAAACACTAAAGGAGTGGACAGCGGAGCCTTTCAGCAGCCTTTCAGTGCTATAGCCCATTTCTCTGCACTGTTTTTGGCTGTCTGATAGGTCTCTCTGTGTGTGAGAGCAGCTCACGTTGCAGTGTGTTCTACAGCCACCGTTAGCTGTAGTCCGCTCAGCGTGCGTCACTGCCTCATACATAGTCCTTTTTTTGCAGCAAATTTAGCCAGATTTTTGCTCCTATATTAGTGTGCTTCCAACCGCATCCATTGTCATTGGTTGGTTGCAAACACTATATAGGATTAGATAGAGGAGCCTTTTTGCTGGCTTGTGCCCTTCAGGGCCAGCCAGGCTAGTATCACCCTATTTTTTGGAGCCTCATCAATTGCATTGTAGGTTAGCTTCCTGCATTGTAATCGCTCCAAAAAGTTTGTGATACTATAGCTTTCAAACTTTGGTCACATCCTTTCCTTTCCCCCCACCCAAAAAAAAAAAAGGAAATAAAGTTCACCAAACACTCCACTTTACAGTTGTCTAGGCCACATTAGATCATATTAAAGTGTAGTACACACACTCTTAGACAAATTAGTGTTTCTTATACTGGTTAGCAGGTGTTCAGGAATAAGAACACTAAGCCACCCCTTTTTTACTTTTCTGCCTATCGTTATCAGTCTACCAAGATGAAGAAGGCAGGGAGTAAGGCATGTGGTCATGGCCGTGGAGTTTCAGCAGGGAGAGGACGGGGGGATTCAGCAGGGAGAGGACGTGGGGATTCGGTATCTGCTGCGGCCACCAGTGACCCGGCATCCCCCACTTTTACCAGGCAACAGTCCTTCATGCGCAGCTTTGTAGGACCTCGCCGTACCCCACTGCTGCGTGACGAACAAATTGAAGCCGTTGTCGGATGGATGGCAGCTAACGCATCCACTTCAATGACTTCCGCATCCTCCCAAGGCCAGAGCACTGAAGAGCAACCATCTGTCTCTTCACCACCTGCCAAATTGCCCAGGCAGTCTGAGAGCCCTGGACAGGAGCCATCTCAATCTTTACTTCTGTTATCAGAATCTGTTGGCTTGGAAAGAGGTGGCCAGCCAAGTAGCATTCTAAAGCGTGATGAAGAGGGAGTATGCAGTGATGCGCAACTGCTTTGTCCCTCTGAATCTGAAGAGGCGGGTGGGCCAGTGCCTATGGTCAGCACGCCTCAGTATGCATCAGATGATGATGAGACTCAGTTGCCAATTTCTCGTGCGTACGGTGCTGGCGAGACAACCCAGGACCAGCCGGTGCTTGAAGAGGGGAGTGGAGATGATGAGGTCCTTGACCCATCATGGCGTCAGCCACAGGAAGGTGGTGGGAGCAGCTCTGAGGAAGAGATTCCCCGAACGGCCAAAAGAGGAGGGAGAGGGCGGGGGCAGACTTGGTTGCCTGTAGCCTCCACTTTGGCACCCGTGAGGAGCAATCCTCTTCCAAAACACAAAACGGGCGCTCCCAGGACTTGCAGTGCGTGGTCTTTTTTTGACACAGTTGCAGATTACATTTGCTTTGTCAAATGCAAGCTGTGTCATCAGAAAGTGAAACGAGGGAAAAATGTGACCAACCTCAATACCACAAATATGTGGAAACATGTGCGTACCAAGCACGAGGTGGAGTTACACAGACACACTGAAGATGTAGGCCAACCTTCAGCAGCACCTACCACCTCTTCAGCTCGTGTTGGGGCCTCTTCCTCCAGCTCACACACAGCTGGTTCGGCTTCCTCACTGGAACGCCATGGAAGAACCACTGCCACTGTTGTCCAGAGACCCAGTGAAATTCCACCCACTGAACCATGTTCGCAGTCATCAGCACCCTCCCAGGCCACTCACCAGCAATCGGTAGCACAGGCATGGGAGAAAAAGCGGCCATACTCGGCAAACCATCCCCGAGCACTGGCTCTGAATGCCGGCATTGCCAAACTACTGGCCCTTGAGATGCTGTCATTCAGGCTGGTGGAGACTGACACATTCCGGAACTTTATGTCATTGGCAGTTCCACAATACAATGTGCCCAGCCGCTTTTATTTCAGCAGGCAAGCTGTCCCTGCCCTGCAAAAGCATGTGGAGGGAAAAATTAAAAATGCGCTACCAAATGCCATCAGTAGCAAGGTCCACCTGACCACCGATGCGTGGACCAGTAGCCATGGACAGGGACGATATCTTTCCCTCACTGCCCATTGGGTCAATGTTGTGGAGCCGGGTACAGATCTGGAGAGTGGCACTGTACGTATTCTGCCAACTCCAAGGATTGCAGGAATGCAGTCTGTACATATTGAGTCCTCCTCCTACTCTAGTTCCTCGGAATCAGCACTGCGTGAGCCTGTTAGGCCAGATATGAGCACAGGTGTGGCCAAACGTCAACAGGCCGTCCTTAAATTAATTTCTTTGGGGAATCGGAGCCACACAGCACAGGAGCTCTGGAATGCCATCAAGCAGGAGAGCGATGTGTGGTTTGTGCCAGCGAATCTCCAGCCAGGTTTGGTAGTGAGTGACAATGGCCGAAATCTAGTGGCAGCTCTGGGCCTAGGCAACCTCACTCACATACCATGTCTGGCACACGTGCTCAATTTGGTCGTGCAGAGCTTTCTGAGGGACTATCCGGATCTTGATGCACTGCTGCACAAGGTTCGCCTAGAGTGTGCTCACTTGCGGCGTTCCAGCATGGCAAGATCGCGCATTGCATCTCTGCAACGCCGATTCCGCCTGCCAGAACATCGCATCATATGTGACCTCCCCACCAGGTGGAATTCAACGTTACATATGTTGGAGCGGTTGTGTGAGCAGCAGGCAGCAGTAATGGAGTACCAGCTGCATCAGGCGCAAACAAGTCGCACTGTCCGCCGGACACACTTCACCACCACTGAGTGGGCCACTATGAGGGACATCTGCCAAGTTTTGCGTGCCTTCGATGACTCCACGCGGATGGCCAGTGCAGATGATGCACTAATCAGCATGACTGTCCCCCTCATCTGTCTGCTTCAAAAAACCTTACAAGCACTAAGTGAGGAGGTTTTTGAAGAGGTCGAGGATGAGCAGTCAGAAATGCCATCTGCTTCTGGCAAGTCTGCGCAACGTGCTTCCACACAAAGGCCCAGGCAGGGGACACTTAGTGAGGAGGATGACGAGGAGTCAATGGAGGAGGAGGAACACATCTCTCCAGAGGAGGGAGGTACACAAGGCTCTAGTAGTCAGTGTGTACAGCGAGGGTGGGGTGATGCTGAGCAGGCAGAGATGCTGCCTCAAGCTGGGGACAGCATTTCCGGTCCAGTTGGCAGTCTGCAGCACATGGTTGATTTCATGCTGCAGTGCTTGTTAAATGACCGCCACATCGCCAACATTCTCCACACGGCTGATTATTGGGTGTACACCCTCCTAGATCCTCGCTACCGGGACAACTTACAAAGCCTCATACCACAGTTGAACCGGGAGCGAAAAATGCGGGAGTACCAAGAAACACTTGTGCAGGCCATCATGTTCTCCATTCCCCCCACAAGTGTTGCTGGTAGTGCTTTTCAAAGCAGCCATGTGGGTAGAGGCAGTGGAGGAAGCTCTGCACAAAGAGGTAGCAGAGGCAGTGCCGCAGGACAAGGCAAGGCCAGTATGGCCCAAATGTGGAAAAGTTTTGTGGGACCGCCACAAACGGCTACACCATCACAGACGGCTCCAGTCAGCAGGAGGCAACGTTTCCGTCAGATGGTGACAGACTACTTGTCGTGCCCTGTTAGTGTTCTCCCAGACGGCTCTTCCCCGTTCAAGTATTGGGTCTCTAAGCTGGATACATGGCCAGAGCTTAGCCAGTATGCATTGAAGGTGCTGGCTTGCCCTGCTGCCAGTGTATTATCGGAACGTGTCTTTAGTGCTGCAGGTGGTGTGGTAACAGACCGTCGCACGTGACTATCCGCCGATAATGTTGACTGGCTTACTTTTGTGAAAATGAACAAGGCCTGGATCTCACCTGAATTTGCCAGTCCTCTTCCAGAATAAATAATTGGCTTGCAACAGGATCCAGGTCTCCTGTTGTGTTCATGTTTCTTTGACCTGAACTTTATTTCCTGGGCTACAGCAACGCCCGTTGTTGCTCAGAAGTGCTGTCCGCACAGACAAAACACTCGCTCATGTGTAAGTGGGGTTCGGTAACGTCAGCTGATCTCCTGCTGTGTGTACGGCAAACTCTCCTGCTGCCTACAACTTCTGACTACCTCTGATTTAATATGTTCTCTGATTTGCCCTCTGTCTCCACTCTGTTTTGAGTATTTCCTCCGGCCTACAACACCGCCTGTTTCTGCTCTCAAGTGTCGTCTGCACAATCCACACTTGATCCTGTGGTACCTGGGTCCTGTAACATCTGCTCATCTCCAGAGTTGAGCACGGCAATGTCTCCTGCTTTGTCTACATTCCCACTACTTGTAGTGGAAATGTGGACAGAGCAGGAGACATTGCCTGACTCACCTCTAGGGAGAAGCTGCTGTTACAGAACCCCAGTAACACAGGAACAAGTGTGGGTTGTGCAGATGGCATTTCAGAGCAGCAACTGGCGTGGTTGGAAGCCAGCGGAAATACTCGAAACAGAGTGAAGACAGAGGCCTAATTGGAGTACGTTGACAGTTAGTAGTAGTCTAGAAACAATCGCAAACTGCCACCAAGTAGGCCTCGGCCTACTACCTGATTTTCCCTGGGCTCCGACACCGCCAGTTGGTGCTCAGAAGTGCTGTCCGCACAGACAAAACACTCGCTCATGTGTAAGTGGGGTTCGGTAACGTCAGCTGATCCCCTGCTGTGTGTATGGCAAAGTGTCCTGCTCCCTCCACAGTCAAACAACCTCAGATTTACACCTGGCTCCAAGTAGGCCTCGGCCTACTACCTCATTTTCCCTGGGCTCCGACAACGCCAGTTGGTGCTCGGAAGTGCTGTCCGCACAGACAAAACACTCGCTCATGTGTAAGTGGGGTTCGGTAACGTCAGCTGATCCCCTGCTGTGTGTACGGCAAACTCTCCTGCTGCCTACAACTTCTGACTACCTCTGATTTAACATGTTCTCTGATTTGCCCTCTGTCTCCACTCTGTTTTGAGTATTTCCTCCGGCCTACAACACCGCCTGTTTCTGCTCTCAAGTGCCGTCTGCACAATCCACACTTGATCCTGTGGTACCTGGGTCCTGTAACATCTGCTCATCTCCAGAGTTGAGCACGGCAATGTCTCCTGCTTTGTCTACATTCCCACTACTTGTAGTGGAAATGTGGACAGAGCAGGAGACATTGCCTGACTCACCTCTAGGGAGAAGCTGCTGTTACAGAACCCCAGTAACACAGGAACAAGTGTGGGTTGTGCAGACGGCATTTCAGAGCAGCAACTGGCGTGGTTGGAAGCCAGCGGAAATACTCGAAACAGAGTGAAGACAGAGGCCTAATTGGAGTACGTTGACAGTTAGTAGTAGTCTAGAAACAATCGCAAACTGCCACCAAGTAGGCCTCGGCCTACTACCTGATTTTCCCTGGGCTCCGACACCGCCAGTTGGTGCTCAGAAGTGCTGTCCGCACAGACAAAACACTCGCTCATGTGTAAGTGGGGTTCGGTAACGTCAGCTGATCCCCTGCTGTGTGTATGGCAAAGTGTCCTGCTCCCTCCACAGTCAAACAACCTCAGATTTACACCTGGCTCCAAGTAGGCCTCGGCCTACTACCTCATTTTCCCTGGGCTCCGACAACGCCAGTTGGTGCTCGGAAGTGCTGTCCGCACAGACAAAACACTCGCTCATGTGTAAGTGGGGTTCGGTAACGTCAGCTGATCCCCTGCTGTGTGTACGGCAAACTGCTGCCTACAACTTCTGACTACCTCTGATTTAACATGTTCTCTGATTTGCCCTCTGTCTCCACTCTGTTTTGAGTATTTCCTCCGGCCTACAACACCGCCTGTTTCTGCTCTCAAGTGCCGTCTGCACAATCCACACTTGATCCTGTGGTACCTGGGTCCTGTAACATCTGCTCATCTCCAGAGTTGAGCACGGCAATGTCTCCTGCTTTGTCTACATTCCCACTACTTGTAGTGGAAATGTGGACAGAGCAGGAGACATTGCCTGACTCACCTCTAGGGAGAAGCTGCTGTTACAGAACCCCAGTAACACAGGAACAAGTGTGGGTTGTGCAGACGGCATTTCAGAGCAGCAACTGGCGTGGTTGGAAGCCAGCGGAAATACTCGAAACAGAGTGAAGACAGAGGCCTAATTGGAGTACGTTGACAGTTAGTAGTAGTCTAGAAACAATCGCAAACTGCCACCAAGTAGGCCTCGGCCTACTACCTGATTTTCCCTGGGCTCTGACACCGCCAGTTGGTGCTCAGAAGTCCTGTCCGCACAGACATAACACTCGCTCATGTGTAAGTGGGGTTCGGTAACGTCAGCTGATCCCCTGCTGTGTGTATGGCAAAGTGTCCTGCTCCCTCCACAGTCAAACAACCTCAGATTTACACCTGGCTCCAAGTAGGCCTCGGCCTACTACCTGATTTTCCCTGGGCTCCGACACCGCCAGTTGGTGCTCGGAAGTGCTGTCCACACAGAAAAACACACTCGTTCATGTGAAAGTGGGGTTCGGTAGCGTCAGCTGATCCCCTGCTGTGTGGCGGGCAAACTGCTGCTGCCTCCAAATTTTAGCTACTTCAGATTTAAACATTCTCTGATTTGGCCTCTGTCTCCACTCTGTCTCTAGTATTTCCCCTGACCTCCAACACCGCCAGTTCCTGCTCACAGTTGCCATCCACGCATTCCACACGTGTTCTTGTGTTACTGGGGTTCTGTTACGTCAGCAGATCCCCCAATGTGTGTCCGCCACTGTCTCCTGCGCTGTCCACCTTCCCACTGCAAGCGGTGGGAATGTGGACAGAGCAGGAGACATTGGCAGACAAACATCAGGGGATCTGCTGACATTACAGAACACCAGTAACACAGGAACACGTGTGGATTGGGCAGACGGCTACTGTACGCATAAACTGGGGGTGTTGGTAGTCACGTGAAATCCTGGAAACAGAGTGGAGACAGATGCCTAATTGGAGCACGTTGACAGTCTGTTGTAGCCTACAAACACTGTAAAACTGCCACCAAGTAGGCCTCGGCCTGCACCCTGGTTCTCCCTGGGCTCCAACAACGCTAGTTGGTGCTCAGAAGTGCTGTCCACACAGAAAAACACACTCGTTCATGTGAAAGTGGGGTTCAGTAACGTCAGCTGATCCCCCGCTGTGTGGAGGGCAAAGTGTCCTGCTCCCTCCAAAGTCAAAATACCTCAGCTTTACACCTGGCTCCTAGTAGGCCTCGGCCTGCACCATGATTGTCCCTGGGTTCCAACAACGAGTGTGTTTTTCTGTGTGGACAGCACTTCCGAGCACCAACTAGCGTTGTTGGAACCCAGGGACAATCATGGTGCAGGCCGAGGCCTACTAGGAGCCAGGTGTAAAGCTGAGGTATTTTGACTTTGAAGGGAGCAGGACACTTTGCCCTCCACACAGCGGGGGATCAGCTGACGTTACTAACCCCCACTTTCACATGAACGAGTGTGTTTTTCTGTGTGGACAGCACTTCTGAGCACCAACTAGCGTTATTGGAGCCCAGGGAGAACCAGGGTGCAGGCCGAGGCCTACTTGGTGGCAGTTTTACAGTGTTTGTAGGCTACAACAGACTGTCAACGTGCTCCAATTAGGCATCTGTCTCCACTCTGTTTCCAGGATTTCACGTGACTACCAACACCGCCAGTTTATGCGTACAGTAGCCGTCTGCCCAATCCACACGTGTTGCTGTGTTACTGGGATTCTGTAATGTCAGCAGATCCCCCAATATGTGTCCGCCACTGTCTCCTGCGCTGTCCACCTTCCCACTGCAAGCGGTGGGAATGTGGACAGAGCAGGAGACAGTGGCAGACACACATCAGGGGATCTGCTGACATTACAGAATCCCAGTAACACAGCAACACGTGTGGATTGGGCAGACGGCTACTGTACGCATAAACTGGCGGTGTTGGTAGTCACGTGAAATCCTGGAAACAGAGTGGAGACAGATGCCTAATTGGAGCACGTTGACAGTCTGTTGTAGCCTACAAACACTGTAAAACTGCCACCAAGTAGGCCTCGGCCTGCACCCTGGTTCTCCCTGGGCTCCAATAACGCTAGTTGGTGCTCAGAAGTGCTGTCCACACAGAAAAACACACTCGTTCATGTGAAAGTGGGGGTTAGTAACGTCAGCTGATCCCCCGCTGTGTGGAGGGCAAAGTGTCCTGCTCCCTTCAAAGTCAAAATACCTCAGCTTTACACCTGGCTCCTAGTAGGCCTCGGCCTGCACCATGATTGTCCCTGGGTTCCAACAACGCTAGTTGGTGCTCGGAAGTGCTGTCCACACAGAAAAACACACTCGTTCATGTGAAAGTGGGGTTCGGTAACGTCAGCTGATCCCCTGCTGTGTGGAGGGCAAAATGCTGCTGCCTCCAAATTGTAACTACTTCAGATTTAAACATTTTCTGATTTGGCCTCTGTCTCCACTCTGTCTCTAGTATTTCCCCTGACCTCCAACACCGCCAGTTCCTGCTCACAGTTGCCGTCCACGCATTCCACACGTGTTCCTGTGTTACTGGGGTTCTGTAACGTCAGCATATCCCTCAATATGTGTCCGCCACTGTCTCCTGCGCTGTCCACCTTCCCACTGCAAGCGGTGGGAATGTGGACAGAGCAGGAGACACTGGCAGACACACATCAGGGGATCTGCTGACATTACAGAATCCCAGTAACACAGCAACACGTGTGGATTGGGCAGACGGCTGCTGTACACATAACCTGGCGGTGTTGTTGGTCACGTGAAATCCTGGAAACAGAGTGGAGACAGATGCCTAATTGGAGCACGTTGACAGTCTGTTGTAGCCTACAAACAATCTAAAACTACCACCAAGTAGGCCTCGGCCTACACCATGATTGTCCCTGGGCTCCAACAACGCCAGTTGGTGCTCGGTAGTGTCTTTGGCACGGGGACTCCCTGTTGCCCAGCCTGGTTCCAGCACGCCTGCTGTTTCCGGGTAGTGTCAAGGTCACTATGCCACCAATCCGTTGTCCTGTCGTCTTGCGGCCGGGTTAGCCGACTATACGGTGCCTGCAGTTTAGGTGACTCCTATGTGGGCTGCGGGAACTGACACTGAAGGCTGGATCCGTAGTGCCAATGGGACATGGACCCCCTGTAGGACTGTGGGTTTCGGTAACTGCGGCCGGCTTGCGGCCTGGCTACTTTGCTTTCAATGGGTACCATCTGCTACCCACCCGGGTTCCAGCACTGTCTGCTGGTTCTCGCCAGAGCCTTTGGCCTAGGTGCCTCCATCTCGGTATCCGAGGTCCAGCACCGTCAGCTGGTCCTTGGTAGTGCTTTTTAGCACAGGTACCTTCTGCTTAGTAACCGTGGTCCAGCACCGTCAGTTGGTCCTTGGTAGTGCTTTCTAGCACAGGTACCTCCTGCCTAGTAACCGTGGTCCAGCACCGTCAGCTGTTCCTCGGTAGTGCCATTGGCTCTTGTAGCTTTTGCTACCCATCTGGGTTCCAGCACCGTCAGCTGGTTCTCGGCAGTGTCTTTGGCACGGGTACTCCCTGTTGCCCAGCCTGGTTCCAGCACGCCTGCTGTTTCCGGGTAGTGTCAAGGTCACTATGCCACCAATCCGTTGTCCTGTCGTTTTGCGGCCGGGTTAGCCGACTCTACGGTGCCTGCAGTTTAGGTGACTCCTATGTGGGCTGCGGGAACTGGCACTGAAGGCTGGATCCGTAGTGCCAATGGGACATGGACCCCCTGTAGGACTGTGGGTTTCGGTAACTGCGGCCGGCTTGCGGCCTGGCTACTTTGCTTTCAATGGGTACCTTCTGCTACCCACCTGGGTTCCAGCACTGTCTGCTGGTTCTCGCCAGAGCCTTTGGCCTAGGTGCCTCCATCTCGGTATCCGAGGTCCAGCACCGTCAGCTGGTCCTTGTTAGTGCTTTCTAGCACAGGTACCTCCTGCCTAGTAACCGTGGTCCAGCACCGTCAGCTGTTCCTCGGTAGTGCCATTGGCTCCTGTAGCTTTTGCTACCCATCTGGGTTCCAGCACTGTCAGCAGGTTCTCGGCAGTGTCTTTGGCACGGGGACTCCCTGTTGCCCAGCCTGGTTCCAGCACGCCTGCTGTTTCCGGCTAGTGTCAAGGTCACTATGCCACCAATCCGTTGTCCTGTCGTCTTGCGGCTGGGTTAGCCGACTCTACGGTGCCTGCAGTTTAGGTGACTCCTATGTGGGCTGCGGGAACTGGCACTGAAGGCTGGATCCGTAGTGCCAATGAGACATGGACCCCCTGTAGGACTGTGGGTTTCGGTAACTGCGGCCGGCTTGCGGCCTGGCTACTTTGCTTTCAATGGGTACCTTCTGCTACCCACCTGGGTTCCAGCACTGTCTGCTGGTTCTCGCCAGAGCCTTTGGCCTAGGTGCCTCCATCTCGGTATCCGAGGTCCAGCACCGTCAGCTGGTCCTTGGTAGTGCTTTCTAGCACAGGTACCTCCTGCCTAGCAACCGTGGTCCAGCACCGTCAGCTGTTCCTCGGTAATGCCATTGGCTCTTGTAGCTTTTGCTACCCATCTGGGTTCCAGCACCGTCAGCTGGTTCTCAGCAGTGTCTTTGGCACGGGGACTCCCTGTTGCCCAGCCTGGTTCCAGCACGCCTGCTGGTTCCGGGTAGTGTCAAGGTCACTATGCCACCAATCCGTTGTCCTGTCGTCTTGCGGCCGGGTTAGCCGACTCTACGGTGCCTGCAGTTTAGGTGACTCCTATGTGGGCTGCGGGAACTGGCACTGAAGGCTGGATCCGTAGTGCCAATGGGACATGGACCCCCTGTAGGACTGTGGGTTTCGGTAACTGCGGCCGGCTTGCGGCCTGGCTACTTTGCTTTCAATGGGTACCTTCTGCTACCCACCTGGGTTCCAGCACTGTCTGCTGGTTCTCGCCAGAGCCTTTGGCCTAGGTGCCTCCATCTCGGTATCCGAGGTCCAGCACCGTCAGCTGGTCCTTGGTAGTGCTTTTTAGCACAGGTACCTTCTGCTTAGTAACCGTGGTCCAGCACCGTCAGTTGGTCCTCGGTAGTGCCATTGGCTCTTGTTCCTTCGGCTACCCATCTGGGTGCCAGCACTGTCTGCTGGTTCTCGCCACAGCCTTTGGCCTAGGTGCCTCCATCTCGGTATCCGAGGTCCAGCATCGTCAGCTGGTCCTTGGTAGTGCTTTTTAGCACAGGTACCTTCTGCTTAGTAACCGTGGTCCAGCACCGTCAGTTGGTCCTCGGTAGTGCCATTGGCTCTTGTTCCTTCTGCTACCCATCCGGGTGCCAGCACTGTCTGCTGGTTCTCGCCAGTTTCTCAGCCTTCTTGTACCTTCTGCTACATTTCCAAGATCAAGCTTTTTGAAATTGTCTTTGGTAATCCTTATTGATCTCCATGACGATGACCCTGATGATGGCGACCCTGAAGACCACACCAAAGAAGACCAGAAATATGACCCTAAATAATAAGACCAAGAGGACAAAGAACATGAAGACAACCACCAAGATACAGAACAAAAGACAGAAGAACAAGAAGCAGAAGAAGCAAAAGCAGAAGAACAGAAAGCAGAAGAACATTAAGCATAAGACAAAAAATCAGCATAGAAGAAATCAAAATTATAAGCAGAAGAAGACTAAGCAGTAAATGGGGGTGAGTCCGTTCCTCCTCGTGGTGCCCCTGGAAAATGCCTGCTGCTGCAGGCCAAACTGAACGCGGACAAATCCTGTTGTAAATCTTTTGTGACAGGCAGAACGTAAGGTGTAATCTTATAACTTTTATAGATAAGTACTACAGGAATGCCTGTCACCATAAGAAAATGAAGAAAAAGAAGAATAGGAAGAAGATGAAGAAATAGCATATGAAAATTAATAATAGCTGAATAGGAAGAATATGAAGAATGGAAAAAAAAAATTAATGGGAAGAAGGTGAAGAAGAAGAAGATGAATAAGGTGAAGAAAAAGTTGATGAAAAAAATGCTACTGCTGCGGATCATGAAGGAGACAGTGTGGGAGAAGTACAAAAGAAGGTGAAGAGCATGGAAGTTGCGAAACATACATATCTGACTAAATATAAAAAAGTTAACATAGTCAATATCTTTTTAACTCCGAACGTCTTGAAAAAAAAAATTGGAATTAATGCTATGCCATGTGATTTGAATAAACCACTATGCTTTTAATGTCTCCTCCACCTCCCACAATACATTCTACATGATTCTTATTTGTTTTCAATTATGTAGAATTAGCCAACAAGGAAATAAAGGCCTTTTTTGAATTCCGATACCGGAAGTCCCATTGACTTGAATGGGACTTCCGGTATCGGAATCGGCGATACCCGATATTTTTTTCGTATCGGGCGATACCATCCGATACGATATTTTTGGGTATTGAACGGTATCGCTCAACACTACTTATAAGCATTTAGTTTGTGCAGGTAACTCTTTCAAAGACTAAACTAAGGCAAACCTTTACTGTTCCACCACCCCAACTAGTCCATATACCAGACCTCTCCCTTTACCTAATAACCTCCCTCTCCAACATCACTGAAGGAGAGCTTACTCATCTACTTTCAAAATCACACCTCACCACCTGTGCACTCGACCCTATCCCTTCCCACCTGTTCCCAACCTCACTAACAAGTTCATCCCAGCCCTAACCCATCTCTTCAACCTATCACTATATTCTGGCACCTTCCCCTCTGCCTTCAAACATGTCACCATCACACCCATCCTCAAAAAAACAAACCTTGACCCAACTGCTATGCCCAGCTATCGCCCCATATCACTGCTCCTGTTTGCTTCCAAACTCTTTGAGCAGCATGTCCATGCTCAACTTTCCTCCCACCTCTCATCTCTCTCCTTGACAGCCTCCAATCTGGCTTCCGCCCCCACCACTCCACCGAAACTGCCCTGACCAAAATTTCTAATGACTTACTCACAGCCAAAGCTAACAGACAGTTCTCCATCCTCCTTCTTCTTGACCTGTCATCTGCCTTTGACACAGTCGACCACTGCCTACTGCTACAGATTCTTTCTTCCCTTGGTATCAAAGACCTTGCCCTTTCCTGGATCGCCTCTTACCTTTCTGACCGCACATTTAGTGTTTCCCACTCCCACATTACCTCCTCATCCTCCCTTTCTCTGTTGGAGTCTCTCAAGGTTCTGTCCTGGGGCCCCTACTTTTTTCCATCTATACTCTTGGCCTAGGACAACTCAAACTCCCATGGCTTCCAGTACCACGTGTATGCGGACAACACTCAGATCTACCTCTCTGGCCCAGATGTCACCTCTCTTCTGTCCAGAATCCCGATACGTCAATCAGCCATATCCTCCTTCTTCACCTCTCACTTCCTAAAACTCAATGCAGACAAAACCGAACTCAACATCTTTCCTCCATCTCACGCATCTCCCCTACCCGATTTATCTATTATGGCAAAAGGCATCATGCTCTCTCCCGCACCTGAAATCCACTGCCTCGGAGTAACTCTCAACTCTGCCCTGTCCTTCAAGCCACACGTCCAAACTCTTGCCACCTCCTATCGCCTCCAACTCAAAAATATTTCCAAAATCCATCCCTCCCTCCTCTGTAGCCTCCCCGCCAAGTCTCCTGCACCACTCCAGTCTGTCCTCAACTCTGCTGCCCAACTAATCCACCTCTCTCCTCGCTACTCCCCTGTTTTTCCCCTCTGCAAATCCCTCCACTGGCTCCCAATTCCCCAAAGAATCCAGTTCAAACTACTAACACTGACCTACAAAGCCATCCACAACCTTTCCCCTCCTTATATCTCTGAACTAATCTCCCACTATCTTCCCTCACGTAATCTTCAAACCTCCCAAGACCTACTACTCTCCTCCACACTTATTCATTCCTCACACAGCCGCATCCAAGATTTCTCCCGAATATCCCCATCCGCTGGAATTCCACGCCTCAACACGTCTGATTATCCACCACCACCAGATCCTTCAGACGGAACCTGAAAACCCATCTCTTCAGGAAAGCTTACAGCCTGCAATAATCATTCTACCGCTTCACCACCACCCGAGCTGCCACCTCACCACCGCCCGAGCTGCCGCATCCCCGACCTTCTGTCTCTTCCCCATTATCCCGTAGAATGTAAGTTCGCAAGGACAGGGTCCTTTCCCCTCTGTACCAGTCTGTCATTGTAAGTTTGTTTACTGTAAACAATATCTATTACTTTGTATGTAACCCCTTCTAATGTACAGCACCATGGAATTAATGGAGCAATATTAATAAATAATAATAATACTAAAAGACTATGACAGCAATACCTTTACATGGCCAGTCTGTTCCTCCATTACTGAGAAATCAACGTTTGAATTCATATGCAAATGGCTATGTTAGATCTGAAGCATCTGTCACACCAGCTCTATTTCTTGCCCAGATCCTGCTTATCTGAAAGCTACTTTGCCTAAAGTCACACATAATAGAGGCAGTACAGAGGCTGCCAATCAAGCAGGAGGTGCTGGGTAGGCAATAGAGCTGGACTGACAGAGGATTCAGATCTATCGTAACCACTTGTATATCAATTTAAATGCTGATTTCTCAGAAACGTAAAAATTAGAGTTGAGAGAAACGGGTGGGTCAAATTAAAAAATGGCCAACTTTAGCTAAAGTCGGGTTTCGCCGATCGAAACCCGACCATAGCGTGAGGTCAGCCATGAGGTCACCGAGCGCCAAAGTCGCGTTTCAAATAATGCTTCCAGCACCTTTTCTCAGCCAATGATGGAGGACGCACACTGTAGGCAACGCGATGACATGGGCAGCGCCCACCACCATCTTAGAGAAGGGCATTGAAGTGATTGGCTGGCTTTGTGTGGCGTCACAGTGGGTATAAAAGGCCGTGACCGCCGACCGCCATCTTACTTCTGCTGATCTTAGAACAGAGAGAGGTGCTGCTGATTCTAAATAGGGATAGCGTTAGGCAAGGAAGAAGAAAAAAAATTGCTTCTGCTGATAGCGCTTTTCACTGTACAGTTAGTGTGCAGTGAAAGGGGAGGATTTTTGTTGTGTGCAGCAGCGCTGGTGGTGATTAGGCTGCCTTTTAAGGCTACCTGATAGCTGCATTGCTGTGTGCACACTGCTGTTCAAAGTGCTTTTTTCAAAGCACTCCAACTTTTATTATTTTGTTCTGGTAAGTTACCGTGCGTTCATTTTTTTACACTCTGTATAGCGGTGTACGCGCCTCACACACTACTGTGTACCGGCTGGTATCACGGACAAATAGAAGCTATCTAGGTGTGACTCTGGAAAAACAAGCCAAGGAGATTTTCCATTTTTCCAGACCTACACCTTATTGAGCTGTCCACTTTTCAAACAGTATCGTATATCTGCTGTTTGATTACGGTCAAAACTAGACAGAGACAGCATGAGTCACTCCGTATAAAAATAGACAGATTGACAATTTTCCATACAGACACCGTATAGCAGTGTATGCTCCTCACACACTACCATGTACCGGCTGGTATCACAAGCAAATAGAAGCAATCTGGGTGTGACTCTGGAAAAATAAGCAAAGGAGATTTTCCATTTTTCCAGACCAACACCTTATAGAGCTGTCCGCTTTTCAAACAGTTTCGTATATCTGCTGTTTGCTAACGGTCAAAACTAGACAGAGACACCGTGTGTCGCTCCGTATAAAAATAGACGGAGATTGACAATTTTCCATACAGACACCGTATATAGCTGTCCGATTCTCAAACAGTATTGTATATCTGCCGTTCGCATTACAGTCACATCTATACAGAGTCAGCGCGTGTGTGTGACACTCCGTAAATACATATACGGAAGTTGTTAGTTACACAAAAACGCATACAGCTGTACACTTCTGACACAGTTCCGTATATCTGCTTGTTGGATTACGGTCAAATACATACTGGGAGAGCATCTGTGACTAACAAAATATATATGTAGATTTAATTTTTTTAATACACCTTACACAACTGGATGCTCCTCCTACAGTACCATCTCTCTGCTGGTATTTTTGGTACATTTTCCCAAACATGAGGAAGAATGGTGGAAGAGGCAGCGGACATGGGCAGGGGGGCGCAGCTGGTACTGATGGTGGTGGTGCATTGGCTGGTTCTGGCAAAAGCACAATAGCAGCTAAGGCAGGAGGTGATGAGCCTGCGCCATCATCTTGCCCAAGAAGGCCTGTAAGGTTCCCTTTTCTTGGAGTAGGAAAACCGCTTTTAAAGCCGGAGCATCAGGAACAGGTTTTGGTGTACATTGCCGAAACAGCCACCAGCTCTATTGCGTCCTCTTCTGAATGTTCGAAACCTGCAAGCACGGAGTCATCAGTGCAGGGTTCTGGTCAGGAAAACTCCTTTCCTTGTGTCCTTCACCCCCACCAAAAGTTAAGGATGCGGCAGCCCACACTTCAGATTACTCTATGGAGCTCTTTTCACATACCATGCTTGGGTTATCCGGTCAAATCCTGAATTCCCCAGTCCAAGAGGAATCTGACATGGAGTGCACTGATGCACAGCCACTGCTAGATGATTCTGCTGGTACATTGACCCAAAGCACTACATTGCCTTCGCAGTCTATTGAGCCAGAATCTGACCCTGATGAAACTCAGGTGCCCCTTCCCGCATTCTATACCACCTTCCACGGTGACACAGAAGAAGGTAAAGAGGAATGTGCAGATGACTTTGAAGAGGAGGTGATGGATGACCCAGTTCTTGACCCGGATTGGAATCCATTGGGGGAGGAGGGCGGCGCTGGCAATAGTTCAGATAAGGAGAAAGATCTGCAGCAGGCATTGATATCGCAGCAGCGGTTATCTGGCAGACCCGTAGCTGTCCAAAAACGTGGACCAAAAACTAAAAGAGTTGCAGGACAGCTTGGCCAGACGGTCAACTTAGCACAGCGTGCAAGGCCAGAAAATGTATACCATAGTAGGAAGAGTGCAGTGTGGTACTTCTTTGTCCAAAATCCTACTGATGAGGCAAAGGTTACCTGTAAGAAGTGCGGAAGGACCTTTAGCCAAGGTAAACAACTCAGAAATTTAATTACCTGTTGCATGCTTAGACATTTAATCAACATGCACTTGCAGGCGTGGACGGACTACAAAACCTCAGGTACCACATGTGCACCTGCTCTGACTGAAGGTAGCCAGCAATGCTCCATCGCTTCCCCCACTGTAAGACCACCGCCACCGTTAAACACACCACCAGCACTAAATGTGGAGGTGTCGTCGCAAGGCCAAAGCACTCAGGGAATCACAACGGTTTTGCAACACAACACTGAATCTAGGCCATCACCACCAATACCAACACCAACCCCCTCTCACTCCGTCCGGTCCACCACTACTTCCCCCATATGCAGCTCTCCAGTCCAGCTCGCCCTACCAGACACTCTGAGTAGGACAAGAAAGTACTCATACTCTCATCCGCGTACACTGTGTTTGAACACCTACATTGCCAAACTAATCTCATTAGAGATGATGCCCTATCGTTTGGTTGAAAGCGAAGCTTTCTGCGAGCTCATGGCCTACGCTGTCCCACGCTATGACCTACCCAGTCGGCACTTCTTTTCTCGAAAAGCCATCCCTGCCCTCCACCGGCATGTGAAAGATCTCATTGTCCATGCACTAAAACAGTCAGTAAATGGAAAGGTGCGCATCACAACAGATGCATGGACCAGTAGGCATGGCCAGGGCCATTACGTGTCCATCACTGCGCACTGGGTTAATGTGGTGGATGCAGGCTCCACAGAGGACAGCGTCGGCGGAACAGTGCTGCGTAGCCCACGGTATAGGAAACAGTTGGCTGTAGGCTTTCGACCCTCCTCCATAAGCGAAAGTTCATCCACAGAGCGCAGTCGCACGAGCACTCCATCCGCAGCTGGCAGTGTTGGGCACGAGGTGTCCCACTATCGAACAACTAGTGGTAAGCATCAGCAGGCTGTGTTAAAGATGATGTCTTTGGGCGACAACAGACACACACGCGGAGGTACTAGCCGACTACTTGCAGCGACAAATGGAGTCATGGCTGGGCAGTCTACATCTTGAGGCAGGCAAGGTAGTCAGTGATAATGGCTGTAATTTTGTGGCAGCCATAGCCCGTGCAAAACTCACACACATACCTTGCCTGGCTCACACTTTGAACCTGGTGGTGCAGTGCTTCCTTATTAATTATCCGTAGTTAACATCACTGCTCCATAAGGTGGGAAGACTGTGCTCGCACATCCGTCACTCAAACGTCCACTCCACTCGTATGCAGAAGCTGCAGCGATTGCTCCACCTCCCCAAGCACTGGCTAATCATAGACGTTGCAACAAGGTGGAACTCCACCCTGCACATGGTTGAGAGGCTGTGCGAACACAGGCAGGCTGTAATGCATTTGTGGGAGGATACACGGGCAGGCAGTTTAAGGGAAGACATGGAATTGTCGGGTGTGCAGTGGTCAAAGCTGAAAGACTTCTGTAAAGTCCTTCAGTGTTTTGAGAAATGCACACAAGTGGTAAGCGCAGACGATGCCATCATAAGCATGAGCATCCCACTTATGCGTCTGCTCATGCAAAGTTTGACGCACATTAAGGATCTTGCGTCTGCAGCTGCGAAGGAACAGGAGGAGGTGGAGGAGGAGGGAAGCCTTGCTGACAGTCAGCCATTGTCTTGTCAGGGAACTGTCCTGAACGAGGTGGAGGAAGAAGAGGAAGAGGAGGAGGATGAGGGGGATGATTATTTTGGGCAGGAGGATGCTTCTCAGGGGGCAAGAGAAAATGTTGGCATTCCAAGGTCAGGTACAGTGATTGTGCGTGACTGTAGGGATGTGGATTTGCCAGAAAGTGCTCCTCCACCCAGCAGTGGCAGTGCCTTATTGACACCTGGAACATTGTCCCACATGTGCGATTATGCCTTGCAGATCCTAAAAAGGGACCCTTGCATTGCCAAAATGATGAAGGATGACAACTACTGGCTGGCCAGCATCCTCGATCCACGCTTCAAAGGCAAATTACACAACATCATGCCACAGGAGAACCTAGAGATAATATTGGCTAACAAACAAGCAACTCTGGTAAACCGTTTGTTTGAGGCTTTCCCAGCACACAGCAGCGGAGCTGGTTCTCCCACGAGCCGTAGTGGGCACAATGGAAGAGGTGTTCGTGGTGCACACAGCCGAAGTGGCATTGGAGACAGGGGTTTAATGACCATGTTGTGGAATGATTTCTCAAGTACCACTCACACGACTGCTAATACTGCATCGATTAAAAGTGACAGGAGACAGCAGTTGTCAACTATGGTTACAAACTACTTCTCCCATATCGATGTCCTCCCTCACAGGTCATTTCCCTTTGACTATTGGGCCTCTAATCTGGACACCTGGCCTGAATTGGCACACTATGCCTTACAGGAGCTCGCTTGCCCTGCTGCTAGTGTGTTATCTGAAAGAGTCTTCAGTGCTGCTGGATCAATCCTGACAGAAAAAAGGACCCGTCTGTCGACCCAAAATGTTGTTGATCTAACCATCATTAAAATGAGCCATGCATGGGGTTCAAAGGATTTTGTCCCACCTTCCCCTGATGACACAAAGGTTGCCAGAAAACTGCCTTGCTTTTGTCCTCCTCTTCCTTGGAGTTGCCCAATTCCGCCTTTTGCAGCAGCTGAATGTCCAGCCTACACATCAACATATGCCATTTTTTAAACATCCCTAACTGGGCTGCCCACCTCCAAGGGCTGGGGTCAACACCTGGCGCACCTGCAAGTGCCGTTGCTCTGAACAGGTGGATGAGCCCACTGATGGCCGACGGCACTGGCACAGGGTCCCTCATAGTACAATATAGTGTCTCTGACGGTGGGGGGGCCCACTCACCGTCAGACACACCAGCGTACTATGAGAGGCCCTGTGCCAGTACCGTCGACCACGAATGTGCCCCCCCTGCTTGGTCATGGCCACAGCACTTGCAAGTTGCAATACTTACCTCTCCCTGCTCCACCGCTGTGTAGTCTGGGCAGTTAAATCCTTCACAGGGACGGCCACTGGAAATTTGGTGTATTGATCAATGATGGTTAAGATGTAGCTATGGCCTGTCCTGCTGGCCTCTACCTTCAGATGATCAATGGCAACCATTTGGGTGCTTTATGATCACCTTTCACAGTTGTGATAGTCACAGACGTGTGACATTCCTGCCAGCATTTTTCAATGTCTCCTCTCTTGCCAATCCAATAGAATCGCCTACGGCCTGTGGCTTCTGTCTTGTGCACTCCAAAATGACCAGACACATCATGATAGGCAGTGAGGACCATGTCTACATCTCTCCCTGTAATCACAATTTGATGGAGACGAGTAATGGTGATGTAATCCACGCCACTGCGATAAAGCAATCCTTTCTTCTCAAAGAACTGTTTTCGCTGTTTCCACAGACACAGTAATTGAGGGTCTGCATCACCTCTGCAACATCAACCGGGAGGTTTTCCCGCGACGAGTAATTCCCAAATTTCTGCTAACACTCGACTTTCCGTCTGTACTTTTATCCATGTAGTTTCCAGTAGTGGAGAGTCTGGACTGGCTTACTGAGATTGAAATATAAACGAAGATTTAAAAGTACCACAACACTGTATACTGTTGTACGCTTCGAATACCTTTCCCTTTTTCTACTTTTTAAATTCTGGTGTAATACATAGTGAGCCTGTGAGTGTCTGACTCCGGAAGTATAGATGGAAAGTTACAATTGCCCCTAGACTGGATACACCTGGTATGTGCTGATACAGTACCTTTGTTCAAAATTTTTATTACGGTATCATCCATTGGGAGTGAGCATGTGTGGTTTACGCCTTCTATATATACGGTGAATCGGAGATACCAATTTTTACCCTATACTCGATACAGCTTGTATCTTGTTATACATTACCTTTGTTCGACATTTAGTATTACGGTCAAATCCATACTGAGTGAGCATCTTAGAGTGACTACGGGACTATGTATACTGAGATTTCAATTGTACCCTATCTAATATATAAAGCTCAAGTGTGTGTATTTATGTATGTATGTATGTGTGTATGTCCAGGATTGGCATCCGCACCGTCGCAGATACAGCCATAAAATTTGGCACAGTCACACGTCTGGACCCCGAGAGTGTTCTAGGCTATGTTGTGAGGTGAAATTTTAACTCCGCACATTCCAATTCACCAAACAATTTTGCCCCTATCTACATAATGGGGAAAAAGTGTGTGTGTATCAAGCCCCGCCCCTCATTATGATGTCATAATGATTGCCATGGAGACGCTGATGTCATCATAGGTTGCAAGCCCCGCCGCTCATTATGATGTCATAATGGTTGACTATGGGAAGGGGGATGTGAGATGGGTATATGGGCACGGGACTATGGGATGGAGGATGTGTGATGGGTATATGGGCAGTGGACTATGGGATGGAGGATATGTATGACGGGTATATGGGCACAGGACTATGGGATGGCGGATATGTATGATGGGTATATGGGCACGGGACTATGGGATGGAGGATATGTATGATGGGTATATGTGCATGGGACTATGAGATGAAGGATGTGTGATGGGTATATGGGCACTCAACTATGGGATGGCGAATATGTATGATGGGTATATGGGCATGGAACTATGGGATGGAGAATATGCATGATGGGTATATGGGCATGGGACTATGGGATGGAGGATGTGTGATGGGTATATGGGCACTCGACTATGGGATGGAGGATATGTATGATGCAGTGGCGTAGCGTGGGGGGGGCGGGGGGGGCGGTCCGCCCCAGGCGGCACGTGTGTGGGGGCGGCGCGGCAGCAGCAGCAATTCATCTCCTCTGTGGGAGAAGCGCGGAGGCACAGTGCAGCAGCATCGGGCCGGCCTGTGTGCGGGCACATGAGGCTGAGCAGAGCGGCCTGTTCACCATCGATAGAAGGGGCGGGCTGTGACGTCGTTCAGCAGCGTCCCGCCCCCTCCAGCCTTTGCTCCTCGGTACTGAGGCGGCTTCGGCGCTGGGGGCTGTGGAGGAAGTGGGGACGCTGGCAGCCTTCCCGGGAGGATGGGCCGAGGCCCCATTCATTCATGGCGGAGCCGCCGTCTGACAAGGTGAGAGGTCTCCGGTGGTGTGTGAGTGCCCGACACCAGCGCCATTCCTGTGCCCAGTACAGCAGGGCAGGTGGAGGTGGGCGCACACACTGGCAGCCCACAGTCCTCGTCTGGGACCCCACAAGGGCTCCTTGGGGTCTGTACTGTCACCAGTTCTCTGCCCCTCATTACTTGCGTCCTGGGGTGTGGGGCAGGCACATTACTGTGGGGGTGTCTGCTGGGGGTTGTAGTCCTGATGTGATATAAATGGGGCAATTCTCTGCGCCCCCTGATAGTGAGGCCGGTGCTGGGTGGTCTCCTCATCTCTACACCACAGTTTAAGGGGATTTCCATCACTTATTGTTGGGTCCAAGGTGGAATAATTAAGCCGAGACCCCCAAATCCTATTCTTGCCCCCTGGATCAGCGCCGCTCATCACGCTCACAGCAGAGTCTTGGGCAATCTATGGTCATCAATGTCTGGAAGGGGTGTCGCGTGACCGCTGCAGCCAGTCCAATGCCACCAATCATCTGCAGTGTTCTGTCCTGCGTCGTAGATGATGATGGTGGAGACCTCATCTAGCCGTCCTGTCTAATGGTCGTAGTGATGTGATGTCACACCGCCGCCATCGGTTGTCATTCTGGGGATGCTCCTTAAGTACACAGCCGTACGGTGGCCCCCAGCCAAGTGCAGGGGCCGGGGTTCCTCTCTCATCATGTATGACCGCATACACAGGTCTGCTGGATTTCATACACATCCTATACCCGTGTATATATAGAGAACTGCAAGAAGATGAAAGTCTAGAAATTTAGAAATAATAACAGCAGAGTAAAGGTACTGTCACACTAAGTGATATCGCTAGCAATATCGCTATAACTTGTGACGATATAGCGATATTGCTAGCGACATCGCTATGTGTGATACTTACCTACGACCCGCTCCCCCGCTGATTATCGCTGATCGCGCGAGAACGTCCAGGACTGTTTCTTGTCGTCAGCTTCCTGCGGCGAGACGAGCGACGAGCGTGGAGCTGAGCAGGAGGACGTAGGATCGCCACATCTGACTGGTAAGTAGCGACCCCCGTCCCCAGCGATGTCGCTGGTGAGATCTGCCTGTGTGGCAGCTCACTAGCGACCACTTAGCGATGTACCAGCGATCCTGACCGCGTCATATCACTGGTAGATCGCTAAGTGTGACTGTACCTTTAGTAGCAGACTAAAAATTATATCTTTGAGTGTAGTGTGGGCTCTTCGGATGCTTCCGGAATCCGGATTATCATTGACCAAAGGGGCGGCAAATTTTTCGACCGCCCCGGGCGCCACAAACAGTTGCTATGCCACTGGTATGATGGGTATATGGACACAGGCCTATGGGATCGTGGATATGTATGATGGGTATATGGGCACGGGACTATGGGATGGAGGATAATTATAATTTGCTATGCCCGGGCAGCGCCGGGCTCTTCAGCTAGTAGTAAATATACCTTGCATCTGTTGATACTGTACCCTTTTTCAACTTTTTATTTTATTGTGTACTCCATACTGAGCCTGTGAGCGTCTGTGTATGACTCATGAAATATATATGGAGATTTACTGTTATCCCTAGACTGTATAGAGTTGTACACTTCTGATACAGTACCATATATCTGCTGGTATTTTGGGTCCATTTTCCAAAATATGAGGAAGTATGGTGGAAGAGGATGCGGATGTGGGTGTGGGGGGGCCACCTGGTACTGATGGTGGTGGTGGTGCATCCGCTGGTAGTGCCAAAAACACAATAGCAGCTAAGGCAGGAGGTGTTGAGCCTGCATCATGGTGTAGCTCTGAAAGGCCTGGAAGGCTCCCTTTTCTGGGAGTAGGTAGACTGCTTTTAAAGCCAGAGCATCAGGAACTGTTTTTGGCTTACATTGCTGAGACAGCCTCCAGCTCTATCGCCTCCTCTTCTGAAGTTTAAAAAAATGCAAACACTGAGTCGTCAGTGTAGACTTCTGGTCAGGAGCAACCCCTTTCCATGTGCCCTTCACCCACACCAAAAGTGAAGGATGCGGCAGCACACACTTCAGATTAGTCCATGGAGCTCTTTTCACATACCATGCCTGGGTTAATTAAAAATGGGGCCCATCATATACTGGAGCATTCCAAATGGGGGACATCAGACACTGGAGCAGCATTTACGGGGTTAATTATACACTGGGGCATTAGAAATGGAGCCCATTATATATGAAGCATTATTTGGGCCCATCATACACTGGAGCATCATCCATGAGGTCCATCATATACTGGAGCATTCCAGATGGGGGACATCAGACATTGGAGCAGCATTTACGGGGCCCATTATACACTGGAGCATTAGCAATGGAGCCCATATATATGGAGCATTATTAGGGCCCATCATACACTGAAGCATCATCCATGAGGCCCATCATATACTGGAGCATTCCAGATGGGGGACATCAGACACTGGAGCAGCATTTACAGGGCCCATTATACACTGGCACATTAGAAATGGAGCCCATTATACATGGCGCATTATTTGGGCCCATAAGACACTGGAGCATCATCCATGGGGCCCATCATATACTGGAGCATTCTAAATGGGGCAGATCAGATACTGGAGCAGCATCTATGGGGCCCATTATACACTGGAGCTTTAGAAATGGAGCCCATTATATATGGAGTTTTATTAGGGCCCATAAGACACTGGAGCATCATCCATGGGGCCCATCATATACTGGAGCATTCTAAATGGGGCAGATCAGACACTTTAGCAGCATCTATGGGGTACATTATACACTGGAGCAGTACAAATAGGGCCCATTATATATGGAGCATTATTTGGGCCCATAAGACATTGGAGCATCATCCATGGGGCCCATCATATACTGGAGCATTCTAAATGGGCCAGATCAGATACTGGAGCAGCATCTATGAGGCACATTATACACTGGAGCATTACAAATGGGGCCCATTATATATGGAGCATTATTTGGGCCCATAACACACTGGAGCATCGTCCATGGGGACCATCATATACTGTAACATTATGTTGAGCTCATCATATACTGTATGGAACATTATATGTGACCAATTATTCTGTATGGAGAAATATATGGGGCTCATTATTCTGTATGGCGCACAATGTGGTGGCCGTAATACTGTATAGAGTAATATACTGTCCTTTTTTTGAGCTCTTGTACAATTTAGAATAGATCAGTCATGTCATGTAAGCAGTGAAGTATTTGTCATTGTACTAAACCTATATTTCTGTGCCATATCGGAGCATCATGAGTTGTGGTATGTGTTAAAGGGGCGAACTGACTCTCTTTGGCCCAGGGCACCCGAAAACCTAGTGCCAGCCCTACCCCCCCACAACTTTAGCCAAATAACCCCCAGTTTTCAATGCGTAACTATTATTATGAAGTAAATTAAGGTTGACAAGCTTCAGTAATAAGAATTGATGTTTTTGGCATTGAAATGGGCACTGTAGGTGTATTTACTGTCCTCCACTCCCTGCCGACTTTGCTTCCCCATTGACTTGCATTGGGCTTTGTGTTTCAGTCGGCCTCCGACTTTTCCCTATAGTGGGCCGATTTCGTTCGACCCGACTTTTGCGAAAGTCGGGTTTCATGAAACCCGACTCGACCCTAAAAAAGGCAAAGTCGCTCATCTCTAGTAATAATTTATTACTGGACTTGCATTTGAAACAGCTACATGCACATATAAATACTGTAGTAATTTGAAGCAATTTTGACTTTGCCCATAGCAGTAATTATTAAAGTTTTTTTTGTGGCTTCATGCAAATAAAATTTAACTAATGTATAAATGAGAAGTACTACAATCATTAAATCCTTTTTTTTGTTAAATTCTAGCTGCTCTCAACATATTAAATTGCTGTCAATGAATAAAAATACTGGATGGGATACAAGTTGGGTTTCATGGGTGTAAGGGGTTAAGGACCCAACTGTGGATGTGAAAAATTGGACAAAACTATGTACATGGGGTAGATATTAGCGTGCATCCTATATTGTGGCGATGGCTATATAGGATACTGGTTTACTGCCACTCGGGTCAGTCACAGAAGGGATAATAAGTAGGCTGGAGCAACTGAGCTACACTAATTAAACCTGTGGGAGACTAATAAGGAGGACAGGCAGGGAGGGTGAAAGCTGCAAGGGCTTGTGAGAGTCACAGCAAGAGACTCTGAAGTATGTCAGGAGGGAACCCAACTAATCAAGGATTGGTCCTCAACATCTAATTAGTGGACAACCTCTTTTGAACAATGTCTGGTAAATTTTTCTGGTAAACAAGCCTGTAAGTAACATCCAGTATACATCTTATTGGGGTACTTAACATCTGAGGCACTGCTTACACAGGTCTGCAAAGGTATATAGTCTGTCGTTATGAACAGCAATGTCACCTTTCTCTGACAGCAAACCTACTGTATGTCTACAAAGGGCAGCACAGTTAAAATACAACAGATGGTAGAAAGTTAAGTGCTTTCATTCATAAAGTGATTAAAAGGATTGTCCATATCTTCTTTATTTTACAATGGGCACCAGTGCACCTAAAAAAATAAGGGGTATACCTCCACTTTAAGCTTTACTGACATAAAACGATAAAACATATATAAAGATCTACCATGTAAAAAAAACACTGAATGCAAATGGCTATTCCTGTGGTAAATCCAGTTAATTAACACTGGTGTTTGGCAAAGGGTTGATAAACATGTATAAGACGACATATAGGTAAAGGAACAAATAATCTGAATCGAGACCAGGTCAGATCACATCCTCTCACTGACAGATTGGTGCATCATTTTAGGTATAAGGTACCCATAAAATGCTCCTTAACGTTTCATGGAAGAAGGATATGAATACAAATGTGGCAATCCTTAAAGTTAACAATTCACACACCAAAAATGCATGTCAGTCACTCATAAGCAATGTGCGTGGCACAGTAGCTAGTGATGAGCGAGTATTCTCATTGCTCGGGTTTTCCCGAGCATGCTCAGGTGATCTCCGAGTATTTTGGCGTGCTCGGAGATTTAGTTTCTGTCACCATAGCTGCATGATTTGCGGCTACTAGCCAGCCTGAATACATGTGGGGATTGCCTGTTTGTTAGGACTTCCCCACATGTATTCAGGCTGTCTAGCAGCCACAAATCATGCAGTTATGGTGACAGAAACTAAATGTCACGCCGTTCTGTTTGTATTTGCTTGTCGGCGTGACAATGCATGTCTGCTTTAACCCCTTACTCCTTTCCCCCTAATTGAGCTGGGATACTGCTGGCTGTTACCTGTATGGAGCCTGCTCAGTTCCCTGCTCTGCTGCGTAGCTGCACATGTGGTGTTAGGTCTTTGCTCTTCTGCTTGACCATTCGCATGTTCGGTCCTTGGTCGCCGCTGTGGAAGCTGTCCGCGGGTTGTGAGGTCATTTGCAGCTGGTGCATGACTTTCCACGTGTCTAGGCTTGCAGACAATGCCAGCTGCTCTAAGCTGCAGTTCCTGCACTGATTGTGCTGCAATGGTTTCTGTGTGTGCTTAGGGAGTGCGCAGCCACACCTTCCCTGCTTTTATCAGGGTTAGTGTGTGTACTTGAAATGCTGTCCCCAGCCAATTGCTGAGGGGCAGCCCCTTTATAAACTTACCCTGCCCTATGGGTGGGGCCAGAGCTACTCACAATGCTCCTGGACTTTGCCATGTGTGTCTCGTGTCTGTGTCTCTGGACCTCGTCTGTCTCGGTTACGGTACCAAAGTCCCTGCCTTGATTCCTGCTTTGTCCTATTCCCTCGTCCTGCCCCGGAGGCGATATATCTGGGCCTGAATCCCTGATCCTGTACCTGTCATGTACCTGACCCCGTCTAAGTTCGCCCTGGCCTGGAGGCGGTGTATCCAGGCTTGAATCCCTGATCCTGTACCTATCCCTTACCTGACTATGTCTGAACTGTCTGCTGTGTTATGTTCCTGGAATCCCTCTGTGCTTGGAGCCCTGCACCCAGTGACTCTGAGACTCTTGTAACCCGTGTTCCTGTTGAGCATCTACTATGCTGTGCTCTGACTACCATGCGGTGCTAGCTCCATGCAGTCCCAGCAATCCTGCGGTGTTAGCACCATCACGCTTGAGTTCTTTCCTAGGTCCGATGTCTGAAGCCTGTTGACTGCAGTCAGGAACCTGATGACCGCTGCCTGGAGCCTGGAGCTGGATGACTGCAGTGGTGCCTGTAGATCGTGTTGGATGTCTGGAACCAAACGACTCCCGTCTGATGTCTGCCGGTGACTCTGATGTCCTGTGGGTGACCCTGATGTCCTGCCTGCGTCTGGATGACCTCGTGTATCCTGATGACCTTGTGTGTCCTGACGTCCTGATGACCTCGTGTGTCCTGGTTTTGTCTATGTACTGTGACTTTACTTTAAGTAAACTTTACTTTATTTATACCTGAAGTTGTGCGGTGTCAAGTCCTACGTGTCCTTGTCCACATGCTCAGCTGCCACAGTATCCCGGTCGCTGCCCTTCCCTAGTTTGGGTAGGCCCGGGTCCCCCTCTGTGGTATAGAGGGTCCATATTGCGTCCCAGGGGGATGACCGCCCCTCACCATCGGCGTGGAGGCGCCTGCTGGGCCGCGTCTGCGGCTGCAGTCGTGACACTAAATCTCCGAGAACATCCAAATACTCGGAGATGACCCAAGCATGCTCGGAAAATCTCGAGTAATGAGTATACTCACTCATCACAAACAGCAGCACAAAGTAATAAAGCATTCACTTTAGGGGTGCATTCACATGGACATGGATAAGTAACGGTGCAACAGTATTGCAATATGGAAAACCTCATATAAATACATGCATATTTTTTATTGTTGTACCCTACAATTAACAATCCATGTGAAAAAAAACAAAAGCAATGCACTCACAATTTTCTTTATTTTTCAGAAAACCATTGATAACTGCTCTACAATCACATAATTACAAAGAACCAAATTCATAAAACCCTTGATGCACATTCTCCTCTCAGTGTCCATGATTCCTGCTTCTTTCTGTTGGCTCACCTGCATTCCACAATTTCAAAGAAAAAAGCCTTGCTCAATCTCTATATATAAAACTGAATGTATGTATGTATGTATGTGTGTATCACCAACCAATCACGAAGCATATTTCATTTCACCATAGCTGTTCAAAAGAAGCTGAGCTGTGATTGGTTGCTATGAGCAACAGTTTTCCTTGCAACCAATTACTAAGAATCTCTTATTTCATTAGAGCTGGTTAAAAGAAGCTGAGTTGTGATTGGTTGCTATGAGCAAGTTTTCCCACTTGACAACACTTCAGCAGACACTGACATGGTGGGAGAAATCTAGCATCCCTGGGAACATAACCTCCCAGCCATTGCCTGCCCCCCAAAAAGGAGCAGAGAGCACATGACAGAAATGAATCCCCCCTCCCATTCCCATATACCCATCACACATCCTCCATCCAAAAGGCACATCTTCCCTCTTAAAGGGATCATTGGTATGGAAGTTAGGGCAAATCCACTCTGTGCTTTGGTACTGACCCCTATGCCTTTCTTAAAGGGATCTCTGGTATGGAAGTCAGGGAAAATCCATCCAGTGCCTTGGTTCTGACCCCAGGCCTCAAGGGATCCCTGGTACGGAAGTCAGGGCAATTACTTCAAATGCTCTGGTAATGACCCCAGGCTCTCTTAAAGGGATCTCCTGTATGGAAATTAAGGCAAATCCCTCAGCTCTCTGATTCTGACCCCAGAGTTCTATTAAAGGAATCATTGGTATGCAAGTCAAGGCAAATCCACTCAGCGCTCTGGTTCTGACGCCAGGCTTCTCTTAAAGGGATCCCCGGTATGGAAGTTAGGACTGTTTCACACAGCGCTTTGGTTCTGATTCCAGGCTCTCTTAAAAGGATCCCCGGTATGGAAGTTAGGGTAAATCCCTCAGCGCTCTGATTCTCACCCCAGGCTTCTATTAAGGGGATCATTGGTATGGAAGTTAGGGCAAATTCACTCAGCGCTCTGGTTCTGACCTCAAGCTGATGGGATGATGTGGGATATTAGGGGCAGTAATCCGGTGGCTCTGGATGATGGGATGATGTGGGATATTATGGGCAGTAGTCCGGCGGCTCTGACTGACGGGATGATGTGGGATATTAGTCCGGTGGCTCTGGCTGACGGGATGATGTGGGATATTAGAGGCAGTAGTCTGGTGGCTCTGGCTGATGGGATGATGTTGGATATTAGGGGTAGTAGTCCAGTGGCTCTGGCTGATGGGATGATGTGGGATATTAGGGATAGTAGTCCGGTGGCTTTAGCTGACGGGATGATGTGGGATATTAGGGGTAGTAGTCCGGCGGCTGAGACAGGATGATGTGGGATATTAGTTGTAGTTGTCCGGTGGCTCTGGCTCGGAATGATGTGGGATATTAGGGGTAGTAGTCTGGCGGCTGTGATGGGATGATGTGGGATATTAGCGGTAGTTGTCCGGTGGCTCTGGCTGATGGGATGATATGGAATATTAGGGGTAGTAGTCCGGCGGCTTTGACGGGATGATTTGGGATATTAGTGGTAGTAGTCCGGTGGCTCTGGCTGGTGGGATGATGTGGGATATTAGGAGTAGTAGTTTGGTGGCTCTGGCTGACGGGATGATGTGGGATATTAGGGGTAGTAGTCCGGTGGCTCTGGCTAGTGGGATGATGTGAGATATTAGGAGTAGTAGTTTGGTGGCTCTGGCTGATGGGATGATGTGGGAAATTACAGTGAATGTGGCTACGCGGAGTGGGCGGGGCTCTACACTCTATACGCTCTATACCCATCACACATCCGCCATCCCATAGTCCCATGCCCATATACCCATCATACATATCCTCCATCCTATAGTCCAGTGCCCATATACCCATCACACATCCGCCATCCCATAGTCCCGTGCCCATATACCCATCATACATATCCTCCATCCTATAGTCCAGTGCCCATATACCCATCACACATCCTTCATCTCATAGTCCCGTGCCCATATACCCATCATACATATCCTCCATCCTATAGTCCAGTGCCCATATACCCATCACACATCCGCCATCCCATAGTCCCGTGCCCATATACCCATCATACATATCCTCCATCCTATAGTCCAGTGCCCATATACCCATCACACATCCGCCATCCCATGGTCCCGTGCCCATATACATATCCTCCATCCCATAGTCCCGTGCACATATACCTGTCATACATATCCTCCATCCCATAGTCCGATGCCCATATACTCATCACACACCCTCCATTCCATAGTCAACCATTATGACATCATAATGAGCGGCGGCAGGGCTTGCAACCTTTGATGACATCAGCGTCGCCATGGCAACCATTGTGACATCATAATGAGGGGCGGGGCTTGATATGCACACACTGCTTCCCCAGTATGCAAATAGGGGCATTGTGACAACACAATGAGGGGCGGGGCTTGACGCGCACACACTTTTTCCCCCAGTTTGTAGATAGGGGCAAAATTGTTTGGTGAATTGGAATGCGCAGGGTTAAAATTTTGCCTCACAACATAGCTTAGGACGCTCTCGGGGTCCAGACGTGTGACTGTGCCAAATTTTGTGGCTGTAGCTGCGACGATGCGGATGCCTATCCCGGACATACAAACATACACACACACATACATACACACAAGCATACACACTTTGAGCTATATATATTAGACTAGCTGAAGAGCCCGGCGCTGCCCGGGCATAGTAACTAACTGTGGTTAGTTATAGAAAATTATAATTATCCTCCATCCCATAGTCCCGTGCCCATATACCCATCATACATATCCACGATCCCATAGGCCCGTGCCCATATACCCATCATACACATCCTCCATCCCATAGTCGAGTGCCCATATACCCATCACACATTCTCCATCCCATAGTCCCATCCCCATATACCCATCATACATATTCTCCATCCCATAGTCCCATGCCCATATACCCATCATTCATATTCTCCATCTCATAGTCCCATGCCCATATACCCATCATACATATCCTCCATCCCATAGTCCAGTGCCCATATACCCATCACACATCCTCCATCCTATAGTCCCGTGTCCATATACATATCCGCCATCCCATAGTCCCGTGCCCATATACCCGTCAAACATATGCTCCATCCCATAGTCCAGTGCCCATATACCCATCACACATCCTCCATCCCATAGTCGCGTGCCCATATACATATCCGCCATCCCATAGTCCCGTGCCCATATACCCGTCATACATATCCTCCATCCCATAGTCCAGTGCCCATATACCCATCACACATCCTCCATCCCATAGTCCCGTGCCCATACACATATCCGCTATCCCATAGTCCCGTGCCCATATACCCATCATACATATCCTCCATCCCATAGTCCCGTGCCCATATACATATCCTCCATCCCATAGTACCGTGCCCATATACCTGTCATACATATCCTCCATCCCATAGTCCGGTGCCCATATACTCATCACACATCCTTCATTCCATAGTCAACCATTATGACATCATAATGAACGGCGGCAGGGCTTGCAAGCTTTGATGACATCAGCGTCGCCATGGCAACCATTGTGACATCATAATGAGGGGCGGGGCTTGATACGCACACACTGCTTCCCCAGTATGCAAATAGGGGCATTGTGACATCACAATGAGGGGTGGGGCTTGACGCGCACACACTTTTTCCCCCAGTATGTAGATAGGGGCAAAATTGTTTGGTGAATTGGAACGCGCGGGGTTAAAATTTCACCTCACAACATAGCTTAGGACGCTCTCGGGGTCCAGACGTGTGACTGTGCCAAATTTTGTGGCTGTAGCTGCGACGGTGAAGATGCCTATCCCGGACATACAAACATACACACACACATACACACATACATACACACATACACACTTTGAGCTTTATATATTAGATATAGATATAATCTAATATATAAAAATCAAGTGTGTGTACGTATGTATGTATGTATGTGTGTATGTCCGGGATTGGCATCCGCACCGTCGCAGCTACAGCCACAAAACTTGGCACAGTCACACGTCTGGACCCTGAGAGTATCCTAGGCTATGTTGTGAGGTGAAATTTTAACCCTGCACCTTCCAATTCACCAAACAATTTTGCACCTATCTACATAATGGGGAAAAAGTGTGTGTGTATCAAGCCCCGTCCCTCATTATGATGTCATAATGGTTGCCATGGCGACGCTGATGTCATCATAGGTTGCAAGCCCCGCCGTTCATTATGATGTCATAATGGTTGACTATGGGATGGAGGATGTGTGATGGGTATATGGGCACTGGACTATGGGATGGAGGATATGTATGACGGGTATATGGGCACGGGACTATGGGATGGAGGATGTGTGATGGGTATATGGGCACAGGACTATGGGATGGAGGATATGTATGACGGGTATATGGGCATGGGACTATGGGATGGAGAATGTGTGATGGGTATATGGGCACAGGACTATGGGATGGAGGATATGTATGATGGGTATATGGGTATGGGACTATGGGATGGATGATGTGTGATGGGTATATGGGCACTCGACTATGGGATGGAGGATATGTATGATGGGTATATGGGCAAGGGACTATGGGATGGAGGATGTGTGATGGGTATATGGGCACTCGACTATGGGATGGAGGATATGTATGATGGGTATATGGGCACGGGCCTATGGGATCGTGGATATATTTGATGGGTATATGGGTATGGGACTATGGGATGGAGGATGTGTGATGGGTATATGGGCACTCGACTATGGGATGGAGGATATGTATGATGGGTATATGGGCATGGGCCTATGGGATAGTGGATACGTATGATGAGTATATGGGCACGGGACTATGGGATGGAGGATAATTATAATTTGCTATAACTAACCACAGTTAGTTACTATGCCCGGGCAGCGCCGGGCTCTTCAGCTAGTTACTGATAAAACTGTAATTTTATCAAAAATACCAGCCAATGCAGCGATACATATCTGGAATCAGGGTCTCTGTCTCTCAGATTAGGTGGCACAAACCTGGTGACAGATTACATTAACCCCTTCCCGACCAATAACGCCACATAGGCGTCATGAAAACTGGTGCCAATCTGACCAGTGACGCCTTTCTTAAAGGGATCTCTGGTATGGAAGTCAGGGAAAATCCATCCAGTGCCTTGGTTCTGACCCCAGGCCTCAAGGGATCCCTGGCACGGAAGTCAGGGCAATTACTTCAAATGCTCTGGTAATGACCCCAGGCTCTCTTAAAGGGATCTCCTGTATGGAAATTAAGGCAAATCCCTCAGCTCTCTGATTCTGACCCCAGAGTTCTATTAAAGGAATCATTGGTATGCAAGTCAAGGCAAATCCACTCAGCGCTCTGGTTCTGACGCCAGGCTTCTCTTAAAGGGATCCCCGGTATGGAAGTTAGGACTGTTTCACACAGCGCTTTGGTTCTGATCCCAGGCTCTCTTAAAAGGATCCCCGGTATGGAAGTTAGGGTAAATCCCTCAGCGCTCTGATTCTCACCCCAGGCTTCTATTAAGGGGATCATTGGTATGGAAGTTAGGGCAAATTCACTCAGCGCTCTGGTTCTGACCTCAAGCTGATGGGATGATGTGGGATATTAGGGGCAGTAATCCGGTGGCACTGGATGATGGGATGATGTGGGATATTATGGGCAGTAGTCCGGCGGCTCTGACTGACGGGATGATGTGGGATATTAGTCCGGTGGCTCTGGCTGACGGGATGATGTGGGATATTAGAGGCAGTAGTCTGGTGGCTCTGGCTGATGGGATGATGTTGGATATTAGGGGTAGTAGTACAGTGGCTCTGGCTGATGGGATGATGTGGGATATTAGGGATAGTAGTCCGGTGGCTTTAGCTGACGGGATGATGTGGGATATTAGGGGTAGTAGTCCGGCGGCTGAGACGGGATGATGTGGGATATTAGTTGTAGTTGTCCGGTGGCTCTGGCTCGGAATGATGTGGGATATTAGGGGTAGTAGTCTGGCGGCTGTGATGGGATGATGTGGGATATTAGCGGTAGTTGTCCGGTGGCTCTGGCTGATGGGATGATATGGAATATTAGGGGTAGTAGTCCGGCGGCTTTGACGGGATGATTTGGGATATTAGTGGTAGTAGTCCGGTGGCTCTGGCTGGTGGGATGATGTGGGATATTAGGAGTAGTAGTTTGGTGGCTCTGGCTGACGGGATGATGTGGGATATTAGGGGTAGTAGTCCGGTGGCTCTGGCTAGTGGGATGATGTGAGATATTAGGAGTAGTAGTTTGGTGGCTCTGGCTGATGGGATGATGTGGGAAATTACAGTGAATGTGGCTACGCGGAGTGGGCGGGGCTCTACACTCTATACGCTCTATACCCATCACACATCCGCCATCCTATAGTCCCATGCCCATATACCCATCATACATATCCTCCATCCTATAGTCCAGTGCCCATATACCCATCACACATCCGCCATCCCATAGTCCCGTGCCCATATACCCATCATACATATCCTCCATCCTATAGTCCAGTGCCCATATACCCATCACACATCCTTCATCCCATAGTCCCGTGCCCATATACCCATCATACATATCCACGATCCCATAGGCCCGTGCCCATATACCCATCATACACATCCTCCATCCCATAGTCGAGTGCCCATATACCCATCACACATCCTCCATCCCATAGTCCCATCCCCATATACCCATCATACATATTCTCCATCCCATAGTCCCATGCCCATATACCCATCATTCATATTCTCCATCTCATAGTCCCATGCCCATATACCCATCATACATATCCTCCATCCCATAGTCCAGTGCCCATATACCCATCACACATCCTCCATCCTATAGTCCCGTGTCCATATACATATCCGCCATCCCATAGTCCCGTGCCCATATACCCGTCAAACATATGCTCCATCCCATAGTCCAGTGCCCATATACCCATCACACATCCTCCATCCCATAGTCGCGTGCCCATATACATATCCGCCATCCCATAGTCCCATGCCCATATACCCGTCATACATATCCTCCATCCCATAGTCCAGTGCCCATATACCCATCACACATCCTCCATCCCATAGTCCCATGCCCATACACATATCCGCCATCCCATAGTCCCGTGCCCATATACCCATCATACATATCCTCCATCCCATAGTCCCGTGCCCATATACATATCCTCCATCCCATAGTACCGTGCCCATATACCTGTCATACATATCCTCCATCCCATAGTCCGGTGCCCATATACTCATCACACATCCTTCATTCCATAGTCAACCATTATGACATCATAATGAGCAGCGGCAGGGCTTGCAAGCTTTGATGACATCAGCGTCGCCATGACAACCATTGTGACATCATAATGAGGGGCGGGGCTTGATACGCACTCACTGCTTCCCCAGTATGCAAATAGGGGCATTGTGACATCACAATGAGGGGCGGGGCTTGACGCGCACACACTTTTTCCCCCAGTATGTAGATAGGGGCAAAATTGTTTGGTGAATTGGAACGCGCGGGGTTAAAATTTCACCTCACAACATAGCTTAGGACGCTCTCGGGGTCCAGACTTGTGACTGTGCCAAATTTTGTGGCTGTAGCTGCGACGGTGAAGATGCCTATCCCGGACATACAAACATACACACACACATACACACATACATACACACATACACACTTTGAGCTTTATATATTAGATATAGATATAATCTAATATATAAAAATCAAGTGTGTGTACGTATGTATGTATGTATGTGTGTATGTCCGGGATTGGCATCCGCACCGTCGCAGCTACAGCCACAAAACTTGGCACAGTCACACGTCTGGACCCTGAGAGTATCCTAGGCTATGTTGTGAGGTGAAATTTTAACCCTGCGCCTTCCAATTCACCAAACAATTTTGCACCTATCTACATAATGGGGAAAAAGTGTGTGTGTATCAAGCCCCGTCCCTCATTATGATGTCATAATGGTTGCCATGGCGACGCTGATGTCATCATAGGTTGCAAGCCCCGCCGTTCATTATGATGTCATAATGGTTGACTATGGGATGGAGGATGTGTGATGGGTATATGGGCACTGGACTATGGGATGGAGGATATGTATGACGGGTATATGGGCACGGGACTATGGGATGGAGGATGTGTGATGGGTATATGGGCACAGGACTATGGGATGGAGGATATGTATGACGGGTATATGGGCATGGGACTATGGGATGGAGAATGTGTGATGGGTATATGGGCACAGGACTATGGGATGGAGGATATGTATGATGGGTATATGGGTATGGGACTATGGGATGGATGATGTGTGATGGGTATATGGGCACTCGACTATGGGATGGAGGATATGTATGATGGGTATATGGGCACGGGCCTATGGGATCGTGGATATGTATGATGGGTATATGGGCAAGGGACTATGGGATGGAGGATGTGTGATGGGTATATGGGCACTCGACTATGGGATGGAGGATATGTATGATGGGTATATGGGCACGGGCCTATGGGATCGTGGATATGTTTGATGGGTATATGGGCATGGGACTATGGGATGGAGGATGTGTGATGGGTATATGGGCACTCGACTATGGGATGGAGGATATGTATGATGGGTATATGGGCATGGGCCTATGGGATAGTGGATACGTATGATGAGTATATGGGCACGGGACTATGGGATGGAGGATAATTATAATTTGCTATAACTAACCACAGTTAGTTACTATGCCCGGGCAGCGCCGGGCTCTTCAGCTAGTTACTGATAAAACTGTAATTTTATCAAAAATACCAGCCAATGCAGCGATACATATCTGGAATCAGCGTCTCTGTCTCTCAGATTAGGTGGCACAAACCTGGTGACAGATTACATTAACCCCTTCCTGACCAATAACGCCACATAGGCGTCATGAAAACTGGTGCCAATCTGACCAGTGACGCCTTTCTTAAAGGGATCTCTGGTATGGAAGTCAGGGAAAATCCATCCAGTGCCTTGGTTCTGACCCCAGGCCTCAAGGGATCCCTGGCACGGAAGTCAGGGCAATTACTTCAAATGCTCTGGTAATGACCCCAGGCTCTCTTAAACGGATCTCCTGTATGGAAATTAAGGCAAATCCCTCAGCTCTCTGATTCTGACCCCAGAGTTCTATTAAAGGAATCATTGGTATGCAAGTCAAGGCAAATCCACTCAGCGCTCTGGTTCTGACGCCAGGCTTCTCTTAAAGGGATCCCCGGTATGGAAGTTAGGACTGTTTCACACAGCGCTTTGGTTCTGATCCCAGGCTCTCTTAAAAGGATCCACGGTATGGAAGTTAGGGTAAATCCCTTAGCGCTCTGATTCTCACCCCAGGCTTCTATTAAGGAGATCATTGGTATGGAAGTTAGGGCAAATTCACTCAGCGCTCTGGTTCTGACCTCAAGCTGATGGGATGATGTGGGATATTAGGGGCAGTAATCCGGTGGCTCTGGATGATGGGATGATGTGGGATATTATGGGCAGTAGTCCGGCGGCTCTGACTGATGAGATGATGTGGGATATTAGTCCGGTGGCTCTGGCTGACGGGATGATGTGGGATATTAGAGGCAGTAGTCTGGTGGCTCTGGCTGATGGGATGATGTTGGATATTAGGGGTAGTAGTCCAGTGGCTCTGGCTGATGGGATGATGTGGGATATTAGGGATAGTAGTCCGGTGGCTTTAGCTGACGGGATGATGTGGGATATTAGGGGTAGTAGTCCGGCGGCTGAGACGGGATGATGTGGGATATTAGTTGTAGTTGTCCGGTGGCTCTGGCTCGGAATGATGTGGGATATTAGGGGTAGTAGTCTGGCGGCTGTGATGGGATGATGTGGGATATTAGCGGTAGTTGTCCGGTGGCTCTGGCTGATGGGATGATATGGAATATTAGGGGTAGTAGTCCGGCGGCTTTGACGGGATGATTTGGGATATTAGTGGTAGTAGTCCGGTGGCTCTGGCTGGTGGGATGATGTGGGATATTAGGAGTAGTAGTTTGGTGGCTCTGGCTGACGGGATGATGTGGGATATTAGGGGTAGTAGTCCGGTGGCTCTGGCTAGTGGGATGATGTGAGATATTAGGAGTAGTAGTTTGGTGGCTCTGGCTGATGGGATGATGTGGGAAATTACAGTGAATGTGGCTACGCGGAGTGGGCGGGGCTCTACACTCTATACGCTCTATACCCATCACACATCCGCCATCCCATAGTCCCATGCCCATATACCCATCATACATATCCTCCATCCTATAGTCCAGTGCCCATATACCCATCACACATCCGCCATCCCATAGTCCCGTGCCCATATACCCATCATACATATCCTCCATCCTATAGTCCAGTGCCCATATACCCATCACACATCCTTCATCTCATAGTCCCGTGCCCATATACCCATCATACATATCCTCCATCCTATAGTCCAGTGCCCATATACCCATCACACATCCGCCATCCCATAGTCCCGTGCCCATATACCCATCATACATATCCTCCATCCTATAGTCCAGTGCCCATATACCCATCACACATCCGCCATCCCATGGTCCCGTGCCCATATACATATCCTCCATCCCATAGTCCCGTGCCCATATACCTGTCATACATATCCTCCATCCCATAGTCCGGTGCCCATATACTCATCACACACCCTCCATTCCATAGTCAACCATTATGACATCATAATGAGCGGCGGCAGGGCTTGCAACCTTTGATGACATCAGCGTCGCCATGGCAACCATTGTGACATCATAATGAGGGGCGGGGCTTGATACGCACACACTGCTTCCCCAGTATGCAAATAGGGGCATTGTGACATCACAATGAGGGGCGGGGCTTGACGCGCACACACTTTTTCCCCCAGTTTGTAGATAGGGGCAAAATTGTTTGGTGAATTGGAATGCGCAGGGTTAAAATTTTGCCTCACAACATAGCTTAGGACGCTCTCGGGGTCCAGACGTGTGACTGTGCCAAATTTTGTGGCTGTAGCTGCGACGGTGCGGATGCCTATCCCGGACATACAAACATACACACACACATACATACACACAAGCATACACACTTTGAGCTATATATATTAGACTAGCTGAAGAGCCCGGCGCTGCCCGGGCATAGTAACTAACTGTGGTTAGTTATAGAAAATTATAATTATCCTCCATCCCATAGTCCCGTGCCCATATACCCATCATACATATCCACGATCCCATAGGCCCGTGCCCATATACCCATCATACACATCCTCCATCCCATAGTCGAGTGCCCATATACCCATCACACATCCTCCATCCCATAGTCCCATCCCCATATACCCATCATACATATTCTCCATCCCATAGTCCCATGCCCATATACCCATCATTCATATTCTCCATCTCATAGTCCCATGCCCATATACCCATCATACATATCCTCCATCCCATAGTCCAGTGCCCATATACCCATCACACATCCTCCATCCTATAGTCCCGTGTCCATATACATATCCGCCATCCCATAGTCCCGTGCCCATATACCCATCAAACATATGCTCCATCCCATAGTCCAGTGCCCATATACCCATCACACATCCTCCATCCCATAGTCGCGTGCTCATATACATATCCGCCATCCCATAGTCCCGTGCCCATATACCCGTCATACATATCCTCCATCCCATAGTCCAGTGCCCATATACCCATCACACATCCTCCATCCCATAGTCCCGTGCCCATACACATATCCGCCATCCCATAGTCCCGTGCCCATATACCCATCATACATATCCTCCATCCCATAGTCCCGTGCCCATATACATATCCTCCATCCCATAGTACCGTGCCCATATACCTGTCATACATATCCTCCATCCCATAGTCCGGTGCCCATATACTCATCACACATCCTTCATTCCATAGTCAACCATTATGACATCATAATGAGCGGCGGCAGGGCTTGCAAGCTTTGATGACATCAGCGTCGCCATGGCAACCATTGTGACATCATAATGAGGGGCGGGGCTTGATACGCACACACTGCTTCCCCAGTATGCAAATAGGGGCATTGTGACATCACAATGAGGGGTGGGGCTTGACGCGCACACACTTTTTCCCCCAGTATGTAGATAGGGGCAAAATTGTTTGGTGAATTGGAACGCGCGGGGTTAAAATTTCACCTCACAACATAGCTTAGGACGCTCTCGGGGTCCAGACGTGTGACTGTGCCAAATTTTGTGGCTGTAGCTGCGACGGTGAAGATGCCTATCCCGGACATACAAACATACACACACACATACACACATACATACACACATACACACTTTGAGCTTTATATATTAGATATAGATATAATCTAATATATAAAAATCAAGTGTGTGTACGTATGTATGTATGTATGTGTGTATGTCCGGGATTGGCATCCGCACCGTCGCAGCTACAGCCACAAAACTTGGCACAGTCACACGTCTGGACCCTGAGAGTATCCTAGGCTATGTTGTGAGGTGAAATTTTAACCCTGCGCCTTCCAATTCACCAAACAATTTTGCACCTATCTACATAATGGGGAAAAAGTGTGTGTGTATCAAGCCCCGTCCCTCATTATGATGTCATAATGGTTGCCATGGCGACGCTGATGTCATCATAGGTTGCAAGCCCCGCCGTTCATTATGATGTCATAATGGTTGACTATGGGATGGAGGATGTGTGATGGGTATATGGGCACTGGACTATGGGATGGAGGATATGTATGACGGGTATATGGGCACGGGACTATGGGATGGAGGATGTGTGATGGGTATATGGGCACAGGACTATGGGATGGAGGATATGTATGACGGGTATATGGGCATGGGACTATGGGATGGAGAATGTGTGATGGGTATATGGGCACAGGACTATGGGATGGAGGATATGTATGATGGGTATATGGGTATGGGACTATGGGATGGATGATGTGTGATGGGTATATGGGCACTCGACTATGGGATGGAGGATATGTATGATGGGTATATGGGCACGGGCCTATGGGATCGTGGATATGTATGATGGGTATATGGGCAAGGGACTATGGGATGGAGGATGTGTGATGGGTATATGGGCACTCGACTATGGGATGGAGGATATGTATGATGGGTATATGGGCACGGGCCTATGGGATCGTGGATATGTTTGATGGGTATATGGGCATGGGACTATGGGATGGAGGATGTGTGATGGGTATATGGGCACTCGACTATGGGATGGAGGATATGTATGATGGGTATATGGGCATGGGCCTATGGGATAGTGGATACGTATGATGAGTATATGGGCACGGGACTATGGGATGGAGGATAATTATAATTTGCTATAACTAACCACAGTTAGTTACTATGCCCGGGCAGCGCCGGGCTCTTCAGCTAGTTACTGATAAAACTGTAATTTTATCAAAAATACCAGCCAATGCAGCGATACATATCTGGAATCAGGGTCTCTCAGATTAGGTGGCACAAACCTGGTGACAGATTAAATTAACCCCTTCCCGACCAATAACGCCACATAGGCGTCATGAAAACTGGTGCCAATCTGACCAGTGACGCCTATGTGGCATCATGACTTTAAAGCCCCCCTGTGGGTCGGGTGACCGAGGTCACTAAAAGGTCACCTGACCCGCAGATACAGGGGGCTTTGTGCTTCACCACAGGGGGTGTGGCTTCGCCCCCATGTGGCTACGATCGCTCTGATTGGCTGTTAAAAGAGAAACAGCCAATCAGAGCGATAGTAATATTTCATCAATGAAAATTGATGAAATACTACAATCCAGCCATGGCCGATGCTGCAGTAGCATCGGCCATGGCTGGAGACCGTGATCTGACCCCCCATGACTCACGGGGCCAATCGGCCCCCGATACCGACTGACGGCGGCAATGTGCCGCCGCCGTCAATCATCAGCTCCCCTCCCCCTTCTCTAGGCTCCCCCCACCTTCCAACCCCCCTCACCCCCTGTACCTCCGATGTCCCTCTCCGGCTCCCGGTGTCCCGCGGTCCTGCATCATGGGCGCCGCCATCTTGTTAAATGGTGAGCGCATGCACAGTGCGCCTGCCAGCTGCAGATTCTTTCATTCATTTTGATCACTGTGATAAACTCTCACAGTGATCAAAATAGAATGGAAAGTAAATAAACCCCCATTTATCACCCCCATAGGCAGGAGCAACTAATAAAATAAAGAAATTATTTTTATTTTTATTTTTCCATTAGGGTTAGGGTTGGAAATAGGGCTATGGTTAGGGCTAGGGTTAGGGTTGAAATTAGGGTTAGGGTTGGAATTAGGGTTAGGGTTGGAATTAGGGTTAGAGTGGAATTAGGGTGAGAGTGGAATTAGGGTTAAAGTGGAATTAGGGTTGGAATTAGGGTTAGAACTAGGATTAGGGTTGAAATTAGGGTTAGGGTTGGAATTAGGGTTAGGGTTGGAATTAGGGTTAGGGATGGAATTAGGGTTAGGGATAGGGTTAGGGGTGTGTTGGGGTTAGGGTTATGGTTAGGGTTGGGATTAGGGTTAGGGATGTGTTGGGGTTAGGGCTGTGGCTAGGGGTGTGTTGGGGTTAGGGTTGGAGTTATAATTGAGGGGTTTGCACTGATTAGGCACATCAGGGGGTCTCCAAACGTGACATGGTGCAACCATTGATTCCAGCCAATTTTGCATTCAAAAAGTCAAACGTGCTCCCTCCCTTCCAAGCCCTGACGTGTGCCCAAACAGTGGTTTACCCCAACATATGGGGTATCAGCATACTCAGGAAAAATTGCACAACTTTGGTGGTCTGATTTCTCCTGTTACCCTTGGGAAAATAAAAAATTGGGTGCTAAAATAATATTTTTGTGGAAAAAGAATGAATTTTTATTTTCACGTCTCTGCGTTATAGACTTCTGTGAAGCACTTGGGGGTTCAAAGTGCTCACCAGACATCTAGATAAGTTCCTTGGAAGGTCTAGTTTCCAAAATGGGGTCACTTGTGGGGGTTTCTACTGTTTAGGCACATCAGGGGCTCTGAAAATGTAACGACGACCGCAGACCTTTCCATCAAAGTCTGCATTTCAAAACGTCATTACTTCCATTCTGAGCCATTACGTGTGTCCAAACAATGGTTCCCCCCACATATGCGTTCAAAAAGTCAAACAGTGCTCCCTCCCTTCCAAACCCCGACGTGTGCCCAAACAGTGGTTTACCCCAACATATGGGGTATCAGCGAACTCAGGACAAACTGGACAACAACTTTTGGGGTCCAATTTTTCCTGTTACCCTTGTGAAAATAAAAATTTGCGAGCTATAAAATCATTTTTTGAGGAAAAAATGATTTTTTATTTTCACAGCTTTGCGTTATAAACTTCTGTGAAGCACTTGGGGTTTCAAAGTGCTCACCACACATCTAGATAAATTCATTGGGAGGTCTAGTTTCCAAAATGGGGTCACTTGTGGGGGGTTCCACAGTTTAGGTACATCAGGGGCTCTGCAAATGTAACATGATGCCCGTAGACCATTCCATCAAAGTCAGCATTTCAAAATGTCACTACTTCTCTTCCGAGCCCCGTCGTGTGCCCAAACAGTGGTCCCCCCCACATATAGGGTACCAGCGTACTCAGGACAAACTGGCCAACAACTTTTGGGGTCCAGTTTCTCCTGGTACCCTTGTGAAAATAAAAAATTGCGCACTAAAAAATAATTTATTGAGGAAAGCAAATATTTTTTATTTCCACGGCACTGCGCTATAAACTTTTGTGGAGCATTTGGGGGTTCAAAGTGCTCACTATGCATCTAGATAAGTTCCTTAGGGATGGTGTCACTTGTGGGGGGTTTTCACTGTTTAGGCACACAGGGGCTCTCCAAACGCGACATGGTGTCCCATAACGATTGGAGCTAATTTTCCATTCAAAAAGTCAAATAGCGCTCCTTCCCTTCCGGACCCTGTCGTGCATCCAAACAGTGGTTTATGACCACATATGAGGTATCGGTGTACTCAGGAGAAATTGCCCAACAAATTTTAGGATCCATTTTATCCTGTTGCCCATGTGAAAATGAAAAAATTGATGCTAAAAAAAAATTTTTGTCGGAAAAATTAAAATGTCCATTTTTTCTTTCCACTTTGCTTTAGTTCCTGTGAAACACCTGAAGGGTTAATAATCTTCTTGAATGTAGTTTTGAGTAGCTTGATGGGTTCAGTTTTTAGAATGGTGTCACTTTTGGGTATTTTCTGCCATATAGATCCCTCAAAGTGACTTCAAATGTGAGGTGGTCCCTAAAAAAAATGGTTTTGTAAATTTTGTTGTAAAAATGAGAAATCACTGGTCAACTTTTAACCCTTATAACTTCCTAGCAAAAAAAAAATTTGTTTCCAAAATTGTGCTGATGTAAAGTAGACATGTGGGAAAATGTTATTTAGTTACCACTTTGTGTCACATAACTCTCTGGTTTAACAGTATAAAAATTGACTAAATTTTTGCCAAATTTCTGATTTTTTTACAAATAAACGCAAAAATTATTGACCTAAATTTACCACTATCATGAAGCCCAATATGTCACGAAAAAACAGTCTCAGAATCGCTAGGATCCGTTGAAGCGTTCCTGAGTTATTACCTCATAAAGGGACACTGGTCAGAATTGCAAAAAATGGCCTGGTCATTAAGGTCAAAATAGGCTTGGTCATGAAGGGGTTAAAGGTATCTGTTTTTTGCTTAGTGCAACTCATTAAATGCAATTACATTTTTTTATACTTATCCATTGCTCTTTGATTTAGGAGTAGTACAATTTTCATACTCACCCTACTAATTTCGCCTGCATTCACATTACCTTATTATGTATTATACTATTCTGATAATCTTGTAGCCTTTTATGAAATATATGCTTCAGTATCTTCACGAAACTCTATTCTACCTGCTACCTGCTACATGCACTTTTTGAACTTTCTAGTTAGTAATTTGGAAAATATTTGTGTGTAAAAATGTGAGCCGCAGAAAAGTGAAGCTTCAGTTATCACCTAAATCAGGCAAATGCCGACAGGTAGATGGTTATACAGATTCCCCGTTGACTTATTTCCTTGGACACAGATTATTTACAGCTTCTTATATTATGATACATATATATAATGTACAACGTAACCAACTCCATCCCTATTCTTTGGGGGATCTCGTTTGGGGAAGTTGTCAGGTGCCTTATTACAATGTTAGATAGATGCAGACCTGCTATACATCATGCTGCCATTTCTTATAGTTTTTACATAAAGCACAGGAAAGGAAAAAATATACACTGGCAATTTTTGAGGGATAGAAACTTAACAATCTTTGGCATAGGCTGCACACACTGCAAACAATTTGTAATCTGATCATTCTTTATACATTTCATACAGATATTAAGAGGTGTTTGTGTGATATTAGGAGGAGAGTTCCACCGATAAGGGTTTTTTTGGCCATAGCTCACATTTAAGGCTTTATCGACTTTAAAAGATGTACCTTGTGTTGTTTTAGCACAGATTGCCATTGCAATATGGTCAGATACATTCGTAAAAACATTTTTTTAAGTTAGAAATTTTTTTTTAAAAAAATGCATAGTACAATATAACTTAGTACAATGGTTGGGAAGACTTAAGACTATTCAATGTAACTTAGTATCTTGCAATGCTGATCCAGGAGAAGGAAAACTCCTATTGGATATTATAGTATCCAATTTTCATAAATGTAAGGAAAAAATCTATCTTGATTTTTTTTTTAGAAAAAATGGCTTAATTTATATCTCATTTTAAATAAGTTGGTATATATATAACTTGAAATATAATTAGCTTTCAAATAGCTTTAAAGAGGACATGTCTCAAAATGTTTCATGTTGAACTGGACACAATAATAGTAGTTGCAGAGCAGAGTGAAAAGTTTATTTATTTATTTTATTTCACCTCTTCTCTTCGGAGATATTAGCAATCAAATATTTGGCTCCTAATAAGTTACCTTTAGTTAAGTCCAAGTGGGTATATTAGAAAGCTTTCACTGGGGGAGTGTACTTCTACTTCCTGTATGAAACTGGCCAATCATAAGCTGGCAACAACATAGAAGTGGACCTAAGAAGGACACATGATGATATCATCAGGGTAAGATGAGCAAAGTTCATAGGTTCAGCCAGCTGGAGTGTGTAGCATAAATAAACACTGAAGAAATATTACACTTCGCAGAAGTATGGAAATATTAAATGATGTTAATAGCTCCTCCTGTGCTGCGTCATATATCTTCAGTGTTTATTTAGGCTGCATACTATGGCATGACTCTAGTCATGTAACCCTAAGAAAATCATGACAGGTCTTTCTGCACTTCTATGTTGCTGGCTTCTTATGATTGGTCAGCATCATACATGAGGTAGATGTACACGCCCCCTGTGAAAACTATCTAATAACACCCACTAAGACATAATTAAAGTTAACTCATTAAGTGACAAATATTTGAATGTTAATATATCTTCAATAGAGACACAAAATTAGAAAAGATAAACAACTTTTTATTCCACTCTGCAGCCACAATTCCATGTTGTGTTCAGTTCAACATTAACAATTTGGTGAAAAGTCCTCTTTTCATTAATTTTTTAAATCTTTTAATTAAATCCCATATCTACTTTTTTTGACAGAGCTCTCCATTCTCTAATTGTTATTGTGGTAAAAAATCCTCTTTTATGTTGTTGAAAATTTCTTTCCTCTAGGCATAGTTTATACCCACTTGTTACAGTGCTGGTTATGGATTATGGATTGGTTATGGGTAGATCAGGATAGAAATATATGCATTAACCATTGATATTGATATTTCTAATTCAGACATTCCATTTATTGTTTTGGTTGGAAGTTTTCAAGCTCTATCAAGGCAGACATGTCAATCGAAGCAAAGTTCACCAAGCTACATCTTGCCTACTTTGGACACATGATACAAAGAGAGAAATTACTGGAGAAGGACATCACGGTGAGAAGAATAGAAAGAACAATTCATAGAGGAAAACTAGCAACTCAGTGGTTTGATTCCATCAAGATAATTGCAGAAAAGACCTTGGTGGACCTGTCTAGGCTTGCACAAGATAGATCTTGCAACAGATTATTCATCCATTAAGTCAATATGTCACCATCGCTCGAGATCGAACCAAAAGCACAGTTGTGTTCAAAACTGCACATGATACTTCATATGGTTTCTGACGAGTGATTTGTAAAATGGTAGTACTTGGTTTTACCAAATATAGTCAATGGTGAGTAGATCACCATAGTATTAAAATGGGTGTCATCTTGTTACACTGGTAAAAACCTGTCTTAGAATATTAGGACAGGTGTCTCTGAGCATGTGCCAGTTGAAACTCAGACCCCCTTCACTTTTTGTGCAGGGAGATGATCTTTCAGGTGGTAATCTGGTCTAATACTAGAGATACCATGTGTGTTGAGGTAAGTACTGTTACACACTTAACATTATGGCTGGTAAGTACTGTTACACACTTAACATTTTGGCTGGTCCATACAATCAGGGCAACTATTACCACCCACCTTTTGTGTCTCCCTTTTTTCCTCATAGATTGTAAGCTTGCCAGCTGGGCCCTCATTCCTCTTGGTATCTGTTATGATCTATGTGATTATTGTTATGCTGTAATGTCTATCGTCTGTACAAATCCCCTCTGAAATGTAAAGTGCTGCGGAATATGTCGGCGCTATAGAAATAAAATGTATTATTATTATTATTATTATTATTATTAAGTAAAGGCCACTTACATTGCTGTCAACCTTGTCTTTCTAATCTAGTGCTGGAGTTACCAAGGGTGCTGAGGTAAGAAGCGAGAAGAGGTTGCTCACACTGTGGTCTACTGTTTTTCTTCGATCTAAAACTGTAAATGCTAAAGATGCTTGGATCACCCCCAGGACTGTGGGGTTACGCGGTACCGGGCCGGTGTCTAGCAAAGGGATGTGTCACTGTGGCGGTGACCCGGTCCGTGGCCCTGGGCGTCCAATGGAAAATGGGTGAAATGTAGCTGAATAAAGTTTATAGGTAGTAGTTCGTAACGCCACCTGTGGTGCTCGGCAATGAAGATGTTAAGCCGGCGCTGTGGTGCAGACCTTTGGGACAGATGGTGGGGCGCAGCAAAGATGTAATAGCTCTCCACAGATAGAGCTGTAGTCCCATGGCTGTAGTAGTAGGTATAGGTGTTGAGGTAGTTGGTGTAGTGTTAGGCACAGAGATGTAGCAGTGCTGAGGTTGGCGCAGGAGGAAGACAATGACACAGCTGAATGCAGTTCCAATTATTTTACTCACGTTTCTGGCACAGACAGGTGCCCTTTTCAATGCTGCAGCCTTCAGGTCAGGGGCTCAGTCAACTCCCAGTCAGATGGATTAACCCTTCCAGCACTCCCTTCCAAATGTGCCTTTTCTGAATGTCTCCTTTCTAGCGCTAATCTGAAGTACTTGTATTCTGAATTACACTCAAGTGCCTCCTTCTTGATGTTACTTAAACTCCACTCGTATGACAGGTGGCTGTAGCCTGCTTTGGGGATCCATACAATCATGTCCTGGCTCACACAACATTGACACTGTGTCTTCGAGTCTTTGGGAATAAAGCGGTCACAACTTCTATTCCACTGGTTTCTGCTGCAGGATCATTAGTATCTCAAACAGCCTCGGATACCGGCGCCTGGCCTTGGCGCAATCAACTTAGGGAACGGCTCTGCACCGGCCCTCATCCCCAGTCTCTCTCCCCCTCACATTCCATCCTTACCTATCTTCCTTCTGAACGACTGATCCTTCTCTCTTTCGCTTTCCCTGCTAGCAGCTCCAGCTCACAGGGAGCTGCTGCAATTATATCCTCACTCCATCCCCCCATAGGGGAGTCTGACCTAACTTCCTGTCAGCTTTCCCCTCTAGTGTTTCTAAGCTCCACCCACCACCCAGCACCCTTCATGAACCAAAGCAGCTGCCATAAAGGGTGCTCTGCTGTTCTAAAGTGTCTGTGCTGGATGTAGGTGTTGGAGTCCGGTCAGGTGTTACCATCTTCCCTAGGGAGTGGAATGCTACACCTCAGGAGGAGGGGCAGTACCTCTGTGGCGACTGAACCCTCAGGGGTGCCACATGCTAAACTAATGAGTGACCTCTCATGCCTCTGTCCATTCTGTCTTTCTGTTACTTGAGATTTAAGGGTTGCTGAAGTTACAAGAGATTGCTCACACTGTTGTCTACCATATCTTTCTGATCTAACACTAGAGATATCAGAGGTGCTGAGGTAAGAAAAATCCACTCACACTGCTGTCCATCTTGTCTCCCTGATCTAATTCTGGAGATACTAGAAGCGTTGAAGTAATAAGAGAATGCTCATATTGCTGTCCATCTTGTCTCTCTGATCTAATACTGGAGATCCTAGGAGTGCTGAGGTAAGAAGAGGCTGGTCAGTCTCATGTCCATCCCATCTTTCTGATCTAATGGTGGAGATAGCAGGTGTGCTAAAGTAAGAAGAGAATGTTCACACTGCTATCCAAACTGTTATTCTGATCTAATACTGGAGATACTAGAAGTGCTGAGGTACAAAGGGACTTCTCACACTGCTGTACACCCTGTCTTTCTCATCCAAGTCTGAAGATACTAGGAATGTTGAAGTAAGAATAAGTCAAGCAAACTGCTGTTCATCCTTTCTTTCTGATCTAATACAGGAGATGCCAGGACTGCTGAGGTAAGAAGAGGCCGCTCACACTCCTGTCAACGCTATCATTCTGAATGACTATATATGGTTTTATCCTAAGTCATATGGCAAGGAATTGGATTGCTACTTCCAATAGATGGTACTAGAGTTCTTTTCCTCTTCCTCTCTGAAAAGGCAATATGCATATATATTTGGTATAGGTATCTCAAGCCCACTGCAATGGAGCTTCCTGCTGCACATGCTTACAGACAGCAGTCCTAATATTGTGTCAGTTAGTGTAACAGGATGGTGGCTATATAAATTAGCTAATGATTATCTCCCAAGATAAAACAATTGTGATTTGTTATTAAAATGTATTTAGTAAGTTAAGTAGAATGATTCTTCATTTTGTTCTATTTTTGTGACTTGAAAATCCCAATAAGGTTCATTTTCATTGCAGTCCAATTTTTCTCAAGATAGGTTATTATTTTATTTTCATGAGAAGTGAATCCACTAACACAAACACGTTCTGTTGAAGAAGAACAATAATGTAGGATTTCTGTCAACCTGCCTCCTTAGGATTCTGATGTCAGCTGCTGACAATTTCATTGTTCTGCCATGTCCAGGAAATGTAGCCAGTGCTCCTTGAATCTGAGAAGTAGGCTCCCAACTCTATTGCTAGGAACATTCAATGTTTTTAGCCGCTAAGAGATTCCTGAGCGTTTAAAAAAGCATGCATTGGCACAAAATCCCAAAAACTCATGCAAATTAATTTGAAGCTTCTTTTAAGCGTTTCTGCAGCGTCTGAGCTGGCACAAACGCTGCGGAAACGCTTAAAAAAACGCAACGTGGGCACACAGCCTTACAATGGATGCTTAAACAATTTGATTTTAACTGTATTTCAGTGCTTCTCAAACTATGATGCTGGTCTTACCAGTGAGTTAACCCTCAATTTGTTAGTGAAGCACAGATAGAGAGGCAGTATTCATAGAAGAGATTATATCCTGAACAGGTCTTTTCCTTGGCTGCAGCAATCTAAGAATCATGTTGTAAGTATTTTTTTTATATATAAATTCTTTATTTAAGACAGGAAAAACAGAACAAAAATACATAGCATCTTTTCCATGTCATGTAGAACAAGTTACTATTTGCATCGCCAAATGTATTCAGAAAATAAACAAGGTTCACTAAATAAGGGAGAGTAGAGAGGTAGAGGGGGTGGACGAATCCTGCTTTGAGCAGGGGGTTGGACCAGATGGCCCAGGAGGTCCCTTCCAACTCTACAATTCTATGATTCTATGAGGTTGACACTTGGGGAAAGTTGGAGGGTGGGTGGGGTTAAGGGTTTCAGAGTGTCCTGTGTTGTGAGTTCATTTTCCCCTTCGTTACTGAGGTCTCTGAACTCCCTATTCTGGTAAAGGAAGGTAATGAGCCTGATTATCAGGCACCTGAGCCTAATGAGGATGACTGGCTGAGTGGAGTCACTGACTGGATATAAGGCTGCCGACGCCCTTCTGCCCTGCGGGTGATTTCTCTGTGGACTTCTAGGACACCAGTCTGATTCCTGCTCCTCTAAAGCTAAGTTTTCTGCTTTGCCTGTTAGCATTTGTGTTTTGTTTTTGTTTTTGTTTTCCTTGCTTTTCTGGATTCTGCCATTCCCTGCTGGGTGAGCTGAATCTCCTTTTGCCAGTTGCTCTGTCTTCAGAATATTCCTGAGTACTGACATAGCTGTTTTGAAGCCTAGCGTCTTCAGGGCCTTTTTCACTGTCAGTCTGTTGGCTCTTATTTTCATAGGGTTTTTCACGGATTGCAGACAGCAGCCTTCCTGTCCTTTCCTACCTAGTTAGCTTGGGCCCCGTCTTTGCTCTGTCTATCTTTCTGTCTGTGTTAGTGTTTTCATCTTGCTTCACCGTCATTATATGTTGGGGGCTGCCTATTGCTTTGGGGTCTGCTCTGGGGCAGTTTAGATTTCCCCTTTCTTTCTTTAGGCCTATTTAATTCTCCGTCTGTGATCGAGGGGTCTAGGGCATCGTAGGAACCCCCAACAGCTACTGTTAGTTGTTGTGATAGGATCAGGGGTCTGCAATCCGATAGCTGCCAAACTCTCTGGTTTTCTGGACTTAGCTAGCATTTCTGTTTTTGCCTCCTACGGTGACTCAATCATAACAGTCCTGCTTAAAATGATAATGCTGAATATGAGGTATGAGAGTTCAGTCTTTCCAATGATGTAAGTATTTTTAATGAATTCAGGTGGCAAAAGAAAAATAAAATTATTTTATTGGAAGCACTGTCTTATACTTTGGCTTGTTCACTCTGGAGAGCCCAATCATTATCTTAGTCAGTCTGGTGAGACTAAAGTAGAAAAAGCTTTAGAAGCCCTAGTCTAGTTAATGCTTTTCAGCATTGGGCTGGGTCAGTCTCACCTACACTCTCTCCATTACAATTTCGTAACATTGGCTTGAATAAGATGGATCATTTAATGTTTTGGGGGTAAAAGCAAGAAGCCAATTAATCAGGACTGGTGTTTTATACACTAGTCTTGATGAGGGGGCAAGATCGAGTGTGGGGCTCCTGATTCCTCTGTTTGAGCCTCACAGTAAATCTTCCTACAGTCCTTAATGGAATAAGATTTGTGGCATAGCATATTCTGCCGCTCGTCAAAAATTTAACAAGCAGGGTTTGCCATGCTCCAGTTCCAGGCATTTTGTCGAGGCTTATCAAATACGGTTCCCGCAACAGAAATCTGGCAAAAAAGCTTTGATGAATCCCCCACAAAGTATTTGTGTGGGATATGTGGATGTGATACATTTTTATAATTTTTGAAAGTGTACAGAGCTCCAAAAGTAATAGACCACTTGGAATCAATTGCCTAAATCTTCTCTGTCATAGAAAGAATGTTATTTTATAAAGATCACCTGTGAAGCCATTGATATAGAGCTGCCAAAAAATATTATTGGTATCCCTTTCCTCCTCTAGGATGGAAGCATATTATTATAAATCTCTCCACCAGTCTAGACAACCAGGAATGCTGCCATTAACCCCTTTATCTCCAAGGGTGGTTTGCATGTTAATGACCAGGTCAATTTTTACAATTCTGATCGCTGTCCCTTTATGAGGTAATAACTCTGGAACGCTTCCATGGATCCTAGTGATTCTGAAAATGTTTTCTCGCGACATATTGTACTTCATGATAGTGGTAAAATTTCTTTGATATGACTTGTGCTTATTTGTGAAAAGAACAGAAACTTGGTGGAAATTTTGAAAATTTTGCAATTTTCCATCTTTGAAATTTCATGCCCTTAAATTGGAGAAATGTCACATAAAATCCTTCATAAGCAACATTTTCCACATGTTACATTGCATTGCATTTTTTCAATAGGAAGTTATAAGGGTTCAAAGTTAAACAGCGATTTCTCATTTTTACAACACCATTTTTTTTAGGGACCACATCACATTTGAAGTCACTTTGAGGGGTCTATATGATAGAAAATACCCAAAAGTAACACCATTCTAAAAACTGCACCCCTCAAGGTGCTCAAAGCCACATTCAAGAAGTTTATTAACCCTTCAGGTGCTTCACAGGAATTTCTGGAATGTTTAAAAAAATGAACATTTAACTTTAACAGGAGAAATTGGACCCCAAAGGTAGTTGTGAAATTTCTCATGTGTTAGCTGATACCCTATATATGCAGGTAAACCACTGTTTTGGCGCATGGTAGAGATCGGAAGGGAAGGAGTACCGTTTTACTTTTTCAGCGCAGAATTGCCTGGAATTAAGATCAGACACCATGTCGCATTTGGAGAGCCCCTGATGTGCCTAAACAGTTGAACTCCCTCACAAATGGCACCATTTTGGAAACTAGAGCCTCTATTGAATTTATCTAGCTGTGTGGTGAGCACTTTGAACTCCCAAGTGCTTCACAGAAGTTTATAAAGTAGAGCCATAAAAATAAAAAATCATATTTTTTCTCCCAAATTTTTTTTTATTTTCCCAAGGGTAACAGGAGAAATTAGACACCAAGAGTTGTTGTGCAATTTGTCCTGAGTACGCTGATACCCCATATATGCAGGTAAACCACTGTTTGGTCACAATTCTTGTGCCACGTACAGTAAAATCACACTGACAGGTTAGAATAGAATAGATAGAATAGATATATACACATAGAATACCATATATACTCGTGCATAAGCCGACCCGAGTATAAGCCGACCCCCTAATTTTGCCACAAAAAACTGGGAAAACTTATTGACTCACGTACAAGCCTAGGGTGGAAAATGCAGCAGCAACTGGTAAATTTTAAAAATATAAATAGATACCAATAAAAGTAAAAATAATTGAGACATCATGTTTTTGAAAATCCATATTGAATCAGGAGCCCCATATAATGCTCCATGCAGTTCATGATGGGCCCCATAAGATGCTCCATACAAAATACGCCCCATATAATGCTGCATAAAGGTTAATAATGGCCCCATAAGATACTCCATAGAATATGTCCCATATGCTGCTCCATAAAGGTTATGGTCCCATAGGATGTTCCATAAATTATGCCCCATACACTGCTCCATAAAATGCTCCATAGATTATGCCCCCATAAAATGCGCCATAGATTATGCCCCCATATGATGTTCCATAGATTATGCCCCATACACTGCTCCATAAAATGCTCCATAGATTATGCCCCCATAAAATGCTCCATAGATTATGCCCCCATAAGATGCTCCATAGATTATGCCCCCTAAAATGCTCCATAGATTATGCCCCCATAAGATGCTCCATAGATTATGCCCCCATAAAATCCTCCATAGATTATGCCCCCATAAAGTCCTCCATAGATTATGCCCCCATAAAATGCTCCATAGATTATGCCCCATGAAATGCTACATAGATTATGGCCCCATACGATTCTCCATAGATTTTGCCCTATAAGATGTCCATAGAATATGCCCCATATGCTGCCCCATAAAATGCTCCACAGATTATGCCCCCATAAAATGCTCCATAGATTATGCACCCATAAGATGCTCAATAGATTATGCCCCTATAAGATGCTCCATAGATTATACCCCCATAAAATGCTCCATAGATTATGCCCCATAAGATGCTCCATAGATTATGCCCCATATACTGCTCCATAAAATGCTCCATAGATTATGCCTCATAAAATGCTCCATAGATTATACTCAATAACATGCTCTGCTCCATAGATTATGCCCCCATAAGATGCTCTATAGATTATGCCCCTATAAGATCCTCCATAGATTATGCCACCAAAAGATCCTCCATAGATTATTCCCCCATAAGATGCTCCATAGATTATGCCCCCATAAGATGCTCCATAGATTATGCCCCCATAAGATGCTCCATAGATTTTGCCCCCATAAAATGCTCTATAGAATATGCCCCTCTCCATCACTGGGGGTCAGATGCCAGTGTCACCGCTGGCTAAGGACACAAGCACCTAAGATATTCACCTGTCCCCGGTCCAACGCTGCTCGCCACTGTCTGCCAGGTCCTCTGTCAGTGACTGTTCAGGCCAAGGGCGAGGCGCACTCTAACCACATCATCAGGCCCTCTGCTGCTTGAACGTCACTGACAAAGGACGCGGCAGACAGCGGTGAGCAGCCTTGGAATGGGGACAGGTGAATACTGTATATACTTACCCCCTCCTGGCACGGTGTCTGCAGACCCCCGCTTCTCCCACAGTCTCCCTTCCTTCCTTCAGTTGTCACATGGTACAGCTCATTAAAGTCATGAATATGCGCATATTCATGATTTTAATCAGTGGTGCCACGTGATCACTGAAGGAAGGGAGACCATGGAAGAAGCGGGGGGCTGCAGAGACGCACCGGGGGGTCAGTATGATCAGACACCCCCTCTCCCCCTCCCCCGCTGACCCCCTGGCATATATGACTCACCCAAAAAAATGGACTGAAAATCTTGGCTTGTACGTGAGTACATACGGTACATATATATTGTATACTATAGATGTCTGTGGCACACACATATATACTGTAAATATTTATGTGTATATATATTACATTTACATTGATAGATAGATCGATAGATAGATAGACAGAAGAAAAGCCGGCAAATCATCTGTTGTGTACTGTAAAATCACTGCAGGAGCAGGCAGGATAGAAGAGATGAATTACATACAGTAAATACAAATAGAATAGGTAGATATACAGATGTCTGTGACAAATACAATTAGTACAGTGTGTGCAGCTTACTGTCCATGTATTTAATAAAAGATTATTTTTCAAAAACAAAAAATGGCGTGAGCTCCTGCACAATTTATATTACCAGCATAGTGAAAGCTGATGGCTGGGGGCCGATGTTTATAGCCTGGGAAGGGGTTAATACCCAAGGAGCTTCCCATGCTATTAATATCAGCTCACAGCTGAATACTTTACTGGTTATTAAAATGGGGGACCCTAAAACAAATGATGTAGGGACCCCTATAATTAATAACCAGCAAAGGTTATGCAGACAGCTGTGGGCTGATATTAATAGCCTAGGAAAGGGACATGGATACTGTCCCCCAGGCTAAAAACATCAGCTCTCAGCCACCCCAGAAACATTGCATTTATAAGATGTGCCAATTTTGGCACTTAACCTCACACTTCCTACTTGCCCTGTAGCGGTGGCAAGTGAGGTGATAGTTGGAGAGTTGATGTCACCTTTGTATCGTCAGGTGACATCAAGCTCTAAGGTTAGTAATGGAGAGGCGTCAATAAGATGCCCTTATTACTAAACCCATAGTCACATTGCATAAAAATACAGACACCAGAAAAAGTCCTTTAATTGAAAGAAAGACAGGGATGCCTTTAATAATCTTAATTACACCATACTTACGACCTTGCCCACTCTCTCAATGCATTCATCATCTGCAAAAGAAGTAAAAAAAACAATTATATTTCTCACCTTTCCGCAGAGATGCTTTTAATCCATTAGTCCCACGACGGGTCTAGCTCTGCTACATCTTGATGGCAGGCTGTATGGTTGCATGATGCGACCTTGCAGCCTGTCATCCAGTAGACACTGTGCACCTTGTGCTCAGTGTCTGCCTGTGAACTGCTATTCCCTGTCTGAAGGTACTGGGAGCATGAGAAAGTTCTCCTGCTCACGGTGCCGTCAGACAGGTCCTGCGAGTTCATGGCCAATGAACTCACTTCACCTATGTGACATCTGACAAAGGACACAACAGGTGTTTTAAATGCATTACTGTGATCACTGATGACATGTTATTTTATTTTTTATCATTAAATTGAAGCGGAAGCTGGACCTTTTTATTTTTTCATTGTTCTCTTCAAGCAGTCCCTTGGAGTCTGTGCTTCAACAAGCCCCATACAGGGTGAGCTGTTTTTTCTAGTTTTTTCACTATACAGAAGATTTATGCCTGAGTTTGGGTTGTGACGGCACAGCATGCAAACCACCCATTGATTGCAGTCAGCACATTCCCTGAAGAAATGCTGCTCCATGGAGCTCTTTTGAGCTGGCTTTGGTGTGCTGATTTCAGTGGCACGGTGGGCAGTAGCAACCGACATACTAGCTAGAGGTCACCCGCTCTGGCTTTGTACTCTGCTTGCTCTTTTGCAGTGCTGCTGTGGCACTGTGCAAATGTCACTAGAATGCCCTCTGCTCCATGTGGGGTTTAGAACCTTATCATTCCCTACATCATCTTCTACCCACTCAATATCCCTGCCCTCCTTGTCGATCATGTACACTGCAGAAAGATGCTACAGTTGGCAACTGTGCCATGCTCTGAGATGTGCTGCAGTGGTACACTGTCTGTGTGCACTAGCCCTTCCACGTACTCATCCTCCAACCTAACAAGTTGTTGGGCATCAGTGCACTCAGTCTCTTCCAATTCTGAGGCAGGGCTAGATGAATGGGTCTCAGAACCCCAGCTAGCAGAGTCATCAAAAAGCAGAAGTGAATGCTGCATGAAGTGGGACTCAGACTGCTTGGATGATTTGCAAGGGAATGCGATGGAAGCCGGATGACTAGGGTCCACAGGTGCCAACTCTGCGCTTTCTTCAGTGGACTGGGAGGAAAATAAGATGAAGGAACTGTGTGTGTTTTATTTGCTACTTTTTCTATCAACAAGCAGTATTTGGTTTGGTAATTATAAACATGGCTTTTATTTTTACAAAAACTTTAATAAAAAATATATATATAAATACAAATAAGGGTATACATATTTTTCTTAGTATTACTTTTTTTGGAACACCAAAATTGTCACGTTCAAATACAAATAAAACATATTTAACTATAACAGCATAACTTAAACATCACAAATTATGATAAGTGGGTGGTGGCCTTGGCTGAGAGGCAGAAAGGTTTCCAGACATAAAAGATGGTGGAGTAGAATATGCTTGGCCCAAGAATTGTGAGTTATATAACCCTGAAGGGTAAGGAGGCCTCTGTGTCTGGGGCTCTTGGGAGTGATGTTTTTGGCCACCATGACCATAATAATAGTTATACTCATTCGGTCTATTCCAGGACCATGGTCGATGCCTCTCACAACCAATGGATCCAACCATTGGAACTCCTGGACCAGCACCCTGGCCTTGCCTGCAGCCAGTCATGTGCTCAGACTGACTGGGTGGTTGTCGTACCGCTACGGGTGTTGGTTGGGATGTAAGGAGCTGGTGGCTTGCTTGATTTTTTGAGGAATCCACATGGTCATCATCCTCGTCTGCCGGGCGAAGTCAGTTTCTGTCTGAATGATGCCAGTTTTCCAAACAGTCAAAAACTTGCGCAGATTATTTGATCTTGTACAGGCATCTAAAATAATATGGAAGGCGTTACGGTAAACACCTGCTCCCCATCATCATTCACCGTGTGTACCAGAAAATCTAATACCACACTGTCTACCTGTTGGAAATGATGGGGAGATCCCTCCTGCACAAAACTGTTCGTGGGATGGGTGCAGTAACAGGGGAGTTAACCAGTGGCTGAGTAGGGCTGCTGCTGTGGCATCCATCTACTGGTACTGTTGCCACGATGGTGGTGTGGATTGTGATTCAGAATCTGATGATTGCACTGGTGATGGCCCAACATCCGCGGATGAATCGGCCACAGAATCCAACAGGGCGTCATCTGATTCTGAGGCCTTCGCCATGTCCTGTAAGTTGGATTCAGTTCTGTAAAGTGAAAAATGATGTAATTTTGGTTTAAATTACATAACTAAATAATTTGCTATTCTTGAAGAATGATTAAACAAGCTAGAACTTACAGATGTACAGTAGGTCCATAATAGGGGCCAGGAAATTGAGCCGGTCAATATAAATATAGGACCATTTTCTGGACACCGCAGTCCCGCTTTTGGCATACTGTTGCCGCTCCCTTCTATAGATATCTCAACAGCTGCACCAGCGTTGGGTAATATCATTCACTGTTTTAAATGATGAAAATAAAAAAAAAATTTGAAAAAATGCTAATACATAGGTTACATACATTTATCATTGATATCCATTATCTATCCATTCAAAATTGAAACTAGCAAAATGATTGAATATTGTTAGGGCATACAAGAAACCTGCATAAATAGAAATACAGCCTTTAAATTACAAAATATATCAGGCAACTGTGCATGTGTGGCCTTGAGCAGTGGTCCCATTAGCATATAACATCCATTGCGATATGCTAATGACACTCGGCTCCTTGTCTGCTGCGAGCATAAGCCGAGTATCAGTGCTCTGTGAGACGATGCTCTCGCATGAGAAGATCGCAGCATAGCTGTGGAGATGATAGAGAAACTAATTTCTCCAGCTTCTCTGCTGCCGGGACTTGCACTGCACTCGGGTGTTTGAGCCTCCATGTATTTTTTCTGCTATTATAGCACATAGAGAAACACAAATTTATTGCTTTTTGGGGTACTTTCTCAGTGTCATTTGCTCTTCTCATGAGCTGTCATCATGGCCCAGATACATCTGCTGACATATAAATGACCAACATGCAACATGTTGGCTACGGTCATGGCAATTAGCGTCCCTTTTGTCCCAAAGCTTTGGCCGCTCCTGCACCAGCATGTCTACATTTATGTGTCGTTCCATGTTTATGATATCTGTGGAGTCATGTGCCTTTTTTTTTTATAGGATACCTGGTTGCTTTGGGCTTACAACTTCCTGCAATGGGCTGATGCAATTTCTTGCACCATTGGAGAAATTTGCATGAAAATTGCATTATATTTGGATTGTCGATGTGCAGTCCAATTTTAAAATCACATCCATTCACTTGCATTGGCGAGTGCGATCAAATTTTCACATCCAAAAGCAGCATGCTGCGATTTTTTTTTTCAGCTCGATCTCGATCCGAGCTGGAAAAAAAAAAAAATCGCAGATGAGCACACAATTACATTGGTCCGAATGCAATCCGATTTTTTACCAGATTGCACTCATCCAATTTATTTGCTTGTGTGAGCGAGCCCTTATACATTCAATTTCAGCAAGGGAGTATTTAATACTGTTTCACTGTGCATTTCTCATTATTCCACATACGGTAACTTAATTTATGAACATCTATGGTTTGATTTCTTTGCCTCTGTGGATTGGTTGGACTGTTACTGACATCTGGTGAGAATTTTAGGTCAATAGTACCTTTAGAAATATATTTATTTAGCAAACTGGTGACGTGTTTAATACTTATTTCGCCCGCTGTATATTTTCACAAAGGTAATACACATATATTTACTGTGTTGTTAAATACATTGATTGTGTTATTGCAGATTTCATCATTTATTTATATCTTTTTCTTTAATAACCACAACTAATATTTTCTTTCAATTGTTATATTTCCCCAATACTATAAAATTCAATTTTGCACACTTTCCCATAAACTGGAAAACAAAAAGCTTAGACGCGAGCATCTTCAAAGACGACAAAGAACTGTTATCATCCCTGCATTCTAGAAAAAAAAATCTTCTATTAGTGTTTGATAGGTCTAAACTGTTCTCCTGGAGTGTTCTGACATCTCTCTTTCCCCCCTCCCTTACTCATGCAGTCATTGCTAAGATTCCTAGCTGGCCTTCAATAAGGACAGTATGTGTTGTGTAGCAGCTGCAAAAGGCCTCACAAATGCTGGCTGACGAGAAGTGACAGCTCTGTATATCTCTCACTGGCACTGACAGCTGACAGATGGATACCACTCACACACAGAAGAAAAGCCCCCAGGATGATTCTCTAACATTACTCTCTGTTCATAGGGGCCACATTTGATAGAGTGTTGCTCAGAATAATAAAGCCTTGTCAGTTTGTTGCAGTGCCAGCCTGCCGAAAATATCCTTATTCCTTTTGTTTGTCGCAAACAAGCACACATCCGTGCCGTAGACAGTTAAGACGGAGATAAGAATATCTGTAACATATTCTAGAGAAGCATAACTATATGGGCCCTAATCAAGTTCTAGTTGCCGCTTCATTGATCCAAGTGATTAACATAAAATGGACATGAATTCATGTTGAAATAAAGAACGAGTGGAAACTGTAGAACGTAATAGACAAAATACACAACCAGCTGTTGGACCTCAGAAGAGAAAAGGCAAAGAAAAATGAGCAAATAAAAAGATTATCTGAAATACTGCTGCTAATATTTTTGGTGTCTTTAGTTATGTATGTGTTTGATATCTCCAGCAGTTAGGGATTCTTTTATCACACAGACTGTTCAGCTATTTGAGCCCCAAGCCTCTGGATATCATTGCCAATTTTCCCCCTCCCTATGGAGAAAGCTTTGTCTGCGATGAATGCCGACTCCCAAATGTGTAGTTCAGTGGAAAATGAAATCCCTTGTATATTTTGGACCAAGAATATACAAGTAGAAATATAGGAAAGTTCAAATATCGATTCCTATTCCAGGACCACAGAGCAGCTTTCTACAAAATTCTGTACTGCTTTGTTATCTATGTAAAAGAGCTGTTTTTTGCATGTATGCACATCTAGGATATTTGGTAGGCCAGATAGTGCTTTATTTATTATCTGTAAAAGCTTTTATTATCCTACTTTGTTTTTTTGTCTTAGGTTGGGTTCACATATTGCCAGCACTGTGCTGTACGACTAGAGAAACAAAGAAATGGGGGCACCACCGAAAGGATAATTAAGGGGATCCAACCGAGACCTAAATAGTACATATGTTTGACAAAAAGGAGAGAAAGAAATAGGCCATGAGCAGGGGATCACCCTGAATAGGACATAGCATATATAATACAAATTTTATTAAACACAGCAAACAGCAAAAATTCTTAAAATCATTAAAAATGGTCACAAATGTGACACATGCACAAATAATACAATGCTCATAATAGAGCAACCCACCTGCTACCAACTATCACCTCATTGTATTTGTATATTATTGGTGTTTCTGACTCATATGCTCTATATTACCTAAGTGTGGGCTTACTAATTCTCCTATTGAGAAGTCAGTGTACATGGACCTAGGGATATAGGCATCATTCTCAGTGAGGGTGATAGTTGGTAGCAGGTGGGTTGCTCTATTATGAGCATTGTATTATTTGTGTATGTGTCACATTTGTGACCATTTTTAATGTTTTTAAGAATTTTTGCTGTTTGCTGAGTTTAATAAAATTTGTATTATATATGCTATGTCCTATTCAGGGTGATCTCCTGCTCATGGCCTATTTCTTTCTTTCCTTTTTGTCAAACATACGTGCTGTATGACTAGGACACATTAGGGATGGACGGTAACTAACTGGAAGTTGTGAAGGACTTCAACCTACTCAGATCAATGATCACTCAAGACGCAGTGACGACACTGGAAAACAAATCAAGCCAGACATGTCACTCAAAGCAAGGATCACCAAGCTACGATTTGCCTATTTTGGACACATCATTTGAAGAGAGCAATCACTGGAGAAGGACATTATGGATGGAAGAATATAAGGAACAAGGCGAAGAAAAGATTATCAGCCCGATGGCTTGATACTATCAGGATAACAGCGAAGAAGACCCTAGTGGACCTTCTTGACTTACACAAAATTGATCTTCCTACAGATCATTCAAGATAGAGCCAAAAGCCATTAAAAAAACCTTCTATCTCTCTGGTTTATCCAATGTTGTGCTGGGCCTTCTGCCTCTCCAATGCATCAGTTTTTCTGCTGAACGGGTGAGGTGGCTTGATCACAACATTTCATGTAACATCTGGCCCTGGTGAAAAAATCTTAGGGAAGCTATTACATTTTTTAATCAGTTTTTCTCAGTTTTGTAGTTTTAATCTATTGAGTTGAATCAACAGATGTGCTTCAGAACTGACTGTCAATCAAAGTCTAGGTGTGTGGTTACAGCCACCTCGGTGTTGTGAGCCATGTCTGTAATCGCTTACTGTGACTGAAAGTTGGCAGCTCTTAGGAGGAAACATTTTAACTTTTCTCCCTGTAGCTGCACTTTCAGCAAGGTAGCCATGCAGCATATTAACTATTTGTCTACAGATGAACCCTATATTTTCAGGTAAAGAATGTTTTTTGAAGGTGACAAGTTCCCTTTAATGCTACATCCATAAATGTATATTTCAGTTAGTTCTTAGTGCATGTAAGCCATAGCCAAAACCAGGTCTAAAATACAGCAGAGGTACACATCTTTTGATTAGAATATTCATGGTTTGGTTTATAAATGGCAATAAGAAATACCAAAATATATAAATGTGAAATAAATCTCAGACTCCAAACATTAGAAATCCTCAATTACTGCATTTTTTTTTGCTTAGCCAGATCAGTCTAAAGCATAGTTGTGTTTCAAAGCTGGATACTATGCAAAATCATTTCATTTCAGAAGAAAATGGCTGTTTTTCACTCTTGGTATTTATCATCAGTGCTCTGTTTTGTTGATAGGTGCTCTGTTTTCAGACATTAAGGAAAAATTGAATCTCAAGTATTGAAAAGCAAGCACTGCTGAATTCATTAGTTTGTGCTCATGCAAAATGCTTATTGCACCAACAGATGCAGTCTGCATTAAGTGTGCATTAGGCTGAAGCGCATTGAGAATAGGCCTAATGCTCTACTTTGTGAGTTGTAACATGCCAGCAGCACTTAATACATCTGTTCACTTACTGAAGATTTCTTTGAGTTAACTACATGCTTTAAATCATAACACAGGTATAAAAAAATTAATTTTAGCTGGCTTAAACCCTTTTCTACGAACATTGCATACATTTCCAAAACAGTGAAATTGAATATGATAGTCATGTCCACTGGTGAGATGGAGAAATTTTCACCCTTAAGCATTTGGGGGAAATTGATGCTGTTTTAGTAGAGGTAAAACCCCTTCCTTGCTTTTCTGTATGTTTTATTGTCAGTCCATAAAAGTGGCATAATACCCTGAAAACATTGTTCCCAGCAGCGACATGGAATTCAGAGATACTTTAAAGGATCATTCCCTTGCCATTTCAGCACTCCCATGCCATTTCAGCACTGTTTCCATTGATTTGAGCAATTTTTAGACCCCTTCAGATATCGGAGCGGTCTTCCATTATACTTGTTATTCTGGTTGAGCTGGCGCCGATGAGTGAGCCATGGACGCAGGCGGAAGACGGACACTCTCACCGCGTCTGAAAGGTAAGTGCGACCGCCGACCACTGCTGCATCACTAGTGAGATCTGCCTGTTTGGCAGCTCACTAGCGACCATTTAGCGATGCACCAGTGATCCTGACTGGGTCGTATCGTGGTCGGGAGCACTGGTGCATCGCTAAATGTAAAGGGGCCTTAAGACTGAACACATCAACAAAACACAAGGTAGTTATATAGTATCATTAAGGTCAATCCCAGGTAAAGATTTCCAAGCAGTCTGCGGTTTCAAGATGTGAAGTCCAACCTTTTTGAGGATGCATCTAGTAATAGGCAACATTGAGGACAATAGACACAGTGGTCATCCAAGCAATCTTAGTGCAACAGATGAATGACATATCATGCTTATGTCCCGTCCAAACTGGAAGATGTCCAGCAGTGCTATCTGCTCAGACTCAGCAGCACCCATATACACAAGTCCAACAAACACATTTATGAAAATATAGGAGTTCAGAAAATTGGCAACAGGTACTTTGTACTGATGAGTAAAATTGTGAAATATTTGGCTAAAACAGCCTGAAACAGCTGCTGTCCGCCGCAAGGCTTGCTGCTGCCAGTTCCAACCACTTTGCATTGGAATGCCTCCCCAATTCTGTTGCCTTAGGGACCAGGGGTCAATGTGTTTCCCTTGAAAAATTAACTGGCACATGCGCAATCAACATGCCTAAGTGTGGGAATCTCACTGTGCTAATATACGAAATAGTGGGCCTCGCCAAACCTCCGGCTGTCCCATCAACCACATCTGCTGCATCTTCCTCCTCCATCACTGTGCCAAGTCTTCTCACAGAGGTCTCTGGCCGCAGAAACTACATTTATTTACCTCCTACAGTCACAGTGAGTGAGAGCCTCACTCACAGTCCAGCAGTTTGTACTGTTCTCAGTACTCCACCCTCTTTCAGCACATCAGCCAGCTCTCGGTCCCGCCGGCTATGGTCATATAAAAGAATGTTCCCTCCTACACATGCCAAAGCTAAGAACTTGAACTCCATTATCTCCAATCTGTTTCTTCTGCGTTTCTGCCTGGAGGATACAGACAGTTTCTGAAAGTTCATGGCCGTTACAGCCCCTATTACCACTTGCCCAGTTACCATTACTTTTCTAAGAAAGATATGCCAGTGCTAAACCAGCATGTCACAGACAGCATCACCCATTCTCTGAAAAAATCTGTGTCTGCCAAAGTGCATTTCATCACTGACACCTGCATGAGCAAATATGGGCAGGGGCATTAAATCTTGCTGACTGGGCACTGGTTGACTCTGGTGGCAGAGGGGGCAGGTGGCCAAGGGGCAGCTACACAAGTCTTTGAATCCCCAATGCTTGTGGGACAAACCTCTATATCTAACACTTCCTCCACTTCTTCTGGCTCCTTCACCTTTTCTAGGGCCTCCACACGTGCCCTCAACCTCTCCCTTTAACAGACACGCATTTCAACAGTGGGGATAGAATTCCCCCACCTCCGTACTGTGCAGCCATAGCTCACCACAATCAGACAGTGTTCAAATAATACAGTATGCCTTGGAGATCGCAGTCACACAGCTCAAGAGTCCTGGAAAGATATCATATCCAGGTCGAATTAGAGCAATGGCTGTCTTCACTGTACATGCAGCCAGGGAGAGCCAGGTGCGATAATGGAGAAACCTGAATACAAAGAGAAAAAAGAGGGCACCACCAAAGAAACAAAAAACACTAAATGATAAATGGGATCACCTGCAGCATGTTATTGCATGACATGAACAAAACCAAAGAGAGAAGTACATGCTGAAAAGTAGGAATCACCATAAATATGAATAAAAAACAATACTTTATTTAGTAATCAACAATTCAAACAAAAGACACTATTAAAAATATTTAAAAAAACAAAACATGGTAAATCCACATGTCAAGCCCATAATACGGCAGCGACACTCCTCCAAAAAAATTGTTCCAAGATATGCGACTCTGTGTAGATTGAGCAATATTAAACATTTGAGTAGATTAGTATCCCAAGCTGAAAAAATAAGTATAGATTAATAAAACCCAAAATGCTCATTATGTAATGGGTCTATGTTCACAGCACCATGTAAAAAAGAATAGCAGCGACATAAACATGAGCAAAAATATAGACCGTAAAACACAAAATAAGATAGAAAAGAGAAAAGGAATCAAGCAATGTACATGTAAAAGTACGTAGGTGCATATCACAAATAAGGCAAAAAGGAATTTAGATGCCTAAGATAATAGGACCCTGGCAAAAATTTGTTGGAATATGTTTGGTACAACAACTCCAGTTAGTTACTAAATTTGTATGCTGTTCATAAAGTTAGAACAAAAAAAAACTCCCAGAGGCTCACACAGAGACTGTATTTCCTGTTTCCCTGTGTCTGTGTATGAGAGAAGCAGCCTGCTGCAGATTCTGCACAGATAGAGACACACAAATGATTCATTCCTGATCTGGTGTGCTGGTAAAAGGGAAAAAAAAATTCTTTTAAATCTTCTGCCTGTGAGTGTGAACGAGCTGAGTGTGACCTGAGCGTAAGTGTGAACTGTAGTAAGTGTGTGACTTGTGATTCAGTGACTTTGGATTCAGGGAGTTTCCAAGGGAGGTATTACTGAATTGCTGTTATATTTTATTAATACTTTTTATTTATTTTTGCTTATATTTTCTGTCTGGTGCAATCCCCCTTAGGATGTGCTCTACTATTGCCAATGCCATCCAGTGTATGTCTTGCCGCATGTATGAAATCCTTGAACAGCCGGTCGAGGGTGCATACTGCTGTGCGAGATGTGAGCATGTTGTGCATTTGGAAGCCCAGATACCGGATCTAAATGTGCAGCTGAGATCTATAGACAATATGGAAAGGAGTCTTCTATTCACTGAGCAGACGCTCAATGGGATAGGTGAGGGGGAGATGCTAGGATGGGGCTGCAGGACAATGAAACAGCTAGCTGGGTGACAGTTAGAAGGCGGGGAAGAGGGAAGAGCACCAGGGAGGCTAGTCCTGATCTGGCACACCCCAATAAGTTTGCTAAGTTGGCAGATGAGGGGAGTGTTAGTGCAGGAGTAGCACTGCTGCAGCAAGACATGTCCTCTGAAAGCCAGTAAGGGGGGAAATAGGAGAGCAGGGCAGGCCAGACAGGTGCTGGTAGTGGGGGACTCAATTGTTAGAGGAACAGATAGGGAAATCTGTCACAAAGACAGGGATTGTCGAACGGTGTGCTGCCTACCTGGCGCTCGAGTCCGACTCATTGCTGGGAGGGGCTGGTGAGGATCCAGCGGTCATGGTGCACATTGGCACAAATGACAAAGTTAGAGGTAGGTGGATGGCCCTTAAAGATGATTTCAGGGAATTAGGCTGTAAGCTTAAAGCAAGGACCTCCAAGGTGGTATTTTCAGAAATACTTCCTGTACCACGTGCCACGCCAGAGAGGCAAAGGGAGATTAGGGAGGTTAATTAATTGGCTCAGGAATTGGTGTAGGAAGGAGGGGTTTGGGTTCCTGGAGAACTGAGCCAACTTCTCAGTTGGCTACAGGTTCTACGCTAGGGACGGGCTGCACCTCAATGGGGAGGGTGCAGCTATGCTGGGGGAGAAAATGGCTAGAAGGTTGGAGGAGTGTTTAAACTAGGGACGGGGGAGGGTATTCCTTTTATAGGAGGGGAAGACAGTGCAGATAGAGACCTGGGAACAAAGAATGAAATTGGGGGTGGGGTTAGAACAGTTAATTTAAGAAAGAATAGAGGTACAGAGAGATACATAAAGTGCATGTATACTATATCCATAAGCCTCGCCAACAAAATGGAGGAATTGGAGTTAATGCTGTTGGAACATAATTATGACATGGTGGGGATATCTGAGACATGGCTGGACGAGAGCCATGACTGGGCGGTTAATTTACAGGGCTATAGTCTGTTCAGAAATGACCGCTCAAATAAGCGAGGGGAAGGCGTGTGTTTATATGTAAAATCATCCTTAAAACCCATCCTGCGTGATAATATACACTCACTGGCCACTTTATTAGGTACACCTGTCCAACTGTGTGTTAAGACTTAATTTCTAATCAGCCAATCACATGGCGGCAACTCAGTGCATTTAGGCATGTAGACATGGTCAAGACAATCTCCTGCAGTTCAAACCGAGCATCAGTATGGGGAAGAAAGGTGATTTGAGTGCCTTTGAACGTGGCATGATTGTTGGTGCCAGAAGGGCTGGTCTGAGAATTTCAGAAACTGCTGATCTACTGGGATTTTCACGCACAACCATCTCTAGGGTTTACAGAGAATGGTCCGAAAAAGAAAAAAAATCCAGTGAGCGGCAGTTCTGTGGCCGGAAATGCCATGTTGATGCCAGAGGTCAGAGGAGAATGGGCAGACTGGTTCGAGCTGATAGAAAGGCAACAGTGACTCAAATTGCCACCCGTTACAACCAAGGTAGGCAGAAGAGCATCTCTGAACGCACAGTGCGTCGAACTTTGAGGCAGATGGGCTACAGCAGCAGAAGACCACACTGGGTACCACTCCTCTCAGCTAAGAACAGGAAACTGAGGCTACAATTTGCACAAGCTCATCGAAATTGGACAGTAGAAGATTGGAAAAACGTTGCCTGGTCTGATGAGTCTCGATTTCTGCTGCGACATTCGGATGGTAGTGTCAGAATTTGGCGTAAACAACATGAAAGCATGGATCCATCCTGCCTTGTATCAACGGTTCAGGCTGGTGGTGGTGGTGTCATGGTGTGGGGAATTTTTTCTGGGCACTCTTTGGGCCCCTTGGTACCAATTGAGCATCGTTGCAACGCCACAGCCTACCTGAGTATTGTTGCTGACCATGTCCATCCCTTTATGACCACAATGTACCCAACATCTGATGGCTACTTTCAGCAGGATAATGCGCCATGTCATAAAGCTCGAATCATCTCAGATTGGTTTCTTGAACATGACAATGAGTTTACTGTACTCAAATGGCCTCCTCAGTCACCAGATCTCAATCCAATAGAGCATCTTTGGGATGTGGTGGAACGGGAGATTCGCATCAGGGATGTGCAGCCGACAAATCTGCGCCAACTGTGTGATGCCATCATGTCAATATGGTCCAAAATCTCTGAGGAATGCTTCCAGCACCTTGTTGAATCTCTGCCACGAAGAATTGAGGCAGTTCTGAAGGCAAAAGGGGGTCCAACCCCTTACTAGCATGGTGTACCTAATAAAGTGGCCAGTGAGTGTATATGAATCTAATGAAAATGTAGTGTCCCTGAGGGTGGAGATAAGGGGAGGGGAAAAAATAATAAATTACTGATAGGGGTTTGTTATAAGTCTCCAAAAATAATGGAAGCAACAGAGAATATCCTCATCAAGCAAATAGATGAAGCAACGACTCAAGGAGAAGTCATTATTATGGAGGACTTCAACTACCCTGAAATACATTGGGGATCCGAAACCTGCAGTTCCAGCAAAGGTAATAGGTTTTTGACAACTATTAGAGATAATTACCTTTCACAACTGGTTCAGGACCCAATAAGAGTGGGGGGCACTGCTAGACCTAATATTAACCAACAGGCCAGACCGCATATCAAATATAAGGGTTGAGGGTCACTTGGGTAACAGTGATCACAAAATAATAAGTTATCAGGTGTCCTTTAATAAGATGTGTAGTAGAGGGGTTACAAGGACACTAAACTTCAGGAAGGCAAATTTCCAACGGATGAGAGATGATCTTGGTGCAATTAACTGGGACGATATCATGAGACATAAAAATACACAAAGAAAATGGGAGACGTTTATTAGCATCCTGTAAGGTAGCGCTGTTATTCAGGTAGGAGATACTCGCTCAGCAGCCACAAAACCAGATCCGGCACAGGTTTTCCATAAACAATCATAGTCCATGCGGTTTATTTAGCATCATAAACCCACAGCAGCAACATAAACTTCATAACATCAGCATAGCGTCCATGACAGAGTTAAGCTCTGTAATCCCTGTGGTCACACAGGTTATGCATACACAGGCTCTTCAGCCTCAGTTATCTCACCCACATCAGGGTTTCCTCATGGTTCCTTTATCACGCTGCAGACGTCCATTCCCTCCAGGGAATAATCCGGCACATGCAGCCATTCACCACAGTGTTCCTGGCTGTCAGGAAGCCAGCCCCCATCTCTCCCAGATGGGGCTTTCCAAAACGGACCAACCAAGTCCCTCCATTTACCTCGTGACCTACCCTGGCCACCTTATGTGGTCCGTAGCCACGCCCATCGGGTCACATGGCTATGACCTCACCACAGGTCCTTGAACCATTCACACATACTTTACAATAGCATTCTTAACCACACCCCTGGGTTGATTTGTAGGTAACTCTCCCTAATCCACTGGCACGAAACCTCAGCAGTATCACCGCTGATCCACACATACATAAGTCTTCATCTCAAGGCCACCCACCTTGAGATACATTACAATCATTCAGCATCCTACACCTATCAGGTCCCTGGAAATGCTTATACTCTTGTCCTGGGACACCCACACAGCGCCCCCTAGCGGACACAGTGGTCACTACACCACATACCTCCCCCCTCTGTTCAAACTTGTGGGGTTGAACACACAACATTACCCCGGGATCTCGAGACCGGGCACTCATTTCACTTTGCCCCACAGGTCGAGAGAACCGTCTCCATCTGTCATCCGGCCTCATCTCTACGTTAGGCCTCTCCCGCCCCCAGCGGTCAGAATATCTGCCTTGATCTTTGGCCCTCCAGTCACAGTCTGTCTGCGTCATCAGTCACTGTTTAGTCATCACATTCCTTTCCCTGTTTGTTCCATTCCCTGACCAGCTCCCCCGGTAAGTGTGGTCATAAGTCTTGGTTAAGACTACTGTCTGGCCTAAGTCTGACTCATTCAGCGTTTCACAGGAACTACGCTCTTTCAACTTTGTCCTGCTAGTCGAACTACCACTTTCTGACATTCTTCGGCCATCTGCCATGTAACTTCTTGAAGGAACCAGTCCTTACATCTTGGGTTGAAGGCGGCTGCCACCTGGTGCTCCGTACCTCTTTATTGATCCGCCAATGGTCTAGCCTTAACTGCTCAATCTCTTGCAGGTACCCCACTCGATACTCCAAGAGTATCCGAAAGTTTCTCAGGTTTTCCACGGAACCAACCACCAGGACGGTAAACATACCCTCTTCACTGGATACCTGGTCTTCATCATCAGGAGGGATCCTCACCCTCACCACACCGGAGATATTTACAAGGTCTTGCATTACCTTCCCGAATCTTCCAATGATTCTCCCAATCAGACCTTTAGGAACCGGAACTACATTTTTCCGCAAACCCAGCAGATCCATAGCCTCCCTTGCTAACTCAAGGCGTCGAGCAGCTTTCATATTACTCCGCCTAGCCAGCTGTTTGGCGTGAAGACATTGCAGATGCATTTCTTTCAGGACAGCTACTCGGTTTGATGTATCTTCTCTGGCTGATATTATCACCAACTGCCGAGTCTCAGGCGCCCAGTGCACCTTACACGCTTTGACCGCCTCTTTGAAAGCCTCATGCACACCTTCCTCAGCATAGGCTTCTTGCACATCTTCTGGTACATCAATCGCAAACTTGAAGGTTGTGGCCTTGCTCTCTTCCAGGCCAGGAGGCTCTGGCTTTACCACTTACACTTCCCTCACTACAGTTGACTAGACCGGGTGACTGTCTTCTTCAGCTCTTTGCTCACGCAGAAAACCTCTTACAGTTTCTATGAGCTCCAAGACTTATTTTTCGAGCTCCTCGACCCTGTTCTCGGCTAGTTGTCTCAGGACTCTTTCCCATTTGACATGTTCTTCCATCTCTTCCCTAAGCATCTTATTCACGTTTTGCCACGTTGACAGGTGACCTCTGAGCTCAGAGACTTCCTTCTCTAGCCCTTCTCTTCGGTGCTCCCTTTCTCTCTCAGAGTCACAGTCACCCCCAGAGTCTGAGACACCCCGGCCTGTCGAGTAATCCTTCCAGTTACCCACTAACCATGTGAATACTTCATCCATCTTATCAATCAGGTCACCATCAGTTCTGTCATGAAACATCAGATCCGTCCATTGGACAGACGTACCCCTTCGTCCGGTCACATCTACCTCTGTCCAGTCCACGTCAGGAGCCGTCACTGTCTCAATATCTGTTAGCGCAACAGTAGAAACATGCCCAACCTCCTGCCACACATCATCAAACACAACAAAGTTCTGGCCCCTCTCCAAAGCATAGACTAAGTCGGGGGTATCCCTCCCCCTTGGCACTTACCACTTATGGACCCCTCAAACATTACTCTGTCTACCGCATAGTTCACCGTAACCCCATGTTTACAGTGAACCTGGACCATTTTCTCGGTCAGACAGAAAGTGAGAGGAGATCCTGTCAGAGTCACCTGACACTTTGAGTCCAGCTGACCCAAGACTCCTTCTCGGTGCAGCATTACGGTACACACCTGTAGCCTGTCATTATCCGGAAAGAATATTCCACATTCAGAAGACAACATACACGAACATTGCTGTTCCTCTTTTGACACACTGGCCCCTTTCTGGACCACCACCCCGATTTGGGCCACCGCCTCCTTTCGGGATCTCCCCATGTCCGTTATACCGGTCTTCTTAGACCACAGTTCCCACCACACAATTTATGTCTCTTACGATACCACAAAAGTCCTTGTTGGCACCACCACAGCTCCTGCTGTCACTGATCTTTGACACCACCAGCTGCCATTCACACACAGCTGCTGGTGTCACCTTCGTAACCCCGCCGAGTTACCGGAAGCCGCTTGTCCCCTTCGTAACCCCCTGAGTTACAGCAAGCTGCTTGTCACCTTCGTAACCCCGCCGAGTTACAGCAAGCCGCTTGTCACCTTTTTGACTCCCACTGAGCCACCGCAGCTGAGTTGAGACATGAGAAAAAAAAACACACCACACAAAACTCACGTGTCCTGTCTGTGTGCTATTCAGGACGTTCTGTCTCCACCTGAGACCGTCCAACACACAGGGCGCATCGGGTGCTATTCAGGGAGCCAATCCTCCTCCCAGGGTTTCCCAACACACCGGCCTCACCAGGTCCAGGGGCTCAGAGGGTGCTCTTCAGGACATCCATCTCCTCCTGAGAGTGCCCAACACTCATGCCTCACCAGGTCCAAGGTCATACCACGTGCTCCAGGGATCCGATTCTTCTCCCTGAACCTCCCAACACTGACCCTCGAGGACCTTTGCTCACTGAACCCTCCAGGTACAACATGAACACCTGTCTGTTACCTGTGTCAGCCACACAGGTCCTCAGGTACCTCATATCCGCAGAGGCACCCAAGCAATCACCAGTGTCTTTCTCTGACCCTGGCCAGTACAACACGGCTTTCACGACCATCACCTGCTGGCGGCGCAGGTTCTCGGACTCCTCTACAGCAAGGGTATCCTATAAGTCTTTTCCACTGACCGGCTCTCCCGGCTCAGCGTTGCCAGCACTGCACCATGTGCCTTTGGAAACCGTTGCTCTTATCAACCGAAACTTTGCAGTCCTCTTCTGTTGATCCTAGCAGCAAGGCTACAACACTGCCCATAGCATTCTCCACCAATTTTAAGGTAGCGCTGTTATTCGGGTAGGGGATACTCGCTGAGCAGCCACAAAACCAGATCCGGCACAGGTTTTCCATAAACAATCATAGTCCATGCAGTTTATTTAGCATCATAAACCCACAGCAGCAACATAAACTTCATAACATCAGCATAGCGTCCATGACAGAGTTCAGCTCTGTAATCCCTGTGGTCACACAGGTTATGCATACACAGGCTCTTCAGCCTCAGTTATCTCACCCACATCAGGGTTTCCTCATGGTTCCTTTATCACGCTGCAGACATCCATTCCCTCCAGAGAATAATCAGACATGTGCAGCCATTCACCACAGCGTTCCTGGCTGTCAGGAAGCCAGCCCCCATCTCTCCCAGATGGGGCCTTCCAAAAAGGAACAGCCAAGTCCCTCCATTTACCTCATGTGACCTACCCTGGTCACCTTATATGGTCCGTAGCCACACCCATCGGGTCACATGGCTATGATCTCACCACAGGTCCTTGAACCATTCACACATACTTTACAATAACGTTCTTAACCACACCCCTGGGTGGATTTGTAGGTAACTCTCCCTAATCCACTGGCACGAAACCTCAGCAGTATCACCGCTGATCCACACATACATAAGTCTTCATCTCAAGGCCATCCACCTTGAGATACATTACAATCATTCAGCATCCTACACCAATCAGGACCCTGGAAATGCTTATACTCTTGTCCTGGGACACCCACACAGCACCCCCTAGCGGACACAGTGGTCACTACACCACAGCATCCTGAATAGGACCTGTGCACAATATGTACCGTATGGGAATAAACATGTTAGAAATAGGAGGAAACCACTATGGTTAAATAGAGCTGTAAGGGGAGCAATAAGTGACAAAATTAAAGCAATTAGAGAATTAAAGCAAGTAGGTAGTAGTGAGGCATTAAATAAATACAGAAAATTAAATAAATTCTGTAAAAAGCAAATCAAGACAGCAAAGATTGAGACAGAGAGACTCATTGCCAGAGAAAGTAAAAATAATCCCAAAATATTCTTTAACTATATAAATAGTAAGAAGCTAAAAAATGATAGTGTTGGTCCCCTTAAAAATAGTCTTAGTGAAATGGTGGATGAGGATGAGGAAAAAGACAATATGCTAATTGACTTTTTTTCAACAGTATTTACACAAGAAAATCCCATGATGGATAACATGATCAGGGATAAAAATTCTCCATTAAATGTCACCTGCTTAACCCAGCTGGAAGTACGGCGGCGTCTAAAAATCACTAAAATTGACAAATCCCTGGGTCCAGATGGGATACACCCCCAAGTACTGCAGGAATTAAGCACAGTCATAGATAGACCATTATTTTTAATCTTTAAGTTTAACCTCAACTGTGGGTAAAATCCTGGAGGGTTTTCTAAGAGATACTATACTGGAGTATCTGAAGAAGAATAACCTCATGACCAAATATCAACATGGGTTTACAAGGGACAATTCCTGTCAGATTAATCTGATAAGCTTTTATGAAAAGGTAAGTTCCGGACTGGACCAAGGGAATGCAGTGGACGTGGTGTACATGGACTTTTCAAAAGCTTTTGATGCGGTGCCACACAAAAGGTTGACATAAAATGGGGATAGGGGAAATATGTGCAAGTGGGTTAAGAGCTGGCTCAGGGATAGGAAACAAAGCGTTGTTATTAATGGAGCGCACTCGGACCTGGTCACAGTTAGCAGTGGGGTACCACAGGGGTCAGTTTTGGGCCCGCTTCTTTTCAACATATTTATTAATGACCTTGTAGGGGGCATAGAGAGTAGAATTTCAATATTTGCAGATGACACTAAACTCTGCAGGGTAATCAATACAGAGGAGGACAATTTTATATTACAGGAGGATTTATGTAAACTAGAAGCTTGGGCTGATAAATGGCAAATGAGCTTTATTGGGGATAAATGTAAGGTCATGCACTTGGGTAGACCAAACAAGATGTATAATTATGCGCTTAATTGTAAAGCACTGGGCGAAACTGTCACTGAAAAAGACATGGGTGTATGGGTGGACGACAAACTCACATTTAGTGGCCAGTGTCAGGCAGCTGCTGCAAAGGCAAATAAAATAATGGGATGCATTAAAAGAGGCATAGATGCTCATGAGGAGAACATAACTTTACCTCTATATAAGTCACTAGTGCGACCACACTTAGAATACTGTGTACAGTTCTGGTCTCCGGTGTATAAGAAAGACATAGCTGAATTGGAGCGGGTGCAGAGAAGAGCGACCAAGGTTATTAGGGAGCTAGGGGGTCTACAAAACCAAGACAAGTTATTACACTTGGGGTTATTTAGTTTGGAAAATCGAAGGCTTAGGGGTGATCTTATTACAATGTATAAATATATGCGGGGACAGTACAAAGACCTTTCTAATGATCTTTTTACTCTTAGACCTGTGATGGGGACAAGGGGGCATCCTCTACATCTGGAGGAAAGAAGGTTTAAGCATACTCACAGATGCAGATTCTTTACTCTAAGAGCAGTGAGACTATGGAACTCTCTGCCATATGATGTTGTAATGAGTGATTCCCTACTAAAATTTAAGAAGGGACTGGATGCCTTTCTTGAAAAGTATAATATTACAGGGTATATACCCTAGTTTCCTTAATATTGCGTTGATCCAGGGAGCTAGTCTGATTGCCGTATGTGGAGTCAGGAAGGAATTTTTTTCCCCAATGTGAAGCTTACTGTTTGCCACATGGGTTTTTTTTGCCTTCCTCTGGATCAACATGTTAGGGCAAGTTAGGATAGGATATGGGTTGTGTTTGGCGTCAGGTTTCTGCGTCTGCTCTGCAGGAATCCAGAGCCTCACATTCTGCGGTCTCCTGCTGTCTTTCTACTGCAGAGGAGATTACTTTGCAGCAGACCGTTCCAGAGACTAAGTCCCACTGTATTTCTACTGGGCATGCTCACGAGACGATCTCCCATTGGAGATCGGGAGTCATGTGCCCAGGTCCTGTTCCAGATCTCATTGGTCCATCTCATTCAGCCATGCTCTAGTATAGACTATACTTGCTATGTGTGAATGGTGACGGATGTATGATTCTGGTGACTGACTCATTATAAAACCCCTTCCCTCTGATATTACGTATGTGGATTGGGAATTAGAGTTATAGTCAGCGCCAGTCAATGGCAAGCCATACGCCACAGTGCATACCGCACCGCTACACTAGCGTCCGATAGTGTGAAGCCTCATGGCACTGTCGTATAGCGGCAGTAGTTTCCGCCGCTCTGCTGCTAGCAGCACTTACCAGCGTCCGTGGTAGCGATGCCGCATGCACGGTAGGTCAAGACGGACACCAACCTCTGCCTTGGGCTGTGTCCTTTGACCATATACAGTGTGTGCACGCCAGCTGAGACCTGTGAAGCTAACAGGCTCGGCATTTATGCTTTAGCACCTCTGTGAGTTCAACAGAGTCCGCTCTGCGCACCTTGGGTGACGTTTAACCCGAGCGCAGTATACCGTCATATAGCAAGTCTGCCATTACTCAGCAGCGGTTGTTACACCTACTGCACGGTGGACCCCGGGCGGCGAACGCACTTCCTATTATTTATATTTAGTGCGTTCCGCCGTCCCTAACAGGTTGAACTAGATGGACTTAAAGTCTTCCTTCAACCTTAATAATTATGTATTATGTTATGTTAAGCTTATCATGTATTGATCCTGATTGTTCCTGAATAAAAAAGCTCTATTGTCACAGGCTTGGAGAGTATCCTGAATAATCCGCTGCCAACAAAATTTCAATGGTGCACTTTGAATAGGATCAAAAAAGTGGTGCATCCAAGGAAAACAGACTGTCAAACCTGCAAGTGTAAAGATGAAGACACTGCAGGTGAGGCAATGCACCCCGCAGGTAAATGACTTGTATCGCTATAGAGGTCTTTCGGCCTACCAGTTAACAGTTTACTTTGCAATGTTTAGATATGGTGGAATTCCACTCTGCACATGTTGCAGTGACTATGACAGCGGTGACATGCCTTGGTGCAGTATGTCCTTTTGCACAGCCTGGGTGATCATAGTATGGACATTTTGCAAATCATGCTTGTGGAGTAGGCACAGATGAAGGACCTCTGCACTCTTCTACACAGTTTTGAAATGGCTACTAAGATGGTTAGCACTGATGATGCCATCATCAGCATCACTATTCTGGTCATCTACATGCTGGAACACACTTTGAATTGTCTGTGGGAAGATGTTTTGGTCCCAGAAGAAGAGCTGGAAGCAGAGGAGGATGCGGAAAGAAAAACAATATAAAAAAATTTCCGCACTGTCGTCACACAGGCGGGTGCCATGGGAGGGTGGCTTACAGCAATCAAGGGGAGTTCATGGTACCAGACAAACTGTTAGTGAAGGTGCTGGAGCTGAGGAACAAATAAAGGAGGGAGAAGTGATGAAAATGCAACAGTAAAGAGATGAAGCGGATAATGATTCCTTCTCTGTTGTTCTTGGTTGGCGGGAGGGGATGTAGGAAGCAACCTTGAGTGTTGCACCACCAAAAATATGTACATCATAGACTTGGACCTCATGGAAGTGCCTGACACATGAACACCTTCTTGCTGAACTATCTTCCACATGATGCCCAGGTTCTTAGGGTGGGAAATAGTGCTGACTACGGAGTTGTCACTCTGTTAGATCCAAGGTACAAGAGTAAATTAGGCAGATGATTCTCCCACTGGAAAGGTAGATGTGCATGCTGGAGTATCGAAATATGCTTGTAGACAATATTAAGAGTGGTTTTCCCCAAGACAGCAGTGAGGCACACAGTGTGCATGCAGTTCTAGACATCCAAACCAGGGAACGTCAAGGCATCATTGCACAAACATTAGCAGCAGCAGCAGCAGCAGTATAAAGGGTATAAGCAATTTCTGTGAGTCATATCACACATTTTTTAGACCAGCCCGTGCACCAGAAGAACAGAGTACAAGTCTTACACGTTGTGAATGACTGGAGAGGATGGTGCAGGAGTATCTGGAGATCAATAACAATGACAAAATGTTGGATCTTTTTGCATTTTGGTCTCCAAAAAAGAAAGAGTTGCCTGAGCTTGCCTGTCATGCCTTGAAGATTTTATCATGCCAGGCAGCCAGCATTCTCTCAGAACATGTCTTCAGCGCTGCTGGTGGTATCCTCATGGATAAGCACATCAGGCTGTCCTCTGAAAGTGTAGACCGCCTGACTTTCAAATGAACAGGTCATTGATCTCCAATGACTCTTGCAGCCCAGTCCATTCTTGTGTGCCTGCTGTGGCTGATGCTGCTGATTTTACAATCAATTTTTTGAAATGTGGAGACTCCAAGATGGGTTTCCATCTGGTAGGTTGATTAGTGGAATGTGTGTAAGAGGCCTATTATACTATTTATACTCTGTGGAAATTGATGCCACGTTAGTTAACTGTTTGTCACCCTCAGAGCATGTTGTTACAATTCCCTGAGAAAGCGGATTCAAAATTTCACAGCCAGACAATGGGGCACAGTACCTCCACAGGCAGGGTTGTAAAGTACACATAAGTCACGGTACTCCTACAGATATGGATTTAAGAATACATAGAGTAGCTTTTGCAACAGCACTACCACAGACATCATAAGAGTAGAAAAATATGTTAGACGCACATCACTCCCACCGACACAGTTGAAGATTATAATAACTTTTGGTTATGCACGGTACTATCACAAACACTGGTGCAGAGTTCACATAGAGAGTGTTTTTGGAAAACTGCGTACATGCAAATCCTAATACTGCTCCTTACTAGAGCTGCATCCTGTCCATAAGCTAAGCAGAGCAGAAATAAAAAATAAGAAACTTGAACCAGTAGTAAGAAGAGGTGGACGTGGTGGTATAGATGGAAGATGCAAGGCAGCATTCTTCTTTGAAATGTGCGTTAAGGGGTACACTGGCTGGTTTCCTATTTTAGGTAACTATGATTTGTGGTTTCTCATTTAGTTACCTGTGATTATGATGTACACCTGCCACCTTTGGCCCTCTCTTTTCACCATGGAGTGTTATTTGTCTCAGTTGTAGCTTATTATCCTGTGAGAGGATCGAAGATGGAAGTCATAGTAGCATTTGGCATGTTTATCCAACTTTTGCTTACATTCTGACTTTGCAACATCATTTGCACTCGCACTTTATGTTTTTCTATTATGCCATAATCAGGTTATATATTTGATATTGTAATCCATTTGTTGATCAATATATGTAACCATACAGTGATTTGCTATTTTCAGTTTCTGTATGGTCTGCCATTATCTCCAGATATATATATATATATATATATATATATATATACACTCACTGGCCACTTTATTAGGTACACCTGTCCAACTGTGTGTTAAGACTTAATTTCTAATCAGCCAATCACATGGCGGCAACTCAGTGCATTTAGGCATGTAGACATGGTCAAGACAATCTCCTGCAGTTCAAACCGAGCATCAGTATGGGGAAGAAAGGTGATTTGAGTGCCTTTGAACGTGGCATGATTGTTGGTGCCAGAAGGGCTGGTCTGAGAATTTCAGAAACTGCTGATCTACTGGGATTTTCACGCACAACCATCTCTAGGGTTTACAGAGAATGGTCCGAAAAAGAAAAAAAATCCAGTGAGCGGCAGTTCTGTGGCCGGAAATGCCATGTTGATGCCAGAGGTCAGAGGAGAATGGGCAGACTGGTTCGAGCTGATAGAAAGGCAACAGTGACTCAAATTGCCACCCGTTACAACCAAGGTAGGCAGAAGAACATCTCTGAACGCACAGTGCGTCGAACTTTGAGGCAGATGGGCTACAGCAGCAGAAGACCACACTGGGTACCACTCCTCTCAGCTAAGAACAGGAAACTGAGGCTACAATTTGCACAAGCTCATCGAAATTGGACAGTAGAAGATTGGAAAAACGTTGCCTGGTCTGATGAGTCTCGATTTCTGCTGCGACATTTGGATGGTAGGGTCAGAATTTGGCGTAAACAACATGAAAGCATGGATCCATCCTGCCTTGTATCAACGGTTCAGGCTGGTGGTGGTGGTGTCATGGTGTGGGGAATTTTTTCTGGGCACTCTTTGGGCCCCTTGGTACCAATTGAGCATCGTTGCAACGCCACAGCCTACCTGAGTATTGTTGCTGACCATGTCCATCCCTTTATCACCACAATGTACCCAACATCTGATGGCTACTTTCAGCAGGATAATGCGCCATGTCATAAAGCTCGAATCATCTCAGATTGGTTTCTTGAACATGACAATGAGTTTACTGTACTCAAATGGCCTCCTCAGTCACCAGATCTCAATCCAATAGAGCATCTTTGGGATGTGGTGGAACAGGAGATTCGCATCAGGGATGTGCAGCCGACAAATCTGCGCCAACTGTGTGATGCCATCATGTCAATATGGTCCAAAATCTCTGAGGAATGCTTCCAGCACCTTGTTGAATCTCTGCCACGAAGAATTGAGGCAGTTCTGAAGGCAAAAGGGGGTCCAACCCCTTACTAGCATGGTGTACCTAATAAAGTGGCCAGTGAGTGTATATATATATATATATTTTATGAACTTGTTTTTTAACTAATAAAGTACTCTTTTTTGTACTGAGTTGTTGGAGGACTTTTTTCTCATGGGTTTTGCTCAACTGGAGGAGTAGGTAGAGGAGGTGAGCTTGTAGGTGTAGATGGAAGAGGCGGAGGAAGAGGTAGCCTACACATTTGTACTTGTTTTTTATTTGGGGAGAAGGCACCCAAATTAAATGGATGGCAAACATAGTTAAAGTCTGGCTGGGTGCAGCTGTTAAAGTTGTCTAGTCATCCAAAGGAATGGACAAGTCCTGTGGTAGCCACATCTGGTTCATTTTAAGGAATCTAAGCTTCCGCACTTTGGATGTGGACAGGCGGATGAGCACGTCTATGATTACACAAGTGCCAGCAGAGCGCTTGCCACAGGGCAGGCCAGCACCTCCAAGGCATAAAGGGCAAGCTCAGGCTATTTATCCAATTTGGAGAGCCAGAAGTTAAATAAGGAAACCTTATCTGTTATTACGTGGAGACACGTAATCTCCACCATGTTGTTGTAACACTGCCTCCTGCTAATACGGACAATATCAGATGGTGATGCTGGATGTTTTGGTGTGCTCATAAAGATTTTCCACATTTCGGTTATGCTAACCTGCCTTCTGAGGTGCTGGCAGTGCCCCAGCTGCGTTGACGATTTCTTAATCCTCCTCTGCCTTGTTGTTCCATTGAGCTGACACTGTCAGTTGGGAAAGCCATTAGTAGTTTTTCTTCAAGCATGTGCTTGTATTCACACATTTTGCAATCACGCTCCAGTGATCATAGAATCATAGAATCATAGAATCATAGAATCGTAGAGTTGGAAGGGACCTCCTGGGCCATCTGGTCCAACCCCCTGCTCAAAGCAGGATTCGCTAAATCATCCCAGTCAGATGTCTGTCCAGCCTCTGTTTGAAGACTTCCATTGAAGGAGAACTCACCACTTCTCGTGGCAGCCTGTTCCACTCATTGATCACTCTAACTGTCAAAAAGTTTTTTCTAATATCTAATCTGTGTCTCCTCCCATTCAGTTTCATCCCATTGCTTCTAGTCTTTCCTTGTGCAAATGAGAATAAAGTTGATCCTTCTACAATGTGACAGCCCTTTAGATATTTGTAGACAGCTATTAAGTCTCCTCTCAGTCTTCTCTTTTGCAAACTAAACATTCCCAAATCCTGCAACCTTTCCTCATAAGACAGGGTTTGCAGACCGGTCACCATTCTGGTCGCTCTTTTCTGAACTTGCTCCAGTTTGTTGATGTCTTTTTTAAAATGTGGTGCCCAAAACTGGACACAATATTCCAGATGAGGTCTGACCAAAGAGGAGTAGAGGGAAATAATGACTTCACGTGATCTAGACTGTATGCTTCTGTTAATACAATCTAGAATTGCATTTGCCTTTTTTGCTGCTGCATCACACTGTTGACTCATATTCAGTCTGTGATCTATTAGTATACCCAAGTCTTTTTCACATGTGCTGTCACTTAGCCCTATTCCTCCCATTCTATATATGCTTTTTCCATTTTTATTGCCCAGATGTAGTACTTTGCATTTCTCCCTGTTAAAAACCATTCTGTTAGTTGCTGCCCACTTCTCCAGTTTATTTAAATCTTTTTGAATCCTCTCTCTCTCTTCTCTAGTATTAGCTATCCCTCCTAGCTTTGTGTCATCAGCAAATTTAATCAGTTTACCCTCAATTCCTTCATCTAAATCGTTGATAAAGATGTTGAACAATACAGGGCCCAGGACAGAGCCCTGTGGTACCCCACTTGAGACATTCTTCCAACTGGATGTGCAGCCATTTACGACCACTCTTTGGGTCCGATCACTAAGCCAGTTATGAATCCACCTAACAGTTGCCTTGTCCATTCCATACTTAATCATTTTTTCAATAAGGATTGTATGAGAGACTTTGTCAAATGCTTTGCTGAAGTCAAGATATACTATATCTACAGCATTTCCTTGATCCAACCAATCAGTGATACCGTCATAGAAGGAAATTAAGTTAGTCTGACATGACTTATTAGTTACAAACCCATGCTGACTCTGTTTAATCACTTCATTCTTATCCAGGTATTGACATACATGTTGTTTAATAATTTGTTCAAAGATCTTTCCTGGTATAGAAGTCAGACTCACCGGCCTATAGTTACCTGGGTCCACCTTCTTCCCCTTTTTGAAGATAGGAACAACATTTGATGGTAATGATGGTACGTTGTTTTTGTACCGGGGATCCAGCAGGGTGGTCCCTGAGTAATCTGCACTGGTAACAATACGCCTGTTATCACACACCTTGAGGTCGGGCTTGAGGTTGACCGGTGCCAATCACTCATCTGTCTGCTGTTTGATCCCAGTCCACAGCTCCTGCGCGTTGCTTTATTTGTTCCCTAAACAGAGGAGTTTAAGAACAGCCTGCTGTCATTTCTCCCTCGCTGTGCTCAAGCTAGTGCTGCAGGACAAACTGTGACCAAATGGGGAGATGATGGAGGCAGCAAAGTAGGAAGAAGATGCAACTTGGACCATTAAAGGTCCAGCAATACTTGGTGGCTGTGGAACATAAGTTAGAGCGCCTTCCTCCTCTGTCCCAGTCGCCACTACATTTAATCAGTTGACAGATAGGGAGATGTAATGTCCCTGGCCTTGCTTAATGATCCATAGGTCGGTAGTTATGTGGACCTTGCCACTAATGACGTTACGCAGTGCATATCTGATTTGGTCCACAACTTGTTTGTGCAGGGCAAGGATGGCTAGCCTGGAAAAGTAGTGGCACTTGGGAAGTACATACTGCAGGACAGCCACCACCATCATTTTTTTAAAAACTGTTCGTCTCCACCAGCTGGAATGGCAGCATTTCAAAGGCCAGTAATTTGGAAATGCTGTCATTCGGTACCATGGCTCATGGGAGGATAGTTTTTTATCTCTTCTTTTTCTGGAGGATTTGGGGAATGGAAAGCTGAACACTTCCATGAGATGGTGTGGAGATGTTCTAGGTTTCCTTGTTGATCTTGACTGCAGAAGAAGGAGCAGGGGGAGGATCATATCTGTCATGCTTTTTAAGGTGTGTATTCCACTGCACCTCCTGCTTGCAATGCAGATGTCTCATCATACAGGGGATGCTCAGGTTCAGAACATTTATGCCTTGCTTCAGGGTCTGACAGCTTATTGGCAACACATTCTTTGAAGAAATGCCATTCCAGGGAGGTCTTTGGAGCTCTCTTTGGTGCACTTATTTCAGTGGTGCAGTGAGCAGTAGCAGCTGATATACTGTCTAGAGGCTGCTCGGTGTGCCTTTGCACTCTGCTACATCTTTTACTGTGATGCTGTGGTAGCGTGGCCACCTCTTTCTTTGAACTGCGCATGTCACTAGGATGGCCTTCACTCCTTGACTTAGGACTCAGACTGATTGGCTGATTTGCAAGAAGGCGAGGTGGTAGCTGGATGGCCTTGGTCCTAAGGTGCCAACTCTGGACTTTCTGCAGTGGACCAAGTAGAAGATAATGTGAAGACACTGTTGCCACTCTCAGCCACATAATTTAAAACATTTTAAAATGGTTGCCTCACCATTTGTGCAATGGCATTCAGCTTACGAAAGGACACATGGCGTCCTGTGGCCTGCGTGTACCAAAGGAAGGTGTTATATTTAGGCACATAGCATGTACAAAATGACCATGTTCTCTCTCTGCATTAGCTACACCACCATCAACAGCTGCACCAGCACCTCAATAGCCATGTGCATGTCCCCTATATGATGCTCTCCTCATTTTTGGAAGTGGTTTTTCTAAACACTATTTGCAAAGAGATGGCAAAAGATTAGATTTATTTATTTGCAGCAGTAGTAGGAAACACACAGCGGTCCTGAAAAATTATTTCTTGGCCTAGAAATGGCAACTATAGATGGCGTATAACAATTATTTATTTCACACACTCTAAAAAACACACACCACGCAAGAAAAATTATTTTTTGGGGCCTAGAAATGGCAATGAGATGGCTGATGAGAAGGTTATTTGCTAAACTACTAGAGAACACACATCGGTCCTGAAAAATTATTTCTTTGGGCTAGTAGAAATTGCAACTAGATGTCTGATGCCAATTATCTGTTTTCCAGAATGCTAAAAACACACCCCAGTCAAGAAAAATTATTTTTTGGCTCTAGAAATGGAAACAAGACTCCTGATGAGATATAGTTAATTGCTAAGCTACTAGAAAACACACAGCAGTCATGAAAATGTACCGTATATACTCTTGTATAAGCCGAGATTTTCAGCCCATTTTTTTAGACTGAAAGTCCCCCTCTCAGCTTATACATGAGTCATATACTGGGGGGGATCGGTGGGGGAGGGGGGGTGTCACAGATCATACTCACCCTTCTCTGCAGCCCCCCTGCTTGTTTCCATGTTCTCGGTGCCCCCTGTTCTTCCTGCTTCAGAGGTCACGTGGTACCGCTCATTAAACTCATGAATATGCGCATATACATGAGTTTAATGAGCGGTACCATGTGACCGCTGAAGCAGGAAAAGCAGCACCGAGAACATCGAACAAGCAGGGTGGCTGCGCTGCAGAGACAAGCGTCAGGACTGGGGAGATTATGAACGGGGGGAGACATATTCACCTGTCCCTGCGTGTCGTTCTGCTGTCTTGCATCCTCTGCAGTGACATTCAGGTCTGCCTGCACAGTCACTGCAGAGCCCGCAACGCTGATGAGCAGGGGGCAGTGACAGAGGTGAGTATACAGTTTTGGTTTTTTTTGGTAACGGAGGCAGCAGCAGCAACATGATGGGGCCACTCACTGTGCAGCATAACTGGGGCCACTCACTGTGCAGCATAACTGGGGCCACTCACTGTGCAGCATAACTGGGGCCACTCACTGTGCAGCATAACTGGGGCCACTCACTGTGCAGCATTATCTGGGGCCACTCACTGTGCAGCATTAACTGGGGCCAATCACTGTGCAGCATTAACTGGGGCCTCTCACCGTGCAGCATTATCTGGGGCCACTCACTGTGCAGCATTATCTGGGGCCACTCACTGTGCAGCATTATCTGGGGCCACTCACTGTGCAGCATTATCTGGGGCCACTCACTGTGCAGCATTATCTGGGGCCACTCACTGTGCAGCATTATCTGGGGCCACTCACTGTGCAGCATAGCTGGGGTCACTCACTGCACACCCTAGGCTTATACGCGAGTCAATAAGTTTTCCATTTTTTTCTGACAAAATTAGGGGAGTCGGCTTATACACAGGTTGGCTTATACACGAGTATATACAGTATTTATTTGGCCTAGAAATGACAACCAGACAGCTAATGTCAATTATTTATTTCCCAGACTGCTAAAAAAACACACACCAAACTACTGGAAAACACAAAGCGGTCATGAAAAATTATTTATTTGACCTAAAAATGGCAACTAGACAGCTAATGCCAATTATTTATTTCACAGACTACTAAAAAACAAACACCGGTCCCCAAAAATATTTTTGGGGCTCTGAAATGGCACCGAGACAGCTGATAAGATATATATGTATATGCAAAACTACTAGAACATGGTCCTGAAAAATTATTTATTTGGCATAGAAATGGCAAGTAGATGGCTGGTGCCAATTGTTTATTTCCCTTAAAGGAATAGTACTCCCACAGGTGGTGAGATTCAAGTACTCACAGAGGCTTAAAAGAACAGTACACAGGCACAGGGAGCAGAGTACACACAGCAGCTCTTAGCACAGTACTCTCACAGGCAAGGGGTGCAGCGAACACACAGCAGTTTAAATAAACAGTACTCTCACAGGCAGGGATGCAGAGTGCACACCCTCGCTTTTAACACAGTACTCTCACAGGTGGGTTTGCAGAGTACACACCCCCGCTTTTAGCACAGTACTAGCACAGTACTACCTCAGATATGTGTTACAGAGTTCACACAGCGTATTTTGCAGAGTGTACTGTCAGAATCTGTCCCTCATTCCAGCTGCATCTTACACCTACAATAATAAGAGTACAATGATGGTGGAATTCGTGGTTCAGCGTTTATACAGGCCGGGTCACGTGGTGCGCCGGCCAGTCACAGCCATGCCAATACTTTGCATAGCTGTAATGGTTCCGGAAAGGCCCACAGTCTAAAAGCATGTTGATTGGCTGCGCTGCAACCTTTTAATAAGCTTTATTAGACAGACAAACCCAACATAAACCGGAAACAGGACATACAGTAAAAAGTCAGTATTCGGAGTTCGTAGTGAACAGTAGGTGTCTGGTATGGCCCCCGAACTATCCCTTTTGTGTTCGCTCATCTCTATCTATGGCATATCCACAGGAACCTTGCTTTTATGGCCAAGGCTCCACAGCAATTTTTTGCTAACTGTGACTGGTTGTAAAATCAAAGTAGCATCACAATTCACACATGATCTCAGCTCATTGATTTCTATTTTATCCCAAAAAAGAAACTTTGATCTAATGCATATGTTGCAGTTATTACATTGGATATGGATCATAAGCCAGTTATGCACCAAACAAGACATGTACATGTTTCTCTAATGGCTTGTTAGTAAATAATGGACATTTTATCATTACTTGGTATCTTTTCTTCACTTTTTAAATCTCCACAGTTTTAGGCCTTATTCACATGTCCATGAGTCACATTCTCATTATATTGTATGGGGCTGTTCACTTGTTTGTGTTTTTTGTGCAGCAACTGGTCTACAAAAAACCTCTGTGATATGTCAATTTTCTTTACGATTCAAAATTAGCCATACTGGTATTTGTTAAAATTTGTATTTACTAGGAGCAGCATTGCAATTTAATCATTCAATTTTTCATCAGTGATAAAAAACTAATGGTAGAAACTGAAAACGGACCAAACACAGACAAAACTTAGATCGAAAACATTGAAGAACAATAGTCTATGTTTTTACATATAAGAGAAATCACTGACGTCTGGATGAGGCTTTATGCTATAACCAATGTTTTTAAAAATGTGAGTGGTAGCTATGTGAAAACTCAAATTAGAATACATTAACATTGCTTTTACCATCAAGAAAAAGAGTTAACACAGAATTTTGCATATGAAAATAGACTGCTCATTATGTTTGTTCATATTTTTTCTTAATCTTCCGACTATGACTGCTATGGTGTTTTGGTAGACTGATGACCTTATTTACAAAGGCCAAATAGGCAGCAATCTTCACGCTCATCATTAGCACCAATCAACAAAACTCCCACCTTGTCTAAGGACAGTATTTTTTATTTATCTTGTTTATCTAGCATCATAAAAACATCCATTTTCAAAGTCCAACACAGCACAAACATCCTTGGATCCTTTTTTTGGCTGTTTTTTGCACAACATCTATGAAAATCAATAATAACTGAAATGCAGAAAATGGTTTGATTTCAAGTGTTCATTTCACAGCAAGAGTGAATGTAATTTTCAAGTTCAATGGTACACACATAAGAGGCTTAAAAGTGATATTAAGCAAACAGAATAACAAACAGTAAAAACAGAAAATGTAATGCACAGAGCTCTACATATAGAAGCAAATGAAAGACAAACTTTCTTTATCAGAGTTGTTGCCTTGGGGTAAACTGTATCCTACTAAATGAAATGTTTTCTTTTATCAGAGTCACTTTTTTCTGGCACCTGGAATTATTTATTTCATGCCTGAAAGTACAGAACACAGCAGCATGAGTCCTCCGGGATGAGCAAATGTTGCCATGGTCTCATAACATATTGGCAGCTGATGTGCCATCCTTGTATGCCTGTCATTCAAATATCTCTGCTTGCAGATGCCGCATTAGGCAGCCATAAGTTTGTCTTTTTATTCAGACACTCTTACAAAAAATAACATATCTGTGAGTTAATTGCAGCTTCTGCTTTCAGAGATTGTGGAAATGGCATCCAAGTTAAACCAATGTTAAATATTACTGTCTGTAATATATAGGAAGATAAGTAATATTATCTGATAAACAAAGTTTTTCCTATAACTGCAGTATGCCTATTACCGCTATAGCTCTTTTTTTAGCTCAGTGTTAAAAATTCTTGTCTTTTAGTACCAGGGTTGAAATCCAGCAGGGCAACATCTGCATAGGGTTTGTTTGTGGAAAGCTAAGTTAATTGTGGTGTACAGCCTGGGAGGGGACTCACAACCCCAAATAACTGACTACAAGAAATGGTGTACACCGTCAATTGGTCACATGTTATACAGTCATATTTAAAAGTTTGGGCACCCCTATTAATGTTAACCTTTTTTCTTTATAACAATTTTGGTTTTTGCAACAGCTATTTCAGTTTCATATATCTAATAACTGATGGACTCAGTTATATTTCAGGATTCAAAAGAGGTTTATTGTACTAACAGAAAATGTGCAGTCTGCATTTAAACAAAATTTGACCGGTGCAAAAGTATGGGCACCTCATCATGAAAGTGACATTAATATTTCGTAGATCCTCCTTTTGCAAAAATAACAGCCTCTAGTCGCTTCCTGTAGCTATTAATGAGTTCCTGGATCCTGGATGAAGGTATTTGTGACCATTCCTGTTTACAAAACAATTCCAGTTCAGTTAAGTTTGATGGTCGCCAAGCATGAACAGCCCGCTTCAAATCATCCCACAGATGTTCAATGATATTCAGGTCTGGGGACTGGGATGGCCATTCCAGAACATTGTAATTGTTCCTCTGCATGAATGCCTGAGTAGATTTGGAGCGGTGCTTTGGATCATTGTCTTGCTGAAATATCCATCCCCTGCGTAACTTCAACTTCGTCACTGATTCTTGCACATTATTGTCAAGAATCTGCTGATACTGAGTTGAATCCATGCGACCCTCAACTTTAACAAGATTCCCGGTGCCGGCATTGGCCACACAACCCCAAAGCATGATGGAACCTCCACCAAATTTTACTGTGGGTAGCAAGTGTTTTTCTTGGAATGGTGTGTTTTTTAGCCTCCATGCATAACGCCTTTTTGTATGACCAAACAACTCAATCTTTGTTTCATCATTCCACAGGACCTTCTTCCAAAATGTAACTGACTTGTCCAAATGTGCTTTTGCATACCTCAGGCGACTCTGTTTGTGGCGTGCTTGCAGAAATGGCTTCTTTCGCATCACTCTCCCATACAGCTTCTCCTTGTGCAAAGTGCGCTGTATTGTTGACCGATGCACAGTGACACCATCTGCAGCAAGATGATGCTGCGGGTCTTTGGAGGTGGTCTGTGGATTGTCCTTGACTGTTCTCACCATTCTTCTTCTCTGCCTTTCTGATATTTTTCTTGGCCTACCACTTCTGGGCTTAACAAGAACTGTACCTGTGTTCTTCCATTTCCTTTCTATGTTCCTCACAGTGGAAACCGACAGGTTAAATCTCTGAGACAACTTTTTGTATCCTTCCCCTGAAAAGCTATGTTGAATAATCTTTGTTTTCAGATCATTTGAGAGTTGTTTTGAGGAGCCCATGATGCCACTCTTCATAGGAGAATCAAATAGGAGAACTATTTGCAAGTGGCCACCTTAAATACCTTTTCTCATGATTTGATACACCTGGCTATGAAGTTCAAAGCTCAATGAGGTTACAAAACCAATTTAGTGCTTCAGGAAGTCAGTAAAAAGTAGTTAGGAGTGTTCAAATCAAGAAAATGATAAGGGTGCCCATACTTTTGCACCAGTCAAATTTTGTTTAAATGCAGATTGCACATTTTCTGTTAGTACAATAAACCTCATTTGAATCCAGAAATATAACTGAGTCCATTAGTTATTAGATTCATGAAACTGAAATAGCTGTTGCAAAAAAACAAAATTGTTATAAAGAAAAAAGGTTAACATTAATAGGGGTGCCCAAACTTTTACATATGACTGTACATCTGTTCCAGGTATCCCAGGCTCGACTTCCTTCACCTGCAGGTGAAGGTTGTCCGGCGTGGCTCAGAGTGATGTCATCTCCATGATACTATTTGAGGCTCATTGACATACACATCTGAGTCTTCGGATTCAAAACCAGTTTGGTGTACTCCACCTCTTGTGTACACCATCTTTAACCTGCTTCTATCCCTGTTGACTTCACTTAATCTATCCTGCTGCTCCCATGATTCCTGAGTGTGCCAGGTTCTTGCTTCCCGGTTGCCATCCTGCCGCCACCAAAAACGCTCTGGGGTCCTTGTACTCTCCTGGACTTGGAACTTAGTGGGCCCAATTTACAAAGTGAGCCTAACAACTTAAAACTTTCAGAGGTGTGCCTCCCTTCACCTTTTCTGGGTTGTGCACAATGATTTTCTAAGCTTTCCACAGGCAGGTCCCAACTCAGTCAGACACGGTCAAGTCCTGCTCTGTCCCCGTCTATTTCTATTTAAAATTAACTCAAGAGATATCAAATAAGACACTTAAAAGGAACCTGTCAGGTCCCCCATGCCCTCCAACCCAGCAGCATTCATTTATTAGTAAATTCCCTAACTAACCAGCCCTGTATGACATTTTTTTATAAAAATGAGGTTTAAAAAAAGCATTTATAATGTCCCCGTTTCCTATGCTAATTAGGGCTTTGACTAGTCAATGGGGCGTTAGTTTCCCCAGACTAGTCAACCCTTTTTCCATGTTATCACGCCCCTGTGGGTGTGATAACACAATTTGCAGGATCTGTTGTCATCTTCAGTTTCTACAAATCATGCTCACGCATGCAACACATTTAGTCGGTGTTAGTGCACCTCTGCAGGGTGTACACTTTCCGGTTTCAGAGGTGCTCTGCGCATTACCAAAAGCCTTCTTCTGAATTTCCAGTCATGCACAGTGCACCTCAGAAGCTGAGTGTACAGTTCTCCAGCTTCTCAGGCGGAGAGGACAGGATGCCAACTTGTCCAATTCATGATGAGCAGCTGCATTCCCTATACCAGAAATCTCATTCCAGTACCTGACTGGAGTGATATTTCTGGCATAGCAAACAGAGACACATGTCGCTTATCAGATGGCGCAGATTCATATAGATGTACACACCTTTCAGGAGCATCGGACTTCAGCATCCCCCACTCATCAATACCAATTTTGATGAGCACTATGTCGTTGTTGAAGGAAACCAAACTACTGAGAAGAAACCCATGCAGACACATGTATAACACACAAACTCGTTGCAGAGGTTGTCTTTGGTGGGATTGGATTTGAACCCAAGACCCCAGTGCTTCAAGTATACAGTACTAACCACCGAACTCCCATCCTACCAGATTTTTTTTTATATCTTTGTATATGTTTTAAATTTAGAGACAGTTAAGTGATCTTACTTATCTCTCTATGGTTTCTTTCTTCTTACTGGCAGGATGACCAACCTGGAAAATTAATGCATCCATGATAGGGTTGAGGGTGCTGTGTGTTTCCCTGGTTTACCTAGAGACAAATTTATTTGTAAAGCTTATGGCCTAAACTTTCAGCTAGCTCATCATATTATCTTCCATAAAATGATTTTGTTAAATTACAGCATCATGATGGGCTTTAGATCAGTATTGAAATATTGTGGGCAGGTATACAATGTAGCTAAAATGTCATAATAATAATATAACGTTAATAACAATTATAGGTAATTTAGGTGTCATTATATATATATATATATATATATTAGTATATAGTACATATTGTGTGTATATATATAGATATATATGTGGGTGTATCATAGTATATATTAAACATTATATATATATATATATATTTCCTTATTTTTAAACTGCTGTTGGATGCAAAGCATGGGTACAATGTATAATAATTTATCAGCGCAGCTTTATTTTCATTCAGTTCCTATATCAGTAACATGTGCTGTAAGTTTTGATATAAATGGATACAAAGTGGCAAATAAATAAAATTAGACATTGCATAATCATTTCTCTGCTTAGTTTTATATTGATTACCTGAATTTCATCAGATTTTTTCTTTAGTCATTTCAGTCTGGTCATTTTCTATCCTTCTGAGTGACTGTAACTTCATTGTGTTGGAGAGATTGAATAAATCACAAACAGCGAGAGTCTTCATTATTTTTAATGTATCTGCTTTAGCCTGAAAGTGCTGTAATGGGTATACAGCATCGTGGCTGTGGCAATAGTTGGAAAGTGGTGTTGGAAGAACAGATTATCTATATATCAACTATCTATTTGTCTCATATCTGTCTGTCTATCTATCTCATGCAGTGGGGAAAATAAGTATTTGATACACTGCTGATTTTGCACGTTTTCCCACCTACAAAGAATGGAGAGGTCTGAAATTCTTACTGTAGGTACAATACAACTGTGAGAGATAGAATTTAAAAAGAAAATCCAGAAATCACATTATATGATTTTTAAATAATGAAATTGCATTTTATTGCAAGAAATAAGTATTTGATCACCTCCTACCAACCAGCAAGAATTCTGCCTCTCACAGACCTGTTAGTTTTTCTTTAAGAAACCCTTCTACTCTGCACTCATTACCTGTATTAATTGCTGTTTGAACTCGTTACCTGTATAAAAGTCACCTGTCCACACACTCAATCACACGCCACCACTCCTCCATGGCCAAGACCGAAGAGCTGTCTAATGACATCAGCGACAAAATTGTAGACCTGTACAAGGCTGGGATGTGCTACAGGTAAGCAGCTTGGTGAGAAGGCAACAACTGTTGATACAATTATTAGAGAATTGGAGAAACACAAGATGACTGTCAACCTTCCTCAGTCTGGGGCTCCATGCAAGATCTCGCTTCATGGGGTAAGGATGATTCTGATAAATGTCAGGAATCAGCCCAGAATTACAGAGGAGGACCTGGCCAATCTCCTGAAGATAACTGAGACCACAGTTTCAAACATTACCACACTACGCCGTCATGAATTAAAATCCTTCAGGTCATGCAAGACTGCCCTGCTCACATCAGCACATGTCCAGGCTTGTTTGAAGCTCACCATTGGTTCAGTTATTGCAGCTTGCACCTATTCACACTAAGGAGATGCTTGTCAGGTTTTCCAGTATAGTCAATTCTACTTGCCCATTCAAATTTCTGGTTTATAGCCCAAGAGAGACAGGTTTATCCATTATTATAGGCATTTTAGTCCGAAAGTTGCAGGTTCAGTAGAATAGGAGTGGGGCATGATAGGACCTATCAGAGAAGTGTCACCTTGCTGTGGTTGATGGGCACAAATGAATTGGCCAGTTTATGCGCTAAGAAGCACATCTTACTGAGTAACAATACAGCTTGCAGTTAATGTTTTCAGTGTTTTTGTATGTTTTGGCCCTTACAGAGTGCTGCTGTGTTTTCTTTTTACCTATTGTGCAGTTATTGCAGCTTGCACCTATTCACACTAAGAAGGTGCTTGTCAAGTTTTTCACTATTATCTATCTATCTACCTATCTAACTAAAGAATATTTAATAATAATAATAATACATTTTATTTTTATAGCGCCGACATATTCCGCAGCACTTTACATTTCAGAGGGGATTTGTACAGACAATAGACATTACAGCATAACAATAATCACATACAGTAGATTATAACAAATAACAAGAGGAGTGAGGGCCCTGCTCGCAAGCTTACAGTCTATGAGGAAAGAGGTAGACACGAAAGGTGGGTGGTAACAGTTGCTCTGATTGTATGGACCAGCCATAATGTTAAGTGTGTAACAGTACAGACACAGAGGGCTAATGGATGCATAAAGCATGTGGGAACATGATGCTGGGAACCTGGTTATGGTAAAACTTTTGGCTCTGCCACACAGGGATAGGTTAGGTTAATGTGTTGAGGCGATAGGCCAGTCTGAATAAATGCGTTTTCAGGACACGCTTAAAATTGTGGGGATTGGGGACTAATCGTATTGACCTGGGAAGTGCATTCCAAAGAATTGGCGCGGCACGTGTAAAGTCTTGGAGACGGGAGTGGGAGGTTCTGACTATTGAGGATACTAACCTCAGGTCATCAGCAGAACGGAGGGCGCGGGTAGGGTGGTATACTGAAACAAGGGAGGAGATGTAGGGTGGTGCTGAGCCATGGAGGGCTTTGTGGGTGAGGGTAATAAGTTTATACTGAATTCTGGAGTGGATGGGTAGCCAGTGTAATGACTGGCACAAGGTAGAGGCATCGGTGTAACGATTGGTGAGGAATATGATCCTGGCTGCAGCATTCAAGACAGATTGGAGAGGGGAGAGTTTGGTAAGAGGGAGACCGATTAGAAGAGAGTTACAATAGTCGAGACGAGAATGAATAAGAGAAACAGTAAGAGTTTTTGCAGAGTCAAAAGTAAGAAAAGGTCGAATTCTAGAAATGTTTTTGAGGTGCAGATGACAAGAGCGAGCCAGTGATCGAATGTGGGGGGCAAAGGAAAGCTCGGAATCAAGTATGACCCCAAGACAGCGGGCATGTTGCTGGGGAGTAATAGTTGAACCACACACAGAAATAGCAATGTCGGGTATAGGTGCATTAGTAGCGGGAGGAAACACCAGGAGTTCAGTCTTTGACAGGTTCAGTTTCAGATATAGTGAGGACATGATATTAGACACAGCGTTTAGACAATCGCCAGTGTTTTCTAGAAAGGCTGGCGTGATGTCAGGAGAAGAAGCGTATAATTGGGTGTCATCAGCATAGAGATGGTACTGGAAACCAAATCTACTGATTGTTTGACCAATAGGGGCAGTGTACAAGGAGAAGAGGAGGGGGCCTATATTTCTACATAAAGGGTTAAATCTAAATTATCCTGGCCTATATTACTGTATCTAAGCATCATAGTTTCTTTCCTCAGTTGTGTTTTTGTGCATTGTACCTTTTATGCATTTTATAAATCTATTGACACGTTTTCTGCTGTCTATGTCTGTTTTTTATTGTAAAAGCAGGCCCCATGCCCAGCATATGTTAAACTTCCATGTCTGTGTTGTCAAGTCTTATAACCTGAAGCTTTATCTGTAAATAACAGTAGTTGAGAAAAAAATATTTGTCACTTCCACTCTGTTAAGATGATTGATGTCAGCCTAGAAATAATGTGACTGTGTTTTAAACGGATCTTTTTTTTTGTTAACGTTGAGTGCAAATGTTGTCATGTCACTTGAAATGGTAGCTTGTCATAGTGTATATTAGATATTCTGCCATCATTACCAAAGTATGCTGTGAAATTTTGATAGCCATTCAGATATTATGTCATTGTTCATTTCTTGTAATACCACAGGATGCAACGTCAAAGACAAATATTCTTCACCACGGTCTATTATCCTGCTCATAGATTATACATGTGTGTCATATTTTGCAGTTCATGGTAAGGTATGAAAAGATTTATAGAGAATCATTTCTTAAGTATTTTTTCCTTTTTTTTACCATTTATTCTTACTGGGTTATTCTCTTTATGTTAAACAGTTAGAATGACAGAGTTCTTGTAGTTGCTATACAAGAACTCAGAATGAAGGGATTTTTAATGTTATTCTCTTTCAGTGATGGCCAGTGTCCTAGACAAGGAGTGCACTGCATACAACTTATGTGGAACTTATGGGTGGCACAGTGGCTCAGTGGCTAGCACTGCGGCCTTACAGCGCTGGGGTTCTGGGTCCAAGGACAACATCAGCAAGAAGTTTGTATGTTCTCCACGTGTTTGCGTGGGTTCTCCGGTTTCCTCCCTCATTCCAAAGACATACTGATGGGGAATCTAGATTGTGAGCCCCATCGGGGACAGTGTCAATAATGTCTGTAAATGCTGTGGAATTAATGGTGCTATATAAATGAGTAAAATAAATAAATAAATGAACTTATATCCATTGCTCATGCAGAGACAAAGCTGCCACACATAGAAGGATTGGCAAGCACACAGTTCGGGCTAACTGGGTCACTGGTGTGACTTGTCAATCAATCAGGCACGTACTCCCCTCCTTGAAAACTGGAGAAAAGGGTTGATTATGCAAATGACACTCTGATCAGAGAGTCAGCATATTGTAATCCAATTCTCTCGGATGAGACAACCATAGCACACTGTGAGGAGAACAAAATTTCTCCATTCGTCTGTGGAAATCGGACTGCATTCAGATGTGAAAAAATGAAACATCATCACATCCCATTTAATAACATTGATAAAAAATGAGTGAGCCCTTAAAACACTTACTGTATATACTCGCCCCCTCGGCTTATACACGAGTCATACATCAATACTCACCCTCCATCGCTGGATCTGAGGAACAAAGGCTCAGAAGATTTTAGGCCATGCCCCCAACAACACAAATTTCACAACTAGCCACACCCATGTCCATGCCCCAACTGCACCCATTTAGCACTGCAGATCAAACTGATTGGTACTGAGGGCACAGTGGCTGGCAATATGGGCACAGCGGCTGGTACTGTAGGCACACTGACTGGTACTGAGGAAAAGAAAGAACAGAAAGAAAGGAAAGATAGAGAGAACAGAGAAAGAGAAAGAAAGAGTGGAAATAAAGAAAGAACAGAGAGGGAGAAAAAGAAAGAAAGAACAGAGAGAGAAAAAAGAGGGGACAGAAAAAAAGAACAAAGAGAAAGAAAGAACAGAGAGAGAGAAAGAGGGCAAAAAAAGAGAACAGAGAAAGAAAGGACAGAGAGAAAGAAAGGAAAAACAGAGAGAGAAAAAGAAAGAAAGATTAGAGAGAAAGAATAAGATTAGAGAGAAAGAATAAGATTAGAGAGAGAAAGAAAGAGGGGAAAAAGAAGAGAGAGAGAATTAAAGAAGAAAGAGAAAGAAAGAGGGGAAACAAAGAGAGAGAGAAAGAAAGAGGGGAAAGAAAGGAACAGAGGGAAAGAAAGAACAGAGAGAAAGAGGTGACAGAAAAAAGAAAAAAAAGAAAGAAGAAAAAAGAGCAGAAAGGGAGAGAGAGAGAAAGAAAGAGGGAAAAGAAAGAAAGAGGGGAAAGTAAGAACAGGGAGAGAGAGAAAGAAAGAACAGAGAGAAAGAAAGGAAAGAGAAAGAAAGAGGGGAAAGAAATAACAGAGAGAAAGAAAGAAAGAAAGAAAGAGGGGGAAGAAAGAAACAGAGAGAGAAAGAAAGAGAGGACAGAAAAAAGAACATAGAGAGAGAAAGAAGAAAGAAAAAGAACAGAGAGAGAGAAAAAAGAAAGAGGGGAAGGAAAGAACAGAGATGGACAGAGAAATAAAGAGGGGAAAGAAATAAAGAACAGAGAGAGAAAGAATGAACAAAGAGAAAGAAAGAGGGGAAAGAAAGAAGGAACAGAGAGAGAAAGAAAGAACAGAGAGAGAGAAAGAACGGAGAGAGAGGAAAGAAAGAACAGAGAGAAAGAAAGAGGGGACAGAAAAAAAAGAACAGAGAGAGAAAAAAAGAGAGAGGGGAAAGAAAGAATGAACAGAGAAAGAAAGAACAGAGAGAGCAAGAACAGAGAGAGAGGAAAGAAAGAAAGTATAGAGAGAGAGAAAGAAAGAGGGGAAAGAAAGAACAGAGAGAAAGAAAGAAGCATTCCCTAAGTGCCTCCATCATTCGGTCACAATCTCCTCCCGAAATTACCTAATTTCCGGGCAGCTTCCAGCATGTCACTTCGGGTGGAACGTCATTTGTGAATTTTAAAGTGCTCCTCGGGGCTCTGCCGTATACTCCTGTGTCCACGGGAAAAGTAACCTCCCGGCCAGGGAGGTGGGGCAGACTCAAAATCGGGACTGTCCTGCTGGTTCTGGAACAGTTGGGAGGTATGAATGCTCCCCACTATACACCTTGACACGCATGGCTCCACGCACCTCATACACACATGGTTCCGCTTTGTAAGCCTCGTACACACACGGCTCCACTCCGTACACCTCACACACACATGACTCCGCTCTGTAAACCTCGTAAGCACTCGTCCACGCTCTGCACACCTTGTACACACATGGCTCCACTCCGTAAATCTTGTACATACGCAGGTCCACTCCGTACACCCCGTACACACATGGCTGTGCTCCGTTTTGTACACACAGGGCTCCATTCCGCACACCTCATACACACACAGCTCCGAGGTGTACGGAGTGGAGCCACATGTGCACGAGGTGTATGGAGCAGAGCCATGTATGTACGAGGTGTATGGAGCGGAGCCGCATATGTACAGGGTGTATGGAGTGGAGCTGCGTGCGTACGAGGTGTACAGAGCGGAGCCATGTGTGTACGAGGTGTACGGAGCTGAGTCGTGTGTGTACGAGGTGTACAGAGCTGAGATGTGCGTGTATTTTGGCATCGGGGGGGTCCCATTTGAAAGTTCGCACCGGGGGCCCATAACTTTGTAGTTACGCCACTGGGTATGTTAAAACAGGTGGCAAGAGTTAACAAAAGTTTTGCAGCCTGTCAACTAAAATATAGATGTGAATATTTATTTAGATATGTACATTTAAATTTTAACTTCCTTTCTATAAACCTTGTCCTATTTTAGTACGGTAATTACTGATCATTAGGTTTTTTTTATTTAACAGTGACAAATGCGCTAACAACTTGTTTTTAGTAATTAACTCCAGAATTTCAGGAAATTTTATATGTAATTATTTTACAGTAATGTCTAACAAGTGAAGTTGGTGCAAATGGATTTGCATTGGTCATGCCAATATTCTGTGGCCACTGGACAAGTGTTTGCAGAACTGCCTCTTAACATGTTCGTATTTCCAGTACATGTGGTATCTGCTTTTTTCACAGATACCAAACATACCCCATGATAACCTATGCTGCTACGTCTGCTTTTTTCCGACAGCACACATGACAAGGGCCAATACAAGCCTATGGGTCTGTGGAAAACATGTACAGCACACGGATGGCATGTGTTTAACATTGTAAAGTATAGGAGAAGCTTTGTAATTTCTTTCTTTCTTTCTTTATCCATTCCAAAAAAACACTAATGACACACTGATGACAAAAACAGACACATGGATCTCACACTGATGGTAAAAGCAGACACTGCTGACACACTGGTGGTAAAAACGAACACACGTATGATACACTGATGGTAAAAACAGACACACTGATGACACACTAATGGTAAAAACAGACACACTGATGGTAAAAGCAGACACATGGATGACACTGATGATAAAAACAGACAATGATGACGCACTGATGGGATGGTAAAACAGACACTGATGACGTACTGATGGTAAAAACAGACACAGATGACACACTGATGGTACAAACGGACACAAAGATGACACACTGATGGTAAAAACAGACACACAGATGACACACTGATGGTAAAAACAGACACACGGATGACACACTGATGGAAAAAATGACACAGTGATGACACACTGATGGCAAAAACAGACACTGATGACACACTGATGGTAAAAACAGACACTGATATCATGCCAATGGTAAAAACGGACAGATGGGTGACACTGATGGGAAACACTGATGACACCAGTACTCTATTTTTTTTAAGGAACATGTTTTATACGGATGTGTAGCTGGTCAAACCTGATGGCGTTTGTGGCTCTTCTGTTGATTAGCTGACTTGGTAAAGCATCATCATTGAGGTGTAACAAACAAGTAATGGCGTGCTGAGTAACTAATCAAGAAGATGAGCCACTGATACCACTATAATAATTTTAATTCTGATAGAACATAGAGTCGCTGATTACGCCATTCCTAAATAAAATTGCAGATTATGAAAAACTGATCCCACGTGGAATCATTTTAGCATGCATATCACTAGTGTTGAGCATTCCGATACCGCAAGTATCGGGTATCGGCCGATATTCGCTGTATCGGAATTCCGATACTTAGCTCCGATACTTTTTTCATATCGAATACCGGAATCAGAAGTTCCCATAATGCTATGAGCCCGCTCGATTTGATTCAGCCAATGGGAATCCTCAGAAGTGTGGGCACATCCTGTTAGGCATGTAGGCATGTTAACTATTGACATGGCTGTGATTGGCTGCTGAAATGATGTCATGATGCGCTATAAAAGCCGCCGCCGCCATTTCTGTTCACTCTGCTGTGAATTCAGTTAGGGACAGGCTGCTGTTGAAGACTGTGAGGGACAGTTAGAAATAGCGATTCTCAAAAAAATATTGTGCTTTACCCAGGCTACATAAACCACCACTGTAGCTTTCTTTTGCCTAGCAGCAGTGTTCACAGCTGTCTGCAAGGGCTGTGTGAGTGCAGCTCACGCTGTGTAGTGGGTCCTTCAGCCACGTCTGGTTGTAGGCCGCCCAGCGTGCCTCACTGCTGCCTCATACATATTTTTCTTTTCTAGCTGCTTATTTTTCATAAATTCTATCTAGTGTGCTTCCATCCGTATCCATATACGTTGGTTGCAAACACTAGTAGTAGACAGCGGAGCCTTTCTACAGCCTTTCAGTGCTAGTGCCCACTTAGCTGCACTGTTCACGGCTGTCTGAGAGGTCTCTGACTGTGTGTGAGTGCAGCTCACGCTGAGTAGTGTGTCCTGCAGCTACGTCTGGTTGTAGGCCGCTCAGCGTGAGTCACTGCCTCACAAATTTTTCTTTTATTGCAGCTCCTTTTTTTTTCTCCTATTAGTGTGCATCCATCCGTATCCATCTACATTGGTTGGTTGCAAACACTATATAGGAGTAGAGGAGTCTTTTTTCTGGCTTGTGCCCTTCAGCTGCAGCCAGATTAGTATTACACAATTTTTTTGTGATACTATCACTTTCACATCTTTGGTCACATCCTTTTAGCTTTTTAAAAAAAAAAAAACAAATAAAGTTCACCAAACACTCCTTTTGACAGTTGTGTAGGCCACATTAGCTCCTATTAAAGTGTAGTCCCCACACACACGTCATAAAATTAGTGTTTCTTATACCTGTAACCAGCTGTTCAGGAATAAGCACACTAAGCCCCCCCTTTGTTCTTTTCTGCCTATCTTTCTCAGTCTAGCAAGATGAAGAAGGCAGGGAGTAAGGCACGTGGGCGTGGGCGTGGAGTTTCAGCAGGGAGAGGACGTGGGGATTCTGCAGGGAGAGGACGTGGGGATTCTGCAGGGAGAGGACGTGGGGATTCTGTGCCTGCTGCGGGCACCAGTGAGGCAGCATCCCCCAGTTTCACCAGGCAGCAGTCCTTTATGCGCTGCTTTGTAGAACCTCGCAATACCCCACTGCTGCGGGAGGAACAAATTGAAGCCGTTGTCAGATGGATGGCAGCTAATGCATCGACTTCAATGACTTCCACGTCCTCTCAGGGCCAGAGCACCGAAGAGCAACCATCTGTCTCTTCAACACCTGCCAAAGTGCCCAGGCAGTCAGAGAGCCCTGGACAGGAGCCATCACAGTCTCTACTTCTGTTCTCTGAATCTGTTGGCTTGGAAAGAGGGGGCCAGCCAAGCAGCATTCAAGAATGTGAAGAAGAGGGAGTATGCAGTGATGTGCAACTTCTTTGTCCCTCGGAATCTGAAGAGGCAGGTGGGCCAGTGCCTATGGTCAGCACACCTCAGTACGCATCAGATGATGATGAGACTCAGTTACCACTTTCTGGTGCGTATGGTGCTGCTGAGACAACCCAGGAGAAACAGGTGTTTGAAGAGGGGTGTGTAGATGATGAGGTCCTTGACCCATCATGGTGTGAGGAACAGGAAGGTGGTGGGAGCAGCTCTGAGGAAGAGATTCCCCGAACGGCCAAAAGAGGAGGGAGAAGGAGGGGGCAGACTTGGTTGCCTGCAGCCTCCACTTCGGCACCCGGTAGGAGCATTCCTCTTTCAAAAGGCAAAACGGGTGCACCCAAGACTTGCAGTGCGTGGTCATTTTTTTGACACAGTTGCAGATGACATTTGCTTTGTCAAATGCAAGCTGTGTCATCAGAAAGTCAAAAGAGGGAAAAATGTCAGCAACCTCAATACCACAAATATGTGGAAACATGTGCGGACCAAGCACGAGGTGGAGTTACACAGACACACTGAAGACGTAGGCCAACGTACAGCACCACCTACCACCTCTTCAGCTCGTGTTGGGGCCTCTTCCTCCAGCTCACACACAGCTGGTTCGGCTTCCTCACAGGATCGCCAAGGAAGAACCTCTGGCAATGTTGTCCGGAGACCCAGTGAACTTCCACCCACAGCACCACGTTCCCAGTCCTCCTCACACTCCTAGGCCACTCTACAGCCATCGGTAGCACAGGCATGGGATAAAAGGCGGCCATACTTGGCAAACCATCCCCCAGCACAGGTTCTGAATGCTGGCATTGCCAAACTACTGGCACTTGAAATGCTCTCATTCAGGCTGGTGGAGACTGACACCTTCCGGGACTTGATGGCATTGGCAGTCCCACAATACACCGTGCCGAGCCGCTTTTATTTCAGCAGGCGAGCCGTCCCTGCCCTGCAAAAACATGTGGAGGGAAAAATACAACATGCGCTACTAAATGCCGGCAGTAGCAAGGTCCACCTGACCACCGATGCGTGGACCAGTAACCATGGACAGGGACGATACCTTTCCCTCACTGCCCATTGGGTCAATGTTGTGGAGCCGGGTACAGATCTGGAGAGTGGCGCTGTACGTGGTCTGCCAACTCCACGGATTGCAGGAATCCAGTCTGTACACATTGACTCCTCCTCCCACTCAAGTTCCTCAGAAACATCGCTGCAGGAGTCTGTTACGACCGATATGAGCACAGCCGTGGCCAAACGTCAACAGGCCATACTCAAATTAATTTCTTTGGGGAATCGAAGCCACACAGCGCAGGAGCTCTGGAATGCCATCAAGCAGGAGAGCAATGTGTGGTTTCTGCCAGCGAATCTCCAGCCGGGCTTGGTAGTGTGTGACAATGGCCGAAATCTGGTGGCAGCTCTTGGCCTAGGCAACCTCACTCACATTCCATGTCTGGCACATGTGCTGAACTTGGTCGTGCAGAGCTTTCTGAGGGACTATCCGGATCTTGATGCACTGCTGCACAAGGTCCGCATAGAGTGAGCTCACTTGCGGCGTTCCAGCACGGTAAGATCGCGCCTTGCTGCTCTGCTGCGCCGATTACGCCTTCCAGAACATCGCATCATATGTGACCTACCCACCAGGTGGAATTCAACGTTACATATGTTGGAGCGGTTGTGTGAGCAGCAGGCAGCAGTCATGGAGTACCAGCTGCATCAGGTGCAAACAAGTCGCACTGTGCGCCGGTCACACTTCAGCACCACTGAGTGGGCCTCTATGAAGGACATCTGCCTCGTTTTGCGTGCCTTCGATGATTCCACGCGGATGACGAGTGCAGATGATGCACTAGTCAGCATGACTGTCCCTCTTATCTGCCTGCTTCAAAAAACACTGCAAGCACTAAGGGAGGAGATTTTGGAAGAGGTGGAGGATGAGGAGTCCCAAATGCCATCTGCTTCTGGACAGTCTGCGCTACATGGTTCCTCACAAAGGCCTAGGCAGGGGACACTTTGTGAGGAGGATGAGGAGGAGTCGATGGAGGAGGAAGACATCTTTCCAAAGGAGGGAGGTACACAATCCTCTAGTCAGTATGTAAAGCGAGGGTGGGGTGATGCAGAGCAGGCAGAGATGACGCATCAAGCAGGGAACAGCGTTTCTTTGGCAGTTGGGAGTCTGCAGCACATGGTTGATTTCATGCTGCAGTGCCTGAGAAACGACCGCCGCATCGCCCACATTCTCAACACGACTGATTATTGGGTGTACACCCTCCTAGATCCTCGCTACCGGGACAACTTACAAAGCCTCATACCACCGTTGACCCGGGAGCGTAAACTGAGGGAGTACCAAGACACACTGGTGCAGTCCATCATGTTTTCCATTCCACCCGACAGCAGTGGTGCTAGTGCTTTACAAAGCAGCTCTGTGCATCGAGGCAGTGGAGGAAACTCGGCACAAAGAGGGAGCAGAGGCAGCGCCTCAGCACAAGGCAAGACCACTATGGCCCAAATGTGGCAAAGTTTTGTGTGTTCGCCACAATTGTCTACACCATCACAGACGGCTCCAGTCAGCAGGCGGCAACGTTTCCGTCAGATGGTGACAGACTACATGTCTTGCCCTGTCAGTGTACTCCCAGATGGCTCTTCCCCCTTCAAGTTTTGGGTCTCTAAGCTGGATACATGGCCAGAGCTTAGCCAGTTTGCATTGGAGGTGCTGGCTTGCCCTGCTGCCAGTGTATTATCGGAACGCGTCTTTAGTGCCGCAGGTGGTGTACTAACAGACCGTCGCACGCGACTATCTTCCAGTAACGTTGACCGCCTTACTTTTCTGAAAATGAACAAGGCCTGGATCTCGCCAGAATTTGCTAGTCCTCTTCCAGAATAAATAATTGGTTGGCAACAGTATCCAGGTCTCCTGTTGTGTTCATGTTTCTACCACCTGAACTATAATCCCTGGGCTTCAACACAGCCAGTTGTCACTCAGAAGTGTCGTCTGCACAGAGAAAAACACTAGCTCCTGTGTTAGTGGGGTTCAGTAACGCCAGCTGCTCCCCTGCTGTGAGGACGGCAAAGTCTCCTGCTCCATCCACATTCAAACTACTACTGATTTTTAACCGTGCTCCACTTAGGCCTGTGGCTCCCCTGTCTCTAGTTTTTCCCCTGGCCTCCAACCCCGCCAGTTGCTGCTCTGAAGTGGCGTCTGCACAATCCACACTTGTTCCTGGGTTACAGGGTCTCTGTCATGTCACTGGATCCCCTGATGTGTGTCCGGCAATGTCTCCTGCTCTGTCCACATTCCCATTACTAGTAGTGTGAATGAGGACAGAGCAGGAGACCTTGCCGGACACACATCAGGGGATCAACTGACGTGACTGAGCCCCAGTTACACAGGAACAAGTGTGGATTGTGCAGACGCCACTTCAGAGCTGTATCTGGCGGGGTTGGAGGTCAGGGGAAATGCTAGAGACAGTGGAGCCAGAGGCCATAGTGGAGCACGGTTACAATCAGTAGTAGTCTACAACCTATATAAAACCTGCTGCAAGTTCGCCTCCGCCTGCTGCATGATTGATCCTGTGCTCCAACAACGCCAGTTGGTGTTCAGAAGTGCCGTCTTCACAGAGAAAAACACACTAGCTCCTGTGTCAGTGGGGTTTAGTAACGTCTGCTGTTCCCCTGCTGTGTGGATGGCAATGTCTCCTGCTGCCTCCACATGCTAAAAAATCAGGCCTCAGCCTGCTCCGTGCTTCATCCTGGGCTCCAATAACGCCAGTTGGTGTTCAGAAGTGCCGTCTTCACAGAGAAAAACACACTAGCTCCTGTGTTAGTGGGGTTCAGTAACGTCTGCTGTTCCCCTGCTGTGTAGACGGCAATGCCTCCTGCTGCCTCCACATGCCAAAAACATCAGGCCTCAGCCTGCTCCATGCTTCATCCTGGGCTCCAACAACGCCAGTTGGTGTTCAGAAGTGCCGTCTTCACAGAGAAAAATACACTAGCTCCTGTGTTAGTGGGGTTCAGTAACGTCAGCTGTTCCCCTGCTGTGTGGACGGCAATGTCTCCTGCTGCCTCCACATTCAAAAAACAGCAGGCCTCAGCCTGCTCCATGCTTCATCCTGGGCTCCAACAATGCCAGTTGATGTTCAGAAGTGCCGTCTTCACAGAGCAAAACACACTAGCTCCTGTGTTAAGGGCATGTCACACTAAGCGATATCGCTAGCAATATCGCTATAACTTGTGACGTTATAGTGATATTGCTAGCGATATCGCTAAGTCTGATACTTACCTACGACCGGCTCCCCCGCTGGTTATCGCTGATCGAGCGAGAACGTCCTGGACCGTTTCTCGTCATCAGCTTCCTGCGGCGCTTCCTGCGGCGCTTCCTGCTGTGACGACGAGCGACGCGTGGAGCCGGGCGGGAGGACGCAGGATCGCCGCGTCTGACAGGTAAGTAGCGATCCCCGTCTCCAGCGATGTCGCTGGTGAGATCTGCCTGTGTGGCAGCTCACTAGCGACCACTTAGCAATGTACCAGCGATCCTGACCGCGTCATATCGCTGGTCGGGATCGCTGGTACATCGCTAAGTGTGACAGTACCTTTAGTGGGGTTCAGTACCGTCATCTGTTCCCCTGCTGTGTGGACGGCAATGTCTCCTGCTGCCTCCACATTCAAAAAACAGCAGGCCTCAGCCTGTTCCATGCTTGATCCTGGGCTCCAACAACGACAGTTGGTGTTCAGAAGTGCCGTCTTCACAGAGCAAAACACACTAGCTCCTATGTTAGTGGGGTTCAGTAACGCCAGCTGCTCCCCTGCTGTGTGGATGGCAAATTCTCCTGCTGCCTACACAGTCACACTACTACTGATTTTTTACCATGCTCCACTTATGCATCTGGCTCCACTGTCTCTAGTATTTTCCCCTGGCCTCCAACCCTGCCAGTTGCTGCTCTGAAGTGGCGTCTGCACAATCCACACTTGTTCCTGGGTTACAGGGGCTCTGTCACATCAGTGGATCCCCTGATGTGTGTCCGGCAATGTCTCCTGCTCTGTCCACATTCCCATTACTAGTAGTGGGAATGTGGACAGAGCAGGAGACCTTGCCGGACACACATCATGGGATCCACTGACGTGACAGAGCCCCTGTAACCCAGGAACAAGTGTGGATTGTGCAGACGCCACTTCAAAGCAGCAACTGGCGGGGTTGGAGGCCAGGGGAAATACTAGAGACAGTAGAGCCAGAGGCCTAAGTGGAGCACGGTTACAATCAGTAGTAGTGTACAACCGATCTAAAACTTGCTCCAAGTAGGCGTCAGCCTGCTCCGTGATTGATCCTGGGCTCCAACATCGCCAGTTTCTGCTCAGAAGTGTCTTTGGCACGGGTACTCCCTCTTGCCCAGCCTGGTTCCAGCACGCCTGCTTTTTCCGGGTATTGTCAGCGTCACTTTGCCACCAATACGTTGTCCTGTCGTGTTGCCGTCGGGTTAGCCGAGCCTATGGTGCCCGCAGTTTAGGTGCTTCCTATGTGGACTGCGGGTTCTGGTAATAAAGGTTGGATCCGTAGTGCCAATAGGACAAGCACCCCCTGTAGGACTGTGGGTTTCGGTAACTGCGGCCGGCACACGGCCTTGCAACTTTGTCTTTTTCATGGGTACCTTCTGCTACCCATCCGGGTTCCAGCACCTTCAGCTGGTTCTCGGCAGTGCATTTGGCCTTGGTGCCTCCTTCTTGGTTCCGAGTTCCAGCAACGTCTGCTGGTCCTTGGTAGTGCTTTCTAGCACAGGTATCTCCTGCTTAGTAACCGTGTTTCAGCACCGTCAGCTGGTCCACGGTTGTGCCATTGGCTGTTGTTCCTTCTGCTGCCCCTCCGGGTTCCAGCACCGTCAGCTGGTTCTCGGAAGTGTCTTTGGCACGGGCACACCCTCCTGCCCAGCATGGTTCCAGCACGCCTGCTGTTTCCGGGTAGTGTCAACGTCACTTTGCCACCAATACGTTGTCCTGTCGTGTTGCGGTCTGGTTAGCCGAGTCTATGGTGCCTGCAGTTTCGGTGCTTCCTATGTGGGCTGCGGGTTCTGGTAATAAAGTCTGGTTCCGTAGTGCCAATAGCACAAGCACCCCCTGTAGGACTGTAGGGTTCGGTAACTGCGGCCGGCTCACGGCCTTGCAACTTTGTCTTTTTCATGGGTACCTTCTGCTACCCATCTGGGTTCCAGCACCGTTAGCTGGTTCTCGGCAGTGCCTTTGGCCTAGGTGCCTCCTTCTTGGTATCCGAGTTCCAGCAACGTCGGCTGGTCCTTGGTAGTGCTTTCTAGCACAGGTACCTCCTGCTTAGTAACCATGTTCCAGCACCGTCAGCTGGTCCACGGTTGTGCCATTGGCTGTTGTTCCTTCTGATGCCCCTCCGGGTTCCAGACATGTCAGCTGGTTCTCGGAAGTGTCTTTGGCACGTGCACTCCCTCCTGCCCAGCCTGGTTCCACCACGCCTGCTGTTTCTGGGTAGTGTCAACGTCACTTTGCCACCAATACGTTGTCCTGTCGTGTTGCGGTCGGGTTAGCCGGGTCTATGGTGTTAGGGTCGGCGGAACGCACCAGATATAAATAATGGAAGGCGCGTTCGCCGCCCGGGGTCCACCGTGCGGTAGATGACAAGACCGCTGCTGGACAATGGCAGATACGCTAGAAGTGCGATACAGCGCTCGGGTTAACGTCACCCGAGAGCCTGAGAGCGGACTCTGTTTAGTCACAGAGACGCCAAAGTATGAACTTAGACGTAAAGGCTGAACCTGTTAGCTGCACAGGTCAGCCGGCGTGTGGCGTCGCAGCCGCAAACACCAAAAGCTGCTACTACTGCAGCGCGGCCGTAACTGAAGCCGCTAAGCGACGATGCCGGAGGAGCCGGGCACCGACGGACGCTAGTGTAGGTGAGGAAGGCTCAGTGGCGTGTAGCCTGCCACAATCTGGAGCTGACTAACCCAACATACTGTCACCATTCGTAATATCCGAGGGAAGGGGTTTCGTAATAAGTCAGACACCAGTCCATGCATCCATCACCATACACACACAGCATAATATGCTACACTAGCGCATGGCCGAGCCGCCATGCAGGCTTTTTATAGCCATGCGCTTCCGGGACCTTCCAGTACTATAGGAAGGACCAATCAGATCCGACATAGGACCTTCACATGTGACCCCTGCTCTCCACTGAGAGGACAAGTTGCGGGCATGCCCAGTCGCACGGCGCGAGGACTTAGCCTCTAGAGCAGTTCCCTGCAAAGCAGGTTGCGTTATCATTGCTGCACCAGAGGTGGCAGCAACATCCAGGCTCACAGAACGAGTCTGCGGGGAATGCCTGGTTCGCCGAGATTGCTGAGAAGGAGTCCGAGCGGTCGGAGGAGAATGGGAGACCGCAGGATGTCTGGCTCTGGATTCCCGCTGTGCAGTGCCAGGAATCCGACGCCTAACATTTGGTGCCTGCAGTTTTGGTGCTTCCTATGTGGGCTGCGGGTTCTGGTAATAAAGGCTGGTTCCGTAGTGCCAATAGGACAAGCACCCCCTGTAGGACTTTGGGTTTCGGTAACTGCGGCCGGCTCACGGCCTTGCAACTTTGTCTTTTTCATGGTTACCTTGTGCTACCCATCCGGTTTCCAGCACCGTCAGCTGGTTCTCGGCAGTGCCTTTGGCCTAGGTGCCTCCTTCTTGGTATCCGAGTTCCAGCAACATCTGCTGGTCCTTGGTAGTGCTTTGGAGCACAGGTACCTCCTGCTTAGTAACCGTGTTCCAGCAACGTCAGCTGGTCCACGGTTGTGCCATTGGCTCTTGTTCATTCTGCTGCCCCTCCGGGTTCCAGCACCGTCAGCTGGTCCTCGCTAGTTCCATTTGCTATTGTTCCTTCTGCTACCCTTCCGGGTTCCAGTACCGTCAGCTGGTTCTCGGCAGTTCCTCAGCCTTCTTGTACCTTCTGCTACTTTTCCAAGTTCAAGCTTGTGGAATTGTTTTTTGATTCTCACTCTGGATCTCCCTGACGATGACCGTGAAGACGACGACCCTGAAGACCACACCGAAGAAGACCAAAAAGTTGATCCTCAAGAAGATGACCAAGAGGACAAAGAACATGAAGACAACCACCAAGATGCAGAACAACAAGAGACAGAAGACCAAGAAGCAGAAAAACCAAAAGCAGAAGAACATTAAGCATAAGACTAAAAATAAGAGCAAATTATATTATCTAAATTATAAGCAGAAGAAGACTGAGCAGTGTATGGGGGTGAGTCCTTTCCTCCTCGTGGTGCCCCTGGAAAATGCCTGCTGCTGCAGGCCAAACTGAACGCGGACAAATCCTGTTATAAATCTTTTGTGACAGGCAGAACGGAAGGTGTAATCTTCAAACTTTTATAGATAACAACTACAGGAATGCCTGTCACAAATAAGAATATGATGAAGAAGAAGAAGAGGAAGAAGATGAAGAAGTAGAATATGAAGAAGAATAATGGTTGAATAAGAAGAATATGAAGAATGTAAAAAAAAGAATAATAGGAAGAAGGTGAAGAAGAAGAAGATGAATAAGGTGAAGAAGAAGTTGATGAAAAAGATGCTGCTGCTGAGGATGATGAAGGAGAAAGTGTGGGAGAAGTAAAAAAGAAGGTGAAGAGCATGGAAGTTGTGAAACATACATATCTGACAAAATATAAAAGAGGTTAACATTGTCAATATCTTTGTAACTCCAAACGTCTTTAAAATAAAAAATATATTACTGCTATTCCATTTGATTGGGCTAAAGCTCTATGGCTTTAATGTCTCCTACACCTGCCACAATACATTCTACATTATTCTTAGTTGTTTTTCTTCATGTAGAATTAACCTACAAGGAAAGAAAGGGTTTTTTTCAATTCCGATATTTCTGTTGCATTGACTTGAATGGGATTTCTGGGATCGGAATCGGCGATACCCGATATTTTTTTTAGATTGGCCGATCCAATCCGATCCAATATTTTTCAATATCGGGTGGTATCGCTCAACACTACATATCACCAATTCCGTCTCCTGAACATATCCTTTGGTGTTGTGAAACCTTATATGAAAAAGAGTTTTGTGGGATTTTACTATATTTAGGACATAAGTAATATAGACACTGTCTAAACATTGCCTGTATTTTCATCTTGCTTCCACTACGCACTTTCCACAATACAGAACTTGCCAAGCCTATTCTCAGTCAAGATCAGTGATTCATTAGTTCCTGGTTTTTCTCTGCAACACGTATTGACAAAAACAGGCTTGTGCATTTAATTAAAAATATATGCATTTTTATTTTTCTAATTAAATATTTAAGGGTGTATGTTTTGATGTGATTAAATGCACCAAACTTTTCACACCTTTTATACGACATGTAAAGCTCATAAAACAGGCAATGACTTCCTTTTCATAAATCAGATACTTTGTTTATGACAAATTCTTGCAGCTGCATGAGATGGCAACATGGCAGCTTAGCAGGTTATTAATGGGACTGACAGGCCACAAATCATCTGTACGAATAGCAATTTGTGCTCTGTTAAAAAGCAGGAAAAGCTAGAAAATCTAGGGAATTAGTGTAGAGCAGAAAGTATACATTTAAATTTTAGGAATACAGTGATCGAGAAGTATTAAATGCTGTTTACTTGTGGTAACACTGGACACTTCTTTAAAAAAATGGTTTAAATTTCAATGCTGATTATTTGTGATCACATGTAAATTAAGCTCAAGAAAAGGGTGCCCATCTTGATTATAATAGAATAGGAGTTTAGAAGTAGCAGCTGTAATGAAGATCCTACTCACGCATCATATATGACCTTTAAAACTGCGTAAGATCGCAGTAATACTATATGAAGCCCTTGTGCATAATCAATAACTAAGCTAATTATATGTGACCCTAAGTGATCATATTAAATCCTATAAAAAGAAACTGAAGGAACTGATTAACTGATCCAATTTGCCATCAGATTGAGCTCCATTAAATGAATAGCATACATTGATCTATTTGTCATGGGTTGCCAACACAAGCCACCATGACATTTCAATACCCCAGAAGGTGTGTTGGTCTTCTGGTTTCACACATCACCATGACAATGGGGTTCCACTGGTTTACTCTTCTTGCACTGCCACAGCATGAAGAATAAGAACCATGTGACATTGCTTTTCTTGGTCCTTAATGTGCTTGGTTGCTAGCTAGCTCTGTGGGGAGTTTCTTGGCATTTTTCTTGTTTGTATTTTCATTAATTTCCTGTATTTGACTTGGCTTGCCTTTAGTACTTGTCTCCTAATACTAATTTGGATCCGATATTCACTTACCTATTGCAGAACCTAATCTTTCCTGATGATCTTAAACTTTGATTTCTAAGAAAATCAGCTCTTCACTCTTCTGTCAAGATCACATCTCACCATTTGCATGCTTGACCCGCTCTCGTCCCACCTCATCCCTAACCTCGCCACAGTCTTCATCCCAACTCTAACACATCTCTTAAACCTTTCACTTACAAATGGTGTCTTCCTCTAATCCTTCAAACATGCCTTAATCACACCCATCCTCAAAAAGCCCTCCCTCAACCCATCCTCTGTGTCTATCTATTGCCTGATATCATTTCTACATTATGCCTCAAAACTACTGGAACAGCATGTCCATCTTGAACTGTCCTCCCTCCTCTCCTCCTGCTCCCTCTTTGACCGCTTACAATCTGGCTTCCAGCCACATCACTCAACTGAAACTGCCTTAACTAAAGTCACCAATAACCTACTAACCGCCAAGAGCAAGCGACACTACTCTGTTCTCCTTCTCCTGGACCTGTCTTCTGCCTTTGACACTGTGGACCATTCCCTCCTGTTACAAATTCTCTCATCTCTTGGCATCACAGATTTGGCCCTATCCTGGATCTCGTCATATCTAACAGACCGGACATTCAATGTCTCCCTCTCCCACACCACCTCCTCACCTCGCCCCCTGTCTGTCGGTGTTCCCCAAGGCTCAGTTCTAGGACCCCTACTCTTCTCCATCTACACCTTCGGCCTGGGACAGCTCATAGAATCACACAGTTAGCAGTATCATCTCTACGCCGACGACACGCAGATCTACATCACCTCCGTACTGACCAAAGTCCCACAATGTCTGATCTGACATCACCTCCGTACTGACCAAAGTCCCACAATGTCTGTCCGCTATTTCAGCTTTCTTTTCTGATTGCTTCCTAAATCTGAACATGGACATAACAGAATTCAAAATCTTTCACCCATCTCACTCTACCCTTCCACCAGACCTCTCCATCAATGTCAATGGCTGCTCACTTTTCCCAGTCCCACATGTTCAGTGCCTCGGGGTGACCATCGACTCTGCCCTCTCTTTCAAGCTACATATCCAAGCCCTTGCCTCCTCCTGCTGGCTCCAACTCAAAAAATATTTCCCGAATCCGTACATTCCTTGACCAAGAAACTGCAAAAACACTAGTGCACGCCCTCATCATCTCCAGCCTCGACTATTGCAAACTTCTACTCTATGGCCTCCCCTCTACCACTCTTGCACCACTCCATTCCATCCTACACTCTGCTGCCCGAATATTCCACCTGTCTCCCTATTTCTTCCCAGCCTCTCCTCTCTGCCAAGCCCTTCACTAGCTTCTTATTTCCAGAGGCTACAGTTCAAAACCCTAACTGTTGTGAGTTCATTTTCTGGTCTACCAGTTGTGAGTTCTCCTTCCAGGCTCCCTCTGGTGGTAACAGGAGGTAGTGAGGCTGATGTAATCAGTAGAGATCTGCCACCTGATAATGAGGATGACGATTGGACCTCAGAATCTCAGACTGGATTTAAGACAGCCGACGCCCTACTCTGGTGCTGGTGATTCCTTCTGGTTTGTCAGGTCTTGGTTCTCAGCTCTGTTCCAGTCAGCTCAAGCTAAGTTTTCCTGCTAATGTTCACACCTGATTTTGTTGGTCTGTTCAGTTTTTTGTGTGTTCAGCCTGCCCCGGCTGGGGCTGTGCTGAATTTCCACTCTTATTTATCTGTATTTGCCAATTTGCTTTTTGTCCCTTATTAGATTGGCCTATTTTTGCTCTGTCTCAGAATATTTCAGAGTGCTGATATAGTGGGAGAAGTCTAGTGACTTCAGGGTTAATTTTGTTATCAGAAGTGTTGGACATTATTTTTGTAGGGTTTTGGGCAGATTGCAGACAGTGTCTTTCCTTTCCTATCCTTTCTAGTTAGTTTGGGCCCCATCGTATGCTCAGCCTATTTTCCTGCTTGTGTTTGTGTTTTCATCTTGTTTCACCGTCAATACATGTGTGGGGGCTGTCTATTTTTTTGGGGTCTGCTCTGGGGCAGTTAGTTTTCCCCTTTTCTTGCTTTAGGCTTATTTAGTCCTCCGGCCGTGAGGAGGCATCTAGGTTCATCGTAGGTACGCTCCACGGCTGCTGCTAGTTGTGTGGTTAGGATCAGGGATCTGCAATCTGCATAGTTACCAACCTCTCTGGTTTTTCTGGGGCTTAGCTTGTTTAGGTTTTTTCTTCCTCGGTGACCCATTCATAACACCTAACTATGACATAAAAAGCCATCCACAACCTGTCTCCTCCATGTATCTGTGACATGGTCTCCCTGTACTTCCCTACAAGCAACCTTCAATCCTCTCAAGATATCCTTCTCTACTCCCATCTTATCTCTTCTTCCCACAACTGCATACAAGACTTCTCCCATGGTTCCCCTATACTCTGGAACTCTCTGCCCCAACACATTAGGCTTTCACCCACCATGGAAACCTTCAAAAGGAACCTGAAGACCCACCTTTTCCATCAAGCCTACAACCTGCATTGATCCTCAATCTACAGAACTGCCGCACGACCAACTCTACCCTCACCTAAGGTATCCTCACCCATCCCTTGTAGACTGTGAGACCTCACGGGCAGGGTCCTCTCTCCTTCTGTACCTGTTTGTGCCTTGTATTGCTCATGCTTATTTTACTTGTGTATATTTGCCCCTTTCACATGTAAAGCGCCATGGAATAAAATTATAAAAATGTATAATAATAATAGCTATTCAACTATCTTTGGACTTTCCTGGAAAATAGAAGTAAACAATCATATAGTCCACACCTTGAGGACGATTGACATTGAAGAACAGAGGATAATGTAGAGTCCAAATCTCAGATTTTCCTGTTATGCTGCAAAGCCTCTACTTAGCCTCACCTGCCACTGTACTTCTTTTTGTCACTGGCTGTGAATCCTGCCACCTGCATAATGGCTGTCAGCTAGTGCGGACCCAACATTCACATTTGCACTTGGGTTAGAGCTTATAAGAAGTGTAAAAATAATTGTGGGTTTGGTTTTTTAAATTTACCAATTATATGCAAAACTTGGTAAATAAAAACACATACCATACTACATACAAATGCAAATGTTAAATTAAATTAGATCAAGTCAACACTTATATACATTGAATAGACCAATATTAATAAATATTCTCTAATTTTTCTGCACTAAATTTGAAGTGCCGAATTAATTTGTTTTTACTATTTGTAGTGGTATCCTATTCTGCACTCAGTAACCAGTGGTGTGCCACGCAGCCTTTTTTTATCACCATTTATAGCCGCGGCTGTACCGGAGAGAGGAAGCTGATGGTGATGATACTGCTGCGGGAGAGAATGAGGAGAAGTGAGAGGTGTTGTGTGTGTGTGTGTGTGTATGTATGTGTGTGTGTGTGTGTGTGTGTGAGTGTGTAGCGCTGCAGAGGTGGTGGCAGAGAAGACAATGATGGTGGCAGTGGAAAGGACAATGATTGGGTGGTGGGGAAGGAGGCAATGATGGAGGCAGTGGTGAAGAAGACAATGATGGGGTTGGTGGGGGAGAGGACAATGATGGGGTGGTGGGGGAGAGGGCAATGATGGAGGTGGTGGGGGAGAAAGCAATGATGGAGTTGTTGGAAAGGACAATGATGAGGTTATGGAATGGGCAATTGTGAGAGCAGAATTTATATTTAGCTATCCTGACTTTATTGTGGATATTCTGCACATATTCTTTCCTGCTTTACAAGATGGAGTTTGAGCCAGTATGTGTGTGTGAGATAATGGAGGTCCCTTAGGAATATCTTTGTCTAATGGGCTCAGAGAAAACATAGGAATGATGTAATTTCTATGATGTAATGATGACCGAATGATGTAATAATATAGTTCTGCTGTGATGCTCAGTGTATTAGAGTGGCTCTTCTGTTCATGTGTTTGAATTTTACAATTTAATTTGGAGCATGCCCAACGTCGCAAAACGCACCACGTTATATGGCAACGATACATACGTGGTTGAAATCATACAGCAGTGTCTGATAAATGCTGCTAGCAGATCCGCAGCATGTATCAGCTGTCAGATTCAATAACAGTGTACCATTCATTGCTGTGTTATATATGTTTTTCCACATCCACTGTACTGCTAAAACACCTGTAGGTACAGCGGTACTATGAATAGAGCTGTTCCAGCCTCACTGATCTGCGTTATTGTCATTTGTTCCCCCCACTGTAATAGATGTCTGTCATTTAATGATTGAGTAAGTTATTAGTATGCCCTCTAAGTTGGTCCGTGGCATAACTTCATTCGATAGGTAAATGCAATTTAGTAATATGTAACCATAAAAATATATATTGTACCCTTCTACAGTATATTGTATAAGTCATTTCCCTGTGATTAGTAATAGATTACCAAGAGTGTTTTTTGAGATTCTAGGTATTTCATTAATAGTGAATAGTCATTTCTTTTTAGAAAAGAAAGTTGGATATTAATTACATGCGTGTGCACTATATGTAAATTGTCTCTTCAGAGAGGAAGAGACAATTTGCATATTTCCCAGAGGAGCATTGCGGCTTTAAGTCTCCTCCTCTCGGCATGCTTAGCATGTCATTCTCCGCATGGAGAAATGATACTTCTTCACTATATGTAGTCGCTTTGTGTCTTTCATTTTTTAACACAGTAATAATTTTTGCTAAAAAATCTAATTTTACAAGGGTACAACCAAGTAGAAAAGAATAAAAAAACAAATAATACCTCTTTTATATAAATAAATAAATATAAGCCCATAACTGCTTTACAAGATTGTACTGCCTAAGTGTTCTTGAAAAATACATTTTGCAGTCTCTAAAGTAAAAGGTCAGATATCAAATTAACATTTTCTCTTTTTTCCTAAACAACAATAAGAGCACGTCTATCAAATTGGCACGTTGACGTCTCTTGCAAATACATGTGTCTGAATGAGTGAGCAGCTGTCAGAGGGCTACCTTGTCCAGATGAGAACAAGTTCTCCAAAGAGGACACTTATAAATACCCTTGAAAATTTACATAAGTTGTAAATGTGAAAATAAAAGCTTATCATCTTGCTAACTATTATACAGTAAGCATCTGAGTGTGAATTGCTACTAGACATTAACTGATATTACATGACTTGTTTGGTGCATTTATCATATGAACAGATATTTGTTATAAGACTCCTGTGTACAGGTAAGTAAGCGAGAATTCCAGAGAAATTTTATTGTAGAAGCATAGCTGAAGACAGTAGCGTTGGTATCAGAGTCACAAAGGGGGCGGTGGCTCACTCGGAATGACTGACGCTCTTTCATTGTATTGGTGTGTAGAGTCCATTGATACAATTAAAGAGTATATAGTGTACATAGTGGATATGTTGAAAAGTGAAAATGTTGGGACATCATACTGTACATAAGGGAGATGTGGGTACATCATACTTTGTATAGTGAGATGTTAGGACATCATGCTATGTATAGGGGAGTTATTGGGATATCACACTGTATATAGTGAAGCTGTGGGCCCATCCTACTGTATAGAGGAAGCTGCAAGAGCAAAGAGCATTAAACTGTGCATAGGGAGCTGTAAGGACATAATATTGTGTATAGGAGAACTATGGGGGCATTATATAATCCATAGGGGAGTTGTAGAGATGTCATACTGTGCATAGGAGAACTGTATATACATCATAGTGTGTATAGTGAATCTGTGAGCCCATCATATTGTTTATAGGGTGCTATGAAGGGCATCATGCTGTAGAAATGGAACTGTGAGCTGATGATCCATCATACTGTGTAAAGTGGAACTGTTGGGGCACTATACTGTGCATAAGGGAGATTTTGGTATTTCATACTTTGTATAGGGAAGATGTGGGGACATTATACAGTACTTTATATCAATAAGCAAGAGGCAGAAGGGAACCTCACAGCCACGGCTAACAAATGAGACCGTATAGATCATTGAGGAAAGATGAATGGCAGAAGCAAACATTAGGCAAGGTTCACATTTGCGGCTGGGCGAGCTGCGGAGGGCTGCAGATGTCCTCCGTGAAGCTCTGTCCATGGCCACACCTCCTCTGTCAGCTCAGCCTGCGGCCGCATACATCTGCATGCGGCCTCCGTACCCTATCTTTAGCATTGGGTACGCAGGTCATGCCGCAGTATGCGGATGCCTCCACATGCGTTGTTTTGATGATTCGACGAAAAAAACAAATTCCAACATGGTGCGTTTGACGTGGGTTGCCGCATCGTCCAAACAATGCATGCGGAGACATCCGCATACTGCGGCACAACCTGCATACCCAATGTTAAAGATAGGGTACACAGGCCGCATGCAGAAGAATGCAGCTGTAGGCGGAGCTGACCGGAGGAAGTGCGGCCATGGGCGGAGCTTCACAGAGGACGTCCGCAGCCCTCTGCAGCTCACCCAGCCGCAAATGTGAACCAAGCCTTAATAAGCAGGACACAGACAACATCAGTAAAAGACTAAACAGAGCCATTTGAGCAGACAAATAACTTTTGTTTCCAAAAGATATGTACAGAGGTAGAAAGAGAACATCTAAGGGGCAAGACCAGGAAGGCATATCTAAAGATCAAAAGCAATCCAATGAAAGTTTCAAACAAAAGTGGGCATTTTGAAAGGCATCAATAGAAACAAACTAACTGAGCCGGAATAGGTCAACAAAACATGAAAAGAGTACAAAAGGCATCTCTACAAGAACAACTGAGTAATAAGGGAAGAAACTGAGACTCGAAATGAACGAGAGCCGAACACCCAGAAAAATGAAGTCATTGCTGCAATAAAGGCTCTTTCAAACAACAAAGAGTATGGATGTGACTATATTCCAATAGGGTTAATAAAGTGCTCTTAAGCAGCCACTGATGAATCACAAACTTGTGTCAACAGACATGGACAACTGGTAAGAAGAACTAGACAAGATTTGTGTTTATTCCTATTCTGACGAAGAGAGATGCTCCCAACTGGGAAGTCATTGGACAAGCTCTTCGAATCACGGAATATTTTACAGGCCATAAAGACATAGCTGTAATGACAGGTGCAGGCAAGTACTGTAAATATACTGTCTGGCTCAGCTGATACAAAGACAGGCAAGTACTGGCGGGCACTGGTGATGTACAGGCAGGCACGGCTGGCACTCTGGCAAGCAGGCGAGGTGGGCATAGTTAAAATTGGGGGTACAGGAAAAGTTTTGCAAAGGACTGGGACACAGGCAGGTATTACTGAATACATTGATGGGTAGGACCCAGCACAGACGGGACAGACAAGGAGCCGCAGATGTGGCACAGATGCAGAGCTGCAGGTGTGGAATAGATGCAGAGCCACAGGTGCGGTACAGATGCAGAGCCGCAGGTGTGTACAGATGCACAGCCGAAAGTGCGGTACAGATGCAGAGCCACAGGTGCAGTACATATGCAGAGCCACAGGTAGGAGCAGTACAGAGAGGACCAGATTCACACAGGTACTTACAATGAAGTAGCAAGTGTACACAAAGATCACTAACTTTTGCAGAGACAACAAAATAGATATAGGTGCTGGTTCAGATACTTTTTTAGATAAGTGTCAGCGCAGACACTGCAGGTCTTTAGAGATAGAAGCAGGTTCAGACACTGCAAGTTTAAGGAATAGGGACAGGGATAGACACAGCAGGGAAGGGAAAAATCCAGACTTGGATACAAAAGGGATCAGAAATATGTACTAATTCAGACAAGGACAGACACAGCTAACGATTCAGGATTCAGGCCGGGGTACACAGCCCCCAAGCAGATAGAAACAAGAACAGAAACAGGACAGGACCTGGAAACTCAGCAGTTGAACACAGACTGAAAGAGAATGTTTCTCAGGAATCCTCCCATTGATGGAGGTGCCTTAAGTACCAGGTGCCTCTTAGCAATAGGCTGGGGAGACATTAGGAATGCTCACACTGTCTATTAAAGAATCGGGAAGGGCAGGCGCGGTTGCACTAAGCATGCATCCAGGAAGTATGCACACAGCAAGCAGATGACACGTGGTTTACAGCATACAGCAAGCAGAGGACAGAACTCACTGCATGGCCAGGAGTGGTTAGTAAGTCAGTGTATCTGCATGGTGCAGGATTGGAAGCCATGCAGCAATGCCAGCAGGGGTGTTACAATAGCTCATTAGTGATGGGCGAGTAGCATTGTAGCATTGTTGCACGGGTATCCCGGAGAATGCTCAGGTGATCTCCGAGAATTTTGACGTGCTCGTAGATTTATTTTTCGTTGTCTCAGCTGCATGATTTGCGACTTGTAGACAGACTAAATACATATGGGAATTCCCTTACAAACAGGCTTTCCACACATGTATTCACTCTGTCTAACAGTCGCAAATCATGTAGCTGTGGCGATGAAAACTAAATCTCCGAGCACGCCAAAATACTCGGAGACCACCCGAGCAACGAGTATACTCGCTCATCACTATAGCTCATACAAGGTTAGATTTTTTCTGTGGTAACATAATGCGAAACCTGGACAATAAAGAAACAAGACAGAAGAAGAATTGATGGCTAGCTACAGTAGAAGACCAAATAAAAAAATTTTGGAACAAACCAAGTCAGACATGTTGCTCAAAGCAAGGATCACAAAGCTATAACTTGACTACTTTGAACACAACATACGAAGAAAGCAAACGCTGGAGAAGATCATCACAGTTGGAAAAATAAAGGAAAAAGGTGAAGAGGTGGACCAGCAACTCGATGGCCTGATACTATCAAGATAACATTGGAGAAGATCCTGGTGGACCTATATAGATTTGCACAAGATTGATCTCCCTACAGAGTGTTCATCAGTCAAGTCACCATGGCCCAAGATTGAGCCAAAGACCGTTAAATAGCAACAAAATAATATACTTTATACAGGGGAGCTGTGGGGCCGTCATAATGTGTAAAAGGGAACTGTGTGGTCAGTATATACTATGCTGTGGAACTGTGAGCCCATTACACTCTGCTTTGAGATGCTGACGGTGCATCATATTGTGTATATGGGAGCTGTCAGGATGCACTACTCGGTATAAGGGAGATGCACATGGGGACTCACTCAGGGTACATTATTACTGTGCATGGGGTACTTGGGACATTATTACTGTATGTGAGGGTGACTCAAGGGACCTTACTACTATAGATGGGGACTCAAAGAACCATGGTTGGCTATAGTTATGAGCAAAATATGCAATGGCAGAGGGTGCCAGCTGCCCGACTACAGTGGGGAGCACTGAACCAGGGAGAAAAAATGCCCCAGTCTAGTTTTCTTTAATACTCAGTGTGGAGACAGGTTTGTTTCTGTATGCTATGTCCTGACTGTATAACTGAGTTATGCCAGTTACCTTGGCTCCTGAATCCACCCTCAGTCTGAAACCTTCACCCACCCAGAGAAGAGGAGCGTAGTATTGTACCATAATACACCAACCATACTAACAAGGTAATATGAACAGGGATAAAGGAAAATAACAATTATACAAATTTACACATGTACACAACAGACGTAATTACCGGGGAGTGAAGAAAGGAAAGTAGGATGAGAAAGGGAAATATTACACATTCAAAACCTAGCAACAGTCACAGATAAATCCATCAAATGCCATCTCCAACAATAACCACCAACAAGCTTCAGCCTTTCAGCATAAGCTACCTCTGACAATGAGTGCTAGCCAGTGCCCAGATCATATTGGAGATGGGGGTGGCTAACAGTGCACAGCTGAGAGCCTCAACACAGGAAAGCTTCCAGCAGCTCTCAACTGAGCATATTAACCCCTGCACTGCTAAAATACATTTATATAATTTAATAAGAAGGTGAACTGCTTCTAATCAGTGCAGGAGTAGGAGAAATCAGACACTGCGGTCTTCTGGCTCCTCTCTGTCTCGGTAAAGCCGTGATAGTACCCCCTATCAGGGACCGCCAGAACCTCAGAACTGGGTTGATCAGGGTGTGCCTCATGAAAAAATGGATCAGCATGGCCGCATGGACATTAGATGCTAGTACCCACATCCTCTCTTTAGGACCATATCCCTTTCAGATTACCAGATACTGAAGTGACCGACGAACTAAGAAGCAACAAATCAACAATTTTGGCTATGTAAAATTCCAAATTTACATCTACAATGATTGGAGATGGCGGTAGGGGTGATGGTACATAAGACATACCATACTTTTTCAGTAGAGATCGATGAAACACATTATAGATCCTAAAAGGGAAAGACAAAGCAAGGCAGAATGCGGCGTGATTGAAGACAGTGAAAATCTTGTAAGAACCCATGAACCTGGGACCTACTTTTCAGTAAGGAAACTTCAACTAAATGTTCCTTGAGGACAACCACACCAAGTCAACAACACACAGGTCCTGACCCACCAATTGGCTTTTATCAGCCAACTCTTACATTTGGACCCCATCTTCCTCAAATTTTCAGAAACCCCTTGCCACACAGACATAATTGATGATGAAAATCAATTTTCTTCTGTTATTCCAGGGGAACAATTCCTATTGAATGAACTGAACTGAGGATAAAACCCATATGCCCCGATAAACGGAGACTTACCAGTAGACTCATGACAACGATTATTTACTGCAAATTCAGCTAGAGATACAGTGGGGAAAAAAAGTATTTAGTCAGTCAGCAATAGTGCAAGTTCCACCACTTAAAAAGATGAGAGGCGTCTGTAATTTACATCATAGGTAGACCTCAACTATGGGAGACAAACTGAGAAAAAGAAATCCAGAAAATCACATTGTCTGTTTTTTTTTCATTTTATTTGCATATTATGGTGGAAAATAAGTATTTGGTCAGAAACAAAATTTCATCTCAATACTTTGTGATATATCCTTTGTTGGCAATGACAGAGATCAAACGTTTTCTGTAAGTCTTCACAAGGTTGCCACACACTGTTGTTGGTATGTTGGCCCATTCCTCCATGTAGATCTCCTCTAGAGCAGTGATGTTTTTGGCTTTTCGCTTGGCAACACGGACTTTCAACTCCCTCCAAAGGTTTTCTATAGGGTTGAGATCTGGAGACTGGCTAGGCCACTCCAGGACCTTGAAATGCTTCTTACGAAGCCACTCCTTCGTTGCCCTGGGGTGTGCTTTGGATCATTGTCATGTTGAAAGACCCAGCCACGTTTCATCTTCAATGCCCTTGCTGATGGAAGGAGGTTTGCACTCAAAATCTCACGATACATGGCCCCATTCATTCTTTCATGTACCCGGATCAGTCGTCCTGGCCCCTTTGCAGAGAAACAGCCCCAAAGCATGATGTTTCCACCACCATGCTTTACAGTAGGTATGGTGTTTGATGGATGCAACTCAGTATTCTTTTTCCTCCAAACACGACAAGTTGTGTTTCTACCAAACAGTTCCAGTTTGGTTTCATCAGACCATAGGACATTCTCCCAAAACTCCTCTGGATCATCCAAATGCTCTCTAGCAAACTTCAGACGGGCCCGGACATGTACAGGCTTAAGCAGTGGGACACGTCTGGCACTGCAGGATCTGAGTCCATGGTGGCGTAGTGTGTTACTTATGGTAGGCCTTGTTACATTGGTCCCAGCTCTCTGCAGTTCATTCACTAGGTCCCCCCGCATGGTTCTGGGATTTTTGCTCACCGTTCTTGTGATCATTCTGACCCCACGGGGTGGGATTTTGCGTGGAGCACCAGATCGAGGGAGATTATCAGTGGTCTTGTATGTCTTCCATTTTCTAATTATTGCTCCCACAGTTGATTTCTTCACTCCAAGCTGGTTGGCTATTGCAGATTCAGTCTTCCCAGCCTGGTGCAGGGCTACAATTTTGTTTCTGGTGTCCTTTGACAGCTCTTTGGTCTTCAACATAGTGGAGTTTGGAGTCAGACTGTTTGAGGGTGTGCACAGGTGTCTTTTTATACTGATAACAAGTTTAAACAGGTGCCATTACTACAGGTAATGAGTGGAGGAAAGAGGAGACTCTTAAAGAAGAAGTTACAGGTCTGTGAGAGCCAGAAATCTTGATTGCTTGTTTCTGACCAAATACTTATTTTCCACCATAATATGCAAATAAAATGAAAAAAAAACAGACAATGTGATTTTCTGGATTTTTTTTTCTCAGTTTGTCTCCCATAGTTGAGGTCTACCTATGATGTAAATTACAGACGCCTCTCATCTTTTTAAGTGGTGGAACTTGCACTATTGCTGACTGACTAAATACTTTTTTTCCCCACTGTAAGTAGGTGACCCAATCCCCCTGATTTCCAGACACAAAACACCAAGGATAAGTCTCAAGATTCTGGTTAACCAGTTCAGTTTGGTCATTAGACTGTGGGTGAAAAGCTGAAGAGAACGACAGGTGGATCCCCAAACAAGTGCAAAACGCCTTCCAAAATGTAATTTTACAATCTCAGTGATGAAAATTTGCACCAAGGTTTTGGAGTTAGGTAAATGTGACATTTTACTGGATCTGTCCACCACCACCAAAATTACAGTATTACCTACCAACACGGATTGATCAGTGAGAAAATAGATTGATTTAATTAATATATCAGTGATAAAACCAAGAAATGAGTTCAAAGTGGTCTACTGGGAATAACCAATGGTTGGAGAGACCGAGAAGGATGAGAATGGGACGTTTTAGAACATGCACCAACACTGCAGGCGGCTACACACTCCCAGACATCCCTATGTATCCTTCACCATCAAAATTGCAAAGTAAGAAGATCTGTGGTACTTTTGGCAGTGTGGACAGATGCCAAGTCCTGCGAGAGAATGAAATTTCCATCTCCAAAAAACTTGTCGGTGAAGGGAAGCATGAAATGCTCTAAAATTTCATGGCAGATGGCTGTGCTAACTTTGGTCTTGATAAAACACCTACACCTACACCAGCAGATGACAAAGCTCAGCAAGCTTAGCAAACCGTCACTGATTGTTTAAACTTCAAACTATACCTTAAGCAGTAAGCAGCATGAATTGTGTGCCTTTCCACTCTTCCTCCAGACTCTGGGACCTTGATTTTCCCAATGAATTGCAAAATTTACGTTCATCTGAAAAAACACCTTGGACCACTGAGAAACAGTCCAGTTCTTTTTCTCATTGGCCAGGTAAGATGCTTCTGGCAATGTCTATTGGTCATGAGTGGCTTGACACAAGGAATGTGACACTGGTAGCCCATGCCCTGGATACGTGTGTCTGTGGTGGCTCTTGAAGCAATGTCTCCAACAGCAGTCCACTTCTTGAGAATATCCCCCAAATTTTTCAATGGACTTTTCTTAACAGTCCTCTCAAGGCTGCAGTTATCCCGGTTGCTTGTGCACCTTTTTCTACCACACTTTTTCCTTCCACTCAGCTTTCCATTAATATGCTTGGATACAGCACTCTGTGCACAGCCAGCTTCTTTAGCAATTATGTTTTGTGGCTTACCCTCCTTGTGGAGTGTGTCAATGACTATCTTCTGGACATCTGTATAGTCAGCAGTCTTTCCCATGATTGTGGATCCTACTGAAATAGACTAAGGGACCTTTTTTAAATGCTTAGGAAGCCTTTGCAGATGTTTTTTGTTAATTATTCTAATTTATTGAGATAATGACTTTTGGGTTTTCATTGGCTGTAAGTCAAAATGATCAACATTAACAGAAATAAACACTTGAATAGATCGCTCTGTTTGTGATGACTCTATATAATATATGAGTTTCACTTTTTGTATTGAAGATCTGAAATAAATTAACTTTTTCATCTGCAACTTTTTCGTCTGCAAATTGAGATTCTGATTTGGCTTGTATCCTAAGTCATACTACAAGACTCGTTAAAGGGTTGATTGTGACTTGTAGGATCGCTACTACCAATAGGTGGCGCTGTAGAGTAAAAGTCCTCTTTCTTTCTGAAGAGGCAATTTGCATATTATTTTCCCAGAGGAGCATTGCACGGCGAATAAGTCTCCTTACCTTGACAAGCCACAGCTGGCATGTCACTCTCCGCAAGGAGAAACCTTACTTCTTAGACCCTAGTCCAGAGCCTCTCACCTTGCCAAATCAGATCTCATACTTTGCACTGACGAGAGCCAACAGCTCGAAACACCGTGTCTGCAAATTGAGATTCTGATTTGGCTTGTATCCTAAGTCATACTACAAGACTCGTTAAAGGGTTGATTGTGACTTGTAGGATCGCTACTACCAATAGGTGGCGCTGTAGAGTAAAAGTCCTCTTTCTTTCTGAAGAGGCAATTTGCATATTATTTTCCCAGAGGAGCATTGCACGGCGAATAAGTCTCCTTACCTTGACAAGCCACAGCTGGCATGTCACTCTCCGCAAGGAGAAACCTTACTTCTTAGACCCTAGTCCAGAGCCTCTCACCTTGCCAAATCAGATCTCATACTTTGCACTGACGAGAGCCAACAGCTCGAAACACCGTGTCTGCAAATTGAGATTCTGATTTGGCTTGTATCCTAAGTCATACTACAAGACTCGTTAAAGGGTTGATTGTGACTTGTAGGATCGCTACTACCAATAGGTGGCGCTGTAGAGTAAAAGTCCTCTTTCTTTCTGAAGAGGCAATTTGCATATTATTTTCCCAGAGGAGCATTGCACGGCGAATAAGTCTCCTTACCTTGACAAGCCACAGCTGGCATGTCACTCTCCGCAAGGAGAAACCTTACTTCTTAGACCCTAGTCCAGAGCCTCTCACCTTGCCAAATCAGATCTCATACTTTGCACTGACGAGAGCCAACAGCTCGAAACACCGTGTCTGCAAATTGAGATTCTGATTTGGCTTGTATCCTAAGTCATACTACAAGACTCGTTAAAGGGTTGATTGTGACTTGTAGGATCGCTACTACCAATAGGTGGCGCTGTAGAGTAAAAGTCCTCTTTCTTTCTGAAGAGGCAATTTGCATATAACTTTTTCATGATATTCTAATTTTGAGAGAATTACTTGTATATGTAACAAGAAAGTTAAACCTGGAGAAGAACAATGTCCATCTTGCCTATCGAGGCGTTAGACATTTCGCAGACTCTAGATGTTTGAGATTATTATGATCTGTGACTACCATAGACGGATGAGTTGACCCCTCGAAAAAATGACACCACTCTTCTAAAGCTCAGTTGACTGCCAAGTGTTCCCTCTTACCAATGTCATAATTTCTCTCTGCAGATGACAGGTTTTTTTTTAAAATTTGCATGGACCCCATTTCGCACCAGGCAAAAATACATCCCCACTTCAGATGCGTTAACTTTTACAATAAAAGGCTGAAAGACAACAGGCTGTATGGGAATCGGATCAATAATCCTTCAAGGCATTGATTGCCTCTCTGGCTGGACTGGACCACTTGGAAAAGTCTGTCCCTTTCCTGGTTATATCCGTCAGGGGTTTGGCAACTACCTAAAAGTTTTTGATGAACTTACAGTAGTGTAAAGGGGTGGCATAGAAGTACCTCATTGCTCCCTTTCCTCTAATTGTTCTCAGTGTGTTGATGTTTACATGTGCTAATGTTGGTAATGTCAATGTTAATATTTGTGGTACTGCTACATAGCAATATGTATTACTGCTCACATTTATGGTACTTCCACATTCATACATATGTTACCATTCTCTGTAGAACTACAGTGGGGAAAAAAAGTATTTAGTCAGTCAGCAATAGTGCAAGTTCCACCACTTAAAAAGATGAGAGGCGTCTGTAATTTACATCATAGGTAGACCTCAACTATGGGAGACAAACTGAGAAAAAAAAATCCAGAAAATCACATTGTCTGTTTTTTTTTCATTTTATTTGCATATTATGGTGGAAAATAAGTATTTGGTCAGAAACAAGCAATCAAGATTTCTGGCTCTCACAGACCTGTAACTTCTTCTTTAAGAGTCTCCTCTTTCCTCCACTCATTACCTGTAGTAATGGCACCTGTTTAAACTTGTTATCAGTATAAAAAGACACCTGTGCACACCCTCAAACAGTCTGACTCCAAACTCCACTATGTTGAAGACCAAAGAGCTGTCAAAGGACACCAGAAACAAAATTGTAGCCCTGCACCAGGCTGGGAAGACTGAATCTGCAATAGCCAACCAGCTTGGAGTGAAGAAATCAACTGTGGGAGCAATAATTAGAAAATGGAAGACATACAAGACCACTGATAATCTCCCTCGATCTGGTGCTCCACGCAAAATCCCACCCCGTGGGGTCAGAATGATCACAAGAACGGTGAGCAAAAATCCCAGAACCATGCGGGGGGACCTAGTGAATGAACTGCAGAGAGCTGGGACCAATGTAACAAGGCCTACCATAAGTAACACACTACGCCACCATGGACTCAGATCCTGCAGTGCCAGACGTGTCCCACTGCTTAAGCCTGTACATGTCCGGGCCCGTCTGAAGTTTGCTAGAGAGCATTTGGATGATCCAGAGGAGTTTTGGGAGAATGTCCTATGGTCTGATGAAACCAAACTGGAACTGTTTGGTAGAAACACAACTTGTCGTGTTTGGAGGAAAAAGAATACTGAGTTGCATCCATCAAACACCATACCTACTGTAAAGCATGGTGGTGGAAACATCATGCTTTGGGGCTGTTTCTCTGCAAAGGGGCCAGGACGACTGATCCGGGTACATGAAAGAATGAATGGGGCCATGTATCGTGAGATTTTGAGTGCAAACCTCCTTCCATCAGCAAGGGCATTGAAGATGAAACGTGGCTGGGTCTTTCAACATGACAATGATCCAAAGCACACCGCCAGGGCAACGAAGGAGTGGCTTCGTAAGAAGCATTTCAAGGTCCTGGAGTGGCCTAGCCAGTCTCCAGATCTCAACCCTATAGAAAACCTTTGGAGGGAGTTGAAAGTCCGTGTTGCCAAGCGAAAAGCCAAAAACATCACTGCTCTAGAGGAGATCTACATGGAGGAATGGGCCAACATACCAACAACAGTGTGTGGCAACCTTGTGAAGACTTACAGAAAACGTTTGATCTCTGTCATTGCCAACAAAGGATATATCACAAAGTATTGAGATGAAATTTTGTTTCTGACCAAATACTTATTTTCCACCATAATATGCAAATAAAATGAAAAAAAAACAGACAATGTGATTTTCTGGATTTCTTTTTCTCAGTTTGTCTCCCATAGTTGAGGTCTACCTATGATGTAAATTACAGACGCCTCTCATCTTTTTAAGTGGTGGAACTTGCACTATTGCTGACTGACTAAATACTTTTTTTCCCCACTGTATGTATATAATGTTGTGTTCCTTTAATGTAATATAATAATGTTTACTATGGCTAATGTACAGTTTAGGGAAAGTGAAGTGCACCCTTCGGACATTAGAGGGGGGCACCTTAATATTATAGTTCTCATAGATAGGGTAAGTGTAGTTTCTTTGTGGGCCACTAGATGGGGGCACACTAGTGTGCACTGTTAGAATAGGTTATAGTTAGTGTATAGAGGATTAAAGTAGGAGGGGCTGCCAGGTGGTAAGACAGGAGTTTTAGGAAGTTAAGTCAGATGGGGCCAGGGCGCCTGAAGTGTCCACATGGGCTATAGGCCCAGGACGGCTCGGCAGCCATGCAAGGATAACCCCTTCACCCCCAAGGGTGGTTTGCACTTTCATAACCAGGCCAATTTTTACAATTCTGACCACTGTCCCTTTATGAGGTCATAACTCTGGAATGCTTCCATGGATCCTGGTGATTCTGACATTGCTTTCTCATGACATATTGTATTTCATGATAGTGGTAAAATTTAATTCAAATAACTTGCGTTTATTTGTGAAAAAAATGGAAATTTGGCGAAAATTTAGAAAATTTTGCAATTTTCCAACTTTTAATTTTTATGCCCTTAAATCACAGAGATACGGCACACAAAAAACTTGCTAAGTAACATTTCCCACATCTTTACTTTACATCAGCACAATTTTGGAACCAAAATTTTTTTTTGTTAGAAAGTTATAAGGGTTAAAATTTGACCATCAATTTCTCATTTTTGCAAAACCATTTTATTTTTACGGACCACATCACATTTGAAGCCACTTTGAGGGGTCTATATGATAGAAAATACCCAAATGTGACACCATTCTAAAAACTGCACCCCTTAAAGTGCTCAAAGCCACATTCAAGAAGTTTATTAACCCTTTAGGTGCGTCACAGGAATTTTTGAATATTTAAAAAAATGAACATCTAACTTTTTCTCACAAAAAAAATATTTCAGGTTCAATTTTTTTTATTTTACCAAGGGTAACAGGAGAAATTGGACTGCAAAAGTTATTGTGCAATTTGTCCTGAGTACGCTGATACCTGATATCTGGGGGGGAACCACTGTTTCGGCGCATGGCAGAGCTCAGAATGGAAGGAGCGCCGTTTGAGTTTTTCAAGCAAAATTGGCTTGAATTCAGATCGGATGCCATGTCATGTTTAGAGAGCCCCTGATGTACCTAAACAGTGGAAACCCCCCACAAGTGATCCCATTTTGGAAACTAGACCCCCCAAGGAACTTATATAGATATGTGGTGAGAACTTTGAACCCACAAGGGCTTCACAGAAGTTTATAACGTACAGCGGTACAATTACAAAATCATATTTTTTCCACAAAAATGATCTTTTCACCCCCAATTTTTATTTTCCCAAGGGTAACAGGACCCTAAAAGTTATTGTGCAATTTGTCCTGAGTACGCTGATACCCCACGTGTGGAGGTAAACCACTATTTGGGCGCATGGCAGAGCTCGGAAGGGAAGCAGCATCATTTGACGTTTTTGGCTGGAATTGAGATCGGACACCATGACGCGATTGGAAAACCCCTGATGTACCAAAACAGTGGAAGCCCCCACAAATGACACCATTTTGGAAACTAGACCCCCCTAGGAACTTATCTAGATGTGTGGTGAGAACTTTGAACCCCCAAGGGCTTCACAGAAGTTTATAACATACAGCCGTACAATTAAAAAATCATATTTTTTCCACAAAAATGATCTTTTCACCCTCAATTCTTATTTTTCCATGGGTAACAGGACAATAAAAGTTATTGTGCAATTTGTCCTGAGTATGCTGATACCCCACATGTGGGGGTAAACCACTATTTGGGTGCATGGCAGAGCTCGGAAGGGAAGCAGCGCCATTTGGCGTTTTTGGCTGGAATTGAGATCGGACACCATGTCGCGATTGGAAAACCCATGATGTACCAAAACAGTGGAAACCCCTCACAAATGACACCATTTTGGAAACTAGACCCACCCAAGGAACTTATCTAGATGTGTGGTGAGCACTTTGAAGCCCCCAGTGCTTCACAGAAGTTTATAATGCCCTGGCGTGAAAATACAAAATTTGTATTTTTTTCACAAACATGATCTTTTAGTCACCATTTTTTTTTATTTTGCCAAGGGTACCAGGAGAAATTGGACCATAAATGTTGTTGTCCAATTTGTCCTGAGTACGTTGATACCCCATATGTGGGAGAAAACTACTGTATGGGCTCGGAAGGGAAGTAGTCACGTTTTGGAATGCAGACTTTGATGGAATGGTCTGTGGGTGTCATGTGCGTTTGGAGAACCCCTGATGTACCTAAACTATTGAAACTCCCCACAAATGACCCCAATTTGGACACTAGACCCCCCACGGAACTTATCTAGATGTGTGGTGAGCACTTTGAACCCCCAAGGGCTTCACAGAAATGTATAATGCCCGGGCATGATAATAAAAAAATTGTATTTTTTCCACAAACAAGATCAATTAGTCCCCAATTTTTTTATTTTGCCAAGGGTAACAGGAGAAATTGAACCCCAAAAGTTGTTGTCCCATTTGTACTGAGTACGCTGACACCCCATTTGTGGGAGAAAACTACTGTATGGACACACGTCGGGGCTCGGAAGGGAAGTAGTGACGTTTTGGAATGCAGACTTTGATGGAATGGTCTGCGGGTGTCATGTGCATTTGGAGAGCCCCTGATGTACATAAACTATTGAAACTCCCCACAAGTGTCCCCATTTTGGACACTAGACCCCCCACGGAACTTGTCTAGATGTGTGGTGAGCACTTTGAACCCCCAAGTGCTTCACAGAAGTTTATAACGCCCGGGTGTGAAAATAAAAAAATCTTTTTTTTCCACAAAAATGATATTTTTGCCCACAATTTTTCCTAAGGTTAACAGGAGAAATTGGACCCCAAAAGTTGTTTTGCAATTTGTCCTGAGTATGCTGATACCCTACATGTGGGGGTAAAACACTGTTTGGGCACATGGCAGAGCTTGGAAGGGAAGGAGCACCATTTGACTTTTTCAACTCAGAATTGGCTGGAATTGAGATCAGACGCCATGTTGCATTTGGAGAGCACCTGATGTGCTCAAACAGTGGAAACCCCAAATTCTAACTCCAACCCCAACCCCAACACACCCCTAACCCTAATCTCAGCCCTTACCCTAGCCCTAACCCTAGCCCTATCCCTAACCCTAATGGGAAAATGGAAATAAATACATTTTCTTTTAGTTCTATTATCTTTCCCTAACTAAGGGGGTGATAACGGGGGGTTTGATTTACTGTTTATGGCGGTTGTTATGTTTGGCAGCTGTCACCCGCTAAAAGACGCTTTTTATTGTAAAAATAGTTTTTGCATCACCACATATTGAGAGCTATTATTTTTCCGTATTTTGACCCACCGAGTCATGTGAAGTCTTATTTTTTGCGGGACGAGTTGACGTTTTTATTGGTACCATTTTCGGGCACGTGACATGTTTTGATCGCTTTTTTTTCCGATTTTTGGGACGCAGAATGAACAAAAACCAGCGTTTCATGAATTTCTTTTGGGGTGGTGCGTTTACACCATTCCGCGTGCGGTAAAATTGATAAAGCAGTTTTATTCTTCGGGTCAGTACGGTTACAGCGATACCTCATTTAGTTCGTTTTTTATGTTTTGGCGGTTTTATGCAATGAAAACTATTTTATATAAAAAATTATTATTTTTGCATCGCTTTATTCTGCGAGCTATAACTTTTTTATTTTTTTGCTGATGATGCTGTATCGCAGCTCGTTTTTTGCAGAACAAGATGACGTTTTCAGCGGTACCATGCATATTTATATGCGTCTTTTTGATCGCGCGTTAATGCACTTTTTGTTTGGCGGTATGATAATAAATCATTATTTTTTGCTTCGTTTTTTATTTTTATTTATTAAAGGGTTTGCTAAAGGGGTTAACTAATGGGACAGTTTTATACGGCAGGTTGTTACGGATGCGGCGATACCTAATATGTGTACTTTTATTGTTTTTTTTATTTCCAAAAAATGGATTTATTGGGGGAATATTTTTTTTTCTAATTTATTTGGCGATTTTTTTAAAAATTATTTTAACACTTTTTTTTTTAACTTTATTACATAGTCCCAGGTGGGACATCACTGTCCTGTGACAGATCGCTGATCTGTCACATCACAGATCACTGTGACAGATCAGCGATCTGTCACAGGCACTGCCGCAGACTTCCTCATGCCTGCGCTTTGCAGGCACTGAGGAAGTCAGCTCCCTACAGGCCCCCGGAGGCCCCCGTCGCCATCTTGGATTCGGGGGCCTGCAGGGAAGGAGGCCCCCACAGCAGCGCTGCACATTGCGCTGCCGTGGGGGGCTCAGGGAAGCATGGAGGGAGCCCCCTCCCTGCCGATGCTTCCCTTTAACCCCCCGGTACACCGCGATCGTGTTTGATCGCGGTGTGCAAGGGGTTAACGTGTCGGGGGTGGTCCGTGACCGCCCCTGACACATTGTGCCGGGTGTCAGCTGTAATAATCAGCTGACACCCGACCGCGATCAGCGGCGCTCACCACGTGGGTGCCGCTGATCGCGCTAGACGTACTATCCCGTCCATGGGCTTAGGGGCCCGAGTCCCATGGACGGGATAGTACGTCTGATGTCAGAAAGGGGTTAAATAGCTGCAGCCCATGTTATCCATGGCCACTGGGCATCATTGCAGTGGGCCAGTACAGGAGAAGAAAGATGTGACAGTAGTCAGTTGGTCTGTGGAGTTGAAGGAAGTTGGAGCTTCGATGAGAACGGTATAGATGGGCCGGATGCTTTACCAAAGGCAACCAAAATCGGGTGGCTGATGATTTTGAGTCTGGGGCGAAACAGGCAGAGGAATTGTCATCATGGCAAGGTTAGGCCAGGAAGGATCTGAGGAGCAGTCTAAGACAGTCCTGGCCTCCCCATAGAGAATCTATGAGGTATTGTCAAAACGAAGATGAGAGACACCAGACGCAACAACGCAGATGAGCTGAAGGATGCTATCAAATTAACCTGGGCTTCCATAACACCTCAGCAGTGCTACAGACTGATCACCTCCATGTCATGCCTCATTGATGCAGTAATTGATGCCAAAGGAGCCCCAACCAAGTATTGAGAGCATTTACTGAATATACATTTCAGTAGGCCAACATTTCGGATTTTAACCCCTTTCTGACATCAGACGTACTATCCCGTCCATGGGACCCGGGACCCTATGCCCATGGATGGGATAGTACGTCTAGCGCGATTAGCGGTGCCCACGTGGTGAGCGCCGCTGATCGTGGCCGGGTGTCAGCTGATTATCACAGCTGATACCCGGCACTATGTGTCAGGGGCGGTCCCTGACACGTTAACCCCTTGCACACCGCGATCAAACACGATTGCGGTGTACCGAGGGTTAAAGGGAAGCATCGGTAGGGAGAGGGCTCCCTCCGTGCTTCCCTGAGCCCCCCAGAGCAGCGCAATGTGCAGGGCTGCTGTGGGGGGCTCTTTCCCTGCAGGTCCCCGGATCCAAGATGGCGACGGGGATCTTCGGGGGCCTGCAGGGAGCTGACTTCCTCAGTGCCTGCAAAGCGCAGGCAAAGAGGAAACCTGCACACTGCCTGTGACAGATTGCTGATCTGTCACAGTGATCTGACAGATCAGCGATCTGTCACAGGACAGTGATGACCCCCCTGGGACAACCTAATAAAGTTTAAAAAAAAAAGAAAAAAGTGTAAAAAGAATTTTAAAAAAATCGCTAAATAAATAAAAAAAAAAATTTCCCTAATAAATTAATTTTATAGAAAAAAAACAAAAAAAACAATAAAAGTACACATATTTGGTATAGCCGCATCTGTAACGACCTGCCCTATAAAATTGTTCCATTAGTTAACCCCTTTAGTGAACCCCTTAAAAAATAAAAATAAAAAACTAAGCAAAAAATAATGATTTATTATCATACTGCCGAACAAAAAGTGCAATAACGCACGATCAAAAAGACGCATATAAATATCCATGGTACCGATGAAAACGTTATCTTGTCCCGCAAAAAACAAGCTGTCACACAGCTTCATCAGAGAAAAAGTAAAAAAGTTATAGCTCGCAGAATAAAGCGATGCAAAAATAAATATTTTTATATAAAATAGTTTTTATTGCATAAAAGCGCAAAAACGTAAAAGACATATGAGGTATCGCTGTAACCGTACTGACCTGAAGAATAAAACAGCTTTATCAATTTTACCGCACGTGGAACGGTGTAATCGCACTCCACAAAAGAAATTCATGAAACGCTGGTTTTTGTTCATTCTGCGTCACAAAAATCGGAATAAAAAGCGATCAAAAAATGTCACTTCCCGAAAATGATACCAATAAAAACGTCAACTCATCCCGCAAAAAATAAGACCTTACATGACTCAGTGGGTCAAAATGTGGAAAAATTATAGCTCTCAATATGTGGTGATGCAAAAACTATTTTTACAATAAAAAGCGTCTTTTAGCGTGACAGCTGCCAAAAATAAAAACCGCCATAAATAGTAAATCAAACCTCCCATTATCACCCCCTTAGTTAGGGAAAAATAATAAAATAAAAAAATGTATTTATTTCCATTTTCCCATTAGGGTTAGGGCTAGGGCTAGGGTTATGGCTAGGGCTAGGGCTGAGATTAGGGTTAGGGGTGTGTTGGGGTTAGGGTTGGAGTTAGAATTGGGGGGTTTCCACTGTTTGAGCACATCAGGTGCTCTCCAAACGCAACATGGCGTCTGATCTCAATTCCAGCCAATTCTGTGTTGAAAAAGTCAAATGGTGCTCCTTCCCTTCCAAGCTCTGCCATGCGCCCCACATATGGGGTATCAGCCTACTCAGGACAAATTGCAAAACAACTTTTGGGGTCCTATTTCTCCTGTTGCCCTTAGGAAAATAAAAAATTGGGGGCAAAAATATCATTTTTGTGGGAAAAAATATGATTTTTTTTCACGCCTGGGCATTATAAACGTCTGTGAAGCCCTTGGGGGTTCAAAGTGCTCACCAAACATCTAGATAAGTTCCTTTGGGGGTCTAGTTTCCAAAGTGGTGTCATTTGTGGGGAGTTTCCACTGTTTAGGGACATCAGGGGCTCTCCAAAGGCAACATGACACTCGCAGACTATTCAATCAAAGTCTGCATTCCAAAACGTCACTACTTCCCTTCTGAGCCCCGACGTGTGCCCATACAGTAGTTTTCTCCCACATATGGGGTATCAGTGTACTCAGGACATATTGGACAGCAGCATTTGTGGTCCATTTTCTCCTGGTATCCTTGGGAAAATAAAAAAATTGGGGACTAAATGATCATGTTTGTGGAAAACATACGATTTTTTTATTTTCATGCCCCGGCATTATAAATTTCTGTGAAGCCCTTGGGGGTTCAAAGTGCTCACCACACATCTAGATAAGTTCCTTGGGGGGTCTAGTTTCCAAAATGGTGTCAGTTGTGGGGGGTTTCCACTGTTTAGGTACATCAGGGGCTCTCCAAAGGCAACATGACACCCGCAGACCATTCAACCAAAGTCTGCATTCCAAAACGTCACTACTTCCCTTCCGAGTCCCGACGTGTGCACATACAGTAGTTTTCTCCCACATATGGGGTATCAGTGTACTCAGGACAAATTGGACAGCAACTTTTGGGGTCCAATTTCTCCTGGTACCCTTGGAAAAATAAAAAAAGGGGACTAAATGATCATGTTTGTGGAAAAAATACGATTTTTTTATTTTCACACCCGGGCATTATAAACTTCTGTGAAGCTCTTGGGGGTTCAAAGTGCTCACCACACATCTAGATAAGTTCCTTAGGGGGTCTAGTTTCCAAAATGGTGTCATTTGTGGGGGGTTTCCACTGTTTAGGTACATCAGGGGCTCTCCAAAGGCAACATGACACCCGCAGACCATTCCATCAAAGTCTGAATTCCAAAACGTTGCTACTTCCCTTCCGAGTCCCGACGTGTGCACATACTGTACAGTAGTTTTCTCCCACATATGGGGTATCAGTGTACTCAGGACAAATTGGACAACAACTTTTGGGGTCCAATTTCTCCTGGTACCCTTGGGAAAATAAAAAAATTAGGGACTAAATGATCATGTTTGTGGAAAAAATACGATTTTTTTATTTTCATGCCCCGGCATTATAAATTTCTGTGAAGCCCTTGGGGGTTCAAAGTGCTCACCACACATCTAGATAAGTTCCTTAGGGGGTCTACTTTCCAAAATGGGGTCACTTGTGGGGGGATTCCACTGTTTAGGTACATCAGGGGCTCTCCAAATGTGACATTGTGTCCGATCAGAATTCCAGCCAATTTTGCATTGAAAAAGTCAAACGGCGCTCCTTCCCATGGAGTTCTGCCATGCGCCGAAACAGTGGTTCCCCCCCACATATCAGGTATCAGCGTGCTCAGGAGAAATTGGACAATAACTTTTCCCATCCAATTTCTCCTTGTACATTTGGTAAAATAAAAAAAATTGAACCTGAAATATTTTTTTTGTGAAAAAAAGTTAAATGTTCATTTTTTTAAATATTCAAAAAATTCCTGTGAAGCACCTGAAGGGTTAATAAACTTCTTGAATGTGGTTTTGAGCACCTTGAGTCATGCAGTTTTTAGAATGGTGTCACTTTTGGGTATTTTCTATCATATAGACCCCTCAAAGGGGCTTCAAATGCGATGTGGTCCGTAAAAATAAAATGGTGTTGTAAAAATGAGAAATCGCTGGTCAACTTTTAACCCTTATATCTTCCTAAGAAAAAAAATTTTGGTTCCAAAATTGTGCTGATGTAAAGTAAACATGTGGGAAATGTTACTTATTAAGTTTTTTGTGTGCTGCATCTCTGATTTAAGGGCATAAAAATTCAAAGTTGGAAAATTGCAAATTTTCAAAATTTTCGCCAAATTTCCATTTTTTCACAAATAAACGCAAGTTATTTGAATGAAATTTTACCACTAACATGAAGTACAATATGTCACGAGAAAACAATGTCAGAATCACCGGGATCCATGGAAACGTTTCAGAGTTATTACCTCATAAAGGGACAGTGGTCAGAATTGTAAAAATTGGCCTGGTCATGAACGTGCAAAGCACCCTTGGGGGTAAAGGTGTTAAAATAATTTTTTCAAGCTGGTGTTATAAAGTATTTTAATTTACTGAGGCAATGACTTTTGGGTTTTTTAATGGGCTGTAAGCCATAATCATCAACATTAACAGAAATAAACACTTGAAATACATCACTCTGTTTGTAATGACTCTATATATTATATGAGTTTCACTTTTTTATTGAAGAACTGAAATAAATTAACTTTTTGATGATATTCTAATTTTGTGAGATGCACCTGTATGTTCCTAACTTCTCTGCAACCCATGCTCCTTATTTTTTCTGCGCCTGTTTACAGTGAGATAGGGAAGGACACATACCCACAAAATGGCCCTTTCTACCACAGTACAAACATACTTCCCTTTTACACCAAGCAACATACGGCTTTCCAGAACTAGTTGCCCGACCCAACTGCATAGATTCTTCATATGACGCAGACCAGGTTTCCCTTGGCCCAGGTCTTCAAACACAATGGGGTGTCTATTAACCCCTTCATGACCCAGCCTATTTTGACCTTAATGACCTTGCCATTTTTTGCAATTCTGACCAGTGTCCCTTTATGAGGTAATAACTCTGGAACGCTTCAATGCATCCTAGCGATTCTGAGATTGTTTGTTCGTGACATATTGGGCTTCATGTTAGTGGTAAATTTAGGTCGATAATTTTTGCATTTATTTGAGAAAAAATCAGAAATTTGGTGAAAAATTTCACAATTTTCAAATTTTGAATTTTTATTCTGTTAAACTAGAGAGTTATGTGACACAAAATAGTTACTAAATAACATTTCCCACATGTCTACTTTACATCAGCACAATTTTGGAAACAAATTTTTTTTTGTTAGAAAGTAATAAGGGTTAAAAGTTGACCAGCGATTTCTCATTTTTACAACAAAATTTACAAAACCATTTTCTTTTAGGGACCACCTCACATTTGAAGTCACTTTGAGGGGTCTATATGGCAGAAAATACCCAAAAGTGACACCATTCTAAAAACTGAACCCCTCAAGCTACTCAAAACTACATTCTAGAAGATTATTAACCCTTCAGGTGCTTCACAGGAACTAAAGCAACGTGGAAGGAAAAAAAGGACATTTTAATTTTGCCAACACAAATTTTCTTTTAGCATCATTTTTTTCATTTTCACATGGGCAACAGGATAAAATGGATCCTAAAATTTGTTGGGCAATTTCTCCTGAGTACAGCGATACCTCATATGTGGTCATAAACCACTGTTTGTGCGCACGGCAAGGCCCGGAAGGGAAGGAGCACATTTGACTTTTTGAATGGAAAATATGCTGGAATATTTGGCGCTTGCCATGTCACGTTTGGAAAGTCGCTGTGTGCCTAAACACTGGAGCTTCCCCACAAGTGACCCCATTTTGGAAACTAGACCCCCCAAGGAACTTATCTAGATGCATAGTGACCGCTTTGAACCCCCAGGTGCTTCACAAATTGATCCGTAAAAAAAGTACTTTTTTTTCACAAAAATTATCTTTTAGCCTCAGTTTTTCATTTTCACATGGGCAACAGGAAAAATGGATCCTAAGATCTGTTGGGCAATTTCTCCTGAGCTCGCCAATACCTCATATTGTGTTCATAAACCACTGTTTGGGCGCACGGCAGGGTCCAGAAGGGAAGGAGCACCATTTGACCTTTTTGAATGGAAAATTAGCTCCAATCGTTATTGGACACCATGTCGCATTTGGAGAGCCCCTGTGTACCTAAACATTGGAGCTCCCCTGACAACTGACACCATTTTGGAAACTAGACCCCTTAAGGAACTTATCTAGATGTGTAGTGAGCACTTTGAACCCCCAAGTGCTTCACAAAAGTTTATAACGTAGAGCAGTGAAAATAAAAAATCATTTTTTTTCCTCAAAAATGATTTTTTAGCACGCTATTTTTTTATTTTCACTAGGGTAACAGGAGAAATTGAACCACAAAAGTTGTTGTCCAGTTTGTCCTGAGTATGCTGGTACCCCATATTTGGGGGGAACCACTGTTTGGGCGCACGGCAGGGGTCAGAAGGGAAGGAGTGCCATTTGACTTTTTGAAATTAAAATTAGCTCCAATAGTTAGCGGACACCATGTCGTGTTTGTAGATCCCCTGTGTGCCTAAACTTTGGATCTCCCCCACAAATGACCCCATTTGGGAAACTAGACCCCCTAAGGAACTTATCTAGATGCATAGTGAGCACTTTGAACCCCCAGGTGCTTCACAGAATTTTATAATGCAGAGCCGTGAAAATAAAAAATATTTTTTTTTCCTAAAAAAAATGTTTTTTAGTCGGCAATTTTTTATTTTCACAAGGGTAACAGGAGAAATTGGACCCCAAAAGTTGTTGTACAGTTTGTCCTGAGTACGCTGGTACCCCACATGTGGGGGGAACCACTGTTTGGACACATGTCGGGGCTCAGCAGGGAAGTAGTGACATTTTGAAATGCTGACTTTGATGGCAAGGTCTGCGGGCGTCATGTTACATTTGCAGAGCCCCTGTGTGCCTAAACAGTAGAAACCTCCCACATTTGACCTCATTTTGGAAACTTGTCTGTTATGAGTTCATTTTCCCCTTCACCGTTGATGTCTGATGAACTCCCTCTGCTGGTGAAGAGAGGTAGTGAAATTGACTGGGTTGGGAAGAACCGGTCATCTGAACAGGTGGAGCCTGATTGGACACCCGGAATCACTGAGTGGATATAAGGCAGCCGACGCCCTACAGGGGTGCTGGTGATCCTTTCTGCTCTGAGCTCTTGCAAACCAGTTCAGTACCTGTCTTCTGAAAGCTAAGTATTTGCTCTCTTATTTTTCCATGAGATATTGTCTGTTTACTTAGTGTTTGTGTTCTGCCTGCCCTTGTTGGCACAGGCTGAGCTCCATTTTTGTCTCTGGTCAAGTTGATCTTTTGCTCAGTCTTCAGAATATACCTGAGTGCTGATATAGTGTTTTTGAAGTCTAGTGACTTCAGGGCCTTTTTTCTATCAGACGTGTTGGACATTATTTTGGCAGAATTTTTGAGGATTGCAGCCAGCATCTTTTCTGTCCTTTCCTATTTAGTTAGTTTGGCCACATCATTTGCTCAACCTGTCTTTCTGTCTGCGTTTGTGCTTTCATCTGCTTTTCACCGACAATACATGTTGGGGGCTGTCTATTGCTTTGGGGTCTGCTCTGGGGCAGTTTAGATTTCCCCTTTCTTTCTTTAGGCTTATTTAGTTCTCCGGCTGTGAACGAGGGGTCTAGGGCACCGTAGGAACCCCCCACGGCTACTGTTAGTTGTGTGAATAGGATCTGGGGTCTTCAATCCGATAGCTACCAACCTCTCCGGTTTTCTGGACTTAGCTTGTATTTTTGTTTTTTCCTCCTTCGGTGACTCATTCATAGCAGAATCACCAGCCATACCGCAGATTCTAGGGTACTCAATAGCAGGAAAGAATTGTAAAAAAATAAATAAATAAAAAAGGGTCAGAATTTTTTTTTTGTTTTGTTTTTGTGTATATTTTTTCCTCTATGTCTTTGAGGCCGTAGGGGGAATTTTTTTTCTTCTCAATGGAGATGAAGCAATTGTCTGATCATGTGGAGCAGCTCGCTGCTGAAGTGCGGGGAATTTCCGCCTATCTTGCTCATTCACATGTTGCTGAACCAAAGATCCCTACTCCTGATGTGTTTTTTGGGGATCTGTCTAAATTTTTGAACCTTAAGAATAATTGTAAATTATTTTTTGCCTTGAAGCCTAACTCATCAGGGAGCTCCGCGCTGCAGGTTAAAATTGTCATCTCTTTGCTGCGCGGCGATCCTCAGGATTGGGCGCTTTCTTTGAAGCCTGATAATCCTAATCTAGCTAATGTGAACACATTTTTTCAAGCCTTAGGGCTGTTGTATGATGAACCTCATGCTATTGATCAGGCTGAAAAGGCCCTGTTGGCATTGAGCCAGGGTCAGGATTCTGCAGAGTTGTACTGTCAAAAATTCTGAAAGTGGGCAGTCCTTACTACTTGGAATGATGGGGCCTTGGCAGCTCTCTTTCGGAAGGGTTTGTCAGAAACCGCAAAAGATACTATGGTGGGATTTCCTGTTCCCTCTGGTCTTGACGATTCTATGTCATTAGCCATTCAGGTTGATCGGCGTTTGCGCGAACGCAAAACTGCACGAGAGGTGTTGCCACCTGTTGAACAAATGTCTGATCCTATGCAATGTGATGGAGTTTTGTCTAGGGCGCAACGTCAGGAGTTCAGAAGGCGTAATAAGCTGTGTTTTTTCTGTGGAGATGCTTCGCATAATATTTCTGTCTGCCCTAAACGAGAGAAACGTTTTGCACACACATTTTCTGTGGGCGGTGTTCAACCTAAGTTTCTTCTGGCAATTACTCTGATCTGCTCCCTGTCCACATTTTCCGCTAAGGCTTTCGTGGATTCGGGAGCAGCTCTGAACCTGATGGACTTGGATTTTGCTAAACACTGTGGATTTCCTATGACACCTCTGCGGACGCCTATCCCTTTGAGGGGTATTGATGCTACTCCTTTGGTGAAGAATAAACCTCAGTTTTGGACTCAGGTGGTAATGCGGGTCGCCCCAGATCATCAAGAAAATTGCAGTTTCTTGGTGTTGCATAATCTGCATGATACCATTGTTCTGGGGTTTCCCTGGTTACAAATCCACAATCCAGTTTTGGATTGAAAATCTGTGTCTGTGGTGAGTTGGGGTTGTCGGTGTGCCCTTAGTGACGCTCCTGTTTTCTCCACCTCTCCCCAGTCGCATGATGTTCCTGACTATTTGGCTGATTTTTATGATGTATTTAGTGAGAATGAGTCTGTGTCTTTGCCTCCTCATAAGAGTTATGACTGTGCAATTGAGCTGAGCCCTGGGTGTAAATTTCCCAAGGGTCGACTTTTCAATTTATCTGTACCCGAGCACGAGGCTATGCGATCCTATATTAAGTAGTCGTTGGAGAAGGGTCATATTAGACCATCCTCTTCACCCTTAGGTGCTGGGGTTTTTTTCGTGGCCAAGAAGGATGGTTCATTAAGGCCTTGTATTGACTATCGTTCCCTCAACAAAATTACTGTTAAATATCAGTATCCGTTACCCCTGATTTCTGATCTATTCTCTAGAGTTAAAGGTGCTTGCTGGTTTACCAAGCTTGACCTCAGGGGGGCGTATAATCTTATTCGCATTAAGCATGGGGATGAATGGAAGACGGCGTTTAATACTCCGGAGGGACATTTTGAGTACCTGGTGATGCCTTTTGGGCTCACTAATGCCCCTTCTGTCTTCCAATGCTTCATGAATGACATTTTCCGAGACTTTGTGGATAAATTTTTGATTATCTATCTGGATGATATTTTGATCTTCTCCAAGGATTGGGATTCTCATGTGGAACATGTTCGGACTGTGTTCCGGATCTTGAGGGAGAATTCCCTGTATGTCAAAGGATCGAAATGCCTTTTTGGGGTACAGAGGATTTCATTTTTGGGATTTATTTTGTCTCCATCAACTATTGAAATGGACCCGGCCAAGGTACAGGCCATTTATGATTGGGTTCAGCCCACTTCTTTGAAGGCCCTCCAGAAGTTTTTGGGTTTTGCCAATTTTTATCGGAAATTTATAGCAAAATTTTCTAGTATTGCCAAGCCATTGACTGATCTGACTAAGAAGGGTGCTGATGTGTTGAATTGGTCTCCGGAGGCTGTTTCTTCCTTACAGGAGCTGAAGCGAAGATTCACTTCTGCCCTGGTTTTGCGGCAACCTGATTTCTCACTCCCGTTCCAGGTATAGGTGGACGCTTCTGAGATTGGTGCAGGAGATGTTTTGTCCCAAAAGGATCCTGTAACATCTAAAATGAATCCCTGTGCTTTCTTTTCCCGAAAGTTCTCTCCATCTGAACGTAACTATGATGTGGGGAATCGGGAACTGTTAGCCATCAAATGGGTATTTGAGGAGTGGAGACATTTGTTGGAGGGAGCTAAACATCAAGTCGTGGTCCTCACTGACTACAAGAATTTGATTTACCTGGAGTCGGCCAAACGCTTGAACCCTAGACAGGCTAGGTGGGCCTTGTTTTTTACACGTTTTGATTTTGTGGTCTCTTTTCTTCCTGGCACTAAGAATGTCAAGGCTGACGCTCTCTCTAGGAGCTACTTTGCTGATTCTCCTGTGGTGACCAAGCCTGCTACCATCTTAGGCGAAGGGGTAGTTCTTTCTGCCATCTCCACCGATTTGAGACGTGCTCTGGAAGAGTTCCAGGAGGACAAACCTGAGCATTGTCCCAGTGGAAAGTTGTATGCTCCTGACCAGTGGAAGAAGAGAGTGATGTCTGAAGTTCATTTCTCTGCATTGGCTGGTCATCCAGGTCTTTTTGGTACTAGAGATCTAGTGAGTCGGTCTTTTTGGTGGCCCGCCTTGTCTCGTGATGTCAAGAATTTTGTGCAGTCCTGTGGGACTTGCTCCCGGTCTAAACCTTGTTCTCGCTCTAGTGGGTTATTGATGCCTTTGCCGGTCCCCAGGAGGCCATGGACCAATATTTCAATGTATTTCATCTCTGATATGCCTGTCTCTCAGAGAATGACTGTTATTTGGGTGATTTGTGATAGGTTCTCTAAGATGGTTCATCTTGTACCACTCCCTAAGTTGCCATCTTCCTCTGAGTTGGTGCCCCTGTTTTTGCAACAGGTGGTTCGCTTGCACGGGATTCCTGAGAACATTGTATCTGACAGAGGAGTTCAATTTGTGTCTAGATTTTGGAGGACTTTCTGTTCCAAGCTGGGAATTCAGTTGTCCTTCTCCTCTGCTTTTCACCCTCACACCAATGGGCAGACGGAGAGAACAAACCAGACCTTGGAGTCGTATTTGAGATGTTTTATTTCCGCTGATCAGGATGATTGGGTTTCATTTTTGCCTTTGGCCGAATTTGCTTTAAATAATAGAGCTAGTTCTGCCACTTTGATGTCACCTTTTTTTGTAACTTTGGGTTTCATCCTCAATTTTCTTCAGGGCAGGTGGAGTCGGCCTGCCCAGGTGTTGACACTGTGGAGAGAATGCACCAGATCTGGGACCAAGTGGTGGATAAGTTATCTCTCTCCCAGGAAAAGGCCCAGCGGTTTTCCAACCGACATAGGACCGTTGGTCCCCAGTTTAAGGTTGGTGATATGGTTTGGTTATCATCAAAAAATATCGCTATGAAGGTGGCTTCTCCTAAGTTTAAGCCTAGATTTATTGGACCTTACAAGATTTTGGAGATTATTAATCCGGTCTCTTTTCGTTTGGCTCTTCCTGTCACATTTAAAATCCATAATGTGTTTCATAAGTCCTTGTTGAAGAGGTTTGTTGAACCAGTTATTCCTGGGGTGGCACCTCCGGACCCTGTATTGGTTGATGGTAACATGGAATATGAGGTAGAGAAGATACTGGATTCCCGTCTGGCTAGACGGAGACTCCAGTATTTGGTTAAGTGGAAGGGTTATGGTCAGGAGGATAATTCCTGGGTCTCTGCCTCTGATATTCATGCCAAAAGATTGGTGCGTGCCTTTCATCGGGCTCACCCTGATCACCCTGGTGGCGTGGATGAGGGTTCGGTGACCCCTCCTCAAGGGGAGGTACTGTTGTGAGTTCATTTTCCCCTTCACCATTGAGGTCTGATGAACTCCCTCTTCTGGTGAAGGAAGGTAGTGAGGCTGATTACCAAGCACCTGAGCAGGATGATGATGACTGGGTGACTGGAATAGCTGACTGGATATAAGGCAGCCGCCGCCCTTCTGCCTTGCTGGTGATCTCTCTGAGGGATTCTAGGAGACCAGTCTGATTCCTGCACCTCAAAAGCTAAGTTTTCTGCTCTGCTTTTAGCATTTGTGTTTTGGTTTTGTTTTGCCTTGTTTTTCTGGATTTCTGCCATTCCCAGCTGGGGTTAGCTGAATTCCTTTTTGCTCTGTCTTCAGAAAATACCTGAGTACTAATATAGTCTTTTTGAAGCCTAGCGTCTTCAGGGCTTTTTTCCCTATCAGTCTGTTGGCTCTTGTTTTGATAGGGTTTTGGTGGATTGCAGACAGCAGCTTTTCTATCCTTTCCTATTTAGTTAGCTTGGGCCCCATCATTTGCTCAGCCTATCTTTCTATCTGTGTGAGTGTTTTTTCATCTTGCTTCACCGTCATTATATGTTGGGGGCTGCCTGTTGCTTTGGGGTCTGCTCTGGGGCAGTTTAGATTTCCCTTTCTGTCTTTAGGCTATTCAGTTCTCCGGCTGTGATCGAGGGGTCTAGGGCACCGTAGGAACCCCCCACGGCTACTGCTAGTTGTTGTTGATAGGTTCAGGGGTCTGCAATTCGATAGCTGCCAACTTCTCTAGTTTTCTGGACTTAGCTAGTATTTCTGTTTTTGCCTCCTACGGTGACTCATTCATAACAGATCCCACACTAGGACACTCCGAAGAGCTCTTTACATTATTTATTGATTGTGGCCTTTCAACCTGCATGCTTCAAAGGCACAGCAGGAGATGCTGTTTAGTGATGGACAAATCTTAGGCAGCCACTACCACAAGAATATGATGGTGGGGAATGGCAAATTTGAGATAAGGAGGAGGAAGATGATGATGCGACACTGTTGCAGCTATGTCTTGTAGTTAAGTCACAAAGTCAGGAACACTAGGGCGCAGTGGTGAAAGACAAGGTGGTGGAGGATGAAGTAACTGACACAACCTGGGAAGCTGGCATGTAATGCAACTTCAGTAGTGCTGATGGGGAGAGATTGGCAGCACCAAAGCAGACAGTAAGAGGCAGTGGGGTGACCAGAGGAACAGGGTGGGAAACTGTTCCGCAGAGCACTGACACTCCAGAATTTCTTTGTCAAAGAGTTAGATGTTCCCCAGTCTGGGACCTTTTTAAAAAGAATTCTGAGACAAAATAAATGGCCATTTGCAACCTGTGCCATACCAAGATCAGCAGGGGCCTGACCACTAAAAACGTAACCACCATCAGCATGATCATGCACATGTCATCTAAGCACCTGACTTGGTGGGACCAACGCTTGGGTCCAAAGTTGGTGCCATCGGGTGACACCATTGCCTTTTCCCCTGTGCTAGGTGTTTACTAATCCCCTGTCCAAAAAAATGGCATAGATGCCTCCTGCCCTGCATATATAAACATCACCCGTGTCCTAACCAAAGCATTTACTGACATTGTCCACTTAATGACCAACATGTGTACAATCGCTTATGGACAGGGATGTTACATTTCTCTGATGTAAAACTAGGTGAACATTGTGGAGGCTTGGGCCAAGTTCTACCCTAGCATGGCACATGTGCTCCAGATGCCAAAATTTGCTGGTCCCGCTTCTATTAGGATTTCCACCTCTTAGAGAAGTTCCTGCACCCCTCCTTTTCCTCCTTATCCTTCATCTATAATGTGTTATCTCAGAGCACGTTGTCAACATCAGCCAGATGCTGGAAGCTTTGCAGCACTGCCTCAGCGAAGCAGCAACATTCTCTGCTGAAGCTAATTTGTCTAGGATACAAAACGCACACGGCAGTTACTTAAAGGAATAACAGACCTCACAGATCTGTGGTTTTTGCTGCTGAACCTCCAACTAGGCATGGACGTGTGTGATAATGGGCATAATCTGGGGGCATCTGAGAAGCTTGGCAAGCTCACACACGTACCATGCTTGGCACATGTGCTCAACTTGGTAGTTCAGCGGTTTCTGAAAACATGCCCAGATTTTCCAGAGTTTCTGGCCCATTTCCGCAAGTGGGCTACAGCTGTCGCCGCACACTAGATGCTACAAACTATTTTTAAATTCAGATCCCTTACTGTTTAATGTTGACAGCAGAAGACTTTTTTGTGGCCTATAGGTCAGGTCTCTAATAGAGTTGAGCAAAACGGGTCTGTCAAATTCAAAAGTCGGCGACTTTCACTGAAGTCGGGTTTCATGAAACGAAACCCGACCATAGCGTGAGGTCGGCCACGAGGTCGGCGACCAGAGCGCCAAATTCGCGTTTCAAATGATGCTTCCAGCGCCCTTTTTCAGCCAATGATGGAGGACGCACACTGTGGGCAACGCGATGACAAAGGCATCGGTCACCACCATCTTTGAGAAGGGCATGCAAGTGATTGGCTGGCTTTGTGTGGCATCACAGGGGCTATAAAAGGGCGTACACACCGACCGCCATCTTACTTCTGCCGATCTTAGCATTAGGGAGAGGTTGCTGCTACTGATTCAGAATAAGGGAGAGCATTAGGTAGGGAAGAAGAACCAAAAAACTGCTTCTGCTGTTAGCGATTTCCACTGTACAACACAACAGTTTGTGTGCAGTGACAGGGGAGGCTATATTTTTGTGCATCAGCTCTGTTGGTTATTAGGCTGCCTTATAAGGCTCCCTGATAGCTGCATTGCTGTTTGGACACTGCTGTGCAAACTGCTTTTCTAAAAGCAAAAATACTTTTCTTCCTCTTTTCTGCACAGTTACCAAGCGTTCATTTTTCCACCCTTTTGTGTGCAGCAGTCCTGCTTATTAGGCTGCCTGCGTCCATACTTGGACTTAGAGCATCATTGTCAGCCTCCTAAAATCTCTAGTGAGATCCAAATTCTCACCAATACTATGTAAACCCTCCACCTTGTCATGCAACATCAAATTTCAGCCTGTTACATTGAGGTGTAATCTCTACTGGGCCTGAGACATTAGTTCAGCGTCCTCAAATCTCTAGTGAGATTCAAATTCTCACCAATACTATATACACCTTCTACCTTGTTTTACAGTACCATATAGCTGGTGGTATTTTGGGTACATTTTCACAAAAATGAGGAAGTATGGTGGAAGAGGCCGTGGAAGTGGGCGGGGGTTGCCAACTGGTCCTGATGGTGGTGGTGTTGGTGGTGCATCTGTTGGTAGTGGCAAAAGCACAATCGCATCTAAGGCAGGAGGTGTTGAGCCTGCGTCATCGTCTGGCTCCAGAACGCCTGGATTGCTACCTTTTCTGGAGTAGGTTAACCGCTTTTAAAGCTGGAGCATCAGGAACTGGTTTTAGCTTACATTGCCGAAACAAACTCCAGCAAATATGCCCTCCTCTTCTGAAGTTTCAAAAAATGCAAGCACTGAGTCGTCAAGTGCTGGCTCCTGGTCAAGAAGAACCCCTTTCCTTGTGTCCTTCACCCCCACCAAAAGTGAATGATGCAGCAGGCCACACTTCACATTAGTCCATGTAGCTCTTTCTATCATACCATGCCTGGGTTATCAAGTCAAATCGTGAATTCCCCCATCCAAGATGAATCTGACATGGAGTGTGGGTGGCAGCCTGGGCAGTGGGGTTAATCGGTACCGGGCCGGTGTCTCAGAGGGACATGTCACGTTGGTGGTGATCATCCGTTCCGTGGCCCTGGGAGTCCATGCAAAGGGGTGAATAACGTTTATAGGTGAATGATATGTGACGCCACCTGTGGTTTCTGATCAGATTGACTCGCGCTGCAGTGTCGCTTCTCTAGGACAGATGTTGTGGTGCAGCTAAGATGTAGAAGCTCTGCACAGGTAGGGCCGTAGTCGCAGGGCAGATGAAAGAGTTGGTAGATGGTGTGCAGTGCAGGATGCAGCAGAGCTGTGCATCAGGCACAGGAGAAAGATGACAGACACAGTCGTGCAGTTCCTTTACCTGTACTTGGTAAGTGCCGTCCAGGACCCAGAGTACAGATGGAGAATGAGTTGGTCAGCCTGGAAGCAAATTTGGAATTCTCTCTCTGTAGATAGGTAGTGTGGCCTCCGTTCTAGCGCTTATCTGAGGTACACGCAGTACTGAGTTCACTGAAGTTCCCCCTGTTGACTCTCTTTTGGAACTTTCTCATATGGCAGGCAGCCATAGCCTTTTCCTTCTGGCTCACAAACGTCGCTGCTGGGGCCTCCGAGCCTTAGTTGGGAACAGAGCATTTACAGCTGCTGCTTCCTCCGGTTTCTGCTGCAGGACCGTCAGTGTCCCTACAAACTCGTAGACCGGAATCACATCCCCCTGGAAGAAGCTACTAGCGAAATGCGTCGGGGCATTCTCCCTGTTGGTCTACATGGTAATTATGCTTTTTTATTGACGGTCAGCTTAAATTTATGCGCAGCACTATGGTTATATAGCTACTTTAGTAGCCTACTGGGCACTTGCACTTGCATCTATACAATAATCATAGCCTGCGTGTTTATTTATTTTTGCACTATTGCACTTTATACCTTGCTGGTTGTCATTTGTATTTACTTGTGCACAATTGCACTTTATATTTTGTTATATATTATTTATTGGGGATATCTTTTGTTATGCTTGTAGCCACTTTGTTGATATTTTTACATCACATCTGATCTACCTATTACTTATTTGGAGTAAATTTACATCTATGCACTTCTAGTATGATCTGTAATTTTTAAAGTGATGTGGCTATTGTATATTTTTCATTCAAGTACATTTGTATATATATAGCTTTTGCCTTGTAGACCTCTTGGAGTTCATTCTGTTCCATTTCAGTCCCTTTACACAAATGCAATTTTTATTATGTCTTTTATTAAGTAGTCAATAAAGATTTGTTTTATTTATAGTCTGGTTTCACACTTCCGTTTTTTGGTGTCTTAATCCGGACCATGCGCTCCAGCTAGGAGTGAGCCTTAACTCTGCTCATCCTCCAGCTCCCCTTCTCACGTCCACATACTTCCTCTTCCCTTCACAGACTGCCCTAACTTACCTCCTCCCAACCACAGAGAGCAGCTCCTCAGCAGTCAGGTTCAGAGGTCTCCCTGCTGGTCTGGAGTGGGAACTGTGTAGTGTGTTGGTTTAACTGCTAGAGAGATCCTTTGTTGCTCCCAAGCATGACATCACACTCCCTAGGAGGAAGGTAATGCCACTGTGGTGACTCCTGGGGGCGCCACAAGTGCACTGATGCCCAGCCACTGCTAGATGATTCTGCTGGTACATTGACCCAGACCAATACATTCCCCTCACACTCTACACAGCCAGAATCTGACCCTGATGAAACTCAGGTTCCCCTTCCCGCATAGTATACCACCTTACACGGTGACAAAGAGGAAGGTGCAGATGAAAGTGCAGGTTCCTTGAGCAGGTGGGGGGGCATACTCATGGGCAATGGCACTGGCAAAAGTGTCTCTGCCAGTGGGAGGGCCCACCGGGCCCATCCGCCGTCAGACACTCCACCATACTATGAGGGGCCCTGTGCCAGTGCCGTCGCCAATGAGTGGGCCCCCCCTGCTTGCTCAGGATCACAGCACTTGCAAAGTTGAAATACTTACCTCTCCCTACTCCACCGCCGTGACGTCTTCCGCGTTTCCTGACAGTGAGATTCTGGTCAGAGAGCGCGATGACATCACGTCTGTACGCCCTCTGTCTAAACAGTCCAAGTGCAGTGAGGTGGAAGATGGGGACGACGAGGAGTCCAGACTAGTACAGGGATTCCCTAGCGAGGAGACTTAGTTAATTGTTTTCAATGTTGGGACAGCAATTTTTGGGAGCACTATACTCTGGAGAATGATATATGAGGGCCACCATACACTGGAGCATTCCAAAGGTGGACATCAGACACTGGAGCAGCATTTACAGGGCCCATTATACACTGGAGCATTAGAAATGGGACCCATTGTATATGGAGCATTATTTGGGCCCATAACACAGTGGAGCTTCATCCATGGGGACCAACATATACTGTAGCATTATGTGGAGCTCATCATATACTGTATGGAACATTATATGGGACCAATGATTCTGTATGGAGAAATATATGGGGCTCATTACTCTGTATAGCGCACTATGCGGTGGCCATAATACTGTATGGAGTAGTATACTGTCCGTTTTTGGAGCTATTGGAGAATTTAAAATGGATATCAGTCATGAGATGTAAGAAGTGAAGTATTTTTCATTGTACTATACCGCTATTTCTGTGCCGTATCAGAGGATCATGAATTTTGGCATGTGTTAAAGGAGCCCAGTGACACTCTTTGGCCCAGGGCCCACGAAAATCTGGAGCCAGCCCTACCCCCCCACAACTTTAGCCAAATAACCCCCAGTTTTCAATGGCTATTATTATAAAGTAAATTAAGGTTGACAAGCTTAAGTAATAAGAATTGATGTTTTTGGCATTAAAATGGGCACTGTAGGTGTGTTTCCTGTCCTCCACTCCCTGCCGACCTTGGTTCCCCATTGACTTACTTTGGGTTTCGTGTTTCAGTCGGCCTTCGACTTTTCACGATAATCGGCCGATTGCGTACAACCCGACTTTTGAGAAAGTCGGGTTTCATGAAACCCGACTCGACCTTAAAAAAGGAAAAGTCGCTCATCTCTAGTCTCTATAACACACTAGATGCTACAAACTAATTTTGAAGTCAGATCCCTTACTGTATGCCATCAATAACAGAAGAGTTTTTTGTGGCCTATGAATTAGGCCTCTATAACACACTACATGCTACAAACTATTTTAAAGTCTGGTCCCTTACTGTATGACGTTAATAGCATGAGAATTTTTTGTGGCCTATGGATCATGCCTCTACAGCTTGATTTCAACTCAACGAAACCAAATGACAAAGTGTGATATGACGGGTTGTCTAACTTTTTGCAACTGAAAAATTATATATTTTTTTAATGTGCCACCACAAAATAACAACGTGGGATAGAGCAGGCTGTTTCACATTTAATAACAGAAAAAAATATAACTTTTTTTTCAATGTGACATAGGTCTGCAGACAGTTTTATATCACCACAGCACAAAATGACAAGGTGGGATAGAGCAGGCTGTTTAATATTTTTTCACTAGCTACATGTGAAAGCAATGCGCAACACATGCCCTGCTGGCTTTCTTTGTGGACCTCAGTAATATCCAAAAAAGAAAAAAAATGCTGGAAGGTAAATTTAACAGCCACACTGGACAGCAGCTCGCTACACTGACTAATATACAACCACCTAGCTACTCGTAACTAGCTAAAATGTGGGATACAGCAGGCTTTTTCACATTCACCTAGTGAAAAAATATTAATTTTAATGCTATACTTATGCACGGAGCACAATAGAAGCAGTGCACAACACACTTGTAGGACATGTGCCCTACTGGCTTTGTCTGTGGACCTCAGTAATGGCCCCCCCCAAAAAATCCGGAAGGTAAATTTTACAGCCACACTGGACGCTATCTAGCTACACTATCTGACCGATATACAACCGCTTAACAATCTAAAATCTTGCTGTTAACAGTGGCATCAGGAACAGCCTCTCTGCGCTGTTACAGTGTCAAAATGGCGCTAAACCAAGATGTCTGCTATTTATATGGAGAGAGACATGTGATTTCAGCAGCCATGGACACAAGCCGTTGTGTCAGGACATTGTGGGTGTTTCTTGCACCTTGATTGGCTAGCCGCAATGTGCACACATAAAGTTAGGGGAAAAAAATAACTGCTTACTAGAATGCTGCTTCTCTGAGCTCTACAAACCCCCTCCCCTCATCAAACACGTGCCAAATGTTCAGAAATAATACACCACCATTATCATTGCTAAAGTGCTGAAAACATTTGTATGGCAATGCAAATTTTCCCGCACTTTTACCGAATGTTACCAATTTTATTAAATTTTGCTTTTTTTCCCATCACAAATCCGAATGTGCCATATTCATGCCGAATTTATGTTTGGTGATCATTTTCCATACAAATTTGCTTATCACTAGTTTTGAGCACCTTAAGGGGTGCATTTTTTAGAATGGTGTAACTTTGGGTATTTTATGTCACATGGGCCCCTCAAAGTGACTTCAAATTATTATTATTATTATTATTATTATTATTATTATTATTATTATTATTATTATTATTTATTTATATAGCCCCATTGATTCCATGGTGCTGTACATGAGAAGGGGTTACATCCAAATTACAGATATCACTTACAGTAAACAAACTAACAATAACAAACTGATACAAGGGAAGAGGACCCTGCCCTTTCGGGCTTACATACTACAGGATGGTGGGGAAGGAGACAGTTGGTTGGTGGGCTGCAGTAGTTCCGGTGTTGGTTGAGGTGATAAGGAGAAGAAGGTAGCGGGGTCATTGCAGGCTGTAGGCTTTCTTGAAGAGGTGGGTTTTCAGGTTCCATCTGAAGGATCCAAATGTGGTTGATAGTCAGACTTGTTGGGGCAAAGAATTCCAGAGGACAGGGGCAATTCGGGAGAAGTCTTGGAGGCGGTTGGATGAGGAGCGAATAAGTGTGGAGGAGAGAAGGAGGTCTTGGGAGTACTGGAGATTACGTGAAGGAAGGTATCGGTTCAGAGTTCAGAGACATATGGGGGAGACAGGTTATAGATGGCCTTGTAGGTCAGTATTAGTAATTTGAACTGGATATGCTGAGGGAATGGGAGCCAGTGAAGAGATTTGCAGAGGGGAGAAGCGGAGGAGTAGCGAGGAGAGAGATGAATTAGTCGAGCAGCAGAGTTAAGGATGGACTGGAGAGGTGTGAGGGTGTTAGCAGGGAGACCACAGAAAAGGATGTTGCAGTAGTCGAGGCGGGAGATGATGAGGGCATGCACAAGCATTTTAGTAGATTGAGGGTTGAGGAAAGGACGGATTCGGGAAATATTTTTGAGCTGGAGGCGACAGGAGGTAGAAAGAGCTTGGATGTGCTGTTTGAAGGACAGGGCAGAGTCAAAGGTTACTCTGAGGCAGCGGACTTCTGGTACTGGGGAAAGCAGGATGTCATTAATTGTTATAGCTAGGTCAGGTAAGGAAGATCTGTGAGATGTTGGAAAGATGATGAGTTCAGATTTGTCCACATTGAGCTTGAGGAAGCGAGAGGAGAAGAAGGAGGATATGGCTGATAGACACTCTGGGATTCTGAACAGCAGAGAGGTGACGTCTGGTCCAGAGAGGTATATCTGAGTGTCATCAGCATAAAGGTGCTACTGTAATCCGTGGGACTTTATGATGTCAAATGTGATGTCGTCCCTGAAAAAAATGGTTTTGTAAACTTTGTGGAAAAATGACAAATAGCTGATCAACTTTTAACCTTTACAACTTTGTAACAAAAAACATTGTTTAAAAAATTGTGCTGATATAAAGTACACATGTGGGAAATGCTATTAACTATTTTGTGTGACATAACTCTCTGGTTTAAGGGCATAAAGATTAAACATTTGAAAATTTTGACATTTTCAAAAGTTTCGGAAAATTTCTGATATTTTCAGAAATAAACTCAAGTCTTATTGAATAAAGTTTACCAATATCATGAAGAACAATATGTCATGAAAAAATGTTGTCAGAATCAATGGGATATGTTGAAGCATTGCAGAGTTATAACCTCATAAAGTGACAGTGGTCAGATTTGTAAAAATTGGCCCGGTCACGAAGGCAAAAACAGGCTGTGGAGCAAAAGCGATAACACCCAAGCACCTGAACTCTTACAAAACCGGCCTCCAAAGGCCTATGGTGATGTCCCGAAAGTTTGCTTGGTTATATAGGAGGCCCAGAGTGGATTTCTTGAACTGAAAGTGACCATAGAAGAAGGGAATCAAGCTAGGACCAGTGAATAACAATTGGCTAGCTACAGTAAGTTTTTGTAGCAGTAATCAGAAACTTACTGTAATTTCCCAAGAGTAGAAACACATCAATAACAACTTAAAGAGGGGAGACCAACAGCTGTAAAACAAGAGCACCTCAGTGACATTACTTTGCAAATTATCTTCTGACCCTATTGTACTGTGTACATTATAGACACTGTTATAAATGAAATACCTTCTAGTTAATAGACATAATTTATGATGAAGATTGATTGCACAAAATAGTAGAAAACATTTTGTCTGCACTTATCAAACATGTTTGCATACTTTTTTACAGAAAGTGAAAAAGGAACAATTTGGACATGAACAGATGCACAAAAGGAAAAATATTTTGGGACCAGTCAAGATGGCATAAGTGCTCTGTTTATGCATATTTGCCTTCTGGTTCCTATTGTCTTACTTTGGTTGCAGAAGTGTTTATGCAATGTGCTGCAGATGATAAAATATATGTGTTTCATTGGAAGAGCACAAAAGTCTCTCTGGTACAGCAGATGCATGGCCTAAAGCTAAATGCCATATACACATCCCAATGTTAAGCGCTTTCAGTAATATAATGTATGTAAAATTTAAATAAGATAACTAAACATGATATTTCACTCTCTTTAATGTTTTAAAAAATCTCAGCATTCATTTTACATTGCAACATATGATATATTTTCTCAGATTTTTTTTAGAAAATATCAGGCTGACATAGAACATAACATTTACATACAAGGTTCTAACCATGTAAATCATAAAAAGCACAAAACTTGCAGACCTTTCAGAACAGGAGTGCTGTATGATTCATAGCAGTAATGTTTTTATTAGTAACTAGAGTTTTACTGAGCATAAAGTGATTATAATAACCTTTTTCTTGTGATACTTATAGTACTAGTCTTGCCCTCAAGTTAAGTTAGTGTTGTGGTACTATTGGGTAGACCACACAGTAGCTAGTAGGAGGTTTATTAGTCAAGCTTGGGTTCAGTAGTGAGCTGATGAGTGGAGATGAGGGAACCTTTCAAGGTTCGATTGAGATAGGCGACATACCCAAACCCCATTGAATTCAATGAAAGGTAAAGACAAACATGTAGACGACAACTTCAGGGGGCCATAAAGCTGCCAAATTATGGGCAGACACCAGGAAAAATGTAATCAATTGACCGAGAGTACAAATAGTATAATTGCGCAGCATGGATGTATTGAACAGTGCCTGGGACAGGGCTTGGACCAGTATTTCTTGCTTAAACATTGATCAGTGACAGGTGGATGAGTGACAGGTGTGGGCATGGTGCTCTGAGAGCCCTGCAGATTACAGGTAATTTCAGGTAACACACATGAAGGAGACCAAGAAATTTAATAATGACACAGCAACAGTCAGCAATTGGCCATGCATGAGGTATCAGGGTCTGGACCAGCATTTAGAGCTTGTAATTGAAGTTTCAATGAAGACAAGATGGGTGAGGGACCAGTGTAAGCCTTCTTTGCTGGGAAACCTGATACCTCGTGCAACAGCTAAAACTGGATTTTTCTCAGCCACACTTTGTGTTAGGAGTGGCGGAAGGCACTAAAAAAAAAAATAATTAAAGTGCCTTCGCCACTCGGGGTCCACCGTGCGGTGGATGGTAAAACCGCTGCTGAGAGAGGCAGAGCACAAATATGCACAGGGTTTTAACACACCCAGAAGCAATAAGGCAAACTCTGTTAAGGGACACAGAGCTGCAGGGAAAATAATACCAAAATAGTATCGTTGAGCCTGTTAACAGCACAGGATCTCAGCGGCACACGTGCGGTAGCCGGAAACCGGAGTAGTTAAATAAGATCACTACAACCGAGCGGACTTACCGTGTACACGTGTGCTCGGCGTCGTAACTGCACATGCCTGGACAAGCTGCAACCGCAAATATTGCAAGCGCGATGCAGGACGCTAAGCTGCTGGATAGATGGAGCTCGTGCGCACTGGCGCTAGCGCAGGTACTGACTGAAAACCACTCACACACACAGACGTATTATCAGAGGGAAGGGGTTTTTTAACGAGTCAGTCACCAATCCAAGCATCCGTCACCATACACACAGCAGCAGTGTGAAAATACTAGCGTGAATCAGGAGCAGGACCTGAGCACCTGACTCCTGAACTCCAATGGGAGCTCGTCCCGTGGGCATGCTCAGAAGCTGGAAAAAAGGACTTAGCCTCTGGAGACAAATGTGAGAATCTGGATTCCCACATAGGCATCATAGAACCCAGATTCATATCACTTAGGTGGCACAAATATCTGCTTGGTAGACCACAAATCTTATAAAAATTTAAGGATAATAACGCAGGTAGTTGACTGATCAATGCACCCACAGAAGAAATTGTAGAATGGCACAGCAGCAGTCAGGCAAGGGCCATGTATGAGGTATCACGGTCTAGGCCACCATTTATAGCTGTTAATTGAAGTTTCAATGAAGATGAGGTGGGTGAGGGCCAGGTGTAAACCTGCTATGCTGGAAGCCCTGATACCTCATGCAACTGCTCAAACTGCTTTTCTGCGCAGCCACACTCAGGTGGCACAAATTTCAGATTGGTATACCACTAATGTTATCAACAATAAGGATAGTAACACAGATAAATGACTGAAAGTGCAGCCCTACCGGTCTGAGAGCCTGGCTGCTACAGGCAACACACATGAAGGCAATCCAAACTGTAGTACAAACATTTAAAAAAAATATTGCTACACATCACTATAGAGGCATCAATTTCCCCAGAATAGAAATTGTATAATGGGCCTCTGAAATTTCTTCCACAACAGCCAACCCACCAGATGGAGACTCAAGTTTGAGTCTCCACATTTCCAAAAAATATTGTCATCCTCTCTGTTTTCTCACTCATCGACCTGAGAGTCACCCTCCTCCTCTTCCTGCCCTGACAGCACTGTACAGTCCATGTGCACCTCAGGTATCTGAGTCTCATCAGTATCACCTCCATCTCTGGAATAGAGTGCGTGAACAGCTTTTCCGACTCGCCCATCTGTGGTTTACCACAGTCAGTTGGGAGGTTGGAAAGTTGTGACGCAGGAAAAAACAAGGGTAATTGGGGTGACAGGTCTGAGGATTGTACTGTGTGTGATGTTAAAATGGAGGAAGCATGCTTCTTCTGAAGGTCATCTACAAAGTAGAATGCTGTGCGGCTGCCAAAGAAAGGGAGTCGAGTAGCCTGTCCTGTAACAGATATTGTCAGTGGTCTGCGGATATGAAGAGACGGTGTTTTTTCAGTTGAACTTTCATTAACACCTAATCCACGTACATGTTAACCACTAAGCCTATTTCCCCTTCCACCATGACCTCGCTTGTTCCCACTCATGTTGTATATACCCTTCCCCTCTTTTAACCAGTTTTTTCACAACTCTAGGCCCAGACCTGTCAGTCACCAGTCAATAAATTAATATTCAGTAATTATTGGCTGATGTATTGTGGATAAACCACATAATTAGCACAAAGGATTATTATGTTGAAATGTGGGCTGGTGGCTGGACCAATTAGCAAAAAAGATTTTGATTATGAAATGAGGCCTGGTGCCAGTGTAAGGAGGTGGCAGGGAACCTCACGTGCCTCTTCTTTCCTGGAAGCTGTTCACATGATTACATGCAGCACATCATTGTTTACTATTGTGTAATGTAACATTTATGCACTGTAATGTCATGTGCTATGCTCAGGATTAGGGATAGAAGTTAGTGTAAGGGTCGGCCAGAGCGATAGTTGTACTGAGGTAAACGGTCCAGGCATGCTCTGGTCTCCACTCACATACACATCATCGCTCTATGTCAACATACCTGTTGCTCCATTCTTCTCACCTTCAGGGCCTTCTCTAGGCGGCTGTGTATTTATTCCACAAATTTTAGTACAGAGACACAGTCCAATTCCAAATTTAAACAAGAAACTTTACTCTCAGTCCGTTCTCTTCATTTACATCATATTCATCAGGTAACACACAATTTGCCTACTTCTCTTTCCCTATATTCTCACTGTCACCTTCCAAAACGTTCCTGGGTCGTCCTGTCCTGGCCAGCATCACAGCATCCTCCCTGTTCAGCTTCGCGATCTTTGGGAGTTCCCCTGTCTGTTTTGCCCCAGACAAGGGCATCCGCCCATGTACCAAACTGCCTCATGCCGAGCGATCTGTGCTGCCGTACTGTTGACAACTGTCTCACTACCATCTGCAGTGTAATGCTCTGTACTGCAATATTCTGGACTGCTGTCTTCTGTGGCCCTCAGGCCCTGAACGGCTGGGCTTGTATCCTTAAACGTTACATGGCTACCTAGCCCAACTGACAAAAATGCTCCCCGGCTTAACCACAGTCAGCCCCTCCTACATTTAACTATTTACATTCTGAGCATAACTTTACCCCATCTAGAGAGCTAAATAGGGTTTCCCTACCATAAACCAGTAAAACAATATACATTTATAAAACCATACATTAGTATATACACATCTATACAGAACGGTCTTGTTAACCATTTACATTAGCATAGAGTAATAAGGGGGTAGAATAGAGGGGGCACATTAGAGAATAGATAGGAGTGTTAGATGCAGGCAGCATAGGGGTTAAGTAAATGGGAGGAGCCACAGAGCAGAGCAGCGCCGAATGATGAGCTATAGTCAGGACACTTCCTGAATAGGCAGCAGAGCCCGGGCAGGCTTGCCCAGAACAAGTAGTAACAAGCATATGAAGCAGATGACTGGTCGTGGAGATAAAGCTGGTAAGGCAGTAAGGGGCCCCAGGCAGACAATAGTGCAGCCAAGCACCAGCTCAACAGGATCATCCTCAGGAAGGATCCGGGGTCTGTGACTGGGGCAGGAACAGAGGAGATGGCATTCTTTCCCAATTGGGGGCTGATAGGGAGCTGGTGACGTCAGTGACTTTGAAGCGACACAAATTGTCCAAGGAGATGGCAGGGATTGCCAGGAGGAAAGAGAGAAAGTACAGAAAGAGTTGAGTCTGCCCAGAAGGCAGGGAAAGCACAGGATACGTGACTCTGTGTGAATTATGCTGCCAAGTTGATGAGTGCCCTTTTGATAAGTAAAGTTGAACTGTTTGAAAATGACTGTGACTCCGAGATGTTATGTGAAACTTGGAACATGGAGCCGGAGTGCCAGAAATGAAGGAACTCTGAGAGTAACCGTGTTTTGCTGCACACGCTGCACCTGCAGCAGAAAGGATATTGCATTTCCTCTGTGAGATGCCAGGGTGTGGGAACACTACAGCTCGTTGCCACGACTACCACCCTGGCCACCATACATCTGCAACAGAGTAGTATCCCAAACTGTTTGATTATGAAATGAGGCCTGGCACATGAACCATAGTATTAGTCCAAATGATTATGATTAGGAAATGTGGCATTCTGAATCATCACTGCAACACAGTTTTATCCCATACGATTTGGATTAGGAAATACAGCTTCCTGGCTAAACCCCTAAATTAGGCTTAATGATTCTTAGGAAGAAATGTTGCCTTCTGATTCTTCAATGCAATACAGTTTTACCACAAACTATTTGGATTATCAAATAGGGACTCCTGACTGAACCCCTATATTAGACCTAATGATTGTTAAGAAGAAATGTGGCCTGATTTCTCACTGAAACACAGTTTTTTTCACAATTGATTTGGATTAGCGAATTGAAACTCCTGGCTGAACCCCAATATTAGGCCTAATGATTTTTAAGAGGAAATATGTCCTCTTGATTCCTCACTGCAACACAGTTATATTGCCAACAATTTGGATTAGAAAAAAGGGACTCCTTACTAAACCCCAATATTAGGCCCAATGATTTTTAAGAGGAAATGTGACCTTCTGATTCTTCTGTGCAACACAATTGTATCACAAACTATTTGGATTAGCAAATAAATACCCCTGGCTGAATGCCTATATTAGGTTTAATGACTTTTAAATGGAAATGTGGCCTTCTGATTCCTCACTGCAACACAGGTTTATCTCAGACTATTTGGATTATCAAATAGGGACTCCTGGCTGAAACCCTACATATTTGGTTTAACAATTTTTAAGTGGAAATGTGGCCTTCTGATTCCTCACTGCAGCACAGTTTTATCTCAAATGATTTGGACTAGCAAATAGGGACTCCTGACTGAACCCCTATATTAGGTTTAATGATTTTTGAGAGGAAATTGGGTCTTCTGATTCCTCACTGCAACACAGTTTTATCACAAATTAATTGGATTAGCAAATATTGCCTTTTGGCTGAACCCTATATTAAAGGGAATCTGTCACCCTTTTTTTTCCCCTATTAGCTGCCGGCATAGACATCGGGGGCTTATCTACAGCATTCTGTAATGCTGTAGATAAGCCTCCGATGTAACCTCAAAGAGAAGAAAAACACATTATATTATACTCACGGAGGTGGGCAGTCCGGTCCGATGGGTGTTGCGGTCTGGTCTGGCGCCTCCCTTCTTCATGAGATGACGTCCTCTTCTCCCATCCTGTAATGGCTCCGGCGCAGGTGCATTGCTCTGCCCTGTTGAGGGCATAGCAGAATTCTGCAGTGTGCAGGTGCCAGACCTCTCCCGACGCCTGCGCACTGCAGGACTCTGCTCTGCCCTCAACAGGGCAGAGCAGTGCGCCTGCGCCGGAGCCATTACAGGACGGGAGAAGAGGACGTCATCGCATGAAGAAGGGAGGTGCCGGACGGGACGGCGACACCCATCGGACCGGACCGCCCACCTCCGTGAGCATAATATAACGTGTTTTTCTTCTCTTTCAGGTTACATCGGAGGCTTATCTACAGCATTACAGAATGAAAGGTGAAAGGTCAAAAAAAGGGTGACAGATTCCCTTTAAGCCTGATGATTTTATGAGACAATGTGGCCTTTTGATTTCTGACTGCAACATAATTTTATCACAGACTATTTGAATTAGCAAATAGGGCCTCTTGGCGGAATCCTTTTATTAGGCCTAATGAGTTTTAAGAGGAAATGTGGCCCTCTAATTCCTCACTGCAATACAGTTTTAGCACAAGCAATTTGGATTAGCAAATATGGCCTCCTGGTTGAACCACTATATTATGCAAAATTATTTTTAGTAGGAATTGTAGCCTTCTGATTCCTCACTGCTACACAGTTTTATCACAAACTATTTGGATATGGCCTACTGGCTGAACTCCTATATAAGAAATAATGATTTTTAAGTGGAAATGTGACCTTCTGATTCCTCCCTGCAACACAGTTTTATCACAATTTGTCTTAGCAAATATGACCTAGTGGCTGAATCCTAATCCTAAAGATTTTTAAGTGAATTTGTGACCTTCTGATTCCTCACTGCAACATATTTTATCATAAACTATCTGGATTAGCCAATAGAGACTCCTGCCTGAACCCCTATATTATGCCAAATGATTTTTAAGAGGAAATATGGCCTTTTGATTCCTCACTGCAACACAGTTTTATGAAAAACTATTTGAATTAGATAATAGGGACTCCTGGATGAATCGTAATATTATGCCTAATGATTTTTAAGAGAAAATGTGGCCTTCTGATTCATCATTGCAACACAGTTTTATCCCAAACAATTTGGATTAGCAAATAGGGCCTCCTGGCTGAACGCCTATATTAGATCTAACAATTTTTAAGAGGAATTGTGGCCTTCTGATTCCTCACTGCAACACAGTTTTATCACAAATTATTTTGGATTAACAAATAGGGCCTCCTGGCTGAACCCCTTTATTAGATCTAACAATTTTTAAGAGGAAATGTGGCCTTCTGATTCCTCACTGTCACCCAGTTATATCACAAACTATTTGGATTAGCAAATAGGGACTCCTGGCTGAACCCCTATATTTTGTTTAACGATTTTTAAGTGTAAATGTGGCCTTCCGATTCCTCACTGCAACACAGTTTTATCACAAACAATTTGGATTGTCAAATAGGACTCCTGGATGAACTTCAATATTAGGCCTAAGAAATTTTAAGAGGAAATGTGCCTTCTGATTCCTCATTGCAATACAATTTTATCCCAAACTATTTGGATTAACAAATAGAGCCTCCTGGCTGAACGCCTATATTAGGCCTAATGATTCTTAGTAGCAAATGTGGCCTTCCGATTTCTCACTGCAACACAGTTTTATCAGAATCAATTTAGATTAGCAAATAGGGACTCCTGGCTGAATCTCTATATTAGGCCTAATGATTTTTAAGAGGAAAGGTGGCCTTCTGATTCCTCACTTCAACACCATTTTATGCCAAACGATTTGGAATAGCAAGTAGGGCCTCCTGGCTGAACCCCTATATTAGATCTAACAATTTTTAAGAGAAAATGTGGCCTTCTGATTGCTCATTGCTACACAGTTTTATTACAATCTAGTTTGATGCTGGAAAATCGATTTCATACAGGACAAAATCCTATCTAGCTAACTGACAAATTTCCTTTCAGCAGCAACACTATCAGGAGCGGCTTCTCTGCACGGTGTCTCTGATAAAATGACGACAGAAAAACAAGATGTTCCCTTTTTATATGGAAAGGGAGATGTGACTTCAGCCACCAATCACAGAAGACAAAAAAATTACAAAAGTTACACTCCGCAGCTCCTCTGACCTTGACACAGACCCTCCCCTCATAAAACATGTCCCCTCTGCTTATCATACAGCACCACTATCCTTTACAAAGTGAAAACAAAAGCATTAGTGGAAATGCAATAATTTCCCGAACTGTGACCGAATTTTGCTGACTTTGAGGGAAAAATGCTTGTGAAACCGAACACGAATCCGAATGTGCTACGTTCGTGCCGAATGTGAGATTGGCAAACGCTTTCTGAGCAATTTCACTCATCTCTAGATGTGATTAGAGTGAACAGAAAATATTTTTAGAATTAAAGTTTGAATTAAAAGAGATAGATAAATATAAATGAAATTTCAATGCAGAAACTCCTATGATATGAGAGAGGGGTCTGACTTGTTGCAAAAGGGTGCAATATTTAAATCTAAATTCTGACCACACATGACCAGACCAAAGAAAGTTGAACATCGGCAATAATTAAACAATTCACAAGAAAAACATAAAAATGTATTAATTTTCATTGACAATTTTGTCAGAAAAAATAAAAGCATATTTGAGATCATTCTAACAGTATCTGCAGGTTCAGCCTTGTTTTGTTTTAGCTGAAACTAAACATGATTTTATAAAGATGGTATATAGCTGGTATATAACAAGTAATATAACATTTTAGCAAAATTTGGATTATAATAGTTGTATTGATTATTTTCTTTATCTCTATATATAGAATTTATTTATATTGGTTTGAGGTGCAATAAAAAAAAGGTGAATCCTAAACCCAGGGTAAAAGTGTTCTATTTTAATTTGTGAATGTAAAATCTTGATAACTATTGTTCCAGAAGTTGTTATTTTTACAGCATATAGTATGTCTGACTACTGAGTGCGAAAGGGGAAGTAAAGAAGACCTCCTTACTGTGGTTATCAAAATAGTCATGGATTGCCTAAAAGTCCAGCAGTTACATTTGAAATGTGTTGTTGTGGAATAATTGCAGCATGACATTCTGAGAAGGGCTAGGATGATATACATTGGACTTTAGTAACAAAAGGCAGTTGGTCATATGCCTAGTGTTTCGTACAACCCTGTAACATACAGAGTTATAATATGCATGTTCCGGGACTTTAAAGAATGAGAAAAAAACAAAGCTGGTGTGGTCAGTATACCTACCTTAATGAATGGAGGGAAAAGAGTGAACGGCTAAGCGAAACTGGGTCCAAAAAAAAAAAATTGTACTTTATCGCATCAATGACCTTTCAGATGCATCCAAAATATCCTCCAGGTTTGTCCTTCTACACCACACTTGCACTATTTTTGATGATTCATATATTTTTTTTATTGATTCTATCTTCTTCGAGCCATTATTTGAATTGGATTTTGTGATCTTTCTATATTTCTATAATAGAGGTGTGTTCAATTATAAAATATGAAATTGTGAACCTGCGCTTCTTCAAGGACAATATAATGGACATATATGGAACTCCACATGTAAAGTATCTATGAACTATTGCACTGTGACTGTCCTTAGAAGATATCCTGCTAGTCACTTGATAATCACACCTGTTCACTACAGTGAAAATGTGGATAACTATGTGTTGATTCCATGCACGCAGCACTTTAAAAAGACACAGGACAAGGGGCAGGACCGGGCAATCATATCAGAGGAGAGAAAAATTAAATGGGAAATCAGACTTATTTTTATGGTTGCCGTTTTCTGTTAATAATGGCGACACAAAAAACCGACCCAAAATATGTTCTCTGGGGTCTCAGCTACCCCCGGTAGTCGAGACCCCAAAGAAATTCCAACTCAGCTCTGTTAAAAAGTGGCACTGAGGAATATGTACCCTTAACTGCCGCCGATAAAAGGAGTATCGTCTGTCATTAAGGGGCTATAAATATAAAAATTAAAATTTCAAAATTGCTAAATTTTCTAAATTTTTTACAAATTTCCATTTTTTTTACAAATAAACAAAAGTCATATCAAAGAAATTTTACCACTATCATCAAGTACAATATGTAACAAACAAACAATCTCAGAATCAGTGGTATCCAGTGAAATGTTCCACAGATATTACTGCATAAAGTGACACTGGTCAGAATCGTAAAATTTGTCCCTGTCATGAAGGTGAAAACAGGCTCGGGAGTGAAAGGATTAAAGTATTGAAAATCTTGCTCATGCCAATTTAAAGAGAGGGTTAGTATATACAGTAAATAGAGAAAGTAAGAGAGATATTTGAATGGACTTCATTGCATTGAATTTATGCAACATATTTCTCTGATTATACTAAAGAGTAGTATAGTAGGTTATAATAGACAGAAATAGTGTGATTTGAAGTAGCCACATTTAATATAAGAAGCAATGTTTCCAGCATATCAGTTTAATACTAATGCAGAGTAATTGTATTTCACTGATAATACTGATATTGAGTTCAACATCAGATTTATTAAATCTGCTTTTTGCTGCAGTAATTAGCAGCATATGGATTTCATTTTTCCACTTCTGTTATTTTGATTTTATATGAAGTTGTGCTGATCAGAATAATGAGTTTGGGTGTTTGTTGTAAAAGTAGTTGCATGTTAAAGTAAACAAGCAGATTGGGTAAAGTACCACTGTCAGCACTGTTGGCAATGAAGCAATCACAGAATGTCGAGCTCCAATTCTTTTACATTATTCACAGTACTGAGCGCATCATAAGATTAAATAAGAAGGCAAAGTTAAGCAAACTAAAAAGTCCCACAAAAAATGTTTACATTAAAAGCCTATTAACCCCTTAGCGACAGAGCCAGTTTGCAGCTTAATGACCAGGCCAATTTTTACAATTCTGACCACTGTCCCTTTATGAGGTTATAACTCTGGAACGCTTTAAATGGATCCCGCTGATTCTATGACTGTTTTTTCATGACATATTGTACTTCATATTAGTGGTAAAATTTCTTCGATAAGTCTTGTGTTTATTTATGAAAAAAATGGAAATATGGCGAAAATTTTGAAAATTTTGCAATTTTAAAACTTTAAATTTTTATGCCCTCAAATCAGAGAGATGTGTCACACAAATTTCTTAATAAATAACATTTCCCACATGTCTACTTTACATCAGCACAATTTTGGAAGCAAAATTTTATTTTGTTAGGAAGTTATAAGGGTTAAAAGTTGACCAGCGATTTCTCATTTTTACAACAAAATTTACAAAACCATTTTTTTTAGGGACCACATCATATTTAAAGTCATTTTGAGGGGTGTACATTACAGAAAATACCCAAAAGTGGCACCATTCTAAACACTAGACCCCTCAAGGTGCTCAAAACCACATTCAAGAAGTTTATTAACCCTTTAAGTGCTTCACAGGAACTAAAGCAATGTGGAAGGAAAAAATTAATATTTAACTTTTTTTTGCAAAAAATTTACTTCAGAACCAATTTTTTTTATTTTCCCAAGTGTTAAAAGAGAAAATCAACCACAAAATTTGTTGTACAATTTCTCCTGAATACGCCGATACCCTATATGTGGGGGTAAACCACTATTTCAGCACACGGCAGAGCTCGCAAGGGATGGAGCGCCGTTTGACTTTTTCAACGCAGAATTGGCTGGAATTGAGATCGGATGCCATGTTGCATTCGGAGAGCCCTTAATGTGCCTAAACAGTGGAAACCTCCAACAAGTGACCCCATTTTGGAAACTAGACCCATTAAGGAACTTATCTAGATGTGTGGTGAGCACTTTGAACCCCCAAGGGCTTCACAGAAGTTTATAACGTAGAGCCGTGAAAATAAGAAATCTATTTTTTTCCACAAAGATGATCTTTTCGCCCCCAAATTTTTATTTTTACAAGGGTAACAGGAGAAATCATACCCGCACAGTTGTTATGCGATTTGTCCTGAGTACGCCGATACCCCATATGTGGGGGGGAACCACTGTTTGGGCGCATGGGAGAGCTCGGAAGGGAAGGAGTGCCATTTTGGAATGCAGACTTTGATGGAATGGTCTGCGAACATCATGTTGCGCTTGCAGAGCCCCTGATGGGCCTAAACAGTGGAAACCCCCCACAAGTGACCCCATTTTGGAAATTAGACCCCCTAATGAACTTATCTAGATGTGTGGTGAGCACTTTGAACCCCCAAGCGCTTCACAAAAGTTTATAAACGCAGAGCCGTGAAAATAAAAAGTCTTTTTTTATTTCCACAAAAGTTATTTTTTAGACCCCAATTTTTAGACCCCCAAAGTTGGCAAATAGTGGAAACCCCTCAATTCTTGCTCCAACCCTAACCCCAACACACCCCTAACCCTAATCCCAACCCTAACCCTAATCCCAACCCTAATCCCTAATCCTAATTCTAACCCTAATTCTAGTTCGCCCTAACCCTAATTCTAACCCTAGTCGTGACCCGAGCCCTAACCCTAGCCCTAGCACAACCCTAACCCTAACCCTAGCCCAACACTAACCCTAGCCCAACCCTAACCCTAGCCCAACCCTAACCCTATCCCTAGCCCAACCCTAACCCTAGCCCAACCCTAACCCTAACCCTAGCCCTAACCCTACCCTAACCCTAACCCTAGCCCTAACCCTACCCTAACCCTAACCCTAGCCCTAACCCTACCCTAACCCTAACCCTAGCCCTAACCCTACCCTAACCCTAACCCTAATGGAAAACTGAAAAAAAAAATATTTTCTTTATTTCATTATATTGGCCTATGTAAGGGAGTGATAAACGGGGGGGTTATGTACTATTTTTTTTATTTTGATCACTATGATCGTTTATCATAGTGATCAAAATAATGAATGGAATCTGCCAGCCGGAGCCGGCAGATTCCCGGCGGGCACACTGCGCATGCGCCCGCCATTTTCAAGATGGTGGCGCCCATCGGAGGATGCCGGCGGGACGTGGGACCACCGGGAGGGGACGGAGGGCCACGGAGAGGTACCGGGGGGGGATCGGGGACCCTATTTCTCTCTCCTCTGATGTACGATCACATCAGAGGAGAGAGAAATTAAATGTAAAATCGCGGCTTTTTTTTTTGCGGTCGCCGTTATAGGGTTAATAACGGCGATCGCAAAAGCGGGGTCGGTAAAAACCAACCGATTCATGTTCTCTGGGGTCTCGGCTACCCGTGGCAGCCGAGACCCCAGAGAAAATCCGACACTGGGGGGCGCTATTCACTTAAATCACAGCGCCGTGAATTAACGGCGCTGTGGTTTTAGTACCCTTAATTACCGCCGTTAAAAGGCGTATCGGCAGTCGTTAAGGGGTTAAACCAGCAGTAGCATATTTACCCATATAATACATAAAGTCATCAGACCATTCAATACTGTATTTTTTAAATAAAAAATTACATTCAGATATACAGTGCCTTGCGAAAGTATTCGACTCCCTGGAACTTTTCAACCTTTTCCCACATATCATGCTTCAAATATAAAGATACCAAATGTAAATTTTTGGTGAATAGTCATCAACAAGTGGGACACAATTGTGAAGTTGAACGAAATTTATTGGTTATTTTAAATTTTTGTGGAAACTCTAAAACTGAAAAGTGGGGCGTGCATTATTATTCTGCCCTTTTAACATAATACTTTGTTGTGCCAACTTTTGCTGTGATTACAATTGCAAGTCGCTTGTGGTATGTCTCTATCAGTTTTGTACATCGAGAGACTGAAATTCTTGCCCATTCTTCCTTAGCAAGCAGCTCGAGCTCAGTGAGGTTTGATGGAGATCGTTCGTGAACAGCAGTTTTCAGCTATTTCCACAGATTGTCGATTGGATTCAGGTCTGGAATTTGACTTGGCCATTCTAACACCTGGATACGTTTAATTGTGAACCATTCCATTGTAGATTTTGCTTTATGTTTGGGATCATTGTCTTGTTGGAAGACAAATCTCCTTCCCAGTCTCAGGTCTTTTGCAGACTCCAACAGGTTTTCTTCAAGAATGGTCCTGTATTTGGCTCCATCCATCTACCTATCAATTTTAACCATCTTCCCTGTCCCTGCAGAAGAAATGCAGGCCCAAAACATGATGCTGCCACCAACATGTTTGACAGTAGGGATGGCGTGCTCTGGGTGATGAGCTGTGTTGCCTTTACGCCAAACATATCATTTGGCATTGTTGCCGAAAAGTTCAATTTTGGTTTCATCTGACCAGAGCACCTTCTTCCACATGTTTGGTGTGTCTCCCAGGTGGCTTGTTGCAAACTTTAAATGACACTTTTTATGGATATCTTTGAGAAATGGCTTTCTTCTTGCCACTCTTCCATAACGGCCAGATTTGTGCAGTGCACGACTCTCCCACCTCAGCTTTAGATCTCTGCAGTTCATCCAGAGTGATCATGGGCCTCTTGGCTGCATCTCTGATCAGTCTTCTCCTTGTTTGAGATGAAAGTTTAGAGGGACGGCAGGGTCTTGGTAGATTTGCAGTGGTATGATACTCCTTCCTTTCAATATGATCACTTGCACAGTGCTCCTTGGGATGTTTAAAGTTTTGGAAATCATTTTGTATCCAAATCTGGTTTTAAATGTCTCTGCAACAGTATCACATACCTGCCTGTTGTGTTCCTTGGTTTTCATGATGCTCTCTGTGCTTCAAACAGGACCCTGAAACTATCACAGAGCAGGTGCATTTATACGGAGACTTGATTACACACAGGTGGATTATATTTATCATCATTAGTCATTTAGGACAACATTGGATCATTCAGAGATCCACAATGAACTTCTGGAGTGAGTTTGCTGCACTGAAAGTAAAGAGGTCAAATAATATTGCACGCCCCACATTTCAGTTTTTGAATTTCCACAAAAATTTAAAATAACCAAAACATTTAATTCAACTTCACAATTGTGTTCCACTTGTTGATGATTCTTCACCAAAAAATTACATTTGGTATTTGTATGTTTGACGCATGATTAGTGGAAAAAGGTTGAAAAGTTCCAGGGAGCTGAATACTTTCGCAACGTACTGTAACTTTTTAAATTAGAAATTGACCTAAATATGTAATCTAGTGTACTCTACAATACATGTTTATCTGCCTATAGCATTTTTATTGGAAAAGGCTTTCCCAATCTCCCTGGATAAGTTCCAATCCATTCATGGGCACTACAAATTTTAGATGATCAAGCCATTTTAAATTAAAATTCTCCAGCTTCACAGAATTTTTTTTAAAAATTTAACTTGTGGCAAATAAATATGCCATGATTATCAACAGCATAAAACCTCTACTTGTCCTTAAAATAGGTGTATAACACTAGGAGGTCTCCTAGCACTGTATTGAACACCTTTTGAGCTCTTCAATGCAAACACCACGGTGCAAGGTGAAAATATATGCTAGCTCATGGTAAATATGAGGCTATTTAATTACACACTGACTTGTTAGGCTACTTAAGTTGTAGAAATGGTGCAAAAATTATACATTTTTGGGAGCAGGTGCCTGGTCTGCCTTGGTTTTTACAATTGCTATGTAAACAGAAGAAGCCTTGGCTCATGTGAAGTGCAAAAAACCTCCCTGTTTGGAGAGTTTTAAGTAATTTATTATTTGCTAAAAATTATACTTTTACTTAAGTAGCAAAAACATACAGGTGTGTTCAGCAATTTTGAAAATCAAGAAATAATGGTTTCTCAACTCAGAGTGAAAAAAAATATCCATTTTGGGGAATTGCGACAGGTTTGCTATTCTCAAAAGCAGTAAAAAATTGCAAAGGCTTTTTGTCAAGCCTCCAAAAAGTAACCTTTTTTTAAGGAGCAGGAAGATGCTAGTTGCTTTCAATGTTAAGAAGCAATGGATAGTGTCAAAATGTCTGTGAAATCTTTATCCCTAGCTTTCGAGCTGTTTGATGATTGTTAAGAAATTTGCAGCAACAGCCAGCAGTTTTGCTCTGCGGCATATGGTTGTTATATTTGGCTACTAAAACAGTTGTTAAACTGCTTTATTTGTTTAAAATTTTGTGTTTTAAATTGATCTCCAAGTGCAAAAAAAGGTAGTATGCCTAACCTTAAAACGCTATGTTAGGTACAGTAATGTTCTGGTGCATATGGTTGTTTCATTTGACTACTGAAAAAGTTGAAAACTTTAATGTTTTTTGTAATCCTCCTACTTGAAAAAAATGTTAACATACCTCATAATGCTATTTTGCTAAGTATGTAGTCATAGGTTCACATTTAAAAACAAATAGCAATAGCCTTCTGTATGGCCCTTGAGTGTATGGTTGATAAATTGGATTGTTAAAAAAAGTGTTCAAAAAAATTAAAATGGGTTCCTTATATAAAAAGCTTAAAAAAATTCACCCTCTGTATTTTCCAAAAAAGAAAGGAACAAGAAAAGCTTGTTAGCATCACATTCCAAAAATGTGCACATACAACAGGCTGCTGTATTCTCCTGTCTTGTTGGATATATTGCTGTATTCGGTTGGTGTTTAGGGGTAAATATTGGACTACAACCTCAAAAGAACTGAGCAAAACAAAAATAGTAGAAAGTTGACTTTAAATTTCTGGATTATCGACATTTTGTATTTATATTTTAGTATTTAACATAAATGAATAAAAATAATACATGGCTTCTCTGCTTGTGATGCACAAGACTAGGTTTCAGGATTCTTCTTTGCTAGTAAAATTATGATATAGGGTTTTAAACCACCCTCCTGATTTGCAACTTCAGTGTGTGAAGATTAAAACAATGCTGTTAAGGTGCCGCACTAGTGCCGTAGTGGAACGCAATTCAATTTGGGCTTTTAAATATCCCTATGTCAGTGAGGTGTGTGCTCTGACCTCCTGTAGTTGGTGCACAAAGTATTCAGACCCCAGAGTGCTCTGGACCTTAGACTTGGCCTAAGGTTCACCTTCCAAGAAGACAATGACCCTAAGCACACAGCTAAAATAACAAAGGAGTGGCTTCAGAACAAATCTGTGACCATTCTTGACTAGCCAAGCCAGAGCCCTGACCTAAACCCAATTGAGTATATCTGGAGAGTCCTGAAAATGGCTGTCCCCCAACGTTCACCATCCAACCTGATGGAACTGGAGAGGATCTGCAAGGAAGAATGGCATATGATGCCTAAATCCAGGTGTGCAAAACTTGTTGCATCATTCCCAAGAAGACTGATGGCTGTACTAGCTCAAAAGGGTGCTTCTACTCAATACTGAGCAAAGGGCGTCAATACTTATGACCATGTGATATTTCAGTTTGTCTTTTTTAATAAATTTGCAAAAGTTTCAACATTTCTGTTTTTTTCAGTCAAGATGGGGTGCAGAGTGTACATTAATGAGAAAAAATTAACTTTTTAGAATTTACCAAATGGCTGCAATGAAACAACAGTGAAAAATTTAAAGGGGTCTGAATACTTTCCGTAACCATTGTATACCTACCGTGTAAAAGCATAATATTGTGCTCTTTGGACAGCTCTCATCTTTTATACTAGCTGTGATAGTCCCCCCGGACAGCTGGTCTAGGTCATGTGATATGATGACTACAGGTCACTATGAGGAAACCTGCGTGATTGCAGCTGATGCCATTAGTCTACTTTATGACTTTTTAGATGTGCATGAAATCGTGTTGGGCTTCTTTTTTTGGGGGCCAAATCAGATTGCAAACTGTTAAAATATTGAAGATGTGTTCATTTCAGTAAATTCAAATTAAAATTAATTGACTCAATCTCTATCGCACAAACATTTCATGCACAGAGCCTTGATACAACCATTTGTAATAGGAATCATCATTTAGCTAGAATACAGCATACAAAATTTGATTACATCTCATGAAAGTAATTGTTGTTAGTGGTTTTATTCTTTCCTTACTGATATTTTATTATGCTCTATCAACTACAGTTTCAAAATCTCAAACACATATTCAATAAACATATCAACAGGTACAACATCACGAAATACGTTCATGGGATTTTCCAGTAACAAGATCTAAAGTGAATATGGACATTTTTATAATTTCTGAATAAAAGGCTGATATTTAGAGTTGGCTGAATAGTTTGAAATTTGCCAAATTTCCTCCTCAAAATTTGATTTGCGTTGAATAAATTTGCAATGCGGAGAAGCCTCTAAGTACCAGAAAAAACTTATATAACACTTCTTGTACATCTCCTAAGACTGTGTTACACCCTTTTTAAGCTTTGTAATGAAAACACAGCCTTATTAATGTCCAAGTGACCGCAACATATTTGGGTAGAGAAAAATGGATGGTTGACAGTGGTAAACATTAGTATTCATGTGGCATGTAAACTGGTCTAGTATTAGATTATTACAACATCAACATTTTTTTTACAACTCTCACTCTTTGTGAGGTAGATTGTTATGCACTCTTTCTGTGACATGCATGCCTTGGTTGGTTTCAGCATTTCGGTTTAGTTGCAAAATTAAGACAGAGGAGCGTTAAAATGCCCTCCTTGTTCTCAATGTGTGAATAATTAATAAAACAGCTGTTATTAAGATGCTGCTACTGAAATTCTTTCACAATCACACTTGGTGACTATGATGGTACAGATATGCAGTTGACAGAGACTGCCACTCCAATTTTCAATATGTGTGTCAGTAGTAGTAGACCACAATCATATTTGGCCTTTTTCCTTAACTATGTGTAATGAACTATGCTCTCTGACCTTTATTCTTTCCTTAAAATAAAGAGTCGTAACTCCTAACTATACATCCACCAGGAAATATAGCCAGCAAGGAAGTGTAGAGAAGGGGCACTATTTAAAGCCCTACCCAGAACGTGATAGAGCAAACCAAACTTGAAAAATGCAAAACACTAGGAACGGAGCAAACTGAGAAGTAATAATAAGGACAACATAAGAATCAGCATTTGTACAGGGGAGGAAAAGAGCCATAACTCAACAGGCATAAGAACTGACCACAAGGCAACAGGTCACGGATCAATTCCCCAAACTGAGGCATGACAAAAAGCCTAAAATGGTGCTAGTTAACTCTCCCTCATCTTTGATAATCCTTTTGATAGCCCTTCTGTTTGACTGAGTTAGACCATGTGATGTAATAGAAGCACATTTTTAATATATCAACACTTTAAAATGATTAGGCATTGGGTGAAATGGCTCTATGCCATTTTTTCCCTTTCCTCAGTTGAATTTCAGATTTTACAAATTTGCAAGGACTTGCAAATTTCAGGCAATTGGACTACACACTAGAAGTTGATCCTTTGCAGATGGATCTGCTCTTATGTACTTATTGTTATTAATGTCTCTAAATTACAGATATGTCTATACTTACCTTTTCTTGAATTTGGATAGGAGTTGGGTTTCTCAAGAAGCCACTTCAATACAATATGGCCACATACTGTACTAGTAAAATACCTGACATATTGCAAGCCACATCACAACTACTGGTTGGCCACACACAGACATTATTATTATTATTATTTATTATTATTGCGCCATTTATTCCGTGGCGCTTTACATGTGAAGAGGGGTATACATAATACATACAAGTACAGTAATCTTAAACAATACAAGTCACGACTGGTACAGGATGAGAGAGGACCCTGCCCGCAAGGGCTCACAATCTACAGCGGGATGGGTGAGGATACAGTAGGCGAGGGTAGAGCTGGTCGTGCAGCGGTTTGGTGGATCGGTGGTTACTGCAACTTGTAGGCTTGTCGGAAGAGGTAGGTCTTCAAGTTCTTTTTGAAGGTTTCCATGGTAGGCGAGAATCTGATATGTTGTGGTAGAGAGTTCCAGAGTAGAGGGGATGCGCGGGAGAAATCTTGTATGCGGTTGTGGGAAGAGGAGATAAGAGGGGAGTACAGAAGGAGATCTTGTGAGGATCAGAGGTTTCGTGCAGGTAAGTACCGGGAGACTAGGTCACAGATGAAGGGAGGACTCAGGTTTTGGATGGCTTTGTATGTCATGGTTAGGGTTTTGAACTGGAGTCTTTGGGTAATGGGGAGCCAGTGCAGGGATTGACAGAGGGGAGAGGCCGGGGAATAGCGGGGGGACAGGTGGATTAGTCGGGCAGCAGAGTTAAGAATAGATTTATAGACATAAATCATATACTGCTCATGACATCACAAAAACATTTTTTTAAACATGTATAGAAAGATAGAGCCAAGAGAAATGATAAGGAAAGACATATTTTTACATGGTTTGCGGTCACTGAACTGACAAATACAATTCATATGCTACAATGTAATACTTATATGTCAAGCAATCAATTATTATAAAAAATATGCATTATTAAAAATATAAACTGACCATAATATAAGAGTAGTCAATAGTTCTTTACATATTTTAATTATTAATATCAGCCATTCTTAATAATATAGTCGTGTGAATGAGACATGGCTAGAGGTATAAGATAAGCTACTCACATAATTATTCTTATCTTGAGTGAATGAGTTATTTCATAACAGCATTAATCCTATCAGATAAGAAGAATTTGCAATTTCTTAAGTTATCTAAATATATTTGGATTGTTCTGGTTTGGCTCTAAATTTTTGCCAATGGATATTCCCTTTTACAGCTTCCTGATTTAATGAATGTAGTTTAACATTTCGATTTCATTTTACAAAGAAAAAAGGAAATTATTTTTTTCACAAGAATGATTAATTTCTTATCTAGATGTATATTTTATAATGATTGAAAATAAACCATCTGACCCTAAATCACTTTCAGTACAAAGGAGCTAAAAAATTATCTTCATGCCCTGTCTCTTTCTGTGTACTTGTAGCCTTTCCGGGAACAAATCATTATTAACTGCAAATTAAATGATTGGAATAAAACAATGTAACTTCATTTGTTCAACATCATTCATAAATGTGATATCATAAAACACTTTACTGGATTGCAGAATAGAAAAACTGGACATTATAAAATAAGATGTGTATGAAATTAATAAATTGTAGTGACATATCCAGAGAGATATTTTTATTATGCATGGGATACAGTTAAGAAAAAAAATATAAATCCCAAATTATCATTGCAAAAAGACAGCTGAAATCAATAAAATTATGAAAAGAATTAAAACATCTACTACTATTACAGTACCTACTATAACTGCTTCTAGCAACTGGTATCATATGTAGAGCCATTAGATCGTACAGCAGGAATATGGATGTTAAAGGGGTTGTCCATTACTTGCACAACCTCTTAAATGCTGCATCCCTCGTGTATAAAAAAAAACCTTATACTCACCTTGCTGACCAGGGCCGTTCCAGCAATATTATTTCAGGGACTCCAGGTACTCATGTGACATTGCGTGAGCAGCTCTCACACTTTCCCTAGACAAAACTCGGCATCTGATACAAGTGCAAGCAGCCCATCAGTTGCCTCGGATTGGCTGCAGATCTTACGTTGCATAATGTCATGAAAGCACCTGTAGACCCGTCATCGACCTTACTGGAATGGTGCCATATCTGGAGTTGAGTATAAGGTCCAAATAGTGGATAATCCGTCTAAAGAGTATCATCATTATAGCTGTAGAAATCTGGCTTAAGGTTAGGTTCACACTCAGCATTTTTCAGAAAAACTCTTTACTTTTTGTGGTTTCTTTTATGGCGGCTTAGATTTGATTTCCTTTCTTTTCAGTTTAAAGTGTTCTAAAAATTCACTACACATAATGTTTCTCATGCTTTGGGTGCAATTTATTTTTCAAGGATGTTTTTCCCTATAACTTCTCTATGGGAATTCTAAGCCCTATACAAACACGTTCCTAATGTAATCAAAAGGGCAGGGCTACAAAAATTCTTACTAACAAAAAAACTACATGACACTTTTCTGATTATTTTTTATTATCTTGCTTTAAGTGTAAATGTATTTGAAGAAAACTTGCAGGAGAATATCTGTTTCTGTCTCTAGGTCTCTTTCCCTTCTAACCCCTTCATAGAACTTTGTGAGTAGCAACCATCATCTCCTATCTCAGTTATGTGAAAATCTGTCAAAAATGAATGCAAAGTTTACAGAGTAAAAGATCAGTCCACCAGGAAAAAAGCACATTTTTTGAAAAATTTATAATACAAAGTTTTTTTAATTTTCCTTTCTACTAGAGTTGAGCATTCCGATACCGCAAGTATCGGGTATCGGCCGATACTTGCTGTATCGGAATTCCGATACCGACATCCGATATTTTTTCAATATCGGGCATCGGAATCGGAAGTTCAAAGTTGATTGACAGCCGAAATGACGTCATCATGATGCGCGGTGTGTGCGCATCATGATGCGCCGTCATTTCGGGCCTTCCGGGGGTCTCTGCCGGCCTGCCGGGGGGCTGTGCGGACTGCCCGGGGTCTGTACCAGCCTGCCGGGGGGCTGTGCCGGCCTGCCGGTGGTCTGTGCACCCTGTGGGGGGCTGTGCCAGCCTGCCGGGGGGCTGTGCCGGCCTGCCGGGGGGCTGTGCACCCTGTGGGGGTCTGTACCGGCCTGCCGGGGGGCTGTGCTGATGTCCGGGGGTCTGTGCAGGCATCGTCCGATGGGACTACAAGTCCCATCGGGCGATGCCTGCTACCATGACAGTGATTGACACATTAGCCAATGATGGGACAGTAGTAGTCCCATCATCTGGCTAATGTGTTAAATGTTAAAAAAAAAAAAAAAATACTACATACATACTACATGCATGCTACATACATACCACATATATACTACATGCATGCTACATACATGCTACATACATACTACATACATACTACATGCATGCTACATACATACTACATGCTACATACATACTACATATATACTACATGCATGCTACATACATACTACATGCTACATACATACTACATACATACTACATGCATGCCACATACATACTACATGCTACATACATACCACATATATACTACATGCATGCTACATACATACTACATGCTACATGCATGCTACATACATACTACATACATACTACATACATACTACATGCATGCTACATATATACTACATGCATGCTACATACATGCTACATGCTACATACATACCACATATATACTACATACATACTACATGCTACATACATACCACATATATACTACATACATACTACATGCTACATACATACTAAATACATACTACATGCATGCTACATATATACTACATGCTATATACATACTACATACATGCTACATACATACTACATACATACTACATGCATGCTACATACAATACATTCATACAATACATACATAGACATACAGTACATATAACATAGAGTAACATACTTACCAATACTTGTCACATTGTTCCCCGAAGCCATTGTCTTTTACGGAATAAATATTAACATAACAAACCACAAAATTACTCACCCATGATCCGAAGCAGTCCACGAGTGTGTCCCACGACGATCTTGGGTAGAGAACTGCAGCATCAGCTGATGCTGCCGCTCTCTAGGGGCTGCAGGAATCCAATGACGGAAGGTAGGTATCCTTCCGCACTGTATTCCTCCGCCACTTAAAAAAAAAAAGTCCCTAGTCTCACTTTATGGTAAAAGCTGTGTTACCATAAAGTGAGACAAGGGACTTTTTTTTTTTTAAGTGGCGGAGGAATACAGTGCGGAAGGATACCTACCTTCCATCATTGGATTCCTGCAGCCCGTAGAGAGCGGCAGCATCAGCTGATGCTGCAGTTGTCTACCCAAGATCGTCGTGGGACACACTCGTGGACTGCTTCGGATCATGGGTGAGTATTTTTGTGGTTTGTTATGTTAATATTTATTCCGTAAAAGACAATGGCTTCGGGGAACAATGTGACAAGTAGAGTTGAGCGAAACGAGTCGAAAAAATTCAAAAGTCGCCGACTTTTGGCAAAGTTGGGTTTCATGAAACGAAACCCGACCCTAGGATGAGGTCGGCCACGAGGTCGGCGACTTACGCGCCAAAGTCGCGTTTCAAAAGTTTGTTTTGCGCTCTTTTTCAGCCAATCAGGATCCACGGACACTGTGGGCAACGTGATGACATAGGCACGGGTCACCACCATCTTTCAGAAGGGCATGCAAGTGATTGGCTTGCTTTGGTGGGCGTCACAGGGGGTATAAAAGGGCGTGCACGCCGACCACCATCTTACTTCTGCCGATCTTAGTATAGGGAGAGGTTGCTGCTGATTCTGTAGGGAGAGCGTTAGGCAGGGAAGAAGACAAAAAAACTGCTTCTGCTGCTAGCGATTTGGCCTGCACAACACACCAGTCACTGTGTGTGCAGTGCAAGGGGAGGCTATATAGTGGTGTGTCAGTGGTGTTGGTTGTTGGGCTGCCTTCTAAGGCTTCCTGACATTCCTGAATTGCTGTTTACCCACTGCTCCGCAAACTGCTTTTTTAAAGCAATCCCAATTTTTTTTTTTTGTCCTGCTGAGAAGACAAAAAAACTGCTTCTGCTGCTAGCAATTTGGCCTGCACAACACACCAGTCACTGTGTGTGCAGTGCAAGGGGAGGCTATATAGTGGTGTATCAGTGGTGTTGGTTGTTGGGCTGCCTTCTAAGGCTTCCTGACATTCCTGCATTGCTGTTTACCCACTGCTCCGCAAACTGCTTTTTTAAAAGCAATCCAATCTCCCTTATCCTCTAGTCACTTTTGTCACAGCTGTGCCATCGAGCCTGTCACATAGCGCTCAGATATTCATTGGGCCTCACACAATCCAAAAGTGTCCAGTGTCCAAAAGTGTGTGCAGAGATTCAAAATCTCCCTTATCCTCTAGTCACTTTGGTCACAGCTGTGCCATCGAGCCTGTCACATAGCGCTCAGATATCAGTGGGCCTCACACAATCCAAAAGTGTCCATCCAGTGTCCAAAAGTGTGTGCAGAGATTCAAAATCTCCCTTATCCTCTAGTCACTTTGGTCACAGCTGTGCCATCGAGCCTGTCACATAGCGCTCAGATATCAGTGGGCCTCACACAATCCAAAAGTGTCCATCCAGTGTCCAAAAGTGTGTGCAGAGATTCAAAATCTCCCTTATCCTCTAGTCACTTTGGTCACAGCTGTGCCATCGAGTCTGTCACATAGCGCTCAGATATCAGTGGGCCTCACACAATCCAAAAGTGTCCATCCAGTGTCCAAAAGTGTGTGCAGAGATTCAAAATCTCCCTTATCCTCTAGTCACTTTGGTCACAGCTGTGCCATCGAGCCTGTCACATAGCGCTCAGATATCAGTGGGCCTCACACAATCCAAAAGTGTCCAGTGTCCAAAAGTGTGTGCAGAGATTCAAAATCTCCCTTATCCTCTAGTCACTTTGGTCACAGCTGTGCCATCGAGCCTGTCACATAGCGCTCAGATATCAGTGGGCCTCACACAATCCAAAAGTGTCCATCCAGTGTCCAAAAGTGTGTGCAGAGATTCAAAATCTCCCTTATCCTCTAGTCACTTTGGTCACAGCTGTGCCATCGAGCCTGTCACATAGCGCTCAGATATCAGTGGGCCTCACACAATCCAAAAGTGTCCATCCAGTGTCCAAAAGTGTGTGCAGAGATTCAAAATCTCCCTTATCCTCTAGTCACTTTGGTCACAGCTGTGCCATCGAGTCTGTCACATAGCGCTCAGATATCAGTGGGCCTCACACAATCCAAAAGTGTCCATCCAGTGTCCAAAAGTGTGTGCAGAGATTCAAAATCTCCCTTATCCTCTAGTCACTTTGGTCACAGCTGTGCCATCGAGCCTGTCACATAGCGCTCAGATATCAGTGGGCCTCACACAATCCAAAAGTGTCCAGTGTCCAAAAGTGTGTGCAGAGATTCAAAATCTCCCTTATCCTCTAGTCACTTTGGTCACAGCTGTGCCATCGAGCCTGTCACATAGCGCTCAGATATCAGTGGGCCTCACACAATCCAAAAGTGTCCATCCAGTGTCCAAAAGTGTGCAGAGATTCAAAATCTCCCTTATCCTCTAGTCACTTTGGTCATAGCTGTGCCATCGAGCCTGTCACATAGCGCTCAGATATCAGTGGGCCTCACACAATCCAAAAGTGTCCATCCAGTGTCCAAAAGTGTGTGCAGAGATTCAAAATCTCCCTTATCCTCTAGTCACTTTGGTCACAGCTGTGCCATCGAGCCTGTCACATAGCGCTCAGATATCAGTGGGCCTCACACAATCCAAAAGTGTCCATCCAGTGTCCAAAAGTGTGTGCAGAGATTCAAAATCTCCCTTATCCTTTAGTCACTTTGGTCACAGCTGTGCCATCGAGCCTGTCACATAGCGCTCAGGTATCAGTGGGCCTCACACAATCCAAAAGTGTCCATCCAGTGTCCAAAAGTGTGTGCAGAGATTCAAAATCTCCCTTATCCTCTAGTCACTTTGGTCACAGCTGTGCCATCGAGCCTGTCACATAGCGCTCAGATATCAGTGGGCCTCACACAATCCAAAAGTGTCCAGTGTCCAAAAGTGTGTGCAGAGATTCAAAATCTCCCTTATCCTCTAGTCACTTTGGTCACAGCTGTGCCATCGAGCCTGTCACATAGCGCTCAGATATCAGTGGGCCTCACACAATCCAAAAGTGTCCATCCAGTGTCCAAAAGTGTGTGCAGAGATTCAAAATCTCCCTTATCCTCTAGTCACTTTGGTCACAGCTGTGCCATCGAGCCTGTCACATAGCGCTCAGATATTCATTGGGCCTCACAAAATCCAAAAGTGTCCAGTGTCCAAAAGTGTGTGCAGAGATTCAAAATCTCCCTTATCCTCTAGTCACTTTGGTCACAGCTGTGCCATCGAGCCTGTCACATAGCGCTCAGATATCAGTGGGCCTCACACAATCCAAAAGTGTCCAGTGTCCACAAGTGTCTGCAGAAATTCAAAATCTCCCCTGTCCTATAGACACCTTGTACCTTGTTTTACATTACTATATAGTTTGTTGGATTTTGTCTACATTTCTACCAAAAATGAGGAAGGCTGGTGGAAGAGGCCGTGGAATTGGGCGGGGGTTGGCAGCTGGTAATGATGCTGTTGGTGGTGGATCTGATGGTAGTGGCAAGAGCAAAATAGGACCGAATGCAGGAGGTGCTGACCCTGCGTCATCGTCTGGCTACATAAGGCCTCGAACGCTTAGTTTTCTAGGAGTTCGCAAACCGCTTTTAAAGCCAGAGCATCAGGAAAAAGTTTTGTCTTACATTGCTGACTCAGCCTCCAGCTCTATCGCCTCCTCTTCTTCAGTTGTAAAAAGTAAAACCACTGAGTCGTCATTGGAGGCTCATGTTCATGAACCACACCTTTCCTTGTGTCCTTCACCCCAACAAAGATTGAAGGATGACGCAGGCCATACTACTGATTACTCCATGGAGCTGTTTTCACATACCATGCCTGGATTATCAAGTGAAATGGTGAATTACCCATGCCAAGATGAATCTGACATGGAGTGCACTGATGCACAGCCGCTGATGGATGATTCTGCTGGTACATTCACTCAGAGCACTACATTGTCCTCGCAGTGTACAGAGCCAGATTCTGACCCTGATGAGACTCAGGTGCCCCTTCCCGCACACTATACCACCATACACGGTGACACAGAGGAAGGTGCACATGACATAGAAGAGGAGGTGATGGATGACCCAGTTGTTGACCCAGATTGGCATCCATTGGGGGAAGAGGGTGCTGCTTCCAATAGCTCAGATGAGGAGCATCCACAGCAGACATCGACATCGCAACAGCTGTTATCTGGCAGACCCGGAGCACTCCAAAGACAGGTTCCAAACATCAAAAGAGTTGCTGGACAGCTTGTCCAGATGGTCAAAAGATCACAGCGTGCTAGGCCGCAAAATGTCTGCCAAAGTAGGAAGAGTGCAGTGTGGCACTTTTTTGAACAAAATCCTCATGATCAGGCCAAGGTTATCTGTAAGAAGTGCGCAAAGACCTTTAGCCGAGGGAAAAATCTGAAAAATTTGAATACCAGTTGCATGCTTAGACATTTAACCAGCATGCACTTGCAAGCGTGGACACAACACCAAACCTCAAGTGCCACATGTGCAACTGATCACAACGAAGGTAGTCAGCAACGCTACATTGTTTCCCCCACTGTAAGCCCACCGGTTAGCACAGCAGCAAATGTTGAGGTGTCGTTGCAAGACCACAGCAGTCAGGGAATCCCACTGTTATATCAACGAAAGACTGATTCTAGGCCATCAGAAAGAACACCAACTCCATCACCATCATCAACCCTCTCTCAGTCCGCCCTGTCCACCGCTACTTCCACCATATGCAGCTCTCAAGTCCAGCTCACCCTCCCAGACACTATGAGTAGGTCAAGAAAGTACTCAGTCTCTCATCCGCGTACACTGGGTTTGAACGCCCACATTGCCAAACTAATCTCGTTTGAGATGATGCCCTTTCGGTTGGTGCAAAGCACAGCTTTCCGCGAACTCATGGCCTATGCAGTACCACGCTATGACCTACCCAGTCGCCACTTCTTCTCTCGCAAAGCCATCCCAGCCCTCCACCATCATGTGAAAGACCGCATTGTCCATGCACTCAAGCAGTCAGTGAGCGGAAAGGTGCACCTCACAACTGATGCATGGTCCAGTCGGCATGGCCAGGGCCGTTACGTGTCCATCACTGCGCACTGGGTTAATGTGGTGGATGCAGGGTCCACAGGGGACAGCGGTGGTGGGACAGTGCTGCCTAGCCCACGGTATAGGAAACAGATGGCTGTAGGCGTTCGACCCTCCTCCTCCTCCTCCTCCTCCAGACGCGAAAGCTCGTCCACAGAGCGCAGTCGTACGAGCACTCCATCTGCAGCTGCCACTGTTGCACACGATGTGTCCCCCTATCGAGCAGCTAGTGGAAAGCGTCAGCAGGCTGTGTTGCAGATGATGTGTTTGGGCGACAGACACACCGCCGAGGTGCTGGCCGAGTACTTGAAGAGACAAACTGAGTCATGGCTGGGCAGTGTACATCTTGAGGCAGGCAAGGTAGTTAGTGATAACGGCCGTAATTTTGTGGCAGCCATAGCCCTTTCAAAACTCAGCCACATACCTTGCTTGGCTCACACCTTGAACCTGGTGGTGCAGTGCTTCCTCAAAAATTATCTGGAGTTAACAGCCCTGCTCCAGAAGGTGCGAAGACTGTGCGCGCACATCCGCCGGTCGCCTGTACACTCCGTTCGCATGCAGAAGCTGCAGCGATTGCTCCACCTTCCCAACCACCGCCTCATTATCGACATTGCAACAAGGTGGAACTCCACCCTGCACATGGTGGAGCGGCTGTGCGAGCAGAGGCAGCCATAATGCATTTGTGGGAGGATACACGGCCAGGCACTTTGAGAGCAGACATGGAGTTGACAGGTGTGCAGTGGTCGAAGATGAAAGACCTTTGTAAAGTCCTTCAGTGTTTTGAGGAATGCACACGGCTGGTAAGCGCAGACGACGCCATCCTAAGCATGAGCATCCCACTTATGCGTCTGCTCATGCAAACTTTGACGCACCTTAAGGAGCAGGTGTCTGCAGCCAATGTTGATGAGGAGGAAGAGGAGGAGGGAATCCTTGATGACATTCAGCCATTGTCTGCTCAGGGACCTCTCCTGGACGAGGTGGAGGAAGAAGAGGAGGAGGAGGATGATGATGGGGATGATTACTTAGGGGAGGAGGATGCATCTCGTGGGGCAAGTGAAAATGTTGGCGTGACAAGGTCTGGTACAGGGTTTGTGCGTGACTGGAGGGATGTGGATTTGCCAGAAAGTGCTCCTCCACCCAGCACTCGCAGTGCATTATTGACACCGGGAACATTGGCCCACATGTCAGATTATGCCTTGCGGATCCTAAAAAGGGACCCCCGCATTGCCAAAATGATGAACGATGACGACTACTGGTTGGCCAGCATCCTGGATCCACGCTATAAAGGCAAATTACAAAACATCATGCCACAGGAGAACCTTGACCTAATATTGGCTAATAAACAAGCAACTCTGGTAAATCGGTTGCTTGAGGCATTCCCAGCACACAGCAGCGGTGATGGTTCTCACACGAGCCGTACGGGCCGGGGGCAGCTTGGCAGAGGTGTTCGTGGTGCACACAGCAGAAGTGGCGTTGGAGACAGGGGTTTCATGACAATGTTGTGGACTGATTTTTCAAATACCGCTCACACAACTGGTAATACTGCATCGATGGAAAGTGACAGGAGACAGCAGTTGTCAACTATGGTTACAAACTACTTTTCCTCCCATATCGATGTTCTCCTACACAGGTCATTCCCCTTTGACTATTGGGCCGCTAAACTGGACACCTGGCCTGAATTGGCCCAATATGCCTTACAGGAGCTCGCTTGCCCAGCTGCAAGTGTGCTATCGGAAAGAGTCTTCAGTGCAGCTGGATCAATCCTGACAGAAAAAAGGACCCGTCTGTCAACCCAAAATGTGGATGATCTAACCTTCATTAAAATGAACCACGCATGGGTTTCCAAGGATTTTGTCCCACCTTCCCCTGATGACACATAGGGTGACAGAAAAATGGCTTGCTTTGGTCCATCTCTTCCTGGTACTTCACCTATTTCGCCTTTTGCATCAGCTGAATGTCCAACATCAACATATGCCACTTTCTTAAACTCCCTAACTGTGCTGCCTCCCCCCCATGGCCGGGGTCACCACCTAGCGCACGACACCGTGCGAGTGCCGTTGCCCTGGACAGGTGGGTAGGCCGACTCTTGGGCGCGGGCACTGGCACAGGGTCCCTCATAGTGCACTCAAGTGTCTCTGACGGTGGTGGTGCACACCCGCCGTCAGTCACACCGCTGTACTATGAGGGGCCCAGTGCCAGTACCGACGCCCACGAGTGGGCCCCCCTTGCTTGGGCAGGGCCCCAGCATTTGCAATCTTTACCTCTCCCTGCTCCTCCGCTGTGTAATCTGGGCCGTCAAATCCATACTGTGCCTGACACCGTCTGAGCCTGCCTTCTGATGTATAGACATATATTTTGAATGTGTACGCTATCCATACATGTTATCCGGGGATACGGTACCCTTTCTAACCTTTGTGCAATCACGTGCAATCCATACTGGGCCTAACACCGTCTGAGCCTGCCTCCTGAGACATATATTTTGAATGTGTACGCTATCCATACATGTTATCCGGGGATACGGTACCCTTTCTAACCTTTGTGCAATCACGTGCAATCCATACTGGGCCTAACACCGTCTGAGCCTGCCTCCTGAGACATATATTTTGAATGTGTACGCTATCCATACATGTTATCCGGGGATACGGTACCCTTTCTAACCTTTGTGCAATCACGTGCAATCCATACTGGGCCTAACACCGTCTGAGCCTGCCTCCTGAGACATATATTTTGAATGTGTACGCTATCCATACATGTTATCTGGGGATACGGTACCCTTTCTAACCTTTGTGCAATCACGTGCAATCCATACTGGGCCTAACACCGTCTGAGCCTGCCTCCTGAGACATATATTTTGAATGTGTACGCTATCCATACATGTTATCCGGGGATACGGTACCATTTCTAACCTTTGTGCAATCACGTGCAATCCATACTGGGCCTAACACCGTCTGAGCCTGCCTCCTGAGACATATATTTTGAATGTGTATGCTCTCCATACATGTTATCTGGGGATACGGTACCCTTTCTAACCTTTGTGCAATCACGTGCAATCCATACTGGGCCTAACACCGTCTGAGCCTGCCTCCTGAGACATATATTTTGAATGTGTACGCTATCCATACATGTTATCCGGGGATACGGTACCATTTCTAACCTTTGTGCAATCACGTGCAATCCATACTGGGCCTAACACCGTCTGAGCCTGCCTCCTGAGACATATATTTTGAATGTGTACGCTATCCATACATGTTATCTGGGGATATGGTACCCTTTCTAACCTTTGTGCAATCACGTGCAATCCATACTGGGCCTAACACCGTCTGAGAATGATAGATGGGGCCCACCATACACTGGAACATTCCAAAGGTGGACATCAGTCACTGGAGCAGCATTTACAGGGCCCATTATACACTAGAGCATTAGAAATGGGGCCCATTATGTTTGGAGCATTATTTGGGCCCATAAGACAGTAGAGCTTCATCCATGGGGACCAACATATACTGTAGCATTATGTGGAGCTCATCATATACTGTTTCAAACATTATATGGGACCAATGATTCTGTATGGAGAAATAGATGGGCCTCGTCATGAGATGTAAAAAGTGAGGTATTTTTCATTGTACTATACCGCTATTTCTCTGCCGTATCGGAGCATTATGAGTTGTGGTATGTGTTAAAGGGGCGCTCTTTCGCCCAGGGCACATGAAAACCTGGAGCCAGCCCTCCCCCCCCACAGTCTGTAGCCAAATAACCCCCATTTTTCAGTGTGTAACTTGTATTATGAAGTTAATTAAGGTTGACAAGCTTAAGTAATAAGAATTGATGCTTTTGGCATTCAATGGGCACTGTTGGTGTGTTTCCTGTCCTCCTCTCACTGCCGACTTTTATTCCCCATTGACTTACATTGGGTTTCGTGTTTCGGGACGACCCCGACTTTTCCCTATAATCGGACGATCTTGCTCGACCCGACTTTTGGAAAAGTCGGGTTTCACGAAATGAAACGCGACCCTAAAAAACCAAAAGTCGCTCAACTCTAGTGACAAGTATTGGTAAGTATGTTACTCTATGTTATATGTACTGTATGTCTATGTATGTATTGTATGAATGTATTGTATGTAGCATGCATGTAGTATGTATGTAGTATGTATGTAGCATGTATGTAATATGTATGTAGCATGTAGTATGTATGTATCATGCATGTAGTATGTATGTAGTATGTATGTAGTATATATGTGGTATGTATGTAGCATGTAGTATGTATGTAGCATGCATGTAGTATATATGTAGTATGTATGTAGCATGTAGTATGTATGTAGCATGCATGTAGTATATACACTCACTGGCCACTTTATTAGGTACACCTGTCCAACTGTGTGTTAAGACTTAATTTCTAATCAGCCAATCACATGGCGGCAACTCAGTGCATTTAGGCATGTAGACATGGTCAAGACAATCTCCTGCAGTTCAAACCGAGCATCAGTATGGGGAAGAAAGGTGATTTGAGTGCCTTTGAACGTGGCATGATTGTTGGTGCCAGAAGGGCTGGTCTGAGAATTTCAGAAACTGCTGATCTACTGGGATTTTCACGCACAACCATCTCTAGGGTTTACAGAGAATGGTCCGAAAAAGAAAAAAAAACCAGTGAGCGGCAGTTCTGTGGCCGGAAATGCCTTGTTGATGCCAGAGGTCAGAGGAGAATGGGCAGACTGGTTCGAGCTGATAGAAAGGCAACAGTGACTCAAATTGCCACCCGTTACAACCAAGGTAGGCAGAAGAGCATCTCTGAACGCACAGTGCGTCGAACTTTGAGGCAGATGGGCTACAGCAGCAGAAGACCACACTGGGTACCACTCCTCTCAGCTAAGAACAGGAAACTGAGGCTACAATTTGCACAAGCTCATCGAAATTGGACAGTAGAAGTTTGGAAAAACGTTGCCTGGTCTGATGAGTCTCGATTTCTGCTGCGACATTCGGATGGTAGGGTCAGAATTTGGCGTAAACAACATGAAAGCATGGATCCATCCTGCCTTGTATCAACGGTTCAGGCTGGTGGTGGTGGTGTCATTGTGTGGGGAATTTTTTCTTGGCACTCTTTGGGCCCCTTGGTACCAATTGAGCATCGTTGCAACGCCACAGCCTACCTGAGTATTGTTGCTGACCATGTCCATCCCTTTATGACCACAATGTACCCAACATCTGATGGCTACTTTCAGCAGGATAATGCGCCATGTCATAAAGCTCGAATCATCTCAGATTGGTTTCTTGAACATGACAATGAGTTCACTGTACTCAAATGGCCTCCTCAGTCACCAGATCTCAATCCAATAGAGCATCTTTGGGATGTGGTGGAACGGGAGATTCGCATCAGGGATGTGCAGCCGACAAATCTGCGCCAACTGTGTGATGCCATCATGTCAATATGGTCCAAAATCTCTGAGGAATGCTTCCAGCACCTTGTTGAATCTCTGCCACGAAGAATTGAGGCAGTTCTGAAGGCAAAAGGGGGTCCAACCCCTTACTAGCATGGTGTACCTAATAAAGTGGCCAGTGAGTGTATGTAGTATGTATGTAGCATGTAGTATATATATAGCATGCATGTAGTATGTATGTAGTATGTATGTAGCATGTATGTAGTATGTATGTAGCATGTAGTATGTATGTAGCATGCATGTAGTATGTATGTAGTATGTATGTAGCATGTAGTATGTATGTAGCATGCATGTAGTATATATGTAGTATGTATGTAGTATGTAGCATGCATGTAGTATGTATGTAGTATGTATGTAGCATGTAGTATGTATGTAGCATGCATGTAGTATATATGTAGTATGTATGTAGCATGTAGTATGTATGTAGCATGCATGTAGTATATATGTGGTATGTATGTAGCATGTAGTATGTATGTAGTATGTATGTAGCATGCATGTAGTATGTATGTAGTATGTATGTAGCATGTAGTATGTATGTATGTAGTATTTTTTTTTTTTTACATTTAACACATTAGTTGGATGATGGGACTACTACTGTCCCATCATTGGCTAATGTGTCAATCACTGTCATGGTAGCAGGCATCGCCCGATGGGACTTGTAGTCCCATCAGACGATGCCTGCACATACTACCGGAGCCTGCACAAACCCCCCGGCAGGCCGGTACAGACCCCGGGCAGTCCGCACAGCCCACCGGCAGGCCGGCACAGCCCCCCGGCAGGCCGGCAGAGACCCCCGGAAGGCCCGTACAGACCCCCGAGAGGCTGTACAAGGGCAGGAAAGGGTTTTTCCAATTCCGATACCGGAAGTCTCATAGACTTGAATGGGACTTCCGGTATCGGCATCGGCGATACCGATACTTTTTTTAAAGATCGGCCGATCCATTCCGATCCGATATTTTGAAGTATCGGACGGTATCGCTCCACTCTACTCTCTACCATTAATTTATAAAAAAAAAAGACTCTAAGGATTATGTGTCGAAATTATTGAATCTTTTGAATTCAAATTTGTCAGCTTCAACAAATTTTTCCCAAGAATTAGATTCTTAGGTATCAATCCACTGACAATCTCCAGTGATGCTAAACCTAAAATTGTCCATCAAATATGTGTACCCCTCTGAGGTCTCCTAGCACTGTATTGAATCCCTTTTGAACTCTCCAATAGAGAAGAGTGAATTTGGTCAGATTCGGTTCCTAATACGATCAGCATCGAATATTGTTTTTGCAATATTCATCGAACACAGCCGAACGTCATTAGAGTCAATGGGAATAGAAATTACCGAATATGTTATATGTAACCGATCATTAAACATACATTCAGCAGGAATAGTGTTATTATTATTATTATTATTATTATTTATTGTTATAGCGCCATTTATTCCATGGCGCTTTACATGTGAGGGGGGTATACATAAAAACAAGTACAATAATCTTAAACAATACAAGTCATAACTGGTACAGGAGGAGAGAGGACCCTGCCCGCGAGGGCTCACAATCTTCAAGGGATGGGTGATAATACAGTAGGCGAGGGTAGAGCTGGTCGTGCAGCGGTTTGGTCGATCGGTGGTTACTGCAGGTTGTAGGCTTGTCGGAAGAGGTGGGTCTTCAGGCTCTTTTTGAAGGTTTCGATGGTAGGTGAGAGTCTGATATGTTGTGGTAGAGAGTTCCAGAGTAGGGGTGATGCGCGAGAGAAATCTTGTATGCGATTGTGGGAAGAGGAGATAAGAGGGGAGTAGAGAAGGAGATCTTGTGAGGATCGGAGGTTGCGTGCAGGAAAGTACCGGGAGACGAGGTCACAGATGTATGGAGGAGACAAGTTGTGGATGGCTTTGTATGTCATGGTTAGGGTGTTGTAATGGAGTCTCTGGGCAATTGGGAGCCAGTGAAGGGATTGACAGAGGGGAGAAGCTGGGGAATAGCGGGGGGACAGGTGGATTAGTCGGGCAGCAGAGTTTAGAATAGATTGGAGGGGTGCGAGAGTGTTTGAGGGGAGGCCGCAGAGCATGAGGTTGCAGTAGTCAAGGCGAGAGATGATGAGGGCATGGACTAGGGTTTTTGCAGATTCTTGGGTGAGGAATGAACGGATGCGTGAAATATTTTTGAGTTGAAGTCGGCAGGAAGTGGAAAGGGTTTGGATATGTGGTTTGAAGGAGAGATCAGCATCAAGGATTACTCCGAGGCAGCGAGCTTGTGGGACTGGGGAGAGTGGGCAGTCATTTACTGTAATTGATAGGTTCGTAGGGGGGGTCACGTGAGATGGGGGAAAGATGATGAATTCTGTTTTGTCCATGTTGAGTTTCAGATATCTAGTGGAGAAGAAGGATGAAATAGTGGACAGACATTGAGGGATTCTGGTTAGTAGGGAGGTGATATCTGGTCCAGAGATGTAGATCTGTGTGTCATCAGCATAAAGATGATACTGAAAGCCATGAGATTCTATGAGCTGTCCCAGGCCAAAGGTGTAAATAGAGAACAGCAGGGGCCCTAGGACTGAACCTTGTGGGACTCCGACAGATAGGGGGCGAGGTGAGGAGGTGGTGTGTGAGTGGGAGACGCTGAATGTCCGGTCTGTTAGGTATGATGAGATCCAGGAGAGGGCCAAGTCTGTGATGCCGAGGGATGAGAGGGTCTGTAATAATAGGGAATGGTCCACTGTGTCAAAGGCAGCCGACAGGTCCAGGAGGAGGAGGACAGAGTAGTGTCGCTTGCTCTTGGCAGTTAAGAGGTCATTGGTGACCTTAGTAAGGGCAGTTTCAGTGGAGTGGTGTGACCGGAAGCCAGATTGTAAGCGGTCGAAGAGGGAGCAAGAAGAGAGATGGGAGGACAGTTCAAGGTAGACGTGTTGTTCCAGTAGCTTGGAGGCGTATGGGAGAAGTGATATAGGGCGATAGCTAGATACAGAGGATGGGTCAAGAGAGGGCTTTTTGAGGATAGGTGTGATGGAGGCATGTTTAAAGCTTGAGGGGAAAACACCAGTTGTTAGTGATAGGTTGAAGAGATGGGTTAGGGTTGGGATGAAGACTGTGGTGAGGTTTGGGATGAAGTGGGATGGGATCGGGTCGAGTGCACAGGTGGTGAGATGTGATCTTGAGAGTAGAGTGGAGAGTCGATCTTCTGTAATGGTAGAGAAGTTGGTTTTGAAGGTGGAGGGCTGGGAAGTCGGGAGGAAGGGCTCTGGGGGTTGTTGACCAAAACTGTCCCTGATGTTATCAATTTTCTGCTTGAAAAATGAGGCAAAGTCTTCAGCTGAGATGAGTGGGGAGGGAGGAGGTGCTGGGGGGCGGAGGAGAGAATTGAAGGTGTTGAATAACTGTTTAGGGTTGTGAGACAGGGAGGATATGAGAGATGAGAAGTAGGTTTGTTTAGCTGTGGCGAGTGTGGTCTTGAAAGTAGTGAGGGACTGTTTGAATGCGATGAAATGCTCGTTGGAGTGGGATCTTTTCCATCTGCGCTCAGCAGCCCTGGAAGCTCGCCTCAGCTCTTTGGTCAGGCTGGTGTGCCAGGGCTGTCTGTTGATTTTGCGAGTTTTGGTATGTGTAAGTGGGGCAGCGGATTCCAAAGCTACAGCTATTGTGGTGTTATATAGAGCGGCAGCGTCATCCGCATTGTGTAAGGAACTTATATCTGTAAGAGGGAGGAGGGATTCGGAGAATGAGTGTAGGTCAAGGTGTTTAAGATTCCTGCGAGGGTGTGAAAGTTTGTGGGGTGGGGATTGTAGACATGGAGTGAAGAGGGAAGAGAATGTGAGCAGGTTGTGGTCAGAGAGAGGAAGAGGTGAGTTAGAGAGGTTAGATAGGGAGCAGAGGCGGGTGAAGATGAGGTCCAGTGTGTGGCCATCTTTGTGGGTGGCTGTAGAAGACCATTGAGTGAGGCCGAAGGAGGAAGTGAGAGATAGAAGTTTAGTGGCAGCTGAGAGGGAAGTGTCAATGGGGATGTTGAAGTCGCCCATGATGATAGTAGGGATGTCCGCGGAAAGGAAATGAAGTAACCAGGTGGTGAAGTGGTCAAAGAAGGTGGTGGCTGGCCCTGGGGGGCGGTAGATGACAGCCAGTTGGAGGTTGGAGGGGGAGTAGATGCGCACAGAGTGCACCTCAAAGGAAGGGAGGGTAACAGAGGGTGGCAGTGGGATTGGGGTGAAGGAGCAGGTATCTGACAGGAGAAAACCAACTCCTCCACCATGTTTGCTGCTGGGGCGGGGGGTGTGAGAAAGGTGGAAGCCGCCATACGAAAGTGCAGCAGGAGAGGCTGTGTCAGAAGGGGTGAGCCAGGTTTCGGTGATGGCGAGGAAGGAGAGTTTGGTAGTAACAAAAAGATCATGGATGTAGGAAAGCTTGTTGCAGACAGAGCGAGCGTTCCACAGAGCTCCTGTTAGTGGGACTGGGGAAGCGGGGGCTGGGTGAATGGGTATAAGGTTGGAGAGGTTACGGAAGGTTGTGATAGAGCGTGGATGGGAGGTAGAAATGACTGTGTTAATGTGGTGAGGAGGACCAGGATTTGGAGAGATATCACCAGCAGTGAGAAGGAGCAGAGAAAGTGTTAGCAGGTGGGAGCAGGAGAGGGCATGAGGGGGCTGTCTGTGTTTGGAGACAGAGGATTGTATGTTAAGGAACAGTTTTGAGGCGGAGGTGAGGTGGATGGGGAGGATTGAAGAAGAGATGAACAGTTCCTTACTAGGAGTAGGGATTAGGGGAATTAGCAGAAAGTGAAGGATTATAGGGGTGAAAACAAGCAGAAACATTGTTTACAGTGACTGTGTCCAGTTACCTTCAGTTCCCTTCTGGTTCAATTCTGGTTTTAATTCTTAAATTAATCTTCACACTTCTAGCACACACTTATAGCAATCACAATGCAGACTGAAGTCTATGCAGACTTGTACTCTGCAATATATGTACAACTAAGTGCAGTCAGGTGTGAAGCAGAGAGGAGTGGTCTCTGCTCATCTTGGCCAGACAATTAAGAGTGGACCAGATGTATATGATCAAGCCAGAGTAAACAAGGTCATAAATAACACTGGGGTAAGCTGGGGTTAGCTGAAAGGCATACCATGTGAATGCTAGGTGCAGAGGCAAGTCTATGTGCAAAGCTGGGTGACGCACTGTGTGTCCTTCATAGACAGACAGCAGGAGAGCAGGAGAGCTGGGTGGATGGACATACCATGTGAATGCTAGGTGCAGAGGCAAGTCTATGTGCAAAGCTGGGTGACGCACTGTGTGTCCTTCATAGACAGACAGCAGGAGAGCAGGAGAGCTGGGTGGATGGACATACCATGTGAATGCTAGGTGCAGAGGCAAGTCTATGTGCAAAGCTGGGTGACGCACTGTGTGTCCTTCATAGACAGACAGCAGGAGAGCAGGAGAGCTGGGTGGATGGACATACCTGTCGGAAGAATAGAGATGCTTGTTAGAGTGCGATGGTGGCAGGTAGCAGGGCACAGTCTGTATACATCCTTCTGATTTTAATTCTTAAATTAATCTTCACACTTCTAGCACACACTTATAGCAATCACAATGCAGACTGAAGTCTATGCAGACTTGTACTCTGCAATATATGTACAACTAAGTGCAGTCAGGTGTGAAGCAGAGAGGAGTGGTGTGGAGTAGTGTTCAGATATGGCTCGAATATGTCAAAATCAGATTCGGGCACAAAAAAACGAACAATCATCTCTACTCTGTAATACAAAAATTGCTTTATTTATGTTCAAGTTACCTCCATATTTCCGGCTATGGTTAAACAGTTCATAACCTGTGGTAATCACTAGCATCTTTAAAAACACACAGCACAGAGTTCAGCATCTTGCCCTTTTGTTTATACTTGAAAAAGGCCTCTTGCTGGCTGAAACGTTGCTTTTGTGATGTGTTTTGGATGAATAAAGGAATAGTAGCCGCCAACACACATGATACTAGTGCACAGGCGTGCGCCATTGAGAACTTTTTATACCTTGCTCAAGTCCAGACAGACAGGACCTTGCCTGCGGATCAATTTGAAGCTGCCACATCACCAGAGAACCTGATGTCCGAGCACCAGTTGGGAGGCACCTTTTCATGGACATGCTCAGTAGGGTGAAATCTGGACTTAGGCTTCAGAGAACAGTGCTGCACTTGTAAACTAGCAGTCACCATAGGCTTAGCTAGAGGGCCAGCAGTAACTATACATATAGCACGAGCCTGGGCAAGGCCCTTGGGCCAAAGTCTGTGCTGAGCAGTCATCCCAGCGACAGAGCCCGAATGGGAGACCACAGCACCAGATGAGGCCTGAGATCCATCCCATGCAGCAGAAGAATCCCGGCGCCTAACAGTTATAATGGTTGATTCACAACAAAAGTTCAAGGAAGACCTGGATGTATTTCTTGAAAATATAATATTACATGTTATGGTACAAAATTTTGTGATGGGACATTGATCCAGCAAACTAGTCTGATTTCTGTATATGGGGTCGGGATGAAATGTTACCCTATATGGGGAAATTAGCATTAGCCATATGTAGTTTTTGCTTTCCTCTGTATCAACATATTAGGCTACAGGGTTGGACATGTGATACCCTAAGAAAGTAATGCCTCACTGAAGAAAATCTCACTAAAATGAAAGAAACCCATACATACTCACCAATGGTGTGCAGTGTTACAGCTCAATTGCGATAGTGTGGAATCATAAGTGGCAGTGGGAATATATATATATAGGGATACAGAGGTTAAGTTCCGGTATACAGAACCCGGAAGTGACCGCTGTGGTGTAAAAACGAGGCTCGGGATAATCACGCATGCGCTGTGCGCAAGAGCGGATGTGAGAGAGAGGCTTGGTGTGGAATGCACAGTGCGCTTGCGCAAGTCGGAACACATTGTGGAGTGCAGCCTGCAGTGATAGATGGCAGGGGAGGATTGCAAAAGGCGCTTGCACAATGTAGAGCATTGTATACGGCGTTGCAATCGGAGACAGGGGCTGATCACAGCGGTCATGTTAAAAAGAGAAAAATTAGGTGAAGAGGAAGCAATAATATAAGGGGGGTAAGGGGGAAGAAAGGAATATATCATCTCACGATGTGTTGGTAAATGACTCAGTAATACTGCATAGAAGTTACAGCAAAATGTTTGAAAAAAATAAGAAAGAGGTAAAATAATATGAAAAAGCATAGGAAAAAGAAGGGGTTTGAAAAAATAAAACAGAAAAAAATAAAAATAATGAAGATAATAAATGATGAGGTGAAAATGAAATAAAAAGGGGAATAGTAATGAATAAATAATGTAAAAATACAAAAAGAAAAAAGTGGAGAACGGAAGAATAAAATTGAAAAAAACAAAGGGGAAATAATGAAAAAATGAAGAGTGAGTGAAAATGATAGTAATAATAGATAATTAAAATAATGAAAAAATATGAAAAGGAAAAAATTGAAAAAACTGAAGAAAAAACTAATGGAAAAAAAATAAAGGAAAAAACAAAAGGGGAAAATAATAATAAAATAATGAACAGAATAAATGAAAAAAGGGGGATGGAAATAATAAAAAATTAAAATAAATGAAAACAAAAAATAAAAATACAAAAGGAATAAAAATAAAAAATAGAAATAAAAAAGAAAATAAATATTAAAAAATAATTGTTAAAAATTAAAAATTAGACCAAGAGTACTTATCCCCTATATAGGAATAATATTTTAATGAGTCTGTGGAAATAATAGAGAGAACATTAGAAGGATGGGAAAAGAACAAATATAGAAAAGAGCAAGCTCCCTTTACAAGTTAAAACATTAGCGAAGGAACAACATAGCAGTCAATGCATACTTTAAAGTCAATGATAATACCATATAGATTAATCCACATTGCTGGGTATCATATAACAACAAGAGGTCAATGGATAATAAAATATAATTCTCTATTGAGACCCATTGGTCCTAAAGTTTGCAAGGTATGGATCCAATAGAATTCTCTTTCTTTAAGCAATTTTATATGGTTGCCGCCCCTCCTAGGTTGGGACACCTGCTCAATGACCTGAAACCTTAGTTGTGACACTGTATGCCACATCGCTACAAAATGATGTGGGAGTGGTAGCCACATTTTCTTGCACCTGATACTAAATTTGTGACTTACTATTCTATCTTTTACATGTTGGGTTGTTTCGCCAATATATAGCAAGCCACAGGGGCATTTGAATGCATAAATGACAAAATTACTGACACATAAAGAATCCTTTGATTGGATAGCGTTTCCCCTTGTGAGGATGAGTAATATCACTTGATTTAATTACGTTCGAGCAGGCAGCGCATGCCAGGCAAGAAAAAGTGCTGGTCTGTTTGGAACCAATGAAAGTTTGTCTTGCTAGTTGAGAACCCCCAATGTAAATTATCTTTGAGGTTGCATGGTCTACCAGGTACACATTAAGGTTGGGTTCTTAAAGGCTTCAATTTGCGGATAGGCTTTATTGAGGAGTGTCCAGTGTCCCCTTATTATACTGTAAATATTAGGCATCAGGGGATGGTGTGTATAAACAAATGATATGTGTTCCACTGTACGGGATGGTCGTGTAAAATGGTTTCTGTTGAGTGACCTTGTTCTTTCTTTTGATAAAATGGCAGGGGGATAGTTTCTATTCAGAAACTTCTGAGTCATCTCGTCCAGATGAGTTGGAAGAACCTTTTTGTCAGAGACAATCCTTGAAACTTGTTCAAATTGCGAACGGGATAAGCTATTTTTGGTAGTTGTCGGCTGACAGCTTGAGTAGTGTAGGAGAAGACTACAATTGGTAGGTTTGTGTATAGATCTGTACTTAATTTACCAAGGTCATCCTTTTGTACCAAAGTGTCCAGAAATGGGATTTTATGTAGGTCATAATTTAACGTAAACTGTAGTTCTGTGCGATTAGAGTTGAGATACTGATGAAAAAGGAGTAATGACTCAACCGAGACATCCCAGATACAAAACACGTCATCGATATGATGTAACCAGCATTTGGAGTGTTCTAAAAATAGACTGTTAGTATAAATGAATTGGTGTTCAAAAGAATCCGTATAACAGTTTGCGTATGCGGGGGCTACGTTTGAGTCCATCGCTGTTCCCCGTATTTGCAGGTAAAATTGGTCTCCATGTAAAAAGTAGTTATCATGGTTAACTATGTATAATAGTTCCATGCAGAATTCTATAGAATTCTGAGAAAGTTCCATTGTAGCGATAAGGTCATGTACTGCAGAAAGGCCCAGGTCATGTTGAATTGACGTGTAAAGGCTATTTACGTCAAAAGTGACCAGTAGACTTTCCTTTGCAATATTCGAGATATGGCAAATTATCTGGAGAAAATGTCCAGTATATAAGACAAACGAATGAGTTTTCTTAATCATGAGTGTCAGGATTTTCTCTAGAAAAATAGATAGGGTGATAAAACGGAATTTGAAGAGGCCACTATCGGGCGAACTGGGGGATAGAAATTGACTTGTGGATCTTTGGTAAGATGTAGAAAACTGGTGTAATTGGATGGAAGTTGGTAAGGAAGTGACAGTTTTCTGATGAATAGTATTAAGTACTATATGTTTTTGAAGAATCTGATCAATTTTAAGTTTAATATCCATTAAGGGATCTTTATTGATTTTTTTATAGGTAGACGTGTCGCTAAGTAAATGGGAAATTTCCGTGAGGTATTGTGTACGACCTAACACTACGAGGGGCCCCACACTTGTCTGCTTGTTTAACAATAATGTTCCCATTGTTCTTAAGGGAATTGATGACTAGTTTATTAGCATGAGACAAGTTACTGGCTGTTGGACAAGGAACCCTTAAGTTGTAAACTTAAGAAGTTCTGTACATCTCTATGTATAAGGTCTATGCAAGCCCCTGTGGCATGGTAAGTACGCGGTGGATTGAAAGTGCTGAGGTTCCAGCTTGTATCCTATTTGAACCCAATATAAAGGCTACTTTCAATTGCCTAATCAATAGTTCAAGAGGGTTACTTCCCTTATACTCACCTCTGCCTGTTATTTATTACTATTCTGGCACCCACTTCTTCCTGGTTACAATATTTCTAATGGATATTTTTACTAATCCAGCATATCTACAACACCTAGATTACATACCTATTCTCTTTTGGGCCGCATTGAATCTACAGTAGGCTAGTGATACATTATTGCTTTTGTTTTGCTTCTCTTTTCTGGAAGCTCCTTTGTCTTCTCCTCCCCATCCCTCTTCCCATTTATTTTTTTGTCTTTGTACTTTTTTTATGATTTTGTATGCTTGCAAACATTGTTATTATATGATATATTTTACGAATTTCTGTGTTAAGTTTCTAGCTATCCCTTTCTTCTTTCTTTATACTGAATCTACCATATTGTTTATGCCATATGATTGATTTGTGTTTATTTATTTTTCAGTGTTATTTGAAAAAGACTCTTCAAAGAGTCGAAACGTCACATATGCTTCTTGATTCTGTGCCTTCTGCATCAAATATCAATGTGTATGGTGTCAACTTTCTACTTATTAAATACTCACTAACAACACAAAATGAGATTGCAGCTGTTTGACTTTTCTCTTATATTGTCCCAGTTCGGCTCGCACCTCGTCTGTCACGATCCATTTTAGGATCTGTGTCAGATTCTGGATTCTCTTATATAAACTTTTTTCCTTTCAGGCCATCAGGGATTAATATTAGTTTTCCCCCCCGGTGGCCGCTGGTGTTGCTACAGTTTTGGTTAGTCTGAGTCTCCTGATGGTGACCCCTCCCACCTTCCTATAAAAGGTCACCTGAGGCATCAGCTGGTGTTAGTGATACACTTCCTTTTGGATACCAACTGTGGTGAAGACAGGAGCTGGCTGAGAGCAGTGGTGCTTCTGCTGAATGCTGATCTGGTGCCTTACTCTGCTGCTCGGTGCATTGCAGCAGAGATAAAGCTAAGTTTTGTTTTTTAGTTGATTTATCCCTGAGGTGTCTGTTTTATCCTTCCTTTGGTTTTTGGTGCAGTTCACTTTTTTCCCTGTGTCACCTCCTGGCGAGCGGGTTGGGAGTTTATCTCAGTATATAGGGACAGGTCTGTGACTTGGGCCTCACTACCATCAAGAGTACCCCCAAGTTAAGGAAAGTCAGGGCACCCCCTTAGCCTGAGTGGCAGTTCAGGGGCCCAGGTTCCTCATCCCCTGTTTTCCCACTACTGCCCCATGACATTGTCTCTCTAGCTGTGTGCACTTCCTTATTCTTTCTGAGGCTACAGGGTTGGACATGATGGACCTATGTCTACATTCAACCTTAAAATTTATGAAACTATAATATGAGGGAGGAGTGTGAGTGGGCAACATGTGTGTGAGGTGACAGTATGTGAGGTAATGTTTAAAGGGCCTTTTACACTAAACAACGCACCAGCGATAACGATAGCGATCCGACCAGGCATAGATCGCTGTTGTGTCGTTACGTGATCGCTAGATAGCTTTCAAACAGTCCACTCTCGTCAACGACTCTAGAGAGATCAGCGATCTGCATAGCGACCTCATTGCTCGTTGAGTACCTTTCACATTACTAAACAAAAAACGATTCAGACCTCGGTGGGCGTGCTTCAGCGTTTAATTTACAACGCCCCCCAAAGCGCCGATTGGTGGTCACCGCTACGCTGTCATTGGCCGGCGGCGTCATTAAAGAGGACGTAATAGCGTTACAGTTTAAATCTCTGGAGCGCCGTGGTTAGCTTAAACCAGCATTTTTCTCCCTAGAGACAACAGTGCATTTTTGGTTCGATTTCGCTATTCGACCTTCAGCAACCCTCTTGAAGGATCATCATCATCATTGGTTATTTTCAAATACCTCCATTTTGAATATCATCTCAACAGTACAAATTTTTTTATATTTTTTCTCCCTAACTTTCGGAATTTTCGCAACGTCAAAGGTAAGTTTATCTTGGTTCCAAAGTTTTATTTATTTTTTTATGCCCTTTTTTTTTTTTTTTTTATTTTATCGTTTTATTTTAGTGTACTGTAGAAACCGCGCCCGCCCCCATTTTTGTAATTGTTGAACGGGATACCTTTCTAGGACAGCGACATAGCTTATGCGATTCAAACTCTTTTTTATTGTGTCTATGTTCATTTTGTCCATATGCACATGTCCGAGCAGCCATTTTAGTTTTGAAACCGCGCCCGCCCCCATTTTTGTAATTGTTGAACGGGATACCTTTCTAGGACAGCGACATAGCTTATGCGATTCAAACTCTTTTTTATTGTGTCTATGTTCATTTTGTCCATATGCACATGTCCGAGCTGCCATTTTAGTTTTGAAACCGCGCCCGCCCCCATTTTTGTAATTGTTGAACGGGATACCTTTCTAGGACAGCGACATAGCTTAGGCGATTCAAACTCTTTTTTATTGTGTCTATGTTCATTTTGTCCATATGCACATGTCCGAGCAGCCATTTTAGTTTTGAAACCGCGCCCGCCCCCATTTTTGTAATTGTTGAACGGGATACCTTTCTAGGACAGCGACCAAGCTTATGCGATTCAAACTCTTTTTTATTGTGTCTATGTTCATTTTGTCCATATGCACATGTCCGAGCAGCCATTTTAGTTTTGAAACCGCGCCCGCCACCATTTTTGTAATTGTTGAACGGGATACCTTTCTAGGACAGCGACCAAGCTTATGCGATTCAAACTCTTTTTTATTGTGTCTATGTTCATTTTGTCCATATGCACATGTCCGAGCAGCCATTTTAGTTTTGAAACCGCGCCCGCCCCCATTTTTGTAATTGTTGAACGGGATACCTTTCTAGGACAGCAACATAGCTTAGGCGATTCAAACTCTTTTTTATTGTGTCTATGTTCATTTTGTCCATATGCACATGTCCGAGCAGCCATTTTAGTTTTGAAACCGCGCCCGCCCCCATTTTTGTAATTGTTGAACGGGATACCTTTCTAGGGCAGCGACCAAGCTTATGCGATACAAACTATTTGTTATAAAATGTATGTCCGTACCTAAATGAAAGAGTTCTCACCATTTCCTTTCTTTTTTATTACAGATGGCATCAAGTAGCCAAGTTGCTAACAGCCAAGAGTTCATACGCCTATTTATTGAGATGTATCGCTCACTGCCCTGCCTATGGAAGGTGAAGTCTCCTGATTACAGTAACAAATACAAGAAGAAGGTTGCATATGAAAAACTTGTCAATCTATATCAAGAAAATCACCCAAGCGAAACAGTTGACGAGGCTGTTATTAAAAAAAAAATTCAAGCTCTACGCACAGTGTTCAAAAAGGAATTGAACAAGGTGGAAAAGTCTACAAGGTCTGGGGCAGGTACCGATGAAGTGTATGTTCCGAAGTTGTGGTACTACAACTTGCTGGAGTTTACGCGAGACCAGGAAATCCCCAGGGTTATGCACTGTTCTATGTCACTGCCACAAGAGGAAGAAACAGTGACACGGCCTGATTCCCCTCTAGTCGATGTAAGTATGTTTTGGGTTTCCCTCCAATAACCTATGATACATATATATGTACATGGTACAGTTGAGTTTTAGTCATTAAGTTGATGATTTGTAACTTTGTTCACAGCTGATACCTCTTCATTTTAAATTGGTTTATCATTACATAATTTCTACACATTTTGTCGATGACAGTACATAGCCAGTACCAATGTTCACACCCCCTCTTAATAAATTATTGTTATGTGTTTAAAAAACACTCGTTTTACTTTTTCTGTGTTTTAACCTTGTTTTTCTGTTCTTGCAGCATGTAACAGAAGAGGTGTCACCTACACCATGTGTAATTCCTGAAACCCCTGCAACATCAAACCCAACCGACGAGGAGGCAGAGGAGGCAAGTGTGTCCGTGGGAGCGTACACTGTGCAAAGGCGTAACCCTGTGAGTAGAAAAAGAAAGGCCACCGCTCCACCTTTTCCTGAGTTTGTCGATATAGCAAAGAACATATTGTCACTGCAGGAAAAGCAAGCCATTGGGGGCTTTGCGCACATGGTGGACGAAAGACTTCGGTCTCTGGACGTTACACAAAGGCTTCAGGCTGAGAGAATTATATTCAAAGCGCTAAATAAAGCTGCTGTTGGACAACTAAAAGACAGTTATATTCTGGTGGATTCCCAAGCAATGTCAATAACCCCATGGCCGCAGACACAAGAACAGGTAACAAGCACGCCAAGAAGGGCGATTCAGCCGCTACACAGCATGAACTTTGGAACCCCACATTGGCAGTCTGGCCCATTCATAAATCCTGGAAGGCAGCAACTGAATGACTCAGACTTTAGTTACACTCAATTATAGTTGTTATGTTAACTTTTTGTATTAACAAAATTGTTTGGTTTTTCTTTTTTGTTTGTTTATAAAAAATAAAAAGTGAAATTTAAATGTTTGCATTACACATGACTACAATTCCAAGTCCTTTCTAGACTGAGACAAAAATTGTTTTGCCAGTTAGGCTTTTTAATTTCTTTCTTTAAGACTGATTTTTAAACAAACCATGAAAGTTTAACATATGTCAACATGACATAGACAATTTTTTTAAACAAAACAAAAAAAAATTAAATGTTATCACCCTGCGGTTGGGCTGCCACAAATTGGTCCAGCATCACTCCGAGTTGGTGTAACGCAGACATCGCCCTCCTGTGTGCTGCCAAGAGTTCAGGTAAGGTTGGTATTTCTGTTGAGGAAATTTACATTGTTGATGGCGGTTTTGTAAATGTCCATGCATACGGTGCCATAGTATGTGGAGCAGCATATGGTGGCATAATGTGGGTTTGGTAGCAAATGGGCCATATCCTATGGATCGCAATATGGGGCCATAGTGTTAAGTGGCAGCAGATGGGTGCATACGGTTCATGCTTGTGGTCAAACACTTACGTTTTTGTTGCGCCTCTGACTCTTCAGAAGAGGAGATAACAGCCCTTCCACGTCGAGTGGCAACACGTACTAGAAAATAAAATGTCTAAATAAAGAGTATGCCAGCAACTGTTACACAAATTATAATTTCTCACATGCTTAAAAAAAAAAAAAAAAAAAAAAATTATTACCGGAGGTCGAGTCAGCTCCAGCTTCCCGGAGTGATACTGGAGAAAACACACCAATTGGGGATGAAGTGGAGGAAGCAATTTGTGGTTGAGGCGTTGAGGGGGGCGAGGGGGTCCTTACGGGCTCAGGTATCTAAAAATATGAAATTGAGCATTGAACATTTCCAAAGCGGTGAAAACATAAAAAAAAAGAAACGGTATTGTAATACTCCATTATTGTTTCCTCCCTGGAATAAACTTTGGTTTTTATTTACCGTTCGGCTTATGTGAACCATGACTTCTTTCCCCCCCCCCTATTCTTGTAATTTTCAACCCAATAACAATACTAATAACATGAACAAACGCATTTTATACACTTACGGACTCTGCTTCAGGAGATGCTTGCACCGCCTGGCTTGCGTGTGCTGCGGGGGATGTTGGTGCTGCAGGTGCTGATGGGGCTGGGGCCGCCGCATGCGCCGCTGTTTGGAAAAAACAAAACTGAGGGCAAAACGACTTATATTTGCGTTGTGCAATTTCACTTGTGCGAATCATATTTTTTTTTTTTTTTTTTTTTACACTGTAAACCCTGTTGGAAAAAAAAAAAAACATATGTTTAAAACATACTATCTGGAACACTCACCTCGGTCCCTCCGCACTTGTTGTTGGAGGCTGGTGAGGAGGTCTCTTGAGCGAAAGCGCAGATCTGCCAGTTTTTTTCTGATTTGCGTTGTGGTGCGTTCAACTCCGAACCGGCGTAACAGTCCTCGCCTGATCCTACGCAACACAGCCCGCTTGTGTCTCATGGGGTGTGCATGCGCCTGTCCACACGCATAATCGCGCCTCTCCATCTCCTGTACCAGGAAACGCATTTCGGCCTCCCCCCAAGGTGTAGCTCTCTGTCTACCAGCCATTGCTTCCTGTTTTGCTTTCACAACGCAGCAGGGACGGCCACAAGAACGTTTTCCCGCCTCATTTGGTGACGCTACTGCGTACTTTTTGTTATGGTACTACTGCGCGCTTATCGGTGACGCTATAGAGTCCACTTAAGGGCGGTTGTAAAATGGCGTGTTAACGGATCGCTACAGTGCTGATACTGTGTCTCAGGGCTATGTTATTTTTTTTTTCTTTTAAAAACCAGTAACACTTTGAAAAGTAGCAACTATGTGAATTTATTGTTGTTTTTATCACACAAGAATGAAATAAACATGTTAAATAAACACTTTTGCTGTCTAGATTTCATGCTGCCAAGTAACAGCACCAGGCCCATTAAAATATTGGCAGTATTGGTCCCTGCAGGCCTTAGCATCATCACGGTTTCTTCCCCTTGCCAGTGCTTGAAGTCCAGGTACTGCGGGATCATTGTCGCGCCACCTACCAAGAACAAGCTGACCATTTGTTGTGTCAACAGAGTCCACAAAGGCAGGCGGAGTGTAATCATTTGCATCGCGGCGCCGCAGAAAATTGTGCAGCACGCAACAAGCCATAACGACCGAGTCAATGGATTGCAACTTTAGGTTTATGGGTGTGTGGAAAATCCGAAAGCGGCTGGCCATGATGCCAAACGCATTCTCAACAACCCTTCGTGCCCTTGACAAACGGTAGTTAAATATACGTGTTTGCTCCGTCACACTTTTTTGTTGGTACGGTTTCAGTAGATTCGCATGCAGCGCGAAGGCTTCATCACCGACAAAAACAAAGTTGAGGTTGGCGGTTGTCTCTGTGTTGGGAGGCAGGTTCAGGTCACAATTGGTCAATCGCTCTCCAAAAAGTGTATGTTCTAACACTCCACCATCTGAAATCCTGCCGTTCATGCCAACATCAACATTTATGAACTCGTAGTTTGCATTAACAAGGGCCATAAGGATTACACTAAAATAGCCCTTATAATTGTAAAAATAGGATCCACTGTTCGGCGGTTGGGTGATCCTCACATGTTTACCATCCAAAGCCCCCCCACAGTTTGGGAACTGCCAAAGCCGCTCAAAATCAGAGGCAATATTTTTCCACTCCGCCACTGTTGTAGGAAACTGGATGTAGCTCCTGAGGCTTTGAACTATGGCATTGCATGTTTCAGGAATCAAACTGCTGAGCAGTGACAAAGAAACGGCAGAAGAAAATTGCAGATCTTTCAGTGATCGTCCGGTGGCCAGGAATCTCAGCGTCACGGTCAATCGTTCGTCTACCGGCACAGCAGCTCGCATTTTGGTATTTCTCCTTTCAATCAATGGCGTCACCCTGGCTAGTAAAAATTTGAAAGAGTCCTCTGACATCCGCAGATAGTTCTTGAAATCCTGAGGATTGTTCTCCTACAGTTCTCTTACGAGCTGCATGTGTGAGAATTCGGACCTCTTCGCCAACCACTCTCTGGTCCACATGCGCCGCTTTCTTTTGGAACGCCTCTCTTGCATCTGTGCCTCTTCATGTAGCCGACCAGCCTCCAACACCAAAGCAGCAGCCACAATAGCACGCTCTGCGCCGTTCATGATATACAAACTGCAACATAAAATAAAATCAATAGACGATTTGGTAACAAGAGCTTCATTTGTATAAAGCCAACACAATAATCATTAACAGTATTACTCTAAAAAAAAAAAAAATGGTACTATTGAAATACATACCTGGCAAACAGAGTTGTTGGGGAAGAATGTGGAAGAATGTGGAAGAATGTGGAAGAATGGGGAAGAACAGTATTAGGGGAGAGTATAGGGGAGAAATGTTTGAAGAGACAGTATGGGGAATGTGTGATAGGACATTGTGGGGGAAAAGTGTAATGGGACAGTATGGGGTGAAAAAATAAATGTGAGGGGAAATGATGAATAAAATGATGAATAAAATGAATCCACTAATAAAAGCGCAATAGCGATTACAATAGGGACGCCGAAGCAACCGCGTTGTGAAAGCCGTTAAAATATATACGCTGTAGCGACTCACACTGGAACCAAACCGGTTAACATCCAATATGCTTGGGAACAAAGTGTTGAATGAGGCGTTCAAGCGTTGTCTTTTATACCTTTTTTGTCAGATACATTTCGCACATTGTCAGCGCTTTGAAGACCAATAGGGAAGAGGAGGCGTGGCAGGTAAGTCACGCCTGTGTCGCTGAGCCATGCGTCGTTATTGACGTCGCTCATCGTTTTAAAAGCTTCAAACACAACGATAATTACTGGACAGCGGGACGTCAGCGATGGAAAAATGTACCTGCACATTCGAGCACGATCAGCGATAGCCGACGGGGGGTCCGGTCGCTGCTACCTTTCACACTTAACGAGATCGCTAGCGTGATCGCTGTCGCGTCACAATATCGGTGTCGCTTGAGCGATATCATTAGCGATCTCGCTTAGTGTAAAACCCCCTTAAGACAATAGTATGGGGAGAGGAGACAGTATGGTTAGAAAAGTGTGAGGAGATAATATGGTGGAAGCATGAAATGAAAATATGATGGAAAATTTCTGAGGGGACAATATGGAGGGAGAAAAGTGTGAAAAACAGTATTGGGGTAATATATGATGGGACAGTATGGGAGAGAAGTGTGAGGAGACAGTATCGGGAGATTGTGAGGGGTCATTATGGGTGTGAATGTGTGAGGGAAATGTATTTGCAGAATTCGTGAAAAATGGGGAAGAACAGTATTAGGGGAGAGTATAGGGGAGAAATGTTTGAAGAGACAGTATGGGGAATGTGTGATAGGACATTGTGGGGGAAAAGTGTAATGGGACAGTATGGGGTGAAAAAATAAATGTGAGGGGAAAGTATGGTGGTAGTGTGAGGAGGCACATTAAAGAGGGTTGTGGGGGGCTGCATAGGGGGACAGAATACAGAAGGAGGAGTGTGAGGAGGGGTGCTGTACAGAGGCTGGGCAGTATTATGGGAATGCAGTGTGAAGGCACAATGTAAAGAAGCGCTATATATGGAAAGAAGAGGACTGTATAGAGGCCATGTAACATAAGACAGATAGTTTTGGAGTCATATTTTGTGCAGGGAGCATAATGAAGGTCAACCATTTAGGGGTACAGTGTAAGGCAGAAGTAACACTAGTCACTACTCATGGACAGACCATGAAGCAGAGACGTCAGATGTTCTAGGGTCAGTACCAAGATAGAACATAGAAAACAAAGGGAAAAGACAAAAGGCGTAAGTCAGGTCACAGTCCAGGGACAAAATAACAAGAGAAAGCAGATCAAAAGAAAAGGACAAGACAAAGAGATAGTCATGACATGGTCCAAGGGTCAGGCAAATCTCAGAACAACAGAATGAGGCTAATACTCACCAGGAAACACTGACTACTTTACATGTGCTGCGCCAATTCTTTGGAATGCACTTCCCAGGTCAATACGATTAGTCCCTAATCCCCACAATTTTAAGCGTGCCCTGAAAGCGCATTTATTCAGACTGGCCTATCGCCTCAACACATTAACCTAATCTATCCCTGTGTGGCACAGCCAAAAGTTTTACCATAACCAGGTCCCCTGCATCATATTCCCACATGCTTTATGCATCTATCAGCCCTCTGTGTCTGTATTGTTATACTGTTACACACTTAACATTATGGCTGGTCCATACAATCAGGGCAACTGTTACCACCCACCTTTCGTGTCTCCTTTTTTACTCATAGACTGTAAGCTTGTGAGCAGGGCCCTCATTCCTCTTGGTATTTGTTATAATGTGATAATGTGATTATTGTTATGCTGTAATGTCTATTGTCTGTACGAATCTCCTCTGAAATGTAAAGTGCTGCGGAATATGTCGGCGCTATAGAAATAAAATTTATTATTATTATTTTATTATTAACTATGTCTGGCCAGGACCAGAGGCAAACAGTTCTGTTAAATATTTTGGGCAACCTCCAGAACAGAATACACCTGGAGAAAGTCCCGCACCAACCAATCCCAGATCAAAGCACCAACAGCTCAGCACGCCCATCATAAGATTAGACAGCCGAGCTGTCAATCAAAACATGGACAACTCAGCTTGACCCAGTTTCTATGGGACAGTAAAACAATCACTTACTCAGTGGAAGAATTGTGACAGTATAACCTCTTCAAGGGGTGTGCCACCAGATCCCAGTTTTCCCAGGAAACCTGTGATGAAATGCCCTGACTAGAGGATCAGTGTTTACAGCTCGAGCAGGGACCCAGGATTTCTCCTCCGATCTGTAAACTCTCCAATGAATGACTTACTGGAGGGAATTACAGACTTTCCAAGAATCAGCAATCTTTTGCACTTCAAACTCATAACTGTCATTGACAGAAACCAGTGGAGGTGGAGTTGAAGGAGACAAAACCAAAGGAACAAAATCTTTTAAGAGTGATTTCTGGAATACTGTACATTTGGATTGCAAAAATATCAAAGGAGTTTTAATTTGAAAACCACCAGGTTAACTAAATTTTCTGATGGCACTTTCAATTTAATATTTTTGGAAGATAGCAAGACCTTATCACCAACCTTGAATATGGGGTCCCTTAACATTTCCTATCTACCTTCCATTTATGGTGATGCTGAGTCACCTCAATATTCTTCTGAAACCCCTTCAAGCCATCCCCAAGTTTTTGTATGGAAACCTTTGCTCCAAGACACCTAGAACTCATTGTAACAACCCTGCTGGCATCGCTGCATGGCCTCCCATTCCCCACTCACCAACTTTCTCACTGCTCCAGGTCATGTTGTGATTTCTGTATACTGTTAGCTCCATGCTCTGTCTCCTGTCTGCTCTGTGCATGTTTCTTGGCTGTGTGTATAAGGAGGCAGCGCCATGACTCTCTGGTTCTTATGGAGTCAGGGTGCACCTGTCTAATGTGTCCCTGACCATTTACCAAGAGCCCTCTAGTATTTAGGGCAGCTCCACCCACTGGAACCTTGCCTGTGCAATGTGTTAACTCAGTTATCGTCTTGCTACTGAGCTGCCAGGTCTTGCTCTGTGTTTCTTCTTCTCTGGAGGTCTTACTCCTAGCTTTGCTTGGTACTCTGTGTCTGCCCTCCAGGAGGCAGAATATCCTGGTTTCTGTGCTGTAGCGCCTAGCCTTGCTTTGTATCTGTGTGTACTCTTGTCCCTGTGTCCTTGGTCCTGTTTCTTGTCTCGCACTATTACTTTGTGTAAACTCTGTCCTACCTCTGTCTTCCTGTCTCCCTGTCTTTGGCTTCATTTTCTGCTGTGTCTTTCCTTGTGTCCTCCCTATCTGCTTGTCTGCTTGTGTTCCGCACTCTTGCGGTTCTGCTTTGTCCTGCTTCTACTGCTGCGGGGCCTCTGGCTGCTCCCCGGCTCTTCTCCGCAGTCATGCGGTTCTCCTGTGTGAACAGGTCCAAACCTGTTCTTTCATACTCCACTCTTTCCTGTCCATACCTGTACCTGCACCTCCTGTGTGAATAGCTCCAAACCTGTTCCGTCATACTCCACTCCTTCCTGCCTATATCTGAACCTGCATCTCCTGTGTGAACAGGTCCAAACCTGTTCCGTCATACTCCACTCCATTCTGCCTGTTCCAGTACCTGCTGTGTGAACAGGTCTCTACTAGTGTTGAGCATTCCGATACCGCAAGTATCGGGTATCGGCCGATACTTGCTGTATCGGAATTCCGATACCGACTTCCGATATTTTTTCAATATCGGAATTCGGCATCGGAATCGGAAGTTCAGTTGATTGACAGCCTGACGTCATCATGATGCACGGTGTGTGCGCATCATGATGCGCCGTCATTTCGGGCCTTCCGGGGGTCTCTGCCGGCCTGCCGGGGGGCTGTGCCGGCCTGCCAGGGGGCTGTGTGGACTGCCCGGGGTCTGTACCGGCCTGCCGGGGGGCTGTGCCGGCCTGCCGGTGGTCTATGCACCCTGTGGGGGTCTGTACCGGCCTGCCGGGGGGCTGTGCCGGCCTGCTGGTGGTCTGTGCACCCTGTGGGGGTCTGTACCGGCCTGCCGGGGGGCTGTGCCGGCCTGCCGGTGGTCTGTGCACCCTGTGGGGGTCTGTACCGGCCTGCCGGGGGGCTGTGCCGGCCTGCCGGGGGGCTGTGCTGATGTCCGGGGGTCTGTGCAAGCATCGTCCGATGGGACTACAAGTCCCATCTGGCGATGCCTGCTACCATGACAGTGATTGACACATTAGCCAATGATGGGACAGTAGTAGTCCCATCATCCGGCTAATGTGTTAAATGTTAAAAAAAAAAAAAATACTACATACATACTACATGCATGCTACATACATACTACATGCTACATACATACTACATATATACTACATACATACTACATACATGCTACATACATGCTACATACATGCTGCATGCTACATACATACTACATACATACTACATACATACTACATGCATGCTACATACATACTACATGCATGCTACATACATACTACATGCTACATACATACCACATACATACTACGTACATACTACATACTACATATATACTACATGCATGCTACATACATACTACATGCTACATACATACCACATACATGCTACATACATACATGCTACATACATACCACATACATACTACATACATACTACATACTACATATATACTACATGCATGCTACATACATACTACATGCTACATACATACCACATACATACTACATACATACTACATACATACTACATGCTACATACATACTACATATATACTACATGCATGCTACATACATACTACATGCTACATACATACCACATACATACTACATACATGCTACATACATACTACATATATACTACATGCATGCTACATACATACTACATATATACTACATGCATGCTACATACATACTGCATGCTACATGCATGCTACATACATACTACATACATACTACATGCTACATACATACCACATATATACTACATACATACAATACATTCATACAATACATACATAGACATACAGTACATATAACATAGAGTAACATACTTACCAATACTTGTCACATTGTTCCCCGAAGCCATTGTCTTTTCCGGAATAAATATTAACATAACAAACCACAAAAATACTCACCCACGATCCGAAGCAGTCCACGAGTGTGTCCCACGACGATCTTGGGTAGAGAACGGCAGCATCAGATGATGCTGCCGTTCTCTACGGGCTGCAGGAATCCAATGACGGAAGGTAGGTATCCTTCCACACTGTATTCCTCCGCCACTTAAAAAAAAAAAAGTCCCTAGTCTCACTTTATGCCATTGCTGTGTGGGAATTTCCCACACAGCAATGGCATAAAGTGAGACTAGGGACTTTTTTTTTTTTTAAGTGGCGGAGGAATACAGTGCGGAAGGATACCTACCTTCCGTCATTGGATTCCTGCAGCCCGTAGAGAACGGCAGCATCAGCTGATGCTGCAGTTCTCTACCCAAGATCGTCGTGGGACACACTCGTGGACTGCTTCGGATCGTGGGTGAGTATTTTTGTGGTTTGTTATGTTAATATTTATTCCGGAAAAGACAATGGCTTCGGGGAACAATGTGACAAGTATTGGTAAGTATGTTACTCTATGTTATATGTACTGTATGTCTATGTATGTATTGTATGAATGTATTGTATGTATGTAGTATATATGTGGTATGTATGTAGCATGTAGTATGTATGTAGTATGTATGTAGCATGCATGTAGCATGCAGTATGTATGTAGCATGCATGTAGTATATATGTAGTATGTATGTAGCATGCATGTAGTATATATGTATGAATGTATGTAGCATGTAGTATGTATGTGGTATGTATGTAGTATGTATGTAGTATGTATGTAGCATGCATGTAGTATGTATGTAGTATATATGTAGTATGTATGTAGCATGTAGTATGTATGTAGCATGCATGTAGTATATATGTAGTATATATGTAGTATGTAGCATGTATGTAGTATGTATATGGTATGTATGTAGCATGTAGTATGTATGTAGCATGCATGTAGTATATACGTAGTATGTATGTAGCATGTAGTATGTATGTAGCATGCATGTAGTATATATGTAGTATGTATGTAGCATGTAGTATGTATGTAGCATGCATGTAGTATATATGTAGTATGTAGCATGTAGTATGTATGTAGCATGCATGTAGTATATATGTAGTATGTAGCATGTAGTATGTATGTAGCATGCATGTAGCATGTACTATGTATGTAGCATGCATGTAGTATATATGTGTTATGTATGTAGCATGCATGTAGCATGCATGTAGTATGTATGTATGTAGTATGTATGTAGTATATATGTGGTATGTATGTAGCATGCAGTATGTATGTAGCATGCATGTAGTATATATGTAGTATGTATGTAGTATATATGTAGTATGTATGTTGCATGTAGTATTTATGTAGTATGAATGTAGCATGTATGTAGCATGTATGTAGTATGTAGTATGAATGTAGCATGTATGTAGTATGCATGTTGTATGTATGTAGCATGTAATTTTTTTTATTTTTTTTTACATTCAACACATTAGCCGGATGATAGGACTATTACTGTCCCATCATTGGCTAATGTGTCAATCACTGTCATGGTAGCAGGCATCGCCCGATGGGACTTGTTGTCCCATCGGACGATGCCTGCACAGCCCCCCGGAGCCTGCACAGACCACCGGCAGGCCGGCACAGCCCCCCGGCAGGCCGGCACAGCCCCCCGGAGCCTGCACAGCCCCCCGGCAGGCCAGCACAGCCCCCCGGCAGGCCGGCACAGCCCACCGGAGCCTGCACAGACCCCCTGGCAGGCCGGCACAGCCCCCCGAAAGGCCCGTACAGACCCCAGAGAGGCTGTACAAGGGCAGGAAAGGGTTTTTCTTATTCCGATACCGGAAGTCCCATAGACTTGAATGGGACTTCCGGTATCGGAATCGGCGATACCGATACTTTTTTTAAAGATCGGCCGATACCATCCGATACGATACTTTGAAGTATCGGACGGTATCGCTCAACTCTAGTCTCTACCTGTTCCTTCATATACCACTCTTGCCTGCCCTGTGTCTCTGCCGTGCCAGCCTGCCCTGTGTCTCTGCCATTCCAACGTGCTCTGTGTCTCTGCCGTGCCATCCTGCCCTGTGTCTCAGCCGTGCCAGCCTGCCCTGTGTCTCTGCCATGCCAGCCTTCCCTGTGTCTCTGCCGTGCCAGCCTGCCGTGTGTCTCTGCCGTGTCCACCTGCTAGTGTCTCAGCCGTGCCCATCTGCCAGTGTCTTAGCTGTGCCACCATCTCCCCAAGTGGGATCAGCAGCCACAACCAGACACCACCCTGGAGTGGCACCTGGCAAAAATCAAGGCAGCTGTCCTAGTCACGCTCCTTCCAGGGCAGTCTGGTTTTTGGCACAGAGGGGCCACAACCCCCTGGCTCATGCCCAACAGTCAGGGCGTGAGCGTGACACTCATCCTTGAGAAATCATCAAAATGAGGATGAAAAGCATAATTACTAAAAACAACTAAATTCCAGTAGACTGGTTAACTCAACTGTTAAAGGCAAACTCAGCATGAGGTAGGAGTGAGGATCAGTCCTCTTGCTGAGCTGCAATGAAACACCTTATAATTTGTTTCAATGGCTGATTTGTCCTCTCTGTCTGACTGTTGGTTTCAGAATGGTAAGATGAGGAAAATGACAAGTCAATGCCCAATTTATTACAAAATGCTAAACAGTATTTACTGATATTGTACGTAAGTAGCATCTCCTGAGGAAGAAGTCCTAGTGACTTTGAAACGCGTTGAGAATAAACCATCATCTTTCATCCCCAATACCCCTGGACAATCATTTTTCACAGCAGCGTGGATGATATCCACAAGATTCCTAAATTAAATCTCCAGAACAGAGAACACCTTAAGAAAGTCCTGCACCTCCCAGTCCGAGATTGGACAGCCGAACTGTCAATCAAAGCATTGACTGCTCAGCACACCCATCACAAGATGGGACAGCTGGGAAGTCAATTAAAACATAGACAACTCAGCTTGACCCAGTTTCCATAGGACAGCAAAACAATCACTCACTGAGAGGAGGAATCATGGCATCAGGCGTATTTATTCATTATAATCACACTATTTTAAGAGGCACCTTCATGGTATGTGCTGTAGAAAATAGGAGAAGACAAATGTCTGCAGAGATGAGCTGTGAATGTGAAAAATCATCATAGTGTCTGGACATAATGGAGAAGAAAGAATGACTGCAATCAGAGATGGAAGTAAAAGTCTATTTGTTTGATTGGTTATATCTTATCATTTCAATAGTTTCTTTATTGTCTGCAGTCAGATAATGACTGGTAACAACCATACTCAGGAATTCCTTACCATTGTTAAGGACATAGCGGAAGTTGTAGGGTGATGTAATACAATTTCACATGGGGCTGACCTGACATTGCAATTGCATACAGGTATCATTTAAGAACAATGGCAATGTGGAAACATGTATTAAGTAGAGTTGAGCGACTTTTGTTTTTTTAGGGTCGAGTTTCGTTTCATGAAACCTGACTTTTCCAAAAGTCGGGTAGAGCAAAATCGGCCGACTATAGGGAAAAGTCGGGGGTCCGACTGACACACGAAACCCAATGTAAGTCAATGGGGAATTAAAGTCAGCAGTGAGAGGAGGACAGGAAACACACCTACAGTGCCCATTTGAATGCCAAAAGCATCAATTCTTATTACTTAAGCTTGTCAACCTTAATTTACTTCATAATACTAGTTACGCACTGAAAAATGGGGGTTATTTGGCTACAGTTGTGGGGGGGTAGGGCTGGCTCCAGGTTTTCGTGGGCCCAGGGCCAAAGAGCGCCCCTTTAACACATACCACAACTCATGATGCTCCGATATGGCAGAGAAATAGCAGTATAGTACAATGAAAAATACTTCACTTCTTACATCTCATTACTGATATCCATTTTAAATTCTCCAATACCTCCAAAAACGGACAGTATATAACTCCATACAGTATTATGGCCAGCATTTAGTGCGCTATACAGAGTAATGAGGCTCATATATTTCTCCATATGGAATCATTGATCCCATATAATGTTTCAAACCGTATATGATGAGCTCCACATAATGCTATAGTATATGTTGGTCCCAATGGATGAAGCTCCACTGTCTTATGGGCCCAAATAATGCTCCATATATAATGGGCCCCATTTCTACTGCTCTAGTGTATAATGGGCCCTGTAAATGCTGCTCCAGTGTCTGATGTCCACCTTTGGAATGCTCCAGTGTATGGTGGGCCCCATATATCATTCACCAGAGTATAGTGCTCCCCAAAAATTGCTGTCCCAACATTGAAAACAATCACATAAGTCTCCATGCTAGGGAATCCCAGCACTACTCTGAACTCCTTGTCGTCCCCATCTTCCATCTCACTGCACTTGGCTGTTTAGGCCCTCCCACCGGCAGAGACACTTTTGCGTACTATGCGGTGCCCTGTGCCAGTGCCATCGCCCATGAGTATGCCTCCCCACCTGCTCAAGGAACCTGCACTTTCATCTGCACCTTCCTCTTTGTCACCGTGAAATGTGGTATAGTATGTGGGAAGGGGAACCTGAGTTTTCTCTGGGTCAGATTCTGGCTGTGTAGAGTGCGAGGGGAATGTAGTGGTCTGGGTCAATGTACCAGCAGCATCATCTAGCAGTGGCTGGACCTCAGTGCACTTGTGGCGTCCCCAAGAGTACGGTCGCCATTGTGGCATTACCTTCCTCCTAGGGAGTGTGTTGTCAAGCTTGGGAGCAACGAAGGATCTCTCTAGCAGTGAAACCAACACACAACACATTTCCCACTCCAGGCTAGCAGGGAGACCTCTGAACCTGACTGCTGAGGAGCTGCTCTCTGTGGTCGGGAGGAGGTAAGATAGGGCACTCTGTGCAGGGAAGGGGAAGTGTGTGGACGTGAGAAGGGGAGCTGGAGGATGAGCAGAGCTAAGGCTCACTCCTAGCTGGAGCGCATGGTCCCGATTCCGGTCTCCGAGTTTGTAGGGACACTGACGTTCCTGCAGCAGAAACTGGGGGAAGTAGCAGCTATAAATGCACTGTAACCAACTAAGGCTCGGAGGCCCCAGCATTGACGTGTGGGAGCCAGAAGAAAAAGGCTACAGCTGTCTGCCATACAAGTAAAGTCTGAGGAACATCTATTAGACAGGAGGCGCTTCAGTGAACCACGGTCCTGTGAGTGCTTCCCCCACAAGCGCTAGAAAGGAGACGTTCAGGAAGGTACATGTTGGCGGAGCGTTGGAAGGGAGCTTTCCATTTTGGTCCCGGAGGTTGGCTGAGGTCCTGACCCGGAGGACACAGCACGGAGGCAGGCATCTGTGTAACCTGCAGACTGTGAGTAAAGCTTTGGAACTGCACACTCTGGTGTCCTACAGTTATTCCAGCACCGCTACATCTGGGTACCAGCACCTACACCGCCTGTGCCTTTCCCCCATCACTACATCTACACTTTCCTGGGACTCCAGCTCCAACTGTGGGGAGCTTCACCATCTTTGCTGCACAACACCATCAGTCCCAAAGGATCTGCATGCAGCGTCGGCCTTTGCCGAACACCACAGGTGGCGTCAAACTGTCTATATAAACTCTTTACCATTATACCACGCCATTTACATGGGTGCCCAGGGCCACCGTCCGGGTCACCGCTGCTGTGACACATCCCACTGACACCGGCCCGGTACCGAGTACCCCACAGCCCTGGGAGGGCGACCCATATGCCGACTGCTAATCGGGCGGCATTATTCCCACGAACCTCCAAACAGCGTCCATGAAGGCAAAGTTTTTGTTTTCCGGGGGCAGTATAATTGCAAAGCTTAACCTTAAAGGAATGTCCAAAAGGGCACCACCAGGAGAGGAGCCTGTGGCTTAATTGGACTCCACCCGGGAAACCACAACCATGCCACCTAAAGAAAAGATACACATTTTGAAAGCTTTGTCGATTCTGTGTGTGGTGTGGTATGTGTGTTTGTAGTTGTGCTAGCGATTTCTTAGCTTTATTACTTTAATAACCGAGACTCCGGTATGCCCCCGCAGTACGCGTCAAGCTTACTAGAGGGACAAGCGAGGCTCTGGCACGTGAGATCGAGCAATAACAGGTCTAGCATTCCCGTACATGTCCAGGGCTGCATGCACGCTACACTAAAAGGACCAGCTTTTGTCGCTTACAGGTGCAGATAACCTGCTGAACTCCGTTAGTGATGGGGATCTGGGATTCAGATTATTCCCCGCAAACGATGATTTCCCAGTAGGTTCAGGCCAACCACAATTCCGGAGTTAGGCCTAACCGTCATTCCTGAAAAAATTACGTGTCCAAACCACAGGTGCTGTAGCTTGCTTAACAGCTCGGCAGCCGTTCTCAGGTCCAGTATGGATTCAACAACATTGTAGAAAGTTGATAAAGGGAACAGTTTCACCGGATAACATGTATATATGTAGCCTAGTTTACACATTAAAAATATATGTCTGTAGATCATGAGGCAGACTCAGATGTTCTCAGGCCCAGTATGGATTTGACCAGATTGTACAAAGTTGAGAAAGGGTACTTTATCACTGGATAGCAGGTATATATAGCATAGTTTAAACATGTAAAATCTCCGTGTTCTCAGTATGGATTACACAGCAATCTAAAAAGTGGAAAAAAGGAAATGCATTTGAGGCGTACACAACTATATACTTTTGGTGTTATTTTTAAATCTTCATATATATTTCTGTCTCAGTAATACAATCCAGCCTCTCCGCAATAGGAAATGAGATGCATACAATTACTGACATAAAGGCTAGTGATTGCAGAAATCTAGGAATTACTATTCATGGGAAAAACTTCCGTCACAATTCTCATAGGCGATGCTGACCCTCGATTAATTTGTGTGTTGAGACAGTGAAAACATTTTTTTGTGAATAAAGTCTTGCTGTATCGCACTTCCGTTGATTCCATCACTGTTACTCATCTCAATCAAATTTTTATCACAGGGAGCGATGTAAACATGGTGCTCACTGGCTATCACGATCTGTCATGTAACTTTGGAGTGCAAAAGACAGAAGCTACAGGCCGTAGGCGATTCTATTCGATTGGCATGAGAGAGCACATTTTAAAATTTGCGCAGGAATGTCACACGTTTGTGAGTAGGAAAACTGTGAAAGCTGATGATAAACCACCACTGCATGTCATTGTGAGTCAACGTCCATAAGAAATGGAAGCCATTGATCATCTGGAGCTAGAGCCCGGCCAGCAGGACAGGGCATAGCTACATCTTAACCATCATCTTTCAGTTCAATCAATTTGTAGCAGCACTCCTAGTGAAGGATTTGACAGCCCACACTACACAGCAGAGGAGCAGGGAGAGGTAAACATTGCAAATGCTGGGGCCCTGCCCAAGCAAGGGGGGCACACTCGTGGGCATCGGTACTGGCACTGGGCCCCTCATAGTACGGCGGTGTGTCTGACGGCGGGTGTGCACCACCACCGTCAGAGACACTTGATTGCACTATGAGGGACCCTGTGCCAGTGCCCACGCCCAAGAGTCGGACTACCCACCTGTCCAGGGCAACGGCACTCGCACGGTTTCGTGCGCTAGGTGATGACCCTGGCCATGGGGGGGCAGCCCAGTTAGGGTGGTTTACATAGTGGCATATGTTGATATGGGACATTCAGCTGCTGCAAAAGGCGAAATAGGTCAAGTTCGCGGAATAGGAGGAGGACCAAAGCAAGCCATTTTTCTGGCAACCTATGTGTCATCAAGGGAAGGTGGGACAAAATCCTTGGAAACCCATGCATGGTTCATTTTAATGAAGGTTAGATCATCCACATTTTGGGTTGACAGACGGGTCCTTTTTTCTGTCAAGATTGATCCAGCTGCACTGAAGACTCTTTCCGATAGCACACTTGCAGCTGGGCAAGCGAGCTCCTGTAAGGCATATTGTGCCAATTCAGGCCAGGAGTCCAGTTTAGCGGCCCAAAAGTCAAAGGGGAATGACCTGTGTGGGAGAACATCGATATGGGAGGAAAAGTAGTTTGTAACCATAGTTGACAACTGCTGTCTCCTGTCACTTTCCATCGATTCAGTATTACCAGTTGTGTGAGCGGTACTTGAAAAATCAGTCCACAACATTGTCATGGAACCCCTGTCTCCAATGCCACTTCTGCTGTGTGCACCATGAACACCTCTGCCAAGCTGCCCCTGGCCCGTACGGCTCGTGTGAGAACCATCACCGCTGCTGTGTGCTGGGAATGCCTCAACCAACCGGTTTACCAGAGTTGCTTGTTTATTAGCCAATATTAGGTCAAGGTTTTCCTGTGGCATGATGTTTTGTAATTTGCCTTTATAGCGTGGATCCAGGATGCTGGCTAACCAGTAGTCGTCATCGTTCATCATTTTGGCAATGCGGGGGTCCCTTTTTAGGATCTGCAAGGCATAATCTGACATGTGGGCCAATGTTCCCGGTGTCAATGATGCACTGCAAGTGCTGGGTGGAGGAGCACTTTCTGGCAAATCCACATCCCTCCAGTCACGCACAAACCCTGTACCAGACCTTGCCACTCCAACATTTTCACTTGCCCCACGAGATGCATCCTCTTCCCCTAAGTAATCATCCCCATCATCATCCTCCTCCTCTTCTTCCTCCACCTCGTCCAGGAGAGGTCCCTGAGCAGACAATGGCTGAATGTCATCAAGGATTCCCTCTTCCTCTTCCTCCTCATCAACATTGGCTGCAGACGCCTGCTCCTTAAGGTGCATCAAAGTTTGCATGAGCAGACGCATAAGTGGGATGCTCATGCTTAGGATGGCGTCGTCTGCACTTACCAGCCGTGTGCATTCCTCAAAACACTGAAGGACTTTGCAGAGGTCTTTCAGCTTCGACCACTGCATACCTGTCAACTCCATGTCTGCTCTCAAAGTGCCTGGCCGTGTATCCTCCCACAAATGCATTATTTCCTGCCTCTGTTCGCACAGCCGCTCAACCATGTGCAGGGTGGAGTTCCACCTTGTTGCAATGTCGATAATGAGGCGGTGGTTGGGAAGGTGGAGCAATCGCTGCAGCTTCTGCATACGAATAGAGTGTACAGGCGACCGGCGGATGTGCGCGCACAGTCTTCGCACCTTCTGGAGCAGGGCTGTTAACTCTGGATATTTGTTGAGGAAGCACTGCACCACCAGGTTCAAGGTGTGAGCCAAGCAAGGTATGTGGCTGAGTTTTGAAAGGGCTATGGCTGCCACAAAATTACGGCCATTATCACTAACTACCTTGCCTGCCTCAAGATGTACACTGCCCAGCCATGACTCAGTTTGTCGCTGAAAGTACTCGGCCAGCACCTCGGCGGTGTGTCTGTCGCCCAAACACATCATCTGCAACACAGCCTGCTGACGCTTTCCACTAGCTGCTCGATAGGGGGACACCTCGTGTGCAACAGTGGCAGCTGCAGATAGAGTGCTCATACGACTGCGCTCTGTGGACGAGCTTTTGCTTCTGGAGGAGGAGGAGGAGGAGGGTCGAACGCCTACAGCCAACTGTTTCCTATACCATGGGCTAGGCAGCACAGTCCCACCACCGCTGTCCCCTGTGGACCCTGCATCCACCACATTAACCCAGTGCGCAGTGATGGACACGTAACGGCCCTGGCCATGCCGACTGGACCATGCATCTGTTGTGAGGTGCACCTTTCCACTCACTGACTGCTTGAGTGCATGGACAATGCGGTCTTTCACATGATGGTGGAGGGCTGGGATGGCTTTGCGAGAGAAGTGGCGACTGGGTAGGTCATAGCGTGGTACTGCATAGGCCATGAGTTCGCGGAAAGCTGCGCTTTCCACCAACCAATAGGGCATCATCTCTAACGAGATTAGTTTGGCAATGTGGGCGTTCAAACCCAGTGTACGCGGATGAGAGACTGAGTACTTTCTTGACCTACTCATAGTCTCTGGGAGGGTGAGCTGGACTTCAGAGCTGCATATGGTGGAACTAGCGGTGGACAGGGCGGACTGAGAGAGGGTTGATGATGGTGATGGAGTTGGTGTTCTTTCTGATGGCCTAGATTCAGTCTTTCGTTGATATAACAGTGGGATTCCCTGACTGCTTTGGCCTTGCAATGACACCTCAACATTTGCTGCTGTGCTAACCGGTAGGCTTACAGTGGGGGAAACAATGTTGCGTTGCTGACTACCTTCTTTGTGATCAGTTGCACATGTGGTACTTGAGGTTTGGTGTTGTGTCCACGCTTGCAAGTGCATGCTGGTTAGATGTCTAAGCATGCATCAGGTATTCAAATTTTTCAGATTTTTCCCTCGACTAAAGGTCTTTGCGCACTTTTTACAGATAACCTTGGCCTGATCATGAGGATTTTGTTCAAAAAAGTGCCACACTGCACTCTTCCTACTTTGGAAGACATTTTGCGGCCTAGCACGCTGTGCTATTTTGACCGTCTGGACAAGCTGTCCAGCAACTCTTTTGATTTTTGGAATCTGTCTTTGGAGTTCTCCGGGCCTGCCAGATAACAGCTGTTGCGATGTCGATGTATGATGTGGATGCTCCTCCTCCTCATCTGAGCTATTGGAAGCAGCACCCTCTTCCCCCAATGGATGCCAATCTGGGTCAACAACTGGGTCATCCATCACCTCCTCTTCAATGTCATGTGCACCTTCCTCTGTATCACCGTGTATGGTGGTATAGTATGCGGGAAGGGGCACCTGAGTCTCATCAGGGTCAGAATCTGGCTCATTACACTGCAAGGACAATGTAGTGCTCTGAGTGAATGTACCAGCAGAATCATCTATCAGTGGCTGTGCATCAGTGCACTCCATGTCAGATTCATCTTGGCCTGGGTAATTCACCATTTTACTTGATAACCCAGACATGGTATGTGAAAACAGCTCCATGGAGTAATCAGTTGTATGGCCTGCGTCATCCTTCAATCTTGGTTGGGGTGAAGGACACAAGGAAAGGTGTGGTTCATGAACATGAGCCTCCAATGACGACTCAGTGCTTTTATTTTTTCAACTTCAGAAGAGGAGGCGATAGAGCTGGAGGATGAGTCAGCAATGTAAGCCAAAACTTTTTCCTGAAGCTCTGGCTTTAAAAGCGGTTTGCCAACTCCTAGAAAACTAAGCCTTCGAGGCCTTGTGTAGCCAGATGATGACGCAGGCTCAACACCTCCTGCATTCGGTCCTATTTTGCTTTTGCAACTACCATCAGATCCACCACCAACACCATCATTACCAGCTGGCAACCCCCGCCCAATTCCACGGCCTCTTCCACCAGCCTTCCTCATTTTTCGTAAAAATGTACACAAAATCCCACAAACTATATAGTAATGTAAAACAAGGTACAAGGTGTATATAGGACAGGGGAGATGTAGAATTTATGAACACACTTGTGGACACTGTTGGATTGTGTGAGGCCCAGTGAATATCACACCGCTATGTCACAGGTTCAATGTCGCAGGTGTGAAAAATGTCACTATAGGACAGGGGAGATGTAGAATTTCTGAACACACTTGTGGACACTGTTGGATTGTGTGAGGCCCAGTGAATATCACACCGCTATGTCACAGTCTCAATGTCGCAGGTGTGAAAAATGTCACTATAGGACAGGGGAGATGAAAGCAAAAACCCTTTAGTCATTATATGGCGTATGGAGGGAAGAAAGAACTATCCTCCAAGGCCAAAATGATGCATAAACTCAAACAATGGAATGAATATCAGGAGAAAACATAGAGCAAGCAATATAAAAAATTATATTCAATTTTATTCAAGTAAAGTACTACAAAAGACATATATCTATAGAAATGTGCAATTGTGGACAAAAACAGATAGTATCCGCATACAGTATCCCAAACCTCCAAATAGATGGAAAAATTCCCGGACCATGTCCCAAGGAAGTACAAAAAATTCCCACAATAAGAAATTGTGGCCCCCAAGCACAGTGGCCTAAGCTAGACATTAGTAAGGGGCATCGTTATAGTAGAACAGGCCGCAATGAGTAAGCGGCAAAAAAAAAAATGGGGAAGAAAAAGACCCCCAAGGGGCACTTACCAGGAATGGAGGAGAGGGAAAGGGCTGTACCACCCCCGACGCGCGTTTCGCGGCGTCTCAGGCCGCTTTCTCAAGAGGGATATGGTAAAAGGTCCATTTAGGACCTTAATATAGCCCCTGACCTCAGTCATGTGACCAAAACTGGCAAATAGAAAGAGCGCAACCAGCGCATGCGCCTGCAGTGATGCAAAGTCCAGAATAGGACCTTAGAATAGCCCCTGACCTCAGTCATGTGATCCTCAACAGGCCAATAGTAAGGGCACAGTCGGCGCATGCGCCCCAGTCACCGCAAGTCCCGCAGAGCGCCACAAGCATCATGCACCGGCGCACACAGACCCAGAGAAAATCCCCGGGGATGTGTGCACCGCACATAGAGATGCCGAGCGCAGAGCGGGACCACAGAGAACTGGAGGCGATGCGCACGGCCAAATACCATGAGGCCAAAGCACAAGTTGAAAAGTTCAATGGGGCAAAACAATAATATAAAAGCTTACATGGAAAAATGTATATATATATATATATGTCTACACGGATCCTATTATTCCAGCCACCAATTATAGATAGCCCATTATGAGATCCATCTCTAGCTATACATATATTGCAATTAGTGTTGAGCATTCCGATACCGCAAGTATCGGGTATCGGCCGATACTTGCTGTATCGGAATTCCGATACCGACTTCCGATATTTTTTCAATATCGGAATTCGGCATCGGAATCGGAAGTTCAAAGTTGATTGACAGACTGACGTCATCATGATGCGCGGTGTGTGCGCATCATGATGCGCCGTCATTTCGGGCCTTCCGGGGGTCTCTACCGGCCTGCCGGGGGGCTGTGTGGACTGCCCGGGGTCTGTACCGGCCTGCCGGGGGGCTGTGCCGGCCTGCCGGTGGTCTGTGCACCCTGTGGGGGTCTGTGCCGGCCTGTGGGGGTCTGTGCCGGCCTGCCGGGGGGCTGTGCCGGCCTGCCGGGGGGCTGTGCCGGCTTGCCGGTGGTCTGTGCAGGCTCCGGGGGGCTGTGCCGGCCTGCCGGGGGGCTGTGCCGGCCTGCCGGTGGTCTGTGCAGGCTTCGGGGGTCTGTGCAGGCATCGTCCGATGGGACTACAAGTCCCATCGGGCGATGCCTGCTACCATGACAGTGATTGACACATTAGCCAATGATGGGACAGTAGTAGTCCCATCATCCGGCTAATGTGTTAAATGTTAAAAAAAAAAAAAAAAATACTACATACATACTACATGCATGCTACATACATACTACATGCTACATACATACTGCATGCTACATACATACTACATACATACTACATGCATGCTACATACATACTACATGCTACATACATACTACATATATACTACATACATACTACATACATGCTACATACATACTGCATGCTACATACATACCACATACATACTACATACTACATATATACTACATGCATGCTACATACATACTACATGCTACATACATACCACATACATACTACATACATGCTACATACTACATACATACTACATACATACTACATACATGTTACATGCATGCTACATGCATGCTACATACATACTACATGCATGCTACATACATACTACATGCATGCTACATACATACTACATGCTACATACATACCACATACATACTACATGCATGCTACATACATACTACATGCATGCTACATACATACTACATGCATGCTACATACATACTACATGCTACATACATACATGCATACTACATATATACTACATGCATGCTACATACATACTACATGCTACATACATACCACATACATACATGCTACATACATACTACATATATACTACATGCATGCTACATACTACATGCATGCTACATACATACTACATGCTACATACATACATACATACTACATATATACTACATGCATGCTACATACATACTACATGCTACATACATACCACATACATACTACATGCTACATACATACCACATACATGCATGCTACATACATACTACATATATACTACATGCATGCTACATACATACTGCATGCTACATACATACTACATACATACTACATACATACCACATATATACTACATACATACAATACATTCATACAATACATACATAGACATACAGTACATATAACATAGAGTAACATACTTACCAATACTTGTCACATTGTTCCCCGAAGCCATTGTCTTTTCCGGAATAAATATTAACATAACAAACCACAAAAATACTCACCCACGATCCGAAGCAGTCCACGAGTGTGTCCCACGACGATCTTGGGTAGAGAACTGCAGCATCAGCTGATGCTGCCGTTCTCTACGGGCTGCAGGAATCCAATGACGGAAGGTAGGTATCCTTCCGCACTGTATTCCTCCGCCACTTAAAAAAAAAAAAAGTCCCTAGTCTCACTTTATGCCATTGCTGTGTGGGAAATTCCCACACAGCAATGGCATAAAGTGAGACTAGGGACTTTTTTTTTTTTAAGTGGCGGAGGAATACAGTGTGGAAGGATACCTACCTTCCGTCATTGGATTCCTGCAGCCCGTAGAGAACGGCAGCATCATCTGATGCTGCCGTTCTCTACCCAAGATCGTCGTGGGACACACTCGTGGACTGCTTCGGATCGTGGGTGAGTATTTTTGTGGTTTGTTATGTTAATATTTATTCCGGAAAAGACAATGGCTTCGGGGAACAATGTGACAAGTATTGGTAAGTATGTTACTCTATGTTATATGTACTGTATGTCTATGTATGTATTGTATGAATGTATTGTATGTATGTAGTATATATGTGGTATGTATGTAGCATGTAGTATGTATGTAGTATGTATGTAGCATGCATGTAGCATGCAGTATGTATGTAGCATGCATGTAGTATATATGTAGTATGTATGTAGCATGCATGTAGTATATATGTAGTATGTATGTAGCATGTATGTAGTATGTATGTGGTATGTATGTAGCATGTAGTATGTATGTAGCATGCATGTAGTATATATGTAGTATGTATGTAGCATGTAGTATGTATGTAGTATGTATGTAGTATGTATGTGGTATGTATGTAGCATGTAGTATGTATGTAGCATGCATGTAGTATATATGTAGTATGTAGTATGTATGTAGTATGTATGTGGTATGTATGTAGCATGTATGTATGTAGCATGTATGTGGTATGTATGTAGCATGTAGTATGTATGTAGCATGCATGTAGTATATATGTAGTATGTAGTATGTACGTAGTATGTATGTGGTATGTATGTAGCATGTAGTATGTATGTAGCATGCATGTAGTATGTATGTAGCATGCATGTAGTATGTATGTAGTATGTATGTAGTATGTATGTAGCATGCAGCATGTATGTAGCATGTATGTAGCATGTATGTAGTATGTATGTAGTATATATGTAGTATGTATGTAGCATGTAGTATGTATGTAGCATGCATGTAGTATGTATGTAGTATTTTTTTTTTTTTTAACATTTAACACATTAGCCGGATGATGGGACTACTACTGTCCCATCATTGGCTAATGTGTCAATCACTGTCATGGTAGCAGGCATCGCCAGATGGGACTTGTAGTCCCATCGGACGATGCTTGCACAGACCCCCGGACATCAGCACAGCCCCCCGGCAGGCCGGCACAGCCCCCCGGCAGGCCGGTACAGACCCCCACAGGGTGCACAGACCACCGGCAGGCCGGCACAGCCCCCCGGCAGGCCGGTACAGACCCCCACAGGGTGCACAGACCACCAGCAGGCCGGCACAGCCCCCCGGCAGGCCGGTACAGACCCCCACAGGGTGCATAGACCACCGGCAGGCCGGCACAGCCCCCCGGCAGGCCGGTACAGACCCCGGGCAGTCCACACAGCCCCCTGGCAATACTTGTCACATTGTTCCCCGAAGCCATTGTCGTCTACGGAATAAATATTAACATAACAAACCACAAAAATACTCACCCACGATCCGAAGCAGTCCACGAGTGTGTCCCACGACGATCTTGGGTAGAGAACGGCAGCATCAGATGATGCTGCCGTTCTCTACGGGCTGCAGGAATCCAATGACGGAAGGTAGGTATCCTTCCGCACTGTATTCCTCCGCCACTTAAAAAAAAAAAAGTCCCTAGTCTCACTTTATGCCATTGCTGCGTGGGAAATTCCCACACAGCAATGGCATAAAGTGAGACTAGGGACTTTTTTTTTTTTAAGTGGCGGAGGAATACAGTGCGGAAGGATACCTACCTTCCGTCATTGGATTCCTGCAGCCCGTAGAGAACGGCAGCATCATCTGATGCTGCAGTTCTCTACCCAAGATCGTCGTGGGACACACTCGTGGACTGCTTCGGATCGTGGGTGAGTATTTTTGTGGTTTGTTATGTTAATATTTATTCCGGAAAGACAATGGCTTCGGGGAACAATGTGACAAGTATTGGTAAGTATGTTACTCTATGTTATATGTACTGTATGTCTATGTATGTATTGTATGAATGTATTGTATGTATGTAGTTTATATGTGGTATGTATGTAGTATGTATGTAGCATGCATGTAGTATGTATGTAGCATGTAGCATGCATGTAGTATGTATGTGGTATGTATGTAGCATGTAGTATGTATGTAGCATGCATGTAGTATATATGTGGTATGTATGTAGCATGTAGTATGTATGTAGCATGCATGTAGTATATATGTAGTATGTATGTAGCATGCAGTATGTATGTAGCATGCATGTAGTATATATGTAGTATGTATGTAGCATGTAGTATGTATGTAGCATGCATGTAGTATGTATGTAGCATGTAGTATGTATGTAGCATGCATGTAGTATATATGTAGTATGTATGTAGTATATATGTAGTATGTATGTTGCATGTAGTATTTATGTAGTATGAATGTAGCATGTATGTAGTATGTAGTATGAATGTAGCATGTATGTAGTATGCATGTTGTATGTATGTAGCATGTAATTTTTTTTTTTTTTTTTTTTTTTACATTTAACACATTAGCCGGATGATGGGACTACTACTGTCCCATCATTGGCTAATGTGTCAATCACTGTCATGGTAGCAGGCATCGCCCGATGGGACTTGTAGTCCCATCGGACGATGCCTGCACAGACCCCCGAAGCCTGCACAGACCACCGGCAGGCCGGCACAGCCCCCCGGCAGGCCGGCACAGCCCCCCGGAGCCTGCACAGCCCCCCGGCAGGCCGGCACAGCCCCCCGGCAGGCCGGCACAGCCCCCCGGAGCCTGCACAGCCCCCCGGCAGGCCGGCACAGCCCCCCGGCAGGCCGGCACAGCCCACCGGAGCCTGCACAGCCCCCCGGCAGGCCGGCACAGACCACCGGAGCCTGCACAGACCCCCTGGCAGGCCGGCACAGCCCCCCGAAAGGCCCGTACAGACCCCAGAGAGGCTGTACAAGGGCAGGAAAGGGTTTTTCTTATTCCGATACCGGAAGTCCCATAGACTTGAATGGGACTTCCGGTATCGGAATCGGCGATACCGATACTTTTTTTAAAGATCGGCCGATACCATCCGATACGATACTTTGAAGTATCGGACGGTATCGCTCAACTCTAATTGCAATATAAAACGCCACATAAATATGTATATCAAAATACAACCAAATAACATGTACACGATATAAGTATAATATACATGCAATAAATTACATAGTATAGTGTATTGAAATACAGAAACATATCACAAATAAAAATAAATATACATTAAACATTATCAAAAAAAGGGCATCCAATATTGCAATATAAGCACTGCAGGCACTTGAAGGTGAAAGTCCAGTAATATAAACGGTCACATCACAGATCCACGGACAAGGGAGATAATATGTACAGAAAAGTAAGTCTATATGAAAAAAAGAAGAAATTATGTTAAAAACAAAAAATTAAAAACAAAGTTAAAACAAAAAGGCAGCCACAAAAAACCATAAGAAGATATGGAATGTGTAGACAAACAAAAAAGGAGGAAAAAGGAATAAAACTACCGCAATAATGGGACAAGACAATTGCCAATACTATATGGACAAATAGTGGAGGGAGGCAGCAAGAGAAATTTAATATATTGCCAATATTATAAAAAAGAGGCAAAACTAAGATGTTCATTAAGTCCCTTTGGGGTCATGGTATCCAGTTCCACAATCCACCTTGCTTCCATTTGTGCAAGTATTCTCTTGTTGTCACCACCCCTAATGCCCATGTGCAATACATCAATCCCCCTCACCTTCAACATACCAGCATCGCTGTTATGATATAATCGAAAGTGTCGGGGGATAGTTTTTAAGTCAGCCGGATCAGACGCCGAGTTATCCGCGCCAATGTCCCGCACATGCTCCCGAACTCGTATCCTCAATTCCCTAGTGGTCAAACCAACATAAATTTTCGGACACGGACATGTGGCATAATATATCACGTTAGATGTGCCACATGAAATCCGATTTTTGATTTTAAACTGTCTGATACCACTAGAGGAGGAAAAGGTAGAGCAGCGCAGGACATTGGCGCAGGAAATACAATGTCCACAAGAAAAAGATCCAGTGGTCGGACCACTAGAGCCGAAAAAATTCTTTAGGGTGGGAACATAATGACTCCGCACCAGAATGTCATTGAGATTTTTAGATCGGCGAGGTGTCATAGAAGGAAAATTCCCCAGAGCAGCCCCCAGGGAAGGATCTGTCTCTAAGATGGACCAATGTTTGCGCAAAATATTGCGCATGTTTTGCCACTCATGGTTATATGTTGAGATAAATCTAACGGGCCCATCACCAACACTGCCTCCACCCTTCTGAGCTGAATGTAAAAGACTACTGCGTGTGGTATATCTAGCCCTATTATAGCCGGCTTTAATACATCTCCGGCTATATCCTCTATTGAGAAAACGATTCGTCAGATCACTGGCTTGTTTCTCAAATCGGTCATCGGTGGAACAGATGCGTCGCATACGGAGAAACTGTCCGACCGGGATGGCTCTCACCGTGGCATAATCATGGGCTGACGTGGCGTGTAACAGAGAATTCACAGAAGTGGGCTTCCTGAATACGTCCGTCTGGATGCGCCGGCCAGCATCGACCTCCAGACGGACGTCCAGGAAGTCCAAGCACGCCTCATCACATGAATATGTAAGATGAATATTTTTGGTATTATCATTTAATGTCCTCATGAAATCCCCGAGCTGGTCGACCGTTCCATCCCACAAAAACAGTACATCATCTATATAGCGGTACCAGCACAGCACATTGGACGCGCCCCGTGGGCCCCCGTCGCCAAACACCTCCCTCTCCCAGGCGCCAAGGAAGAGATTGGCGTACGAAGGCGCACAAGCCGCGCCCATGGCCGTGCCCCGCTTCTGCAAATAAAACTGATCCTTGAAAACAAAGAAATTGTGGGTAAGGATGAAGTCGACCAGCTCGAGGATTAGCCCACACAGAGGGCCATCCAGGTCGGAGGTCCCCAAAAACCAGCGAACCGCATCTAATCCCACCGTATGGTCGATACAAGTATAGAGGCTTTCCACGTCAGCAGTCACTAGAAGAGTGGATGGTTCCAAAAGGACGCCGTCAACCCGTGCCAGGACGTCCGTCGTATCTCTGATATAGGATGGCAGTGATTCAACAAGTGATTTCAAATAAAAGTCAATAAATTGACATATAGGTTCACACATGCCACCAATACCCGACACGATAGGGCGCCCTGGGGGGTTGAGGGCGTCCTTGTGGACTTTGGGCAAAAGATAAAATGTGGGGTTCCTGGGAGACCTGACAGTCAAACCATCAAAAACCCGCTTGGTTATGATACCACTCCTAAATGCCCGATCAAGAATAACCTGAAGTTCATGTGAGAAGGTGGCCCTAGGGTCGAATGAAAGTTTCAAATAAGTATCCGCATCTCTCAGTTGACGGAAAGCCTCCCGCTCGTATTTCTGGTTTGGCCAGACCACTATATTCCCCCCCTTGTCAGCCGGTTTGAATACTACATCACCCAAAGACTGTAATTGGGAAATTGCCTCACGTTGCTTATAAGTGAGATTGTCAAATCTCCGTCTCGATGATAACTTCTTAAAATCATCACTAACCAGCTTCGTAAAAATCTCAACAGAAGGACAAATAGATAAGGGGGGAACTTAGTGGACTTGGGCCGAACCAGAGGGGGAAACTTACTTGTACAAGGGCCGCCCTGTTCCGAGAGCAAATCCTCCAAATCGGAAAGCGCCGCCCTTTCCACATCACTCAGAGCCTCAAGAGTGTGACTTCGGGCATGGAGTTTTTTCAAAATAAGTTTTCTTGAAAAGAGTTGGAGGTCTTTCAAGGCTGTAAAATAATCAAACGAGTTGGTGGGTGAGAAGGTCAGGCCTTTCCCAAGAACTTCCAACTGTGTTCTAGTAAGTACATGAGCGGACAAATTTAATACCTGTAGATCCCCCCGGGAGCTGGTCTGGGGAACCTTTGATCCGGCTGACTTATTTTTAAACGATTGGCGAGTCTCAATTCTCTTAGGGAGAGCCATATGATTAGTAGTGTTCTGATCAGAGCCTCTCTTTCCCGTCTCATCATCATAGTTCGAAGTATTAGATCTCTGTGATGTAGACCTCGAGCGGGAGTGAGACATGTTCCTAAACTTAGGATGTGAACATCCAGAGGGATCCTGCCAACGATAGACTCTGGATAGGGTTTTATCCCGTATATCCCTCTTAAATTTCTTTGCCTTATTAGTTTGAATCTCCTGCGCCCATTTCTGTAGATCAGCATCGATCTGATCATTTAATTTCTTTAAGGCATCGTTAGACATCTCCTTTTGTAAAATAGATTGCAATTCATCAATCTCAGCCTCAATGGCGACAAGGGAATCGTGGTTCAATTGCTTTAACAGAACCATGAAACCTTTAGAGCATTCATTAGTAAGGCTCTCCCATTTGTTTTTAAAAGTTTCGTCCAGTACTGGGAATGAGGGGAAAACCTGAATCCGGAGTCCTCTTGGGATCAGATCTTTTCGTATGTATTGGTCTAGGAACTCATGGTTCCACCAAATGCGGGTTCTCTTACGTAACAATTCCTTAAATTTCAATGCAACCTCCTGTATATCCTTATTGAAGCCAACACATTCCCCATCTGATTTGTCCTGAAACACGTCATTAAGTTGCGTGCGCCACGTGAGATCACGAGCGCGAAAATCCATAGTGGAAATAGGGATAACTGTGAAAAACACAGAAATAATTAATGAAAGCAAAAACCCTTTAGTCATTATATGGCGTATGGAGGGAAGAAAGAACTATCCTCCAAGGCCAAAATGATGCATAAACTCAAACAATGGAATGAATATCAGGAGAAAACATAGAGCAAGCAATATAAAAAATTATATTCAATTTTATTCAAGTAAAGTACTACAAAAGACATATATCTATAGAAATGTGCAATTGTGGACAAAAACAGATAGTATCCGCATACAGTATCCCAAACCTCCAAATAGATGGAAAAATTCCCGGACCATGTCCCAAGGAAGTACAAAAAATTCCCACAATAAGAAATTGTGGCCCCCAAGCACAGTGGCCTAAGCTAGACATTAGTAAGGGGCATCGTTATAGTAGAACAGGCCGCAATGAGTAAGCGGCAAAAAAAAATGGGGAAGAAAAAGACCCCCAAGGGGCACTTACCAGGAATGGAGGAGAGGGAAAGGGCTGTACCACCCCCGACGCGCGTTTCGCGGCGTCTCAGGCCGCTTTCTCAAGAGGGATATGGTAAAAGGTCCATTTAGGACCTTAATATAGCCCCTGACCTCAGTCATGTGACCAAAACTGGCAAATAGAAAGAGCGCAACCAGCGCATGCGCCTGCAGTGATGCAAAGTCCAGAATAGGACCTTAGAATAGCCCCTGACCTCAGTCATGTGATCCTCAACAGGCCAATAGTAAGGGCACAGTCGGCGCATGCGCCCCAGTCACCGCAAGTCCCGCAGAGCACCACAAGCATCATGCACCGGCGCACACAGACCCAGAGAAATTAGGCATTAGGGGTGGTGACAACAAGAGAATACTTGCACAAATGGAAGCAAGGTGGATTGTGGAACTGGATACCATGACCCCAAAGGGACTTAATGAACATCTTAGTTTTGCCTCTTTTTTTATAATATTGGCAATATATTAAATTTCTCTTGCTGCCTCCCTCCACTATTTGTCCATATAGTATTGGCAATTGTCTTGTCCCATTATTGCGGTAGTTTTATTCCTTTTTCCTCCTTTTTTGTTTGTCTACACATTCCATATCTTCTTATGGTTTTTTGTGGCTGCCTTTTTGTTTTAACTTTGTTTTTAATTTTTTGTTTTTAACATAATTTCTTCTTTTTTTCATATAGACTTACTTTTCTGTACATATTATTTCCCTTGTCCGTGGATCTGTGATGTGACCGTTTATATTACTGGACTTTCACCTTCAAGTGCCTGCAGTGCTTATATTGCAATATTGGATGCCCTTTTTTTGATAATGTTTAATGTATATTTATTTTTATTTGTGATATGTTTCTGTATTTCAATACACTATACTATGTAATTTATTGCATGTATATTATACTTATATCGTGTACATGTTATTTGGTTGTATTTTGATATACATATTTATGTGGCGTTTTATATTGCAATATATGTATAGTTAGAGATGGATCTCATAATGGGCTATCTATAATTGGTGGCTGGAATAATAGGATCCGTGTAGACATATATATATATATATATACATTTTTCCATGTAAGCTTTTATATTATTGTTTTGCCCCATTGAACTTTTCAACTTGTGCTTTGGCCTCATGGTATTTGGCCGTGCGCATCGCCTCCAGTTCTCTGTGGTCCCGCTCTGCGCTCGGCATCTCTATGTGCGGTGCACACATCCCCGGGGATTTTCTCTGGGTCTGTGTGCGCCGATGCATGATGCTTGTGGCGCTCTGCGGGACTTGCGGTGACTGGGGCGCATGCGCCGACTGTGCCCTTACTATTGGCCTGTTGAGGATCACATGACTGAGGTCAGGGGCTATTCTAAGGTCCTATTCTGGACTTTGCATCACTGCAGGCGCATGCGCTGGTTGCGCTCTTTCTATTTGCCAGTTTTGGTCACATGACTGAGGTCAGGGGCTATATTAAGGTCCTAAATGGACCTTTTACCATATCCCTCTTGAGAAAGCGGCCTGAGACGCCGCGAAACGCGTGTCGGGGGTGGTACAGCCCTTTCCCTCTCCTCCATTCCTGGTAAGTGCCCCTTGGGGGTCTTTTTCTTCCCCATTTTTTTTTGCCGCTTACTCATTGCGGCCTGTTCTACTATAACGATGCCCCTTACTAATGTCTAGCTTAGGCCACTGTGCTTGGGGGCCACAATTTCTTATTGTGGGAATTTTTTGTACTTCCTTGGGACATGGTCCGGGAATTTTTCCATCTATTTGGAGGTTTGGGATACTGTATGCGGATACTATCTGTTTTTGTCCACAATTGCACATTTCTATAGATATATGTCTTTTGTAGTACTTTACTTGAATAAAATTGAATATAATTTTTTATATTGCTTGCTCTATGTTTTCTCCTGATATTCATTCCATTGTTTGAGTTTATGCATCATTTTGGCCTTGGAGGATAGTTCTTTCTTCCCTCCATACGCCATATAATGACTAAAGGGTTTTTGCTTTCATTAATTATTTCTGTGTTTTTCACAGTTATCCCTATTTCCACTATGGATTTTCGCGCTCGTGATCTCACGTGGCGCACGCAACTTAATGACGTGTTTCAGGACAAATCAGATGGGGAATGTGTTGGCTTCAATAAGGATATACAGGAGGTTGCATTGAAATTTAAGGAATTGTTACGTAAGAGAACCCGCATTTGGTGGAACCATGAGTTCCTAGACCAATACATACGAAAAGATCTGATCCCAAGAGGACTCCGGATTCAGGTTTTCCCCTCATTCCCAGTACTGGACGAAACTTTTAAAAACAAATGGGAGAGCCTTACTAATGAATGCTCTAAAGGTTTCATGGTTCTGTTAAAGCAATTGAACCACGATTCCCTTGTCGCCATTGAGGCTGAGATTGATGAATTGCAATCTATTTTACAAAAGGAGATGTCTAACGATGCCTTAAAGAAATTAAATGATCAGATCGATGCTGATCTACAGAAATGGGCGCAGGAGATTCAAACTAATAAGGCAAAGAAATTTAAGAGGGATATACAGGATAAAACCCTATCCAGAGTCTATCGTTGGCAGGATCCCTCTGGACGTTCACGTCCTAAGTTTAGGAACATGTCTCACTCCCGCTCGAGGTCTACATCACAGAGATCTAATACTTCGAACTATGATGATGAGACGGGAAAGAGAGGCTCTGATAAGAACACTACTAATCATATGGCTCTCCCTAAGAGAATTGAGACTCGCCAATCGTTTAAAAATAAGTCAGCCGGATCAAAGGTTCCCCAGACCAGCTCCCGGGGGGATCTACAGGTATTAAATTTGTCCGCTCATGTACTTACTAGAACACAGTTGGAAGTTCTTGGGAAAGGCCTGACCTTCTCACCCACCAACTCGTTTGATTATTTTACAGCCTTGAAAGACCTCCAACTCTTTTCAAGAAAACTTATTTTGAAAAAACTCCATGCCCGAAGTCACACTCTTGAGGCTCTGAGTGATGTGGAAAGGGCGGCGCTTTCCGATTTGGAGGATTTGCTCTCGGAACAGGGCGGCCCTTGTACAAGTAAGTTTCCCCCTCTGGTTCGGCCCAAGTCCACTAAGTTCCCCCCCTTATCTATTTGTCCTTCTGTTGAGATTTTTACGAAGCTGGTTAGTGATGATTTTAAGAAGTTATCATCGAGACGGAGATTTGACAATCTCACTTATAAGCAACGTGAGGCAATTTCCCAATTACAGTCTTTGGGTGATGTAGTATTCAAACCGGCTGACAAGGGGGGGAATATAGTGGTCTGGCCAAACCAGAAATACGAGCGGGAGGCTTTCCGTCAACTGAGAGATGCGGATACTTATTTGAAACTTTCATTCGACCCTAGGGCCACCTTCTCACATGAACTTCAGGTTATTCTTGATCGGGCATTTAGGAGTGGTATCATAACCAAGCGGGTTTTTGATGGTTTGACTGTCAGGTCTCCCAGGAACCCCACATTTTATCTTTTGCCCAAAGTCCACAAGGACGCCCTCAACCCCCCAGGGCGCCCTATCGTGTCGGGTATTGGTGGCATGTGTGAACCTATATGTCAATTTATTGACTTTTATTTGAAATCACTTGTTGAATCACTGCCATCCTATATCAGAGATACGACGGACGTCCTGGCACGGGTTGACGGCGTCCTTTTGGAACCATCCACTCTTCTAGTGACTGCTGACGTGGAAAGCCTCTATACTTGTATCGACCATACGGTGGGATTAGATGCGGTTCGCTGGTTTTTGGGGACCTCCGACCTGGATGGCCCTCTGTGTGGGCTAATCCTCGAGCTGGTCGACTTCATCCTTACCCACAATTTCTTTGTTTTCAAGGATCAGTTTTATTTGCAGAAGCGGGGCACGGCCATGGGCGCGGCTTGTGCGCCTTCGTACGCCAATCTCTTCCTTGGCGCCTGGGAGAGGGAGGTGTTTGGCGACGGGGGCCCACGGGGCGCGTCCCATGTGCTGTGCTGGTACCGCTATATAGATGATGTACTGTTTTTGTGGGATGGAACGGTCGACCAGCTCGGGGATTTCATGAGGACATTAAATGATAATACCAAAAATATTCATCTTACATATTCATGTGATGAGGCGTGCTTGGACTTCCTGGACGTCCGTCTGGAGGTCGATGCTGGCCGGCGCATCCAGACGGACGTATTCAGGAAGCCCACTTCTGTGAATTCTCTGTTACACGCCACGTCAGCCCATGATTATGCCACGGTGAGAGCCATCCCGGTCGGACAGTTTCTCCGTATGCGACGCATCTGTTCCACCGATGACCGATTTGAGAAACAAGCCAGTGATCTGACGAATCGTTTTCTCAATAGAGGATATAGCCGGAGATGTATTAAAGCCGGCTATAATAGGGCTAGATATACCACACGCAGTAGTCTTTTACATTCAGCTCAGAAGGGTGGAGGCAGTGTTGGTGATGGGCCCGTTAGATTTATCTCAACATATAACCATGAGTGGCAAAACATGCGCAATATTTTGCGCAAACATTGGTCCATCTTAGAGACAGATCCTTCCCTGGGGGCTGCTCTGGGGAATTTTCCTTCTATGACACCTCGCCGATCTAAAAATCTCAATGACATTCTGGTGCGGAGTCATTATGTTCCCACCCTAAAGAATTTTTTCGGCTCTAGTGGTCCGACCACTGGATCTTTTTCTTGTGGACATTGTATTTCCTGCGCCAATGTCCTGCGCTGCTCTACCTTTTCCTCCTCTAGTGGTATCAGACAGTTTAAAATCAAAAATCGGATTTCATGTGGCACATCTAACGTGATATATTATGCCACATGTCCGTGTCCGAAAATTTATGTTGGTTTGACCACTAGGGAATTGAGGATACGAGTTCGGGAGCATGTGCGGGACATTGGCGCGGCTAACTCGGCGTCTGATCCGGCTGACTTAAAAACTATCCCCCGACACTTTCGATTATATCATAACAGCGATGCTGGTATGTTGAAGGTGAGGGGGATTGATGTATTGCACATGGGCATTAGGGGTGGTGACAACAAGAGAATACTTGCACAAATGGAAGCAAGGTGGATTGTGGAACTGGATACCATGACCCCAAAGGGACTTAATGAACATCTTAGTTTTGCCTCTTTTTTATAATATTGGCAATATATTAAATTTCTCTTGCTGCCTCCCTCCACTATTTGTCCATATAGTATTGGCAATTGTCTTGTCCCATTATTGCGGTAGTTTTATTCCTTTTTCCTCCTTTTTTGTTTGTCTACACATTCCATATCTTCTTATGGTTTTTTGTGGCTGCCTTTTTGTTTTAACTTTGTTTTTAATTTTTTGTTTTTAACATAATTTCTTCTTTTTTTCATATAGACTTACTTTTCTGTACATATTATCTCCCTTGTCCGTGGATCTGTGATGTGACCGTTTATATTACTGGACTTTCACCTTCAAGTGCCTGCAGTGCTTATATTGCAATATTGGATGCCCTTTTTTTGATAATGTTTAATGTATATTTATTTTTATTTGTGATATGTTTCTGTATTTCAATACACTATACTATGTAATTTATTGCATGTATATTATACTTATATCGTGTACATGTTATTTGGTTGTATTTTGATATACATATTTATGTGGCGTTTTATATTGCAATATATGTATAGTTAGAGATGGATCTCATAATGGGCTATCTATAATTGGTGGCTGGAATAATAGGATCCGTGTAGACATATATATATATATACATTTTTCCATGTAAGCTTTTATATTATTGTTTTGCCCCATTGAACTTTTCAACTTGTGCTTTGGCCTCATGGTATTTGGCCGTGCGCATCGCCTCCAGTTCTCTGTGGTCCCGCTCTGCGCTCGGCATCTCTATGTGCGGTGCACACATCCCCGGGGATTTTCTCTGGGTCTGTGTGCGCCGGTGCATGATGCTTGTGGCGCTCTGCGGGACTTGCGGTGACTGGGGCGCATGCGCCGACTGTGCCCTTACTATTGGCCTGTTGAGGATCACATGACTGAGGTCAGGGGCTATTCTAAGGTCCTATTCTGGACTTTGCATCACTGCAGGCGCATGCGCTGGTTGCGCTCTTTCTATTTGCCAGTTTTGGTCACATGACTGAGGTCAGGGGCTATATTAAGGTCCTAAATGGACCTTTTACCATATCCCTCTTGAGAAAGCGGCCTGAGACGCCGCGAAACGCGCGTCGGGGGTGGTACAACCCTTTCCCTCTCCTCCATTCCTGGTAAGTGCCCCTTGGGGGTCTTTTTCTTCCCCATTTTTTTTGCCGCTTACTCATTGCGGCCTGTTCTACTATAACGATGCCCCTTACTAATGTCTAGCTTAGGCCACTGTGCTTGGGGGCCACAATTTCTTATTGTGGGAATTTTTTGTACTTCCTTGGGACATGGTCCGGGAATTTTTCCATCTATTTGGAGGTTTGGGATACTGTATGCGGATACTATCTGTTTTTGTCCACAATTGCACATTTCTGTAGATATATGTCTTTTGTAGTACTTTACTTGAATAAAATTGAATATAATTTTTTATATTGCTTGCTCTATGTTTTCTCCTGATATTCAGGACAGGGGAGATGTAGAATTTCTGAAAACACTTGTGGACACTGTTGGATTGTGTGAGGCCCAGTGAATATCACACCGCTATGTCACAGGCTCAATGCCGCAGGTGTGAGAAATGTCACTATAGGACAGGGGAGATGTAGAATTTCTGAACACACTTGTGGACACTGTTGGATTGTGTGAGGCACAGTGAATATCACACCGCTATGTCACAGGCTCAATGTCGTAGGTGTGAAAAATGTCACTATAGGACAGGGGAGATGTAGAATTTCTGAAAACACTTGTGGACACTGTTGGATTGTGTGAGGCCCAGTGAATATCACACCGCTATGTCACAGGCAGAAATTGGCTAGTGTATGACAAACTACAAGGTGTATATAGAATTGGGCAGAATAGGAATCTCCCTAGAGTGTAGGTCTGTAAGAACGGAACATGTCCTCGACTTATTCTTACAGAGTCACACACAGATAGCTTCACTGTGACCGTTACACAGTACTGAGAGAGGAGCGTGCAAGTACACGGCTGTCCGGTGTACGTAAAATTGTCAAGCTCCGTGTTTTTTAAGTATACGGACTGACACACGCTCTCTCTCTATAGTTTTGAATGTGATAAAACAGCAAATATATTTAACTGTTTGAAAAACAGACAAAACTAGAAGGTGGAGGTCTGTAAGAACGGAACATGTCCACGACTTATTCTTACAGAGTCACACACAGATAGCTTTACTGTGGCCGTGATAACAGCCATTACATGGTACTGTGTGAGGAGCGTACACCGCTGTGTGGTGTGAAAAAATGCATGCTCAGTACCTCACCAGGACAAAAAAAAAATTTGGATTGCTTTTAAAAAAGCAGTTTGCAGAGCAGTGGGAAAACAGCAATGCAGCTATCAGGAAGCCTTATAAGGCAGCCTAACAACCAACACAGCTGATCCAGCAAAATATAGCCTCCACTTGCACTGCACACACAGTGACTGGTGTGTTGTACAGGCAAAATCGCTAGCAGCAGAAGCAGTTTTTGGTGTCTTCTTCCCTGCCTAACGCTCTCCCTACAGAATCAGCAGCAGCAGCAGCTCTCCCTATTCTGAGATCAGCATGAGTAACATGGCGGTCGGCGTGCATGCCCTTTTATACCCCCTGTGACGCCCCCCAAGGCAAGCCAATCACTTGCATGCCCTTCTCAAAGATGGTGGTGACCCCTGCCTATGTCATCACGTTGCCCACAGTGTCCGTGGATCCTGATTGGCTGAAAAAGGGCGGAAAACAAACTTTTGAAACGCGACTTTGGCTCGTGGCCGACCTCACCCTAGGGTCGGGTTTCGCTTCATGAAACCCGACTTTACCAAAAGTCGGCGACTTTTGAAATTTTTCGACCCGTTTCGCTCAACTCTAGTATTAAGTTTGATATTTGTGGTGTGTAAAATATTCAAAGGTTTTCAAAGCGATGAACTGCAAAAGTATATAGCCATGAATAATATATTAAACTGGTAATATGCATGTTTTTTTCATGTTGTTTCATTAAAAACAAGTTGTGCCTCTCAACTTTATAAAACAGAAAAAAAAATTGTAAAATATTAAGGAAACAGTCTGGCAGCATGATAAAAAATTTGGCAGATAATTTTAATGTTGAAAATATCTATGAAATAATGAATAGGTGCATTACTGCATGAGAATTAAATATAAAGAGGAATAAGAACATGAACCACATCTTAAATGTGGGTTTTAGTTTTGGGATCCACATTGTAAAATGTATATAGAAGAGGTATCCGGGGTTCTAAGTTTCAACGATGATTTAGTTTTGAATAAGTTTTTGATTCTGAATATTTTTGCCGCACGAAAAAGCAGCATCTTACACTTCCAGTAAAGTATATGGAATTTATAGAAATATAATTTCCACTGTGCTTTGTTTTTACACTGTGCCATTTGATCTGTGGTGCATGGTTGGAATCTGCAATGTCAATTTCTCTCCAGGTACTCTGAGTTTTATGTGCAGATTTTCCCCTTAGCACTAAATGTGGAAACTCAGAAGATAAAAAATTCATAAGCATTTTTACTTAATTTCCAAAGTGTAAACAAATAGAAATGCATGCAATCCGAACATGACTGTATCAATAGAGTTTTCTCAAAGCCAAATACCTGAAAGTGTCTAAAGGATAGCAGCTTTATTAAAAACTAGCTGGTGTTGCCCTGGCATAGTAACTAACTGTTGTCCCGCTCGCTCCCTCCGCAGCCCTGCTCTCCACTTGCTGTCCCGCTCTATCCCTCCAAAATCCAGCTGTCCACCCGACGTCCTGCATTTTTTGTCAGCAGCCCCGCTTTACATCCACCATGCCGCTCTCTCCCTCTGCAGCTCCTGTCTCCACTGGCCATCGCGCTTTCTCCCTCAGCAGCCCCACTTTCACTCCACAGCAGTGGTGTCTCCCTCCACAGCCCAGCTCCATCCACCATCATGCTCTTTCTTTCCACATCCCACTCTCCAATCGCCATCCCGCATTTTCCCTCCATAGCCCACTTTCTACCTGAGCAGCCCCTGTCTCCACTGACCTTCCTGCTCTCCCTCCACAGCCCCGCTCTAAACTGGCCGTCCCACTCTCTCCCTCCGCAGCCCCGCTCTGCATTCGCCGTCCCGCTCTCCACTCACCATCCCACTCTCTCCCTGCGCAGCCCCTGTCTCCACTGGTCATCCCACTCTCTCCTCCAGCAGCCCAGCTTTCCACCTGCTCCCGCTCTCCTCTGTAACAGCCCCGCTCTCCACCCACCATCACGCTCTCTCCTTCTGCAGCCCCGCTCTCCACCCACCCTCTCGCTCTCTCTGCAGCCCCGCCTCTCCATGCGCCGTCCCATTCTATCCCTCTGCAGCCCTGCTCTCCATCCATGTCCCGCTCTCCCTCCACAGTCCCGCTCTCTCCCTCCACAGCCCCGCTCTCCATGCGCTGTCCCGCTCTATCTCTCTGCAGCCCTGCTCTCCATCCATGTCCCGCTGACTACCTTGCAGCTCCACTCTCCACCCATGTCCCTCACTGACCCTCTGCAACCCCACTCTACAGTCGCCAGTGGGTGGAGCAATGTGTAGTGGGCATGGCTTGATACATATACACACATACATACACTCAGCTTTCTATATAGATGTAATGAAAAGAAACACAAGTAACCTCAGTTACTTAATAGGTGCAGAAATGCAACAAAAAATCTGCAACATCAGAAAAATAAGATACTTATCATGGGAAATTAGTGAAAAAATAGCAAAATATAAAAAAGGATGTAAATTTGGTATTGATGTAATCGTACTCAGAAAAAAATAAAGGTGGTGTAAAATAAATAAATAAAAATAAATAAATAGATAAAGAAAAAGCAATTTTTACACTTCTGTTTATGTTGTTAAGGCTTTGTTCAGGGTATGTGAAGGATATTATGGAATGCAAGTGAAGAAATGTACCTTTAATGCAGCAAAAGTATTGGAACAGAATTGAGGCCAATGTTTCTTTCATCAGACGTTAATCACAGCTTACAAAAAATTATATGTAAAGGAATATGAAATTCTTGTTTTTTCTCTTTTCCTTTTTTCACTTTCCTCTTTCTTTCTTTCTTTCTTTCTTTTAAAAATAGTAATTTTCAAACTTTGAATGCTAAAACCTATATTCCAGATAGTTGCAGTGGGGAAAAAAACATTTAGTCAGCCACCAATTGTGCATGTTCTCCCACTTAAAAAGATGAGAGAGGCCTGTAATTGACATCATAGGTAGACCACAACTATGAGAGTCAAAAAGAGAAAGCAAATCGAGAAAATTACCTTGTCTGATTTGGCAAGATTTATTTTGCAAATTATGGTGGAAAATAAGTATTTGGTCATTAACAAAAGTTCATCTCAATATTTTGTTATATATCCTTTGTTGGCAATGAGGCAGTGACAGAGGGCAAGTGTTTTCTTTAAGTCTTCACATGGTTGGCACACACTCTTGGTGGTATGTTGGCCCATTCCTCCATGCAGATCTCCTCTAGAGCAGTGATGTTTTGGGCCTTTTGCTGGGCAACACGGACTTTCAAATCCCTCCAAAGGTTTTCTATGAGGTTGAGATCTGGAGACTGCCTAGGCCACTCCAGGACCTTCATATGCTTCTTATGAAACCACTCCTTCGTTGCCCTGGAGGTGTGCTTGGGATCATTATCATGCTGAATGAGCCATCCACATTTCATCTTCAATGCCCTTTCTGATGGAAGGAGGTTTGCACTCAAAATCTCACAATACATGGCCCCATTCATTCTTTTATGTACCCGGATCAGTCCTCCTGGTCCCTTTGCAGAGAAACTGCTCCAAGGCATGATGTTGCCACCCCCATGCTTTATAGTAGGTACCATGCTCTTTGGATGCAACTCAACATTCTGTCTCCTCCAAGCACGAAGAGTTTTGTTTCTACCAAGCAGTTCTACTTTGGCTTCATGAGACCAAATGACATTCTCTCAATACTCTTCTGGATAATCCAAATGATCTCTAGCAAACTGCAAGTCATTCACCACGTCCCCCCTTGTGGTTTTAGGATTTTTGCTTTCCGTTCTTGTGATCATTTTGACCCATGGGGTGAGATCTTGCATGGAGCCCCAGATCAAGGGAGATTATCGGTGGTCTTGTATGTCTTCCATTTTTTATTATTGCTTCCATAGTTGATTTCATCACTCCAAGCTGCTTGCCTATTGCAGATTCAGTTTTCCCAGCCTGGTGCAGGGCTACAAGTTTGCAGCTCTTTGGTCTTCACCATAGTGGAGTTTGTAGTGTGACTGTTGAGGTTATGGACAGGTGTCTTTTTTACTGATAACAAGTTCAAACAGGTGCCATTACTAAAGGTAATGAGTAGAGGACAGAGGAGCCTCTTAAAAAGGAAGTTATAGGTCTGTGAGAGCCAGAAATCTTGCATGTTTTTAGGTGATCAAATATTTATTTCCCACCATAATTTGCAAAATAAATTTTGCCAAATCAGACAAGGTGTTTTTCTGGATTTGTTTTCTCATTTTGACTCTCATAGTTGTTGTCTACCTATGATGTCAATTACAGGTGTCTCTCATCTTCTTACGTGGGAGAACTTGCACAATTGCTGGCTGACTAAAAACTTTTTTCCCCATTGTATACCACACAAAATAGCTAATACATAACATTTACCTTATTCTGTTTATAAAATGTCCTTTTATTTTGTTAGTATGCTAGCAGATTTAACATTTTAGCAGCTGTTTTTCTGTTTTACAAGGAAATTTACATGATGTGGGGGCTCACGCTGTATATAAGAGGCTATGTGAGGGTCATGCTGTATATAGTGAGGCTATGTGGTAACTCATACTGTATGTTGGAAGCTATGTGTTGGCTCATACTGTATATAGGAGGCTATGTGGGGGCTCATACCTGTCACGTGGACCCATCCTCTGTGACACGACCCGCAGGACGGTAACTAAGACAATAAGACACGGCACGTGTAACTGTCCTGTGTGACATGACCCGCAGGCCGGTAACTAACACAAGAAGACATGGGGGAAGGAGAAACAGTTACAACGGTGGGCCCTGCGATAGGGAACGGGGACGTGGAGACCTCCTGCACTCTCCTGAGTCAGTGTCCCTCACACTCCTAATGATCCCTAGGCCAGTTCCGCACCGGGCGCTGATCAGGATACCTGTCACCCTAGCACACCCTACACCTATCCCTTGCTAGGGAGCTGGGTGGTGCAGGCACTGGCCCCACCGCTGTACTAATACACACCAGGGAAAAATACAAATGGGGAAATACCAAAAACACTTATCTTGCTCTGCTGCAGCACCAGGCAGCAGAGTGCATCACCGGATTAACTTTTCGCAGTGGCTTGACACCTCAGAGCCAGCTGCCACCTTCATCATCTCACTCTGCTGCAGACACTGGGCAGACAGAGTTCAACACCAGTTTCAGCAGTGGCTCCAACCTTCAAGCCAGTGGCCAACTTCACCAGGTTTCTGCAGTGGCTTCACACCTCAGCCAGCTGCTCCCTTCACCATGGTTGAAATCCCAAAAAGACGCTATCACCAACCCCTGTTCAAAGACCATGTGACCCTATATAGAAAAAGGGAATGGTCAAATGATCAGGGGCAAAAGCTGCTATAATCCCAGTGACCACCGGGGGCAAAAGGCAAAGCAAAGAAAACATCAAGTGCATTGACCCTAACGGCCACCGGGGGCAAAACTAGAACTAAAGACACCACCGTGCAATAACCCCAATGGCCACCGGGGGCAAAACCAACTCCGAGCAAACAGCTCAAAGGGAAAAAAAGGTTACTTATTCCAAAATCTGTAATAAGCCAGCATGGATCATGACAATACCATATACAGGAGGTCATGTGGGGGGCTCATACTGTATATAAGTGGCTATGTGGGGGCTCATACTGAATGTTGGAGACTATGTGGGCTCATTTTGTAAAAAAAGAAAGGCTATATAGTGGCTCATACCATACATAGGGAGCTATGTTGGAAGTCATATTGTATATAGGAGGATATTTGAGGGTTCATACTGTATTTAGGGGCTGTGTGTGGGATCTTATGGTACATAGGGGGGCTTTGTGTGGGCTCATCTAATATATAAAGCTTAATGTGTGTGTGTGTGTGTATGTTTGTATGTATGTATGTGTGTATGTCCAGGATTGGCATCTGCACCGTCGCAGCTACAGCCACAAAATTTTGCACAGTCACACGTCTGAACCCTGAGAGTGTCATCGGCTATGTTGTGAGGTGAAATTTTAACCCCGCACTTTCCAATTCACCAAACAATTTTGCCCCTAGGTACATAATGGGGAAAAAGTGTATCTATGTATGTATGTGTGGATGTCCGGGATGGGCATGTGCACTGTCGCAGCTATAGCCACAAAATTTTGCACAGTCACACGTCTGGACCCCGAGAGCATCATAGGCTATGTTGTGAGGTGAAATTTTAATCACGCGTGTTCCAATTCACCAAACAATTTTGCCCCTAGGTACATAATGGGGAAAAAGTGTATCTATGTATGTATGTGTGGATGTCCGGGATTGGCATGTGCACTGTCACAGCTACAGCCACAAAATTTTGCACAGTCACACGTCTGGACACCGAGAGCGTCATAGGCTTTGTTGTGAGGTGAAATTTTAACCCCGCGTGCTCCAATTCACCAAACAATTTTGCCTATTATTCTTATCATTTCTATGGTGTTATCGTCCTTCTGTAAAGCTGGAAATAACACAATTTATTACCGTGCCAACACAGACCACCCTCTGACACCGACTGCAGGGGGAGCCCAGTATCACAGGATAGGATTAGATACATGGCTCAGCAGTCAGTATCACACAGGAGAGGATTAGATACACAGCTCAGCAGTCAGCATCACACAGGAGAGGATTAGACACATGGCTCAGCAGTCAGTATCACACAGCATAGGATTAGATACACAGCTCAGCAGTCAGTATCACACAGGATAGGATTAGATACACGGCTCAGCAGTCAGTATCACACAGGAGAGGATTAGACACATGGCTCAGCAGTCAGTATCACACAGGATAGGATTAGATACACAGCTCAGCAGTCAGTATCACATAGGATAGGATTAGATACACAGCTCAGCAGAAAGTATCACACAAGAGAGGATTAGGTACACAGCTCAGGAGACATTATCACACTGGATAGGGTTAGATACACAGCTCAGAAACAGGATGTGCCAAAGGAGAGGACATTTTAATTCCAAGAAATCCACTCATTTCATCTGATTTGTTTTTTGATTTCAAACGACTCCAGTTTCCAGCTCAACTGTTATTTGCAATGTCCATTAACAATGCTCAGGGACAGTCCTTGAAAGTAGTAGGCATCGATTTGCAATCTCCATGCTTTTCTCATGGTCAACTTTACGTGGTCTGTTCAAGAGTTGGAACTGCCAAAAATCTGTTCATCTTTGCACCGAAAGGAAAAACCAAAAATGTTGTTTATCAAAAGGCTCTTGAATGAGTTGAAAATAAAATACTATCAATACTTGGGTAATCGTTTAATTAATTTGTGTTGCAAATCTGTATTATAGAATATATGATGTGAAATGTTTTTATGTGCAATATAATCATTATAATTTGTTATAACTAACCACAGTTGGTTACTATGGCCAGGCAACGCCGGCTTCTTCAGCTAGTACAGTATAAAGGAGGATGTCACCATACTTAATTCTGCTCAACATTAAGTTATACAATTAGTATTAATATAGATAATGATTAGTAGGTTAATTTTAATATTGAGCAGAATCAATTTCAGCCTATTGCTTCATCCTCCACAACACTCTTGGCCTCTCCTGTGGGCCCTTGGGAAAATTAATTGCCCACCCCTGTTCTGTTCCAATGTATAGAGTCCCAGTAGTCTTATATTTTTCAGCATGGGCTCTGGTAAACTGTAGGTGTGCTTTTTTGTTCATGTGCTTTAGGAGAGCGTTTCATTCGTATATGAAACTTATGCATGCCATTCCTCTGCAGTGTTCGCCTCATTGTGTCGCCTCAGTTTAGCTGTCAATTTTCTTCCACCCTTCTCATCAGAAAAAACTACTGTTGAGGTTTTTTTTGTTAAATAATGCCCTTTCATAGTCAGTTGTCTACTGTATATCTGTTAAAGAATAATTTGACATACATACCTACCTGTGGTTGAATTTTTGCTAATTAGAATTTAGTAGTATAAACTTTAGTTTTGCTTATAAGACTCTCATTGAGGTGTACTTAGTTTTTCAATATGAATATATTGAATGAATTTGTGAATTTGCAATCAATGGTTACATTTTTGGGAGTATTTTGTACTTTGATATCCAATAGAAAATGTTGATTCTTAAAGGAAACTGAATGCTGTCTGGAAAATCTGTGAGGTCTCACAACTTAGATAATTTTTGCCGAACACTGAAAAAATATATGTACTATATACATATATATATATATATATATATATATATATATATACAGCATATATATATATATATATATATATATATATACAGTACAGACCAAAAGTTTGGACACACCTTCTCATTCAAAAAGTTTTCTTTATTTTCATGACTATGAAAATTGTAGATTCACTCTGAAGGCATCAAAACTATGAATTAACACATGTGGAATTATATAATTAACAAAAAAGTGTGAAACAACTGAAAATATGTCTTATATTCTAGGTTTTTCAAAGTAGCCACCTTTTGCTTTGATTACTGCTTTGCACTCTTGGCATTCTCTTGATTAGCTTCAAGAGGTAGTCACCGGAAATGGTTTTCACTTCACAGGTGTGCCCTGTCAGGTTTAATAAGTGTGATTTCTTGCCTTATAAATGGGGTTGGGAACATCAGTTGTGTTGTGTCCGAAAAATTGGGAATGCTTTTAAAGTGTCCCAAAGTGCAGTGGCAAAAACCATCAAGCACTACAAAGAAACTGGCTCACATTAGTCATAGAATCATAGAATCGTAGAGTTGGAAGGTACCTCCTGGGCCATCTGGTCCAACCCCCTGCCCAAAGCAGGATTCGCTAAATCATCCCAGTCAGATGTCTGTCCAGCCTCTGTTTGAAGACTTCCATTGAAGGAGAACTCACCACTTCTCGTGGGAGCCTGTTCCACTCATTGATCACTCTAACTGTCAAAAAGTTTTTTCTAATATCTAATCTGTGTCTCCTCCCATTCAGTTTCATCCCATTGCTTCTAGTCTTTCCTTGTGCAAATGAGAATAAAGTTGATCCTTCTACAATGTGACAGCCCTTTAGATATTTGTAGACAGCTATTAAGTCTCCTCTCAGTCTTCTCTTTTGCAAACTAAACATTCCCAAATCCTGCAACCTTTCCTCATAAGACAGGGTTTGCAGACCGGTCACCATTCTGGTCGCTCTTTTCTGAACTTGCTCCAGTTTGTTGATGTCTTTTTTAAAATGTGGTGCCCAAAACTGGACACAATATTCCAGATGAGGTCTGACCAAAGACGAGTAGAGGGAAATAATGACTTCACGTGATCTAGACTGTATGCTTCCGTTAATACATCCTAGAATTGCATTTGCCTTTTTTGCTGCTGCATCACACTGTTGACTCATATTCAGTCTGTGATCTATTAGTATACCCAAGTCTTTTTCACATGTGCTGTCACTTAATTCATGAATTCATTTAGGTTAGCTAAGTGTTTCCTCACTAACTTTCTGTTTATAGATATCCTGGATTCTTCTATTCCCTTAATAGGACAGTGAATAACAGTTGATGTTACATTTCCTTTCTGGGAGAAAACAGATGCAAAATAGGAATTTAAAAGTTCAGCCTTCTCAACATCCTGTCTTACCATTTCATCATTTTCATCCTGTAAAAATCCTATAGCATCTTTGACTTTTCTTTTACTTTTGACATATCCCCAAAATCCTTTATTATTGCTTTTGACATCTCTTGCAAGCCTCAATTCATTTTCAGCTTTAGATAATCTGATTTGTGCCCTGCAGGTTCTGCAGACAGCATTATATTCTTCTTTAGATATGCCTCCCTCTTTCCATTTTATAAACATTTTTTCTTCCTTTTTAGCATGTGCTTAAGTTCTGTGTTCATCCATCCTGGTTTCCTTAAATGCTTCCTATTCTTCCCTCTTTTCGGAATTGTTAACAACTGTGCTTTGAGAATTTCATTTTTCAAGATTTCCCATCCTTCCTGGACATTTTTGTCTTTAAGGATATCCAGCCATTGGATCCCTCCAATTCTCTTTCGGAATCCCTTAAAATCTGCCTTTCTGAAATCTAACCTTAACGTCTGAGTCTTCACAGGTCTTCCTCCTCTAGTTATCCAAAATTCTAAAATAGCATGGTCGCTACCTCCTAGGGTCCCAGCCACTTTTACCTCCTCAACCATTTCCTCCCTGTTTATAAGGATTAGATCCAAGGTAGCAGTTCCCCTTGTTTTCTCCCTTACCTTTTGGAAGATAAAGTTGTCAGCAAGAGAGGATAAGAATTTCCTTGACCTGTTAGTTTTGCCTGAGAGAGATTCCCAACAAATGTCTGGATAGTTGAAATCTCCCATGACAACTATGTCATATTTTTTGGAGAACTTAGCCATTTGATGCATAAAGAGTTCATCCATATCTTCAGCTTGCACAGGCGGCCTGTAGTAAATGCCTACAATGGTGTCCTTTCCATTGTTCTGTCCTTGTATTCTTACCCAAACAGTTTCCACAGAACTCCCAGTCTCTGAAGCTTCAATCTCTGTGCAGATATACGTGTTTCTAACATACAATGCGACACCCCCTCCTCGTTTATCAAGTCTGTTTCTTGCAAATAAGTTGTATCCTTCTAGTCTTGTATTCCAATCATGTGTATTGTCCCACCAAGTTTCAGTGATTCCAATGACATCATATTTCTTTTCCTGTGTTAGTAGTTCCAATTCTCCTTGTTTGTTGCCCATGCTTTGTGCATTAGTATAGAAACATTTTAGTTTGTGATTGGTTTCTCTTTCTCCAATATTTTTATTAATTAGATTATTTCGTCTTTGTTCTTCCTTTCCACTTCTAATAGCAGAGTTCTCAATAGCATTTGTCAGGTGTATGGCTTTTTCTGGTCTTTTGCTTCCCTTCCCATGTTGTTCTAGTTTAAAGCTCTCCTTACAAGTGTAGCAAGGCGAATTCGAAAAACATGCTTTCCAGTCTTCGTAAGGTGCACCCCATCTCTAGCAAGTAGTCCATCGTATAAGTAGTTCACTCCGTGATCCAGAAATCCAAATCGTTGCTGACGGCACCATCGACGTAGCCAGTTGTTAACCTGAGGACCGCCCCAGGAAAGGAAGACCAAGAGTCACCTCTACTGCAGAGGATAAGTTCATCCGAGTCACCAGCCTCAGAAATCGCAGGTTAACAGCAGCTCAGATTAGAGACCAGGTCAATGCCATACAGAGTTCTAGCAGCAGACACATCTGTACAACAACTTTTAAGAGGAGACTTTGTGCAGCAGGCCTTCATGGTAAAATAGCTGCTAGGAAACCACTGGTAAGGACAGGCAACAAGCAGAAGAGACTTGTTTGGGCTAAAGAACACAAGGAATGGACATTAGACCAGTGGAAATCTGTGCTTTGGTCTGATGAGTCCAAATTTGAGATCTTTGGTTCCAACCACCATGTCTTTGTGTGACGCAGAAAAGGTGAACAGATGGACTCTACATGCCTGGTTCCCACCGTGAAGCATGGAGGACGAGGTGTGATGGTGTGGGGGTGCTTTGCTGGTGACACTGTTGGGGATTTATTGAAAATTGAAGGCATACTGAACCAGCATGGCTACCACAGCATCTTGCAGCGGCATGCTATTCCATTCCGGTTTGCGTTTAGTTGTACCATCATTTATTTTTCAGCAAGACAATGACCACAAACACACCTCCAGGCTGTGTAAGGGCTATTTGACCAAGAAGGAGAGTGATGGGGTGCTACGCCAGATGACCTGGCCTCCACAGTCACCAGACCTGAACCTAATCGAGATGGTTTGGGGTGAGCTGGACTGCAGAGTGAAGGCAAAGGGCCAACAAGTGCTAAGCATCTCTAGGAACTCCTTCAAGACTGTTGGAAAACCATTTCCGGTGACTACCTCTTGAAGCTCATCAAGAGAATGCCAAGAGTCTGCAAAGCAGTAATCAAAGCAAAAGGTGGCTACTTTGAAGAACCTAGAATATAAGACATATTTTCAGTTTCACACTTTTTTGTTAACTATATAATTCCACATGTGTTAATTCATAGTTTTGATGCCTTCAGCGTGAATCTACAATTTTCATAGTCATGAAAATAAAGAAAACTCTTTGAATGAGAAGGTGTGTCCAAACTTTTGGTCTGTACTATATATATATATATATATATATATATATATATGCACACAATAATGTGAAAAAGTTTTAGGCAGGTGTTTTAAGAATGCTATAGGAAAAATGGAAGTGGATGCAGCTCACTCACAGGGCTTATTTAAAAATGAGCAAACTTGTATTGTTTTATCCTTTAAAAAAGATTACAAACAGACATCTCAGATGGCATAACAATGACAGTGGGTGGTGTGTAATGAGACATGCGCATTTCGATCAACACAGCTCTTAAACACTGGTTACCAGTTTGTTAGGAAATCCCCACATGTATTCAGGCTGTCCAGCAAATCATGCAGCTACGGCGACAGAAACTAAATCTCCGAGCACATCCAAATACTCGGAGATCTCCCAAGCATGCTTGGGAAATCTCGAGTGAAGAGTATACTCGCTCATCACTAGTGACCACCCTTTGCCTTCAAAACAGCATCATTGCTTCTAGGTACACTTGCATATAATTTTGAATAAACTCAGCAGGGAAATTGTTCCAAACATCTTGGCGCACTAACCACAAAGAATTGTCCAAAGCCTTTTGACTCTTCATGTAATTCAAGACACACTTGATGATGTTGAGATCAGCGCTCTGTGGGGACCGTATCATCACTTCCATGACTCCAGGATGGTTCTTATTGACATTAGCTGGAAGTTTAGTATAATTTTTCTGCTGTAGAATAAATTTGTAGGCAAACAGATTTCTCCCTGATGGTACTGTATGATGCATAAGCATCTGCCTGTATTTCTTAGCATGAGGACACCATAAATCCTGATCACAGCACCCAAGCTGCAAGACTGAGTCCCTATGACTCCAGACCGCACCACCCCACAAGCACACAGCTCCCAACAGCAGTTTTAAGATCTCTTCACAGGTGTTCAATAGGATTTAGATCCAGACTCATTCCTGGCCACTTCAGAACTTTCTTCAGTGTTTTCATCCATTTCTGATTGCTTCTCGAAGTATATTTGGGGTCATTGTCCTGCTGGAAGACCCATGACCTAGGACTCAAACCCAGCTTTCTGAAACTGGGCACTACATTGCAACAAAAAAATCCTTTGGTAATCTCCAGATTTCATGATGCCTTGCACACAATGAATGCACACAGTGCCAGAGGCATCAAAATAACCCCAAAATATATTTAAACCTCCACCATATTTGTCAGTAGGTACAGTGTTCTTTTCTTTTAGGCCTCATTCTGTTTTCGGTAAACAGCAAAATGTTGTGCTTTACCAAAAACGTTTATCTTGGTCTCATCTGTTCACAAAACACTTTCCCAGAAGGATTTTGGCTTACTTACATACATTTTGGCAAAACTACAGTCTAGCCTTTTTATGTCTGTGTCATTAGTGGTGTCCTCCGGGGTCTCATGTCATAGTGTTTCATTTTATTCAAATGTTGACAGATAGTTTGCGATAACACTGATGCACTGTGAGCCTGCAGCACAGCATCAACTTCTGTGGAACTTGATTGGGGCTGCTTAGTCACCATCCAGACTATCCTATGTTGCAATCTTACATCAATTTTTCACTGCCATCCACATCCAGGAAAATTTATTACAATGCCATGGGTTGTAAACTGTGGATTGTGGCCCCACTGTGCTGTGGACGGAGAAGAGCCTGGAGGGGCATGACTAAATGCTTCCCCAAGACTGACTCTGGATGGACAGCAACTGAAGTTGCTGCTATCCGGGGAAGTGTGACCAGGTACCACACCAGGAATGACTTCATTCACATGACAGCTGAGCTCTCAATGAGATATGAAGATGCTGGGGGACATGACTGCTATATAGGCAAGCAGGTGTATGGCCTAGTCAAACAAGATGGACAGGTGTAGCTTCAGGAAGAATTGGGTCTCTCTTAAGGGGGTACTGGACCCCAAGTGCGGACAGACAGGGAATCGCAGATGCAGGCAGATAGGGAACTGCAGACATGGATAGGCAGGGAACTGCAGAAAAGGACAGGCAAAATAGGACTCTGTTCACAAGGAGTAGCCAGGGTCAGGTTCACACAGGATGCATACAAGGATAGGTATGGACAAGACAGACTGGGACAAGTTCACAGAGTGTACAATGAAGTAGCAAGTAGTGTTGAGCGACTTTTGTTTTTTTAGGGTCGAGTTTCGTTTCATGAAACCCGACTTTTCCAAAAGTCGGGTCAAGCAAAATCGGCCGACTATAGGGAAAAGTCGGGGTCGTCCCGAAACACGAAACCCAATGTAAGTCAATGGAGAATTAAAGTCGGCAGTGAGAGGAGGACAGGAAACACACCAACAGTGCCCATTTGAATGCCAAAAGCACAAATTCTTGTTACTGAAGCTTGTCAACCTTAATTAACTTCATAGTACTAGTTACGCACTGAAAAATGGGGGTTATTTGGCTACAGTTGTGGGGGGAGCGCTGGCTCCAGGTTTTCATGGGCACAGGGCCAAAGAGCGCCCCTTTAACACATACCACAACTCATGAGGCTCCGATACGGCAGAGAAATAGCAGTATAGTACAATGAAAAATACTTCACTTCTTACATCTCATGACTGATATCCATTTTAAATTCTCCAATACCTCCAAAAACGGACAGTATATAACTCCATACAGTATTATGGCCAGCGCTTAGTGCGCTATACAGAGTAATGAGGCCCATATATTTCTCCATACGGAATCATTATTCCCATATAATGTTTCAAACCGTATATGATGAGCTCCACATAATGCTACAGTATATGTTGGTCCCAATGGATGAAGCTCCACTGTCTTATGGGCCCAAATAATGCTCCATATATAATGGGCCCCATTTCTACTGCTCTAGTGTATAATGGGCCCTGTAAATGCTGCTCCAGTGTCTGATGTCCACCTTTGGAATGCTTCAGTGTATGGTGGGCCCCATATATCATTCACCAGAGTATAGTGCTCCCCAAAAATTGCTGTCCCAACATTGAAAACAATTACATAAGTCTCCTTGCTAGGGAATCCCTGCACTACTCTGAACTCCTTATCGTCCCCATCTTCCATCTCACTGCACTTGGCTGTTTAAGCCCTCCCACCGGCAGAGACACTTTTGCATACTATGCGGTGCCCTGTGCCAGTGCCCTCGCCCATGAGTATGCCCCCCCACCTGCTCAAGGAACCTGCACTTTCATCTGCACCTTCCTCTTTGTCACCGTGTAAGGTGGTATAGCATGCGGGAAGGGGAACCTTAGTTTCCTCTGGGTCAGATTCTGGCTGTGTAGAGTGCGAGGGGAATGTAGTGGTCTGGGTCAATGTACCAGCAGCATCATCTAGCAGTGGCTGGGCCTCAGTGCACTTGTGGCATCCCCAAGAGTACGGTCGCCACAGTGGCATTGCCTTCCTCCTAGGGAGTGTGTTGTCAAGCTTGGGAGCAACGAAGGATCTCTCTAGCAGTGAAACCAACACACAACACATTTCCCACTCCAGGCCAGCAGGGAGACCTCTGAACCTGACTGCTGAGGAGCTGCTCTCTGTGGTCGGGAGGAGGTAAGTTAGGGCACTCTGTGCAGGGAAGGGGAAGTGTGTGGACGTGAGAAGGGGAGCTGGAGGATGAGCAGAGTTAAGTCTCACTCCTAGCTGGAGCGCATGGTCCGGATTCCGATCTCCGAGTTTGTAGGGACACTGACGTTCCTGCAGCAGAAACCGGGGGAAGTAGCAGCTATAAATGCTCTGTACCCAACTAAGGCTCGGAGGCCCCAGCATCGACGTGTGCGAGGCAGAAGGAAAAGGCTACAGCTGTCTGCCATACAAGTAAAGTCTGAGGAACATCTGATAGACAGGAGGCATTTCAGTGAACCACGGTCCTGTGAGTGCTTCCCCCACAAGCGCTAGAAAGGAGACGTTCAGGAAGGTACATGTTGGCGGAGTGTTGGAAGGGAGCTTTCCATTCTGGTCCCGGAGGTTCGCAGAGGTCCTGACCCGGAGGACACAGCACGGAGGCAGGCATCTGTGTAACCTGCAGACTGTGAGTAAAGCTTTGGAACTGCACGCTCTGGTGTCCTACAGTTATTCCAGCACCGCTACATCTGGGTACCAGCACCTACACCGCCTGTGCCTTTCCCCCATCACTACATCTACACTTCCCTGGGACTCCAGCTCCACCTGTGGGGAGCTTCACCATCTTTGCTGCACAACACCATCAGTCCCAGAGGATCTGCATGCAGCGTCGGCCTAACATCTATGTTGCCGAACACCACAGGTGGCGTCAAACTATCTATATAAACTCTTTACCATTATACCACGCCATTTACATGGGCGCCCAGGGCCACCGTCCGGGTCACCGCTGCTGTGACACATCCCACTGACACCGGCCCGGTACCGAGTACCCCACAGCCCTGGGAGGGCGACCCATATTCCGACTGCTGATCGGGCGGCGTTATTCCCACGAACCTCCAAACAGCGTCCCTGAAGGCAAAGTTTTTTGTTTCCAGGGGCAGTATGATTGCAAAGCTGAACCTTAAAGGAATGTCCAAAAGGGCACCACCAGGAGTGGAGCCTGTGGCTTAATTGGACTGCACCCGGGAAACCACTACCATACAAGCTACAGAAAAGATGGACAGATTGCAAGCTTTGTCGATTCTGTGTGTGGTGTGGTATGTCCGTTTGTAGTTGTGCTAGCGATTTCTCAGCTTTATTCCGTTAACGACCAAGACTCCGGCATGGCCCTGCGGTACGCGTCAAGCTTACTAGAGGGATACGCGAGGCTGTGGCATGTGAGATCGAGCAATAACAGGTCTAGCATTCCAGTACATGTCCGGGGCTGCATGCACGCTACACTGAAAGGACCAGCTTTTGTTGCTTACAGGTGCAGATAACCTGCTGAACTCCGTTAGTGATGGGGATCTGGGATTCAGATTATTCCCCGCAAACGATGATTTCCCAGTAAGTTCAGGTCAACCGCAATTCCGGAGTTAGGCCTAACCGTCATTCCTGAAAAAATTACGTGTCCAAACCACACGTGCTGTAGCTTGCTTAACAGCTCGGCAGCCATTCTCAGGCCCAGTATGGATTCAACAACATTGTAGAAAGTTGATAAAGGGTACAGTTTCACCGGATAACACGTATATATGTAGCCTAGTTTACACATTAAAAATATATGTCTATAGATCAGGAGGCAGACTCAGATGTTCTCAGGCCCAGTATGGATTTGACCAGATTGCACAAAGTTGAGAAAGGGTACTTTATCACTGGATAGCAGGTATATATAGCATAGTTTAAACATGTAAAATCTCCGTGTTCACAGTATGGATTACACAACAATCTAAAAAGTGGAAAAAAGGAAATGCATTTGAGGCGTACACAACTATATACTTTTGGTGTTATTTTTAAATCTTCATATATATTTCTGTCTCAGTAATACAGTCCAGCCTCTCCGCAATAGGAAATGAGATGCATACAATTAGTGACATAAAGGTTATTGATTGCAGAAATCTAGGAATTATTATTCACGGGAAAAACTTCCATCACAATACTCATAGGCGATGCTGACCCTCAATTAATTTGTGTGTTGAGACAGTGAAAACATTTTTTTGTGAATAAAGTCTTGCTGTATCGCACTTCCGTTGATTCCATCACTGTTACTCATCTCAATCCAATTTTTATCACAGTGAGCGATGTAAGCATGGTGCTCACTGGCTATCATGATCTGTCACGTAACTTTGGAGTGCAAAAGACAGAAGCCACAGGCCGTAGGCGATTCTATTTGATTGGCATGAGAGGGCACATTTTGAAATGTGCGCCGGAATGTCACACGTTTTTGAGTAGGAAAACTGTGAAAGCTGATGATAAACCACCACTGCATGTAATTGTGAGTCGACGTCCATAAGAAATGGAAGCCACTGATCATCTGGAGCTAGAGCCCCGCCAGCAGGACAGGGCATAGCTACATCTTAATCATCATCTTTCAGTTCAATCAATTTGTAGTGGCACTCCCAGTGAAGGATTTGACAGCACAGACTACACAGCGGAGGAGCAGGGAGAGGTAAACATTGCAAATGCTGGGGCCCTGCCCAAGCAAGGGGGGCACACTCGTGGGCATTGGTACTGGCACTGGGCCCCTCATAGTACGGCGATGTGTCTGACGGCGGGTGTGCACCACCACTGTCAGAGACACTTGATTGCACTATGAGGGACCCTATGCCAGTGAACGCGCCCAAGAGTCAGACTACCCACCTGTCCAGGGCAACGGCACTCGCACGGTTTTGTGCGCTAGGTGGTGACCCCGGCCCTGGGGGGGACCCGGGGGGGACCCGCCCACTTAGGGAGGTTTACAAAGTGGCATATGTAGATGTGGGTCATTCAGCTGCTGCAAAAGGCGAAATAGGTCAAGTTCGCGGAATAGGAGGAGGACCAAAGCAAGCCATTTTTCTGGCAACCTATGTGTCATCAAGGGAAGGTGGGACAAAATCCTTGGAAACCCATGCATGGTTCATTTTAATGAAGGTTAGATCATCCACATTTTGGGTTAACAGACGGGTCCTTTTTTCTGTCAGGATTGATCCAGCTGCACTGAAGACTCTTTCCGATAGCACACTTGCAGCTAGGCAAGCGAGCTCCTGTAAGGCATATTGTGCCAATTCAGGCCAGGTGTCCAGTTTAGCGGCCCAATAGTCAAAGGGGAATGACCTGTGCGGGAGAACATCGATATGGGAGGAAAAGTAGTTGCTAACCATAGTTGACAACTGCTGTCTCCTGTCACTTTCCATCGATGCTGTATTAACAGTTGTGTGAGCAGTCCGTGAAAAATCAGTCCACAACATTGTCATGAAACCCCTGTCTCCAATGCCACTTCTGCTGTGTGCACCACGAACACCTCTGCCAAGCTGCCCCCGGCCTGTACGGCTCGTGTGAGAACCATCACCGCTGCTGTGTGCTGGGAATGCCTCAACCAACCGGTTAACCAGAGTTGCTTGTTTAGTAGCCAATATTAGGTCAAGGTTTTCCTGTGGCACGATGTTTTGTAATTTGCCTTTATAGCGTGGATCCAGGATGCTGGCCAACCAGTAGTCGTCATCGTTCATCATTTTGGCAATGCGTGGGTCCCTTTTTAGGATCTGCAAGGCATAAGCTGACATGTGGGCCAATGTTCCCGGTGTCAATGATGCACTGCGAGTGCTGGGTGGAGGAGCACTTTCTGGCAAATCCACATCCCTCCAGTCACGCACAAACCCTGTACCAGACCTTGCCACGCCAACATTTTCACTTGCCCCACGAGATGCATCCTCCTCCCCTAAGTAATCATCCCCATCATCATCCTCCTCCTCCTCTTCTTCCTCCACCTCATCCAGGAGAGGTCCCTGAGCAGACAATGGCTGAATGTCATCAAGGATTCCCTCCACCTCTTCCTCCTCGTCAACATTGGCTGCAGACGCCTGCTCCTTAAGGTGAGTCAAAGTTTGCATGAGCAGATGCATAAGTGGGATGCTCATGCTTAGGATGGCGTCGTCTGCGCTTACCAGCCGTGTGCATTCCTCAAAACACTGAAGAACTTTACAGAGGTCTTTCAGCTTCGACCACTGCACACCTGTCAACTCCATGTCTGCTCTCAAAGTGCCTAGCCGTGTATCCTCCCACAAATGCATTATGGCCTGCCTCTGCTCGCACAGCCGCTCAACCATGTGCAGGGTGGAGTTCCACCTTGGTGCAATGTCGATAATGAGACGATGGTTGGGAAGGTGGAGCAATCGCTGCAGCTTCTGCATATGAATGGAGTGTACAGGCGACCGGTGGATGTGCGCGCACAGTCTTTGCACCTTCTGGAGCAGGGCTGTTAACTCCGGATAATTATTGAGGAAGCACTGCACCACCAGGTTCAAGGTGTGAGCCAAGCAAGGTATGTGGCTGAGTTTTGAAAGGGCTATGGCTGCCACAAAATTATGGCCGTTATCACTAACTACCTTGCCTGCCTCAAGAAGTACACTGTCCAGCCATGACTCAGTTTGTCGCAGAAAGTACTCAGCCAGCACCTCGGCGGTGTGTCTGTCGCCCAAACACATCATCTGCAACACAGCCTGCTGACGCTTTCCACTAGCTGCTCGATAGGGGGACACCTCGTGTGCAACAGTGGCAGCTGCAGATGGAGTGCTCGTACGACTGCGCTCTGTGGACGAGCTTTTGCTTCTGGAGGAGGAGGAGGAGGGTCGAACGCCTACAGCCAACTGTTTCCTATACCGTGGGCTAGGCAGCACTGTCCCACCACCGCTGTCCCCTGTGGACCCTGCATCCACCACATTAACCCAGTGCGCAGTGATGGACACCTAACGGCCCTGGCCATGCCGACTGGACCATGCATCAGTTGTGAGGTGCACCTTTCCACTCACTGACTGCTTGAGTGCATGGACAATGCGGTCTTTTACATGATGGTGGAGGGCTGGGATGGCTTTGCGCGAGAAGAAGTGGCGACTGGGTAGGTCATAGCGTGGTACTGCATAGGCCATGAGTTCGCGGAAAGCTGCGCTTTCCACCAACCGATAGGGCATCATCTCAAACGAAATTAGTTTGGCAATGTGGGCGTTCAAACCCAGTGTACGCGGATGAGAGACTGAGTACTTTCTTGACCTACTCATAGTGTCTGGGAGGGTGAACTGGACTTGAGAGCCGCATATGGTGGAATTAGCAGTGGACAGGGCGGACTGAGAGAGGGTTGATGATGGTGATGGAGTTGGTGTTCTTTCTGATGGCCTAGATTCAGTCTTTCGTTGATATAACAGTGGGATTCCCTGACTGCTGTGGCCTTGCAACGACACCTCAACATTTGCTGCTGTGCTAACCGGTGGGCTTACAGTGGGGGAAACAATGTAGTGTTGCTGACTACCTTCTTTGTGATCAGTTGCACATGTGGTACTTGAGGTTTGGTGTTGTGTCCACGCTTGCAAGTGCATGCTGGTTAAATGTCTAAGCATGCAGCTGGTATTCAAATTTTTCAGATTTTTCCCTCGGCTAAAGGTCTTTGCGCACTTCTTACAGATAACCTTGGCCTGATCATGAGGATTTTGTTCAAAAAAGTGCCACACTGCACTCTTCCTACTTTGGCAGACATTTTGCGGCCTAGCACACTGTGATATTTTGACCCTCTGGACAAGCTGTCCAGCAACTCTTTTGATTTTTGGAACCTGTCTTTGGAGTTCTCCGGGCCTGCCAGATAACAGCTGTTGAGATGTCGATGTCTGCTGTGGATGCTCCTCCTCCTCATCTTAGCTATTGGAAGCAGCACCCTCTTCCCCCAATGGATGCCAATCTGGGTCAACAACTGGGTCATCCATCACCTCCTCTTCAATGTCATGTGCACCTTCCTCTGTGTCACCGTGTATGGTGGTATAGTGTGCGGGAAGGGGCACCTGAGTCTCTTCAGGGTCAGAATCTGGCTCTGTACACTGCGAGGACAATGTAGTGCTCTGAGTGAATGTACCAGCAGAATCATCTATCAGTGGCTGTGCATCAGTGCACTCCATGTCAGATTCATCTTGGCCTGGGTAATTCACCATTTCACTTGATAATCCAGGCATGGTATGTGAAAACAGCTCCATGGAGTAATCAGTAGTATGGCCTGCGTCATCCTTCAATCTTGGTTGGGGTGAAGGACACAAGGAAAGATGTGGTTCATGAGCCTCCAATGACGACTCAGTGCTTTTATTTTTTACAACTTCAGAAGAGGAGGCGATAGAGCTGAAGGCTGAGTCAGCAATGTAAGACACAACTTTTTCCTGAAGCTCTGGCTTTAAAAGCGGTTTGCCAACTCCTAGAAAACTAAGCCTTCGAGGCCTTGTGGAGCCAGACGATGACGCAGGCTCAACACCTCCTGCATTCGGTCCTATTTTGCTTTTGCCACTACCATCAGATCCACCACCAACACCATCATTACCAGCTGCCAACCCCCGCCCAATTCCACGGCCTCTTCCACCAGCCTTCCTCATTTTTGGTAGAAATGTAGACAAAATCCAACAAACTATATAGTAATGTAAAACAAGGTACAAGATGTCTATAGGACATGGGAGATTTTGAATTTCTGCACACACTTGTGGACACTGGACACTTTTGGATTGTGTGAGGCCCACTGAATATCACAGCGCTATGTCACTGGCTCGATGTCGCAGGTGTGAAAAATGTCACTAGAGGATAACGGAGATTTTGAATTTCTGCACACACTTGTGGACACTGGACACTTTTGGATTGTGCGAGGCCCACTGAATATCACAGCGCTATGTCACAGGCTCAATGTCGCAGGTGTGAAAAATGTCACTAGAGGATAACGGAGATTTTGAATTTCTGCACACACTTGTGGACACTGGACACTTTTGGATTGTGTGAGGCCCACTGAATATCACAGCGCTATGTCACAGGCTCGATGTTGCAGGTGTGAAAAATGTCACTAGAGGATAACGGAGATTTGGAATTTCTGCACACACTTGTGGACACTGGACACTTTTGGATTGTGTGAGGCCCACTGAATATCACAGCGCTATGTCACAGGCTCGATGTTGCAGGTGTGAAAAATGTCACTAGAGGATAACGGAGATTTGGAATTTCTGCACACACTTGTGGACACTGGACACTTTTGGATTGTGTGAGGCCCACTGAATATCACAGCGCTATGTCACAGGCTCCATGTCGCAGGTGTGAAAAATGTCACTAGAGGATAACGGAGATTTGGAATTTCTGCACACACTTGTGGACACTGAACACTTTTGGATTGTGTGAGGCCCACTGAATATCACAGCGCTATGTCACAGGCTCGATGTCGCAGGTGTGAAAAATGTCACTAGAGGATAACGGTGATTTTGAATTTCTGCACACACTTGTGGACACTGGACACTTTTGGATTGTGTGAGGCCCACTGAATATCACAGCGCTATGTCACAGGCTCCATGTCGCAGGTGTGAAAAATGTCACTAGAGGATAACGGAGATTTGGAATTTCTGCACACACTTGTGGACACTGAACACTTTTGGATTGTGTGAGGCCCACTGAATATCACAGCGCTATGTCACAGGCTCGATGTCGCAGGTGTGAAAAATGTCACTAGAGGATAACGGAGATTTTGAATTTCTGCACACACTTGTGGACACTGGACAGTTTTGGATTGTGTGAGGCCCAGTGAATATCACAGCGCTATGTCACAGGCAGAAATTGGCTAGTGTATGACAAACTACAAGGTGTATATAGAATTGGGCAGAATAGGAATCTCCCTAGAGTGTAGGTCTGTAAGAACGGAACAAGTCCTCGACTTATCCTTACAGAGCGACACACAGATAGCTTCACTGTGGCAGTGATAACAGCCGTTACACGGTACTGAGAGAGGAGCGTGCACGTACACGGCTGTCCGGAGTACGTAAAATTGTCAAGCTCCGTGTTTTTTAAGTATACGGACTGACACACGGTCTCTCTATAGTTTTGAATGTGATCAAACAGCAAATATATTTAACTGTTTGAAAACTGGACAAAACTAGAAGGTGCATGTCTGTAAGAACGGAACTTGTCCTCGACTTATCCTTACAGAGCGACATACAGATAGCTTCACTGTGGCCGTGATAACAGCCGTTACACGGTACTGAGAGAGGAGCGTGCACGTACACGGCTGTCCGGTGTACGTAAAATTGTCAAGCTCCGTGTTTTTTAAGTATACGGACTGACACACGCTGTCTCTCTATAGTTTTGAATGTGGTCAAACAGCAAATATATTTAACTGTTTGAAAACTAGACAAAACTAGAAGGTGCAGGTCTGTAAGAACGGAACACGTCCTTGACTTATCCTTACAGAGCGACACACAGATAGCTTCACTGTGGCCGTGATAACAGCCATTACACGGTACTGAGAGAGGAGCGTGCACGTACACGGCTGTCCGGTGTACGTAAAATTGTCAAGCTCTGTGTTTTTTAAGTATACGGACTGACACACGCTGTCTCTCTATAGTTTTGAATGTGATCAAACAGCAAATATATTTAACTGTTTGAAAGCTAGACAAAACTAGAAGGTGCAGGTCTGTAAGAATGGAACATGTCCTCGACTTATTCTTACAGAGTGACACACAGATAGCTTCACTGTGGCTGTGATAACAGCCGTTACACGATACTGTGTGAGGAGTGTGCTGTATGGTGTGAAAAAATGCACGCTCAGTACCTCACCAGGACAAAAAAAAAATTGGGATTGCCTTTAAAAAAGCAGTTTGCAGAGCAGTGGGTAAACAGCAATGCAGCCGTCAGGAAGCCTTAGAATGCAGCCTGACAACCAACACCGCTGATCCAGCAAAATATAGCCTCCACTTGCACTGCACACACAGTGACTGGTGTGTTGTACAGGCAAAATCGCTAGCAGCAGAAGCAGTTTTTGGTGTCTTCTTCCCTGCCTAACGCTCTCCCTACAAAATCATCATCAGCAGCAGCTCTCCCTATCCTGAGATCAGCATGAGTAACATGGCGGTCGGCGTGCACGCCCTTTTATACCCCCTGTGATGCCCACCAAAGCAAGCCAATCACTTGCATGCCCTTCTGAAAGATGGTGGTGACCCCTGCCTATGTCATCACGTTGCCCACAATGTCCGTGTATCCTGATTGGCTGAAAAAGTGCGCAAAACAAACTTTTGAAATGCGACTTTGGCGCTTAAGTCGCCGACCTCGTGGCCGACCTCATCCTAGGGTCGGGTTTCGCTTCATGAAACCCGACTTTGCCAAAAGTCGGCGACTTTTGAAATTTTTCGACCCGTTTCGCTCAACTCTAGTAGCAAGTGTACTCACTAAACAATAATGCTGCACAGTCACAACAAATAGGATAGGCACTCATTCAGACAATGCAGAGATCAGAAGTACGTACAGGTTCATATACTGTAGGTTTTAGAAATGGGTACGAGTTCAGACACTGCAAGTTTTAGGGATAGGAACAAGTTTAAACACTGCAGAATATAGAGATAGGAACTGGCTCAGACACTGTAGGTATTAGAGGTTTAGCCACAGGGACTATAGGAAAAGATCTAGACAATATACAAACAGGTTAAAGAATAGGTCCTAATTCAGACACAGACATACACAGAAAAAGGTTCAGGGTTTGGGCCTGGGTACTAAGCCCCCAAGGGGACAGACACAGGAAATATCAGATACAGGCACAGATTCAGGGTTCAGGCCTGGGTATTCTGCCCCCAGGGTGGCAGGAACAGGAGAGGACCTGGCAACTCAGCGTTTGAACAAACACACTGAAAGAGAATGTTGCTCAGTAGTGTTGAGCGATACCGTTCGATACCCAAAAATATCGTATCGGATGGTATCGCCCGATACGAAAAAAATATCGGGTATCGCCGATTCCGATACCGGAAGTCCCATTCAAGTCAATGGGACTTCCGGTATCGGAATTAAAAAAAGGCCTTTATTTCCTTGTTGGCTAATTCTACATAATTGAAAACAAATAAGAATCATGTAGAATGTATTGTAGGAGGTGGAGGAGACATTAAAAGCATAGTGGTTTATTCAAATCACATGGCACAGCATTAATTCCAATTTTTTTTTTCAAGACGTTCAGAGTTAAAAAGATATTGACTATGTTAACTTTTTTATATTTGGTCAGATATGTATGTTTCGCAACTTCCATGCTCTTCACCTTCTTTTGTACTTCTCCCACACTTTCTCCTTCATGATCCGCAGCAGTAGCATTTTTTTCATCAACTTTTTCTTCACCTTATTCATTTTCTTCTTCTTCACCTTCTTCCCATTAATTTTTTTTTTCCATTCTTCATATTCTTCTTATTCAGCTATTATTAATTTTTATATGCTATTTCTTCATCTTCTTCCTATTCTTCTTTTTCTTCATTTTCTTATGGTGACAGGCATTCCTGTAGTACTTATCTATAAAAGTTATAAGATTACACCTTACGTTCTGCCTGTCACAAAAGATTTACAACAGGATTTGTCAGCGTTCATATTGGCCTGCAGCAGCAGGCATTTTCCAGGGGCACCACGAGGAGGAACGGACTCACCCCCATTTACTGCTTAGTCTTCTTCTGCTTATAATTTTGATTTCTTCTATGCTGATTTTTTGCTTATGCTTAATGTTCTTCTGCTTTCTGTTCTTCTGCTTTTGCTTCTTCTGCTTCTTGTTCTTCTGTCTTTTGTTCTGTATCTTGGTGGTTGTCTTCATGTTCTTTGTCCTCTTGGTTTTATTATTTAGGGTCATATTTCTGGTCTTCTTTGGTGTGGTCTTCAGGGTCGTCATCATCAGGGTCATCGTCATGGAGATCAATAAGGATTACCAAAGACAATTTCAAAAAGCTTGATCTTGGAAATGTAGCAGAAGGTACAAGAAGGCTGAGAAACTGGCAGAAGGAACAAGAGCCAATGGCACAACCGAGGACCAACTGACGGTGCTGGACAACGGTTACTAAGCAGAAGGTACCTGTGCTAAAAAGCACTACCAAGGACCAGCTGACGGTGCTGGACCTCGGATACCGAGATGGAGGCACCTAGGCCAAAGGCTGTGGCGAGAACCAGCAGACAGTGCTGGCACCCGGATGGGTAGCAGAAGGAACAAGAGCCAATGGCACTACCGAGGACCAACTGACGGTGCTGGACCACGGTTACTAAGCAGAAGGTACCTGTGCTAAAAAGCACTACCAAGGACCAGCTGACGGTGCTGGACCTCGGATACCGAGATGGAGGCACCTAGGCCAAAGGCTGTGGCGAGAACCAGCAGACAGTGCTGGCACCCGGATGGGTAGCAGAAGGAACAAGAGCCAATGGCACTACCGAGGACCAACTGACGGTGCTGGACCACGGTTACTAAGCAGAAGGTACCTGTGCTAAAAAGCACTACCAAGGACCAGCTGACGGTGCTGGACCTCGGATACCGAGATGGAGGCACCTAGGCCAAAGGCTGTGGCGAGAACCAGCAGACAGTGCTGGCACCCGGATGGGTAGCAGAAGGAACAAGAGCCAATGGCACTACCGAGGACCAACTGACGGTGCTGGACCACGGTTACTAAGCAGAAGGTACCTGTGCTAAAAAGCACTACCAAGGACCAGCTGACGGTGCTGGATCTCGGATACCGAGATGGAGGCACCTAGGCCAAAGGCTGTGGCGAGAACCAGCAGACAGTGCTGGCACCCGGATGGGTAGCAGAAGGAACAAGAGCCAATGGCACTACCGAGGACCAACTGACGGTGCTGGACCACGGTTACTAAGCAGAAGGTACCTGTGCTAAAAAGCACTACCAAGGACCAGCTGACGGTGCTGGACCTCGGATACCGAGATGGAGGCACCTAGGCCAAAGGCTCTGGCAAGAACCAGCAGACAGTGCTGGAACCCGGGTGGGTAGCAGAAGGTACCCATTCAAAGCAAAGTAGCCAGGCCGCAAGCCGGCCGCAGTTACCAAAACCCACAGTCCTACAGGGGGTCCATGTCCCATTGGCACTATGGACCCAGCCTTCAGTGCCAGTTCCCGCAGCCCACATAGGAGTCACCTAAACTGCAGGCACCGTAGAGTCGGCTATCCCGGCCGCAAGACGACAGGACAACGGATTGGTGGCATAGTGACCTTGACACTACCCGGAAACAGCAGGCGTGCTGGAACCAGGCTGGGCAACAGGGAGTCCCCATGCCAAAGACACTGCCGAGAACCAGCTGACGGTGCTGGAACCCAGATGGGTATCAAAAGATACAAGAACCAATGGCACTACCGAGGAACAGCTGACGGTGCTGGACCACGGTTACTAGGCAGGAGGTACCTGTGCTAGAAAGCACTACCAAGGACCAGCTGACGGTGCTGGACCTCGGATACCGAGATGGAGGCACCTAGGCCAAAGGCTCTGGCGAGAACCAGCAGACAGTGCTGGAACCCGGGTGGGTAGCAGAAGGTACCCATTCAAAGCAAAGTAGCCAGGCCGCAAGCCGGCCGCAGTTACCGAAACCCACAGTCCTACAGGGGGTCCATGTCCCATTGGCACTACGGATCCAGCCTTCAGTGCCAGTTCCCGCAGCCCACATAGGAGTCACCTAAACTGCAGGCACCGTAGAGTCGGCTAACCCGGCCGCAAGACGACAGGACAACGGATTGGTGGCATAGTGACCTTGACACTACCCGGAAACAGCAGGCGTACTGGAACCAGGCTGGGCAACAGGGAGTCCCCGTGCCAAAGACACTGCCGAGAACCAGCTGACGGTGCTGGAACCCAGATGGGTATCAAAAGCTACAAGAGCCAATGGCACTACCGAGGAACAGCTGACGGTGCTGGACCACGGTTACTAGGCAGGAGGTACCTGTGCTAGAAAGCACTACCAAGGACCAGCTGACGGTGCTGGACCTCGGATACCGAGATGGAGGCACCTAGGCCAAAGGCTCTGGCGAGAACCAGCAGACAGTGCTGGAACCCGGGTGGGTAGCAGAAGGTACCCATTCAAAGCAAAGTAGCCAGGCCGCAAGCCGGCCGCAGTTACCGAAACCCACAGTCCTACAGGGGGTCCATGTCCCATTGGCACTACGGATCCAGCCTTCAGTGCCAGTTCCCGCAGCCCACATAGGAGTCACCTAAACTGCAGGCACCGTAGAGTCGGCTATCCCGGCCGCAAGACGACAGGACAACGGATTGGTGACATAGTGACCTTGACACTACCCGGAAACAGCAGGCGTGCTGGAACCAGGCTGGGCAACAGGGAGTCCCCGTGCCAAAGACACTGCCGAGAACCAGCTGACGGTGCTGGAACCCAGATGGGTATCAAAAGCAACAAGAGCCAATGGCACTACCGAGGAACAGCTGATGGTGCTGGACCACGGTTACTAGGCAGGAGGTACCTGTGCTAGAAAGCACTACCAAGGACCAGCTGACGGTGCTGGACCTCAGATACCGAGATGGAGGCACCTTGGCCAAAGGCTCTGGCGAGAACCAGCAGACAGTGCTGGAACCCGGGTGGGTAGCAGAAGGTACCCATTCAAAGCAAAGTAGCCAGGCCGCAAGCCGGCCGCAGTTACCGAAACCCACAGTCCTACAGGGGGTCCATGTCCCATTGGCACTACGGATCCAGCCTTCAGTGCCAGTTCCCACAGCCCACATTGGAGTCACCTAAACTGCAGGCACCGTAGAGTCGGCTAACCCGGCCGCAAGACGACAGGACAACGGATTGGTGGCATAGTGACCTTGACACTATCCGGAAACAGCAGGCGTGCTGGAACCAGGCTGGGCAACAGCGAGTCCCCGTGCCAAAGACACTGCCAAGAACCAGCTGACGGTGCTGGAACCCAGATGGGTATCAAAAGCTACAAGAGCCAATGGCGCTACCGAGGAACAGCTGACGGTGCTGGACCACGGTTACTAGGCAGGAGGTACCTGTGCTAGAAAGCACTACCAAGGACCAGCTGACGGTGCTGGACCTCGGATACCGAGATGGAGGCACCTAGGCCAAAGGCTCTGGTGAGAACCAGCAGACAGTGCTGGAACCCGGGTGGGTAGCAGAAGGTACCCATTCAAAGCAAAGTAGCCAGGCCGCAAGCCGGCCGCAGTTACCGAAACCCACAGTCCTACAGGGGGTCCATGTCCCATTGGCACTACGGATCCAGCCTTCAGTGCCAGTTCCCGCAGCCCACATAGGAGTCACCTAAACTGCAGGCACCGTAGATTCGGCTAACCCGGCCGCAAGGCGACAGGACAACGGATTGGTGGCATAGTGACCTTGACACTACCCGGAAACAGCAGGCGTGCTGGAACCAGGCTGGGCAACAGGGAGTCCCCGTGCCAAAGACACTGCCGAGCACCAACTGGCGTTGTTGGAGCCCAGGGACAATCATGGTGTAGGCCGAGGCCTACTTGGTGGTAGTTTTAGATTGTTTGTAGGCTACAACAGACTGTCAACGTGCTCCACTTAGGCATCTGTCTCCACTCTGTTTCCAGGATTTCACGTGACCAACAACACCGCCAGTTTATGCGTACAGCAGCCGTCTGCCCAATCCACACGTGTTGCTGTGTTACTGGGATTCTGTAATGTCAGCAGATCCCCTGATGTGTGTCTGCCACTGTCTCCTGCTCTGTCCACATTCCCACCGCTTGCAGTGGGAAGGTGGACAGCGCAGGAGACAGTGGCGGACACACATTGGGGGATCTGCTGATGTAACAGAACCCCAGTAACACAGGAACACGTGTGGAATGCGTGGACGGCAACTGTGAGCAGGAACTGGCGGTGTTGGAGGTCAGGGGAAATACTAGAGACAGAGTGGAGACAGAGGCCAAATCAGAGAATGTTTAAATCTGAAGTAGTTACAATTTGGAGGCAGCAGCAGTTTGCCCTCCACACAGCAGGGGATCAGCTGACGTTACCGAACCCCACTTTCACATGAACGAGTGTGTTTTTCTGTGTGGACAGCACTTCCGAGCACCAACTGGCGTTGTTGGAGCCCAGGGACAATCAGGGTGCAGGCCGAGGCCTACTAGGAGCCAGGTGTAAAGCTGAGGTATTTTGACTTTGGAGGGAGCAGGACACTTTGCCCTCCACACAGCAGGGGATCAGCTGACGTAACCGAACCCCACTTTCACATGAACGAGTGTGTTTTTCTGTGTGGACAGCACTTCCGAGCAACAACTGACGATGTTGGAGCCCAGGGATAGTCATTTTGTAGGCTGAGGCCTACTTGAAGGCAGTTTAAGATAAGACGTTGTTTGAATTTGGAGGCAGCAGCAGTTTGGCCTCCACACAGCAGGGGATCAGCTGACATTACTGACCCCCACTTTCACATGAACGAGTGTGTTTTTCTGTGTGGACAGCACTTCCGAGCACCAACTAGCGTTGTTGGAGCCCAGGGAGAACCAGGGTGCAGGCCGAGGCCTACTTGGTGGCAGTTTTAGATTGTTTGTAGGCTACAACAGACTGTCAACGTGCTCCAATTAGGCATCTGTCTCCACTCTGTTTCCAGGATTTCACGTGACCACCAATACCGCCAGTTTATACGTACAGTAGCCGTCTGCCCAATCCACACGTGTTCCTGTGTTACTGGGATTCTGTAATGTCAGCAGATCCCCTGATGTGTGTCTGCCACTGTCTCCTGCTCTGTCCACATTCCCACCGCTTGCAGTGGGAAGGTGGACAGCGCAGGAGTCAGTGGCGGACACACATTGGGGGATCTGCTGACGTAACAGAACCCCAGTAACACAGGAACACGTGTGGAATGCGTGGACGGCAACTGTGAGCAGGAACTGGCGGTGTTGGAGGTCAGGGGAAATACTAGAGACAGAGTGGAGACAGAGGCCAGATCAGAGAATGTTTAAATCTGAAGTAGTTACAATTTGGAGGCAGCAGCATTTTGCCCTCCACACAGCAGGGGATCAGCTGACGTTACCGAACCCCACTTTCACATGAACGAGTGTGTTTTTCTGTGTGGACAGCACTTCCGAGCACCAACTGGCGTTGTTGGAGCCCAGGGACAATCAGGGTGCAGGCCGAGGCCTACTAGGAGCCAGGTGTAAAGCTGAGGTATTTTGACTTTGGAGGGAGCAGGACACTTTGCCATACACACAGCAGGGGATCAGCTCACGTTACCGAACCCCACTTACACATGAGCGAGTGTTTTGTCTGTGCGGACAGCACTTCTGAGCACCAACTGGCGGTGTCGGAGCCCAGGGAAAATCAGGTAGTAGGCCGAGGCCTACTTGGTGGCAGTTTGCCATTGTTTCTAGACTACTACTAACTGTCAACGTACTCCAATTAGGCCTCTGTCTTCACTCTGTTTCGAGTATTTCCTCTGGCTTCCAACCACGCCAGTTGCTGCTCTGAAATGCTGTCTGCACAACCCACACTTGTTCCTGTGTTACTGGGGTTCTGTAACAGCAGCTTCTCCCTAGAGGTGAGTCAGGCAATGTCTCCTGCTCTGTCCACATTTCCACTACAAGTAGTGGGAATGTAGACAAAGCAGGAGACATTGCCGTGCTCAACTCTGGAGATGAGCAGATGTTACAGGACCCAGGTACCACAGGAACAAGTGTGGATTGTGCAGACGGCACTTGAGAGCAGAAACAGGTGGTGTTGTAGGCCGGAGGAAATACTCAAAACAGAGTGGAGACAGAGGGGAAATCAGAGAACATATTAAATCAGAGGTAGTCAGAAGTTGTAGGCAGCAGGAGAGTTTGCCGTACACACAGCAGGGGATCAGCTGACGTTACCGAACCCCACTTACACATGAGCGAGTGTTTTGTCTGTGCGGACAGCACTTCCAAGCAACAACGGGCATTGCTGTAGCCCAGGAAATAAAGTTCAGGTCATAGAAACATGAACACAACAGGAGACCTGGATCCTGTTGCCAGCCAATTATTTATTCTGGAAGAGGACTGGCAAATTCAGGTGAGATCCAGGCCTTGTTCATTTTCACAAAAGTAAGCCGGTCAACATTATCGGCGGATAGTCGCGTGCAACGGTCTGTTACCACACCACCTGCAGCACTAAAGACACGTTCCGATAATACACTGGCAGCAGGGCAAGCCAGCACCTCTGCATACTGGCTAAGCTCTGGCCATGTATCCAGCTTAGAGACCCAATACTTGAACGGGGAAGAGCCGTCTGGGAGAACACTAACAGGGCACGACAAGTAGTCTGTCACCATCTGACGGAAACGTTGCCTCCTGCTGACTGGAGCCGTCTGTGATGGTGTAGCCGTATGTGGCGGTCCCACAAAACTTTTCCACATTTGGGCCATACTGGCCTTGCCTTGTCCTGCGGCACTGCCTCTGCTACCTCTTTGTGCAGAGCTTCCTCCACTGCCTCTACCCACATGGCTGCTTTGAAAAGCACTACCAGCAACACTTGTGGGGGGAATGGAGAACATGATGGCCTGCTCAAGTGTTTCTTGGTACTCCCGCATTTTTCGCTCCCGGTTCAACTGTGGTATGAGGCTTTGTAAGTTGTCCCAGTAGCGAGGATCTAGGAGGGTGTACACCCAATAATCAGCCGTGTGGAGAATGTTGGCGATGCGGCGGTCATTTAACAAGCACTGCAGCATGAAATCAACCATGTGCTGCAGACTGCCAACTGGACCGGAAACGCTGTCCCCAGCTTGAGGCAGCATCTCTGCCTGCTCAGCATCACCCCACCCTCGCTGTACACACTGACTACTAGAGCCTTGTGTACCTCCCTCCTCTGGAGAGATGTGTTCCTCCTCCTCCATTGACTCCTCGTCATCCTCCTCACTAAGTGTCCCCTGCCTGGGCCTTTGTGTGGAAGCACATTGCGCAGACTTGCCAGAAGCAGATGGCATTTCTGACTGCTCATCCTCGACCTCTTCAAAAACCTCCTCACTTAGTGCTTGTAAGGTTTTTTGAAGCAGACAGATGAGGGGGACAGTCATGCTGATTAGTGCATCATCTGCACTGGCCATCCGCGTGGAGTCATCGAAGGCGCGCAAAACTTGGCAGATGTCCCTCATAGTGGCCCACTCAGTGGTGGTGAAGTGTGTCCGGCGCACAGTGCGACTTGTTTGCGCCTGATGCAGCTGGTACTCCATTACTGCTGCCTGCTGCTCACACAACCGCTCCAACATATGTAACGTTGAATTCCACCTGGTGGGGAGGTCACATATGATGCGATGTTCTGGCAGGCGGAATCGGCGTTGCAGAGATGCAATGCGCGATCTTGCCATGCTGGAACGCCGCAAGTGAGCACACTCTAGGCGAACCTTGTGCAGCAGTGCATCAAGATCCGGATAGTCCCTCAGAAAGCTCTGCACGACCAAATTGAGCACGTGTGCCAGACATGGTATGTGAGTGAGGTTGCCTAGGCCCAGAGCTGCCACTAGATTTCGGCCATTGTCACTCACTACCAAACCTGGCTGGAGATTCGCTGGCACAAACCACACATCGCTCTCCTGCTTGATGGCATTCCAGAGCTCCTGTGCTGTGTGGCTCCGATTCCCCAAAGAAATTAATTTAAGGACGGCCTGTTGACGTTTGGCCACACCTGTGCTCATATCTGGCCTAACAGGCTCACGCAGTGCTGATTCCGAGGAACTAGAGTAGGAGGAGGACTCAATATGTACAGACTGCATTCCTGCAATCCTTGGAGTTGGCAGAATACGTACAGAGCCACTCTCCAGATCTGTACCCGGCTCCACAACATTGACCCAATGGGCAGTGAGGGAAAGGTATTGTCCCTGTCCATGGCTACTGGTCCACGCATCGGTGGTCAGGTGGACCTTGCTACTGACGGCATTTAGTAGCGCATTTTTAATTTTTCCCTCCACATGCTTTTGCAGGGCAGGGACAGCTTGCCTGCTGAAATAAAAGCGGCTGGGCACATTGTATTGTGGAACTGCCAATGACATAAAGTTCCGGAATGTGTCAGTCTCCACCAGCCTGAATGACAGCATCTCAAGGGCCAGTAGTTTGGCAATGCCGGCATTCAGAGCCAGTGCTCGGGGATGGTTTGCCGAGTATGGCCGCTTTTTCTCCCATGCCTGTGCTACCGATTGCTGGTGAGTGGCCTGGGAGGGTGCTGATGACTGCGAACGTGGTTCAGTGGGTGGAATTTCACTGGGTCTCTGGACAACAGTGGCAGTGGTTCTTCCATGGCGTTCCAGTGAGGAAGCCAAACCAGCTGTGTGTGAGCTGGAGGAAGAGGCCCCAACACAAGCTGAAGAGGTGGTAGGTGCTGCTGAAGGTTGGCCTACATCTTCAGTGTGTCTGTGTAATTCCACCTCGTGCTTGGTACGCACATGTTTCCACATATTTGTGGTATTGAGGTTGGTCACATTTTTGCCTTGTTTCACTTTCTGATGACACAGCTTGCATTTGACAAAGCAAATGTCATCTGCAACTGTGTAAAAAAAAGACCACGCACTGCAAGTCCTGGGAGCGCCCGTTTTGTGTTTTGGAAGAGGATTGCTCCTCACGGGTGCCAAAGTGGAGGCTACAGGCAACCAAGTCTGCCCCCGCCCTCTCCCTCCTCTTTTGGCCAATCGGGGAATCTCTTCCTCAGAGCTGCTCCCACCACCTTCCTGTGGCTGACGCCATGATGGGTCAAGGACCTCATCATCTCCACTCCCCTCTTCAAGCACCGGCTGGTCCTGGGTTGTCTCGCCAGCACCGTACGCACCAGAAATTGGCAACTGAGTCTCATCATCATCTGATGCATACTGAGGTGTGCTGACCATAGGCACTGGCCCACCCGCCTCTTCAGATTCAGAGGGACAAAGCAGTTGCGCATCACTGCATACTCCCTCTTCTTCACGCTCTAGAATGCTGCTTGGCTGGCCACCTCTTTCCAAGCCAACAGATTCTGAGAACAGAAGTAAAGATTGAGATGGCTCCTGTCCAGGGCTCTCAGACTGCCTGGGCAATTTGGCAGGTGGTGAAGAGACAGATGGTTGCTCTTCAGTGCTCTGGCCTTGGGAGGATGCGGAAGTCATTGAAGTGGATGCGCTAGCTGCCATCCATCCGACAACGGCTTCAATTTGTTCGTCACGCAGCAGTGGGGTACGGCAAGGTCCTACAAAGCTGAGCATGAAGGACTGTTGCCTGGTAAAAGTGGGGGATGCCGGGTCACTGGTGGCCGCAGCAGATACCGAATCCCCACGTCCTCTCCCTGCTGAATCCCCCCGTCCTCTCCCTGCTGAAACTCCACGGCCACGACCACGTGCCTTACTCCCTGCCTTCTTCATCTTGGTAGACTGATAAAGATAGGCAGAAAAGTAAAAAAGGGGTGGCTTAGTGTTCTTATTCCTGAACACCTGCTAACCAGTATAAGAAACAGTAATTTGGCTAAGAGTGTGTGTACTACACTTTAATATGATCTAATGTGGCCTAGACAACTGTAAAGTGGAGTGTTTGGTGAACTTTATTTCCTTTTTTTTTTTTGGGTGGGGGGAAAGGAAAGGATGTGACCAAAGTTTGAAAGCTATAGTATCACAAACTTTTTGGAGCGATTACAATGCAGGAAGCTAACCTACAATGCAATTGATGAGGCTCCAAAAAATAGGGTGATACTAGCCTGGCTGGCCCTGAAGGGCAGAAGCCAGCAAAAAGGCTCCTCTATCTAAACCTATATAGTGTTTGCAACCAACCAATGACAATGGATGCGGTTGGAAGCACACTAATATAGGAGCAAAAATCTGGCTAAATTTGCTGCAAAAAAAGGACTATGTATGAGGCAGTGACGCACGCTGAGCGGACTACAGCTAGCGGTGGCTGTAGAACACACTGCAACCTGAGCTGCACTCACACACAGAGAGACCTATTAGACAGCCAAAAACAGTGCAGAGAAATGGGCTATAGCACTGAAAGGCTGCTGAAAGGCTCCGCTGTCCACTCCTTTAGTGTTTGCAACCAACGTATATGGATATGTATGGAAGCACACTATACAGTAGAAAAAAAAAGCAGCAATAAAAGAAAAATGTGTATGAGGCACAGTGGTGGTTTATGTAGCCTGGATAAAGCACAATATTGTTTTTAGAATCGCTATTTCTAACTGTCCCTCACAGTCTTCAACAGCAGCCTGTCCCTAACTGAATTCACAGCAGAGTGACCAGAAATGGCGGCTGCAGCGCTTTTTATAGTGCATCATGACATCATTTCAGCAGCCAATCACAGCCATGCCAGTAGTTAACATGCCTACATGCCTAACAGGATATGCCCACACTTCTGAGGATCCCCATTGGCTGAATCAAATCGAGCGGGCTCCTAGCATTATGGGATACTTCCGGTATTCGATATGAAAAAAGTATCGGAACTAAGTATCAGAATTCCGATACAGCTAATATCGGCCGATACCCGATACTTGCGGTATCGGAATGCTCAACACTATTGCTCAGGCACCTACCAACAGGTGGAGGTGCTCTAAGTTCCCTGTGCCTCTCAGCAATAGGCTAGGACCATATTATGAATGCGCTCACAGTTTCTTAAGAATCAAGAAGTGCAGGCATGGCCAGCCTAAGCATGTAGCCAGTAAGTGTGCATAACAGCAAACAAATGACATGGAACTCACTGCACGGCCTGGAGTGGTGAGTAAGTCAGTATCCCTGCATGGTGGTGGATTTGAAGCCATGCAGTGGTGCCAACAGTTATGATACATAAAATTCTTGATTATGTTGAGCACCAGCAAAGGAAAATCAAGATCACTGGGCATGGACTTGTAACCTTGAGATTGCTGATATTTTTCAACAATTTTTGTTCTCAAATCCTCTTCTACTCTTTCAGCTCTCCATGCTTAGTGTGGCACACACACAGACATAAAATGCAAAGATTTAATCAACTTCTTCCTTTTTTACCTGGTTTCAGAAGTGATTGCCACATTGTCCACACCTGTTACTTGCTGCGGGTGAGTTTGAAAGAGCATCATATGCTTGAAGCAAAGTTGTTTACCCATAATTTTAGAAAGATGCCAACAATTTTGTCTGGCTCATTTTGGGGGTTTTGTGTGAAAGTACGGCCAATTTTCCTTTTTTCTCAGTGTTTTTGCATTGTTCCAATACACACATAGGAAATAAACATGTGTATAACAAAACATGTGTAATTACAATAATTTTCTGGGACAATTACTTCATTTTCTTGAAAAATTATATGTGCTTTCCACTCCATTACAGATAGAATACCAGCTGCCTGCTTCTTCCCTAAATAGTTCTTGCATAATTTGGAAGTTTGCTTTGGGTCAATGTCCTGTTGTAAGATGAAACTGGCTCCAATCAAGCGCTGTCCACAGGATATGGCATGGCATTGCAAAATGAAGTGATAGCCTTCCTTATTCAAAATGCCTATTACCTTGTACAAATCTCCCACTTTACCAGCACCAAAGCAACCCCAGACCATCACATTACCTCCACAATGCTTGACAGATGGCGTCAAGCACTCTTCCAGCATCATTTCAGTTGTTCTGTGTCTCACAAATGTTCTTCTGTGTGATACAAACACCTCAAACTTGGATTCGTCTGTCCATAACACTTTTTTCCAATCTTCCTCTGTCCAATGTCTGTGTTCTTTTGCCCATATTAATCTTTTCCTTTTATTAGCCAGTCTCAGGTATGGCTTTTTCATTGCCACTCTTCCCTGAAGGCCAGCATCCCGGAGTCGACTCTTCACTGTTGACGTTGACACTGGTGTTTTGCCTGTACTATTTAATGAAACTGCCAGTTGAGGACCTGTGAGGCGTTGATTTCTCAAACTGCAGACTCTAATGTACTTGTCTTGTTGCTCAGTTGTGCAGCGGGGCCTCACACTTCTCTTTTTACTCTGGTTAGAACCTGTTTGCGCTCTCCTCTGAAGGGAGTAGTAAACACCGTTGTAAGAAATCTTCAGTTTCTTGGCAATTTCTCACATGGAATAACCTTCATTTCTAAGAATAAGAATAGACTGTTGAGTTTCACATGAAAGTTCTTTTTTTCTGGCCATTTTGAGAGTTTAATGGAACCAACAAACGTAATGCTCCAGATTCTCAACTAGCTCAAAGAAAAGTCAGGTTTATAGCTTCTCTAATCAGCCAAACTGTTTTCAGCTGTGCTAACATACTTGCACAAGGGTTTTCAAAGGTATTCTAGCCATCCATTAGCCTTCTTACACACTTAGCAAACACAAAGTACCATAAGAACACTGGAGTAATGGTTGCTGGAAATGGGCCTCTATACAACTATGAAGATATTGCATTACAAACCAGATGTTTGCAGCTAGAAAAGTCATTTACCACATTAACAATGTATAGTGTATTTCTGGATCATTTAATGTTTGCTTCATTGGAAAAAGCTATGCTTTTCTTTCAAAAATAAGGAAATTTGTAAGTGACCATAAACTTTTGAACGGTAGTGTATTATATATGCAGCATATACTCACAATCTGATAATTGTTTAGCAGTATTAGGTTAGTAGAACTTAAGAAGAAATGCTTCAGAGTTTTACAAGGTTATTGTCTTACAATTTAATTGCCTTACTGAACATGCTAGAATTCAAAAGTTGTATTATTATTTTAATAATACACATTGCAACATTCCATCATTTTTTACTAGTTACAATTTATGTGATAGTAATCAGTGAGAGTGTTTTGGCTCAGTGTCAATAGGAAAAAGTATTGCATGAATGCTCTGAAATACTTTTACAGACACATCTGATTTTATTATAAGAAGACAGAAAAATAAAACAATGGAGAAGAACATCAACGATTGCTGAATGGACCAACATAGCAAACTAATTCACATATTAAAATCAAATTCATTAGTCAGTAGACTTAAAGAACTTTCTGTTTTCATGACATTTTTATTTTGAGCAATGGTAACAATATCCTTTGCCCTGTTCTAAAAAACAGCATATTATCTTGTAAGTTTATGCAGAATTGGGAGCAATTTCACAATGAACCACCGTTTTAGTCAAAAAATGACAGATATCAATCATATTAAAAATTTCCATTTGATTATTGCTTGACCTCAAATAAATATTCCATTAAAAGAATATTACTTAAACATTCTGAGAATGATCATTGATTTCTTTAATGATAGCTAGTTTTAATGACAGTTTGGCATAATATGGACAAAATGGTTATGGCTGTTTTGGCGTAGCAATTGTTCACCAGATGATGTTCATTGTTCAACCGGCAACCAACTTCTGTCTTATGTGTATAGTAACATTGAGGGTGTGTGCACACGATGTGAATTCTGCTGCGGATCCGCAGCGGATGTGGCTCCTGCGGATCCGCAGCAGATTCTGCTGCATTGTACAGTACCATTTTAGCCTATGTAAAACCAAAAACGCTGTGCACGTGCTGCGAATTTTTCCGCGTGGATTTTCTGCGGATTTGAATGCACAGCATGTCAATTCTTTGTGCGGATCCGCAGCGCTTTGACACGTGTTCCATTATAGAAATCCGCAGGTGTCAAAATGCAGGGGAAATCCACAGAAAATCTGCAGAAAATCCGAAGAAAATCTGCACTAAATCCGCAGGTAAAACGCAGGTCATTTTACCTGCAGATTTAGGCATATCCGCACGGAAAAATCCACACTGGAATCCGCAAGGTGTGCACATACCCTAATGAGTTGAGTTAGAGATTACTTTTGGCATTATTGAGGAGCCCAGTGATTGGCTACAATGTGCTGTAGCTGTGATGTCACATGTGCTGTAGCTTATAAACAAAGACTGGTTCTGCAACAGTGAGCTGACTCTGGAGATGAGAATTAAAACATTGTTTATATTAACCCCTTTACTACCTTTGATTTGTTCATTTTTGTGTCTTAGTTTTTTCCTCCCTTTCTTCGCAGAGCCAACATTTTTTATTTTTGTGTCAATATGGCCATGTGAGGGCTTGTTTTTTGCAGGACAAATTGTTCTTTTAAAGAATGCCATTGATTTTATCATATAGTGTACTGGAAAATGGGAAGAAAATTCCAAGTGCAAAAAAAAAGTGCAATTTCACAATTGTCTTTGTTTTTTTTACCATGTTCACTAAATGCTAAAACTGGTTTTGCTATTATGATTCTTCAGGTAATTATGACTTCGCAGATATCAAACATGTGTAGGTTCTTTTTTATTCCAGTGGTAAAAAAAAAATCCAAAGTTTGTGGAAAAAAAACCCCATGGCTCCATTTTCCGAGACCCGTAGCGTATCTATATTTTGGCATCTGGGGTCGGGTGAGGGCTCATTTTTTGTGCACTGAGTTGATGTTTTCATTCGCACCATTTAGGGATAGATATAATGTTTTGATCGCCCGTTATTGCCTTTTATTGCAATGTTACAGTGACCAAAAAACTTTAATTCTGACGTTTTGATTTTTTTCTCATTGCGCCATTTACTGATCGGGTTAATTCTTTTTATATTTTGATATATTGCGCGGCGATGCCAGATATGTGTATTTTTTTATTTTAAATGAGGCAAAGAGGGATGATTTGAACTTTTATATTTTTTTCATTTTTTAAATATTTTTAAAAACTTTTCTTTTTACTTTTTACATACATTCTTAGCAGACTTGAAGTTGCATTCATCTGATCGCTTATGCTACACAAAACAGGGCAGCAATCCTGCTATGTGTAGCAAAAATGATTCTCTGCAGACCCCAAGTTATCATATCAACCCTTTACCGCCCCGCGAACATTTGACAGCAGCATTAATGGGCAGAGCTAATGACGTGCATCCGATTTGAGCAAGTTAAATGCCACTGTCAGAGATTGACAGCAGCATTTGACAAGTTAATAGCCGCAGGTAGATTGCGATTCTACCCGCGGCTGTTAGGGGCACATGACAGCTGATCAGATCAGATCAAACTAAGCATGAAACATCAAAAAACAATAATATACAGGGTGGGCCATTTATATGGATACACCTAAATAAAATGGGAATGGTTGGTGATATACCACTTCCTGTTTGTGGCACATTAGTATATGGGAGGGGGGAAACTTTTCAAGATGGCTGCCATTTTGAAGTTGTCCATTTTGGATCCATCTGTATTTTTTCCAATGGGAAGAGGGTCATGTTACGCATCAAACTTATTGCAAATTTCACAAGAAAAACAATGGTGTGCTTGGTTTTAAGATAACTTTATTTTTTCATGAGTTATTTACAAGTTTATGAAGACTTATAAAATGTGTTCAAAGTGCTTCCCATTGTGTTGGATTGTCAATGCCACACTCTTCTCCCATTCTTGACACACTGATAGCAACACCAAAGAAGAAATGCTAGCACAGGCTTCCAGTATCCATTGTTTCAGATGCTGCACTTCTTGTATCTTCACAGAATAAACAATTGCCTTCAGATGACCCCAAAGATAAAAGTCTAAGGGGGTCAGATCAGGAGACCTTGGTGGCCATTCAACTGGCCCACGTTGATCAATCCACTTTCCAGGAAAATGTTCATGTAGGAATGCTGGGACCTGACACCAATAATTGATGGTATAGTGTGGTATATGGGATACAAAGATAGTGAGGCCATTCTTCATCAATGGAAACCTCAATGCCACTGGATATCTGAAATTGCTACATGATGATGTGTTGCCCTCTTTATGTACTGAAGATGGCACGTTCCCTGCGTTTTTCCAGCAAGATGATGCACCACCAAATTAAGGGTGTCAGGTCTGAGTAGGAATCTGACCCCCTTAGACTAGCATTTCTTCTGCAGTGCTGCTATCAATGTGTCAAGAGTGGGAGAAGAGGGTTGCATTGATACATATATATGTTTCAAATTTATTTATTGAGTCAATTAATCATCCATACAGTTTAACACAGTTGGTACATTACAGTGATCTGTAAACACCAAAAATGGGTAAAAAAATTTGTCTGGGTTAAATTTCTCTCCCATACACTATTGCGTGGTCTTGGGTAAATTTCTGTGATACCTAACCCTCAAAAAAATGCTCAAAAATGTTTCTGTGTTAAATTTTTCACCCAAACATAACATATAACATTCACAAAAAGTGTTAAAACATTTTGCTAGGTTAAATTTCTCAGCCATACACTATTCCATGTTATGGAGTAAATTTTTGAGATATCTAACCCTCCAAACAAACTTTTTAAAATTTATCTGGATTCAGTTACTCATCCATAGAGTATTACATGTTCTAGAGTACATTTTGGTGGTATATAAAACTCCAACAAAGGTTTCAAAAATGTATCTGTATTAAATTAGTCATCCAGAGAGTATAACATGTTCTGCGGTACATTTTGATGGTATATAACTAGAAATGAGGGAATATTTCAATGTTCGGTTCAGATTACGCATGTCATGGTCCAGTCCGGAGTTTACTTTCTGCTGTCTTCATTCTGGACTGGCCATGCGGGGATTACTCTCCTCGGCCTCATTCTGGAGCTAGCTGGGCTATTTCAGTCCATCACAGCCTGCTGACCAGTGTTAGTGATAGCTCAAGCTTCCAGTTTAGAGCCTCTGATCCTTGTACCTTGGTGATCCTCCTGCCTTTGACTTGTATCCACGTGTATGACCCGGACTGATCTCTGACCCCATCTCTTGGTATTTGTCTCTGCTGCTACGTTCTCTGTCTGGCTTCTGATGCCCCGGCTTGTACCCCAACCACATCTTTTGCCTCACGTTTTTGGACCCTGTGCTCATGTTTGGCTTTTTGACCCTCGGCTTGGTATTTTGACTGCGTGTATTGCTGCTACTTCAGGTACATCTGCTCCTGATCATTTCTGACTCAGTTCATCTAACCATTATCACGTTACCTGTGACACCTGTGCGGTTGCTCAGTGTTGCTACTCGTAGTGCGTAACCTCTCTTCCCTCACCATCTCCCCCTGGTGGGGGTTTCACTACAACGCATAAACAACACCTTCAAAAAGGCCCAAAAGTTGCCAAAACACATCAAATTAGCGGCAGACACCAGGAAAGTGGCTTCAATTCACCCACAGTACAAATTTTAGAGTGGCATGGCAGCAATCAGCCATGCATGAGGTATCAGGGTCTGGGCCAGTATTTACAGCTTTAAATTGATCTTAAATTTAAGATGAGGTGAGTGAGGCATCGGTGCAGGCCTGCTGTGCTGGAAGCCCTAATACCACATGCAACAGCTCAACCTGCTTTTATGCTCAGCAGCACTCAGGTGGCACAAATATCAGTTTCATAGACTATTGACAGAAAAATGTAAGGATAGTAATACGGGTAGTTGACTCAAAAGAAATGGAGGCCTGCCGGTCTCGAAGGCCTACTGCAACAGGCAACACACATGAAGAAGACCCAACCAGGAGTGTTCTCATTTCCAAAAATTAGTGGTAGACACCAACAAAGTGGCATCAATTGCAATAGAGTAGAATTTGGGGACTGACACCTCATCCACTACAGCCAACCCAGCAGATGAATTGGAGAGCCAATCAGGAGTCTTCAAATTTAAAAAAAATTGAGTCTGACAACAATGAAATGGCATCAATTTCACCATAGTAGAAATAGCATAATGGGGATGCGCAGTAAGGAGGTGGTGGGGATTCACTCTGCACTGTTGGAATGCGTGTCTCATTAACCCTAGAACGCATACCTGAGGCCACGCAGGCCTGCTAGGTTAATTGTTTTCTATTTTCTCCAAAATTACTTTGGAGTTCTGAAACTCTAGGTATTCCTCAGGTTTATAGTTGTTAGTAATTTCCAGTTGTTCATATATCTTTATGTTACAGGCATTTCAGTATAACAACTCTTTTTTTTCAATACCCCATATTCACATACCTGGGGCCTTTTCGGCCTGTACTAGGTTTACATGTGATCCTCAGTCATTTTGTCTTTATTGTTGCTGGGGAAGACTTTGTCTTTAAGACTCAATCTTTATGACTGATGTTGCTGTGAAGAGTGCGGATTCTGCCTGACTACATGGTCATGTGATCTTGGGAATCTTGTGTGATCTTGTGTGATTCTGAAAGCTATTATGGGATGAATGAACTGATTTACTGTGGCAAAGAAGTTGATGCTACAGTCCAGAAAGACCAATGTTCTGACATAGTAAAAACACTTGCTATACCAATTTTCAATTCTGGAAAAAATATAACAATAGACAACTACTTTACCAATCTTGAACTGGGCAAATTTTTGCTTCAGAAACAACTTACACTTGTTGGTACTATGAAGCCAAACCACCAAGAAATTCCTACAATCATGAAGCACAATCCACGCAAACACTTTATGAGAGTGTCTTTGGTTTCTGCAATCAAACGACAATGGTGCCTTATAAAGCGAAGAAAGAAAAATCTGTGATATTACTGAGTACCATGCATCATGATGGAAATATTGACACAAATGACAGTAAACAGAAACCAGAAATCATCCTGTATTATAATAAAACTAAAAGAGGTGTGGACAAGATGGACGAAATGATTGGAGAGTATTCGTACAGAGGCAGACAAAACGTTGGCCTGTAGTCATTTTTTCTAATTTGCTTGATGTGTCAGCCCTCAATACCTATATTGTTTATAGTGAAACACATCCAGAATTCCATGCCAACAGGAAGGACAAGAGACGTCTATTCTTGACGGAACTTCGCTATGAACTTTTAATGCCTGCCATGATGGAGGGAAGCAAACTGAAATGCTTGCCAAGCAAACTACGGAAGCTATGATCCGATGTAGTATACATTTTCAGGAACATCCAGACCCAAGAGAAAAAAAAGAAAGCATTGTTATATTTGTCCAGCAAAGAAGGAAAGGAAATCTGAGCGTATCTGTACTACTTGTGGACAAAATATTTGCAAGGAACATTCTTCCGAACAGATAACGTGAAATTTGTTGGGGTCATCAGTAAAGTTGAAAAGGAAAGTTTGAAAAGAAATATTCCTGCACCATGTTTACTACAACTTTTATATAAAAAACGTTTAGACAAAAAAATCGTTATTACAAAGAATTATATAGAATGCATATATTGGGCGTTAAGCCCGTGTACTTACTTTTTTGTTGCTTTTTGCACATAATTATAATGTTTTGAAATATTCACATCTTAGGCTGCATTCCCACTGGCGCTGGGGTCCGCCAGGAGGGGACCCGTAATGGATCTGACCTCCTGGTAACTCCAGCCTTAGCTGGGGTCACCTGGAGGTCATATCCATTACGGATCCCCTCCTGGCAGAAACCAGCGCTAGTGGGAATGCATCCTTACTTTGCAATTTTCAAAAAACTTTTAAAAGTATTTTTATTTGAGTTATTCCATGTTATTTGCACACAGGCCTAAAAGGCCCCAGGTATGTGAAAGTGTAGTTTTCTATGGTTATGCGTTCTAGGGTTAAGGCAGAGATTGAGGATGCAGGTGGAGGCCTTAGAGAAGGTGGAGGAGCCAGAAACAGTGGAGGAAGTGTTAGATACATAGGTTGGTTACTCAATTCTTGGGGATTAAAGGACTTGTGGAGCAGCCCCTTCCCTGCCTGACCCCACAGACACCAAAGTCTCCTAGTGCCCAGTCAGCGAGGTGTAACACCCTTGGCTATGCTTACTCATCCAAGTGTCTGTGGTGAAATGCACGCTGGCAGATATAGATTTAATCAATTAATGGGTGATGCTGTCTGCGACATCCTGATGTAGCAACCTCTTAGCTTTGTCATGTGTAGGAAAAAACAATCTTTTACGTGACCAAAACTGCGGGACCGTGGGCTGTCTGCAGTGCTAAGAGAGGGCAGATTATGGTAAACTGGGCAAACTGCTGGACTGTGAATGAGGTGCAGGCGGAGATGTTTTGGTGGATTTATAAAGTTTTGGCGTACTCGTTCTCTGAGATTGGTCAAAAACAGCAGGCATGTCCGCTTCTGTCACAGCTGACGGGCTCTCTCTCAGCCTGACTGGATCGGGTAAAGAACCGGAGGTTCTACAGACTGAGACCTACGTGAAAATACTTGGCACGGTAACAGAGGAGGAGGAAAAAGCAGCAGATGCCATTGATTGGGCGGCTCATAGCTGTTGAGGTCTGCTCGTCCGCATTTTATCACAGTAGGATTGCCAGAGTAACGAATTTTTGTTATAAATGTGAAGGTTCATGCATGTAGTAGTCAAATTATTGCACTTTTTCCCTCTACTCAGTTTTTTTCTGCATAGCTGGCAGATAATGTGAATTGGCTCATCCTTTGTGGTGTCAAAAAAGGCCCAGGCTAGGCAACCCTTGCCGCTCCTGCAAGCTGCAGATAAGCAAAAGCTGCTGCCACAGCCACAGATTTGAATGAGAATGCAGTGCTCATTGTGGTTGCACCACTCCATGTCTGAGCCATAGGATGCAACATAGCCTCCTCATCTACCTCCTCCTCCACCTCCTTAGAATACATACTCAGCTGCTTGCCTTTGTGTTCACACCAAGTGGGATCTACAACCTCATCATCATCCTCTGTATTATCCCATTCTTCACCCTGAGAGTCACCCTCCTCCTCTTCCTCCCTGACAGCACAGTACAGTTCACGTGAGCCTTATCTGAGTCTTACTAGGATCACCTCCCCCCAGGGGTTAACATCTGTTGACGAGGGTCAGGATACTGCTCGGACCTTACTTTGTCCTGCCCCAGATCCAAGCTAAAAACATTTTGGGCATTGGTACAGATGATTTCCTCCTCTTGACTTTGTGATTCTTTGGAGTACACTTCCCAAGGCATAGAATGTGTGAACAGCTCTGAAGACTCACCCATCTGTGATTCCCTACAGTCAGTTGGGTGGTTGGAGAGTTGTGATGAGGGGGGAAGCAAGGGTAATTGGGGAGCCATCTCTGTGGATTGTAGTGTGTTTGAAGTTGAGGAGGAGAGGCCACTTGAATCTGTGCTTGCCATCCACTCAAGCACATGCTCTTTCTGGCCCTCATCAACAAGGCGTACCACTGTGCGGCTGTCAAAGAAAGGTAGTGAAGTAGTACATCCAGTAACAGAAGCTGTCAGTTGTGTTTGGATAGGATGTGGCAGTGTTGGTTCACTAGTGCCTTCAGTAACATTACCACCTACTCCACATACACTTTGAACACCAAGTCTATCCCCCCTTCCACCAAGACTTTGCTTTTTCCCAGTCATATTGCTCAGATAGTGTGGTAGGAAAACACTATTAGCAAAAAAAATTAGACTTTTTTACTCTGCACTAGGTCTGCACAAAGCTGAATTTCAGGAGCACTAAATTACAACGTGAAATATGATGTGCTGAATCACATTAGTGACTGAAAACAATATTTTTTTACTCTGTAAAAGCTCTGCACACAGCTGATTTTCAGCGGCACTAAATGACAAGGTGAAATATGGTGTGCTGAATCTCCCCTACTGTATCTCATTAGTAACAGAAGACAATATTTTTTAGTATGGATGAGGTCTGTACAACAAATAATACATGCTCCAAACAATTTCAAACTGAGATCTCCCCTACTGTATCACTTTAGTAACAGAAGAAAGTAATTTTTAGTGTGGGTGAGGCCTGTATAACATAGAAGATATGCTCCAAACAATTTCAAACTGAGATCTCCCTTATTGTATCACGTTAGCAACAGAAGAAAGATTTTTTTCTAGTGCGGATGAGGCCTGTATAGCATAGAAAATATGCTCCAAATAATTTCAAACTGAGATCGCCCTTAATGTATCACGTTCATAACAGAATAAATAATTGTTTCAGTGTGGATGAGGCCCGTATTACAAAAAATATATGCTCCGCACAATTTCAAACTGAGATCTCCCCAACTGAATCATGTTAGTAATAGAAGAAAGTATTCTTTCAGTGTGGGTGAGGCCTGTATATAATAGAATATATCCAAACAATTTCAAAATCAGATCTAGCCTGCTGTATTATGTTTTCCACAGAATTTTTTTTTACTCTGCATGGGCTCTGCCCACAGCTGAATTTCATTGCCACAAAATGAGAAGGTGGGATATGGCATGCTGTACCACATATTTAACAGAAAAAAGTAGGTTTTTTTACTCTGCAACCACTCTACACACAGATGAATTTCACGGCCACTAAATGACAAGGTGGAATATCGCATGCTGTATCACATTTGTAACAAAAAATAGTTTTTTTACTCTACAACAGGTCTGCAGTCAGCAAACAGATTAAGTTATACAGTAGTAAATGACAAGGTGTCAAATGCCTTGCTGAATCACTGTTGCAACAAAAAAAATATATTTTTTTTACTCTGCAACTGTTCTGCTCACAGATGAATTTCACAACCACAAAATGAGAAGGTGGGATATGGTGTGCTGTATCACATTTGTAGCAGAAAAAATGTTTTTGACTCTGCAAAAAGCTTTGCCCACAGATTAAGTTCTGCAGCAGTAAATGACAGGGTGACATATGCCTTGCTGAATCATGTTTAGCAACTGAAAAAAATAGATTTTAAAAGGTCTGCTCATGCATGGAGCAAAATAGAAGCAGTGCACAACACACTTCTATGAAAATGTGCCCTGCTGTCTTTGTCTGTGGACCTCACAAATGGGACAAGTAAAAATAAAATCTGCTGGAAGGTCGATTTCACAGCCACACAGGACACAAGCTATCTAAACTATCTGACTTAGAAACAACCGGCTAGCCAACTAACTATAATCTATCAACACCCTGGACCAGCGTCCAGAGCAGTCTCTCTGCACTGTTATACTAACAAAATGGTGCTAAAACAAGATGTCTGCTCTATAAACAGATAGAGACATGTGATTTCAGCAGCTAATGGCAAAAGCCATTGTGTTTGGACATTGTGGATGTTTGCAGCTCCCTGATTGGAAATGTGCATACCTAAAGTTAGAAGGAAAAAAAATTACAAGCACGCGGCTCCTCTGAGCTCTTTCCACCTCCTTCCCTCATCAAACATGTGCCCCCGATCATCATACACCATCACTACCCTAGCCAAAGTGCCAAAAATACTTTAGTGGCAACAAAATTATTTTCCTGCAGTTTTACCCAATGTTACAGATTTTTCACAATTTTTAGACAATTTGCATGTGTTTCCGATCACACATCTAAATGTGATATATTTTTGCAAATTTATGTTTGGCTATCGTTTTCCAAACATATTCGGTCATCTCTATATATACCCCTCCAAAAAATTGATAAAAGCGTATCTGTACTATATTTGTTGGCATTATATTACTCACCCATATAGTATTACACCTTCTTGGGTGCATTTAATTGGAATCTAACCCTCCAAAAATTGTTAAAAAATGTATCTATATTATATTGCTCATCGATAAAGTACTATGTCTTCTTGAGTGCATTTCAGTGGTATTTAACCCTCCCAAAAAAATTTTTCAAAGATTTATTGGTATTATATTGCTCATCCATAGGGTATGATGTGTTTTTTGGTACATTTCGGTGGTATTTAACCCTCCAAAAATTGTTCAAAAATGTATTTTTTATTATATTGCTCATCCATGGAGTATTACACCTTCTTGGATGAATTTCAGTGGTATCAAACCCTCAAAAAAAATGTTCAAAAATGTATCGGTATTATAATGCTCATTCATAGGGTATTACGTCTTCTTGGGTACGTTTCAGTGTTATTTAACCCTCAAAAAAAGTATTGGTATTATATTTCTCATCCATATTGTATTACATCCTCTAGGTTCTTTTCGGTGGTATCTAATCATCCAAAAAATTGTTAATACATTTTTCGGCATTATCTTGCTCATTTATAGAGTATTATGCCTTTTTGGATGCTTTTTGATGGTATCTAACCCTACAAAAAATTGCTCAAAAATGCATCTGCATTATATTGGTCATCCATAGAGTATTAAGTCTTCTTTGGTGCATTTAGATGGTATCTAAGCCTCCAATAAATGTTCAAAAATGTATCGGTATTATATTGCTCATCCTTATTGTATTACATCTTCTTGGGTACATTTCAGTCGTATGTAACAATCCAAAAAAGTGTTCATACAGTACATTTAGTGGCATTATATTGCTCATCCACAGAGCATTACATTTTCTTGGGTACAATTTGGTGGTATATAACCTTCACGAAACTTGGTTAAAAATATATCTGCATTATATTGCTAATCCATACAGTATTTCATCCTCTTAGGTGCATTTTGGTGGTATCTAACCCTCCAAAAAAATTTAAAAAATGTATCAGTATTATATTTCTCATCCATAGGGTATTATGTCTTCTTGGGCAGATTTCATTGGTATCTAACCCTTCAAAAAATTGATCATAAATTTATTGGTATTATATGACTCATCCACGCAGTATTATGCCTTCTTGTGTACATTTCTGTGGTATCTAATCCTCCAAAACAATTTTCAAAAATGTATCAGTATTATATTGCTCATCCATAGGGTATAAAGTCTTCTTTAGAAACATTTCAATAGTATTTAATCCTCCAAAAAAATTAGTAAAAATGTATCGGTATTATATTGCTCATTCACGCAGTATTACTTGTTTTTGAGTACATTTTGGTAGTATGTAACCTTCAAGAAAATGTTCAAACACTTATTGGTATTATATTGCTTATCCATACACTATTTTGTGTTCTTGAGTAAATTTCGGTGGTATCTAACCCTCCCAAAAATTGTTCAAAATTGTATTGGTATTATGTTGTTCATAAAAAAAAGTTGTCAATTTATTTTCGGTATTATATTGCTCATCTTCACAGTATTATTATTTATTTATATAGCGCCATTAATTCCATGGTGCTGTACATGAGAAGGGGGTTACATATAAAGTTATAGATATCGTTAACAGTAAACAAGCTTCCACAACAAATTTACAATGACAAACTGGTACAGAGGGGAGAGGACCCTGTTGTGAGTTCATTTTCCCCTTCACTACTGAGGCCCGAGGAACTCCCTCTTCTGGTAAAGAAAGGTAGTGAGCCTGATTATCAAACACCTGAGTCTGATGATGATGACTGGCTGAGTGGAGTTACTGACTGGATATAAGGCTGCCGACGCCCTTCTGCCCTGCGGGTGATTTCTCTGTGGGATCCTTGGAGACCAGTCTGAATTCCTGCTCTTCTAAAGCTAAGTTTTCTGCTCGGCTTTTTGCATTCTTGCTTTGACTTCGTTTTGCTTTGTTTTTCTGGATTTCTGCCATTCCCTGCTGGGGTGTGCTGAATTCCTTTAGCTCTGTCTTCTGAAAATACCTGAGTGCTGATTTAGTTTTTGAAGCCTAGCTGCTTCAGGGTCTTTTTCATATCAGCTTGTTGGCTTATGTCTTTGATAGGGTTTTGGCAGATTGCAGACAGCAACCTTCCTTTCCTGTTCTGTTTAGTTAGCTTGGGCCCCGTCTTTGCTCAGTCTATCTTTCTATCTGTGTGAGTGTTTTTTCATCTTGCTTCACCGTAATTATATGTTGGGGGCTGCCTTTTACTTTGGGGTCTGCTCTGGGGCAGTTTAGATTTCCTTTTCTGTCTTTAGGCTATTTAGCGCTCCGGCTGTGTTCGAGGGGTCTAGGGCATTGTAGGAACCCCCCACGGCTACTGATAGTTGTGTTGATAGGTTCAGGGGTCTGCAATCTGATAGTTGCCAACTTCTCTGGTTTTCTGGATGTAACTTATATTTTTGTGTCTGCCTCCTATGGTGACTCAATCATAACAGGACCCTGTCCTTGCAGACTTACATTCTACGGGATAGCGGGGAAAAGACAGAAGGTCAGGGGTGCAGCAACTCTGGTGGTGATGAGGCGGAAGCTCAGGCGGTGGTGAGGCGGCAGAATGGTTATTGCAGTCTGTAAGCTTTCCTGAAAAGATGGGTTTTCAGGTTCCATTTGAAGGATCCGAGGGTGATGGATAATCGGACGTGTTCATGGCATTCCAGAGGATAGGGGATATTCAGGAGAAATGTTGGAGGCGGTTGTGTGAGGAACGAATAAGTGTGGAGGAGAGTAGGAGGTCTTGGGAGGATCGAAGAGCATGTGAGGGAAGATATTGGGAGATTAGTTCAGAGATATAGGGAGGGGAAAGGTTGTGGATGGCTTTGTAGGTCAGTGTTAGTAGTTTGAACTGGATTTGTTGGGGAATTGGGAGCCAATGGAGGGATTTGCAGAGGGGAGAGACAGGGGAGTAGCGAGGAGAGAGGTGGATTAGTTGGGCAGCAGAATTGAGGACAGACTGGAGTGGTGAAAGAGAGTTAGCAGAGAGGCCACAGAGGAGGGTGTTGCAGTAGTCAATGCGGGAGATGATGAGGGCATGTACAAGAGTTTTAGTAGATTGAGGACTGAGGAAGGGACGGATTCTGGAAATATTTTTGAGTTGGAGGCGACAGGAGGTGGCAAGAGATTGGACGTGTGGTTTGAAGGAGAGGGCAGAGTAGAGAGTTACTCCAAGGCAGCGGATTTCAGGTGCGGGAGAGAGCATGATGCCATTTACCATAATAGATAGATTGGGTAGGGAAGATACATTAGATAGAGGAAAGATAATGAGTTCAGTTTTGTCTACATTGAGTTTTAGGAAGCGAGAGGTGAAAAAGGAGGATATGGCTGATAGACACTCTGGGATTCTGGAGAGCAGAGAGGTGACATCTGGGCCAGAGAGGTAGATCTGAGTGTCATCTGCATACAGGTGGTACTGGAAGCCATGGGACTAGGCCAAGAGTATAGATGGAAAAAAGTAGGGACCCCAGGACAGAGCCTTGGGGGACTCCAACATAGAGGGGGCGGGATGAGGAGGTAGTGTGGGAGTGGGAGACGCTGAATGTGCGGTCAGAAAGGTATGAGGAAATCCAGGATAGGGCAAGGTCTTTGAGAACAAAGGAAGAAAGAATCTGTAGCAGTAGTCAGTGGTCAACTGTGTCAAAGGCAGAGGACAGGTCAAGAAGGAAGAGTATGGAGAATTGCTTTTAGCTTTGGCTGTGAGTAAGTCATTAGTAATTTTGGTCAGGGCTGTTTCAGTGGAGTGGTGGGGCAGAAGCCAGATTGCAGGATGTCAAGGAGGGTATGTGTTTGGGCACATTTCATTGTCTGGATTCAGTTACTGATCTAAACAGTATTACTTGCTTTCTGTTATATTTTCGTGTTATTGATTCAATTACTGATCCATACAGTATTACGTGCTTTCTGTTACTTTGTGGTGTTATATAAAAATAAGAAAACTTGAAAAAATGTTTATGGATTTAAGTCATCCTTACACTGTAATGCAGTTGTTGTTTCATTTCGCTTGTATATTAAACTCTAAAAAAACTTTCCAAAAATATTTATAGATTTAATTATTTATACATACAGTTTAACATGTTTTGTATAAAACTACGGTGAGTTAAAATTTTTAAAAAACAAACTGAAGTTCACAAAATATATATTTTTAATTATATATTTATTTATTTTACTCATTTATATAGCACCATTAATTCCACAGCACTTGACAGACATTATTGGCACTGTCCAGGATGGGGCTCGCAATCTAAATGTTAGGCATTGGATTCCTGCAGCTGCACAGCAGGAATCCAGAACCATACATCCAGCGGTCTTGCATTCCTTTCCGACCACTCAGGGACCTGCACAACAATCTCGGCGATCCAGGCACCCTGCTCAGACCAGCTCTCTGGGTCCAGATATTGCTGCCACCTCTGGACCAGTAATGGTAGTGCAACCTGCTTTGCAGGAAACCACTCCAGAGGCTAAGTCCTCTCGCCATGCTACTGGGCATGCCCACGAGACGTTCTCCCAGTGGAGATCGGGGGGTTACGTGCTCAGGTCCTTGTCCTGATCTGATTGGCCCATCTCAGAGGTCTGGAAGGTCCCGGAAGCGCATAGCTATAAAAGGCCCGCATGGCCGCTCGCCCATGCGCTAGTATAGACTATACTTGCTATGTGTGAATGGTGACGGATGTATGATTCTGGTGACTGACTCATTTGAAACCCCTTCCCTCTGATACTACGCATGTGGATAGGGAACTAGAGAGATAGTCAGCGCCAGTCAGTGGCAAGCTATAGGCCACAGTGCATCCCGCACCTCTGCACTAGCGTCCGATGGTGTCACGCCTGATGGAACTATCACATAGCAGCAGTAGTTACCGCCACGCTGCAGTTAGCAGCACTTACCGGCATCTGCGGTAGCGACGCCACACGCATGGTAGGTCAAGACGGACACCGACCTCTGTCTTGGGCCATGTCCTGTGACCATATACCGTGTGTGCACGCCAGCTGAGACCTGTGAAGCTAACAGGCTCGGCGTTTATGCTTTAGGGCCTCTGTGAGGTTAACAGAGCCCACTATGTGCACCCCGGGTGACGTTTAACCCGAGCGCAGTATACCACCTTATACCGAGTCCGCCATTACTCAGCAGCAGTTGTTACACCTACTGCATGGTGGACCCCGGGTGGCAAATGCACTTCCTATTATTTAGTGCATTCCGCCGTCCCTAACATTATACTAACGCCAGGGTCTGGCTAGTAATGGCGGACCTGCAGCAGCTGCAGCGGTACATTTGGCAGCTGGAGAGCAGCTTGGCGGCTATCGAGAGCGCCACCTGAGCTGCGAATGCTATGGTAGCCGCTGCTCAGGCAGTCGCAGAGGCTGTCTCATGCGTGCCCACATTCACGCCTATGCCGACAATATCTCGTCTCCCGCTCCCCGACAAGTTTTCGGGTGACAGCACCACCTGTAGGGGATTCGTGAGTCAGTGCTCTATCCAGCTTGAGTTACTGGCTGCATGTTCCCTACAGAGTGGGCTAAGGTGGGGTTTATTGTTTCTCTTTTATCTGGAAGGCATTAGCATGGGCTATGCCATTGTGGCAGCGTAATGATCCCGTGGTTCAGGGGGCTGCTCAGTTCCTCGCGGCTCTGAAGCAGGTATTTTTGGGACCACGGATCACGCACGACACCTCTCTTCAATTATTGGCCCTAACACAGGGGTCTCTCTCGGTCAGCCATTATGCCGTCCGATTCCGGACATTGGCTTCCGAACTAAAGTGGCCCGATAAAGCACTCATCCCTGTGTTTTGGAGAGGGTTAGCTGAGCATGTCAAAGATGCTCTAGCAACCAGAGAGGTCCCCACAAGTCTGGAGGAAGTGATTGCCATCTCCACCCGCATTGATCTCCAGTTTACGGAGCGCAGGCAGGAATGTGCGCAATCCAGACGAAGGGTTAACTTGGCTCCCACCTTCACCGAGCCGCTAAGATCTTCTGCTCAGGAGCTTACATCCTCCAAACCTATGGAGGTGCCTCACGCCGGCTCCCAGCCACGTCCAGTGCGAAGCTCCACACGTTGTTACCAGTGCCGGCAGTTTGGTCATTCGGCTAGCACGTGTCCTCTGCGGTCAGAAAAACGATCACGTCCAGTGGTCATAGGTGGTGGTCAGACAAATATGAAACCCTTTTCTCCCAAACCGGTATTCCTAGGGACATTAGATAGTGGGGCCTCCACCTGGGAGTTAGAGGTTACCGTGGATTCCGGGGTTGAGGGGAACTTTATGTCCTCGACCTTCACCCGGAAACACGCTATTCCACTGGTGTTACTGCCCCAACCTCTGACCATCAGGGTGGTTAATGGTGCACCTTTACCATCTCAGGTGACCCACCAGACAGCCCCACTCGGGCTCTCAATCTCACCCTCTCATCGTGACATTCTGTCCTTGTTCATTTTGCCAGATGGCATCGACCAGGTGCTTCTCGGAGTTCCCTGGCTTCGTTGTCACTCCCCTCATATTGATTGGGCTTCGGGGAATATACTGGGTTGGAGCAAGGACTGTGGGGGAAGGTTCCTGAAGGGCAGTGTTCAGGTAGCTTCCACTGATCTCTCCGCGCTTCCTAAACCATACCACCAGTACGCGAACGTCTTCTCTAAAAAATCTGCAGAGACGCTCCCGCCACACCGTCCTTACGATTGCCCGGGCACAGAACCTCCTAGAGGCTGTGTGTATCCGCTGTCACTCCCTGAAACAGAGGCTACGTCTCAATATATCCGGGAGAACCTGGCTAGAAGTTTTATCAGAAAGTCAGTGTCGCCGGCTGGTGCAGGGTTCTTCTTCGTGCAGAAGAAGAGCGGAGAGTTACGTCCCTGCATTGACTACAGAGGTCTCAAAGCCATTACAGTTAAAAACAAATACCCTCTCCCGTTGATCTCTGAGCTATTTGACAGGTTGTGAGGGGCCCGGATCTTTACGAAATTAGATCTATGGGGGGCGTACAACTTGATCCGCATTCACGAAGGAGGCGAGTGGAAGACAGCCTTTAATACCGGGGATGGCCACTATGAATATCTGGTCATGCCCTTCGGCCTTTGTAATGCGCCTGCTGTCTTCCAGGATTTCATCAACGGCATCTTCCACGATATGCTCTTCCGCGATATGCTGTTCTGCAAAATGCTCTCCACCTCAGTGGTGGTCTATCTGGATGACATCCTCATCTTCTCGCCAGATTTGACCTCCCACCGGAGAGACATCTGCAGGGTCTTCGACTCTCTTTTCGCCAAGCTGGAGAAGTGCCAGTTTGAGCAGGAGTCCTTGCCGTTCCTGGGCTACATCATCTCGGCCCAGGGGTTGGCTATGGATCCGGCCAAACTGCAAGCGGTAATGGACTGACAGGAACCACACTCACTCAAAGTGGTGCAGCGCTTTCTAGGGTTCGTCAACTATTACCGCCAGTTCATACCTCACTTCTCCACACTGGTAGCTCCTTTGGTTGCTCTCACAAAGAAAGGAGCTAATCCAAACGCTTGGTCTAAACAGGTCTCCAAGGCCTTCTCATCTCTAAAATCCCATTTTGCTGGCGCTCCCATCTTACACCGTCCCGATGTGGATAAACCGTTTATCCTGGAGGTGGAAGCCTCTTCTGTTGGTGCAGGAGCAGTCCTTTTTCAGAAGGATGTTCAAGGTTGGAAGCATCCCTGCTTCTTCTTCTCTAAGACCTTCTCACCGGCGGAGAAGAATTACTCCATCGGGGACAGGGAACTGCTAGCAATGAAGTTGGCCTTTTCCGAGTGGAGAGATCTCCTGGAGGGAGCCCAGTTTCCCTTCCAGGTGTATGCGGATCATAAAAATCTGGTCTATTTACAAACGGCCCAGCGCTTGAACTCTCGTCAAGCTAGGTGGTCGCTCTTCTTCTCCCGCTTCCGCTTCACCTTGCACTACCTCTCTGGAGAGAAGAACGTCCATGCAGATGCTCTCTCGTGCTCGGTGGTCTCAGCGGAGGAAGGGGAGGCTGAGCCACGGTTAATTCTCCCTCCGGAGAGCTTTACGACCATGGCTCCAGTTGCTCTCGAGTCAGTGCCACCGGGAAAGACCTTTGTGCCTCCTCAGCTATGGCCAGAGGTTCTCGCCTGGGTGCACGCGTCCAGGGTGGGTGGTCACTTTGGCAATAAGTGGACCACAGAACTCATGGCAAGGTCATATTGGTGGCCACACATGGCTTGAGACACTAAGGAATACATACAAGCATGCGTGTCATGTGCACAGAACAGGTCCTCTAGACAGAGGCCGGCTGGGTTATTGTACCCTTTGCTGGTGGCGGATAGACCTTGGGAGATGGTTGGCATGGATTTTGTGGTTGGCCTGCCAAAGTCTGGTGGCAGTACGGTCATCTGGGTGGTCACCGACCATTTTTCTAAAATGGTGCATCCGGTGCCACTCGCACGGTTGCCTTCCGCTCGTTGTCTTGCCATACTGTTCATAAAACATGTATTCCGTCTGCATGGCATGCCGGACAAAATTGTCAGTGATCGAGGTCCCCAGTTTGCATCCCAGTTTTGGAGGGAGGTTTGCAGCCTACTCAGCATTGAGCTAAACCTGTCTTCCACTTACCATCCGGAGACGAATGGCTTGGTTGAGAGAGCCAACCAAACCTTGGTCACGTACCTGTGGCATTTCGTCTCTGTCAAGCAGGATGACTGGGCATCCTTGCTACCATGGGCTGAATTTGCCCTGAATAATGCAGTGGCTGATCCCACTGGTCAGACGCCGTTCCTTCTAAATTACGGCCAGCATCCACGCGTCCCTGTCCCGATGCCAGTGGCCTCCGCTGACTCCAGGGTGGCAGACTGGGCAATGGAGGCTCGCGACAATTGGGATCGCACTCAGGAAACTATTTGTGCTTCTAAAGAAAGAATGAGGGCATCCGCAGACACACAACGGCGAGCTGCTCCAACCTTTTCCGGCGACTTGGTGTGGCTCTCTGCTCGAAACACCAAGCTGCGGGCCGAGTCCTCCAAGTTCGCACCGTGATACATCGGACCTTTTAAGGTTCTCAAGCGAATGAGCTCGGTGGTCTACCGCCTGGCTCTTCCTCCACATTTAGCCATTTCTGACGTTTTCCATGTGTCCCTTCTCAAACCTGTTCACATGGCCCGGTTCTCTGAGTCATCTGCCGGGTCATCAGACTTGTCTTTGGACGAGCTTGAGGTTAACGCCATTGTGGGACGCAGGATTGTGCTTGGCAAAAAGTTTTATTTGGTGGACTGGAAGGGTCATGGTCCAGACCTGGGAGCCTGTGGAGAACATCCACGCTCTGCTCCTGATCACGGCGAGGCTCAGAAGGGGGGCAATGTTAGGAGTCGAATTCCTGCAGCTGCACAGCAGGAATCCAGAGCAATACATCCAGCGGTCTCCCATTCCTTTCCAACCACTCAGGGACCTGCACAGCAATCTCGGTGATCCAGGTGCCCTGCTCAGACCAGCTCTCTGGGTCTGGATGTTGCTGCCACCTCTGGACCAGTGATGGTAGAGCAACCTGCTTTGCAGGAAACCACTCCAGAGGCTAAGTCCTCTCACCACACTACTTGGCATGCCCACGAGATGATCTCCCAGTGGAGATCGGGGGTCACGTGCTCAGGTCCTTGTCCTGATCTGATTGGCCCATCTCAGAGGTCTGGATGGTCCCGGAAGCGCATGGCTATAAAAGGGACACATGGCCGCTCGCCCATGCGCTAGTATAGACTATACTTGCTATGTGTGAATGGTGACGGATGTATGATTCTGGTGACTGACTCATTTGAAACCCCTTCCCTCTGATACTACGCATGTGGATAGGGAACTAGAAAGCTTCCCATAATCGTATGGCACTACAGAAAGCGTGGCCTATCCTACAGATAGATCCGATTATGGGAAGCTTTCTAACTGACAAACCGTCCATGTCTTTTTGGCGTGCTAAGAATCTTAGAGACCATTTGGTCTCTAGCCATTATTCTGCATTTAAACCATCTACATTTTTGGATGCTCTTACTCCTAGGGTGGGTTGTATCCCGTGTGGCTGTTGCGTGGCATGCCCCAACATAGTGCGTAGTAACTCTTTTTGTGATTCTAGTGGCACTAAAACCTATGCCATCCATCAACGTATCACGTGTACCACAAGATACGTCATCTATCATGCTACTTGCCCTTGTGGCTTGATTTACGTTGGCCTCACTACACATCAGTTTAAAGTGAGGGTAAGGGAGCATGTGTTGGGGATCCAGGCGGCACGCACACACAAGGATCCTACCACCCTGAGGACTATTCCACGCCATTTTAAGGATCATCACGCATGTGATGCTTCCCAGTTGAAAGTTAGGGGCATTGATGCCCTGAGAATTCATATTAGGGGTGGTGGTTTGTCCAAGCGCCTTGGTCAGCTTGAATCAAAGTGGATATGGCAGCTTAAGACAGTCCATCCACATGGTCTCAACGAATGCCTCTTTTGCCCCTTTTCTATAGGCCTATGTCTTGCTATGTGACGCTCTTTTAGTGTGTTTTTAACTGTTGTTTTTATTTTCAGTGACCATGTGTATTCCATCTTTTTGGCCTTTGTCTGTTCCATTTCGGGCTGGATTTGGTACACCAGTATATGGACTCTCTTTATTCCATTTGACGCCTATCAACATATTGATGATTTGGCCCAAGATTCTTCGTTCATCATACACATTATATGGTCTATATATGACTGCTATGTCCTTTTGATGTATTCATCTCTTGATAAAGTATATATTTATAATTGAATTACCATTGGGGTTTATGCTTTGTTTATTACTTGCCTTCTGTTTTGAATCTGGGTATAGGTGTATATGTTGAATTAATTATAATTATCTTTCCTGGTTCATTATTGGGTATCATGTGTCCTAATGTGTCTTTTTATATATACAAATATAAATAGGTATTAATTATTTATGCTTTATGTTCTTTTGCTCGTTACCACTCTGTGTGTAGTTTCCCCTCTTTCTTTAATCCTGATTGTGCATGTCTAATATTATTTAATATGCCCATGTAATTAAGACCTTTCAGTAGGTGCTCCTATACAGTAGCACTGAGTGTCCCCAAATGATTGAGTTGTTTTACTCTTCTCTTGAGGGGTTGCTATAATTATACTTATGTTCCTACACATAATTTTATATGTGACAACCATGGTGCTGTGCGATTTCATGTATCATATAGCTATCCAATTTCTGTGGGATTTTTTGAATCCTGTTCATATATATGTCTCTATACTCTCTTTGGACACTATACCATGCTATTTGGCGCGGTTATATACCGTATGTTTTATTTTGTTCTAGTTATGTCCATTCTGATTCTCCCTCTTCCAAGATGGCTGCCGTTACAATAGTGCGCTTTGCACGCGCTGGATGACATGACTTCTCTCCTCCTCCCTTCCGCCCACCGTCTGGCGTCTGACATCACGGGGCCCCGTGGTGTGTCAGCGCCAGCGGCGGTTGCCATGTCGGGATGGGGGGGAGGGTTTACATGCACCTGGCACAATTAGGGACTTCTCCCCGTGACTTCCTATAAATTGCTCAGACACCGGCACTAACACACGCCCCCTTGAGGAAGGAATTATATCCGAATCGCGCGTTGGGGTTCAGCTGTGTATATTGAGCTGCACCCTCCTCCTGGTATGTGTCTTTACATATTTAATGTCTTGGCAGTACATTATCTTCATATGGTTTAGCCAGGGACTGTCCCCTTAATTTTTATGGTGTTTCCATTCTATTTTTCTTCCTATGGATTATATGATTCACGTTACCAGTAGGATATGATATTCATCTCATTAACTACATTTAAGTGTGTTGCTCATTTTACACTGCCTATGTTATGTAGTGTCACTTTTTAGCTTATATTTGCTCCACCTGTCATTCAATAAAGATTTGCATTTTATTCTTCATAAATTGGACTTGTTACACTGTTTTTTGCTATGTGGTTTGTTTTGCGTATTGTAGGCGTGATACTTTGTGGCATTTGCACAGTAATGGCTGTCTTCTGGCGATTCAATCATGCATCCCATTTTTCAGAGCGTCCAGTATTTCAGCTGATGTTGTTAGTGGGTTTTTCTTTGCATCCCGAACAACTTTCCTGGCAGTTGTGGCCAAAATTTTTGCTGGTCTAACTGACCGTGGTTTTGTTTTAGAGAGCCCCTGACTTTCCATTTGTTAATCACAGTTTTAACTCTGCTGACGGGCATCATGAATTCCTTGGATATCTTTTTGTATCCCTTTCCTGTATTATGCAGTTCAGCTACCTTTTCCCGTAGATCCATTGACAATTCTTTTGCTTTCCCTGTGACTCACAATCCAGAAACATCAGTGGCTGGATGAAAGATGCAAGAGTCTGTATGGATTTCAGAAACTCACTCAGCTTTTATGGGCACACTGATTAAAGGCAAACAGGTCACAGGTGAGTATGCTACCTTTAGTAGCCATGCATGTTATCAGGCCAAAATCACCAGGGTATGTAAACTTTTCATCACGGTTGTTTGGATGTTTTAGGCTGTCATTATGATTTAAAAAGAGAAAACAGAGTAGTTTGATAATAAATTGCTTCACCCAACCAGAGGTGAATCTAGGCTTTCTGGCACCCGGGGCAAGAAGTCGGTTTGCCGCCCCCCCCCCCCAGTACATAAGCGATTTCCAAACTTAGTCATGTACTGACGAGCTGCTCTCCCTAATGATCTCAATGTGCAATGAAAAACTGAAAGAAGCAGGAAGAGAAGCTCATTGTCACAAGACCATAAGTATGAAAATCGCATATGAGTGAAGTGTCCATATGATGACTAATGGAACCTGCAGAGCTGAATCCTGACATTGCAGATTCTGAATTCTCACAACAAATGCACTGCACACTTAGGATTCTCCCGTAACGGTGGCAAGAGTACACGGTCATGTCAGAACAAGTATGTGATTTATATACTTCTGGCCACATTCTGACTAGACGTGCCCAGCCTCGCTCTGTTAATTTTCATTGAGTAAGGCCACACATGTCTAGTCAGCTTGTGACCGCATGTATGTAAATTACCCGCACAAGAGAATCCTGACAGTGTGCAGTGCGCACTGTGAGAATTCAGAAGTCTGCAGTCACATAGAATGTCTGCAGACTCAGCATAAACCTGGAGAACCCCTGTAATGCTCCTGACATAAATAAAAAACATGACAATTAGTCAGTATCACAAATAACATTTACATCCAGGTACCTTATAGATGACGTCATCTCTGGAGTCGTTCTCCTTCTTTTCTTCTTGTCCAGACCCCTTGATGAGTTTTCTCATCCACATCTCGTCCATGCAGACTTCCATCTTCTCCGATCTTCTGGAGAAAATCTCCACACGATTCCCTTAAAGATAGAAGTGTCATTATAATGCTCCTAAATAAAAATATCTGCAATACAGTGTATACTGTCTCCTCACACTATTCCCCTCCCTCATACTGTCTCCTCATATTATTACCCCCTCACTCTCTATACTGCCTGCTCACACATTCCCCTGACTCCCCATACTGTGTCTGCACACATCCCATCACCCTCACTCCCCATATTGTGTCCACATAGATATTTCCATTGCTACTCATACTGTGTCCACATACATTTACCCGTTGGTCCCCATACTGTCTGCACCCATCCCCCACTCACCATACTGTGCCTGCACCCATCCCCCATACTGTTTCCTCATACATGCCCTCATACATACACTCTTCATTTGTGTCCTCAAATCTCCACACACACATAAGTATCCCCCATCCCCACTTCAAATCCTCCCACACATTAAATATCCCTACTCCAAATCTCCCCACACATTATGTTCCCCCCTCCCCACTCAAAATCCCCCCACACATTATGTTCCCTTATCCCCACTTATCCCTACAATGTCCTCAGGTTTCCCCCCATAATGTCCACAGGTTCCCCCCATAATATCCTCAGGTTTCCCCCCATAATATCCTCAGGTTTCCCCCCATAATGTCTCAGGTTTCCCCCATAATATCCTCAGGTTTCCCCCATAATGTCCTCAGGTTTCCCCCATAATGTCCTCAGGTTTCTCCTTCCCCCCCCCATATGTTCCTCATCTTTCTCCACCACACCACATGAATATGTCTGCACCATCCATGGCCTTGCTCCTCACACACTGTCTGGGCCCAATCTTCCCTTGCACTGACTCCACATAGCCGCTAGCATCCGTCCCCGACCCCAACCATCCCTTCCTAGCCCACCAATAATCTTCTTCGGTGTCTTCAGCTCCATTACCCGTCTGGAGCTCTTACCACCAACCGCAACGCTGCCTGCCTGCCTCCCAGCCTGAGTCTTTGCCTCTGAAGAGCCGGCCGCCGGCGTGTGACATCAGCAGCGTGATCATGTGACCTGACCACGCTGCTGGTGCTTCATTGATGCAGAAGTGCCGGCGGCGGTGAGGCGCCGCTGGTGCTTACAGAACAAAGTGAGTCAGTGGCAGTCACATGTATGTACTGGCGTCTGAAGACGCTAGTACACCGACGCGCAGCACTTTCTCTGCGCCAGCTGTCAGTTTGACAGCCGGCTCAGTCAGAGAACGGGAGAATCATCTGAGTGTGGGGGCGGCAGAATGCCGCTGACGGGGAGTCTCGACTCTCCTCCTTGGACTGCCGCATCAGGCGGCCCGATGGCGCCCCCTGACAGCTGCACCCGGGGCAAATGCCCTGGCTGCCCCCCCCTGGATACGCCCCTGCACCCAACCACTAACCATGAGTGGGGAAAAAGGTTTGGAGTTATCATTCATATTCTTTGAAAAAAAAGACCAAGAAAGCAAAAATTCTGCCAGGGTATGTAAACTTTTGAGCACAACTATACAATGGGGAAAAAATGTATTTATTCAGCCACCAATTCTGCAACTTCTCCCACTTAAAAAGATGAGAGGCCTGTAATTGACATCACAGGTAGACCACAACTATGAGAGTCAAAATGAGAAAACAAATACAGAAAATCACCTTGTCTGATTTGGCAAGATTTATTTTTCAAATTATGGTGGAAAATAAGTATTTGGTTACCTAAAAAACATGCAGGATTTCTGGCTCTCACAGACCTGTAACTTATATGTAACATAGTAACAAAGTAACATAGTTATTAATAGAGTTGAGCGACTTTTGGTTTTTTAGGGTCGCGTTTCGTTTCGTGAAACCCGACTTTTCCAAAAGTCGGGTAGAGCAAGATCGTCCGATTATAGGGAAAAGTCGGGGTCGTCCCGAAACACGAAACCCAATGTAAGTCAATGGGGAATAAAAGTCGGCAGTGAGAGGAGGACAGGAAACACACCTACAGTGCCCATTTGAATGCCAAAAGCATCAATTCTTCTTTCTTAAGCTTTTCAACCTTAATTAACTTCATAATACAAGTTACGCACTGAAAAATGGGGGTTATTTGGCTACAAACTGTGGGGGGGGAGGGCTGGCTCCAGGTTTTCATGTGCCCTGGGCGAAAGAGCGCCCCTTTAACACATACCACAACTCATCATGCTCCGATACGGCAGAGAAATAGCGGTATAGTCCAATGAAAAATACCTCACTTTTTACATCTCATTACGAGGCCCATCTATTTCTCCATACAGAATCATTGGTCCCATATAATGTTTGAAACAGTATATGATGAGCTCCACATAATGCTACAGTATATGTTGGTCCCCATGGATGAAGCTCCACTGTCTTATGGGCCCACATAATGCTCCAAACATAATGGGCCCCATTTCTAATGCTCTAGTGTATAATGGGCCCTGTAAATGCTGCTCCAGTGTCTGATGTCCACCTTTGGAATGTTCCAGTGTATGGTGGGCCCCATCTATCATTCTCCAGAGTATAGTGCTCCCCAAAAATTGCCGTCCCAACATTGAAAACAATCAAATAAGTCTCCTCGCTAGGGAATCCCTGTACTTGTCTGGACAGGTGCTGTAGCTTGCTTAACAGCTCGCCAGCCGTTCTCACGCCCAGTATGGATTACACGTGATTGCACAAAGGTGAGAAAGGGTATCGTATCCCCAGATAACATGTATGGATAGCGTACACATTCAAAATATATGTCTCAGGAGGCAGGCTCAGACGGTGTTAGGCCCAGTATGGATTGCACGTGATTGCACAAAGGTTAGAAAGGGTACCGTATCACCGGATAACATGTATGGATAGCGTACACATTCAAAATATATGTCTATACAGCATGAGGCAGGCTCAGACGGTGTTAGGCCCAGTATGGATTGCACGTGATTGCACAAAGGTTAGAAAGGGTACCGTATCCCCAGATAACATGAATGGATAGCGTACACATTCAAAATATATGTCTCAGGAGGCAGGCTCAGACGGTGTTAGGCCCAGTATGGATTGCACGTGATTGCACAAAGATTAGAAAGGGTACCGTATCCCCGGATAACATGTATGGATAGCGTACACATTCAAAATATATGTCTATACAGCATGAGGCAGGCTCAGACGGTGTTAGGCCCAGTATGGATTGCACGTGATTGCACAAAGGTTAGAAAGGGTACCGTATCCCTGGATAACATGTATGGATAGCGTACACATTCAAAATATATGTCTCAGGAGGCAGGCTCAGATGGTGTTAGGCCCAGTATGGATTGCACGTGATTGCACAAAGGTTAGAAAGGGTACCGTATCACCGGATAACATGTATGGATAGCGTACACATTCAAAATATATGTCTATACAGCATGAGGCAGGCTCAGACGGTGTTAGGCCCAGTATGGATTGCACGTGATTGCACGTGATTGCACAAAGGTTAGAAAGGGTACCGTATCCCCAGATAACATGTATGGATAGCGTACACATTCAAAATATATGTCTCAGGAGGCAGGCTCAGACGGTGTTAGGCCCAGTATGGATTGCACGTGATTGCACAAAGGTTAGAAAGGGTACCGTATCCCCGGATAACATGTATGGATAGCGTACACATTCAAAATATATGTCTATACAGCATGAGGCAGGCTCAGACGGTGTTAGGCCCAGTATGGATTGCACGTGATTGCACAAAGGTTAGAAAGGGTACCGTATCCCTGGATAACATGTATGGATAGCGTACACATTCAAAATATATGTCTCAGGAGGCAGGCTCAGACGGTGTTAGGCCCAGTATGGATTGCACGTGATTGCACAAAGGTTAGAAAGGGTACCGTATCACCGGATAACATGTATGGATAGCGTACAAATTTAAAATATATGTCTATACAGCATGAGGCAGGCTCAAACGGTGTTAGGCCCAGTATGGATTGCACGTGATTGCACAAAGGTTAGAAAGGGTACCGTATCCCAGGATAACATGTATGGATAGCGTACACATTCAAAATATATGTCTCAGGAGGCAGGCTCAGACGGTGTTAGGCCCAGTATGGATTGCACGTGATTGCACAAAGGTTAGAAAGGGTACCGTATCCCTGGATAACATGTATGGATAGCGTACACATTCAAAATATATGTCTCAGGAGGCAGGCTCAGACGGTGTTAGGCCTAGTATGGATTGCACGTGATTGCACAAAGGTTAGAAAGGGTACCGTATCACCGGATAACATGTATGGATAGCGTACACATTCAAAATATATGTCTATACAGCATGAGGCAGGCTCAGACGGTGTTAGGCCCAGTATGGATTGCACGTGATTGCACAAAGGTTAGAAAGGGTACCGTATCCCAGGATAACATGTATGGATAGCGTACACATTCAAAATATATGTCTCAGGAGGCAGGCTAAGACGGTGTTAGGCCCAGTATGGATTGCACGTGATTGCACAAAGGTTTGAAAGGGTACCGTATCCCTGGATAACATGTATGGATAGCGTACACATTCAAAATATATGTCTCAGGAGGCAGGCTCAGACGGTGTTAGGCCCAGTATGGATTGCACGTGATTGCACAAAGGTTAGAAAGGGTACCGTATCACCGGATAACATGTATGGATAGCGTACACATTCAAAATATATGTCTATACAGCATGAGGCAGGCTCAGACGGTGTTAGGCCCAGTATGGATTGCACGTGATTGCACAAAGGTTAGAAAGGGTACCGTATCCCCAGGCAACATATATGGATAGCGTACACATTCAAAATATATGTCTCAGGAGGCAGGCTCAGACGGTGTTAGGCCCAGTATGGATTGCACGTGATTGCACAAAGGTTAGAAAAGGTACCGTATCCCCGGATAACATGTATGGATAGCGTACACATTCAAAATATATGTCTATACAGCATGAGGCAGGCTCAGACGGTGTTAGGCCCAGTATAGATTGCACGTGATTGCACAAAGGTTAGAAAGGGTACCGTATCACCGGATAACATGTATGGATAGCGTACACATTCAAAATATATGTCTCAGGAGGCAGGCTCAGACGGTGTTAGGCCCAGTATGGATTGCACGTGATTGCACAAAGGTTAGAAAGGGTACCGTATCCCTGGATAACATGTATGGATAGCGTACACATTCAAAATATATGTCTCAGGAGGCAGGCTCAGACGGTGTTAGGCCCAGTATGGATTGCACGTGATTGCACAAAGGTTAGAAAGGGTACCGTATCACCGGATAACATGTATGGATAGCGTACACATTCAAAATATATGTCTATACAGCATGAGGCAGGCTCAAACGGTGTTAGGCCCAGTATGGATTGCACGTGATTGCACAAAGGTTAGAAAGGGTACCGTATCCCAGGATAACATGTATGGATAGCATACACATTCAAAATATATGTCTCAGGAGGCAGGCTCAGACGGTGTTAGGCCCAGTATGGATTGCACGTGATTGCACAAAGGTTAGAAAGGGTACCGTATCCCTGGATAACATGTATGGATAGCGTACACATTCAAAATATATGTCTCAGGAGGCAGGCTCAGACGGTGTTAGGCCCAGTATGGATTGCACGTGATTGCACAAAGGTTAGAAAGGGTACCGTATCACCGGATAACATGTATGGATAGCGTACACATTCAAAATATATGTCTATACAGCATGAGGCAGGCTCAAACGGTGTTAGGCCCAGTATGGATTGCACGTGATTGCACAAAGGTTAGAAAGGGTACCGTATCCCAGGATAACATGTATGGATAGCATACACATTCAAAATATATGTCTCAGGAGGCAGGCTCAGACGGTGTTAGGCCCAGTATGGATTGCACGTGATTGCACAAAGGTTAGAAAGGGTACCGTATCACCGGATAACATGTATGGATAGCGTACACATTCAAAATATATGTCTATACAGCATGAGGCAGGCTCAGACGGTGTTAGGCCCAGTATGGATTGCACGTGATTGCACAAAGGTTAGAAAGGGTACCGTATCCCCGGATAACATGTATGGATAGCGTACACATTCAAAATATATGTCTATACAGCATGAGGCAGGCTCAGACGGTGTTAGGCCCAGTATGGATTGCACGTGATTGCACAAAGGTTAGAAAGGGTACCGTATCCCTGGATAACATGTATGGATAGCGTACACATTCAAAATATATGTCTATACATCAGGAGGCAGGCTCAGACGGTGTCAGGCACAGTATGGATTTGACGGCCCAGATTACACAGCGGAGGAGCAGGGAGAGGTAAAGATTGCAAATGCTGGGGCCCTGCCCAAGCAAGGGGGGCCCACTCGTGGGCGTCGGTACTGGCACTGGGCCCCTCATAGTACAGCAGTGTGTCTGACGGCAGGTGTGCACCACCACCGTCAGAGACACTTGATTGCACTATGAGGGACCCTGTGCCAGTGCCCGCGCCCAAGAGTCGGCCTACCCACTTGTCCAGGGCAACGGCACTCGCACGGTGTCGTGCGTTAGGTGGTGACCCCGGCCATGGGGGGGAGGCAGCACAGTTAGGGAGTTTTAGAAAGTGGCATATGTTGATGTTGGACATTCAGCTGATGCAAAAGGCGAAATAGGTGAAGTACCAGGAAGAGGTGGACCAAAGCAAGCCATTTTTCTGTCACCCTATGTGTCATCAGGGGAAGGTGGGACAAAATCCTTGGAAACCCATGCGTGGTTCATTTTAATGAAGGTTAGATCATCCACATTTTGGGTTGACAGACGGGTCCTTTTGTCTGTCAGGATTGATCCAGCTGCACTGAAGACTCTTTCCGATAGCACACTTGCAGCTGGGCAAGCGAGCTCCTGTAAGGCATATTGGGCCAATTCAGGCCAGGTGTCCAGTTTAGCGGCCCAATAGTCAAAGGGGAATGACCTGTGTGGGAGAACATCGATATGGGAGGAAAAGTAGTTTGTAACCATAGTTGACAACTGCTGTCTCCTGTCACTTTCCATCGATGCAGTATTACCAGTTGTGTGAGCGGTATTTGAAAAATCAGTCCACAACATTGTCATGAAACCCCTGTCTCCAACGCCACTTCTGCTGTGTGCACCACGAACACCTCTGCCAAGCTGCCCCTGGCCCGTACGGCTCGTGTGAGAACCATCACCGCTGCTGTGTGCTGGGAGTGCCTCAAGCAACCGATTTACCAGAGTTGCTTGTTTATTAGCCAATATTAGGTCAAGGTTCTCCTGTGGCATGATGTTTTGTAATTTGCCTTTATAGCGTGGATCCAGGATGCTGGCCAACCAGTAGTCGTCATCGTTCATCATTTTGGCAATGCGGGGGTCCATTTTTAGGATCCGCAAGGCATAATCTGACATGTGGGCCAATGTTCCCGGTGTCAATGATGTACTGCGAGTGCTGGGTGGAGGAGCACTTTCTGGCAAATCCACATCCCTCCAGTCATGCACAAACCCTGTACCAGACCTTGCCACGCCAACATTTTCACTTGCCCCACGAGATGCATCCTCCTCCCCTAAGTAATCATCCCCATCATCATCCTCCTCCTCCTCTTCTAGGATGGGCGAATCCTGAAATATTCGGAATCGCTAGGCTGTAACGAGTCCGACTTGGAAACTCGCTATTCGTTGCAAGTCTAGCGAGTCCAATGTTAATGAATGGGGATGCGAGTTTTGCAGCGATTCCTTTGCTGGGGATGCAGAGTTTTTTTTTTTGCAGAGTTTCTTAGCGATTTTGTGTCAGCAGCTGGACACAAAATCGCTAAGAAACTAGGATTGCTTGTATTAAACTGTTAAAAAACTAGCTAGGAGTTCTCTCTCTCTGTTTTGCAGCGATTCCTGTGCTGGGGGATTCCTGTGCTGGGGAGGAGGAGAATGGGGATGTGAGTTTTGCAGCGATTCCTGTGAGAGAGAGAGAGAGAGAGAGAGAGAGAGAACTCCTAGCTAGTTTTTTCACAGTTTAATACAAGCAATCCTAGTTTCTTAGCGATTTTGTGTCCAGCTAGGACACACAAAACTAGCTAGGAGTTCTCTCTCTCTCTCTCTCTCTCTCCTCCAGCACAGGAATCGCTCCTCCCCTCCAGCACAGGAATAGCTGCAAAACTCGCATCCCCATTTTCCTCCTCCCCAGCACAGGAATCCCCCAGCACAGGAATCGCTGCAAAACAGAGAGAGAGAACTCCTAGCTAGTTTTTTCACAGTTTAATACAAGCAATCCTAGTTTCTTAGCGATTTTGTGTCCAGCTGCTGACACAAAATCGCTAAGAAACTCTGCAAAAACTAGGATTGCCATTCATTTGCATTGGACTCGTTACTGTGCGAGTAATCGCTTGGAAACTCACAGAGTACCGACTCCTGCGAGTCCCCTACTACTCGCAGAGTAACGAGTCCTAACGAGTAGATTCGCCCATCCCTACTGCACACCTGTCAACTCCATGTCTGCTCTCAAAGTGCCTGGCCGTGCATCCTCCCACAAATGCATTATGGCCTGCCTCTGCTCGCACAGCCGCTCCACCATGTGCAGGGTGGAGTTCCACCTTGTTGCAATGTCGATAATGAGGCGGTGGTTGGGAAGGTGGAGCAATCGCTGCAGCTTCTGCATACGAACGGAGTGTACAGGCGACCGGCGGATGTGCGCGCACAGTCTTCGCACCTTATGGAGCAGGGCTGTTAACTCCGGATAATTTTTGAGGAAGCACTGCACCACCAGGTTCAAGGTGTGAGCCAAGCAAGGTATGTGGCTGAGTTTTGAAAGGGCTATGGCTGCCACAAAATTACGGCCGTTATCACTAACTACCTTGCCTGCCTCAAGATGTACACTGCCCAGCCATGACTCAGTTTGTCGCTTCAAGTACTCGGCCAGCACCTCGGCGGTGTGTCTGTTGCCCAAACACATCATCTGCAACACAGCCTGCTGACGCTTTCCACTAGCTGCTCGATAGGGGGACACATCGTGTGCAACAGTGGCAGCTGCAGATGGAGTGCTCGTACAACTGCGCTCTGTGGACGAGCTTTCGCTTCTGGAGGAGGAGGAGGAGGAGGAGGGTCGAACGCCTACAGCCAACTGTTTCCTATACCGTGGGCTAGGCAGCACTGTCCCACCACCGCTGTCCCCTGTGGACCCTGCATCCACCACATTAACCCAGTGTGCAGTGATGGACACGTAACGGCCCTGGCCATGCCGACTGGACCATGCATCAGTTGTGACTGCTTGAGTGCATGGACAATGCGGTCTTTCACATGATGGTGGAGGGCTGGGATGGCTTTGCGAGAGAAGAAGTGGCGACTGGGTAGGTCATAGCGTGGTACTGCATAGGCCATGAGTTCGCAGAAAGCTGTGCTTTCCACCAACCGAAAGGGCATCATCTCAAACGAGATTAGTTTGGCAATGTGGGCGTTCAAACCCAGTGTACGCGGATGAGAGACTGAGTACTTTCTTGACCTACTCATAGTGTCTGGGAGGGTGAGCTGGACTTGAGAGCTGCATATGGTGGAAGTAGCGGTGGACAGGGCGGACTGAGAGAGGGTTGATGATGGTGATGGAGTTGGTGTTCTTTCTGATGGCCTAGAATCAGTCTTTCATTGATATAACAGTGGGATTCCCTGACTGCTGTGGTCTTGCAACGACACCTCAACATTTGCTGCTGTGCTAACCGGTGGGCTTACAGTGGGGGAAACAATGTAGCGTTGCTGACTACCTTCGTTGTGATCAGTTGCACATGTGGCACTTGAGGTTTGGTGTTGTGTCCACGTTTGCAAGTGCATGCTGGTTAAATGTCTAAGCATGCAACTGGTATTCAAATTTTTCAGATTTTTCCCTCGGCTAAAGGTCTTTGCGCACTTCTTACAGATAACCTTGGCCTGATCATGAGGATTTTGTTCAAAAAAGTGCCACACTGCACTCTTCCTACTTTGGCAGACATTTTGCGGCCTAGCACGCTGTGATCTTTTGACCCTCTGGACAAGCTGTCCAGCAACTCTTTTGATGTTTGGAACCTGTCTTTGGAGTGCTCCGGGCCTGCCAGATAACAGCTGTTGCGATGTCGATGTCTGCTGTGGATGCTCCTCATCTGAGCTATTGGAAGCAGCACCCTCTTCCCCCAATGGATGCCAATCTGGGTCAACAACTGGGTCATCCATCACCTCCTCTTCTATGTCATGTGCACCTTCCTCTGTGTCACCGTGTATGGTGGTATAGTGTGCGGGAAGGGGCACCTGAGTCTCATCAGGGTCAGAATCTGGCTCTGTACACTGCGAGGACAATGTAGTGCTCTGAGTGAATGTACCAGCAGAATCATCCATCAGTGGCTGTGCATCAGTGCACTCCATGTCAGATTCATCTTGGCCTGGGTAATTCACCATTTCACTTGATAATCCAGGCATGGTATGTGAAAACAGCTCCATGGAGTAATCAGTAGTATGGCCTGCGTCATCCTTCAATCTTGGTTGGGGTGAAGGACACAAGGAAAGGTGTGGTTCATGAACATGAGCCTCCAATGATGACTCAGTGCTTTTACTTTTTACAACTGAAGAAGAGGAGGCAATAGAGCTGGAGGCTGAGTCAGCAATGTAAGACAAAACTTTTTCCTGATGCTCTGGCTTTAAAAGCGGTTTGCCAACTCCTAGAAAACTAAGCGTTCGAGGCCTTATGTAGCCAGACGATGACGCAGGGTCAGCACCTCCTGCATTCGGTCCTATTTTGCTCTTGCCACTACCATCAGATCCACCACCAACACCATCATTACCAGCTGCCAACCCCCGCCCAATTCCACGGCCTCTTCCACCAGCCTTCCTCATTTTTGGTAGAAATGTAGACAAAATCCAACAAACTATATAGTAATGTAAAACAAGGTACAAGGTGTCTATAGGACAGGGGAGATTTTGAATATCTGCACACACTTTTGGACAGTGGACACTTTTGGATTGTGTGAGGCCCACTGATATCTGAGCGCTATGTGACAGGCTCGATGGCACTGCTGTGACAAAAGTGACTAGAGGATAAGGGAGATTTTGAATATCTGCACATACTTTTGGACAGTGGACACTTTTGGATTGTGTGAGGCCCACTGTTATCTCAGCGCTATGTGACAGGCTCGATGGCACTGCTGTGACAAAAGTGACTAGAGGATAAGGGAGATTTTGAATATCTGCACACACTTTTGGACAGTGGACACTTTTGGATTGTGTGAGGCCCACTGTTATCTCAGCGCTATGTGACAGGCTCGATGGCACTGCTGTGACAAAAGTGACTAGAGGATAAGGGAGATTTTGAATATCTGCACACACTTTTGGACACTGGACACTTTTGGATTGTGTGAGGCCCACTGATATCTCAGCGCTATGTGACAGGCTCGATGGCACTGCTGTGACAAAAGTGACTAGAGGATAAGGGAGATTTTGAATATCTGCACACACTTTTGGACACTGGACACTTTTGGATTGTGTGAGGCCCACTGATATCTGAGCGCTATGTGACAGGCTCGATGGCACTGCTGTGACAAAAGTGACTAGAGGATAAGGGAGATTTTGAATATCTGCACACACTTTTGGACACTGGACACTTTTGGATTGTGTGAGGCCCACTGATATCTCAGCGCTATGTGACAGTCTCGATGGCACTGCTGTGACAAAAGTGACTAGAGGATAAGGGAGATTTTGAATATCTGCACACACCTTTGGACACTGGACACTTTTGGATTGTGTGAGGCCCACTGATATCTCAGCGCTATGTGACAGGCTCGATGGCACTGCTGTGACAAAAGTGACTAGAGGATAAGGGAGATTTTGAATATCTGCACACACTTTTGGACACTGGACACTTTTGGATTGTGTGAGGCCCACTGATATCTGAGCGCTATGTGACAGGCTCGATGGCACTGCTGTGACAAAAGTGACTAGAGGATAAGGGAGATTTTGAATATCTGCACACACTTTTGGACACTGGACACTTTTGGATTGTGTGAGGCCCACTGATATCTCAGCGCTATGTGACAGGCTCGATGGCACTGCTGTGACAAAAGTGACTAGAGGATAAGGGAGATTTTGAATATCTGCACACACTTTTGGACACTGGACACTTTAGGATTGTGTGAGGCCCACTGATATCTGAGCGCTATGTGACAGGCTCGATGGCACTGCTGTGACAAAAGTGACTAGAGGATAAGGGAGATTTTGAATATCTGCACACACTTTTGGACAGTGGACACTTTTGGATTGTGTGAGGCCCACTGTTATCTCAGCGCTATGTGACAGGCTCGATTGCACTGCTGTGACAAAAGTGACTAGAGGATAAGGGAGATTTTGAATATCTGCACACACTTTTGGACACTGGACACTTTTGGATTGTGTGAGGCCCACTGATATCTCAGCGCTATGTGACAGGCTCGATGGCACTGCTGTGACAAAAGTGACTAGAGGATAAGGGAGATTTTGAATATCTGCACACACTTTTGGACACTGGACACTTTTGGATTGTGTGAGGCCCACTGATATCTCAGCGCTATGTGACCGGCTCGATGGCACTACTGTGACAAAAGTGACTAGAGGATAAGGGAGATTTTGAATATCTGCACACACTTTTGGACACTGGACACTTTTGGATTGTGTGAGGCCCACTGATATCTCAGCGCTATGTGACAGGCTCGATGGCACTGCTGTGACCTAAGTGACTAGAGGATAAGTGAGATTTTGAATGTCTGCACACACTTTTGGACACTGGACACTTTTGGATTGTGTGAGGCCCAATGAATATCTGAGCGCTATGTGACAGGCTCGATGGCACAGCTGTGACCTAAGTGACTAGAGGATAAGTGAGATTTTGAATGTCTGCACACACTTTTGGACACTGGACACTTTTGGATTGTGTGAGACCCAATGAATATCTGAGCGCTATGTGACAGGCTCGATGGCACAGCTGTGACCAAAGTGACTAGAGGATAAGGGAGATTGGATTGCTTTTAAAAAAGCAGTTTGCGCAGCAGTGGGTAAACAGCAATGCCAGCCTGTCAGGAAGCCTTAAAAGGCAGCCCAACAACCAACACCACTGATACACCACTGTATAGCCTCCCCTTGCACTGCACACACAGTGACTGGTGTGTTGTGCAGGCCAAATTGCTATCAGCAGCAGAAGCAGTTTTTTTTTCTTCTCAGCAGGACAAAAAAAAAAAATTGGGATTGCTTAAGCAGTTTGAGGCCCAATGAATATCTGAGCGCTATGTGACAGGCTCGATGGCGCAGCTGTGACCAAAGTGACTAGAGGATAAGGGAGATTGGATTGCTTTTAAAAAAGCAGTTTGCAGAGCAGTGGGTAAACAGCAATGCCAGCCTGTAAGGAAGCCTTAGAAGGCAGCCCAACAACCAACACCACTGATACACCACTATATAGCCTCCCCTTGCACTGCACACACAGTGACTGGTGTGTTGTGCAGGCCAAATCGCTAGCAGCAGAAGCAGTTTTTTTGTCTTCTTCCCTGCCTAACGCTCTCCCTACAGAATCAGCAGCAACCTCTCCCTATGCTAAGATCGGCAGAAGTAAGATGGCGGTCGTCGTGCATGCCCTTTTATACCCCCTGTGACGCCCACCAAAGCAAACCAATCACTTGCATGCCCTTCTGAAAGATGGTGGTGACCCGTGCCTATGTCATCACGTTGCCCACAGTGTCCGTGGATCCTGATTGGCTGAAAAAGAGCGCAAAACAAACTTTTGAAACGCGACTTTGGCGCGTAAGTCGCCGACCTCGTGGCCGACCTCATCCTAGGGTCGGGTTTCGTTTCATGAAACCCGACTTTGCCAAAAGTCGGCGACTTTTGAATTTTTTCGACCCGTTTCGCTCAACTCTAGTTATTAGGGTTGAAGGAAGACTATAAGTCCATCTAGTTCAACCCATATCCTATCCTAACCTGCCCTAACATGTTGATCCAGAAAAAGGCAAAAAAAAAACAAAAAACATGTGGCAAACTTTAAGCTTCACATTGGGGTAAAAAAATTCCTTCCTGACTCCACATACAACCTTCTTTCATTCTCTATCAAGAACTGGCGGGCTGCTCAGGTCACCCCCACTGTCCAGACTTATAGAAACAAACAGGCCATTAACACCCAGAAACTTATGAAGAACTTGCAGTCTTCATTGGCTCCTATCTCCTCCCTCTCATGTCCTGATTCTGCATTGAAGCATTACAATGAAACACTTCAAAGTGCCCTGGATGAATTTGCACCCCCTATAAATAGAACATCACAACGCAGGCGGCGACAACCCTGGCACACGGTGCAAACACGTTTCCTGCAGCGGTGCTCCAGGTGCGCCGAACGTCTGTGGAGAAAATCCAATCTACACGAAGATTTCATGCATTTTAAGTTTATGCTTAGAACATACAACACTGCCATTCACCTCTCCAAACAAGCCTATTTCAACACCCTCATCACCTCACTGTCCAATAACCCGAAACGTCTCTTTGACACTTTTCATTCTCTACTCAATCCAAGAGTACAGGCTCCAACCACGGAGCTCCGAGCTGACGATCTGGCCAATTACTTCAAAGAAAAAATTGACCAGATTCGACAGGAAATTATCTCCCAATCACCTCATACCATGCACTGTCCTCCCTCCCCCACTGCATCTAGCTCACTCTCTGATTTTGAACCAGTCACAGAAGAAGAAGTAAGCAGGCTCCTTGCGCCTTCTCGCCCAACTACTTGCACCAGTGACCCATTTCCGTCACATCTCCTCCAGTCCCTTTCCCCTGCTGTCACCCCTCACCTAACTAAAATATTTAACCTCTCTCTCTCTTCTGGTAATTTTCCCTCCTCATTTAAGCATGCCATCATACATCCACTACTTAAAAAACCATCCCTCGACCAAAACTGTGCCGCTAACTATAGACCTGTCTCTAATCTTCCCTTCATCTCTAAACTCCTGGAACGCCTGGTCCACTCCCGTCTTATCCGCTATCTCTCAGAAAACTCTGTTCTCGACCCTCTCCAATCCGGTTTCCGCTCTTACACTCCACTGAAACTGCCCTCACTAAAGTCTCCAATGATCTGCTAACAGCTAAATCAAATGGTCATTACTCCATGCTAATTCTCTTGGATCTCTCTGCAGCATTCGACACTGTGGATCATCAGCTCCTCCTCACTATGCTCCGTTCCATTGGCCTCAAGGACACCGTTCTCTCCTGGTTCTCCTCCTATCTCTCCGACCTCTCCTTTACTGTATGTTTTGCCGGTTACTCCTCCTCTCACCTTCCTCTTACTGTTGGGGTCCCCCAAGGATCGGTTCTAGGCCCCCTCCTCTTCTCCTTGTACACTGCCCCTATTGGTCAAACAATCAGTAGATTTGGTTTCCAGTACCATCTCTATGTTGATGACACCCAATTATACGCTTCTTCTCCTGACATCACGCCAGCCTTTCTAGAAAACACCGGCGATTGTCTAAACGCTGTGTCTAATATCATGTCCTCACTATATCTGAAACTGAACCTGTCAAAGACTGAACTCCTTGTGTTTCCTCCCTCTACTAATGTACCTATACCCGACATTGCTATTTCTGTGTGTGGTTCCACTATTACTCCCCAGCAACAGGCCCGCTGTCTTGGGGTCATACTTGATTCCAAGCTTTCCTTTGCCCCCCACATTCGATCACTGGCTCGCTCTTGTCATCTGCACCTCAAAAACATTTCTAGAATTCAACCTTTTCTTACTTTTGACTCTGCAAAAACTCTTACTGTTTCTCTTATTCATTCTCGTCTCGACTATTGTAACTCTCCTCTAATCGGTCTCTGTCTTACCAAACTCTCCCCTCTCCAATCTGTCTTGAATGCTGCAGCCAGGATCATATTCCTCACCAATCGTTACACCGATGCCTCTACCTTGTGCCAGTCATTACACTGGCTACCCATCCACTCCAGAATTCAGTATAAACTTATTACCCTCACCCACAAAGCCCTCCATGGCTCAGCACCACCCTACATCTCCTCCCTTGTTTCAGTATACCACCCTACCCGCGCCCTCCGTTCTGCTGATGACCTGAGGTTAGCATCCTCAATAGTCAGAACCTCCCACTGCCGTCTCCAAGACTTTACACGTGCCACGCCAATTCTTTGGAATGCACTTCCCAGGTCAATACGATTAGTCCCCAATCCCCACAATTTTAAGCGTGCCCTGAAAACGCATTTATTCAGACTGGCCTATCGCCTCAACACATTAACCTAATCTATCCCTGTGTGGCACAGCCAAAAGTTTTACCATAAACAGATTTCCCGCATCATGTTCCCACATGCTTTATGCATCCATTATCCCTCTGTGTCTGTACTGTTACACACTTAACATTATGGCTGGTCCATACAATCAGGGCAACTGTTACCACCCACCTTTTCGTGTCTACCACTTTCCTCATAGACTGTAAGCTTGCGAGCAGGGCCCTCTTTCCTCTTGGTATTTGTTATAATCTACTGTATGTGATTATTGTTATGCTGTAATGTCTATTGTCTGTACAAATCCCCTCTTAAATGTAAAGTGCTGCGGAATATGTCGGCGCTATAAAAATAAAATTTATTATTATTATTACATACGGCAATCAGACTAGCTTCCTGGATCAACGCAATATCAAGGAAACTACATAACCTATATAACTTCTTCATTAAGAGGCTCCTCTGTCCTCCACTCACTACCTGTAATAATAGTACCTGTTTGAACTTGTTATCAGCATAAAAGACACCTATCCAAAACCTCAAACAGTCACACTCCAAACTCCACTATGGTGAAGACCAAAGAGCTGTCGAAGATCACCAGAAACAAAAGTGTAGCCCTGCAGCTGGCTGCGAAGACTTAATCTGCAATAGACAAGCAGCTTGGTGTGATGAAATCAAATGTGGGAGCAATAATAAGAAAATGGAAGACATACAAGACCACTGATAATCTCCCTCGATCTGGGACTCCATGCAAGATCTCACTCCGTGGGGTCAAAATGATCATAAGAACGGTGAACAAAAATGCCAGAACCAGAAGGGGACCTAGTGAATGACCTGCATAGAGCTGGAACAACCTTAACAAAGGCTACCATCAGTAACACACTACACCTCCAGAGACTCAGATCCTGCAGTGCCAGATGTGTCCCCCTGCTTAAGCCAGTAACATGTCCAGACCCATCTGAAGTTTGCTAGAGAGCATTTGGATTATCCATAAGAGTATTGGGAGGTTGTCATATGGTCTGATGAAGCCAAAGTAGAACTGTTTGGTAGAAATAAAACTCATCGTGCTTGGAGGAGACAAAATGCTGAGTTGCATTCAAAGAACACCATATCTACTGTGAAGCATGGTGGTGGAAATATCATCTGTGTACATAAAAGAATGAATGAGACCATGTATCGTAAGATTTAGAGTGCAAACCTCCTTCCATCATCAAGGGCATTGAAGATAAAACGTGGATGGGTCTTTCAGCATGATAATGATCCCAAGCACACCGCCAGGGCAACAAAGGAGTGGCTTCATAAGAAGCATATAGGATATATAACAAAATATTGAGATGAACTTTTGTTAATGACCAAATACTTATTTTCCACCTTAATTAGCAAAATATTTCTTGACAAATCAGACAAGGTGATTTTCTGGATTTGTTTTCTCATTTTGACTCTCATAGTTGTGGTCTACCTATGACGTCAATTACTGGCCTCTCTCACCTTTTTAAGTGGGAGAACTTACACAATTGGTGGCTAACTCACCTTTTTAAGTGCAACTCATCTAGCTGCTACTTGCAGAAGTATTCTGATGACTCTGCAATAGTAGGCCTCATCACAGGAGGAGATGAAAGAGAGTACAGAGATACTAACCAAGTTTTTGAGGAGTGGTGTCAGAGGAACCACCTTAGGATTAATTCCGGGAAGACCAAGGAATTGGTGGTGGACTTTCACAAGGGAAAAAATCCACCAGTAGTGGTGAACATTCAGGGAAATGACATTGAGATAGTCAACACCTATAAGTACCTTGGTGTGATCCTCAATAATAAGCTTGACTGGGCCCATCACTTGGATGCAGTGTACAGGAAGGGCCACAGTAGGCTTTATCTGCTCAGAAGGCTGAGAGCCTTCGGAGTTAGGGGGCACTCCTTGTATCCTTCTTCAACTCTGTTGTGGCATCTGTCATCTTCTTTGGTGTGGCGTGCTGGGGTAGTGGCATATCAACCAGGGACAGGAATAGGCTGGGCAAACTGATTAGAAGGGCCAGCTCTGTCCTGGGATGCCCCCTTGATCCAGTTCAGGAAGTAGGCGACAGGAGGATACTGGCCAAGGTGAGCTACATGGTGCAGAATGATTCCCATCCCATGCATGAGACCGTGACAAAGATGTGCAGTACTGTCAGTGACCGGCTACTTCATCCTAAATGTGAGAGGGAGCGCTATCGAAAGTCCTTCCTTCCTGCTGCAGTTAGGCTGTATAACGAGCACTGTCCAAAACGGGGAACGACCCAAACAGTGAACTGATAGATCCAAAGTTGTGATAGTCCGGTTATATCTTTTTTTCATATATGTACCTACCTACTGTCAATGTAATGCCTTTATGCATCTGTATCTGTTCTTGTTCCTGCCTTGCTGCTGTAATGCTCTGAATTTCCCCATGGTTGGACGATTAAAGGATTATCTTATCTTATCTTATCTTAACTAAATACTTTTTTCCCCACAGTATATTCATTTAAATTAGCTAAGTTTTCCCTCACCATCTCTCTGTTTATAGATAGTGTAGATTATTGTATTCATTTAATAGCACAGTGAAGATCAGTTGATGTTACATTTGCTTTCTTAGAGAACACAAATGCAAAATATGAACTTAAAAGTTCAGCCTTCTAAACATAATTTTTGACAACTTCACCCTTTTCATTCTGTAAAAATCCTGTATCACCTTTGACTTTTCTTTTGCTTTTGACATACCCCCCAAATAACTTTATATTGATTTTGGTCTCCTTTGCAAGCTTCACTTCTTTACTGGCTTTAGCTTTTCTAACGCTTGCCCTGCATTCCCTGCATTATATTCTTCTTCATATTCTCCCCTTTCCATTTGATATACATTTATTTTTTCTTTTCAGCAAGTGTTTAAGTTCTGTGTTCATCCATCTTAATCCCCTAAAATGCTTACAATTCTTCATTCTTTTCAGGATTGTTACTGAATTGTTTTGGGATTGTTATACAGACAACTGCTGAATTACTTCCAAGTTTCTGCTGCAACAGAAGAAAACCACTAGGGGTTAATGCCTGCTGATTAGTGATGGGCGAGCTCTAAAATGCTCGGGTTGAGCAAATTGGAATACTTGGGTACTCGGATAGAACAGCGAGCCCAATGTAAGTCAATGGGAGACCCGAGCATTTTTACCGTGATCCCCCCGGGGATCCTTGTAAGGTCTAAAAACATCTGAAAATGGTGGAAACACTGATCAATTGACACAGGGACATCATGACGATTGCCCCTGGAAGCATTCCTGACTTCTAGTTGACAGCTTTAAACAATGTTGTCAGAGTTTCATGCCATTTTTACTGGTGCACAAAAAAACATACCAAAACGAAACCAAAACTGATTTTGCTGGGAAAAATGTAAAGTATTCTGTCCTCATACACATTAGCAGGGTGTGCAATGAGACATGTAGCTAAAACCCCTGTCTTCTTTAAGAAAAGAGACTGTAAAATTGTAACCTTCTTTTATTGATTGCAGATGTGACAGGAAAGGGTGAAACTATAGAATGCAATAACAGGAGCATTTCAGAATATATACAGTGAGGCAAAAAAGTATTTAGTCAGTCAGCAATAGTGCAAGTTCCACCACTTAAAAAGACGAGAGGCGTCTGTAATTTACATCATAGGTAGACCTCAACTATGGGAGACAAACTGAGAAAAAAAAATCCAGAAAATCACATTGTCTGTTTTTTTTTCATTTTATTTGCATATTATGGTGGAAAATAAGTATTTGGTCAGAAACAAAATTTCATCTCAATACTTTGTGATATATCCTTTGTTGGCAATGACAGAGGTCAAACGTTTTCTGTAAGTCTTCACAAGGTTGCCACACACTGTTGTTGGTATGTTGGCCCATTCCTCCATGCAGATCTCCTCTAGAGCAGTGATGTTTTTGGCTTTTCGCTTGGCAACACGGACTTTCAACTCCCTCCAAAGGTTTTCTATAGGGTTGAGATCTGGAGACTGGCTAGGCCACTCCAGGACCTTGAAATGCTTCTTACGAAGCCACTCCTTCGTTGCCCTGGTGGTGTGCTTTGGATCATTGTCATGTTGAAAGACCCAGCCACGTTTCATCTTCAATGCCCTTGCTGATGGAAGGAGGTTTGCACTCAAAATCTCACGATACATGGCCCCATTAATTCTTTCATGTACCCGGATCAGTCGTCCTGGCCCCTTTGCAGAGAAACAGCCCCAAAGCATGATGTTTCCACCACCATGCTTTACAGTAGGTATGGTGTTTGATGGATGCAACTCAGTATTCTTTTTCCTCCAAACACGACAAGTTGTGTTTCTACCAAACAGTTCCAGTTTGGTTTCATCAGACCATAGGACATTCTCCCAAAACTCCTCTGGATCATCCAAATGCTCTCTAGCAAACTTCAGACGGGCCCGGACATGTACAGGCTTAAGCAGTGGGACACGTCTGGCACTGCAGGATCTGAGTCCATGGTGGCGTAGTGTGTTACTTATGGTAGGCCTTGTTACATTGGTCCCAGCTCTCTGCAGTTCATTCACTAGGTCCCCCCGCGTGGTTCTGGGATTTTTGCTCACCGTTCTTGTGATCATTCTGACCCCACGGGGTGGGATTTTGCGTGGAGCACCAGATCGAGGGAGATTATCAGTGGTCTTGTATGTCTTCCATTTTCTAATTATTGCTCCCACAGTTGATTTCTTCACTCCAAGCTGGTTGGCTATTGCAGATTCAGTCTTCCCAGCCTGGTGCACGGCTACAATTTTGTTTCTGGTGTCCTTTGACAGCTCTTTGGTCTTCACCATAGTGGAGTTTGGAGTCAGACTGTTTGAGGGTGTGCACAGGTGTCTTTTTATACTGATAACAAGTTTAAACAGGTGCCATTACTACAGGTAATGAGTGGAGGAAAGAGGAGACTCTTAAAGAAGAAGTTACAGGTCTGTGAGAGCCAGAAATCTTGATTGCTTGTTTCTGACCAAATACTTATTTTCCACCATAATATGCAAATAAAATGAAAAAAAAACAGACAATGTGATTTTCTGGATTTTTTTTTCTCAGTTTGTCTCCCATAGTTGAGGTCTACCTATGATGTAAATTACAGACGCCTCTCATCTTTTTAAGTGGTGGAACTTGCACTATTGCTGACTGACTAAATACTTTTTTGCCCCACTGTAACTGCACAGAGCATGAAACACAAATAGTCTGCAATACACAGGTAACAAGAGGTAATATACAAACTGATGATTACCTACTTAGTACAACAAACGTATTGATAAACACAGGATTAGAACACCTAGATAGTGCTTACCAACTATGCTTAGAGCAGGCTGTTTAAGGAGCATGAAGAACACGAATGGTGTAGTTTCTCCTAAGACACATGGAGGAATAATGGCTGCTGTTCCCTTCACAGTGTCATAATAAAACCATGATGCAACAGGAACAATCCCACAATGCCCTAGGAACTTCCCACAAGACATTGCAAATTAAACTATAATCTATGCATTAAACAGCCAGAAGGTGGTGCTGTTACCTTACAATATGAAATATATGAAGGATTAATACACACAAAAATACAATGTCGGTAATAATCGGAGACATAAAATAAATGACTAGACTTTCTAGACAGCAATTATATGGCTGGACAGAACACTCCCCGCTTGACGTCAGCCGACGTCACTATTGTGTTTATTGGACGAGAACAGCAGAACGAGTTCCCCTACTGGCCTGAGGAACAATTTGGTCTCGCCTTGTTTTCTTATTTTTACTTACACCTTATGCACTATTCCATCCTTACTTGGGAATGTTTGGGTAATGAGACCTAATGGCCATTCATTTCTCCGTGACGGACAGTCTTTCATTAGTACTATATCGCCAGGCTGGAGGTTAGGCCTGCTGGTTTGCCACTTTCTCCTCTGTTGCAGAGTAGGCAGGTACTGTTTTTTCCACTTGTCCCAAAAGGCATTGGAGAGACTCTGTACTTGTCTCCATCGACTCCTGTAATGGTCTTTAACATTAAATTCTCCAGGTAGAGAGCAATTAGGGTCGGTGTTCTGCATAAGCAGCAGGGCTGGGGTGAGAACAGTTGGGTCATCAGGATCACTGGAAATTGGAGTCAACGGTCTGGCGTTTATGATGGCTGACACTTCGGCCATGAATGTTGTCAAGCTTTCGTGTGTCAGTCTTGCAGATCCTTCCTGTAAGAAGATTGAATCGAGGACTCTCCTTGCGACACCTATCAATCTTTCCCATACACCTCCCATGTGTGAAGAATGTGCTGGGTTAAAAGTCCAAGTACACCCAAGTAAACTTAGGTATTTTTCTACGTCCTTCATATCCAAGTTGGAAGAGAGTTGCAGTTCTCTTGCTGCTCCGACAAAGTTCGTGCCTCGGTCTGAACGAATATGCTTGACAGGTCCTCTGACTGCAATGAAACGCCGGAGAGCATTTATGCAGCATGAAGTGTCCATAGATTCAACTACCTCTATGTGGACGGCTCTAATGGATAGACAAGTGAAAATAATCACCCATCGTTTCCCATTTGCGTGGCCTCCTCTGGTTTGTCGGACAACCACAGACCAAAGACCCAACACATCTAGACCGATGTTGGTGAAAGGTGGATCTGTGCTAAATCGGTCATATGGAAGATCTGCTAGCTTCTAAATCTGTGACATACCGCAAAGTTTCTTGCAAGTAACACAGTTAAAGATGAATCTGCACACACATCTCTTAGCTCCAACTATCCACAGACCAGATGTTCTTAAGGCTCCCTCTGTGAACATACGACCTTGGTGTTTTGTCCGCTCGTGATAATGATGAACAAGCAGAGTAGCTATGTGATGTTGTTCAGGAACTATCATGGGATGTTTCTCTGCAGAACCTATTTTTGCCTCTTTAAGGCGTCCTCCTATTCTTAAGAGACCGTCTCCATCCATGACTGGGTCGAGTTTCCTCAGAACACTATCTCTTGCTATTGGTCTTTGATTGATTGCACAGTCGATTTCTTTGGCGTAGTTTTCCCGTTGTACAGCTCGGATAATTATATTCTTTGACTGCTCTAGATCGAGAGCTGTGTGGACATGTTTACAATGATGCCAACCTGTGCAGCTTTCCTTTTTTGTTGGTGAGGTTGTCTTGTATGACTGAGCTATGTGGGTCAGGCAGGCAATGGCACGAACAAGCAAATTCCAAGTAGAGAACCTACTGAATCGCTGGGATCCCAGGTGGCGCTTCAAAGTTTCCGTATGGAACGCAGACAATTGAGGGCAAATTTCAACGTCAGCATGTGGATTTACTAGTTCAAACAATGCCGCTTCTGTCATGTTGGGCATGCTCATTGGCCCGACATGGGGGCTTAGTCTCTTGAGAATCTCGCTGCTGAGCAGCATGTACTGCCATAGCTGTGCCAGAGGTGGCAGCAGCAAGCAAACCCACGGAGCTGGTCTGGGGAGAGTGCCTGGACCGATGAGTTTGCTGAGCAATCTCCTCTGCAGCTGGAGAGGAATGAGAGACCGCTGGAAGTAAGGCTCGGGATTCTCCCTGTGCAGCAACAGAAATCTGATGCTTAACACCCTGTAGCTGACCTTGCCACGCCAACATTTTCTCTTGCCCCCTGAGAAGCATCCTCCTCCCCTAAATAATCATCCCCATCATCCTCCTCCTCTTCCTCTTCTTCCCCCAGCTCGTCCAGGAGAGTTCCCTGAGCAGACAATGACTGACTGTCATCAAGGCTTCCCTCCTCCTCTTCCTCCTCGGCTGCAGATACCTGCTCCTTAATGTGCGTCAAAGTTTGCATGAGCAGACGCATAAGTGGGATGCTCATGCTTATGATGGCGTCGTCTGCGCTTACCAGCCATGTGCATTCCTCAAAACACTGAAGGACTTTACAGAGGTCTTTCAGCTTCGACCACTGAACACCAGACAACTCCATATCTGCCTTCAAACTGCCTGCCCGTGTATCCTCCCACAAATGCATTATTTCCTGCCTCTGTTTGCACAGCCTCTGAACCATGTGCAGGGTGGAGTTCCACCTTGTTGCAACGTCGATAATTAGGAGGTGCTTGGGAAGGTGGAGCAATCGCTGCAGCTTCTGCATACGACTGGAGTGTACGGGTGACTGGCAGATGTGCGAGCACAGTCTTCACACCTTATGGAGCAGGGCTATTAACGCTGGATAATTATTGAGGAAGCACTGCACCACCAGGTTCAAGGTGTGAGCCAGGCAAGGTATGTGTCTGAGTTTTGAAAGGGCAACTGAAAACCACTGCAGTGAAGGCCTGGCAGAGCATCAAAAGGAGGAAACACAGCGTCTGGTGATGTTCATGAGTTCAAGACTTCAGGCAGTCATTGCCAAGAAAGGGTTTTGAAACAAGTACTAGAAATGAGCATTTTATTTACAATTATTTAATCTGTCCATTTACTTTTGGTCCCTTTAAAAACAGGGTGGCACATAAGACACAGAAAAAACACACAGTGTGACAAATGTGCATAAATACTCTGCTGTAAAATATATGTAATAGTAAGCAGCAAGTACTAGTAAAAGATGTTAACAAAACCAGGGTATTTTGTTGATACGTTTTTTTTGCAAAAATTTTTTTGTTAACATCTTTTACTAGCACTTGCTGCTTACTATTGCATATATTTTACAGCAGAGTATTTATGCACGTTTGTCATACTGTGTGTTTTTTCTGTGTCTTAGTTCTTGGGTGGTGTGAACAGGGTTCATTTTATGTGCATGTGTCATGTGTTCTGAATCTATTGATTTCTTGCTTATGCAAGCTTTGGGAGATCCCCGCCTCTCTCCTTTGGGACATGCACATAAAAAGCCATTTTGCCCAGCGAGCCCATACCGGGCAGCAACTTTCTCAACCCTGCTCATGAAGGTATTGTTCACATGTTCAGGTTTTGAATATATTAGATAGGACTGCTCCGAGAAGGGTAAACCGTGACGTGGTGGAGTGGCTTAGCGTACATTTTTTTGCAAAAAAACGTATCAACAAAATACCCTGGTTTTGTTAACATCTTTTACTAGCACTTGCTGCTTACTATTACATATATTTTACAGCAGAGTATTTATGCACGTTTGTCATACTGTGTGTTTTTTCTGCATCTTAGTTCTTGGGTGGTGTGATCAGGGTCTTACTGACCTGTTCATTTTCTGTGCATGTGTCATGTGTTCTGAATCTACAGGGTGGCACATGTTAAGGAGCTGAAACTCATAAACCCTTCATCCAATTTTAATGTGGATACCCTCAAATGAATGCTGAAAGTCTGAAATTCAACTGCATCTGAATTGTTTTGTTTAAAATTCATTATGGTAATGTCTAAAACCAATATTAGAAACATGTTGCCTCTGTCCAAATATATATGGACCTAACTGTAGATTACATCTCAATTGAACAGGCTGAAATAGGCAGGTGTATGACCATGCAAAAGGTGTGTATATAGTATTGGGGAGAATTGGAAGCTCCCTAGAGATTTTAGGAGGCTGAACTATTATCTCAGGCCCACTATAGATTACACCTCAATTGAACAGGCTGAAATAGGCAGGTGTTTGACCATGCACAAGGTGTGTATGTATCACCACGGCCGCCAGGGGGTAGCTTGTGCGGCCACTCCAGTACTCACTGTGCTGGAAGCTGTTTCATCACCCATATGCTGTTCACTTTGGGGAACCAATTGACTGCAGACAGAGGCTGGAATCAACTTTAACAACTCAGCTTTATTGTCTTCAGGGCACTGCATGCCCAACACAGCAACAGGACTCCTTATTAGGTAGCAGTAATACATCTTCATCTACAGCAGTTCGTCACTTCTTCCTTCACTTCACTCATATGCAACACACAGGCAAGCTGACACGTCACACGGAGCATGATGAACACGGAACACTTCCCTTCTTTCCGAGCCCGACTTTAGCCCACGAAGGTACCCGACTTATCTGTTACAGCTCACTCCCTAAAGGCACTGTTGCTCCTGTTCGTATCCTAGTTTCACAGCTCACTGACTCCAGCTGCTACTCCCACAGGGATCCTTCCAATGTAACTCCCTGGCTTGCAATTCTCCAGACACGGGCTGGATTCAATTAGACTGGCTTGGGTGTCACTTCAGTGTCTCCTTGCTAGCTGACTTGATTGATGAGACTCCTTCTTCTGTCTCACTAGCCTTACAGTCCCCAGTCTCTGACTGCAAGGCCTACAGCACCACAACGTGCTGGCTACTGCTGTAGGCACTCAGCTGCTGCTCTTCACTCCTGTCCTGTGCTGTCGCTACCCCCGGGTAGACTGACTCTGGAGGGAAACTATCTTTCTTTTCTCCTGTCTAGCCACTCCTCTCAGTTAACCTCTCAAACGTCTTCTTACCAGGTGACCTCAGTGCCCCCATCTAGTGGCCCTTTTCTAATACTACACCTATCTTACTAATGTTGTGTGAACACAAACACACACACACACAACATGCATACAACACACAAGACATATATACTTTATACAGACATGTAAGGAACACAGTTAAGATGCAATAACAATATTTACAGGGCGATGCCCTCACTTCCTTACATTCCCCCTTCCTGAAATCATTGCCGTCCTCGGCAATGCGGGGGTGTACCCAAAACAGAATTCACATTTAAACTGTTCATCTTGTATACTTCTACATGTTGCTAAAGTTCCAATTTTTTTTTTAAATTTTCAAAAATTTTCAGAATTTTTCCAAACATATAAAATTCTTACTCAAAAAAACCTGTAAATACAGTACATTCTACCATTAAGCATAAACTACCTTTCGTTTTATACTAGACTATAAATATATCTCTATATCAAAACTTTTTTTTTCATTTTTTTTTCAAATTTTTTTTAAACACAGTTTTACCATCACATATAAATATATACTCTTATTACTTCTACAAAAGTATATCACACAAGAAAAACAATAATGTCCATATATAAGACTTCTTCAGAGGAAAGCACAAGTGTCCTTTTCTTTTCTCCCCCTTCCTGTGAGGAGAGCATTTCTAGTGTCCAAATTTCCTTTGAAAAAAAAACAGTAATGTCCACATGCAAAAACTTCACAGGAAAAGATGCCTCCCCCCCTTCCTGTGAGGGGAGCACCGCATATATCTAACAAGTCATTTTAGCACTACTTAATGAGGTACACCTCCCTTTCTGGTGTACAATACAGTCCAATGCTTATGTGTGGGCTGCCTGGTAATAAAACGCAGTCTGTTGCTGCAGCCGCGCTTGGTCCAAAAGTCCATGGACCTATGGCCCCGCAAAAGGCAAGTCCTACAATCCAGTAGAAGGGCCATAACAACATCTGTATACAAGAGAATGTTCTCTATAGGCTGTATTGATCTCCAAACTTGAGAGTGTATCAGTGCTCTTTTAGGAAAAAAAACAATAAAAGGGGAAAAACATTTTCACAAAATGAAGGTACTGTAGACCTTCATAAGCTCTCATCTGAAGAGCATTGCAGAGTTCAGTTACCCTGAGGGGACGCAGAACAGTCCCAAATGGTGCAACAGGCACTTAAAGGGTTAAGCAAAGTCAGTTCAGCAGTGCGCATTCTGTGCAATTTTTCTACTTAAAGCCTGGGTGCGGGCTGAAGGGGACTCTGCAGCCGCAGAATCTCCATACTAAGGGGAAAAAATCAAGGGCAGAGGGGTCCTCAGTTGCCTCTGCACTCGGATCTACATCAGCTCAAGGGATACAGTGGTTTCAGGGGACGCCTGGCTGAAGCGCTGCTGCTCAGGGGGCTTTGGGGGACGCCTGGTGGGAGCACGGGTGCACGGTGGCGCAGACCTTGGGCTGCATGTCCCTGCAGTGGGACAGCATTGGGGCAGCGTGGTCCACCACTGGTTGAGGCTGAGTAGCACTCACCTCCTTTATTTGCACAGCTCCACTCCATCCGGCTCTCAGCTCCTCCTCACAGACATCAGCAGCGTTTTCTGACATGGCAGCGGCGTCCGTCAGCTCATGGTCACTGTCGGTACTGGTTTCCAGGGTGCACACGTGTAGTTGCTCCAAGCTCCAGGTGACATGTCTGGACTCTTCCTCCCATCTCCAGCGCCACTCTGTGGGTCCGATGCTCCTGCAGCTGCACTGACATGTCTCTGTCAACTTCCCACGTCCTACTGAGGCCAGACAGCTGCACTCAGCACATTCTGCTGGGCCACTCCCGTTCCAGGGTGGAGCTCTGTCCGGCCTCTCCACCCACTTCTCAGCATTCAGGGGGAAAGGGTGCTGCACATACCACTCCTTTCAGGGGCGGACCAGACATTGCTGACAGCTCACATTTGGCTCCATCCAGACGCTGTCACGCCCCACGAAGTGCAGCTTGTTGACAAGAACAGTCCATTTTGGCGCCAGAATTCTCCATCTTGCTGGCAGCCATCTTAGGTTTCACAGGAATACTTTGCAGATCTTCTCCTTTAGTCACAATCGTTTTTTTGGTCCATTTTTCAGCATTTTTTTAGTCACATTCAGTATTTTAATCATCTTCACTTGCCCATCACTGCACTCTTCAACTTGCATCTTACAGAGCGCTGCAGTCACTATCAGACTGTCTCTTTTCTTCACCTCTGCTGCGGTCTCGCTGCCATTTTGGGCAGCGAAATCCTGCCGACTACGCCAAATGTAACACCGTGGCCGCCGGGGGGTAGCTTGTGCGGCCACTCCAGTACGCACTGTGCTGGAAGCTGTTTCATCACCCATATGCTGTTCACTTTGGGGAACCAATTGACTGCAGACAGAGGCTGGAATCAACTTTAACAACTCAACTTTATTGTCTTCAGGGCACAGCATGCCCAACAGAGCAACAGGACTCCTTATTAGGTACTATAGCAGTAATACATCTTCATCTACAGCAGTACGTCACTTCTTCCTTCACTTCACTCATATGCACCACACAGGCAAGCTGACATGTCACACGGAGCACAATGAACACGGAAAACTTCCCTTCTTTCAGAGCCCGACTTTAGCCCACGAAGGTACCCGACTTATCCGTTACAGCTCAACCCCTAAAGGCACTGTTGCTCCTGTTCGCATCCTAGTTTCACAGCTCACTGACTCCAGCTGCTACTCCCACAGGGATCCTTCCAATGTAACTCCCTGGCTTGCAATTCTCCAGACACGGGCTGGATTCAATTAGACTGGCTTGGGTGTCACTTCAGCGTCTCCTTGCTAGCTGACTTGATCGACGAGACTCCTTCTTCTGTCTCACTAGCCTTACAGTCCCCAGTCTCTGACTGCAAGGCCTACAGCACCACAACGTGCTGGCTACTGCTGTAGGCACTCAGCTGCTGCTCTTCACTCCTGTCCTGTGCTGTCGTTACCCCCGGGTAGACTGACTCTGGAGGGAAACTCTCTTTCTTTTCTCCTGTCTAGCCACTCCTCTAAGTTAACCTCTCAGACTTCTACTTACCAGTTGAGCTCAGTGCCCCCATCTAGTGGCCCTTTTCTAATACTACACCTAACTATCTTACTAATGTTGTGTGAACACACACACACACACACAACATGCATACAACACACAAGACATATATACTTTATACAGACATGTAAGGAACATAGTTAAGATGCAATAACAATATTTACAGGGCAATGCCCTCACCTCCTTGCATGTATATAGTATTGGGGAGAATTGGAAGCTCCCTAGAGATTTTAGGAGGCTGAACTATTATCTCAGGCCCACTATAGATTACACCTCAATTGAACAGGCTGAAATAGGCAGGTGTATTACAAAGTACAAGGTGTGTATATAGTATTGGGGAGAACTGGAAGTTCCCTAGAGATTTTAGGAGGCTGACAATGATGCTCTCAGTCCAAGTATGGCAGCAGGCTGCCAAATAAGCAGGACTGCTGCACACAAAAGTGTGGAAAAATGAACGCTTGGTAACTGTGCAGAAAAGAGGAAGAAAAGTATTTTTGCTTTTAAAAAAGCAGTTTGCACAGCAGTGTGCAAACAGCAATGCAGCTATCAGGGTGCCTTATAAGGCAGCCTAATAACCAACAGAGCTGATGCACAAAAATATAGCCTCCCCTGTCACTGCACACAAACTGTTGTGTTGTACAGTGGAAATCACTAACAGCAGAAGCAGTTTTTTGTTCTTCTTCCCTGCCTAATGCTCTCCCTTATTCATAATCAGCAGCTGCAACCTCTCCCTAATGCTAATATTGGCAGAAGTAAAATGGCGGTCGGCGTGCATGCCCTTTATAGCCCCTGTGATGCCACACAAAGCCAGCCAATCACTTGCATGCCCTTCTCAAAGATGGTGGTGACCGATGCCCATGTCATCGCGTTGCCCACAGTGTGCATCCTCCATCATTGGCAGAAAAAGGGCGCTGGAAGCATCATTTGAAACGCGACTTTGGCGCTCTTGTCGCCAACCTCATGTCCGACCTCACGCTATGGTCGGGTTTTGTTTCATGAAACCAGACTTTAGCGAAAGTCGGCGACTTATGAATTTGACCGACCCATTTCGCTCAACTCTTGTGGTCAATAGTAAAGATGGCCTATGATTTAGTCCTTCCAATGACCTTACAAAAGACCAGAGTACATTAATTACATGTGGAATAATGGTGATTTTGGCAACTACTAAGGAAAGATTTCTTTACAGTTAAAGTAGTAGGACTATGAAATGCATGTCTGCCCTTGTTCAGCTCAGACCACACTGGCCAACCTTATGTTTTATCACAAAAGCAGGGGCTTTATACACACAAACTATATTTACAATGGTTTTCTGCAAAGTTTACAAATCTATCAATAATAATATTTTGTCAAAGATAATAACATTTATTGCTTGCCCTTCATTCTAATCCAATAGAAATTCATTGTTCTAATAAGGAGTGATTTACATTTTTACATAATTTTACTCATAAAAAAATACCGTAGTAGTGAAAAAAATAATAATGACAACAAATAATTCTCAACTGCAATTGATAAATCAATCCATCAAAAGAAAACAATTTTGCCATGAAACTTAATCACTAAAGGTCATGTTGAGGAATGAGGAACAGATTAAATTAGCATAGTATTAGATATGGAAAATGATTTCTGTCAAAATCATCTTTACCACAATTATAATATGTTAATTAAGTATTTCATTAAGGACGCTGATTATGGTTCACAGATGAAATCATGCAGAAGAAGACACCTGGAAGGAAGCAGGAGAGCCTGAAGCATCATTCACTCATTCAATACTCTGCACACATTCTCTAACATCTATCTGGAGTTGAATGTAAAAGAATGTGTCTTATGCTCAGCTATTAATAAATCTAATAGTGACTATCCCCATGAAGTCCCATTCCATCCAAAGATACCTTTTTGATTGTTTAGACAATGCCCACATTAAATGAAGATCTGGGTCATTTGTTATTCTCAATTTTCTAATCTGGAATATACTGTGGATTTTAAAGCACTGCTCACATGTGCACAGTAAGATAATGTGAATACTGACCATGGCATAAAATAATAATAAACATGCACCCATGAATCAAAGTCCTAAACCGTTAGGAGGTCTAGGGTCCCATACTGACCACTTCTCATCAGCTAACTTATCACGCAAAAAATGAACACTCTATTGGCGGAAAATTGTAAAACACTTTTTTTAACAGTATATTTATTGCACATGAAAATGGAAACATAAATAAAACTGTAGGAATTTGGAAGCACCATAACCATGCTGACCTACAGAATAAAGTTAGCACTTAACTTGTAAAGCAATGTGAAGAACATAAAATTTAACACCTTCATGACCAGAGGTATTTTTGTCTTTGCGTTTTCGTCTTTTGCTCCCCTTCTTCCCAAAGCCATAACTTTTTTATTTTTAGTTTTAACATATCATGTACTGGAAAACAGGAAAAAAATCCAAGTGCGATGAAATGGCAAAAAAAAGTGCAATTCCACACTTTTTTTTTCTCTTTTTAAATGTTCACCAAAAAAAAATCAAAATTTGTTAAAGAAAATGGTGCCATTTTCCGAGACCTGTAGAGTCTCCATTTTTTATGATCTGGGGCTGGGTGAGGGCTTATTTTTTTGTATGCCGAGCTGACGTTTTTATTGATACCATTTTGATGTAGATACGATCTTTTGAAAGCCATATATTACATTTTATTGCAATGTAGCAGTGACCAAATGAACGTAATTATGGCGTTTTAAATTTTTTTCTTGTAACACCGTTTAGGGATTGGGTTAATTATTTTCTATATTGGTAGATCAGGTGATTCTGAACACAGTGATACCAAATATGTGTACATTTGATTTTTTTATGTTTTATTTTGAATGGGGCGAAAGGGGGGTGATTTGAACTTTTATATACATATATTTTTAAAAAAATATTTTTATAAACTTCTTTTTTACTTTTTCCATGCTTCAATAGTCTCCATGGGAGACTAGAAGCTGTACTACTTCGATTGTCTCTGCTACACACAGGCAATGATCAGATCTCCTGTGTGTAGCAAAAATGCTCACTTGCTATGAGCACCAACAAATGGGTGGCGCTCATAGCAATCCAGTTATGACAACCATAGAGGTCTGCTGGAGACCTCTGGTTGTCATGCTGACCCATCAGTGAACTGCAATCATGTGACGGGGTCACTGATGGGCAGGATTAGTGCCACGCTTCCAGTAAGTGCAAGTTAAATGCCGGTCAGAAATTGACAGCGGCATTTGCCTAGTTAACAGTCATGGGTGGATCATGATTCCACCCATGGCTGTTGCGGGCACATGTCAGCTTTATATATCAGCTGACATGTGCCCGGAAAGGTGCAAGCTTAGCACCGCAGCCTGCACCAAACGGTGGGAGTCTGACATCGGTGTACCATTACACCCGATGTTGCAAAAGGGTTAAATATCAAAATAAAAAGAATCAAGAGTGGAAGAATTGCTGTTGTGTTTACAATCACACCCGCAAAAAAATTACTAGCTTGTCAATAAGTTATATGTACCTCAAAATGATGCCACTGACAAATACAACTCTTCACGAAAAAAAAACAAAAGCACTCATATGGCTACATTACTTATTAAAAAATGTTAACAGATCTGGAAAATATGCTGCAAAGTAAGATTACTTTAAAGAAATGGAGCATCAATTTATTTTTTTTAATACTTATCAAAATGCAATGTAAATGAACAAAAAAGAGAAAAGCATAAACTGTAACATCTGGACGCTGCGGATCGAACGCTGTGGCTGTACGCAGCGTTCAATCTGCAGCCAATTCTGATGTATTACGCCACGTGGAAACATACCTTTAAGGCTGGAGTCACACTGCCGTATTTCTCGTGCGATAATTGCATCACACTGCACGGACTGGTCGGCACCTCTCCTGACCTAAGCATGACAGCGTGATGGATTACTATTGAGCTGTCAAGCTCAGGTCAGGAGAGCTGACAGCCAGTGCGAGTTTTACAATGCGATTCTCGCAGGAGAAATACGGCAGTGTGACTCCAGCCTTAGGGTGTGTGCACACGCTGCGGATTCTGCTGTGGAGTTTTCCACGTGGCTTTGTCTAAATCTGCAGGTAAAACCACAGGTCAAAAGACCTGCAGATTTTCTGCAGATTAGCCTGCAGGTTTCCCCTGCGGTTTGACACCTGCCATGGAGCAGGTGGCAAACCGCAGCGGAATCTGCACAAAGAATTGACATGCTGCGGATTTGAAACCGCAGCAAATCTGAGCAGAAAAATCTGCACCGTGTGTACTGTGGATTTCATTTTCCATTGATTATAATGGTACTGTACACCGCAGCAGAAACTGCTGTGGATCCGCAGGACCAAATCTGCTGGGGATCCGCAGCGTGTGCACACACCCTGAGGCTATATATATCTTCAATTACCAATTTCTCTCTATTTTTAAAAACTTACCTCTGCAATGTCCTGTTTGTCAATAAGAACTGAATTTCTTCAAAGAAAGGGAAATTTTTCTTCTGGGGCGAGGAGCCACTCTTGCTTCAGCTGGTGATGAATTTGTGGAAACTGTTCCTGACCGACCGCCACCTCTGTTTAATATCTTAAACAACCCACTATTATCAATCTCTGTCCATTGTTTAAAAAATATATTAATAGCTAAATAACGTTTACAATTACCAATTTGCACCTGCCTGGAATTTTGGCACACATTCCTTTCGGGATATAGTTCCCGAAAGATTTTCATCCAACAAATGTTCCGAAAGTATTTGTCCTTGTAGGACTCTGCTGCTGGGTCCGAGATAGCTGGAAAATCACGTACCTAGAATGTAGACAATAATGTCATTAGACACAATATTCAAGACCCAAATAATATATAAAAAAAACACGAGTAATATATATATATATATATCACAGAGATATTTCACACAAAATGTGTTATAAGTATAATTTCCCACATGTTTACTTTACATCAGCGCAATTTTGGAACCAAAATGTATTTGGCCCCGTTACATTTAGCGATGCACCAGCGATTCCGACCACGATATGACCCGGTCAGGATTGCTGGTGCATCGCTAAATGGTCGCTAGTGAACTGCCAAACAGGCAGATCTCACTAGCGATGCAGCAGCGGTTGGCGGTCGTTACTCACCTGTCATACGCAGCGATGATGACCGTCTTCCGCCCGCGTCCATGGCTCGCTCGTCAGCGTCAACAGGAAGTCGACGATGAGAAATGGACCAGGCCGATCTCGCGTGATCAACCATAGCCAGCGGGGGGGCCGGTTGGAGGTGAGTGTCACATGTAGCAATATAGCTAACGATGTCGTTGCTGCATCAAAAAATCAGTGACACTTTAGCAATATCGCTAGCGATATCGCTATGTGTAACGGGCCCTTAAGTTAGAAGGGTTAGCTGACCAGAGATTTCTCATTTTTAAAACACCTTTTTTTATGTACCACTTCACATTTGAAGTAATTTTGAGGGTTCTATATGACAGAAAATACCGAAAAGTGACACCATTCTAAAAACTGCACCCCTCGAGAAGTTCAAAACCACATTCAAGAAGTTTATTAACCCTTCAGGTGCTTCACAGGAATTTTTGGAATGTTTAAGAAAAATTAACATTAACTTTTTAGACAAAAAACTCATATCTGTCATGATCTCAGTGCGGGTTTGACTCGCACACGTGGGGTTAATGTTTGGAACCAGTGCTGATGACTGGCATTTCTGGGGTTAAAGGTTGTGATCCCGATGCAGGCTTACCTGCACACCTGGGGCTATGATTGTGGCCTCTCCCTGGTTCTGGGGGAGGCTTCTTATAGCCTCAGGACGCTCCCATCCCTGTCAGTTATACTTTCGCCCTTGGCATTGTGTGGTGACCCCTGAGTGTGTTAGTGCTGTGTTCTGGTTACTTGATTCTCTGTGTATGACTCGGTCTGTTCTCTGGATATCGCTTTGGATTCTGCCTGGTACCTCCTATGTCTGCTTGGCCCTGATTATCCGCTCTGTCTCATCCCTGGTACTGTAATGTGATCCTGTGTATGACCTTTGGCTTTGTCTGACCTCCCGTCTGTTTGTCCCTCCTGTACTTCGTTTGCCCGTACTGTTGTGACCTCCGTTTTGCCTGACTCTGAGTTGTTGTATGGTGTACTGTCATATCTGAAAGCAGGACGCTAAGCCCCGCCCCCTTGCAGTCACATGACCATAGGTCCCGTGCAAGCTTGTTCATTTTCAGTGTCTGCAGGTCCCGTGCCTCTTTACTTTCCAGCGCTGACTGGACCCTGACACTAATAGTTGAAGCACGCCCGGTCACCTCTGCTGCCCTGCTCCCCAGGTAACTCTTAGCATTGCTTCTGTACTCAGGACACTCGCACTGGCTCTATGAGCAAGTGTAGTGCGGTGTCTCTGACATTATAACTGACCCTTTCAGTTTTCTTTTTTTTTTTTTTTCTGAAGAAAAAAAAAAAAGTGTGTGTTATCCTCATGGATCCCATACAAGCCTTGGCTGATCAGGTCAAGCACCTGACCCAGATATTCCATAAGCTCAATGTGGAACAACGCACGATGGCCCATACCCAGCAACAGTTGGTGGTTACTGTGCAGGGGGCTGTCGATGCAGGGGCTTCTGGTTCTGGGGGTAGGGATGTGTCATTAGCGTCCCTCGAATCTCCGGTCAAATTACCAGACCTTTTCTCAGGGGATAAAAAGGAGTTCAGGTCTTTCAGAGAAGGATGCAAGCTTTTTTTTTCTCTAAGGCCCCGCTCCTCCGGGGATGAGTTCCAGAGGGTGGGGGTCATTATTTCCCTACTTCGGGGGGCTCCGCAAGCATGGGCTTTCTCACTGTCTTCCTCTGCTCCTGAACGTATGTCAGTGAACGCATTCTTTGAGGCCCTCGGGCACATTTATGATGAACCTGACCGAGTGCGATTGGCAGAGGACATGGTGATGAGTGTCTGTCAGGGGAAACACTCAGCTGAGTGGTTTTGTTCTGAGTTCCGCCTCTGGGCGGCAGAGGTCTCTTGGAGCGACGCCGCACTCCGAGGACTCTTTCGCAGAGGCTTGTCCGAGCGGCTGCAGGATGCCTTGGCGTTACATCCCCCACCTAACTCTCTCGAGGACGCCATGACCCAGGCCGTCCGGATGGACCGCAGGCTGCGGGCCAGAGGGGTGATGCAGGTGGATACTCCATTATTCCCCAGTGGAAAAGAGACTGCCCCTGAGCCCATGGATGTAGGTGCCCTCTCCCTGAAGGATACGGAGAGGAAACGCCGGAAGGACAAGCAGTTATGCTTTTACTGCGGTAAAACGGGACATTGGAAAAGGGAGTGCCCGAATTGCCCGTCTTCAAACCCGGTCGGCGGGAAACGACTAGGTCTGGGTAGTCAACGGGGAGGCTGCTCAGACCCTCAGGTACCATTTTCCTCGTTTTCTAAAGTAGTACTGCCTGTGGAACTGTTTGTGGATGGTAGTTCTTTTTCCTCTACAGCCTTCGTGGACTGCGGATCATCTATTAATCTTATTGACTCCCAATTGGTCACACACTGCAAGATAGGGACAGTTAGGCTCAAGGTTCCGATCAAGGTGATGGCCATTGACTCATCTCCCCTCACTAAGGAGGGAATTCGCTTTATGTCTGATGTGTTTTCGCTCAGAGTGGGCGCTACTGATGTGGAAAACATAAGTTGTTTTGTGCTGGACAATCTACCTGCAGGGTTGGTGTTGGGCATGCCCTGGTTACAACACCATAACCCAGTTATTAACTGGAAAACGGGGGAGATTGTACAATGGGGGTTTAATGATTTTGAGTTATATGATAAAGCCGCACTGCTGGTTGAACCTGTTAAATCTGTGTCTGTATCATCTGTCAAGCTGGAAGGTATTCCGGAATGCCTGAAGGACTTCGAAGATGTATTCTCCGAAAGCGAGGCCGAGACATTACCGCCACATAGACCCTTTGACTGCGCTATTGAGCTGGTCCCGGGGGCTAAATTACACAAAGCCCGTCTGTTTAATTTGTCCGGTCCTGAGCGCTTGGCTATGAAGGAGTACATTACTGAAAGTCTGCGCAAAGGACACATACGTCCTACAGTCTCACCTGTGGTGGCAGGTTTCTTTTTTGTAAAGAAAAAAGATGGTGGGTTACGTCCCTGTCTCGACTTCCGGGAGCTTAATCAAATTACTGTACGGAATACGTACCCCCTTCCGTTGATTCCCGATTTATGTAACCAACTATCAGGGGCAAAGTGGTTTTCTAAACTGGACCTTCAGGGGGCATATAATTTGATAAGGGTCCGAGAGGGGGATGAATGGAAAACCGCGTTCCTCACGACCGAGGGACTATTTGAAAATTTAGTCATGCCGTTTGGTCTTACCAACGCCCCTGCCATATTTCAGAATTTCATCAACGTGGTATTCTCGGATCTCATTGGTCGTTTTGTCATTATCTACTTAGATGATATTTTGATATATTCCCCCGACAAGTATTCTCATTTGGAACATGTACGAACTGTGCTCCAAAGGCTGAGAGAATATCATTTGCATGCCAAATTGGAAAAATGTGTATTCTGTGTACAAGAGTTGTCCTTTTTGGGGTTAATTGTATCCGGTGAGGGTTTTTGCATGGACCCCAAGAAGGTGCAGGCCATTGCGGATTGGGTGCAACCCCGAGATCTTAAGGGTCTTCAGCGCTTCTTGGGGTTCGCCAATTATTACCGCAAATTTATCCGGGGGTTTTCGCAAGTGGTCAAACCTCTCACGGATCTAACATGCAAAGGTGCGGATGTGAGAAATTGGTCCTCGCTCGCAAAAGCGGCCTTTGCGACGCTGAAAAAATGTTTTATGTCTGCTCCTGTGTTAGTGCAGCCAGATCCGTCCAAACCATTCGTCGTGGAAGTGGACGCCTCTGAGGAGGGGGTGGGGGCGGTGTTGTCCCAAGGGCCTGCCACTCTAACCAACCTCAGGCCATGTGCTTTCTTTTCCAAGAAGTTCTCTGCTGCGGAAAGAAATTACGATGTAGGCAATAGAGAGCTTCTTGCGGTCAAATTGGCGTTTGAAGAATGGAGGCACATTTTGGAGGGGGCCAGTCACCCGGTTACGGTGATCACGGATCACAAAAATTTGTCGTACATTGAGTCTGCTAAAAGACTAACGCCCAGACAAGCCCGTTGGTCACTTTTTTTTTTCCCGTTTTCAGTTTACAATTACATTTCGTCCAGGGTCTAACAATGTCAAGGCTGACGCCTTATCACGCAGTTTTCAGCCAATGTCGCTCCCTGAGCCACCGTCCTCCATTCTTCACCCTGGGGTTGTGATAGCAGAGGTCTCATCTGAATTGGAACGGGAGATTCAGGGGGCCCAGTCGCAGGCCTCGGCGGCCAAGCCGGAGGGGAAGTTGTTTGTCCCAGAGCAACTTCGCCTGAAACTCTTGCAGGAGTTCCATGAATCCAAGCTGAGTGCTCACCCTGGTATTTCAGCCACATGTCTGGCGGTGGCTAGGATCTTTTGGTGGCCTACCCTTGGTTCGGATATAAAAAAATTCATTGCTGGTTGTGGGGTCTGCGCTCGTTCTAAAAGCTCTCATAGCCGGCCGGCAGGGGAGCTGATACCCTTGGCAGTGCCCAAAAGGCCATGGACTCACTTATCCATGGATTTTGTTACCAATCTCCCTCCATCTAAGGGTAATACAGTGGTATGGGTAGTGGTGAACAGGTTTTCTAAGCAGGCTCATTTCGTACCCCTGTCCGCACTACCGTCAGCTGAGACGTTGTCCAGGTTGTTTGTGCAGCATGTGATCCGGTTGCATGGGGTACCCCTGAATGTGGTGTCTGATCGTGGTGTGCAGTTTGTGGCTAAGTTTTGGCGTGCTTTCTGCAAAAAATTAGGTATGTCTCTGTCATTTTCGTCTGCATACCATCCTGAGAGCAATGTGCAGACGGATTGCACTAACCAGTCCCTGGAACAGATCCTCAGGTGTCTAACCTCTGCTAGACAGAGTGACTGGTGCGATGCACTGCCGTTGGCTGAATTTGCCTTCAATAGTCGGGTGAGTCAATCCACTGGTAGGTCCCCTTTCTTGATTAACTATGGGTTCAGTCCTCATTTCGGTGAGTTTTCTCGTCTGGATTCGGGGTGCCCCGGGGCTGAGGACTCTGTTCAGCGGTTAAAAGATACATGGGCAGAAGTCCAGCGGCGTATATCCAGGTCTCAAGGCAGGTATAAGTTTTTTGCGGACAGGAAACAAACACCTGGTCCCATGTTTCGGGTGGGAGAGAAAGTTTGGCTCTCCATGCGAAACATTAAGTTAAAGATTCCGTCAGCCAAGTTAGGACCCAAATTCATTGGCCTGTACAAGATTGTGGAAAAAATCAATCCAGTGGCGTATAGGCTGTGCCTTCCACCCTCTTTCAAGATCCCTAACGTCTTCCACAAATCTCTACTGAAACCTTTTGAAGCAGTCCGGGGAGACTCCGAGTCTGCTGCTTCTCCTGTTTTGGTCGAGGGGCAGGTGGAGTACGAGGTTGGTATGGCGGTCGGTACAGTACCTGGTTCATTGGAAGGGGTATGGACCGGAGGACAGGTCCTGGGTAAAGGCCCGGTTGATGCATGCTGATCGCCTGGTACGGGCTTTCCATGCTAAGTACCCGGGCAAGCCTGGGGGTCCAGAGGCCCCCCGTTGAGAGGGGGTACTGTCATGATCTCAGTGCGGGTTTGACTCGCACACGTGGGGTTAATGTTTGGAACCAGTGCTGATGACTGGCATTTCTGGGGTTAAAAGTTGTGATCCCGATGCAGGCTAACCTGCACACCTGGGGCTATGATTGTGGCCTCTCCCTGGTTCTGGGGGAGGCTTCTTATAGCCTCAGGACGCTCCCATCCCTGTCAGTTATACTTTCGCCCTTGGCATTGTGTGGTGACCCCTGAGTGTGTTAGTGCTGTGTTCTGGTTACTTGATTCTCTGTGTATGACTCGGTCTGTTCTCTGGATATCGCTTTGGATTCTGCCTGGTACCTCCTATGTCTGTTTGGTCTTGATCTCTACTTGGCCCTGATTATCCGCTCTCTCATCCCTGGTACTGTACTGTGATCCTGTGTATGACCTTTGGCTTTGTCTGACCTCCCGTCTGTTTGTCCCTCCTGTACTTCGTTTGCCCGTACTGTTGTGACCTCCGTTTTGCCTGACTCTGAGTTGTTGTATGGTGTACTGTCATATCTGAAAGCAGGACGCTAAGCCCCGCCCCCTTGCAGTCACATGACCATAGGTCCCGTGCAAGCTTGTTCATTTTCAGTGTCTGCAGGTCCCGTGCCTCTTTACTTTCCAGCGCTGACTGGACCCTGACACTAATAGTTGAAGCACGCCCGGTCACCTCTGCTGCCCTGCTCCCCAGGTAACTCTTAGCACTGCTTCTGTACTCAGGACACGCACACTGGCTCTATGAGCAAGTGTAGTGCGGTGTCTCTGACAATATCATATCCAATTAGTTTTATTTTACCAAGGGTAACAGGAGAAGTTGGACCCCAAAAGTTGTTTAACAATTTGTCCTGAGTACACTAACACCCCATATGTGGAAGGGAAGGAACGCCTTTTGAATGTTAAATGCATAGTTGGCAGGAATTGACATCAGACATCATGTCACATTTGGAGAGCCCCTGATGTGCCATAACAGTGGAAACCCCCCAATTCTAATTCCAACCCTAACCCCAACACACTCCAAACCCTAACCCTAATCCCAACCCTAGCCCTAACCCTAATGTGAAGATGGAAATAAATTAAAAAAATATTTTATTATTTTGCCATAACTAAGGGGGTGATAAAAGGGTTTTTTTGATTTACTGTTTTATAGCAGGTTTTTATATATTATTTTTCCTTTTTTATGGTGTGACAAAAGGGGTTATAAAAAAATTTGCATGGTCTCCCGTGCAATTTTGTGCACCAGAGATTGAAAGCCAGCAACTGGGAGCAGATGTTTATAGCCTAGGGGTTAATATCCATGGATTTTCCCAGGCTATGAATATCAGCCCACGGCTGTCTGCATAGCCTTCACTGGCTATAAAAATCGTGGGACCCCCTCAAAAAAATTACGTGGGGTCCCCCTATAATTAATAGTCAGAAAGGCTATGCAGACAGCTGCAGGCTGAGATTCATAACCTAGGAAGGGGCCATGGATATTGGCCCCACGGCTACAAACACCAGCCCGCAGCCACCCCAGAAAAGGCGCATCTGTAAGATTCGCCTCTTCTGGCACTTAGCCTCTCTCTTTCCACTGCTGTGTAGTGGTGGCATATGGGGTAATAAGGGGTTAATGTCACCTTACTATTGTAAGGTGACATTAAGCTCGGTTAATAATGGACAGGTGTCAATAAGACACCTACCCATTATTAAGCCTATAGTATTAAAGGGTATTAAAGGGTTAATAAAGAACACAGACATTAGAAAAAAGTATTTTAATGAAATAATTACACACACTTTTTGACAATCTTTTATTTAACACTAGAGATGAGCGACTTTGCCTTTTTTCGGGTCGAGTCGGGTTTCATGAAACCCGACTTTCACAAAATCAGCCAATTTTTGTGAAAAGTCGAAGGCCGACTGAAACACGAAACCCAATGCAAGTCAATGGGGAAGCAAAGTCGGCAGGGAGAGGAGGACAGGAAACACACCTACAGTGCCCTTTTGAATGCCAAAAACATCAATTCTTATTACTGAAGCATTCCAACCTTAATTTACTTCACAATACTAGTTATGCACTGAAAAATGGGGGTTATTTGGCTAAATTTGTGGGGGGGTAGGGCTGGCTCCAGGTTTTCATGTGCCCTGGGCCAAAGAGCACCCCTTTAACACATAGCACAACTCATGATGCTCCGATATGGCAGAGAAATAGCGGTATAGTACAATGAAAAATACTTCACTTTTTACATCTCATGACTGATATTCATTTTAAATTCTCCAATAGCTCCAAAAACGGACAGTATATTACTCCATACAGTATTATGGCCACCGCATAGTGCGCTATACAGAGTAATGAGGCCCATATATTTCTCCATACAGAATCATTGGTCCCATATAATGTTTGAAACAGTATATGATGAGCTCCACATAATGTTACAGTATATGTTGGTCCCCATGGATGAAGCTGCACTGTCTTAAGGGCCCAAATAATGCTCCATATATAATGGGCCCCATTTCTAATGCTCTAGTGTATAATGGGCCCTGTAAATGCTGCTCCAGTGTCTGATGTCCACCTTTGGAATGCTCCAGTGTATGGTGGGCCCCATATATCATTCTCCAGAGTATAGTGCTCCCCAAAAATTGCTGTCCCAACATTGAAAACAATTAAATAAGTCTCCTCAAATAAGTCTCCTCGCTAGGGAATTCCTGTACTAGTCTGGGCATACAGACGTGATGTCATTGCGCTCTCTGATCAGAATATCACTGTCAGGAAACGCGGAAAACGTCATGGCAGTGGAGCAGGGAGAGGTAAGTATTTCAACTTTGCAAGTGCTGTGATCCTGAGCAAGCAGGGGGGGCCCACTCATTGGTGATGGCACTGGCACAGGGCCCCTCATAGTACGGCGGTGTGTCTGACGGCGGGTGGGCCGAACCTGCACTTTCATCTGCACCTTCCTCTTTGTCACCGTGTAAGGTGGTACAGCATATGGGAAGGGTAAACTGAGTTTCATCAGGGTCAGATTCTGGCTGTGTAGAGTGCGAGGGGAATGTAGTGGTCTGGGTCAATGTAACAGCAGAATCATCTAGCAGTGGCTGGGCATCAGTGCACTTGTGGTGCCCCCCAGGATTACGGTCGCCACAGTGGCATTACCTTCCTCCTAGGGAGTGTGATGTCATGCTTGGGAGCAATGAAGGATCTCTCTAGCAGTTAAACCAACACACAACACATTTCCCACTCCAGGCCAGCAGGTAGACCTCTGAACCTGACTGCTGAGGAGCTGCTTTCTGTCGTCGGGAGGAGGTAACTTAGGGCAGTCTGTGAAGGGAAGGGGAAGTGTGTGGACATGAGAAGGGGAGCTGGAGGATGAGCAGAGTTAAGGCTCACTCCTAGCTGGAGCGCATGGTCCGGATTCCGGTCTCCGAGTTTGTAGGGACACTGATGTTCCTGCAGCTGAAACCGGAGGAAGTAGCAGTTGTAAATGCTCTGTACCCAACTAAGGCTAGAAGGCCCCAGCAGCGACTTGTGGGAGCCAGAAGGAAAAGGCTACGGCTGCCTACCATACGAGAAAGTTCCAAAAGAGTCAACAGGGGGAACTTCATTGAACTCAGCACTGCGAGTACCTCAGATAAGCGCTAGAACGGAGGCCACACCACCTATCTGCAGAGAGAGAATTCCAAATTGGCTTCCAGGCTGACCATCTCCTTCTCCATCTGTACTCTGGGTACTGGATGGCACTTACTAAGTACAGGTAAAGGAACTGCACGACTGTGTCTGTCATCTTTCTCCTGCGCCTGGCACACGGCTCTGCTACATCCTGCACTGCACACCATCTACCAACTCTTTCATCTGCCCTGCGACTACGGCCCTACCTGTGCAGGGCTTCTACATCTTAGCTGCACCACAACATCTGTCTCAGAGAAGCGACACTGCAGCGCTGGTCAATCTAATCAGAAACCACAGGTGGCGTCACGTATCATTCACCTATAAACGTAATTCACCCCTTTGCATGGACGCCCAGGGCCACGGAACGGGTCACCACTAGAGTTGAGCGATACCGTCCGATACTTCAAAGTATCGGATCGGAATGGATCGGCCGATCTTAAAAAAAAGTATCGGTATCGCCGATTTCGATACCGGAAGTCCCATTCAAGTCTATGGGACTTCCGGTATCGGAATAAGAAAAATCCTGTTTTTCCCTTGTACAGCCTCTCTGGGGTCTGTACAGGCCTTTCGGGGGGCTGTGCCGGCCTGCCAGAGGGTCTGTGCAGGCTCCGGTGGTCTGTGCCGGCCTGCCGGGGGGCTGTGCAGGCTCCGGTGGGCTGTGCCGGCCTGCCGGGGGGCTGTGCCGGCCTGCCGGTGGTCTGTGCACCCTGTGGGGGGCTGTGCCGGCCTGCCGGGGGGCTGTGCCGGCCTGCCGGGGGGCTGTGCTGATGTCTGGGGGTCTGTGCAAGCATTGTCCGATGGGACTACAAGTCCCATCTGGCGATGCCTGCTACCATGACAGTGATTGACACATTAGCCAATGATGGGACAGTAGTAGTCCCATCATCCGGCTAATGTGTTAAATGTTAAAAAAAAAAAAAAAATACTACATACATACTACATGCATGCTACATACATACTACATGCTACATACATACTACATACATACTACATACATACTACATACATACTACATACTACATATATACTACATGCATGCTACATACATACTGCATGCTACATATATACTACATACATACTACATATATACTACATGCATGCTACATACATACTACATGCTACATACATACTACATACATACTACATACATACTACATGCTACATACATACTACATATATACTACATGCATGCTACATACATACTGCATGCTACATATATACTACATACATACTACATATATACTACATGCATGCTACATACATACTACATGCTACATACATACTACATATATGCTACATACATACTACATATATACTACATGCATGCTACATACATACTGCATGCTACATACATACTACATGCTACATACATACCACATATATACTACATACATACTACATGCATGCTACATGCTACATACATACCACATACATACTACATACATACTACATGCATGCTACATGCTACATACATACTACATACATACTACATACATACTACATGCTACATACATACTACATATATACTACATGCATGCTACATACATACTGCATGCTACATACATACTACATGCTACATACATACCACATATATACTACATACATACTACATACATGCTACATACATACCACATACATACTACATACATACTACATACATACTACATGCTACATACATACTACATATATACTACATGCATGCTACATACATACTACATACATGCTACATACATACCACATATATACTACATACATACTACATACAATACATTCATACAATACATACATAGACATACAGTACATATAACATAGAGTAACATACTTACCAATACTTGTCACATTGTTCCCCGAAGCCATTGTCTTTTACGGAATAAATATTAACATAACAAACCACAAAAATACTCACCCACGATCCGAAGCAGTCCACGAGTGTGTCCCACGATGATCTTGGGTAGAGAACTGCAGCATCAGCTGTTGCTGCCGTTCTCTACGGGCTGCAGGAATCCAATGACGGAAGTTAGGTATCCTTCCGCACTGTATTCCTCCGCCACTTAAAAAAAAAAAAGTCCCTAGCCTCACTTTATGCCATTGCTGTGTGGGAAATTCCCACACAGCAATGGCATAAAGTGAGACTAGGGACTTTTTTTTTTTTTAAGTGGCGGAGGAATACAGTGCGGAAGGATACCTACCTTCCGTCATTGGATTCCTGCAGCCCGTAGAGAACGGCAGCAACAGCTGATGCTGCAGTTCTCTACCCAAGATCGTCATGGGACACACTCGTGGACTGCTTCGGATCGTGGGTGAGTATTTTTGTGGTTTGTTATGTTAATATTTATTCCGTAAAAGACAATGGCTTCGGGGAACAATGTGACAAGTATTGGTAAGTATGTTACTCTATGTTATATGTACTGTATGTCTATGTATGTATTGTATGAATGTATTGTATGTAGTATGTATGTAGTATATATGTGGTATGTATGTAGCATGTAGTATGTATGTAGTATGTATGTAGCATGCATGTAGCATGCAGTATGTATGTAGCATGCATGTAGTATATATGTAGTATGTATGTAGCATGTAGTATGTATGTAGCATGCATGTAGTATATATGTAGTATGTATGTAGCATGTAGTATGTATGTATGTAGTATGTATGTAGTATGTATGTGGTATGTATGTAGCATGTAGCATGCATGTAGTATGTATGTAGTATATATGTGGTATGTATGTAGCATGTAGTATGTATGTAGCATGCAGTATGTATGTAGCATGCATGTAGTATATATGTAGTATGTATGTAGCATGTATGTATGTAGTATGTATGTAGTATGTATGTGGTATGTATGTAGCATGTAGCATGCATGTAGTATGTATGTAGTATTTATGTGGTATGTATGTAGCATGTAGTATGTATGTAGCATGTAGTATGTATGTAGCATGCAGTATGTATGTAGCATGCATGTAGTATATATGTAGTATGTATGTAGCATATATGTAGTATGTATGTAGCATGTAGTATGTATGTAGCATGCATGTAGTATATATGTAGTATGTATGTAGCATGTAGTATGTATGTAGCATGCATGTAGTATGTATGTAGTATGTATGTAGTATATATGTAGTATGTATGTAGCATGTAGTATGTATGTAGCATGCATGTAGTATATATGTAGTATGTATGTAGCATGTAGCATGCATGTAGTATGTATGTATTATGTATGTAGTATGTATGTAGTATGTATGTAGTATGTATGTAGCATGTAGTATGTATGTAGCATGCATGTAGTATGTATGTAGCATTTTTTTTTTATTTTTTTTAACATTTAACACATTAGCCGGATGATGGGACTACTACTGTCCCATCATTGGCTAATGTGTCAATCACTGTCATGGTAGCAGGCATCGCCAGATGGGACTTGTAGTCCCATCGGACGATGCTTGCACAGCCCCCCGGACATCAGCACAGCCCCCCGGCAGGCCGGCACAGCCCCCCGGCAGGCCGGCACAGCCCCCCACAGGGTGCACAGACCACCGGCAGGCCGGCACAGCCCCCCGGCAGGCCGGTACAGACCCCCACAGGGTGCACAGACCACCGGCAGGCCGGCACAGCCCCCCGGCAGGCCGGTACAGACCCCCACAGGGTGCACAGACCACCGGCAGGCCGGCACAGCCCCCCGGCAGGCCGGTACAGACCCCGGGCAGTCCACACAGCCCCCCGGCAGGCCGGCACAGCCCCCCGGCAGGCCGGCAGAGACCCCCGGAAGGCCCGAAATGACGGCGCATCATGATGCGCACACACCACGCATCATGATGACGTCAGGCTGTCAATCAACTTTGAACTTCCGATTCTGATGCCGACTTCCGATATTGAAAAAATATCGGAAGTCGGTATCGGAATTCCGATACAGCAAGTATCGGCCGATACCCGATACTTGCGGTATCGGAATGCTCAACACTAGTCACCACCACCGTGACACATCCCTGTGAGACACTGGCCCGGTACAGATTAACCCCACTGCCCTGGCTGGCCACCCTCACTCCATGTCAGATTCATCTTGGACTGGGGAATTCAGTTTGACTTGATAACCCAGGCATGGTATGATAGAAAGAGCTACATGGACTAATGTGAAGTGTGGCCTGCTGCATGATTCACTTTAGGTGAGGGTGCAGGACACAAGGAAAGGGGTTCTTCCTGACCAGGAGCCAGCACTTGACGACTCAGTGCTTGCATTTTTTGAAACTTCAGAAGAGGAGGGCATATTTGCTGGAGTCTGTTTTGGCAATGTAAGCCAAAACCAGTTCCTGATGCTCCGGCTTTAAAAGCGGTTAACCTACTCCCAGAAAAGGTAGCCTTCCAGGCATTCCGGAGCCCGACCATGATGCAGGCTCAACACCTCCTGAATTAGGTGCTATTTTGCTTTTGCCACTACCAACAGATCCAACACCAACACCATCATTACCAGCTGCCAACCCCCGCCCACTTCCACGGACTCTTCCACCACATTTTTGGGGAAAATGTACCCAAAAAAACACCAACTATATGGTACTGTAAAATAAGGTACAAGGTGTATATAGTAGTGGGGAGAATTTGAATCTCTCTAGACTTCAGGACACAGTTGGATTCTTTCAGGCCCTGTTTATATTACACCGTAATGTGACAGGCAGATTCTGGATGGTGTAAGAAAGGTGTATAGAGGACTGGGGAGAATTTGAATCTCTCTAGACTTCAGAACACAGTTGGATTCTGTCAGGCCCTGTTTATATTACACCGCAATGTGACAGGCAGATTCTTGATGGTGTAAGAAAGGTGTATATAGTAGTGTGGAGAATTTGAATCTCTCTAGACTTCAGGACACAGTTGGATTCTGTCAGGCCCTCTTTATATTACACCACAATGTGACAGGCAGATTCTGGATGGTGTAAGAAAAGTGTATAGAGGACTGGGGAGAATTTGAATCTCTCTAGACTTCAGGACACAGTTGGATTCTGTCAGGCCCTGTTTATATTACACCGCAATGTGACAGGCAGATTCTGGATGGTGTAAGAAAGGTGTATAGAGGACTGGGGAGAACTTGAATCTCTCTAGACTTCAGGACACAGTTGGATTCTGTCAGGCCCTGTTTATATTACACCACAATGTGACAGGCAGAAATTGCCTAGTGTATGACAAACTACAAGGTGTATATAGAATTGGGCAGAATTGGAATCTCCCTAGTGTGTAGGTCTGTAAGAACGGACAAACTCCTCGGCTTTTCCTTACAGAGTCACACACTTAGATATCTTCAGTTTGGCCGTGATAACAGCCGTTACACGGTACAGTGAGAGGAGCGTACACGTACACCGCTGTATGGTGTATGTAAAATTGTCAAGCTCTGTGTTTTTGTATTCGGACTGACAAACGCTGTCTCTCTCTAGTTTTGTATGTAATCAAACAGCAGATATACTAAACTGTTTGAAAAATGGACAAAACTATAAGCTGTAGGTCTGTAAGAACGGACAAACTCCTCGGCTTTTCCTTACAGAGTCACACACTTAGATAGCTTCAATTTGGCCGTGATAACAGCCGTTACACGGTACTGTGTGAGGAGTGTACACCGCTCTACGGTGTGAAAAAATGAACGCTCAGTACCTCATCAGGACAAAACAATAAAATTTGGATAGCTTTTAAAAAAGCAGTTTGAACACCAGTGTGCACACAGCAATGCAGCTAGCCTTAAAAGGCAGGCTAATCACCACCAGCGCTGCTGCACAAAAGCAAAAATCTTCACCTTTCACTGTACACTAACTACAGTGAAAAGCGCTATCAACATAAGCAGTTTTTTTTTTTCTTTTTGCCTTCCTAGCGCTGTCCCTACAGAATCAGCAGCAGCTCTCCCTATTCTGAGATCAGCATGAGTATCATGGCGGTCGGCATGCACGCCCTTTTATACCCCCTGTGATGCCCCACAAAGCAAGCCAATCACTTGCATGCCCTTCTCCAAGATAGTGGTGACCACTGCCTATGTCATCACGTTGCCCACAGTGTCCGTTCTTCCTGATTGGCTGAAAAAAGGGCGCTAAAGCATCTTTTGAAACGCGACTTTGACATTAAAGTTGCCGACCTTGTGGCTGATCTCACGCTAAGGTCGGGTTTCGTTTCATGAAACCCGACTTTGGCGAAAGTCGGCGACTTTTGAACTTTTTCGACCCGTTTCGCTCAACTCTATTTAACACCCAATCCAAGAGAAGCCCTTTCTCCTGTAAAAAATAAAAAATAAAAAACAATAGTATACTCCCTGTTCCAACGCAGTCCATTAAAAACGAGTGTCCCACGATGATTTCCCATGGAGAACAATCACATCAGGAGATGTGACTGCTCTCCATGGCTCCAGCAAGACACTGACAGGAGCCAAGGCTCCTGCAGTGTATCACGGCGCATGCGCAAAGTTTATCGGAGTTCATTCACTCTGGTACTCTCACTTTATGGCACAGCTGCGTGGGAAAATTCTCACGCAGCTCTAGTGCTGTAAGTGACAGCGCGGAGCTGCAAAATTCCGGAGAACTCAGCGATACACTGACAGGAGCATAGCTCCTGGTAGTGTATCGCCGATGGACGTGGGAGATCAGCGTGGGACACTCATTTTATTGGATTACAGTGGACCAGGGAGTATATTATTGGTTTATTTTTTGGAATTTTTTTCCAGGGGAACGAGGGCTTTGGGGAATTAGGTGTGTTGTATGGTGAGTATGTACTCTATGTTGTATTTTGTACGTACTGTCTGTAATGTATGTTATATGTACTGTATGTCATTATGTGTTTGTGTTTAACTACCAATTGTACTCAGTCGCCGCACTTTGGGACTACTCTCCCATCGTAATAACCGGATGAGAGCAGTAGTCCCATCCAACAACTGAGTACAATCTCTGTTGCACTATCGTCTCATGGGGATGGACAGACAGACACAAACATACAGACAGACAGACAGACACACACAGACACATAACAGATCAATCAGAAACCCGACATCCATCCCTATGCAACGATAGCCCTCCATTTTGGATTGTTCCAAGATGGTGACTTCCTTTTTCCACGACCATGACAGTACTGATTCCACCCACACACTTCCTCCTGCCTAACATTACTTCCCTCTGCAGCGTTTTAGACACCCCAATCTGCAGCATAACCTCAGATTTTTTTACATCTGTGGTTTTTCTGCGGATTTGTCAGAATCAATGGAAGTCAGTTGGTGCAGAAACGCTGCAGATCGGCAAAAGAACTGACATGCTGCAGAAAATATAATGCTATGATTCTGCGAGGATTTTTCCACAGCATGTGCACAGCAATTTTGGATTTCCCATTGATTAACATTGTGTGCACACTACACTGCGGATTTGATGAAATTCTGCGCATCCAAAAATGCTGCGGAAGTGCATCAAAATCTGTAACGTGTGCACATACCCTTAAGTAAAATATTAAGATGTGAATAGTAAGGCTATGTTCACATGCATCATTTTTTGCTGCAGTTTTGTATGTAAATTGAAAGTTTCTTTTGAAAGTTTCAACCAAAGCCATGAGACTTATTTTTTTCTTGACAGAATTTTAGAATCGCAGTGTTTTTTTTCTATCCGCAGCATATCATTTCTTTCAGCATTTTGCTGTGCTTTTTCACCCATAGAAAACAATAAGAAAGTGGAAAAAAGGGGCAAAAAATGTCACAAAAACATTTTTGTGGCATTTTAGATGCATTTTTAAGCAAATAAAATAAACAAATGTAATCTGCACACAAAAAGACGATGCAAACAATGTGACAAAAATGCACAACAAATGCTGCAAAAATTACAAAAAAATCGGATATTTTGAATGCTGCATTTTTACTACCAAAGAAACAAAGCCTGTGGCCTCATTCACACGTCAGTAGTTTTGCATCAGTGTTTCATCAGTATTTGTATGGCAAAACCAGTCACCAAAACACAGAACAGGTCAATCTTTCAATTGTAGTTTTTCTCTGTAAGTTCAACTCCTGGCTTTGTCATACAACCAATGATGAAAAATCACTGACATGTGAATGAGGCCTAAGGGCAGTTTCACACGTCAGTGTCTCTGGTACGTGTAGTGACAGTTTTCTCACGTACCGGAGACACTGACACACGTAGACACATTCTCATGAATGTGTCTATGCAGATGTCAACGTGTTTTCACGGTCCGTGTGTCCGTGTGCAAAACACGCTGACATGTCCATTTTTGTGCAACAGCACGGATCACACGGACCCATACAAGTCAATGGGTCCGTGTAAACACGTACTGCACACGGATGCTGTCCGTGTGCGATCCGTGTGCGTTTTTAAAAGTCAAAGGGTTAACATTAAAAATAATTTTTCAAAAACACAGACAGACAGCTTACGGACAGCACACAGATGGTACACACGGACATACGGATAGCACATGGATGCCACACGGATGGCATACGTATGCACACGGACACATGGACAGCTCCGGTACCGGTTTTTCCGGTATCAGAATTATCTGGACGCGTGAAACTGCCCTAAAAGTTAAGCTCATCTACCGTATGTGATCAAATTTTTACAAATTCACCAGAGCTGAAAAGATTAAGATTAAAAAGTTTTTTTGTTGTGCTTTTCTTCTGCAAATTTTCAGCTTTGTTACAGTGCCAGCAAAGTCTATGAGATTTCAGAAATCTCATGCACCAGCTTGTTTTTTTTTGCCCTTAGTATTTTGTGCAAACTTTTAGGTTTTGCAGAATAGAGCCTGTCACTTCTTTCAGAGTTTTTTCAGTGTTTTTCACTCATTGAAAGAAATGGGTGGTACAAAAATTGCTGAAAAAAGGCAGGCATAAGTTTTTGCTTTGTTTTTGGTGCCAATAACCTGATGTAGACTCCGATTTTTTTTTTTTTTTAATGCACTAAGGTTTATCAGCATGCACAAATGAAAAATGTACCACGTCAATAAAAGCAGGAAAAAGGTGCACCAAAAATGCAACAAAAATTATGCAAAACCTGCTTTTTTGCAGCAAGTTTCTTACTGCCAAGAGATGAGGTTTTGCCTGCAGAAAAATACGCATCAAAAATGCAACATGTGAATATAGCCTAATATTTTACAATTACATCTGCCGTCATGCTATGTTGCGCTACACACTAATTTGAATGATGTGGCAATTGCAGAGATACCTGTCCCCTCTGTGTTCACTTTGGTTTGCGGGCAACACAGAGCAACAATAATGTAGCCCTAAATTACTTCTGAGATGTGTGTTTCCTCCCAGTCTGGAAGCATGGAGGTAAATTTCTGCCTAGTTAATGCTCATCCCTGCAATTTAATCTGCTGAGAGAAAGTTTCCAGTGTAGGTTATAGTAATTATGCCAGGGCCACACTTGCAAGAAACTCGCATGAGTCTCACATCTCAATACCCGGCACTACGTCGGCACTCGGGATCGTAGTATGGGGCTGCACAGAAATACATGCAGCCGCACACTCCTGTCCCAAGTGCCGGAGGCCATGCCGGGTATTGAGATGCGAGGCTCGTGCAAGTTTCTCGCAAGTGTGACTACGGCCTTACTCTGGTTTTCTGCGGTCAGTTTGTTGCTGTTTTGCCTGTGTAAGGGGACCTAAAGTTTACCTCTTTAAGTTTTCTATACTGCCATATGTGTATATATATTGTATATAATGTTTTGCATTAATGCTTGTGTTAGGGAGAACGTAGTGTCCATTTTAGGCCACTAGATGGGGGGTATTTTAGTATATTTAGCAGGCATAGGTGTTCCACACTGTAGATAGTAAAAACATAGGAGGAGTTTCACTGGGATAAGGCAGGAGTAGCTTCCTGGATGGAGTCAGTTAGGGCCAGTGTGCCCAGGCAGCTTGGGTGTGCGTCTGAGCCCAGGTTACCCAGTGGCCCCACAACATTATACAAGCGAGAGTCCAGCAATCCACAGTAGCAGGACAGGACAGCGTTGGGCAACAGAGGTGTTGGAACTCAGGCTGGGGACAAGGCAAGATGGGTACGCAGGTGGCTCCAGAATGTGGCAGCTCATCGCATGGGCCGATGAGCTCAGATCCAGGGCTAAATGGCTGAGGGAAGCCCCAAACGCAGTGAGTGTACATAGGGAGGACGCTGTGTTACCACAAGGGTCAGTGCAGCCAGGCAGGTTGCTCATCATGGGCAGCTGACTTTGAGGGCTGATGCCCTCATTCCTGGGGTGATGCAGGTGAAGAAACATCCAACAGGAGCACACTAAGGAACTGTATGATACGGTCTGTCCCGGTTATGTGCTGTGTGACACAGGAAGAGTACAGAGAAAGAGAAAGAAACATGCGATGTGGAACCTGCTGTAAATGTTGTGATAAATACAGATGTACTGTATAACGAAGTCAGTAAAGTTGTGCATATAAAAGTTGAAATGGACTGTCTCAATCTGTGCAAAACTGTGTGAAGGGAGCCTTCAGCAACGTAGAGGAATCCCCGACGGTGCAGAAAGCGGAGACACAGGTATGCTGACTAAGGGACACTGTATTCACATGATGGGAGGCCAGGACACAAATATACTGCAATTCTCAGCCATGACTACTGCCCTGGCACTCCCTCACATCGGTATTTAGCTTTTTCTGCCCTCAACCTGTTTTCTGGTGATTTTCCTAACTTACCAGCATTCCAAGGCATGTAAGTGTATGTATTTCTGTGCATGGCGCTCATAATTAACACTAAATAAATTGAGATGTTTTGAAAATGTTGTTTCCTTTTTATATGCATATCATCATCATGTCTATCCATTCTGTTAATTCCATAGTTGCATTACTTTTTCTTCTTGGTGTTGCAATTTTAATATTAAAATTTTAATATTGAAAGGTTGTTTCTAAACTATTATTGATTTTCATCCTAATTGTCTCTTTATTTACTTTAATAACATCAGTTTTCCTAATATGGTTTAATTAAAAAGTCTCTTCCCCTCCCTCTCTAATCAAACTGCTTTAATCAGCCTACGTCCCTGAGTTCTGCGCCACCAACGAGGTCGCTCGTCGGGTCAAACACAGCGATGCTCGCTGGCCAGTGGGACACTGATGATGAAAAAATAGCCCAAGACATTCGAGCATGATCAGCGATATCCAGGGGGGGGGCGGTCGACGCTGCGTGTCACATGTAGCAAGATCGCTGGTGAGGTCGCTGTTGCATCACAAAATTGGTGATGCTTCAGCGATCTCGCTAGCTTTCTCGCTATGTGAGACGGGGGGTTTAGAATGTCACAACAATTTGCCACTGCTACCAGGACAGGTGGGGTAGCCTATGCAACTAGGCGCTACCTATGTATTCACTAGCAGATGATGGAGATCTGAGGAGCTCTGCCATCTTCAACACCTCCACTGCATGCTACTCAACAGACATGAGCCCCACACCTACAGCAAAGAGCATGACCTTGATTTCACACAATGTCTTCGTTATTTTCCTTCATGGAAGATCAAGCCCTGTTAGTGATTTTACAGCATGAAAGCATTGGGTACAAAAAATAGTACATGAGGTGATGCTGTGCATCAAGCAGAAAATCTCATTCTGGATACAGCTTAATGCTGCAGTCAACTGCAGCTGGGAATTATCATGAGTTACAATGCCCAGAACAATCTGGATGCCTTACAGTAGAGCAAACTAACTCATGCTTCATTCATGCACATGTCCTGAATAGTGATGAGCGAGCGTGCTCGCCGTGGCTGCATGTCTCGCGGATGTTCAACAGCTGTAACATATGTGGTAGTTGCGTGTTTGTTAGACAATCCCTGTATGTGTTGCATCTGTTGAACAGCTACTCGAAATGCAGCCACGGCATCCCAAACATAATATTAGAGCACACCAAAGATACTCTATTATATCACTCGAGCGTGCTTGGATCACACCTTATTCGAGCACATCCACACATCAATAGTCTTGAATTTTATTGTGCAACATATTTAAAGAAGTATATCTGCTTCAGGGGGTTGGTGGTGAACCATAAAGTGCTGATTTCAACCATTCTTATGTGACAAAAAAAGCATTCCTGGCTTTGCAAAAACAAAACAGTCTGCTAGAGAGTTGTCTGAATTTCAAGGTCCTACTGGAATTTAATCTAACACTGCATATTTTCCAGTTTTTGCAGAAGCAGAGTAAAGTAATGGCTGACTATATCGCCAATTTAATGAGTGGAATATTTTGAGATCCGCTATTGGCAGCTGGTGAGGGACCATCTCACCTAAGTCCTTTGTAAAGGCTATAAAATTTGTCAGTAGAGACAATTGTGGCATCAACTATGTCATCCTCTTTGGAATTAATGAAATAGTAACATGCAGCTGGAGGTGTAAGAGGAGCATCATTTGGATGTGGAGGGAGAAATTGAGATGCACAGACCGGGAATGAGGCTGACAGATTAAAAATGGCTAGAACACAGGCATTGACAATCAACCAGAGTAGCATGGTGCAGAAGGAAAGTGAAACAAGTAATTTGGTCATGTTGGCGATCATGGCAGGCTGTATACTGTAATGCTGATGGTGTCATTGTCATATCATTACCATCAACCAAAAAGGTGAATGGCCATACTTTAAGACCCTCACTAGAAAACCAAAATGATAGAATTTTGAATGACTTCATAAAGGGAGTCCAAGTTAGCATATTAGGCTGGGGTCACACTTGCAAGAAACTCGCACAAGTCTCGTATCTCAATACTTGGCACTGCTGCTGCATTTGGGACTGGAGCGCTCAGCTGCATAGAAATACATGCAGCCACACCCTGTGGTCCCGAGTGCTGGCGGCTGTGCCGGGTATTGAGATGCGAGACTCGTGCGAGTTTCTCGCAAGTGTGACCCCGGCCTTAACAAGATAATCTGTGTTCCCTGCACAGGGAAGCTTTTACTGTGCTTTCACTTTCTGGACTTTCTGACCACATGACTGACCAGGGGATCCACCTCCGCTACCCGTATATTCAACTCTCCCTTGCCTATGAAAGCACAAAGGAAGCAAGAAATATCTGAGGTAGCAGTAATAGCAACAATATACTTCACATGTTCGACCAGATGTTTTATCTGCTATTGAGACAACCTGATGAACTTCAGCAAATAGAGACCTAGGGGCTGAATAAGAATGTCAAGCAGTGCCTAGTCTATGTCTTTTCTCAAAGAAGATACTCTGAGCCCTGATCTCATGGACTTCTGGCTCAGCAGTTTGGACCAGTGAAGAAGAACTGTCCTAGTTTGTTATGGGCATACTGTCGTGTCAAGCCCCCAGTGTAAAGTCAAAGAGGGTATTCAGCTAGTGGCTTTGTCACTCATTAGCACACCAGGTAATCCTCCAAAAGTGTGCAAAACCTTACATGTCTAAATGAATCAGTCATGGATGAGTGTCGACTTTCATTCATCTACATCTGATGCTTAATTAGACTGGCAACATCAGCCTCCTGGTCCTTTGTCTGTCTTCAACACTATTCTGCTTTTGTAGGGTTGGTGGGCCGGACTGGGGGGGTGGTCCTTCTTTTACCACGCAGAGACGTAACAGACAATTTGGAGGCAGGTTTCGGGTGCAACAGGTCCAAGTTTTATTCTCTCGCCGTCCACCTGACGGCCTTTCAGCACACCGCAATTCTCTTCAAGGCCCTCCGGTTACAATACACATTACACACCGTACTCTTCACCAGGGACGTATATGTACGTACCGTCCCTTTTCGCTTATTGATGCTCCTGACAGGTACGTCACTGTGGCCGCCTTAGGCCCGTAAACCAACAGTAATTTTAATGGTCAGACGTCTTCCTCAATACAGTATGCTGTACCTCTATGCCTCGTCTATATTGCGGCCTTCGGGTCAGGACCACCCCCCTGACTTTCTCTCTCCTCAGTCCCCCTGGTTGGGTTTTCCTCACAGTGCCACAACTGTCACAGTGTCTTCATCACTTGAGCTCCCCCTGGGGACTGGAACTTTCTGGAACCCTCCTGTCAAATTTATATCTTTCCCGGTTCCCTCTAACTCCGCCCCCATGACCAACGGTTTCTTAAGCCCTATGCTGATGTCAAGTCCTATGCTCACACTCCTCCCTGCCCTCTAATGGTCAACCCAAGGTACTGCACGTCCACTACAATTTCCTAGCTGTTGCCCCACTGTAATAACTGGCACCTGTCTAAACTGTGCAAACCTTCCTTTCTCTATTCTGACAAGTCTGTCCGTCCGGTCATCTTCCCTACACTCCCCCTTCCTATGTCTATTGTCGTCCTTGACAATCGTAATCCCTGCCTTCGTTGTTCTGAAGCTTACCCTACCTTCTTTTGTCGGACCAGCTGTTGGGCCAAACCCACTACCAGCGAGGGCCGAACCAAACCGGGAGCACCATGCTCCGAGCAGCCTACTGCTACTCGCCAGCGCGCATGCCACATGACAACGTCTTTCAAATTGGGCTAGGTACACCTGGATTCTCTTTCTGGCGTGTACTTTCCCCTACTCTCCCCTTCTGTCACCTTCCACTATCCGGTGCGCCATGATCGAGGCCTTACACCTACCAGATCATTGTCGGCATCCGACTTCTTCCTTCAGGGGTGTCCGTGGTGTCAGGGACCTGACCTAGGACAACTGTCCTTCTCACGTCTTCCATCTCTTTGCCTTTCTTTTGGTTACACGTCATGGTCGGCGTCTCGGTCTCCCAGACCTTCTCAACACATAGACCCCTTTGGAACTCACACTTCCCTTTGGTCGCTCAGACCCTCTCTTACCCGGACCTGTCGCATTTTCTTGTGCATATCATACATCAGAACAACTCTATAATATCACAAGTACCCCATTTTTACATTTTTTTTTTCTTTTTACTAATGCTTTAAAATCAACATATAATAAAACATAAACATAGCAGATTTTCTCCCCCTTCCTTTGACCTGGACACTCCCTCTCTTCTTCATATCCCCGCTCTGTCAGGCTAACAAGTAAACGTAGACTATCCTGTAAGAGGAACATAGAAAAGCAAAAATAGAAACCACAGATAAACAACATGTTTTTTAAAATCTGAACGCGAACTGTCCTTATGACCTGCACAACGGTGCAACGAACTCCCAACAGTCCAATTCACTTTCCGGTGACTGGTATCAAGGAATCCCCACAGCCGTGGAGCTCCTGGGATACAGAGAGTGTCCTACAGTTCTTCCTACGGGGGCTTGTGTTTTTCAGGCTCCGCAAGAACGGCTACTGCATAGTAGCCGCGGGGACAATACTCCTTATAATAGGATACTAAGCCCCCCTCCTGCAAGGCCCAGCCATGACGGACAGAAGCAACATTGATATAAACCTTCTGGCCGGTCACAAGATCTTCTATGAACCCGTATCCTCTGGGTATGTTTGTATACACGAGCCGTCCCAGGGATCGTGTGGCTGCCATGCCGGCCTCTCCTTTGGTATGGAGCAAGTTCCACACCTCCTGCTCCCGGGCTTTCTTTTTCTTTATAACCTCCGCTACCCAAACGGAGGGTCCGGCATAGGCCCCGGAGTCCGATGGGCGGGACTTAACCGAGGGTGCTGGCGGAGTAGAGGCAGCTGGTGATGTCTGCGGCCCAGCAGCCGCTGGGCCCGGGGGGTGAGCAGGGACAGCTGTATTCCTCGCCGAACGGGCCACAGGACCCAACATATAGGCCGCAGCCGGGGCTTCAGCTGGAGCCGGTATAGCAGAAGTAACGGCCGGCTTCGGGGAAGATGTCACTTCTGGCAGGGGGGACACAACAGAGTCTTCTGGCGACAGGTTCCGCACCGGCGACACCAAGCGTGGCGTCGCCGGGTGGGGTGGCTCGGGATTAGGGGCGAAGGCCCCGCTCAGCTCCGCGTAGACCGTAGGGCCTTCCCTGATCAGGCTCTCCGGGACACAGGATGCCGCAGGTTGTGGCTGAATGGTGGGGGCCGCTTGCGGAGCCACTGATGGGACCGGGGGAACTCTCATCTTCCCCGGCACCGTGGCCTCCATCACGTTATCACGCAGCTCCTCCAGCAGTCTCCGCTCTTCACCCTGCCATCTGACAGGGCTAGCCTCCAGGCTCTGGAGCTCTGTGGGCAGGTTCCCTGCTGGTATCTTCAGTGGCCGCTCCCGCTGGCTCTGCAAAGGCTCCACTTCTCCGCTCAGCATCCAGCTTCCTGCCCGTGACTCTGAGGAAGACGTTTTCCGATGTGACTCGACCTCCCGGCGCCACCGCCACTCCAGGCGCCCGATGCCCCGACATCCACAGCGCCGCATATCGTCCGATGGGCAGCACTCGAATGGCGCCAGACAGCCGCAGCTAAAATTTTCCTCTATGCCACTCCTTCTGCGGGGTGGGGCGTCAGCAGGCCTTTCCACCCACCTGTCAGGGTCCAGTATGTGGGGGCATCGGCCTCCTGGTACATATTGCTGTCCCCAGGGATACGTAGGAGTGGGCCCCAGTCCATTGGGGATGACGGCAAACACCTGGATCTCTCCTCTGCGCTGAAGTAGCACCGCCATCTTGCTCCGGACCTGGTACTGCCCCGGATCCTCTGCTGGCAATGCAGATGCGCCACAGCGCTCCCAATTTGTAATCCACATGTGGGTAATTTGTAATCCACAGGTGTTTATAATCCACACAGTGCAGTCCAAGTCCATTTCCATTCCTCAGAGGCTAGGCCTGCCGCAGAAGATAGCGTATTAGCGGTGTTGATCCTGCCGACTACGCCAAGTGTAGGGTTGGTGGGCCGGACTGGGGGGGTGGTCCCTCTTTTACCACGCAGAGACATAACAGAGACAATTTGGAGGCAGGTTTCGGGTGCAACAGGTCCAAGTTTTATTCTTTCGCCGTCCACCTGACGGCCTATCAGCACACCGCAATTCTCTTCAAGGCCCTCCAGTTACAATACACATTACACACCGTACTCTTCACCAGGGACATATATGTACGTACCGTCCCTTTTCGCTTATTGATGCTCCTGACAGGTCCGTCACTGTGACCGCCTTAGGCCCGCAAACCAACAGTAATTTTACTGGTCAGACGTCTTCCTCAATACGGTATGCTGTACCTCTATGCCTCGTCTATATTGCGGTCTTTGGGTCAGGACCACCCCCCTGACTTTCTCTCTCCTCAGTCCCCCTGGTAGGGTTTTCCTCACTGTGCCACAACTGTCACAGTGTCCTCGTCACTTGAGCTCCCCCTGGGGACTGGAACTTTCTGGAACCCTCCTGTCAAATTTATATCTTTCCCGGTTCCCTCTAACTCCACCCCCCATGACCAACGGTTTCTTAAGCCCTAAGCTGATGTCAAGTCCTATGCTCACACTCCTCCATGCCATCTAATGGTCAACCCAAGGTACTGCACGTCCACTACACTTTCCTAGCTGTTTCCCCACTGTAATAACTGACACCTGTCTAAACTGTGCAAACCTTCCTTTCTCTATTCTGACAAGTCCGTCCGTCCATCAGGTCACCTTCCCTACACTTTCACCAGCTCTGATGGTCCATGCTCAGTCAGGCATCTAATCCTGATAATGTTATCAAAACTAGAGATGAGTGAACCTTTTAAGGTTCGGTTTGGCTATATTCAACGAACTTCCTGATGTTCGCCGAACATAGCTGAACACCATTCAATTCAATGGTAGGCAAAAACAAATGCATAGACAACACATTTAGGGGGCCCGAAAGCTGCCAAAACAGCTCAAATTAGGGGCAGAGACCAGGAAAAGTGGCATTAATCAATTGCGCTATACATAAACAATTTTAAAAAAATTGAGTTTTCCTGTATTTTTTATAGCCAGCCAAGCAAAACTGACAGCTGCAGGCTGCAAGTTTCAGCTGTCAGCATTAGCAAGGCTTGTTATCAAGAACAGAGGGGTCCCTACACTGTTTTTTTAATTATTTAAATAAATAATTGTGACAAGACAGTATTTACTCTTAATTATCCTGACGTCTATATTCAGTAATCTAGGAGGCATAGACTTTTACCTTTATGTTGAGTCTTCTTGTAGGTTGAATTGATATTTGTAAATTGATGAATGGTTGTTATTTATATCTTATATCAGCTAGTACAGTTTATTGTACTGGGACCAGGGATGCAGGGTTACTGAACAATATTTGCTGATGTGCTTGCTACATACTGTCATATGTAAAAGTTTGGGAACCCCTATTAATGTTAACCTTTTTTCTTTATAACAATTTTGGTTTTTGCAACAGCTATTTCAGTTTCATATATCTAATAACTGATGGACTCAGTTATATTTCTGGATTCAAATGAGGTTTTTTGTACTAACAGAAAATGTGCAATCTGCATTAAAACAAAATTTGACCGGTGCAAAAGTATGGGCACCCTTATCATTTTCTTGATTTGAACACTCTTAACTATTTTTTACTGACTTTCTGAAGCACTAAATTGGTTTTGTAACCTCATTGAGCTTTGAACTTCATAGCCAAGTGTATCAAATCATGAGAAAAGGTATTTAAGGTGGCCACTTGCAAGTAGTTCTCCTATTTGATTCTCCTATGAAGAGTGGCATCATGGGCTCCTCGAAACAACTCTCAAATGATCTGAAAACAAAGATTATTCAACATAGCTTTTCAGGGGAAGGATACAAAAAGTTGTCTCAGAGATTTAACCTGTCAGTTTCCACTGTGAGGAACATAGTAAGGAAATGGAAGAAAACAGATACAGTTCTTGTTAAGCCCAGAAGTGGCAGGCCAAGAAAAATATCAGAAAGGCAGAGAAGAAGAATGGTGAGAACAGTCAAGGACAATCCACAGACCACCTCCAAAGACCTGCAGCATCATCTTGCTGCAGATGGGTCACTGTGCATCGGTCAACAATACAGCGCACTTTGCACAAGGAGAAGCTGTATGGGAGAGTGATGCGAAAGAAGCCGTTTCTGCAAGCACGCAACAAACCGAGTTGCCTGAGGTATGCAAAAGCACATTTGAACAAGCCAGTTACATTTTGGAAGAAGGTCCTGTGGACTGATGAAACAAAGATTGAGTTGTTTGGTCATACAAAAAGGCGCTATGCATGGAGGCTAAAAAACACAGCATTCCAAGAAAAACACTTGCTACCCACAGTAAAATTTGGTGGAGGTTCCATCATGCTTTGGGGCTGTGTGGCCAATGCCGGCACCGGGAATCTTGCTAAAGTTGAGGGTCGCATGGATTCAACTCAGTATCAGCAGATTCTTGACAATAATGTGCAAGAATCAGTGACGAAGTTGAAGTTACGCAGGGGATGGATATTTCAGCAAGACAATGATCCACAACGCAGCTCTAAATCTTCTCAGGCATTCATGCAGAGGAACAATTACAATGTTCTGGAATGGCCATCCCAGTCCCCAGACCTGAATATCATTGAACATCTGTGGGATGATTTGAAGCGGGCTGTCCATGCTCGGCGACCATCAAACTTAACTGAACAGGAACTGTTTTGTAAACAGGAATGGTCACAAATACCTTCATCCAGGATCAAGGAACTCATTAATAGCTACAGGAAGCGACTAGAGGCTGTTATTTTTGCAAAAGGAGGATCTACGAAATATTAATGTCACTTTTATGTTGAGGTGCCCATACTTTTGCACCGGTCAAATTTTGTTTAAATGCAGATTGCACTTTTTCTGTTAGTACAATAAACCTCATTTGAATCCAGAAATATAACTGAGTCCATCAGTTATTAGATATATGAAACTGAAATAGCTGTTGCAAAAACCAAAATTGTTATAAAGAAAAAAGGTTAACATTAATAGGGGTGCCCAAACTTTAACATATGACTGTATTATACCAGGCCCTGCAGATTGTTGACTTGCAAACTTTGAAGGATAAACTAAATAATTTAACAATTAATGAGTTAATCTCATCACCCCTTCCCCTTGATCTGTGAATAATGGCTTGAAGTTGTAAACTGTCAAAAGGGGAAATTCCTCTGTAACAATTTACATCCAGACATCCAAGAGAACCAGAGACTCTTTACAAAACCACAGCCAGGAACAATCTACAAGACAGCAACCAAGATATAATAGCTTCATCACAAGAGACACAGATTTGACAATATAAAGTGGTTTGTTGAACCAGTTGTTCCTGGGGTGGCACCTCCGGACCCTGTATTGGTTGAAGGTAACATGGAATATGAGGTAGAGAAGATACTGGATTCCCGTCTGGCTAGACGGAGACTCCAGTATTTGGTTAAGTCGAAGGGTTATGGTCAAGAGGATAATTCCTGGGTCTCTGCCTCTGATATTCATGCCAAAAGATTGGTGCGTGCCTTTCATCGGGCTCACCCTGATCGCCCTGGTGGCGTGGATAAGGCAGCTGACAACCTTCTGCCTTGCTGGTGATTTCCCTGAGGGATTCTAGGAGACCAGTCTGATTCCTGCTCCTCAAAAGCTAAGTTTTCTGCTCTGCTTTTTGCATTGTGTTTTGGTTTTGTTTTGCCTTGTTTTTCTCGATTTCTGCCATTCCCTGCTGGGGTGAGCTGAATTCCTTTTTGCTCTGTCTTCAGAAAATACCTGAGTACTGATATAGTCTTTTTGAAGCCTAGCGTCTTCAGGGCTTTTTTCCCTATCAGTCTGTTGGCTCTTGTTTTGATAGGGTTTTGGTGGATTGCAGACAGCAGCTTTTCTATCCTGTCCTATTTAGTTAGCTTTGGCCCATCATTTGCTCAGCCTATCTTTCTGTCTGTGTGAGTGTTTTTTCATCTTGCTTCACCGTCATTATATGTTGGGGGTGCCTATTGCTTTGGGGTCTGCTCTGGGGCAGTTTAGATTTCCCTTTCTGTCTTTAGGCTATTTAGTTCTCCGGCTGTGATCGAGGGGTCTAGGGCACCGTAGGAACCCCCCACGGCTACTACTAGTTGTTGTTGTTAGGTTCAGGGGTCTGCAATCCGATAGCTGCCAACTTCTCTGGTTTTCTTGGCTTAGCTAGTAATTCTGTTTTTGCCTCCTACGGTGATTCAATCATAACAGAATCACCAGCCATACCGCCGATCCTAGGGTACTCAATAGCAGGAAAGAATTGTATATATAAAAAAAAAGTGTGTATATTTTTTCCTCTATATCTCTGAGGCCGTAGGGGGAATTTTTTTTTCTCTCAATGGAGATAAAGCAATTGTCTGATCGTGTGGAGCAGCTCGCTGCGGAAGTGCGGGGAATTTCCGCCTACCTTGCTCATTCACATGCTGCTGAACCAAAGATCCCTACTCCTGATGTGTTTTTTGGGGATCGGTCTAAATTTTTGAATTTCAAAAATAATTGTAAATTATTTTTTGCCTTGAAGCCTAACTCATCAGGGAGCTCCGCGCAGCAGGTTAAAATTGTCATCTCTTTGCTGCGTGGCGATCCCCAGGATTGGGCGTTTTCTTTGAAACCAGATGATCCTATTCTGACTATTGTGAACACATTTTTTCAAGCCTTGGGGTTGTTGTATGACGAACCTAATGCTATTGATCAGGCTGAAAAGACCCTGTTGGCATTGAGCCAGGGTCGAGATTCTGCAGAATTGTACTGTCAAAAATTCCAAAAGTGGGCGGTCCTTACTACCTGGAATGACAATGCCTTGGCAGCTCTCTTTCGGAAGGGTTTGTCAGAAGCCGTAAAAGATACTATGGTGGGATTTCCTGTTCCCTCTGGTCTTGACAATTCTATGTCATTAGCCATTCAGGTTGATCAGCGTTTACATGAACGCAGGACTGCACGAGTGGTGTTGCCACCTGTTGAACAAGTGTCTGAACCTATGCAATGTGATAGAGTTTTGTCCAGGGAGCAACGTCAGGAGTTCAGAAGGCGTAATAAGCTGTGTTTTTTTTCTGGAGATGCCTCGCATATTATTTCTGTCTGTCCTAAACGAGAGAAACGTTTTGCACACACGTTTTCTGTTGGTGGTGTTCAACCTAAGTTTCTTCTGGCAATTACTCTGATCTGCTCCCTGTCCACATTTTCCGCCAAGGCTTTTGTGGATTCGGGAGCAGCCCTGAACCTAATGGACTTGGTTTTTCTAAACGTTGTGGATTTCCGATGACACCTCTGCGGACGCCTATCCCTTTGAGGGGGATTGATGCTACTCCTTTGGCGAAAAATAAACCTCAGTTTTGGACCCAGGTGGTAATGCGGGTCACCCCAGACCATCAAGAAAATTGCAGATTTTTGGTGTTGCATAATTTGCATGATACCATTGTTCTGGGATTTCCCTGGTTGCAAATTTATAATTCAGTTTTGGATTGGAAATCTGTGTCTGTGGTGAGTTGGGGTTGTCAGTGTGCCCTTAGTGAGGCTCCGGTTTTTTCCACCTCTCCTCAGTCGCATGATGTTCCTAACTATTTGGCGGACTTTTATGATGTATTTAGTGAGAATGAGTCTGCGTCTTTGCCTCCTCCATAGGAGTTATGACTGGGCAATTGAACTGAGCCCGGGGTGTAAATTTCCCAAGGGTCGGCTCTTCAATTTATCTGTACCCGAACACGAGGCTATGCGATCCTATATTAAGGAGGCGTTGGAGAAGGGTCATATTAGACCATCCTCTTCACCCTTAGGTGCCGGGGTTTTTTTTCGTGGCCAAAAAGGATGGTTCATTAAGGCCTTGTATTGATTATCGTGCCCTCAACAAAATTACTATTAAATATCAGTATCCGTTACCCCTGATTTCGGATCTATTCTCCAGAGTTAAAGGTGCTTGCTGGTTTACCAAGCTTAACCTCAGGGGGCGTATAATCTTATCCGCATTAAGCATGGGGATGAATGGAAGACGGCGTTTAATACTCCGGAGGGACATTTTGAGTACCTGGTGATACCTTTTGGGCTCACTAATGCCCCTTCTGTCTTCCAGTGCTTCATGAACGACATTTTCCGAGACTTTGTGGATAAATTTTTGATTATCTATCTGGATGATATTTTGATCTTCTCCAAGGATTGGGATTCTCATGTGGAACATGTTCGGACTGTGTTCCGGATCTTGAGGGAGAATTCCCTGTATGTCAAAGAATCGAAATGCCTTTTTGGGGTACAGAGAATTTCATTTTTGGGATTTATTTTGTCTCCGTCAACTATTGAAATGGACCAGGCCAAGGTACAGGCCATTTATGATTGGGTTCAGCCCACTTCTTTGAAGGCCCTCCAGAAGTTTTTGGGTTTTGCTAATTTTTATCGGAAATTTATAGCAAAATTTTCTAGTATTGCCAAGCCATTGACTGATCTGACTAAGAAGGGTGCTGATGTGTTGAATTGGTCTCCGGAGGCTGTTTCTTCCTTTCAGGAGCTGAAGCGAAGATTCACTTCTGCCCCGGTTTTGCGGCAACCTGATGTCTCACTCCCGTTCCAGGTAGAGGTGGACGCTTCTGAGATTGGTGCAGGAGATGTTTTGTCCCAAAAGGATCCTGTACCATCTAAAATGAATCCCTGTGCTTTCTTTTCCCGAAAGTTCTCTCCATCTGAACGTAACTATGATGTGGGGAATCGGGAACTGTTAGCCATGAAATGGGCATTTGAGGAGTGGAGACATTGGTTGGAGGGAGCTAAACATCAAGTCATGGTCCTCACGGACCACAAGAATTTGATTTACCTGGAGTCGGCCAAACGCTTGAACCCTAGACAGGCTAGGTGGGCCTTGTTTTTTACACGTTTTGATTTTGTGGTCTCTTTTCTTCCTGGCACTAAGAACGTCAAGGCTGACGCTCTCTCTATGATCTTCTTTGCTGATTCTCCTGTGGTGACCAAGCCTGCTACCATCTTAGGCGAAGGGGTAGTTCTTTCTGCCATCTCGCCCGATTTGAGACGTGCTCTGGAAGAGTTCCAGGAGGACAAACCTGAGCATTGTCCCAGTGGAAAGTTGTATGTTCCTGACCAGTGGAAGAAGAGAGTGATGTCTGAAGTTCATTGCTCTGCATTGGCTGGTCATCCAGGTATTTTTGGTACTAGAGATCTGGTGAGTTGGTCTTTTTGGTGGCCCGCCTCGTCTCGTGATGTCAGGAATTTTGTGCAGTCCTGTGGGACTTGCTCCCGGTCTAAACCTTGTTCTCGCTCTAGTGGGTTGTTGATGCCTTTGCCGGTACCCAGGAGGCCATGGACCCATATTTCAATGGATTTCATCTCTGATATGCCTGTCTCTCAGAGAATGACTGTTATTTGGGTGATTTGTGATAGGTTCTCTAAGATGGTTCATCTTGTACCACTCCCTAAGTTGCCATCTTCCTCTGAGTTGGTGCCCCTGTTTTTGCAACAGGTGGTTCGCTTGCACGGGATTCCTGAGAACATTGTATCTGACAGAGGAGTTCAGTTTGTGTCTAGATTTTGGAGGACTTTCTGTTCCAAGCTGGGAATTCAGTTGTCCTTCTCCTCTGCTTTTCACCCTCAGACCAATGGGCAGACGGAGAGAACAAACCAGACCTTGGAGTCGTATTTGAGATGTTTTATTTCCGCTGATCAGGATGATTGGGTTTCATTTTTGCCCTTGGCCGAATTTGCTTTAAATAATAGAGCTAGTTCTGCCACTTTGATGTCACCTTTTTTTGTAACTTTGGGTTTCATCCTCGATTTTCTTCAGGGTAGGTGGAGCCTTCTGCCTGCCCAGGTGTTGACACTGTGGTGGAGAGAATGCACCAGATCTGGGACCAAGTGGTGGATAAGTTATCTCTCTCCCAGGAAAAGGCCCAGCGGTTTTCCAACCGACATAGGACCATTGGTCCCCAGTTTAAGGTTGGTGATATGGTTTGGTTATCATCAAAAAATATCGCTATGAAGGTGGCTTCTCCTAAGTTTAAGCCTAGATTTATTGGACCTTACAAGATTTTGGAGATTATTAATCAAGTCTCTTTTTGTTTGGCTCTTCCTGTCACATTTAAAATCCATAATGTGTTTCATAAGTCCTTGTTGAAGAGGTTTGTTGAACCAGTTGTTCCTGGGGTGGCACCTCCGGACCCTGTATTGGTTGAAGGTAACATGGAATATGAGGTAGAGAAGATACTGGATTCCCGTCTGGCTAGACGGAGACTCCAGTATTTGGTTAAGTCGAAGGGTTATGGTCAGGAGGATAATTCCTGGGTCTCTGCCTCTGATATTCATGCCAAAAGATTGGTGCGTGCCTTTCATCGGGCTCACCCTGATCGCCCTGGTGGCGTGGATGAGGCTTTGGTGACCCCTCCTCAAGGGGGAGGTACTGTTGTGAGTTCATTTTCCCCTTCACCATTGAGGTCTGATGAACTCCCTATTCTGGTGAAGGAAGGTAGTTAGGCTGATTACTAAGCACCTGAGCTGGATGATGATGACTGGGTGACTGGAATTGCTGACTGAATATAAAGCAGCCGACGCCCTTCTGCCTTGCTGGTGATTTCCCTGGGGGATTCTAGGAGACCAGTCTGATTCCTGCTCCTCAAAAGCTAAGTTTTCTGCTCTGCTTTTTGCATTTGTGTTTTGTTTTGCCTAGTTTTTCTCGATTTATGCCATTCCCTGCTGGGGTGAGCTGAATTCCTTTTTGCTCTGTCTTCAGAAAATACCTGAGTACTGATATAGTCTTTTTGAAGCCTAGCGCCTTCAGGGCTTTTTTCCCTATCAGTCTGTGGGCTCTTGTTTTGATAGGGTTTTGGCGGATTGCAGACAGCAGCTTTTCTATCCTTTCCTATTTAGTTAGCTTTGGCCCCATCATTTGCTCAGCCTATCTTTCTGTCTGTGTGAGTGTTTTTTCATCTTGCTTCACCGTCATTATATGTTGGGGGCTGCCTATTGCTTTGGGGTCTGCTCTGTGGCAGTTTAGATTTCCCTTTCTGTCTTTAGGCTATTTAGTTCTCTGGCTGTGATCGAGGGGTCTAGGGCACCGTAGGAACCCCCCACGGCTACTGCTAGTTGTTGTTGTTAGGTTCAGGGGTCTGCAATCCGATAGCTGCCAACTTCTCTGGTTTTCTGGACTTAGCTAGTATTTCTTTTTTTGCCTCCTACGGTGAGTCAATCATAACAATAAAGGATGCCAATTTATGTGACCACTGCCCCAGCTAAAATAATGCAGATCTGCTCCATTGACCATTGCTGAACCCTTAGAGACTTCTTGAAGAATCCACGTTGGGACAATCAGGTCGCCTGGCCACATAACTAACTCCTCTCAGTAAGCTTCCTATGCTTGTCATGACCTCCTCTTTTTGGATGCCCACCAAAAGTGGGGTGCCACTGGTGGGGGTAGTTGGCCCTGGAAGCAGCTCTAATCCTGGCAAGTTAGTGGAAGGGTGAGACTCTGTAATTTGCAACATCTTGGGTATTTTGCAGGGACTGTTCTATGTGTTATTTGCCTGTTTTGAGGTTCAATAAAGTATCGCCACACTGTTTTACACTCACCCTTGTCTGAGTAGTATTATGCCCATGCTAAAAGGAGAGTGGACATTCAGTGGGATGATTCCTGGTCCATGCTGTCTCGAGCCAGCAGATTAGAGAACCCGCTGACCCCCGTATATCCACAATAATTAAAAACGGCATGAAGTGAGCCAATTTTTGGCAACTAGCCAAGCTAACGCTGACCGATGGGGATTGGTATTTTCAGGATGATAAGGCGGCCATTGATATTGGCCCCACCAGCCAAAAAATAGCAGCCCGCAGCAGCTCAGAAATGACGCATTTATTAGATGCGCCAATTCTGGTGCTTTGCCCAACTTTTCCCACTTGCCTTGTAGCAGTGGCAAGTGGGATTCATATTTCTTGTGTTGATGCCACCACCTTTGTATTATTTGATGCTTTCAAGCCCATGGGTTAGTAATTGAGAGGAGTCTATAAGAAGCTTATCCATTACTAATCCAATAGTTATAATGTAAATGTACACACACCCGGAATAAAGTCCTTTATTTATCCTTTGAAAAAATGACAGACTCCTTTAATGAATTTCCAATGAACTGTTTGTACCAAGGACTGTGACAAGAACAAGGGGGCATTCTCTTTGTTTAGAGGAAAGACAATTTCTGCACCAGCATAGAAGAGGGTTCTTCACGGTAAGAGCAGTGAGGCTCTGGAATTCTCTTCCTGAGGAAGTGGTGATGGCCAACTCACTGAATGAATTTAAGAACGGAATGGATGCTTTTCTTGTGAGTAACAGGATAGAAGGTTACGAAAAACATAATATTATAGGTAGATGGTTGACCCAGCTTAGGGGAAGGAATTTTTTTCCCTATGGAGAAAATCGGCTTCTACTCTGTGGGATTTTTGCCTTCCCCAGGATCAACAATGCAGAACAGCTGCACTAAAAATAGGCTGAACTAGATGGACATAAGGTCTTCCTTCAGCCTTCAAAACTATGTTACTATGCTAATCTAAGTTAAACCATACTCACATCATGGCCCAGTCCACAGAAGCCAATGTTTCGTGTAACAGAATTAAAATAATAAACAACAATATTCCTTACATGTCAGGAATCCATTTGTCCCGAAATGGGTCTAGCTCTGGTACATCTAGATGGCAGGCTACACAGACTATACAGCCTGCCATCCAGCAGAGACACTGAGCAGTGTGTGTTTGCACTGCTCAGTGTCTCACGGTGAACTCCTACAACCTGACTGTTCCAATTCTCGTGGTGACATCAGAAATGTCCTAGGAGTTCATGGCTAAAGAACTCAGTTCAACTCACTGACGTCAGCGCAAGTGCCGCGGAAAAAGTTGTAACAGCTCTCATGCTGATGTCAGTGAGTTGAACTTCATGGGGACCATCCTATTCTTGATAACCAGCCATGATAAAGCTGGCAGCTGAGGGTTGCAGCCCGCAGCTGTCAGTTTGGCCATGCTGGTTATCAAAAATAGAACAGATCTCACTTTATTTAAAAAAATGTATTTATTTATATCACAGGTGCCGGCTGAGGAATAGAGATAAGCAAACCTTTCAAGGTTTGGTTTGGTTCAGCAAATGTCTCAACACCTTTAGGGCGGGCAAAAAGCTGCCAAAACAGCTAAAATTAAGAGCAGACACCAGGAAAAGTGGCATAAATTGACCCAGAGTATAAATAGTATAATTGGGCAGCATGGATTCATGGGACGGGGCCTGGGACAGGGCTTGGAACAACATTTATAGCTTAAACAGTGATCAGTAACAGGCTGATGAGTGACAGGTGTAGGCCTGGTGCTCTGACAGCCCTGCCAAATTCAGCCAACACACATGACGGAGACCAAATTGGAGTCCAAAAATTAGGGGCAGAAACAGGAAAAGTGGCATTCATTGACCCACAGTATACATTGTATAATAGCTCTGCAGCAGGCATGGGCCATTTATGAGCCAGGATCTGGAGCAGCATATATAGCTTTGAATTTAAGTTACTATTATGAGGTGGGTGAGGGACCGGAGTAGGCCTGCTGTGCTTAGAGCCCTGATACCTCCTGCAGCAGCTCAAATTGCTTTTATGCTCAGCCACACTTAGTTGCCACAAACATCAATTTTGTGAACCACTATTGGTAGAAAAATTTAAGGATAGTAAGGCTAGTTTCACACTTGCGCCTTTTTGCGCATCGTATCGAGCGCACATGAAACGCATGTCAAAAGGGCATGTAAACACTTGTAAACGCTGCGTTTTTTGTAACATTATTGTGCACATTGCGACAAAAAATCGCAAAGTTTTTATGCGTTTGTAAGCGATTTCATGCATTTGCATTTTTTATGCGCAATGGTGTCACTTCACAGGAGGAAAATCCTTGAAAAATTCTTGCAACACACTCCACCAATGGGACAGCAGTGGGCGTGTCTTATGGAAATTCTTTATATAGACCCTGTTTACAGCTGAATTCTTCACATTTGCTTGCATTTGGATCGGATCACAACCTAGTGCACCTCCAACCCGTGTACAAGCCACTTGTACATAGAGAACCTGCTGTCACTCGCACAGCGAGGATATGGACTGAGGAGAGTGATGATGCTCTGAGAGACTGCTTTGAAACAACCACTTGGGATGTGCTGCAAGATTTATATGGTGATGACATGGATGGTCTCACACACTGTATAACGGACTACATTAATTTCTGTGTAGACAACACGGTACCCACAAAAGTAGTGAGGTGCTTCTCTAACAAAAAAACATGGATCAGCCCCGGAATAAAGGCTCTTCTCAAAGAGAAGAAGTTGGCCTTCAGATCAGGTGACAAGGGCAGGCTGAGAGAGGTGCAGAAAGATCTGAAGAATTTAATCAGGCATGGAGAGGCTAATTATAAGAGAAAGATTGAACTGAAATTGTCACAGAAAAGGATTAATGAAGTCTGGGAGGATCTAAAGTCTATATCTGGGCATAGACAGACTGTCTCCAGGATGGTTGTAGATAAAGAGGGGATTAATGAACTTAATCTATTCTTTAACAGATTTAATCACACACTGGCTGCTCCTGGCCCTGCATACCATTCACACCTCTCTGCTACAATAACCCCACCCCCTGCTGCAACTTGTCAACTGAGCCAGGGTCTGTTCTTCACAAGTACCCAGGTTGCAAAAGAACTGGATAAGATCAAAGTTTTGAAGGCTGCAGGTCCTGATGGCATCAGTGCAAGGCTAATCAAAACCTGCGGGCACCAGCTGAGTGAGATCATTACATATCTGTTCAATATGAGCCTGAGAATAGGTATAGTACCACAACTGTGGAAATTATCATGTGTGGTACCAGTTCCGAAGAAACCTTATCCGAAAGACCTTAATGACTATAGACCTGTAGCATTGACATCACACCTGATGAAGGTACTAGAGAGACTGGTTCTCACACATCTCCGTCCTCTAGTGAGCTCGGATATGGACCCTCTCCAGTTTGCCTACAGGCCGGGCATTGGTGTGGATGATGCCATTATCCACCTTCTAGATAGGACTCTCTCTCACCTGGAGAAACCTGGGAACACTGTGAGAATAATGTTCTTCGATTTCTCTAGTGCTTTTAATACCATACAGCCAGGTCTACTGAGAGACAAGCTGGGCCTTGTTGGCGTCGACCTCCAACTCTCCACCTGGATCCTTAACTACCTCACAAACCGACCTCAGTTTGTAAAGGTTCGGGACAATGTGTCAGACACGGTGATCTGCAATACAGGGGCACCTCAAGGTACAGTTCTTGCCCCTTTTCTCTTCACACTGTACACTGCGGATTTTAAGTGCAACTCATTCAGCTGCTACTTGCAGAAGTATTCTGATGACTCTGCAATAGTAGGCCTCATCACAGGAAGAGATGAAAGAGAGTACAGAGATACTAACCAAGCTTTTGTGGAGTGGTGTCAGAGGAACCACCTTAGGATTAATTCCAGGAAGACCAAGGAATTGGTGGTGGACTTTCGCAAGGGAAAAAATCCACCAGTAGTGGTGAACATTCAGGGAAATGACATTGAGCTAGTCGACACCTATAAGTACCTTGGTGTGATCCTCAATAATAAGCTTGACTGGGCCCTTCACTTGGATACAGTGTACAGGAAGGGCCACAGTAGGCTTTATCTGCTCAGAAGGCTGAGAGCCTTCGGAGTTAGGGGGGCACTCCTTGCATCCTTCTTCAACTCTGTTGTGGCATCAGTCATTTTCTTTGGTGTGGCGTGCTGGGGTAGTGGCATATCAACCAGGGACAGGAATAGGCTGGACAAACTGATTAGAAGGGCCAGCTCTGTCCTGGGATGCCCCCTTGATCCAGTTCAGGAAGTAGGCGACAGGAGGATACTGGCCAAGGTGAGCTACATGGTGCAGAATGATTCCCATCCCATGCATGAGACCGTGACAAAGATGTGCAGTACTGTCAGTGACCGGCTACTTCATCCTAAATGTGAGAGGGAGCGCTATCGAAAGTCCTTCCTTGCTGCTGCAGTTAGGCTGTATAACCAGCACTGTCCAAAATGGAGAACGACCCAAACAGTGAACTGATAGATCCAAAGTTGTGATAGTCCGGTTATATCTTTTTTTTCGTATATGTACCTACCTACTCTCAATGTAATGCCTTTATGCATCTGTATCTGTACTTGTTCCTGCCTTGCTGCTGTAATGCTCTGAATTTCCCCATGGTGGGACGATAAAAGGATTATCTTATCTTATTTGCCTTGATAAACATGGATCTACGCTGGAAGAGTTTTTACTTTGACTTGGATCTGGACATGAGGATGGCTCAGGCTTATGCAGTTGCTTGCCATTAAAAGAGGGAGAGAGAGAGGCAGCGAAGAAGGCAGCGGCGGCGTTTGTGGATACATCCCATTATTGAACTCCGGGAGAGCCGTGGAGCTTACCACACCCTCTACAGTGAACTACAGGCAAACCCGGAGAAATTTACGGATTATACCCAGATGTCCCAAGAAACCTTTATCTATTTGCTTGGTCGGGTCCAAGAAGTAATCCGGAGACAGGACATGCAGCTCCGGTGAGCGATTACTCCTGAGGAACGGCTCCTGGTCTCATTACGGTATGTAGTTTTGCAAAACCAATGCCTGCCTAATTTTCTTTGTTGTGACATGTACTCTTCCAAATCTGGCAGAATTATAGTTCTGCCATGTAGTTAACAAAGGGCTGCGGTAATTTTTTTATGGCATGTATTGAACAAAAGGCTGCAGATATGTATTTTTTAATTGAATTTTAGGTGTATACAAAAATCCCTGTACACAAATATTAATTAATTATAGTTCTGCCATGTAGTTCCCTGCACTTCCAGTACTGTATTGGAATCTCCACGTTGTCTGGAATTGTAGCAGACACCTGCCGGGCTTTGTGGAACGTTCTTTGTCCAGAATTCATACCCCTGCCCACCGCAGAAAAGTGGTTGGAAATTCCCGAAAGATTCTGGACTGTCTGCAATTTCCCTAACTGTTTGGGAGCAGTGGATGGGAAACACATCCGGATTATCAAGCCCAAAAGAACAGGCTCTGAGTACTACAACTATAAAAAGTACTTTTCTACTGTACTCATGGCCATTGCGGATGCAGACTCTATGTTTATTGCTGTGGACATTGGGGCATTTGGCCGTGGGAATGACTCCCAGGCTTTTAAGAACTCGGACATGGGCAGGAGGTTTTATGGCAACCAATTCAATTTTCCCATGCCACGGCCTCTTCCCAACACCGAAGGTCCGCCACAGCCCTTTGTAATGGTTGGTTAGGAAGCATTCTTGATGTGCCAAAACCTGCTCAAGCCCTACTCCAGCCGGGACTTGGACCACAACAAAATAATTTTTAATTACAGGCTGACCAGGGCCAGAAGAACAGTAGAGTGTGCATTTGGTATACTTGTAGCTAGATGGAGCATTCTTGGCACAGCCATTAATCTGAAACTGGAAACAGCGGATGAGGTGGTGAAGGCGTGTGTCGTTCTACATAATTTTGTAATTGCTAGAGAGCACCCGAACTTAGATCTTGATGATGTTGCTCCTAACCCATTGCCTGAATTTACTCAGCACCATCTCAGGTCATCCGTTGAAGTTGGCCAAATGAGGGATCAATTTGCAGCCTACTTCATCTCAGATGTAGGACGGGTGGAATGGCAAAAGCAAATGGTGTAAAAAAAATTGTCTTGTTGGTATGTTAATAAAAAACACTGTTTTGATACCTGTACTGAGTGCATTCTTTGTTTTTACACTCCCAATACTATTAGCAAGTAGCCAGGTGTATCAGTGAATTTATGATGCTGTATTTTGTGCATCATGAATTCACTAATACTCCTGAGTAGGTAACTATACATACACACACAAGTTGTATTACCTTTATAATCTCTACAGTGTGTGTTCAATTAACAGCGACCGTGGAGATAATACAACTAATATTTGTGTCACATGGGGCGATTTTACAAATAGTGATTTTTGGATTCACTGGCATACTTCACTTTTTATGCCACCGAAACATGTGACTGTAAATATTATTTGTAGTATCAGCACTGTGGCTTGGATTTTGAAAGCACACTGGTAAAGTATCCAGGCCTGGTGTCATGCTGAAGTGACGAATACTTCACATATTTATCACAAATGGACAGGAGAATACGCATTAAACTGCAGCATCACTACACTGTTCTTCAAATATATGGAGAGTTAATTCCTTTTTTTTGCTTTTGTGAAGCAGTTATCAGCAGAGATATGGATTTCCTTACAACATCATCCGTTGGTGGCCCTTGAGGACTGGAGTTGGGGAACCCTGCTGGATCCAGTCTGTGCAATGTTACAAGAATGTAGAGACTGCTGTGGAAAAGAAAAGTCATATAGATTGGTTGTTTTGACAACACATTTCTCCAAGACTGACACAAGAATCTCCAAGACTGACACAAGAAACATGTCTCAGTAATGGAGATATCTGGTGGCAAAAATGCTAAGTGTACGGCGCAGTGTGCGTACGGCGCAGTGTGTGTAGTCGGCGATTGACACAGTAACCAATCCAAATATTTTGAAAGCAGAATTGCACATTTATTTTTACAACAAAAAAAAAGATTTTATTAGGAATGACGTTTGGGGGAAGATTGGGATACTTTGGGGGGTGTGGAGAGACGAGGAACGGCTGGAAGTTGAGGAAGGGGTTCTAGGAGAAGGGGCGACAAAAGTACTGGGGGAAGGGAGCTCTGGAATGGACATGGAGGCAGGTTGAGACACATTAGGAGGAGAGGGTGGATGGACGAATAAAGTTTTTTTTTTTTTTTTCTTTGGCACAGGAGTATCCTGCCTGGACTGACTTCCACCGTGTGACCGCCTTACTTTGCTCGACCGCTTGTAGATAGTGGACCGTGGCGTTGACCTGTAAAATATCGAATGCAGGTCACCACTCTGCTGCTCTGTGGTGGCGGTGGCGGTGCTCCTAGAAGTGGCAGTGGCGGTGCTCCTAGAAGGGGACAAAGTTGTGTCGGTGCTAATAGAAGTGGCGGCGGTGGATGTCATACGAGACGAAATCATGTCGGTGCTCAAAGAATGGGCGGTGTCGGTGATCCTTGGAGATGTAGTCGTGTCCGTGCTCCTAGAAGGAGGCTGCGTGTTGGTGATCTGAGCAGAAGTTCTGGCGGGACTCCAAGGAGGAGATTGGTGGCGGTGCTCTTCGGATGAGGAGTGCTGGTGGTTAGTGTAATGACCAAAAAAAAATTTTTATGAAACCATGTGCAATGGTGGAACTTTTATGGGTTATTTAAGAATAACTATTGCTTTTTTTGTTTTTTAAAAAAAGTTCCCCCTTTCATTCAAATGAAATAAGGCAAAAATTGTTTTTTCCCCCCAAAAAAGGACATGCAATTTTGCATTATTGAAACGATAATAGTAATAACTAAGCAACTTTTATTATTTGTTTTTTAACAAATACGGTATAAAACAGTTAATTATAAGTACAATATGTACAAAAGAAGTGTTTAAAAATTATTTTTTCCTATGAATTTTAGATTCAAAAATTCAATTTTTTTCGATTTCGCATGTAGTTCCTCCATCAGTTTTACAGCACGTTCAGCATTTTGGTTAGATCTGGGAATGTCAATTAATGACTCCTCGACCAACCAGTGCGCCTTCAAACACTTAATTGCCTTCTTGCACTTTGTCTTGGTGAGTGAGGTTAACAGTTCATTGAAGGATGCTTCGTTGTAGTGTTGCGACTGGAACCAGGCATTTGCCCATTCATAGCAGATGAAGTCGCATGCTATACAGAGGACGCGGCGCCACTCTGGTATCAGAAAAAATGCTATAACAGCATGTATGGCTCGCGAGTTCCATCTTGCCATGTGCAGGTTTGGGAGTTTCTTCCAACTGATTCGAGGCCAATGTGATGTTGTTTTGTAATGACGATATGCCTGACATAGTTCATATAAGAACTTGAAATCATCTCGCCATCCAGGATTCTCGCCTGTGTTGACATCATCTGTTTCAACTTGGTGGTAATCAATCTGAAGTGAGGCATAGTTTTCTGTTAATTTGTCAATGAAGAAATAATTGAGTTCTGGTTTCTTCGTTGACTCTGGAATAAGGAAATTCATGATGTGCTTCAGTAGGAGGTTGAGTACATGGTGTTGACAGCCAATGTATTGTGGCTTCTGAAAGCCCTTTCTCAAGACATCATCCTGTATCAGCGTTACAATCCCGTTCAAACGGCCAGTATTTACTGCTGCCGTGTCGCAGATTATCATGCAAATATTTTCCCAAGCGTCGTATTCATCAATTAGCTGATGTAGTACCTTGTGAATAGCTGTGGCAGAACCATTCTCACATTTCAGAATACCGAGTTTGATTTCGGTTGTGGTATTTTTCAGCAGAACTACTTGATACTCTTCCCCTTGGATTCTTTCACCATCAAAGTGGAGACAATAGGGATCTTTGCTTTGAAGTTTTTCAAAAATTTTGGTTTTCATTTTCTGTCCTTCTGAGATTGTTTGTCTCCAGACACCCGACTGACTTGGAACCGGTACATCATGACCTTGTTCAGCAATGGTTGCAAGCACTTTATTTGCTTTATGTGTAGAAATGTTGTTTTTCAGTACCAGTAAACTCGCTGTTGTAGTACTTGCTCTTTTGTATTTCGGTGTGCGTTCAGGAGAAGATGACGTGGAAGAAGAGGTTGGCTTTGGAGTCTCGGGTAAAGATTCAGAGAAAGACAGCAGGATGGCACTCACCGTTCTCTTGAAATGATTCACTTTATTTCATGTAAATAATGCATAGGCAATGGCACGGGAGAAATGCAAAAAGACGGACGACAGCCGTTTCGTGCACAATGCACTTCAACAGGGACCTGTTGAAGTGCATTGTGCACGAAACGGCTGTCGTCCGTCTTTTTGCATTTCTCCCGTGCCATTGTCTATGCTTTATTTACATGAAATAAAGTGAATCATTTCAAGAGAACGGTGAGTGCCATCCTGCTGTCTTTTTCTACTACGATATTTCATGTTTTTTCTTCACATGGATAGAGCACCCATTCAGCAAGGGTTACAGGTGTCACACTGATAGCGGTTATAAGTGGCTTTGCGGGTATTTCTTTCTCAGGGACAGTGACGGATGTTTCTTTTTTCTTTGAAAGATTCAGAGACAGTATCATGTGTGGGTTGCGATTGCGAAGTGCTGGCTTGAGCTTGAAATATTGATAGTCGGATTCGTTTTCTTGGATGAATTGATTCCAAAGGAGCTATTTTGAGCGTCGAAAAACCAACCTTGCCTCCACTCTCAACTTGCCTCAGGTAGAGCTCTTTATCCTCCGAGTTTTTCCATTCTCCATTAACGTTGGTGACATCAAATAACTGAGATAGTGTTGCAGTGAATTTATCAGAAGGTTTCATTTTGTTTTTGTCATTTAGATCAATCAGACGATTGAGTTTCTTTCTGATGAGTGCACTGGATAAAAGTGGAAAGTCTAGAGTTTCCCTCCAGAGCAATTCTATATCCATTATCATATTTTTTATTCGATCCAGTCGCCGTTTCTCGCTGTTGAACAGAAAACTGAAGTTTCCAAGAATTTGGCAGTTCGTTGGCATCCGCGTGAGATTGGAGAGCTTTTCAACATATGGAATACTTGGATCCCTTTTATGTTGAGAATAGGAGGACAGATTCCTCATCCAGATAGACCTGTTTGCCTTTACACTGTTGCTGGAATTTCTAGAAGAAATATTCTGAATGACCTGTCCTGCACTTCTTGATCGTAAAACTTGAAGCTTTGCGCTGAAAATGAAAAGATAATACTAAATTACAAAATATTTAAAAATATTCCAGGATGTTCTAGATGTGAATAAAATACCACTTTTTGTTACAACTTAGAAAGATATTTTCTTTATAGATTAAAATTAAAACACGAAAAATCTTTTTTTTGAAAATTTTGAAATGAAAAAGAGGGGGAAATTTTTTGAATATTTTACAAATTTGATGATACTAATGTCATTTGAATGCAATTGTTCCTCCAATATAAGGGGTTTCATTTTCGTTTTGCAAAATTTTTAAAATAGTCATCACCCTACTGGTGGTGCTCCTTTGATGAGGAGTGCTGGCGGTGTTCCTTTGATGAGTAGTGCTGGCGGTGCTCCATTGATGAGTAGTGCTGGCGGTGCTCCTTTGATGAGGAGTGCTGGCGGTGCTCCTTTGATGAGGAGTGCTGGCGTTGCTCCTTTGATGAGGAGTGCTGGCTGTGCTCTTTTGATGAGGAGTGCTGGCTGTGCTCCTTTGATGAGGAGTGCTGGCTGTGCTCTTTTGCTGAGGAGTGCTGGCAGTGCTCCTTTGATGTTGACTGCTGGTGTCGGTGGCCCAAGCAGGTTCTCTGGTGGTTTTGCTCCAAGCAGGTGGTGCTGTGGCAGTGGTGGTGCTCCATACAGGAGCAGTGCTTGCCATAGTGATGGTGGCGAAGGAGTGTGGAGCAGCACTCAGACTTGGGGTGGTGTAGTGGAGTCCGGCTTTGCTGGGAATGCAGGTGGCCGTGCAGTGGTATGCAGCAGAAGTCGGTAGGGAGGTGTAGCGAGTCAGCGGTGGAACTGTTGGAAATGACACCACTGACTGCTGCACATACCGATTCTGCTGCATAGCCTGCAAGTAAGCAGTGTTGCAGGCCTGTAACACACTCAGCTGTTGCTCAGGACTAAGGTGTTCCGCCATGCCCTGTTCAATTTTACTGAAAAAATGGTGCGCTGGTCAGTTGAGGTCGGCCTCCAGACGGTCAAGGTGCTGGTCGACAGAGTGGAAGCAGTGTTCCATGTGGTTAAAACCACGCTCCGTCAGGGAAAAACCGCTTTCCATTCTGGCGGGCAGCGCCTTGAGGCTGGCCTGAAAGACCTCGCTCAAGTACATGAACTTGGGCATGACAGGCCTGTCCGAGGCACTCTGCCGCTGGCGGGTAGTGCCCGCATAACCAGTGACAGAGACCTGGGACAGGGGAACACCTGATGGACCAGCTTCCTGGTCACCAGCTGTCTGTGTTGCTGACCTGCAAGATGCTTCCAGGCTGTCGGATGGCTGGGACGGGTCCGAGGTCGATCGATGAACAACCGCTCCCGGGACAGGTTGCAGGGTGCTGCTCCAAGTGCTGTGGAAAGAAAGGGAAAACATTAGTATCATGCATTAACAAGAAGCATCAGCTGTGGAATAGAAAAGCACATAGAAATAAAAAAAAAAATACTTACGCTCTGCTGGCAAGGACTGGTCTCAGGAAAGCCAGCTCGCTATGATAGCGGTACTTTCTTCTGCGTCAAAAGGGCATGCAAACGCTTGTAAACGCTGCATTTTTTGTAACATTATTGTGCGCATTATGACAAAAAATCGCAGCGTATTTATGTGTTTTTCATGCTTTTGCATTTTTTATGCGCAATGGTGTCACTTCACAGGAGGAAAATCCTTGAAAAATTCTTGCAACACACTTCACCAATGGGACAGCAGTGGGCGTGTCTTATGGAAATTCTTTATATAGACCCTGTTTACAGGTGAATTCTTCACATTTGCTTGCATTTGCCTTGATAAACATGGATCTACGCTGGAAGAGTTTTTACTTTGACTTGGATCTGGACATGAGGATGGCTCAGGCTTATGCAGTTGCTTACCATGAACAGGGAGAGAGGCAGCGAAGAAGGCAGCTGCGACATTTGTGGATACATCCCATTATTGAACTCCGGGAGAGCCGTGGAGCGTACCACACCCTCTACAGTGAGCTGCAGGCAAATCCGGAGAAATTTACGGATTATACCCGGATGTCCAAAGAAACCATTATCTATTTGCTTGGTCGGGTCCAAGAAGTCATCCGGAGACAGGACACGCAGCTCCGGCGTGCGATTACTCCTGAGGAACGGCTCTTGGTCACATTACGGTATGTAGTTTTGCAAAACCAATGCCTGCCTAATTTTCTTTGTTGTGACATGTACGCTTCCAAATCTGGCAGAATTATAGTTCTGCCATGTAGTTAACTTTAAAAGTCTGCGGTAATTTTTTTATGGCATGTATTGATCAAAAGGCTGCAGATATATATTTTTTTTATTGAATTTTAGGTGCATACAAAAATCCCTATACACAAATATTAATTTTTTTTTCTTTGTGTCACAGATTCCTGGCTACTGGAGAGACTCTCTCTTCACTGCACTTCCAGTACCGTATTGGAATCTCCACATTGTCTGGAATTATAGCGGACACCTGCCGGGCTTTGTGGAACGTTCTATGTCCAGAATTCATGCCCCTGCCCACTGCAGAAAAGTGGTTGGAAATTGCCGAAAGATTCTGGACTGTCTGCAATTTCCCTAACTGTTTGGGAGCAGTGGATGGGAAACACATCCGGATTATCAAGCCCAAAAGAACTGGATCTGAGTACTATAACTACAAAAAGTATTTTTCTACTGTACTCATGGCCATTGCGGATGCAGACTGTATGTTTATTGCTGTGTACATTGGGGCATTTGGCCGTGGGAATGACTCCCAGGCTTTTAAGAACTCGGACATGGGCAGGAGGTTGTATGGCAACCAGTTCAATTTTCCCATGCCGCGGCCTCTTCCCAACACCGAAGGTCCGCGAAAGCCCTTTGTAATGGTTGGTTAGAAAGCATTCTAGATGTGCCCAAACCTGCTCAAGCCCTACTCCAGCCTGGACTTGGACCACAACAAAAGAATTTTTAATTACAGGCTGACCAGGGCCAGAAGAACAGTAGAATGTGCATTTGGTATACTTGTAGCTAAATGGCGCATTCTTGGCACAGCCATTAATCTGAAACTGGAAACAGTGGATGAGGTGGTGAAGGCGTGTGTCGTTCTACATAATTTTGTAATTGCTAGAGAGCACCCGAACTTAGATCTTGATGATATTGCTCCTAACCCATTGCCTGAATTTACTCAGCACCATCTAAGGTCATCCGTTGAAGTTGGCCAAATGAGGGACCAATTTGCGGCCTACTTCAACTCAGATGTAGGACGGGTGGAATGTCAAAAGCAAATGGTGTAAAAAATTGTCTTGTTGATATGTTAATAAAAAACACTGTTTTGATACCTGTACTGAGTGCATTCTGTGTTTTAACACTCCCAATACTATTAGCAAGTAGCCAGGTGTATCAGTGAATTTATGATGCTGTGTTTTGTGCATCATGAATTCACTAATACTCCTGAGTAGGTAACTATACATACACACACACAAGTTTAATCTCTGCAGTGTGTGCTCAATTAACAGCGACCGTGGAGATAATACAACTAATATTTGTGTCACATGGGGCGATTTTACAAATAGTGATTTTTGGATTCACTGGCATACTTCACTTTTTATGCCACCGAAACATGTGACTATAAATATTATTTGTAGTATCAGCACTGTGGCTTGGATTTTGAAAGCACACTGGTAAAATACCCAGGCCTGGTGTCATGCTGAAGTGATGAATACTTCACATATTTATCACAAATGGACAGGAGAATACACATTAAACTACAGCATCACTACACTGTTTTTCAAATATATGGAGAGTTAAGCAACGCTGCAGGTTCAAACTCATGTGTATTCACCTGCCCAGGTGTGATAGTGATGATGATACAAGGTCAGGGTATTTGTGAAGTATATATAACATTTATTTTCACCATCATTAATCAGTTTCTTCAACACACACGTAATAGAGTATGTGGTTAATTACAAGGTATATCTACAGTTCCTTGCCTTATCTCTAATAGTTAAATGATGATGGTACAAAATAGGCAAGGTTACAATAGATATGCGTTGCACTCAACACCATCCTCTATGCCAGGGTTTCCAAAATCTAGTCGTAAATGTCCACCAACAGATCATGTTTTAAGGATTTAATTTTTTTTTCCTCAGGTGATGCAGTTATCACCAGAGTAATGGAATTACTTAAAACATGATTTGTTTGTTGGCCTTGAAGACTGGAGTTGGGGAACCCTGCTCAATTCAGTCTGTGCAATACACCAGATATCTCCATTACTGATGCTTCTTGTGTCAGTCTAGAATTAAATTGTTGTAAAAAAAACAATCTACATGACTTGTCTTTTCCACAGCAGTCTCTACATTCTTGGAATATTGCACAGACTGGATCCAGCAGGGTTCCCCAACTCCAGTACTCAAGGTCCACCAACAGTTCATGTTGTAAGGAAATCCATATCTCCATATCTGGAAATCCATATCTTGCTTCACAAGAGCAAAAAAAAAAAAAGGAATTCCATACAACATGATCTTTTGGTGGCCTTTGAGGACTGGAGTTGGGGAACCCTGCTGGATCCAGTCTGTGCAATATTACAAGAATGTAGAGACTGCTGTGGAAAAGACAAGTCATATAGATATGTGTTGTCAAAACAACCAGTCTATATGACTTGTCTTTTCCAAAGCAGTCTGTATATTCTTGTAATATTGCATAGACTGGATCCAGCAGGGTTCCCCATCTCCAGTCCTCAAGGGCCACACACAGATCATGTTGTAAGGAAATCCATATCTCCGTTGATAACTGCTTCACAAGAGCAAAAAAAAAAAGGAATTCCATACAACATGCTCTGTTGGTGGCCCTTGAGGACTGGAGTTGGGGAACCCTGCTGGATCCAGTCTGTGCAAAGTTACAAGAATGTAGAGACTGCTGTGGAAAAGAAAAGTTATATAGATTGGCTGTTTTGACAACACATATCTCCAAGACTGACACAAGAATCTCCAAGACTGACACAAGAAACATGTCTCAGTAATGGAGATATCTGGTGGCAAAAATGCTAAGTGTACGGCTCAGTGTGTGTAGTCGGCGATTGACACAGTAACCAAACCAAATATTTTCAAAGCAGAATTGCACATTTATTTTTACAAAAAAAAAAGATTTTATTAGGAATGAATTTGGGGGAAGATTGGGATACTTTGGGGGTGTGGAGAGACGAGGAACGGCTGGAGGTTGAGGAAGGGGTTCTAGGAGAAGGGGCGACGAAAGTACTGGGGGAAGGGAGCTCTGGAATGGACATGGAGGCAGGTTGAGACACATTAGGAGGAGAGGGTGGATAGACGAACAAAGTTTTTTTCTCTTTTCTTTGGCGCAGAAGTATCCTGCATGGACGGACTTCCACAGTGTGACCGCCTTACTTTGCTCGACCGCTTGGAAATGGTGGACCATGGTGTTGACCTGTAAAATATCGAATGCGGGTCACCACTCTGCTACTCTGTGGTGGCGGTGCTCCTAGAAGTGGCAGTGGCGGTGCTCCTAGAAGGGGACAAAGTTGTGTCGGTGCTCATAGAAGTGGCGACGGTGGATGTCATACGAGACGAAATCATGTCGGTGCGCAAAAAAGTGGCAGTGGCGGTGATCCTTGGAGATGTAGTCATGTCGGTGCTCCTAGAAGGAGGCTGCGTGTCGGTGATCTGAGCAGAAGTTCTGGCGGGACTCCGAGGAGGAGAATTGGTGGCGGTGCTCTTTGGATGAGGAGTGTTGGTGGTGCTCCTTTGGTGAGGAGTGCTGGTGGTGCTCCTTTGATAAGGAGTGCTGGCGGTGCTCCTTTGATGAGTAGTGCTGGCGATGCTCCTTTGATGAGGAGTGCTGGCTGTGCTCTTTTGATGAGGAGTGCTGGCTGTGCTCTTTTGCTGAGGAGTGCTGGCAGTGCTCCTTTGATGTTGACTGCTGGTGTCGGTGGCCCAAGCAGGTTCTCTGGTGGTTTTGCTCCAAGCAGGTGGTGCTGTGGCGGTGGTCCATACAGGAGCAGTGCTTGTCATAGTTGTGGTGGCGGAGGAGTGTCCAGCAGCACTCAGACTTGGGGTAGTGTAGTGGTGTCCGGCTTTGCTGGGAATGCAGGTGGCCGTGCAGTGGTATGCAGCAGAAGTCGGTAGGGAGGTGTAGCGAGTCAGCGGTGGCACTGTTGGAAATGACACCACTGACTGCTGCACATACCAATTTTGCTGCATAGCCTGCAAGTAAGCAGTGTTGCAAGCCTGTAACACACTCAGCTGTTGCTCAGGACTAAGGTGTTCCACCATGCCCTGTTCAATTTTACTGAAAAATGCTGCGCTGGTCAGTTGAGGTCGGCCTCCAGACGGTCAAGGCGCTGGTCGACAGAGTGGAAGCGGTTTTCCATGTGGTTAAAACCACGTTCCGTCAGGGAAAAACCGCTTTCCATTCTGGCGGACAGCGCCTTGAGGCTGGCCTGAAAGACCTTGCTCAAGTACATGAACTCGGGCATGACAGGCCTGTCCGAGGCACTCTGCCACTGGCGGGTAGTGCCCGCATAACCAGTGACAGAGACCTGGGACAGGGGGACACCTGATGGACCAGCTTCCTGGTCACCAGCTGTCTGTGTTGCTGACCTGCAAGATGCTTCCTGGCTGTCGGATGGCTGGGACGGGTCCGAGGTCGATCGATGAAGAACCGCTCCTGGGACAGGTTGCAGGGTGCTGCTCCAAGTGCTGTGGAAAGAAAGGGAAAACATTAGTATCATGCAAGAAGCATCAGCTGTGGAATAGAAAAGAACATAATAATAAAAAAAAACATACATACACTCTGCTGGCAAGGACTGGTCTCAGGAAAGCCAACTCGCTATGATAGCCGTACTTTCTTCTGCACCTTGCCGCTGAACCACTGCAAACCTGTCCCTCAGCACGAACATCAGTGTTGAAGCGGTCCTTCATCGAGCGCCAACGTGTGCGGATTTTGTTCACTGTTGGGGAAAAAAAAAGAAAAAACGTTAGACAATGCACTGAAGTCAACATAATTATCAGCACAGCACACACACCTGATAGAACTTTGCAAACAGTCAATGCTGCAGCACAAAAAAATTCTATACACAATGCAGTCACTGTTGATTCTGAGGACACTGTTATGTTTCCTGCTAGAACATATGTAGCAGCTAAAACAACAGCATCATCAGAAGCAAGAGTGAAAACAGGATCAAGACAGCAGTTCAATACAAAAAGCAATCACTATTTTCCAGAAGGCATTGGTGTGTTTGATGCAAGACTATATCTTGCCACAAACACACCTGTACCCTCAGGACCATAAATCAATGCAGCATCAAGACAGCAGTTCAATACAAAAAGCAATCACTGTTTTCCAGAAGGCATTGGTGTGTTTGATGCAAGAATATATCTTGCCACAAACACACCTGTACCCTCAGGACCAAAAATCAATGCAGCTTCAAGACAGCAGTTCAATACAAAAAGCAATCACTGTTTTCCAGAAGGCATTGGTGTGTTTGATGCAAGAATATATCTTGCCACAAACACACCTGTACCATCAAGACCAAAAATCAATGCAGCTTCAAGACAGCAGTTCAATACAAAAAGCAATCACTGTTTTCCAGAAGACATTGATGTGTTTGATGCAAGAATATACCTTGCCACAAACACACTAGCACCATCAGGACCATAAATCAATGCAGCTTCAAGACAGCAGTTCAATACACAAAGCAATCACTGTTTTCCAGAAGGCATTGGTGTGTTTGATGCAAGAATATATATTGTCACAAATACACCTGTACCATCAGGACCATAAATCAATGCAGCTTCAAGACAGCAGTTCAATACAAAAAGCAATCACTGTTTTCCAGAAGGCATTGGTGTGTTTGATGCAAGAATATATCTTGCCACAAACACACCTGTACCATCAGGACCATAAATCAATGCAGCTTCAAGAGAGCAGTTCAATACACAAAGCAATCACTGTTTTCCAGAAGGCATTGGTGTGTTTGATGCAAGAATATATCTTGCCACAAACACACCTGTACCATCAGGACCATAAATCAATGGAGCTTCAAGACAGCAGTTCAATACACAAAGCAATCACTGTTTTCCAGAAGGCATTGGTGTGTTGGATGCAAGAATATATCTTGCCACAAACACACCTGTACCATCAGGACCTTATATCAATGCAGCTTCAAGACAGCAGTTCAATGCACAAAGCAATCAGTTTTCCAGAAGGCATTGGTGTGTTTGATGCAAGAATATATCTTGCCACAAACACAACTGTACCATCAGGACCATAAATCAATGCAGCTTCAAGACAGCAGTTCAATACAAAAAGCAATCACTGTTTTCCAGAAGGCATTGGTGTGTTTGATGCAAGAATATATCTTGCCGCAAACACACCAGCACCATCAGGACCATAAATCAATGCAGCTTCAAGACAGCAGTTCAATACACAAAGCAATCACTGTTTTCCAGAAGGCATTGGTGTGTTTGATGCAAGAATATATCTTGTCACAAACACACCTGTACCATCAGGACCATAAATCAATGCAGCTTCAAGACAGCAGTTCAATACAAAAAGCAATCACTGTTTTCCAGAAGGCATTGGTGTGTTTGATGCAAGAATATATCTTGCCACAAACTCACCAGCACCATCAGGACCATAAATCAATGCAGCTTCAAGACAGCAGTTCAATACAAAAAGCAATCACTGTTTTCCAGAAGGCATTGGTGTGTTTGATGCAAGAATATATCTTGCCACAAACACACCTGTACCATCAGGACCATAAATCAATGCAGCTTCAAGACAGCAGTTCAATACAAAAAGCAATCACTGTTTTCCAGAAGGCATTGGTGTGTTGGATGCAAGAATATATCTTGCCACAAACACACCTGTACCATCAGGACCTTATATCAATGCAGCTTCAAGACAGCAGTTCAATGCACAAAGCAATCAGTTTTCCAGAAGGCATTGGTGTGTTTGATGCAAGAATATATCTTGCCACAAACACAACTGTACCATCAGGACCATAAATGAATGCAGCTTCAAGACAGCAGTTCAATACAAAAAGCAATCACTGTTTTCCAGAAGGCATTGGTGTGTTTGATGCAAGAATATATCTTGCCGCAAACACACCAGCACCATCAGGACCATAAATCAATGCAGCTTCAAGACAGCAGTTCAATACACAAAGCAATCACTGCTTTCCAGAAGGCATTGGTGTGTTTGATGCAAGAATATTTCTTGGCACAAGCATACCAGCACCATCAGGACCATAAATCAATGCAGCTTCAAGACAGCAGTTCAATACACAAAGCAATCACTGCTTTCCAGAAGGCATTGGTGTGTTTGATGCAAGAATATATCTTGTCACAAACACACCTGTACCATCAGGACCATAAATCAATGCAGCTTCAAGACAGCAGTTCAATACAAAAAGCAATCACTGTTTTCCAGAAGGCATTGGTGTGTTTGATGCAAGATTATATCTTGCCACAAACTCACCAGCACCATCAGGACCATAAATCAATGCAGCTTCAAGACAGCAGTTCAATACAAAAAGCAATCACTGTTTTCCAGAAGGCATTGGTGTGTTTGATGCAAGAATATGTCTTGCCACAAACACACCAGCACCATCAGGACCATAAATCAATGCAGCTTCAAGACAGCAGTTCAATACAAAAAGCAATCACTGTTTTCCAGAAGGCATTGGTGTGTTTGATGCAAGAATATATCTTGCCACAAACACACCTGTACCATCAGGACCATAAATCAATGCAGCTTCAAGACAGCAGTTCAATACACAAAGCAATCACTGTTTTCCAGAAGGCATTGGTGTGTTTGATGCAAGAATATATCTTGCCACAAACACAACTGTACCATCAGGACCATAAATCAATGCAGCTTCAAGACAGCAGTTCAATACAAAAAGCAATCACTGTTTTCCAGAAGGCATTGGTGTGTTTGATGCAAGAATATATCTTGCCACAAAAACACCAGCACCATCAAGACCATAAATCAATGCAGCTTTCAGACAGCAGTTCAATACACAAAGCAATCACTGCTTTCCAGAAGGCATTGGTGTGTTTGATGCAAGAATATTTCTTGCCACAAGCACAACAGCACCATCAGGACCATAAATTAATGCAGCTTCAAGACAGCAGTTCAATACAAAAATAAATCACTGTTTTCCAGAAGGCATTGGTGTGTTTGATGCAAGAATATATCTTGCCACAAACACACCTGTACCATCAGGACCATAAATCAATGCAGCTTCAAGACAGCAGTTCAATACAAAAAGCAATCACTGTTTTCCAGAAGGCATTGGTGTGTTTGATGCAAGAATATATCTTGCCACAAACACACCAGCACCATCAGGACCATAAATCAATGCAGCTTCAAGACAGCAGTTCAATACACAAAGCAATCACTGTTTTCCAGAAGGCATTGGTGTGTTTGGTGCAAGAATATATCTTGCCACAAACACACCAGCACCATCTGGACCAAAAATCAATGCAGCATCATAGAGCATCTTTATACTTACTGAGCGCCCTTTTTGAAGTTGGAGAGGCGCTGTCCCAGCCATCCATCATCGCTGCAGCCACCTCATTCCAGAGCTGCCGGGTCACCACTGTGTCTTTGTACTGCTGGTCACGGCTGTCCCTCAATGGGATACGCTCCTCAACAAGGCGGATCAGGTGCTTGTTGTCGATGTACACTTCTTCGTCATCCCGTTGTGCAACCTAGAAAAAAAAATTAGAATCTTTGTAATTTTGGAGAATGAAAAAGATAGAAAAATAAACAGAGAAGAAGATGAAAATAAAGACAGAAAAAAAGGAAAGACTATATACTAACATTGCGTCTCCTCGCCACGACTTGGCTACGCTGCTCCCGCTCAGACTGCTCCCACTCAGACTGCTCCCGCACTTCACCTTCACTGGCCGCGTCCGATGTCTGTACAAGAGAGAAAAAAATTATAACACATTTCTATAGGCAGCTAAACTTACCCAAAGGCAGCAACATCCTCACCTCACGATCAGCTTGGGCCAGTTCTTGCCGAGATGGCGAATAGACCGATCCAGAAGAAGACATGCTGAAATTTAAGCAAAAAATACATTAGTACATTATAAAATTGTACAGGACACACAGACATTATATTGAAGAATATGCACATTTTGGCTTCTGAAGCTTGAATCCACAGTTGGAAGGCTCTTCTATGTTCTTGTCTGGTCTCTGCAAGGTTGTCTGTAGAGTATTGGTCTGGCCCTGAAGACACCTTCTTTTATCAACACTCCTCCCAATGTTGCTTGTTTAGGGGGAGGTTTAGGCCTCTTTCACACATCAGTTTTTTGCCTTCAGGCGCGATCCGGCTTTTTTTTGTAAAACCGGATCCGGCAAAATGCAATGCCGGATCCGGTTTTTCCCCATTGACTTGCATTAGCGCGGGATCGTGCCAGATGGCATTGCGTTTCATCCGTTTTTTGCCGGATCCGGCAACTTGTCTCATTCCGGCGTCTGGAAAAAACGTCTACTGTAACGTTTTTTGTCTCCGGCGAAAAAGCCGGAAGCGCCGGATCCGGCGCTTCCAGCTTTTTGATACAATGAAAGTCTATGGGCGCCGGAATGCGCCGGATCCAGAAAAAGACGGATCCAGCCACCGGATCCGGTTTTTTTAAGTCTGCGCATGCTCAGATCCAATTGGCCAGCCTCCAGGAACAGAGACGGATCCAGCAAAAAAACGGATCCGTTTCTACAGTTCTCCAAAATTTATGCCGGATCCGTTTTTTCTAAAAAAAGCCGGATCCTGCCTGACGGCAAAAAACTGATGTGTGAAAGTAGCCTTAGACAAGAGTCTAGACATTGTTTACTGAAATCGCATGCGCGCACAAAGCGCTGACGTGCGTGCATCCAAGCGCACGTCAGTGACCCCATAGATTGTAATGCTATTTTTGGACACACACCGTGCGCACACGTGGGCGCGCAATTTTTTTAACGATGTAGGCGGAACAAAAAATGCAGCATGTAGCGTACGGCGCATCTGGGCGCACACCTGTAAAATGCGCAGCGCATACTAAGTGCTGATGAGCGCGTGCAATCGCAAGACCCTGCGACCATCATGCTAGAGATAGGGGAACATTGCGCGTGCGCCCGATAGCGCATGATGCGCTGCGCGATAAAACCCTAGTGTGAAACCAGCCTAACACAGGTAGTAGACCGATCAATTCACCCACAGTAGAATTTTCTAATGTCACAGCAGCAATCAGCCAAGGGTCATGCATTAGGTATCAGGATCTGTGCCAGTATTTACAGCTTTGAATTTAAGTTTTAATTAAGAAGAGGTGTGTGAGAGACTGGTGCAGGCCTGCTGTGCTGCGAGCCATGATACCTTATGCAACAGCTCAAACTACATTTTTGCTCATCTACACTCAGGTGGCACAAATATCAGCTTTTCAGACTACTATTGTTTAAAACATTTAAGAATAGTAAAACGATAGTTGACTGAAAGTAAGTGCAGGCTTACTTGTCTGGGAGCCCTACTGCTATCGGCAACACACATGGAGGAGGTCCAACTTGGAGTCCAAACATTTAAAAAAATTATTGCCACACACCACTAAAGTGGCATCAATTTCACCAGAGTAGAAATAGTATAGTGGTACTCTGACACCTCTTTCACTACAGGCAACTCACCAGATGGAGATCCATCCTCGAGTCTCCACATTTCTGAAAATTATTGCCACACACCACTAAAGTGGCATCAATTTCCCCAGAGTGGAAATATTATAATGGGGCTCTGACTCTTCTTCCACTAAAGGCAACACACCAGATGGAGACCCAACTTGGAGTTTCCACATTTTAAAAAATTGCTTGTAACATCAGCAGCAGTAGCAACAGACACCACGACAAAGGTGTCAGACTGGAATAACGTGAGATTAATGCAGCACACTAAAAATTACACCATCACCGAGTCTGCCCAGTCTGTGACTAAAAAAGTCATTGGAGATACATGACTTGTTCATCTTGATGAAAGTTAAGTGGTCTACATTTTCAGGGGACAGTCGGATTCGCTTATCCATCAGGACACCACCAACAGCACTGAAGACACATTCTGAGAGAATGCTGACTGCTGGGCATGACAAAACCTCCAAGGCATGACTGGCAGGCTCAGGAAACTCTTACATTGAAATAGTTTTCATTGTATAAAAGCATCTGATCTCAACTCCAGCTAATTCTGTGTTGAAAAAGTCAAATGATGCTCCTTCCCTTCTGAGCTGTCATGAGCCCAAACAGTGGTTTACCCTCATATATGGGGTATTACCATACTCAGGACAAATTGCACAACAACTTTTGTGATCCAATTTTTCCTGTTACACTTGGGAAAATAAAAAATTGGGGGCGAAAAAATCATTTTTGTGAAAAAAATATAATTTTTTATTTTTACGGCTCTACATTATAAACATATGTAAAGTACTTGGGGGTTGAAAGTGCTCACCACACATCTAGATAAGTTCCTTAGGGGGTCTACTTCCAAAATGGTGTCACTTGTGTGGGGTTTCCACTGTTTAGGCACATAAGGGGCTCTCCAAACGCGACATGGCGTCCGATCTCAATTCCAGCCAATCTTGCATTGAAGAGTCAAATGGTGCTTCTTCCCTTCCAAGCTCTGCCATGCACCCAAACAGTGGTTTACCTGTATAAATGGGGTATCAGCATACTCAGGACAAATTGTACAACAACGTTTGGGGTCCAATTTCTCCTGTTACCCTTGGTAAAATAAAACAAATTGGATCAGAAGTAAATTTTTTATGAAAAAAGTTAAATGTTCATTTTTCTAAACATTTCAAAAATTCCTGTGAAGCACCTGAAGGGTTAATAAACCTCTTGAATGTGGTTTTGAGCACCTTGAGGGGTGCAATTTTTAGAATGGTGTTACTTTTGGGTATTTTAAATCATATAGACCCCTCAAAGTGACTTCAAATGTAGTGTGCTCCCTGAAAAAAAATGGTGTTGGAAGAATGAAAAATCGCTGGTCCAATTTTAACCCTTATAACTTCCTAACAAAATAAAATTTTGGTTCCAAAATTGTGCTGATGTAAAGTAGACATGTGGTAAATACTACTTATTAAGTATCTTTTGTGACATGTATCTGTTATTTAAGGACATGAAAATTCCAAGTGGGAAAATTTCAAAATTTTCAAAATTTTTGCGAAAAATTTCAATTTTTTTCACAAATAAACACAAGTCATATCAAAAGAAATTTTACCACAATTATGAAGTAGAAATTGTCTTGAGAAAACATTGTCAGAATCACCGGGATCCATGGAAGCATTCCAGAGTTATTACCTCATAAAGGGACAGTGGTCTGAATTGTAAAAATTGGCCTAGTCATTAACATGCAAACCACCCTTGGGGGAAAAGGGGTCAAATTTTTTTTATTCATAGCACAGGCAGCGGCTAATGAATACTCCAATCAGCTACCGCTTGCTTTCGCTGTTAACAGTTGAATAAAACTTTCAACATAGAATCATAGAATCGTAGAGTTGGAAGAGACCTCCTGGGCCATCTAGTCCAACCCCCTGCTCAAAAGCAGGATTCGCTAGATCATCCCAGACAAATGTCTGTCCAGCCTCTGTTTGAAGACTTCTATTGAAGGAGGACTTACCACCTCTCGTGGCAGCTTGTTCCAATCATTGATCACTTTAACTGTCAAAAAGTTTTTTCTAATATCTAATCTGTGTCTTCTCCCATTCGGTTTCATCCCATTCCTTCTAGTCGTTCCTTGTGCAAATGAGAATAAAGTTGATCCTTCTACAATGTGACAGCCCTTGAGATATTTGTAGACAGCTATTAAGTCTCCTCTCAGTCTTCTCTTCTGCATGCTAAACATTCCCAAATCCTGTAACCTTTCCTCATAAGACAGGGTTTGCAGACTGGTCACCATTCTGGTCGTTCTTTTCTGAACTTGCTCCAGTTTGTTGATGTCTTTTTTAAAATGAGGTACCCAAAACTGGACACAGTATTCCAGATGAGGTCTGACCAAAGAGGAGTAGAGGGCAATAATGACTTCACGTGATCTAGACTGTATGCTTCTGTTAATACATCCTAGAATTGCATTGCCTTTTTTGCTGCTGCATCACACTGTTGACTCATATTCAGTCTGGGATCTATTTATATACCCAAGTCTTTTTCACATGTGCTGTTGCTTAGCCCTATTCCTCCCATTCTGTATATGCTTTTCTCATTTTTATTGCCTAAATGTAGTACTTTGCATTTTTCCCTGTTAAAAACCATTCTGTTAGTTGCTGCCCACTGCTCCAGTTTATTTATATCTTTTTGAATTCTCTCTCTCTCTTCTCTAGTATTAGCTATCCCTCCTAGCTTTGTGTCATCAGCAAATTTAAACAGTTTATCCTCAATTCCTTCATCTAAATCATTGATAAAGATGTTGAACAACACAGGGCCCAGGACAGAGTCCTTTGGTACCCCACTTGAGATATTCTTCCAACTGGATGTGCAGCCATTTACGACCACTCTTTGGGTCCTATCACTAAGCTAGTTATGAATCCACCTAACAGTTGCCTTGTCCATTCCATACTTAGCCATTTTTTCAATAAGGATTGTGTGAGATACTTTGTCAAATGCTTTGCTGAAGTCAAGATATATTATATCTACAGCATTTCCCTGATCCACCCAATCAGTGATTCTGTCATAGAATGAAATTACCTTATTAGTTACAAACCCATGCTGACTCTGTTTAATCACTTCATTCTTATCCAGGTACTTTCATACATGTTGTTTAATAATTTGTTCAAAGATCTTTCCTGGTGTAGAAGTCAGACTCACTGGCCGATAGTTGCCTGGGTCCACCTTCTTCCTCTTTTTGAAGCTAGGAACAACATTTGCTCTTCTCCAGTCTTCTGGGACTTCTCCTGTTCTCCAAGAATTTTCAAAGATTATGGAGAGGGGTTCAAAAATTTCTTCTGCTATCCCCTTCAGTACTCTGGGGTGTAATTCATCTGGACCTGGAGACTTGAATTCATTTAGGTTAGCTAAGTGTTTCCTCACTATATTTCTGTTTATAGATATCCTGGATTCTTCTATTCCCTTAATAGGACAGTGAAGAACAGTAGATGTTACATTTCCTTTCTAAGAGAAAACAGATGCAAAATAGGAATTTAAAAGTTCGGCCTTCTCAACATCCTGTCTTACCATTTCATCATTTTCATCCTGTAAAAATCCTATGGCATCTTTGACTTTTCTTTTACTTTTGACATATCCCCAAAATCCTTTCTTATTGCTTTTGACGTCTCTTGCAAGCCTCAATTCATTGTCAGCTTTAGTAAATCTGATTTGTGCCCTGCAAGTTCTGCAGCCAGCATTATATTCTTCTTTAGATATGCCTGCCTCTTTCCATTTCATAAACATTTCTTTCTTCCTTTTTAGCATGTTCTTAATTCTGTGTTCATCCATCCTGGTTTCCTTAAATACTTCCTTTTCTTCTCTCTTTTCGGAATTGATAACAATTGAGCTTTGAGAATTTTATTTTTCAAGATTTCCCATCCTTCCTGGACATTTTTGTCCTTAAGGATATCCAACCATTGTATCCCTCCAATTCTCTTTCTGAATCCCTTAAAATCTGCCTTTCTGAAATCTAACCTTGACGTCTGAGTCTTCACAGGTCTTCCTCCTCTAGTTATTGTCCCATGCTAGCGCAGATCTCTGCGTGAGCAGGAGACAGTGATGTAAGCTGTGTTCAACAACCAGCACCAGGGAACAGAGCGAACAGTAACACTGATGCCAAGGCGCCGGTATGTGTCACGGTGGTGACACATGGATGTCATCCATATGCCATCTGTGTGCACATGTGCGGGACATTTTGAGGCACATGCTAGCACCGGAAGCACTGACGCCTAAAAGAGCCCTTAGTGGAAAACTTGATCATTTACTGAGCATTGGCCGAAATTTGCTAATTTTTATGAAAATACTCAGGAATCCAAACACAAATCCAAATGTGGAACATATGTGCCTAATTTGAGATATGCAAACATTTTCTGAACAAGTTTTCTCATCTCTAATCAAAATGATACTGCTGCTGTCAGAATTGCTGTATCTTGCACTATTCTGCCAGACATGTCTTGTCTACCTCAACATAATTCTACAACGTGCAGCCCCTGCCTATGCCACTGCCACTTCAGAACCACTCCAGCCACACATCTCCTGGCTGACACTGTGTTTTATAATGCTATACTGCACTGCTGCTTCCGGGCCTGCTATTCCTGGCCTTACGCTGTCAGATATCTCTTCAGTTAGTCCACCATATTTTTATAGCAAGCAGTTTTGCCAATGCTCCTAAATGTCCACACACATCTCCTGTGCTCCTACAGTGTATTGCAGAGCCATACTGTACTATTGATGTGAAGGGTACTCTCTTGAAGATACACAAGCAGCATAAAACCTTTCCTCCTTTCCTAAAATAAGGATAATGTTTTTCACAGCTTGTTGAAAAACCATTGCTTCTTCAGTTTGAAAACAGCAAACCTGTTCCTGCTGTCTAATTGAGATCATTTTTGAAAAGCTTGATTAAATGCATTTGCAACTGAGTAATCTTTTTGAGTATAGCAATCATGTTATGGATCCCAAAAAAGTGATATTTTTAACCCCTTCACCCCCAAGGGTGGTTTGCACGTTCATGACCGGGCCAGTTTTTACAATTCTGACCACTGTCCCTTTATAAGGTAATAACTCTGAAATGCTTCCATGGATCCCAGTGATTCTGACATTCTCGTAACATATTGTACTTCATGTTAGTGGTAAAATTTCATTCATATAACTTACGCTTATTTGTGAAAAAAACGGAAATTTTGCGAAAATTTTGAGAATTTCGCAATTTTCCAGCTTTGAATTTTTATGCCCTTAAGTCACAGAGTTACGGCACACAAAAAACTTAATAAGTAACATTTCTCACATGTTTACTTTACATCAGCACAATTTTGGAACCAAAATTTTTTTTTGTTAGGAAGTTATAAGGGTTAAAAGTTGAACAGCTATTTCTCATTTTTACAACACCATTTTACTTTTATGGACCACATCACATTTGAAGCCACTTTGAGAGGTCTATATGATAGAAAATACCCAAAAGTGACACCATTCTAAAAACTGCACCCCTCAAGGTGCTCAAAACCACATTCAAGAAGTTTATTAACCCTTCAGGTGCTTCACAGGAATTTTTTGAATATTTAAAAAAAAAATGAACATTTGACTTTTTTTCCCCAAAAAAATAATTCAGGTTCAATTTTTTTTATTTTACCAAGGGTAAAAGGAGAAATTGGAATGGAAAAGTTATTGTGCAATTTGTCCTGAGTACGCTGATACCTGATACGTGGGGGGGAACCACTGTTTCGGCGCATGGCAGAGCTCAGAAAGGAAGGAGCGCCGTTTGACTTTTTCAATCCAAAATTGGCTGGAATTCTGATCGGACGCCATGTCACGTTTGGAGAGCCCCTGATGTACCTAAACAGTGGAAACCCCCCACAAGTGACCCCTTTTTGGAAACTAGACCCCCCCAAGGAACTTATCTAGATATGTGGTGAGAACTTTGAACCCACAAGGGCTTCACAGAAGTTTATAACGTACAGCGGTACAATTAAAAAATCATATTTTTTCCACAAAAATGATCTTTTCACCCCCAATTTTTATTTTCCCAAGGGTAACAGGACCCTAAAAGTTATTGTGCAATTTGTCCTGAGTACGCTGATTCCCCATATGTGGGTGTAAACGACTATTTGGGCGCATGGCAGAGCTCGGAAGGGAAGCAGCGCCATTTGACTTTTTTGGCTGGAATTGAGATCTGACACCATGTCGCGTTTGGAAAGCCCCTGATGTACCAAAACAGTGGAAACCCCCACAAATGACACCATCTTGGAAACTAGACCCCCCAAGGAACTTATCTAGATGTTTGGTGAGAACTTTGTACCCCCAAGGGCTTCACAGAAGTTTATAATGTACAGCCGTACAATTATAAAATCATATTTTTTCCACAAAAAAGATCTTTTCACCCTCAATTCTTACTTTCCCAAGGGTAACAGGACCCTAAAAGTTATTGTGCTATTTGTTCTGAGTACGCTGATAACTGATATGTGGGGGTAAACCACTATTTGGGTGCATGGCAGAGCTTGGAAGGGAAACAGCACCATTTGACTTTTTTGGCTGGAATTGAGATCGGACACGTCGTGTTTGGAAAGCCCCTGATGTACCTAAACAGTGGAATCCACCCACAAGTGACCCCATTTTGGAAACAAGACCCCCCAAGGAACTTATCTAGATATGTGGTGAGAACTTTGAACCCACAAGAGCTTCACAGAAGTTTATAACGTACAGCGGTACAATTAAAAAATCATATTTTTTCCACAAAAATGATCTTTTCACCCCCAATTTTTATTTTCCCAAGGGTAACAGGACCATAAAAGTTATTGTGCAATTTGTCCTGAGTACGCTGATACCCCACATGTGGGAGTAAACCACTATTTGGGCGCATGGCAGAGCTCGAAAGGGAAATAGCGCCATTTGACTTTTTTGGCTGGAATTGAGATCGGACACCATGTCGCGTTTGGAAAGCCCCTGATGTACCTAAACAGTGGAATCCCCCCACAAGTGACCCCATTTTGGAAACTAGACCCCTAAGGAACTTATCTAGATGTGTGGTGAGCACTTTGAACTCCCCAAGTGCTTCACAGAATTTTATAACGCCCGGGCATGAAAATAAAAAAATCGTATTTTTTCCACAAACATGATCATTTATTCCCCGTTTTTTTATTTTCCCAAGGGTACCAGGAGAAAATGGACCCCAAAAGTTGTTGTCAAATTTGTCCTGAGTACCCTGATACCTCATATGTGGGTAAAAACTACTGTATGGGCCCACGTCCGGGCTTGGAAGGAAAGTAGTGACGTTTTGGAATGCAGACTTTAATGGAATGCTCTGCGGGTGTCATGTTGCCTTTGGAGAACCCCTAATGTACCTAAACAGTGGAAACCCCCCACAAATGACACCATTTTGGAAACTAGACCCCATAAGAAACTTATCTAGATGTGTGGTGAGCACTTTGAGCCCCCAAGGGCTTCACAGAAGTTTATAATGCCCGGGTGTGAAAATAAAAAAATCTTATTTTTTCCACAAACATGATCATTTAGTCCCCAATTTTTTTTATTTTCCCAAGGGTACCAGGAGAAAATGGACCCCAAAAGCTGTTGTCCAATTTGTCCTGAGTACCCTGATACCCCATATGTGGGAGAAAACTACTGTATGGGCCCATGTCGGGGCTCGGAAGGGAAGTAGTGATGTTTTGGAATGCAGACTTTGATGGAATGCTCTGCGGGTGTCATGTTGCCTTTGGAGAGCCCCTAATGTACCTAAACAGTGGAAACTCCCCACAAGTGACCCCATTTTGGAAACTAGACCCCCACGGAACTTATCTAGATGTGTGGTGAGCACTTTGAACCCCCAAGTGATTCACAGAAGTTTATAACGCCCGGGTGTGAAAATAAAAAAATCATATTTTTTTCCCACAAAAATGATTTTTTTGCCCCCAATTTTTTATTTTCCTAAGGGCAACAGGAAAAATAGGACCCCAAAAGTTGTTTTGCAATTTGTCCTGAGTAGGCTGATACCCCATATGTGGGGGTAAAACACTGTTTGGGTGCATGGCAGAGCTTGGAAGGGAAGGAGCACCATTTGACTTTTTCAACGCAGGAGTATTCCTAAGAATGCTAAATGTGGAGTCTAAACAAGAAAAATGCTCATTAGTTTAGTGAAATAATTCTTTGGTTTGCTTAAAACATCATCGTTCTTGGCAGTTCATCACCGTGTGTAAACACGACCTGTGCAGCCGAGAAAAATGATGAGCACAGTACACTCTATTGCTGATCTTTCTGTGTGCATATTTAATGCAATCTGCTTGTCTAAACAGGTTTTTCAATGATCGCTAAACAGCCAACAAGTAGTTGAAAGACAATGGTTTAATGATGCTTGTTGGGTGGTGTAAACCCACAATTTATGATTTGATTCAAAAGTAACTTTTTATACTTTACTGATAATATGTGCATGTTGGGTGGTGTAAACCCACAATTTATGAGTTGATTCAAAAGTACCTTCTGACAGTACCTAATGACCTTCTGACAGCAAAACATAACGGTGACCACTCTCTGCTCATTCTTCTTGACCTATCTGCAGCTTTCGATACTGTTGACCACCATCTCCTACTCTCTAGGCTCCAGTCACTAGGCATTAAGGACACTGCACTCTCCTGGTTCTCTTCCTATCTCTCTGACCGCTCCTTCAGTGTTTTGTTCTCTGGCTCCACGTCATCTCCTCTTCCTCTTGCTGTCGGGGTACCTCAGGGCTCAGTCCTTGGCCCCCTTCTTTTCTCTCTCTACACGGCCCCAATTGGACAGACCATCAGCAGATTTGGCTTTCAGTACCATCTTTATGCTGATGACACACAACTATACACGTCTTCCCCCGACCTTACCCCCGCTGTACTACAGAACGCCAGTGACTGTCTGTCCGCAGTCTCCAATATCATGTCCGCTCTCTATCTGAAACTCAACCTCTCCAAAACTGAACTTCTTCTGCTCCCGCCGTCTACTAACCTCCCTAAATCTGACATTTCCTTCTCCGTGGGTGGTACCACAATAACACCCCGGCAGCAGGTGCGCTGTCTGGGTGTTATGTTTGACACCAATCTCTCCTTTACATCCCATATACAATCCCTTGCCCGCTCTTGCCGCTTACACCTAAAGAACATCTCTAGAATCCGCCCTTTTCTCACTATGGAAACAACAAAAACCCTCACTGTTGCATTGATCCACTCTCGCCTGGATTACTGCAACGCTCTATTAATTGGCCTCCCCGTCACTCGACTATCCCCTCTCCAGTCCATACTCAATGCAGCAGCCAGGATCGTCCATCTGGGTAATCGGTACTCGGACGCGTCCGCTCTTCGCCAGTCCTTACATTGGCTGCCCATTCATTATAGGATCCAATTCAAAGTACTTGTTCTCACCCACAAAGCTCTCCACAGTGCGGCACCCCCTTACATCTCTTCTCTCATTTCTGTCTATCGGCCTAGCCGATCGCTGCGCTCTGCAAACGACTTTCGACTAACCTCTGCACTAATCCGTACCTCCCACTCCCGACTCCAAGACTTCTCCCGTGCTGCTCCTATCCTCTGGAATGCTCTACCCCAAGAAATCAGGACTATCCACAATTTGCATAGTTTTAGGCGCTCCCTCAAAACACACCTGTTCAGAGCGGCCTATCACACTCACTAATCAAAGTCATTCTCTGTGTAAGTGTGCGTGCGTAGCCCATTCACTATCTCCATCCATCCTTCACTCCTGCAAGATGGCTGGACCTTCATTGTAAATACACCATTGTAAATACACATCTGTACTCTGTATCTCCCTCACCTCATTGTAGATTGTACGCTCTCACGAGCAGGGTCGTCTTATTTCGTCTTATTTTGCTTTAATTATTGTATTGTTAGCGTTGTTACTTATGACTTGTGTTTTGAAACTGTTAAACTGTAAAGCGCTGCGGAATATGTTGGCGCTATATAAATAAAGATTATTATTATTATTATTAAAAGTAACTTTTTAGACTTTACTGATAATATGTCCTGAGTGCACATTGTTAACTTAAAGAAAACCTGTCACTTGTAAAAACGCTATTAACCTGCAGATATGGGGTTAATATTCAGTTTAATTGTGTTCTCAAATTGCCCTGTGCCCATACTTTGAGCCCCACTGCCAAGAGGAAATAAATTTTACTCCTCCAGGAAGTGTTTGAGTTTCAGTCAGTGGTGCCAGCGTTAGTTCAGTCACCATTCTGTGAATAGAGATCGGTTTCTGTAACCGCGACCCCATCACTGACTGACAGCCAGCCCCAATGCAGAGCCAGTACCAGTCATTGCTGGAGGCGTAGCTACAGCCGCTGTTCTCTATGCACATAATGGTGACTGAACCTGCGCCGGCGCCATCCCTGTAACTGAGACCCAAATGCTGCCAGGAGGAATAAAGTTAATTTACACCTGGCAGCAGGTGCCAGAAAGGTTGGGAACACTGTTAGCCTGCACAATAACCCAGTATCTGCAGGTTAGTAGATAAATTCTGGCTACAAAACTTTACCATACACATACTGTAGGGAGACAGTAGTGGGAATGTGGACAGAGCAGGAGACATTGCCGGACACACATCAGGGGATCAGCTGACGTTACTGAACCCCAGTAACACAGGAACAAGTGTTGATTGTGCAGACGGCACTTCTGAGCAGCAACTGGCGGTGTTGGAGGCCAGGGTAAATACTAGAGACAGAGTGGAGACAGAGGCCTAATTGGAGAACGTTTAAAATTAGTAGTAGTCTACAACAGACATTAAACTTGATGAAATTAGGCCTCAGCCTACACCCTGATTGACCCTGGGCTCAAACATCACCAGTTGCTGCTCAGATGTGCCGTCTGCACAGTCAACATATGCTCCAATGTTATTGGGGTTCAGAAATGTCATCTGATCCCCAGCTGTGTGTCCGGCAATTTCTCCTGCTCTGTCCACACTCACACAACTACAGATTTTAAACTTGCTCCAATTAGGCCTCTGTCTCCACTCTGTAGTATTTTCCCTGGGTTCCAGCACCGCCAGCTGTTTCCCGGCATTGTCTTTGGCACAGGTACTCCCTCCTGCCCAGCCTGGTTCCAGCACACCTGCTGTTTCCGGGTAGTGTCAATGTCACTTTGCCACCAATACGTTGTCCTATCGTGCTGCGGTCGGGTTAGCCGAGTCTATGGTGCCTGCAGTTTATGGGCTTCCAATGTGGGCTGCGGGATCTGGCAACAAAGGCTGGTTCCGTAGTGCCAATAGGACAAGCACCCCCTGTAGGACTGTGGGTTTTGATAACTGCGGCCGGCTCGCGGCCTTGCAACTTTGTTTTTCATGGGTACCTTCTGCTACCCATCCAGGTTCAAGCACCGTCAGCTGGTTCTCGCCAGTGCCTTTGGCTGAGGTGCCTCCTTCTCGGTATCCAAGTTCCAGCAACGTCTGCTGGTCCTTGGTAGTGCTTTCTAGCACAGGTACATCCTGCTTAGTAACTGGGTTCCAGCACCGTCAGCTGGTCCTCGGTAGTGCCATTGGCTCTTGTTCCTTCTGCTGCCCCTCCGGGTTCGAGCACCGTCAGCTGGTCCTCGCTTGTTCCATTGACTTTTGCAGCTTCTGCTACCCATCCGGGTTCCAGCACTGTCAGCTGGCTCTCGGCAGTGCCTTTGGCTTAGGTGCCTCCTTCTCGGTATCTGAGTTCCAGCAACATCTGCTGGTCCTTGGTAGTGCTTTCTAGCACAGGTACCTTCTGCTTAGTAACCAGGTTCCCGCACCGTCAGCTGGTCCTCAGTAGTGCCCTTTGCTCTAGTTCCTTGTGCTGCCCCTCCGGGTTCCAGCACCGTCAGCTGGTTCTCGGAAGTGTCTTTGGCATGGGTACTCCCTCCTGCTCAGCCTGGTTCCAGCACGCCTGCTGTTTCTGGGTAGTGTCAACGTCACTTTGCCAACAATACGTTGTCCTGTCGTGTTGCGGTCGGGTTAGCCGAGTCTAGGATGCCTGCAGTTTATGGCCTTCCTATCTGGGCTGCGGGATCTGGCAACAAAGGCTGGTTCCATAGTGCCAAAGGGACAAGCACCCCCTGTATGACTGTGGGTTTCGGTAACTGTGGCCGGCTCGTGGCCTTGCAACTTTGTTTTTCATGGGTACCTTCTGCTACCCATCCGGGTTCCAGCACCGTCAGCTGGTTCTCGGCAGTGCCTTTGGCTGAGGTGCCTCCTTCTCGGTATCCAAGTTCCAGCAACGTCTGCTGGTCCTTGGTAGTGCTTTCTAGCACAGGTACCTCCTGCTTAGTATCCGGGTTCCAGCACAGTCAGCTGGTCCTCAGTAGTGCCATTGGCTCTTGTTCCTTCTGCTGCCCCTCCGGGTTCCAGCACCATCAGCTGGTCCTCGCTAGTTCCATTGGCTCTTGCAGGTTCTGCTACCCATCCAGGTTCCAGTACCGTCAGCTGGTTCTCAGCAGTGCCTTTGGCTGAGGTGCCTCCTTCTCGGTATCCAAGTTCCAGCAATGTCTGCTTGTCCTTGGTAGTGCTTTCTAGCACAGGTACCTCCTGCTTAGTAACCAGGTTCCAGCACCATCAGCTGGTCCTCGGTAGTGCCATTGGCTCTTGTTCCTTCTGCTGCCCCTCCGGGTTCCAGCACCATCAGCTGGTCCTCGCTAGTTCCATTGGCTCTTGCAGCTTCTGCTACCCATCCGGGTTCCAGTACCATCAGCTGGTTCTCGGCAGTTCCTCAGCCTTCTTGTACCTTCTGCTACATTTCCAGGTTCAAGCTTTTGGAAATGGTTTTTGGTTATCACTCTGGATCTCCCTGATGATGACCCTGGAGACGACGACCCTGAAGACCACCCCAAAGAAGACGATAACAACGAAAACGATGACCCTGAAGACGACGACCTGGAAGACCACCCCGAACAAGACCAAAAATATGACTCTGAAGAAGATGACCAAGAGGACAAAGAACATGAAGACAACCACCAAGATACAGAACAACAAGAGACAGAAGACCAAGAAGCAGAAGACCAAGAATCAGAAGAACAAAAAGCAGAAGAACATTAAGCATAAGACTAAAAATCAGAGCAAAAGATATTATCTAAATTATAAGCAGAAGAAAACTAAGCAGTGTATGGGGGTGAGTCCGTTCCTCCTCATGGTGCCCCTGGAAAATGCCTGCTGCTACAGGCCAAACTGAGCGCGGACAAATCCTGTTGTAAATCTTTTGTGACAGGCAGAACGGAAGGTGTAATCTTCAAACTTTTATAGATAACAACTACAGGAATGACTGTCACAAATAAGAATATGATGAAGAAGAAGAATAGGAAGAAGATGAAGAAGTAGAATATGAAGAAGAATAATAGTTGAATATGAAGAATGTAAAAAAAAAGAATAATAGGAAGACGGTGAAGAAGAAGAATATGAATAAGGTGAAGAAGAAGTTGATGAAAAAGATTCTGCTCCTGCTGAGGATGATGAAGGAGAAAGTGTGGGAGAAGTAAAAAAGAAGGTGAAGAGCATGGAAGTAGTGAAACATACATATCTGACAAAATATAACAAAGCTTAACATAGTCAATATCTTTGTAACTCCGAACGTCTTAGAAAAAAAAATTATTTCCTGCTATTCCATTTGATTGGAATAAACCTCTATGCCTTTAATGTCTCCTCCACCTACCCCAATACATTCTACATTATTCTTAGCTGTTTTTCTTCATGTAGAATTAACCTACAAGGAAAGAAAGGGTTTTTTTTAATTCCGATATTTCTGTCCCATTGACTTGCATTGGTTTCCGGTATCGGAATCGGCGATATCCGATACTTTTTGGGTATCGGTCCGATCCCATCCGATCCGATATTTCACGATATCGGATGGTATCGCTCAACACTAATAGTAACATATTTAATAGAAGGGTTCTCCTGTTTCATTTTAAATGCAGAGAAGACTTATTCTGCCCTTGTTATAAAAGATTTTTCCACACAAAATAATTCACTGTGAATTAAGTAAAAGTGTCAAGGAGGACTCAGTGTACAGATATCCTCTCATTTTGTGACAGTCATTAATGTAATAATTAATCTCTGTCATTTAACTGTATTACATTTTGTAAGGAGGAAATTGAAGATAGATCTATTTCAGACTAATTCATATTGCACTTTAGTATGAGAGAGCAGGGTGAATCAAATGTCATTTTTTCCCTCAGTAAATTTCAGTCTGTCAGTTTATAATGAACATGATGTTTTTGGGGACAATGCAGAACTAAAAATGCTTATTAAAGAATCAAATTTACAAAATTACGCTCACAAAGTTATTGTAAAAATGTTATCTTTTATAAAACTCAAGATGTAATAAATGTAATTAGATGAAATAGAAATTAGAAGCACTACATTGAAAAACGGACGATTGCACAATTTTATAAGTATGAGCAGTTTACGTACATTAGAGATAAATTAGACAATTATTGTTAATTAATCAATTATCCAAATCAAATCCTCTTAAGTTAGGATACTTGGTTGATAATATAAGTATATATGTGAAATAAGGTGACCATTAATTTAATAAATAGGAAAGATCCTAATCATTGAAAAAAACCTACTCATCCATCAATCCCAGAAGCTCCTCAGTAACGCTGACCACTGTGGCCAACAAGTGGGTGCAGTGTTAGTTACTGATGCAGCCACTGAATGTAGGCAAAGGTCACACTCCCCTTCTCTCATGAAGACAAATTCCACTTAAAGGCCCCGTCACACACAGCGATCTCGCTATTGAGATCGCTGATTTTGTAACGCCACAGCGATCTTGCCAGCGAGATCGCTGCTTGTGATGGGGATCAGCGACCGCCCCCCCCGCCGGGTATCACTGATCGTGCACTATTTTTCTGGGCCATTTTTTGATCGCTGCTCTCCTGCTGGCCAGCACGCATTGTTGTGTGTGGCAGTGGGAGCCAACGATCAGTGAGGCTCCCAGCGCTCTAAGCAGGCGCTGGGAGCTGGTATCTAAGGTAAATATCGGGTTACTAAGCAGCGCGCGTCACTTTGTTACCTAATGTGTACCTTAGAAACCTGCATGCCCGCAGCTCCCGGCATGAGCACGCAGGTTTCTAAGGTACACATCGGGTAACTAAATGATGCGCGCCGCTTAGTAACCCGATATTTACCTTAGATACCAGCGTCCTCACTGGTGCTGATCGCTGGTGAAGCTGCCTGTTTGGCAGCTCACTAGCGATCATGTAGCGATGCACCAGCGATCCTGACAAGGTCATATCTGTTAGGCATTGGGTTCCTGCAGCTGCACAGCAGGAAACCAGAGCCATGCAGCCAGCGGTCTCGCATTCCCCTCCGACCTCTCAGGGACCTGCACAGCAATCTTGGCAATCCAGCAACCCTGCTCAGACCAGTTCTTTGGGTCTGGTTGTTGCTACCACCTCTGGACCAGCAATAGTAGCGCAGTCTGCTCTGCAGCAAGTCACTCCAGAGGCTAAGTCCTCTCGCCGCGCTACTGGGCATGATCACGAGACAATCTCCCAGTGGAGATCGGGAGTCACGTGCTCAGGTCCTTCTCCTCATCTGATTGGTACATCTCAGAGATCTGGAAGGTCCCGGAAGCGCACGGCTATAAAAGGCCCGCATGGCCGCTCGGCCATGCGCTAGTATAGACTCTTATTGCTATCTGTGTGAATGATGATGAATGCATGTGCCTGCGAATGACTCATTAAGATCCCCTCCCTGTGATATTACGTGTGTGGATAGGGACTTAGTCATAGAGTCAGCGCCAGTCAGTGGCACGCTACAGGCCACATTTCAGATCTTACAGCACTAGCGTCCGACAGCGCGCCTCCTCTTGGGCATTGTCGTGTGGCGGCTGGCTCAGTCGCCGTGCTGCCGTCAGCAGGACTTGTTGGCGTCTGCGGTAGCGGCACCGCACGCACGGTAGGTCTAGACGGACATTGACCCAGAGTCTTGGGCCTAGTCCTGTGACCGTATACCGTGTGTGCACACTGCTGAGACCTGTGAGGTCAACAGGCTCAGCATTTACATTTAGGTTTTAAGCGTCTCTGTGGTGATAACAGAGCATGCTCAATGCACACCGGGTGACGTTCAACCCGTGTGCGATATACCGCCATATTGTGCGTCTGCCATTATCTAGCAGCAGTGTAACACCTACTGCACGGTGGACCCGGGCGGCGAACGCACTTATTATTATTTATTTATTAGTGCGTTCTGCCGTCCCAGTATCATTGTCGGGATCGCTGGTGCATCTTTAAGTGTAACAGTACCCTTACTTATGAGCTGAAAATTATTCAGTATTTGATGTAATGCATTTTCAAAGATTCGTTTTTGCACTATCCCTTGTTTTAATGAAAGCATAACTTTTCATTATGAAGTTGAATATGCACTGTCAATTAAAAGGGAGGAGCTGAATAAACTGTTGCTAGAACTATTTCAAAGTGACTTATCTACTACAGAAAGAAAGGATTGGGCATGTTGAAAAGTAACATGCCCAATCTTTTTTTCCATCAATATCTGCCATCAGATGACTGTCACTTAGTCCCAATAAATATCAGATCAACATTTGATGCAAATGGCCAGCTTTAGAGCTGCCATAAAAATGTAAGAATAACTTATTGAACCACTTGTTGCTACTAATCAAAACGACCATCTGCTATATAAATCACTAAAGGTGTATAACCTTGAAAATACATTTCACCTATAACTAGTCCGAATTATTTGAAATTAGTGACATTCTATAATGCATCAGAATATACTAAATCACAAAAATCTATATTAGCATATAAGCCAAAGTATTCCTGTTGGACACTCATGGGATATGTCGGCTCACAGACCATGCTGATGTAATAATTATGTCTAAACCATTAAGAAAAAATTATTTTTAGGTTTTTAGAAACATTTTGCACTTCTAAACCATTTGTCTAGTTGGACAATCACCTGAAAGCTCCAAGACAGTAAACTGACTGTGGAGTTCTCAAACATGGGACCACTACAATCAGCTGTTTTTACAATGGAAGCAGTGACAAGGGAAATGACATGGTACTGGTTGAAATCAATGATTTATCTGTGATATAACTTGAGGTACCAGGTTCCCCTAAGTATGAACTACTATTTGTCCAATCTCTAGGATCCCATCCAAGCAGCAGAATTGCTGCTACCAAATTATTGTTTATAACTAGAGATGGGTAGACCCCTGGATGTTCGGATTCAGCACATTCGGCTGAACAGTTGAAAAAAAGTTTGAGTTCGGGTACCAGAACAGTGCCTATTCACTTGAATGGGTGGCCCGAACTTCCAGTGTTTGCCACACTGTCATGTGAATAACAGCGCGTCAAACACTGTATCTGATCGGCGATAAAATCATTACCGCTGGTCAGACAGCCACGGTTCCCACACTGTCAAATGACAGCATGAGCCGGCAGCTATTATCGGAGGTAAAAAGTTTACCTCTGGTCACGGGCATCAGCTGATGGGACTACTACTCCCATCAGCCAACTCCTGCTGCTGTTAATAACAGTGAGAGCAGGCGGCAGCTGATGGGAATAGCCATGAGCTGGCACCTGCGCGCTATATAAATAATTTAAAAAAATGGCATAGGTTCCCCTGTATTTTTGATAACCAGCCAGGCAAAACTGACAGCTGCGGGATGCAACCCTCAACTGTCAGCTTTAGCAAGGTTAGTTTTCAAGAATAGAGGGCTCCCCATGCTGATTTTTTAAAATTAAGGATGGAGAGAGAGAGAGAGATCATTTTACAAGATGAAAGTTCAGGTTCCCATTGACTTATATGGGGCTCTGGTTCAAGATTGTGTAGAGTACTGGTACTCAAACTGAACTTTGGACTAATGTGCGCTCAAACGCGATGAACCCGAGCATCTACAGGTCCGCTCAACATTAGACTTGAGGCCTAGTCAGCAATGGAAGAACCGAACATGCAGTAGAACACCAGATTGGAAAGAACAACAGATGAGTGCTGTCAATAGCTGATTGGTTTATATTTAAAAAACAATCTAATATATAAAGCTCAAAGTGTGTATGTATGTATGCATGTATGTGTGTATGTATGTGTGTGTGTGTGTGTGTGTGTCCGGGATTGGCATCTGCACCGTCACAGCTACAGCCACAAAATTTGGCACAGTCACACGTCTGGACCCCGAGAGCATCCTAGGCTATGTTGTGAGGCGAAATTTTAACCCCACGCATTCCAATTCACCAAACAGTTTTGCCCCTATCTACATAATGGGGAAAAAGTGTGTGCGTGTCAAGCCCCGCCCCTCATTATCATGTCATAATGCCCATATCTACATAATGGGGAAACAGTGTGTGCGTATCAAGCCCCGCCCCTCATTATGATGTCATAATGGTTGCCATGGCGACGCTGATGTCATCATAGGTTGCAAGCCCCGCCGCTCATTATGTTGTCATAATGGTTGACTATGGGATGGAGGATGTGTGATGGGTATATGGGCACTGGACTATGGGATGGAGGATATGTATGATGGGTATATGGGCACGGGACTATGGGATTGAGGATATGTATGATGGGTATATGGGCATGGGACTATGAGATGAAGGATGTGTGATGGGTATATGGGCACTCGACTATGGGATGGTGAATATGTATGATGGGTATATGGGCATGGGACTATGGGATGGAGGATGTGTGATGGGTCTATGGGCATGGGACTATGGGATGGAGGATGTGTGATGGGTATATGGGCACTCGACTCTGGGATGGAGGATATGTATGATGGGTATATGGGCACGGGCCTATGGGATGGAGGATATGTATGATGGGTATATGGGTACGGGACTATGGGATGGAGGATAGTTATAATTTGTTATAACTAACCACAGTTAGTTACTATACCCGGGCAGCGCCAGGCTCTTCAGCTAGTATATATATATATCCTGTTTATAATACACTGCCATCATGAGAGACCCCAGAGCATTGTAAGGCACATTTAATTTCTATTGACTATAGTCAATGAAAATTGGATTTCCTGATCGAATTCAGGCAAATCTGAAAAATTTAACAACAGATTTGCTCTTCTCTATTCATGACTCTTAAGGCACCCCAACACATGAGATGTTCATGCCTTCTGACTCTCAACTCCACCATGAATGCTCAGCTTGTAATTTTCCACCTACAGTAACAAAAGGATTGGGTGTTTCAAGGCAACATACCAGGCCCTTCTCCCTCGTGATATCATCTGTTGTTGGAGAGTCAACAAGCCTGCCATAAACATTAAATGGTTGGTCTGTGCTAAAAAATCATCTTGTTAAGTAGACATTAATCTAATGTGTATGAGGGCTTTTATACATACCCTTTGGATATACAAATAAAAAGGGATCACTACATTCTGTTGCTGCAAGACTCACTCAAAGATTATATCACCAGGGCTTCTGCAATGGTAAATCCTGTAATCATCTAATTACAGTAGTAACCTTTTAAAAAGTATTCAATTATTTTAAAGGGTTGTACCATGTTTATCTGTTGGATAGGGGATAACTTCCCGATTACTATGTGTCTGATCACTGAGACTCACACCATTCTCAAGAACCGGAAATTTGAAGAGCCCCATGTGAATGAAGCGATGGTTGATTATGTGTAACGCCACGCCATTGATTTTCTAGGCCACTGTAGATATGTATGCACAGTGTTCAGCTGGTCTTTGGCACTCTCATTAGAAATGAATGAATCAATAGATATGAATAATTGCCCATTGCTTCATTCACATGGTGCAGAGCCCTGCTTCTCAGGATCAGTGGTGGTCACAGCAGATTGACCCACAGCAATCAAAAAATGATTCCCTTTTATATGGATAAGGAATACATTTCAAAATTGGTGGAACCACTTCATTAAAACTAAACAACAATAATATTGTAATTGCTACTCAATGTCCTTTATATAAATTGATATTTTTAAGCAAAGAGCAAATTATGTATTTCTTCCATATATGTGGTGGCACTCCCAGCTCAAATTTCTCTTCACTATATCTCAGAATTTGAAGCCTACCAGGACTTTCACCTTTCTGCAATGAGCTGCCTGTGAACACCCATGCCATATTATCATTATTATAATTATAAATAATGGCCTTCAGCTCTCGAGACATGAAGACTTGATGGATGAACACTCTGTAGGAAGATTGATCTTGTGCAGGCCTAGATAGGTCCATCAGGGTCTTCTCTTGATTGTATTAAGCCATAGGGTTGCTGATCTTCCTCTATGCCTTGTTCCTTCTATTCTTCCAGCTATGAAGTACTTCTCCAATAATTGCTCTCTTTGCATGATGTGTCCAAAGTAGGCAAGCTGTAGCTTGGTGATCTTTGCTTTGAGTGACATTTCTAGCTTGATTTGTTCCAATATTGATTTGTTTGTTCTTCTTTCCACTTATGGTATTGATAGCATCCTTCTCTAGCACCACATGTCAAAGGTGTTGATTCTTTTTTTTATCTTGTTTCTTTATTGTCCTGTTTTTGCATCCATATGTTGCTACAGAAGACCAGACTATGTATGGGCAGTGTCTTTGTCACCAGTGAAATGTCCAGTGACTTCATTGTTGATTTTCCCATAACTATTCTATTTACTTCCGATGTCATTGCTGCATTTTGAGTAATAATTGATTGGAGTAGGTTGAAATCCTTTACAATTTCCAGTTCATTGCTGTCCATTTCAAATGTGTCCAAGTCATACTTGGCAATAGTCAATATCTTTGGCTTCCTTTCATTGAGTAGGAGTCCCATGTTCAAGCTTTCCATCTTGACACTCTGTAACAAATACTTAATTCCATCTACGCCCATTTTTATCAATGTTACATCGTCTGCATTTTTAAGATTATTGATGATCTGTCCAGAAAGTTTGATTTCTTTTTTTTTTTCGGCAAGTCCAGACTTCCTAAAAATAGTTGCTGCATTTAAATTGAAGAGAAATGGTGACACAATGCAACCTTGTCTGACGCTTTGCTCTACTTTGAACCATGCCATGTTGCTGTGCTCCACTTGGACTGTTGCTTCTTGGTCGATGTAAAGGTTCCTAATGAGGCTGATCAAATAGCTCGACACATCCATATCCTTCATGGTATTTCCAAAGTTTCAGGGAATCAGCACGGTTGAAGGCTTTCCTATTGATGATGAAGCAAAAATAGATCTCCTTGTTGTATTCTTTGGTCTTTTTCATTATCCATCTAATGTTAGCAATTGCATCTCTTGTTACTTTGCTTTTTTTTAATCCTGCTTGTTCCACCGGCAGCTCTTTGTCAATGTAAGGCTGTAGCCATCTTTGTAGGATCTTCAGTAGTATTTTGCTAGCATGACGTATGAGCACAATAGTCCAACAGTTTCCACAGTCAGTAGCATTTACCTTCTTCGCAATTCCTTGGGCCATTTTCTCAGTTTTCTTGGCACCATATATTGGTAAAGTATATGTAGTCATTGAAATTTATTTACGGTTGAAAACTAAACTGATATTCAATTTTTCCCTGGTTTTATATTACCTGTATACTGAATATATAGTGCATACATTTTGTTCAGTTGTGCTGCTCACCAGGATATTCTCTGATAACGATAATGGCTTAGATTTCTACCACTCTTCGGCCTTCTCTAAAAGCTAGGAAAGAAATCTGTTACATAGTTTAAATGTATCTCATTCCTGTTTTGGGCAATGAACAGTCTAGTAGATCATTGAGTTTCTACACTTGAGTATCGTATGATTGTTGTACTGTGAAAATGAAATGAAACCAAGAAAACAATTGTGTTTTTCCCCAACGTATATTCTCCATGCTACAGATGTGATTTTATTGAGGTTGTAAGTTTTTTTTTTTTTCACATTTTACAAAGTCAGCGTATTGATTCTCAATTTACATAGAGGAACAGAGCTGAAAATGTTAGGATTAGAGTCCTTGTCTAGACATCACTGTCATTGACCTGCTTTCTCATAAAATTCATTAGACTGCATTGAATTAAAACCCTCAGAGTTTTCTAGTTAACTAAGAGGCATTTAAAAGCTGTGGTGCTGGTTCCATTCATGTTATTCGAGGCTTGTTATCCTTTCACACCGGACAATACAACAGCATGTCTATTTCTACCCTCTTCCTTCAAATCAAAGATCAAAGGCTGCATTTGTAAAGCAAATAGTTGGAGAGCTACAGTCGGGTTTGATGAAAACCCACTACAGCCTCTTGGGAGATATTACCTTCCTCATTATTCCACTGATTGGCCTTATTTCATCCAAGGATTACTGCACATTCTCCTGACGGCTGATGAGCAGCTTCATGAATATACAAAATAATCCAGCGGCACTGGGCCAGCACTGATTATTATTGTGAAACTCCGAGGAGCTGCTTCAGATGAGCTGCTGGAGACTGTTGAACTCTTCCTTGCCATTTTCCATCTGATTTTACCACAAGGAACCTTATTAGACTATTTGTCACATCTATAAGAAAAGGAGAGAGCGCGAGGAAAGGAGATGAAGATAGTAGATAGAGATTGCATCTAGTTAAAAATGATCAGGGAATTCTGGATACCAGATGTTTTTTGCTTAATATTGCAAAATGACTTTTATTAGATTACACTAAGTACTTACTAACTACAGTTAAAATGCTTTTCAGAGAGCCTGATGGGAATGCTGTCCTAAATAGCCATTTATTTCCACCACACAATGCTTCTGTGTAGTTTGCATATTATTGTTATATTTAAGGACATTGGAAATTCCTCTGCCAAATAATAAATGTAAATTCTCTTACTAGAAGTCTACATTCACTATGCCACTGACAATAATCCAAGAACATCCCCTGCACCTGATACATCTGTAAGATATTTTTCATCTGCAGGAGAGTTTCAGGACTATCCGTACAATAGATTATCATTTAATAAGCAGGTTAAGGGTAGGGCTGTCTAAACAACCATGTAGTGTTACTGCACATTTAATGAATTGTTTTTTCTTGTAGCAGGAGAATGATCCTTCATATTAACAGTATGGGAATCAGTTTCTATTAAACCACAGGGGTCCCATGTTTTTGACCCTTGTCTTTATCTTTGCAAACTACAGGTTACTTTTCTGTCGTCTGATTCTATTTCAAGGTGATTCCACTGTCAGGAGATCAGTCTGCATTCTAGATGTATGTGCATCGCCTTGTAGGCCCTCATAAATAAGTTTACTATCTATTCTGAAGTAGCTTACACAACTTTTTATTAGTTTACCTTTGCTCCTCATTAAATCTCATTTAAACATTTAACCATGATACTAATATTATTTAATCTCATGGCAAATTACTAGAATATGCAACATAGCCAGAGTTTGCAATAGCTTAGCTGTGCAGAAAAATCAATGAAAAAGCAGTTAGAAGGATTCCGTCAGCAGGTATTTGCATGCCATCCCTATTCGTATATGCATGCCTCCTCATCCCTATCCTTGTATTCATGGCTCCTCATCCCTATCCTTGTATGCATGGCTCCTCATCCCTATCCTGGTATGCATGGCTTCTCATCCCTATCCTGGTATGCATGGCTTCCTCATCCCTATCCTGGTCTGCATGGCTCCTCATCCATATCCTTGTATGTATGGCCCCATGAGAAAAACATAAAAAAATACCATCCTGCATAGCTTCCTGCACACCCTCGCAGCATCATCATGCGCTGCATGCAAGCAGAGGACAGCTAACGGAATACTCACTGCTTGCAACACCAGGACTATGAGCATGGAGGGCAGTGAGCATTCATTGCTATTTAGTAGCATGCACAGTGTCACCTACAGCCGTTGGCTTCCTGCAGCGGCCAGGCTTTCACGTGTGCCGCTACTAAAGGGAATGAATATTCACTGACCTCCATGCCCATGGGAGTGGAGAGAAGTGAATATTCACTTCTCTTAAGGAGCGGGTACACGCGATCCCGACCACTGCAGAAAACCAGCAGCTGCCACCACTGTGCCAGCTATTACAGAGAAATGAATATTCATTGCCAGTGCAGTGAATATTCATTTCTCTTTAGCAGCGGGCAGTCTTTAGCTGCATCAGATGGCTCCTGCCTCCTGTGACCCGCTGCTCCGCCACTGCTGCTCTGCCGCTGCTGATCCCCTCCATCTTCTGGCACCCTCACTCGGGTATTAAAAAAAAGGGCTGAAAAACTTGGCTTATTCTCGAGTATATATGGTAATGAATGTTTTATCAGCAGGGTATTTTCACTGTCAGACTAGTGCACATATGCATCCTGGTCCAACCACGTCCCCATCACTGATTAGCAGCTTACTGTCAAAATACAATGTACACAGAAAGTTGGTAATCAAGGGTGTCAGCTGGTGCTACATGCTATATCTAAAAACTCTGATTGTATCACACCTGCTGTAGTCAATAAACAACATCACTGAAATCAGCATCTATTTTCTAACATTATGCTGCTCTCAGATGAGGTGGAAAAAACCTGGCAACAATATCGCTTTAAGAGATATTCTAGTAGTACTTCGTAGTAAATGATAACAGATACCTTCGATATACATTAAGAGAAAGCCACAGCACTACCTAATTGGGAAATAGCTCAATTAAATATGATTTACTGAAGTGTCAGCATTTGTTCCTTCAAATATTACAAATAGCCAATTGTCAGTCCAAATCGGTCCTTGATCATGTCTCAAAAAGGAGAGGAGAGTGAATGATGCATCACACAACACACCATCAAGGTCTGGTTTGGACATATGTAGTGTAACGTCCATCTGCGGTTCTGGGCTGCAGCCAGGCAACACCCCGAGAAACACTGATACCCTTTACCCCTCTACAGGGATCTGGATTTACAACAGAGCCCAGGATGTACTGTCTGAATAGGAGCAGCGGCCAGAGCAGGACGGTCGTCAGAGTGAAGTACAAAAACGGCAGGCAATAGCAGAGTCAATTTCAGGCCAAGGTCAGAGTCAAAAACCAGGAGGGCGGCAGAGGTACAGAATCGTTAGGAAGTAGCAGAGTCAGAATATCCAGGCCAAGGTCACAAACCAGGAGAGTAGCAGAAGTACAGAATCGTCAGGCAAAAGAGGGGTCAGAAATCCAGGCTGAGGTCAGAGTCAAACAGAAATCAATCACTAAGTAACACACAGGGGAACCAAGAATATATCCGGCGGCTTGCAAGACCAGTCCCAAGGTATTTGAGGGATCAGGTCATCCCCACAGGTTCCTGGACTGGTGATGTCATTAGGGCCGCCCCCAGGACCAGGCCAGATGGAGTTGCAGTAACCCCCTGATGACTGACAGAGGGGCGGAGCCTGCGCCCACCAGATGCCTGCGCAGGAGCCACTTCTCTGTCACCACCATAACTCACGGGCGGACCACGGCGCCTCCCAGTGGCCGAGGCAGGAACAGCCGTCCCCGAGTCTGACAGTGAAGTGGCGGTCTGGCGCCTCCTAGTGGCCGTGACCGGAACAGCAGGCCTCGAATCCAACGGTGACGTGACAGACCGGCGCCTCCTAGTGGCTAAAGCTGGAACCATAGGCCCCGAGTCTGACGGCGACGTAATAGAACCACGGCTCCTCCCAGTGGCCGAGGCAGGAACAGCCGTCCCCGAGTCTGACGGCGAAGTGGCGGCCCGGTGCCTCCTAGTGGCTGCGACCGGAACAGCAGGCCCCAAATCTGACGGAGACGTGACAGTACCCCCCCTTCCAAGAGGGGCCTCCGGACCCTCAAAACCTGGTTTGTCAGGGTGAAGGAGGTGAAACCTTCTAATTAGTGCTTTTGCATGGATGTCCCGCGCAGGGACCCAGGACCTCTCCTCCGGGCCGTAGCCCCTCCAGTGTACCAGATACTGTACGGACCATCTTACAAGGCGGGAGTCAAGGACACCCTGGACTTCATACTCCAAGGACCCTCCGACCGAAACGGGAGGAGGAGGGGACGGGACAGGGTGAATTGGGGAGCGATACAACTTGAGGAGAGACTTGTGGAAGACATTGGGTAATTTGAAAGACTGAGGGAGTTTTAAACGGAAGGCCACTGGGTTAATCACCTCTATAATCTCGTATGGACCAATAAATCTGCGACCCAGTTTGGCAGACGGTACTTTAAGCTTGATGTTTTTGGTGGAGAGCCAAATCTTGTCTCCAACTCCCAGGTGCGGTCCTTTGGATCGCCGTTTGTTCGCTGCCGAGGTCTGTCTAACCCGGGCCCCTTTCAAGTTAGAGTTTACCTCAGACCAAATGGTTTTTAAACGATGTATATTTTTCTCTACTCCAGGAAGCTCCGACATTCTGGCCGAGAATGAGCCAAAGCGCGGATGCAGCCCGTGGTTGCAGAAAAAGGGGGTAGACTTAATGGAGTCCTGATACTGATTGTTTAGGGCAAACTCGGCTAGTGGCAGATGTTCTGCCCAATCGGACTGGTGTTCTGAGATGTAGCAACGAAGGTATTGCTCCAGAGCCTGGTTGACACGTTCGGTTTGCCCATTGGTTTCAGGGTGGTAAGCCGAGGAAAAAGATAGCTCAATACCAATGCGTTTACAGAACGCCCTCCAGAACTTTGACACGAATTGGGTACCCCTGTCAGACACAATATTGACCGGGGCACCGTGTAAACGTACCACATGTACAATAAACAGTTTACTTAACGTTTCCGAGTTAGGTAACCCCGACAGGGGGACAAAATGACATTGTTTACTGAACCTGTCCACCACCACCCAGATACACGTCTTTCCATCTGAGGACGGTAGGTCCGTAATGAAGTCCATGGAGATGTGGGTCCATGGACTCTCGGGGGGTGGGCAAGGACTGGAGCCAGCCGGCAGGGCGAGTATGGGAGGACTTGGCGCGGGCACAGACCTCACATGCTAAAACATATTCTTTGCAGTCCTTAACCACGGTCGGCCACCAAAAATTCCTAGTTATCAATCTGGCGGTATTATTGAGACCAAGATGGCCTGCCAAGACAGAGTCATGTGATTCTCTAAGCACTTGTAGGCGAAATGCAGGCGGAACGAACAATTTGTTGGGTGGCGTAGTGTCAGGGGCTTGTTCTGGGGATTTACGGATCTCCTCCAGAAGGTCCAATGACACTGCGGACACAATGATCCCAGTGGCCAATATTGGAACTGGTTCACAGTCCTCGGCTTGTGAGGGGCAGAAACTGCGAGAGAGGGCATCGGCCCTCACATTTTTTGTACCAGGGCGGAAGGTGATTATAAAATTAAACCTAGAGAAAAACAATGCCCACCTTGCTTGTCTAGGATTTAACCTTTTTGCTGATTCTAGGTATGTCAGGTTCTTATGATCGGTAATTACCGTGATCTTGTGTTTGGCGCCCTCGAGGAAGTGACGCCATTCCTCGAAGGCCCATTTAATTGCCAATAGTTCCCGATTCCCAATATCATAGTTTTTCTCCGTGGGAGAGAATTTGCGGGAAAAAAACGCACATGGACGAAGCTGAGTGAGGGATGTAGTGCCTTGTGATAGCACTGCTCCCACTCCGACTTCAGAGGCATCCACCTCCACAATAAATGGACGGTCCAGATCCGGCTGAACCAAAACTGGGTTGGCCACAAAACTCTCTTTTAACGTAGAAAACGCCTGAATTGCCTCAGGATTCCAGTTGGCCACGTCCGCCCCTTTCCGGGTCAGATCCGTGAGTGGCTTGGCAATCTCTGAGAAACCTCTAATAAACTTGCGGTAATAATTAGCGAACCCCAAAAATCGCTGCAGCGCTTTCAGCGATTTTGGTTGCACCCAAGCCTTAATAGGCTGGACCTTGGCAGGATCCATGCGGAAGCCTTTACCTGAAACTATGTATCCTAAAAACTGTACCTCCTCAGCAAAAAAGACACATTTCTCCAGTTTAGCAAACAAGGAGTGTTCACGTAGTCTTTGTAGCACAGAACAGACGTGTTGAGAGTGTGTCACAGGGTCAGCAGAGTAAATCAGAATGTCATCTAAATACACCACGACATACACCCCACAAATGTCTCTAAAAATATCATTAACAAAGTGCTGAAATACGGCAGGTGCGTTGCTGAGTCCGAACGGCATAACCAGGTACTCAAAATGGCCAAGGGGTGTATTGAAGGCCGTTTTCCACTCATCTCCCTTTCTTATGCGGACCAGATTATATGCCCCCCGGAGGTCAAGTTTAGTAAACCAACGGGCTCCTGTTAGCTGATTAAAAAGATCAGGGATGAGTGGAAGCGGATACTGGTTTTTTATAGTGATTGCATTCAACTCCCGATAATCAATGCAGGGTCTGAGACCACCATCTTTCTTCTCCACAAAGAAGAACCCGGCCCCAACTGGAGAAAAGGACGGTCTGATAAACCCTTTTCTTAGGCTATCTGCAATATAGTCATTCATGGCCTGACGCTCTGGGCCAGAGAGATTAAATATTCTTCCCTTAGGGAGACGGGCATCCGGAATCAGATCAATAGGGCAATCATACTCTCTGTGAGGGGGTAGCTTTTCAGATTCTACAATAGAAAAGACATCCTCAAAACCTCTGAAAGCAAACGGTATGTGGGGGGTTTTAACCTTAACTTGGTTTACTGCCAAGGATATGCAATTTTTCTGACACTGTGGGCTCCAGCGTACAACGTCACCCAAGTGCCAGTCGATGACAGGATTGTGCTGGCGTAGCCATGGCATACCCAGAATAACTGCAGAGGTTAAATTGTCCATCACAAAAAATGACACCAGCTCAGTGTGTAAGGCTCCCACAGACATGGCAACCTTGGCAGTAACAAACTTAACCCCCTCCTGAATAATGGACGTGCCATTAATAGCCGTGGTTTTAATAGGGGCATTAAGTTTTAGTAGAGTTACACCCAGATTCCTAGCAGTCAAGGAATCCATAAAATTTCCTTCAGAGCCACTATCCACATATGCGTTTAAACACAGCGATTTCTGACCACATGAAACTGAAATGGGTAATAAAACTTTAGCCGCATCTGCGGGCAATACCTGAGCCCCTGGGCAACCATAGCCAGAGTAGTTGCCCAGAGGTCGACGTGCCAGGAGCATGGATCTCTGAGGTGCAACTCTCTCCCTGAAGACTCCAGACTGCCGCATAGTTGTCCAAGAAAATGAGAGAGATCTTCCAGGCTGTGCACTGCAACAGGTGTTCAGGCTAAAAATCAGCTCAGTCAGAAGAAGAAAAAAAAAAAAAGTTCAGGGAGACTGCTTTTGTATATGTTGGGTATATACACAAGAAGCAGTTAATTTTATGGCCGGATATAATGTAACGTCCGTCTGCGGTTCTGGGCTGCAGCCAGGCAACACCCCGAGAAACACTGATACCCTTTACCCCTATACAGGGATCTGGATTTACAACAGAGCCCAGGAGGTACTGTCTGAATAGGAGCAGCGGCCAGAGCAGGACGGTCGTCAGAGTGAAGTACAAAAACGGCAGGCAATAGCAGAGTCAATTTCAGGCCAAGGTCAGAGTCAAAAACCAGGAGGGCGGCAGAGGTACAGAATCGTTAGGAAGTAGCAGAGTCAGAATATCCAGGCCAAGGTCACAAACCAGGAGAGTAGCAGAAGTACAGAATCGTCAGGCAAAAGAGGGGTCAGAAATCCAGGCTGAGGTCAGAGTCAAACAGAAATCAATCACTAAGTAACACACAGGGGAACCAAGAATATATCCGGCGGCTTGCAAGACCAGTCCCAAGGTATTTGAGGGATCAGGTCATCCCTCACAGGTTCCTGGACTGGTGATGTCATTAGGGCCGCCCCCAGGACCAGGCCAGATGGAGTTGCAGTAACCCCCTGATGACTGACAGAGGGGCGGAGCCTGCGCCCACCAGATGCCTGCGCAGGAGCCACTTCTCTGTCACCACCATAACTCACGGGCGGACCACGGCGCCTCCCAGTGGCCGAGGCAGGAACAGCCGTCCCCGAGTCTGACAGTGAAGTGGCGGTCTGGCGCCTCCTAGTGGCCGTGACCAGAACAGCAGGCCTCGAATCCAACGGTGACGTGACAGACCGGCGCCTCCTAGTGGCTAAAGCTGGAACCATAGGCCCCGAGTCTGACGGCGACGTAATAGAACCACGGCGCCTCCCAGTGGCCGAGGCAGGAACAGCCGTCCCCGAGTCTGACGGCGAAGTGGCGGCCCGGCGCCTCCTAGTGGCTGCGACCGGAACAGCAGGCCCCAAATCTGACGGAGACGTGACATGTAGAGCTGGGTGGACCCATGGATGTTCAGGTCCGGTGGGTTCTTCCAAACAGTTAAAAAAAAAGTTTGGGTTCGGGTACTAGAACAGTACCCGGATCCGAGTGACTGGGGGCCTGAACATTCAGTGGTTGCCACGCTATCATGGGCATGACAGCGCAGCAAACACTGCTTCTGATCAGCAGTAAAATCATTACTGCCTATCAGACTGCCGTGGTTCCCACACTGTCAAATGACAGCGTGAACCCGCAGCTGTGATCGAAGGTATAAGGTTTACCTCCAGTCACTAGCACAGGCTGATGGGACTACTGCTCCCATCAGACTATGCCTGGTGCCATTAATAACAAGGAGAGCAGGTGGTGGCTGATGGGAGTATTCATCAGCCAGCACCTGCACTTTAAATTAATAATAAAAAACAATTGTGTGGGTTACCCTGTATTTTTGATAACCAACTAGGCAAAACTGACAGCTGGGAGCAACCTGGACTCGCCTCTGCACCATGAGACTTTCTCACCATGCTAACAATGTTCTCACAGGAGGGAAGTCACTGCGGTTCAGTCCAGCTGGAAACGCAGCCTCAATGACCGGAGGTAACCTAGATGATGTCACCGATAGACACTGATGCTGCGCTCGCAGCAGCTCATTCATCAGTGGTTCTCAGCCTGGACGGTTGCATCTTGGCACCTTCCAGGTTGAAAACTATTGATCCCAGGAGAAGGATTATGGAGTGGGACAGAACATTGAACAGATAAGGGATATGGTTGCTTTTTATTTTTGTTTTCTTATAGGAGATGAATGATTCAATGGAATTGGCGTTTGGTGAGTATAACTGTGTTTGCTATTTTTAAAAAATTGTGAGGAAAGAATGGTTGTAGATGATGAGGAAAAAAGCTAATATATTGAACACCTTCTTCTCCACAGTATTCACAGTGGAAAATAAAATGCTAAGTGAAATACCCGAGAGAGACAAAGAAAACCCTATATTAAGGGTTACCAATCTAACCCAAGAAGAGGTGCAAAACCAGCTAAATAAGATTAAAATAGATAAATCTCCGGGTCCGGATGGCATACACCCTCGAGTACTAAGAGAACTAAGTAATATAATACTCAAACCATTATTTCTTATATTTAGAGACTCTATAGTGACAGGGTCTGTTCCACATGACTGGCGCATAGCAAATGTGGTACCAATATGAAAAAAGGGCTCTAAAAGTGAACCTGGAAATTATAGGCCAGTATGTCTAACCTTTATTGTTGGTAAAATATTTGATGGGTTTCTGAGGGATATTATTCTGGATTATCTCAAAGAGAATAACTGTTTAACTCCATATCAGCATGGGTTTATGTGGATCGCTCCTGTCAAACCAATCTAGTCAGCTCTTATGAAGAGGTAAGCTATAGGCTGGACCAAGGAGAGTCATTGTACGTGGTATATCTTGACTTTTCCAAAGCGTTTGATACTGTGCACAAAATGAGAATGTTGGTTCTGGAGGGAAATGTGTGTAAATGGGTAACTAACTGGATAAGTGATAGAAAGCATAGGGTGGTTATAAATGGTATATTCTCTAACTGGGCCACTGGGACCAGTGGGGTAGCGCAGGGGTCGGTGTTGGGACCTATTCTCTTCAACAAATTTATTAACGATCTGGGAGAAGGTTTACACAGTAAAATATCGATATTTGCAGATGATATAAAACTATGTAAAACAGTCAATACAAAAGAAGATATTATTCTGCTGCAGATGGACCTGGATAAGTTGAAAACTTGGGCCGAAAGGTGGCAGATGCGGTTTAACATTGATAAATGTAAGGTTATACACATAGGAAGAAGGAATCAATATCACCATTACACACTGAACGGGAAACCACTGGGTAAATCTGATATGGAGAATGATTTGGGGACCCTAGTTAATGATAAATTTACCTGGAGCAGCCAGTGCCAGGCAGTGGCTGCCAAGGCAAACAGGATCATGGGGTGCATTAAAAGAGGTCTGGATACACATGATGAGAGTATTATACTGCCTCTGTATAAATCCCTGGTTAGACAGCACATGGAGTACTGTGTACTGTTTTGGGCATCGGTGCTCATGAAGGATATAATGGAACTAGATCGAGTACAAAGGAGGGCAACAAAATTAATAAAGGGGATGGGGGAACTACAATATCCAGAGAGATTAGCAAAATTAGGGTTATTTAGTCTAGAAAAAAGATGACCGAGGGGCGATATAATAACCATGTATAAGTATATAAGAGGACAATACAAATATCTCTTCATGGATCTGTTTATACTAAGGAAGGTGACGGTCACAAGGGGGATTCTTTGCATCTGGAGGAGAGAAGGTTTTTCCACCAACATAGAAAAGGATTCTTTACTGTTAGGGCAGTGGGAATCTGGAATTCCTTGCCTGAGGAGGTGGTGATGGCGAACTCAGTCGAGAGGTTCAAGAGGGACTGGATGTCTACCTGGAGCGTAACAATATTGTATCTTATAGTGATTAGGTTCTTTAGAAGGACGTAGATCTGGAGATTTATTCTGATGTAATATAGGCTGAACTGGATGGACAAATGTCTTTTGTCGGCCTTGCTAACTATGTTACTATGTAAATAAAAAAGTAAAAGTGTGTTTTCTTTTTATTTCAAATAAAAGAATTTTAGTCTTGCCGTATCTCTATTTACAATACAACTATAGTATTAGTAATGGAAAGATGTCTTATAGACACCTCTCCATTACTAATCCATGGGCTTGATGTCACCAGACAATTCAAATTTTTTAGCATTTACTTAGATAATAAAAAAACAGCATGGGGACCCCTTTATTCTTGATAACCAGCCTTGCTAAAGCTGACAGCTGAGGGTCGCAGCACCCAGCTGTCAGTTTTGCCTGAAACACAGGGGGACCCAAGCCTGTTTTTATTTTAATTATTTATTTAGAGCTCAGGCACCGGCTGATGAATACTTCCATGTTATTAGCGGCAACAGGAGTAGTCTGTTGGAAGCAGTAAACCCATTAGCCTACACCAGTTACCAAAGGTAAACTTTATAAATTTGTCCACAGCTGCGGGCTCACGCTGTCATTTCACAGCATGGAAACTGTGGCTGTCTGACCAGCGGTAATGATTTTACCGCCCATCAGAGGCAGTGATTGCCATGCTGTCATGCACATGTCAAAGTCCATGTGAACTGGTGAAGTCCATGTTCGATGTCCATGCCTGAACAGTAGGTGTTCGGTATGGACGCCAAACTTTACTATTCAGGTTTGCCCATCTCTAGACATATGCTGAAATTTCAATTAAATAATGTTTAATTGAGCTATCATCCAATTATAGAGTGCTATGGCTTTCTATTTATGTAAATTAGGGGACAACATTTATGATCATACAAAACACCAAACTTATCCCAAAACGCCAACCATATTTTTTATAGCATATCCTTTGTATATGGCACCACTTAATGTCTGCTGGGGTCTTGCCTCTCCCCTTCCTTCCTTCCAATCACCATATGCCTTTCAGGGATCTTCCTTCACAGATAGGTGTCTGGGAGTGCTGAGACTGTTCCCTGGACAGCCAGCTGAATAGAAGAGGCATTTTGTAAGAAAAAAACATTCCCTGGATGGGGGGGTTCTAGAGATTACACTCCCAACAATTATTAGGTGATGGTATATACCAGTGGTTCCCAAACTCCAGTGCTCGCCGACCCCAACAGGTCATGTTTTCAGGATTTCCTTAGTATTTCACAGGTGATGGAAGTATCATCAAGGCATCAGGAATAGGGATGAGTGATATTGCCCGATATCGTATCGGAATTGAAAAAATATCGGATATCGGAATTTCCGATTTCCGATATCAATGTAAGTCAATGGGAGAAAAAAATCAGAATTACAAAATGACCACTACAGGGCTATGTAATGGATAAAATGGAGGGGAAACACCTCAGGATAATGGGGAAGGAGTTTGCAGAAGCAGAGGAGCAAAACAATCGCTAGGAAAATGTACAGAGCGAAAGCTGTAGCAGGAAAACTGGTCGCCATCTTCTTAACAGCGGTGCTTTTTCTTTGGGTTTGGATTAGTTGGGGTAGGGTTAGGGTTTATGGTTAGTAGGGGAAGGGTTAGGGTAACGGTTAGGGGTTAGGGATAGTTAGGGTTAGTGATTTTACATTATTAAATTAAAACTGCCGGTGGTGGTGTCAATATGCCCTTTGACTGACATGTGTCCGCGTTCAGCTCACCTTGCTTTGCAGGGAGTTTCCAGGAGCACCACGTGGAGGAACGGATGCACTCCATTTAAACCATGCTTAGTCTTCTTCTGCTGATTATATTACTGCTATTCAGTAATTCTGCATATTGATATTCTGCTTTTGGTTCATGTACATCTGCTCCTACTGCTTCCTAAACCTCTGTCTATGGTTATCCTGCTATTGGCTGGTCGCAGAATGTCCCAAACCCAGAGGAAATACGCAGAAGTAACAGTAGGCACAGGAACTTGAGAGAACCAGCTGGTGAGTCTGGAACCCGTATTGGCAGCAGAAATCAGCATAAGAGCCAATGGAACTAATGAGCACCAGCTGACGTTACCAGAAGCCGATAACTAAGCAGGAGGTAACCTGTGCCAGAATGCACTACCAAGGACCAGCAGACGTTACTGGAACTTGGATACCACAAAGGAGGGACCTAAGCTATTGACTCTACTGAGAACCAGCTGACGTTACTGGAACCCAGATAAGCAGCAGAAGGTAAAAGTGCCAGTGACTGTACTGGGCAACAGCTGACATTACTGTAGCCCGGATACCACAATGTAGTAGTGACATAAGCCAAAAGCACTGCCGAGAAGCCCAAAAAACCCCACAAAGACGCAAGTTCAAGAGCAAAAAGACAGGAGTCCGGGGACATCTCCATCTGTCTTCTTATCTTGGGTCTTCTGCATCTGTCTTCCTGTCTTGGGTCTTCTGCATCTGTCTTACTGTCTTGGGTCTTCTGCATCTGTCTTCCTGTCTTGGGTCTTCTGCATCTGTCTTCCTGTCTTGGGTCTTCTGCATCTGTCTTCCTGCCTTGGGTCTTCTACCGGAGTAATGTCTTCTCGGCAGAAGGTGCAAGAGCCACATTTGCCCCCGCAACCCGGACACAGTCTTCTTTACTCCGCAGTCGCAGCAGAGGAGGAGGAGGGCCTACTGGCACTGTCGAGACCAGCCTTGAGCTCCTGGTCCCGGAGTCCATGTAGGGGGCTCCTACACTGCCGGCACCACGGATAACAGCAAACTGAGCCGGAAAGATGTACGGCGGGGGCGTGGAACAGTGCTGCGAACACAACCGTGTAACGGTGAGCGTTGTCGAAACACGGTTTGGAGCAGGAGGTACCCGTGCCCTTGGGCACTCCAGAGAACCAGCTGGCGATGCTGGAACTCGGTTTACCCCTCGGGGAGGCATCTGTGTCCGCACTTCACTGCCAGGAAATAGCCGGCGTGGCTGGATCCCGCCTCTTGTGCTTCTGCCTATAGGTGTTTGGCATCTGTCGTCCTTTTTTTCCACTTTGGTCTAACGAGGTACAGCTGGTGTTACTGTTGCCCAGAAACACAGCATGCTGTGAAAGTGGCAGTCACGGAAATGGGCACTTGCTGGCAGTACTAGAGCCAAGAAACACGGCATGCTGTGAAAGTGGCAGTCACAGAAATGGGCACTAGCTGGCCGTACTAGAGCCCAGAAACACGGCATGCTGTGAAATCAGCAGTCACGGAAATGGGCACTAGCTGGCGGTACTAGAGCCCATGGAAAACAGTATGAGGTGAAAGGGTCCGTCACAGAACCAGGTGCTAGATGTTGGAAGTAGAGGCCAGAGCATTGGCATAACAGATGACGCTGTGTGCAACATAGGCACATGACAGAGCATGTATACTGCTACCAACCATGCATGTAACCTGTCTACTCTGGCCCAGGGCAGCAAAAGTCACCAGAAATCCAGGCCTGGTTCATTTTTAGGAATGTAAGCCGGTCCACATTTGCAGTGGATAGTCTGGTATGTTGGTCTGTTAGTACATTGCCAGCTGCACTAAAGACATGTTCAGAAATCACACTGGCACCAGGACAAGCCAGGACCTCCAAGGCATACTGGCTAAGCTCGGGCCATGTATCCAACTTGGAGACCCAAAACTTGAAGGGGGCAGATCCATCCTGCAGCACACTGACAGGGGTGGAGAGGTATTGTGCCACCATGTCACGGTAACGTTGCCTCCTAGTGCGTTGCACTGTCTGTGCTGATGGTGCCCGAACTGTTTGCGGGTTCAGAAACCGTTGGAACAGGTTGGGTATACTGAACCTGTCAGTAGCAGATGTACTGCTTCTGCTACCGGCTTCTGAACGGATTCCGCTGGGCCCAGGGCGCACTGAGGTGCCTGCTAGTGCACGCGCATCATTGCTATGCGGTGGAAAAGAGTACATGAGTGAATTAACCAGTGCATCTTGGTACTCCTGCATTTTACGCCCCCGGTTCAGCGGTGTAATTAGGCTTTGAAGGCTGTCCCGGTAATGTGAATCTAAGAGGGTGGCCACCCAGTAGTCATTTGTGTGGAGAATACGAGCCACTCATGGGACGTTTCTCAGACACTGCAGCATGAAGTCACTCATGTGCTGAAGGCTGCCAACTGGCCATGCATCGCTGTCACCAGCTGGAGGAATGTGCTCTGGCTGCTCTACATCACCCCATCCACGCTCTAGCTGGTGACTACTAGTAGAGCGCTGTGTACTTTCCTCCTCTGGCTCATCCTCATAGCCCTCCTCATCCTCCTCACTTGCTGTATCCTGCCTGGACCTTTGTGAGGCACCCACAGAGCTTTGTACCAACCGGGCCGATGAAGATTGCCTGGTTGGTGCAAGTGTCCCATAATACTCCTCCTCCTCCAAAGAAACCTCATCCCTTAGTCCTTTAAGTGATGATTCTATAAGACATATAAGGGGAATAGTCAGACTGAGTAGGGCAGCATCCGTGCTCACCATCAGAGTGGAGTCCTCGAAGCACTTCAAAATGGTTCATATGTCCATCATGGATGCCCACTCTGTGGTTATAAAGTGGGAGGGCTGAAATGTGTGTCGCCTACTTTGCGCCTGCTGCAGCTGCAACTCCATAATTGTAGGTTGCTGCTCACACAACCTCCGCAGCAAATGCAAAGTCGAATTCCACCTGGTGGGGAGGTCAACAATGATGCGGTGCTCGGGCAGGCCCAATCTGCGCTGCGTGGCTGAAAGGCGCGATGCAGCCATGCTTGAACTCCGCAAATGAGAGCACTCGTATCTGACTTTGTGCAGCAGCTCCTCAAGATCAGGATAGTTCCTAAGGAAACTCTGCACCACCAAGTTTAGGACATGGGCAAGGCATGGAATGTGAGTCAGACCACCTAGGCCCAGAGCCGCGACCAGGTTTTGGCCGTTGTCACACACCACCATACCTGGCTGGAGGTTGAGCGGCGCAAGCCACATGTTGCTCTGCTCCTTGAGTGTATTCCACAGCTCGGTTGCGGTGTGGCTAACATCACCAAGATAAACCAATTTCCACATGGCCTGTTGATGTTTGGCCGATGCAGTGCTGAAATCGGTTGTTGTGGTACGTCTGGGTGCAGGCGAGTTTGACGAGGAGTATGAGTACGGAGGAGAGGCCTGCAATTCGTGGAGTTGGCAGGATCCGTGCACTTGCACTGTCTACTTCAGTTCCAGGCTCAACTACATTTACCCAATGGGCGGTGATGGAAATGTAGCGTTCCTTGCCATGCTGACTGGTCCACGCGTCGGTGGTCAGGTGGACCTTGCTACTAACTGCATTTTGTAGTGCTTGCTTAATTTTATGCTCCACATGCTGTTGCAGGGCGGGGACGGCTTGCCTGCTGAAGTAGAAGCGGCTGGGAATGCTGTATTGTGGGATTGCAAACCCCAACATATCGATAAAGGCTGGCTTGCTCACCAGCCAGAATGGTAGCATTTCCACTGCAAGCAGTTTGGCAATGCGAGAATTCATGCCCTGTGCTCGTGGGTGGTTTGTCGAGTACGGGCGCCTTTTCTCCCACACCTGTGTGACAGACGGCTGCACACTGGATTGGGAGTGTGAGGATGCCAGCGATTGGGATGCTGATGCTGCTAAAGTACAGACAGTGTGCAGCCATACAACATTACCTGCAGATGCACCCTGGCATTCTGTCGAGGAAGCAGGAGCAGCTGTTTGCGAGCTGGAGTAAGAGGTGGCCGCTGTGGCTGAAGAGGTGGAAGGTGGGGAACCAGCTGCAGGTGGCGAATCATCTTGGGTGTGATGCTGCCACTCCACAGGGTGCCTCTTCCTGACATGCATCAACATATTGGTGGTATTAAGGTTGCTGACGTTCGTCCCTCTCCACATAGTTTGTCGACAAAGCTTGCATCTGACTACTGTAACGTCATCTGCAACTTGGTCGAAAAAGGTCCATGCACCACAACTCTTGGGCGCACCCCTTGTGTTCTTTAAAAGAGCCCTGCTCCTAACGGGTGCTGAAGTTGAGGGAGCCGACAACCAATTTTTCCCTCTTCCTCTCCCACGTGGACGGCCACGCTGCGCCACACCTGCAAGCTCTTCCTCTGAGCTATCCCCACTTGCTTGCTGCCCCTCAGCATGCCATGATGGGTCAAGGACCTTGTCATCCAATACACTTTCGTCAGCAGAAACTGGCAGCTGAGTTTCATCATCATCTGCTGACTGGGATCTTGTCACTGTGGGCACTGGCCCACCCTCCACTTCTTCCTCAGACGGACAAAGTGGTTGCACATCTGTGCACACTACCTCTTCTTCAGCTGCAGGAATGCTGTCTGGATGGCACACAGATTCCAAGCCAACAGATTCTGAGAAGAGGATTAAGGTTGGCTCCTGGCCCTGTGAATGTCTGGGCAATTTAGTGGGCGGTGAAGAAGCAGATGGGTGCTGCTTTTCAGTGGCCTGACCCGATGTGGTGGAGAGGTCCTGGGAGGATGCTGTGCTCATTGAGGTGGATTCCTCAGCTGCCATCCAACCAACAATGGTTTCTACTTGATCCTCTCTTATCAGCCTATGGTCCTGCGCTCCTAACAAGCTGCACATAAATGACTGCTGCCTGGTGAAAGTAGGTGCTGAGTGACTTGGGCCTGCTGCTTGCTCTGGATGTCCACCATGTCTAGCTGCTGATGCACCTCTTCCGCGGCCGCCGCGGGGACGTCCCTTTCTCCCTGCTTTCTTCAGCTCTATCAATGGATTCAGAACGTCAAGAAAGTAATTATTAGGAATTAGTGTGCTTATTCCTGTAGGACTACAAACAGGTATAAGAAACACTAATGGCACTGTATAATGATGGTGTGTCTGCTACACTTTATTTGAATCTAGTGTGGCCTACACAAAGAGTAACGTGTGCTTGTGGTATTGTAGTACACGTTACGGTCGGATGTCACAGTGCAGTAAATGACACTGCTGTGATACCAAAAAAAAAAGGATTCTCGGGACTGGGCCAGGTGCTGTGTGGCACCAGCCACAGAGGTTGTTTGGGTCCCTCACAGCACAATCCCTATATAGTGTTTAACTTTTAAGAAAAAATAGGGGAAGGGGATTTAAGGGATGAAAAGAAAAGGCAGTGAGACACGTACCACACAGTGCTGCAGCAAGAGGAGCTGCAGCAGCTGCAGTGAATGTGCTCTGCACTGTCTCACTAAGCACCTCACTGAGAGCCTGCACAGCACAAAAAATGAAACTGAGCGGGGTCAGTGAGGAAAAAGACTGCTTCTGTAACACACAGGGGCTGCTACAGTCGCTGAAAAACAATTTCTATCGCTATTAGATCCGAGATCTCTCCCTATCTCCAACAGCAACCTATCCCTATCTGCTTTCACAGTAGAGTAAGGCTAATATGGCAGGCGCAGCCTTTTATACTGCCTGATCACACCATCCAGCCAGCCAATCGCAGCGCAGCCCCTAGCTAGCAAGTTTGGACGCCTCCTACCAAGCTTAGGGGAGTTACACAATGTTGTCAGCAATTCTTCAGCTCCTGATTGGCTCCACGGAGCGCTCAGAGGCTGAAGGATTATGGGATTTCCGATCCGATGTGAAAAAAATATCGGAATCGGAAATCGGAATTCCGATATCGCAAATATCGGGCCGATTTCCAATATTTCAATATCGGAAAGCTCATCCCTAATCAGGAATTCTCTCACATGTGTAACGCTATGGAAATCCTGAAAACATGACCTGTTGGGGTCCGCGAGGACTGGAGTTTGGGAACCACTGGTATATACTATTGCTGTGCCATCACTTACAGAGAAGATTGAAACCACTTACTGAAAGCATAATGTAATAATTTGTAATGTTATATTTGGTTGCTCATGTCAATGAAACAACTCTGAAATGGTAAGTAAAGGCCAATGTACTTGATCCTGCTATTTGTTGCTATGACCATCAAAAGGGGTTGTATTACTTGGACCACTTACTATATTGAGCTTCTTAAGGTCAATGGGTTCTTCTGCTGGAATCTTGACAGATTAAATTAGTTTTATTTTTAATAAAATAGTAGATATGGAGAAGCCGATTTGGGTTTTCCTGCTTCTTGAAGTTATTTGCAATTGGTTGTTTCACTTGATTTTATTGCTCAGTTTTCATGCAGCGCCACTCCAGGAGATATGCAGCTCATCCAGTATCCAATGACTTCAATGGGGGCCTGTCTCCAAATTTTGCAATAGAGACTGCATACATTACTAAATAGATCTATTAGGCTTGATGCAGCTGGTGTCCGTCCTTTTAAAATCCATATAAAAATGGCTGTAAAATCCTGATAATAAAATGAGAACGCATACACCCCAAGTGTATTTAACTGCTGCCCTTTCATTCTGACTGACGCCTGCAGCTTGTACTGTTAGATTTCTGCAGCAGCAGGGTAGAGGCATCTGTCAATCAGTCTGGGCGAATGGGGTAATTTCGTTCAAACTTCCAAACAGGATTACACAGCCATTCTGACATGAATTTTCACAATAAGAAAAACAGCATGATCAGGTCAAAGAAACCTATTAAATAATGTATTAGTTTCATGTTGTGAAATTTGGTGACGGAATCTTAAAAAGTCTGAAGAAAACAACCCCTTTGCTAACTATAATATTTGCTTCTGTTTTATTCTTATTGTAATATTTAGTAGACCCTTACATTTTTCTTTTCTTTTGGATCAGAATAGCTTGTCTGTCTGGTGTCATAGTGACTTGAGACGCGTTGTGAGAGAGGATGTTAGAGACTTTATGCGTCTGACAGAATTTTTTTTCTTCTTGCAGCAAGCTGATGATAAACTAACCAGTGCTACATTTTAAATAAGACTTCAGCAGCGAACTAGCCCAGCAGAGTAATTTAATGAATCTACATTTCATGACTGAAGTGATAAAGATGAAACATTTTAAAATAACGAAAAGGTAGATACACCAAAGAAAAAAATCTGATGAAACATTAAATGAATGTAGTGTAGCACATTATGTCTGCTTCTGCACATCCAAAAAGCGCAATGAACTAAAACATTGCATTAAGCCACGAATAGAGCTAAAAATTAAATTGTCTTGACGAAATTTGAAGAAGAGGTTTATGAAGTAAGGAAGCTGATTTGGACATTTAATCTCATTCTCTTTACCTTGTAAATGTACATTTTAAAACAACTGAAAAGATGTAACAAAAAGTGAACAAAAAAATGATTCTGTCTGCATACATCCGACTCCTGCAGCTTAAAATCCAAGAATACTGGAAAGTGATTTAAATTGCTTTAATTGCATATATTTTAGTAGATGTGGTAGGATCACTAAAGGCTGGAAAATCATAACCCAATAGGGAAGACAGTTTCATAAATGTAATGCAGCCCCGCGAATCAATAAACAGAGACAAGCAGTTAATAGACTAATGCATATATATGGTGATTATAAATGAGATGCTTGCCAGAAAATACATTTCCAAGCACAAGTGCTATTATTTTAAGTTGTCTATTTAATACAGTAGTTCTTCAAATTCCAAACTATGTAATTGGTCAACATGCATTCTTAAAAATAAATTAGATGTTTGAAATTTATTGCAAAAATATAACATTCATATAGTACAAGTGAATAGATCACACTTTAAAGTATATAACTTCTGCGCTATGGAGTACAAGTGGTAGTAAAATGTCATGAGCAAGAGCTTTCCACTAAATAATGCAAAATATCACCATTGCATTTGGGGAAATGGATAATTTACCAATGCAGTTACGAAATGAACGTTTAAATTATTGGCCACGACTTTTACTGGTGCTGAGTAAAGTGTAATAATTATTTCTTGATGTTGTAGAAACTTTGTACTGCAGGTAAAAAAAAAAAATTAAGAAATAATAGGGTTGGTTCCACAATAGTAGGGTCAGTGCCACAAGACTGGAGGATGGCGGACATGGTGCCAATATTCAAGTAGGTGAATCCATGCTACTACCAACCAGTAAGTTTAATAAAAGTGGTGCGCACAATTTTTGAGATCTCATAAGAGATGAAATGGAAAGGTGTATAGCAGAGAACAATATAATAACTGTCGACAAGTTGTGTCTAACCAACATTCTGGAAGTATGTGTAAATGTATGAGGAGGTAAGTGCAAATGAGGTTGATGATCAGGCACCTGCTGGGGTGTATGTGAACTTTGAAAAGGCATTTAATATGGTACCATACAGCAGTCTTATACCGAAATTTATGGAGGAGAGTCTAGAAGACACTACATGATTGTCAGCAAAAAAAAATAGTTAAAGAAGAGAAAAAAAGAATTGTTGTAAGTGGTTCATTTGCTAAATGGATGTCATGGTTGTGGAAAAGGTTGATTCAATGCCCTCTCAGGGTTAATTTTGTATGGCCTCCTTTTGGTTTGGGGAGGGCTATATTACCAACCTTCGTCTGGGGATCCTTGTCAGTGATACATCTGTCTTGGCTGTGTGTCTGACCCCCTGGTATGCTTGCATACTGTTTAGTCTGATTGATTTCTTGTGTATGACCCGGTCTGTTTTCTCGTTCTGTGCATTGCCTTGTGACTCTGTGCTTGTTGTCTGTTTCTGGCTCTGACCTTCGGTTTGGTACTCTAACGTCCCACCTGTCTGCCCCATTTGTACTGCACCACTTCCCGACCTTTTTGCTACATCCTGACCACTCTTAGCGTCTCACCTTTTAGCACTTTATCACCTCCAGGCTTGACTTTGGCACATTCAGACTACTCTCCTGCTTCGTCGGTCACCCCCACTACTCGGCATCTGGCTCTGCCTCCGGCCACTCCCCCGGTGGTCACGTGTCTCAGGTCCTGCGCTCCAGCAGATAAGCTCACCGCAGCGCTCCTCACTCATTCTCTGTCCTTCTGTAACGAGTGCACAGACTCCTGCTGTAAGTCTTTAGCAGGGTTCTTGATATTATCACTTGACCAGAACATTTAAACAAGATTATGCACCTTTTTTTTCCTTTGGTCATGGATCCGCTGCATGCTCTCTCTGAGCAAGTGAATAGCCTCACTCAAATAATGTAAAAACTATCTGTGGAGCAGCAAACTCTGGCTCAGTTGCATCAACAGGTTCAGAGAGAGGTTGCTGATGCCTTGCAGGGTTCTTTTCCTTCTGGGGCTCGGGGTGAGGGTACCACAGATGTTTCCTTAATCTCCCCCGAACCACCTGTTAAGTTGTCTGACACCTTTTCTGGGGATAAAAAATTATTCAGGGTATTCAAAGAGGGGTGCAAATTGTTTTTCTCTCTGCATCTACGCGCCTCTGGGAATGAAAGCCAGAGGGTGGAAATTATTATTTTTTTTATTAAGGGGGGCTCCATAGGCTTGGGCTTTATCTCTCTCTTTCTCCGCTCCGGAACGAATGTCAGTGGATCTGTTTTTTGAAGCTTTTGGGCATATTTATGATGAGCCTGATAGAGTGTGTCTGGCTGAGGATATGGTGATGAGTGTGACACAGGGGAAGCCCTCAACTTAGTGGTTTTGTTCCGAGTTCAGACACTTGGTGGCTGAGATATCTTGGAATTATGCTGCCTTAAGAGGGCTGTTCTGCAGAGGCCTGTCAAACCGTTTGCAGGATGCTTTGGCCTTGCATCCTCCTCCAGATTCCCTGGAGGACGCCATGACTCAGGCTGTCCATATGGACCATAGGCTCCATGCCAGAGGGGTGATGCAGCAGGAGACCCCTTTATACTCCAGCTCAGGGAACACCGCTTCACCTACAGAACCCATAGAGGTGGGAGCCTTCTTGGTCAAAGAGAGAGAGAGGAGATGCTGCAGAGATAACCAGCTGTGCTTTTACTGTGGAGCCCCGGGACACTGGAAAAAGGACTGTTTTTCTTGTCCCTCCTCATCAAAGATGTCAGGAAACACCTAAGTCTGGGTAACGATCGAGGAGGTTGTCCAGACTCCCAGGTACAATTTCCCTCCTTTGCTAAAATCCTTCTCCAGGTGGAGTTGGAGGTTGTGGGTGGCCCTGTTTTGACCACCGCTTTGCTGACTGTGGATATACCATCAATTTAATTGACTCTCGTGTTGTGACTCTTTATAAAATAGGGACAGTTAGGCTTGAATCCCCTGTCAAGGTGGTGGCCATTGACTCCTCTCCTCTCACCCGAGAGGGAATCTGTTTTGTGTCAGAGGTTTTCTCACTAAAAGTGGGTCCTGCTCATGTGGAAAACATAAGCTGTTTTGTCTTGACTAATTTGCCTGCGAGTCTGGTTTTAGGTTTGCCTTGGCTTCAGTGCCATAACCACGTTATTGATTGAGTAACTGGGGAAATTGTCCAATGGGCGTTCAATTGTACCAGTCTGTCTAGCAATTCTGTGTCATTGTCTACCCCTTTATAATCTGTATCTGTGTCATCTGTCAGTCTGGAGGGTATTCCGGAGTACCTAAAGAACTTTGAAGATGTGTTTTCTGAAAGCGAGGCTGAGGCACTACCACCACATAGACCTTTCGATTGTTCCATTGACTTAGTTCCAGGGGCTAAACTTCCTAATGCCCGTTTGTTTAACCTGTCTGGGCTCAAGTCCCAAGCCATGAAAGAGTATATTGCAGAGAGTCTCCGCAAAGGGCATATTCACCCTTCTTTCTCACCTGTAGCCAGTGGGTTTTTTTCCTTAAGAAAAAAGATGGCGGTTTACGGCTGTGCCTCGACTTTTGGGAGCTCAACAAGATTACCGTGAGAAACATGTATCCACTCCCCCTCATTCTGAATCTGTGTAACCAACTCTCAGTGGCCAAATGGTTTTCCAAGCTTGATTTACAGGGGGACTATAACCTTATAAGGGTTTGTGAAGGGGATGACTGGAAAACAGCATTTCTCACGTCTGAAGGACTGTTTGAGAACTTGGTCATGCCCTTTGGTCTGACTAATGCTCCTGCTGTTTTTCAAAATTTTATTAATGTCATTTTTTCTGATCTGATTGGGCACTTTGTGGTCATTTATATTGATGACATTTTAGTGTACTCACCTGATAGTCAATCCCACTTGCTCCATCTGCGAACTGTTCTACTGAGACTTAGAGAAAACCATTTGTATGCTAAGTTAGAGAAGTGTTCATTCTTTGTACTTTAATTGTCTTTTTTGGGTTTCATTATTTCTTGTGAGGGGTTTCGCATTGATCCGAAAAAAGTCCAGGCTATTATTAATTGGGTTCAACCTCATGATTTAAAGGGTTTGCAATGCTTTCTGGGCTTTGCAAACTACTATAAAAAATTAATTAAGGGTTTTTCGCACGGAGTTAAGCCCCTGACTGATCTCACAGTCAAGGGGGCTGATGTGAAGAATTGGTAGACTTCTGCAAAAAATTCTTTTATGACTTTAAAAAGTGTTTTTTTTCCACCCCAGTGTTGGTCCAGCCACACCTGTCTAGACCTTTTATCGTGGAGGTCGACTCTTCTGAGGTGAGAGTGGGGGCAGTGTTATCTCAGGGTCCCACTGTTCTGACCAACCTCAAAACTTGTGCCTTCTTTTCCAGAAAGTACTCTTCTGCCGAAAGAAATTACGATGTGGGTGACAGAGAGTTTCTGGCTGTCAAATTGGCCTTTGAAGAATCAAGGCATTTTTTGGAGGGGGCTGTTCATCTGGTTACCATGATCACCAATCACAAAATCTTAGCTTATATCGAGTCTGCCAAAAGATTGACCCCCAGGCAGGCCCGGTGGTAGCTTTTTTTTTTTCCCGATTTTAATTTTCCATCACCTTCCATCCGGGGTCTAAGAATGTTAAGGCAGATGCATTGTCTCAAAGATTTTATTAAATGTCTCCTCCTGAACCCCCATCCAACGTTCTTCAGCTTGGAGTAGTGGTGGCTGAAACCTCGTCTGAATTGGAGAGAGAAATTTTTGAGGCCCAGGCTCTGGCTTCCAATAATAAACTGGTGGGTTGTTTGTACCGGAACAATTCCATCTTAGACTCCTGCGGGGGTTTCATGAGTCTGTATTGAGTGCTCATCCTGGGATTTCAGCCACCCAGGAGGCAGTTGCAAGGGTTTTCTGGTGGCCCTCTTTGGTTGCGGATGTTAAAAGGTTTGTGTCTGCATGTGAGGTTTGTGCCTGTTCTAAAAATTCTCATTGCCAGCCGGCCAGGGAATTGGTACCTTTGCCAATTCTGGATAGACCATGGACACATTTGTCCATGAATTTTATCACTAATCTCCCTCCTTCCAAGGTTAACTCTGTTGTGTGGGTGGTGGTGGATAGATTTTCCAAACAGGCTCATTTTGTACCTCTACCCACTTTACTGTCTGCTGAAACTTTGGCCAGGTTGTTTGTGCAGCATGTGGTCGGTCTGCATGGTGTGCCTATGAATGTGGTGCTCGGTCTGCATGGTGTGCCTATGAATGTGGTGACAGAGGTGTGAAGTTTTGGAGGGCTTTTTGTAAGATGTTGGGATCACTCTGCCTTTTTCCTCTGCCTATCATCCAGAGTCTAATGGATAAACCGAACGCGCTAATCAGAACCTGAAGCAATTCTGAAATGTTTGGCATCTTACAGACAGAATGACTGGTGTGATGTGTTACCTGTGGCAGGGTTTGCTTTCAACAGCCGTGTGAGTCAGTCCATGGGAATGTCTTCCTTCCTGGTCAACTATGGGTTTAACCTGCATTTTGGGGTGTTTTCTCGCATTAACTCAGGTTGTCTGGGGGCGGAGGGTATGGTGCAATGCTTAAAGGCCCTGTTGGTGGAGGTTCAGCAAAACATCACCAAGGTCTAGAGAAAGTATACATTTTTTCACGGACAAGAGAAGGGGGTCAGGTCCTGCGTTCCTAGTGGGCGAGAAGGTGTGGTTATCCACCCGTAATATTAAGCTTAAGGTCCCCTTGGCCAAACTGGGTCCTAAGTTCATTGGCCCATATAAAATTATTGGGGTTGTCAACCCAGTGACCTACAGGTTACAGCTTCCCGCCTCTTTCAAAATATCCAACGTTTTTCAAAGGTCCCTTTTGAAACCATTGGGAGCAGTCGAGGAGGACTCCTCGTCCATCAGTCTTCATGTATTGATGGAGGGCCACCTGAAATATGAGGTAGGGTGCATAGTTGACTCTCGGTGGGTGCGCCGGAATCTACAGTATTTGGTGCACTGTAAGGGGTATGGTCCGGAGGATCAGTCACGGATCTCGGCCGGTGCAGTGCATGCCGATCGGTTGGTTCAGGATTTTCATGCCAGGCATCCTGAGAAGCCTGGGGGTCCAGTGTCCCCCATTAAGAGGGGGTAGTGTCTTGGTTCCTTCCCTGTCCTCTCGGGGTTAATTTTGTATGGCCTTCTTTTGCTTTGGGGAGGGCTATATTTACCCGCCTTCGTCTGGGGATCCTTGTCAGTGATACATCTGTCTTGGCTGTGCGTCGGACCACCTGGTGTGCTTGCTTACTGTTTAGTCCGATTGCTTTCTTGTGTATGACCCGGTCTGTTTTCTTGTTCTGTGAATTGCCTTGTGACTCTGTGCTTGTTATCTGTTTCTTGTTCTGACCTTTGGTTTGGTACTCTAACTTCCCACCTGTCTGCCCCGTTTGTACTGCACTGCTATCTCTGGCTTCCCAACCTTTCTGCTACATCCTGACCACTCTTAGCATCTCACCCTTTGGCACTTTATCACCTCCAGGCTTGACTTTGGCACGTTCAGACTACTCTCCGGCTTCGTCGGTCACCGCCGCTACTCAGCATCTGGTTCCGCCTCCGGCCATGCCCCTAGTGGTCACAGGTCTCAGGTCCTGCGCTCCGGCAGGTAAGCTCACCGCAGCACTCCTCACACACTCTCTGTCCTTCTGTAACATGTACACAGACTCCTGCTGTAAGTCTGCAGCAGGGTTCTTGATAATGGACTAACATCAATAGTGGGTTACTACAAGGATATCTGAGTACTGCAGTTTCTTCTCATAATGCAAAAAGACAAACTGGTTGAAAATGTAGATCGTGAGACACACTGAGAATACTGATGACAACAGGCTCAGATTGGAGCACCAAGGGCCCATCAATAACATTGATCTTAGGATCCCATTGTTCTACTATACTTATTGAATTACCCTCATTCATAGATTTACCTCATAAAGTAATACACTGAATAGTTTGATAAATGAATGATGAGATACTGGTTTGGTCTGTGCATAGTAAATCAAGTGTATTGTGCCAACTACTGCTTATATTGGGAGATGAAGGGCCGACTCCTGCAAAGGGGCCCACCGGAGATTCACCTGTTTCCATATGGACATGTCCGAGCCTAGACAACAAAGACTATAAATCAGTATGGAATAGAGGCTGCTAAACCTTTTATGAGCTTTCATAGTGTCATAGATACTTTGCTAGATGTGTAACATGAAAGTGAATTTTACCCTGCTTGCTGCTAGTTTCACTAACAATGCCATTTTTTAGTGAGGTTTTTTTTTTATTTTTGGGGGGTTGTGAGTGGATGTTGATACTTGGCAACAAGTTTCCTTAGTAGATTCAGCACTCCTGGCAGTATCTTGTTTCTGAGCAGAATATGGATTTAATTTTCAAAATGGACTTTTACTTTCCCATTCTCCGGATAGTTGAGGGTCTTAGCAGTCTTTTGGATAGATGAAAAACATTGTTTACAGGAAATAATAAAGAAGTATATAAAAAGTACACCTTTAGTGTTCTAATCACTGCATTCATTGTGTAGAAACTGAAGTTCAATCAAATACACTAAATAGGATGATTCATGTACCCTCGGTGTGGCCAAGACGTTCAGGGCATTGTTTTGCCTACTGGTTTTGCATGCCTCACCTTATTCACTAGTGATTGAGAGCTAGCTGGCTTGCTTGGAGTAAGCACTGACTGAACAGAAAAGTCAGAAAAGCCAGTGCTGTCCTTCACCAGTGAGGGAAGGGACAGGCAAAACCACTGGACAGAATGATAAACTAAGCCTCTTGGCCACACCATGGTTGCACCAAACACCCTAACGAATATACTTGACTAAACTTCAGTTTATTCAGAGAGAAGGCAGCAATTAGAACGCTAAGGGTACAATAGTTATAGGGGCCACATCACATGGCTCAATTTAAACTCTCTGTATGGGCTGACAGCCTCACTTTAAAACTAAATGACTTGTAATTCCTCCAACTTGACATTATTTGTATGTAGGTTTAAAATGCAACATTTGTGTTACAAGTCAACAGCATAAGGTGGGGTTCACATCACGTTTTAGCAGCCCGTTCAACACATAGTGTTGACGGGCTGCTAACGGTATAGAATAATGCGATCGCATTATGCTATACCCACTAGCGCAGATGAATCATCTGTGCTAGCACAGATGATTTATCTGCGCTAGCGGTGACAGATTGTCAGATGCTGCAGGCCACGTCCGAGGCTCCATCAGCGAATGACGGCACATCGCGAACGCGTGCCGCTTTACAGCATGCGTCGCGATGCGTCCGACAACGGGGCTCAATGGCGGCATTAACAGACTGCGTTACACCGCGTTATACCGCGGTGTAACGCAGTCCTTCAACGGACTGCCTATAATGCGACCTAAGCTAATAGGCACATCGGTTTGTGTTTAAAGTAAGCTCTTCCATTAACTAGTGCTTTGTGCTACACAAAATTTAAAGCACTTGTGTCCTTCACTGGAAAAATGTATTCATTCCTTAATATTGACATTTGTGAGAAGAGATGGTGTTATCAACTAAATGGTATTCTTCTTATAAAATTCAGCATGTAGTGCTTCCTTTCTTATTTTTTCAGCATTATTTGACAATCAATACATTGTACTTTGTGCACAGTAGATGTAAAGGGGTTAAAGGAAAAAGCACTTGTGATTAATGAGTGAAGGGAAAATATGCACCGTGGCATACTTGTGTTCATCCCAGTTTAATGATTGTCATGTTGATTATTGACCTTTACAACATAATTCTGCCCTTCAATGTTTCTTGTTCGTGCTGCAAAAAAAATTCAGGTTTGGCATTTGTCATCCTCATAAATTTGCTGCATAAAAATATGTTTTATTGACTTTGACTAAACATTCATTTTCAATAGATATAAAAAGCACCACCTGTCCTTGGATTTCAAATAAAATAGAAACAAGGGAAAATGAAGGTTACGCTATATCAGACACAACCCAAACATTTAAATAACAAGATAATACATTGTCTTAATTTTGCAATTTTAATAAATTAAAGTTGGTAGAAATATATTTTGAGCCAATGATTTCATGCGAATCAACAAGTGTATTAACCAAGGGTTCTGCTTTGTTATTGTATAAAATGCATTTATTGTTTAAGTGTAATACTATTGCTAACACATGCCAAGGTAGAAGGCAACAAGTGCACTATACTGTAGGCCAAAAGGTCTACATAACAAATGGTTCACGTAAGTCAAATCTGTTGCTGCCTTTCTCATTTACTCTACCTCAGTATGCCAAAGTAACTCATCGGAAACTTATCACACTCTAGCAGTGCTTCTGTTTTTATCCCTATATTTGTCATCGAGAGTGAAGAATACCAAGGTATATTAGTCTTCAAAATGCAACTCTCCAGCAATTGCAAAACTAGTTGACATCTTGCTCTGGTAGTTCAAGACTATGCCGTGAACAGGGTTACCAACCGTCCAGAAATTTCAGGACTTTCTGTAAAAATAGGGCACTTTTTTCCCACGTCTGTAAAAAAACTTGAAGCTTCCATGATTTTTTTTTAAGCTGAATTAACTTACACAGATTAATTTGACTTTAAATGTCATCATTTTCCAGTTTACAATAAATGCAGCTGATGTCTACATATCAGTATATGGGCTGTAGTCATGTATCACTTATAATAAATATGGTTTAATATGGTTTTCCATGTGTTCATAAAAATTTTGTTTGTCCATGATTATTTGGCTACACGTTCAGAAAAAATAAAAAGTCATCTTGGCAACCCAGTCTCTGGGCATCATGGGTTGAAGGGTTAAGGGAGTATCCAAAAAGAATATTTACACTTTCGAGGTCAATTTTCATATCATGTATGGCAGAAACCAAAAAAAATGAAAATCAACAATATCAATGGATGCTGAAATGCATGTCTGAGAATCATCCTTTACTAAATGAATGTAATGTGCCTTGAAACAATTGCACTATTGTTGTCATGTGTGTTAAGAATGGCAGTACTCCTGGTTTTTTGCTTCTTCCATTACCATTCCACCAAAAAAATATTCCAGTCAAGAAATGGGTTCCAAAACCTGATCTTTTCTTACCTTTGAAACAGCAAAACTCTTACAGGTGCTTCTCACAAAATTAGAATATCAACAAAAAGTTAACTTATTTCAGTTCTTCGATACAAAAGAGAAACTCATATATTTTATAGAGTCATTACAAACAGTGTTGTATTTCAATCTATTTTATCAGAACATTCTCCTTCAACAGATTTTTCCCAGTTAGTGATACACAGTTGCTGAGCTGATACTATCAATGCCATCATCTGTACTCCAAATAAGTATGTGTTAATATCAATGCATCTAAAAGCAAACAGATAGAAAGGGGAAAGGGAGGATTTTGAAGGTCACAAAAATGCATTTTCTATGGGAGTGAAAGCAAATCAACTATAGGGATGAGTGAACCTGATCGGCATTGTTATGTGTGCATACTGGACACCTAGTGCCGGGATAGGGCATAGCTGGAGTGAGGGACAGATTCTGAATGCACCCTCTGCAAAAAAGAAAACGCTGTATTATTCTGCAACCCATATCTGTGGAAACAATGTTCCAAAAGCCTCTGTGTGTACTCTACAACCCATATCTGTTGGAGTACTGTTCCAAAAAGCCACTGTGTGTACTCTTTAACCCCCAACTGTGCGAGTACTGTGTCAAAAAGCTGCCATGTGTACTCTGCCCACTGCCTGTGGGAGTACTATGCCTTTATACTCTGCCTACCATCTGTGGGAATAATAATAACAATAATCTTTATTTATATAGCGCCAACATATTCCGCAGCGCTTTACAGTTTAACACTTTCAAAACACAAGTCATAAGTAACAATGTTAACAATACAATAATTAAAGCAAAATAAGACAACCCTGCTCGTGAGAGCTTACAATCTACAATGAGATAGGGGAGATACAGAGTACAGGTGTGTATTTACAATGATGTATTTACAATGATGGTCCAGCCATCTTGAGGGAGTGAAGGATGGATGGAGATAGTGAATGGGCTATACATGCACACTTACACATAGAATGACCTTGATTAGTGAATGTGATAAGCCGCTCTGAACAAATGTGTTTTGAGGGAGCGCCTAAAACTATGCAAATTGTGGTTAGTCCTAATTTCTTGGGGTAGAGCATTCCAGAGGATAGGAGCAGCACGGGAGAAGTCTTGGAGTCGGGAGTGGGAGGTACGGATTAGTGCAGAGATTAGTCGAAAGTCATTTGCAGAGCGCAGCAATCGGCTAGGCCGATAGACAGAAATGAGGGAGGAGATGTAGGGGGGTGCCGCACCGTGGAGAGCTTTGTGGGTGAGAACAAGTACTTTGAATTGGATCCTATAATGAATGGGCAGCCAGTGTAATGACTGACGAAGAGCGGACATGTTCGAGTACCGATTACCCAGATGGACGACCCTGGCTGCTGCATTAAGTATGGACTGGAGAGGGGATAGTGGAGTGACGGGGAGGCCAATTAATAGAGCGTTGCAGTATTCCAGGAGGGAGTGGATCAATGCTACAGTGAGGGTTTTTGTTGTTTCCATGGTGAGAAAAGGGCGGATTCTAGAGATGTTCTTTATGTGTAAGCGGCAAGAGCGGGCAAGAGATTGTATATAGGATGTGAAGGAGAGATTGGTGTCAAACATAACACCCAGACCCTGCTGCCGGGGAGTTATTGTGGTACCACCCACGGAGAGGGAAATGTCAGATTAAGGGAGGTTAGTAGACGGCAGGAGCTGAAGAAGTTCAGTTTTGGAGAGGTTGAGTTTCAGATAGAGAGTGGACATGAAATTACTGTGCCAAAAGCGGCTATGTGTATTCTTTAACCCATATCTGTGGTAGTATTTTGGCAAATGCCACTGTGTGTAATCTTTAACCAATATCTGTGGGTATACTCTGCCAAAAGCCGCTGTGTGCATTCTTTAACCCATATCTGTGGGAGTATTATACCTTTAAGCTTCTGATTGTACTATGCAACCCTGCCTGTGGGGGTGCAGTGCCCTATTATCTGGGTGTAAATTTTTTAATCTGCTTTTCTGGTAGAAAACTGAAATCATTGCCTGTGGATGAAATTTGTTCATAGAACATCTGGTCCAACCCCCTGCTAAAAGCAGGATTCACTAAATCATCCCAGACAGATGTCTGTCCAGCCTCTGTTTGAAGACTTCTGTGGAAGGAGAACTCATCATCTCTCATGGCAGCCTATTCCACTCATTGATCACCCTGTCAAAAAGTTTTTTCTAATATCTAATTTGTGTCTCATCCCATTCAGTTTAATTTCATTCCTTCTAGTCTTTCCTTGTGCAAATGAGAATAAAGATGATCCTTCTACAATGTGACAGCCCTTGAGATATTTGTAGACAGCTATTAAGTCTCCTCTCAGTCTTCTCTTCTGCAAGCTAAACATTCCCAAATCCTGTAACCTTTCCTCATAGGACATGGTTTGCAGACCGGTCACCATTCTGGTCGCTCTTCTCTGAACTTGCTCCAGTTTGTTGATGTCTTTTATAAAATGTGGTGCCCAAAACTGGACACAGTATTCCAGATGAGGTCTGATCAAAGAGGAGTAGAGGGCAATATTGAATTTACATGATCTAGACTATATTCTTCTGTTAATACATCCCAGAATTGCATTTGCCTTTTTTGCTGCTGCATCACACTGTTGACTCATGTTCAGTTTATGATCTATATCCAAGTCTTTTTCACATGTACTGCTTAGCCCTATTCCTCCCATTCTGTGTATGCTTTTTTCATTTTTATTGCCCAGATGTAGTACTTTGCATTTTTCCCTGTTAAAAACCATTCTGTTAGTTGCTGCCTACTGCTCAAGTTTAGTAAATCTTTTTGAATCCTCTCTCTCTCTTCTCTATTATTGGCGATCCCTCCTAGGTTTGTGTCATCAGCAAATTTAATCAGTGTGCCCTCAATTCCTTCATCTAAATCATTGATAAAGATGTTGAACAATACAGGGCCCAGGACAGAGCCCTGTGGTACCCCACTTGAGACATTCTTCCAAATGGATGTGCACCCATTTACGACCACTCTCTGGGTCCAATCACTAAGCCAGTTATAAATCCACCTAACAGTTACCTTGTCCATTCCATACTTAGTCATTTCTTCAATAAGGATTGTGATACTTTGTCAAATGCTTTGCTGAACTCAACTTATACTATATCTACAGCATTTCACTGATCCACACAGTCAGTTTTCTGTTATAGAAGGAAATTAAGTTAGTCTGACATGACTTATTATTTACAAACCCATGCTGACTCTGGTTAATTACTTCATTCAATGGTGTCACTTGAGAGGGGATTCTGCTCTTCTGCCACTTAGACGCTCTGTACATGGAGTCTGCACACTATTCAGGGAAACTCTGAACTCCAAGAGTCAAATAGCGATCCTTCCCTCCTGAGTCTCGCAGTGTGGCTAAACAGTACTATACAGACACATATTGGGTATTGTCACATTCATCAGAAATTGTGTGACAAATTTTGGAGACATTTTTACCCACTTTCCTGTATGAAAATGTAAAATATGGGACTGAAACAAAATTTTACTGCAAAAATTTAATTATTTTTTTCTTTGCCGGCCAATGGTATAAAGTTCTGTGACTCACTTATGGTGTCAATATGATCAGTGCACCTTCATATGAATTCAATGAAAGGTATAATTTGTAAAATGGGTTCACTTATGGGAGGGATCTGCTTTTTTGGGACCTCCAATATCTCTGCCAATGTGACATGGAACCCGCAAATCATAACAGCAAAATCTGCCCTGTAATATGTTGCTCATTCTTTTCTGAAATTTGTACTGTGCCCCAAATGTGGTTTTCAACCTCATATTGGGTATCTGTATATTCAAGAGAATTTGTGTAACAAATTGTACTGTTCGTTTTCTTCTATTAGCTCTTTAGAAAATTAAAAACTTGGGGCCAAAGCAACATTTTAGAGGAAAAAATAATTTTTATTTACTCAGCCCAATGTTATACAATTTTGTGACTGGGCTGAGGGTTAAAAATGTTCAATACACATCTAAATAAATTCCTTGAGAAATGTAGTTTCCAAAATGGGATCATTTTCTTCTGTTACCCTTGTAAAAATGAATCATTTGGGGCTGAAGTAACAATTTTGTGGGAAAAATGTTTTTTTTTTCATTTTCACTACTCAGCGTCTTAAGATCCTGTGAAGCACCTGCACGTTCAAGGTCCTCCCCTCACCTTTAGATGAATTACTTGAGGGGAGTAGAACCAAAGTGGGGTCATTTTTGGGGGTCTCCACTGTTTAGGCACATCATGAGTTCTGCAAATGCAACATGACATCTGCTATCTATTCCAGCTAATTTTGCACTACATAAGTCAAATGGTGCTCCTTCAGAGCTCAAAAAGTAGTTTTCCACCACAAATGGGGTAACAGTGTACGCAAGAGAAATTCCACAACAATTTTTTTAGGTTAATTTTCCACTATTATCCATGTTAAAATAAAATATTTGAGGCTAAACCAACATTTTTGTGGGGAAAAAAAATCTTAATTTTCATTTTTTACTTCAGCAATGCTTTAATTCCGGTGAAGCACCAAAATGGTTAATATACTTCTTGAATGTGGTTTTGAGCACTTTGAGGGGTACAGTTTTTAAAATCATGTCTCTTTTGGCTATTTTCTGTCACATTGACCCCTCAAAATCACTTCAAATGTAAAGTGGTCCCTAAAAATATGGTTTTGCAAATTTTATTTGAAAAATGAGAAATTGCTGATAAACTTTTAACACTTCTAACTTCCTAGCAAAATAAATTATGTTTAAAAAATAATGCTAATGTGAAGTAGACATGCATTAAATGTTATTTATCAACAATTTTGTGCAATATATCTATCTGGTTTAAGGGCATAAGAATTAAAAGTTTGTAAACTGCAAAACTTTCAAAAATGTTCACCACAAAAATGATATTTTCACAAATAAATGCAAAAAATATTAAACTAAGTTTACCACTGACATGAAATACAATGTGCCATCAAAAAACTGACTCATAATTATTCTAATCTGTTGAAGAATTGGAAAATTTGGCCTGGTCCAGAAGGTGAAAATAGACTTTGGGCAAAGGGGTTAAACAATCACAAGGATTGCTGTGGAAACACATCACTAGATAAAGGGAGTAGAGATGAGCAAATATTTCAATGTTCGGTTCGGCTCACGATCGCCGAATTTGCAATATTCACTGATGTAATCATCAATTAAATCGCCGAATATAGCTGAACATATACAGCACAAAAGCCGATGTTTCCCACGCTGTGAGACAGCATGGGAAACACCGGCATAGCGCTTTTGATCTGCAGTGAAATCATCCCCGCCAGTCAGAGTCGCGGTTCCCATGCTGTCAGAAGACAGTGTGAGCCCACAGCTGTGATCAGAGGTAAAAAGTTTACCTCCTGTCACTGGTGTCAACTGATGGGACTATAGCTCCAATCAACTGACACTTGCTGCCGCTAATAAAAAGCACTACAGTATGTCCTGTTCCCTGGCGGCAGGTGCTGAAGACAGCTCTCATCATTCTCCTCTGCTCTGCCGCGGATCGGCGTGAGCAGAGGAGAATGATGAGTTATATTAAAGTCAGAATTGTGACAGCAGGTGGGGGCTTTTGGGATTCTTAAGGTACCGTCACACATTGCAACTCACCAGCGATCCCGACAATGATATCAACATGTCAGGATCACTGGTGAGTCGCTATGTGATCGCTGGTGAGCTGTCAAAGAGATAGCTTCACCAGCGATCAGCACCAGCGACGCCGAGCGCCCGGCATCGCTGTGTACTTTAGTTACCAGCGTGCTGATGCAGGGAGCTGGTAACTAAGGTACACATTGGGTTTCTAAGGGATGTGCATCCCTTAGAAACCTGATGTGTACGTTAGTTACCAGCTCCCTACATCAGCGCGCTGGTAACTAAGGTACACAGAGGGTTTCTAGGCACCGCATGGTGCTAAGAAACCCTGCGTTTACCTTAGTTACCAGCTGATCGCTGGTCTCCCGCCTGTCACACGCAGCGATGCGTGAGGGCCAGCGGGAGACCAGCGATCAAACAAATGTCCAGGACTTTCCATGAGCGATCAGCGATACCGGCAGGGGGGCCGGACGCTGATCGCTGTCACACACAGCGATCTCGCTGGTGAGATCGCTGTTGCGTCACAAAACTTGTGACTCAGCAGCGATCTCGCTAGTGACATCGCTATGTGTGACGTGGTCCTGATTCCCATCATATAACACCTGCTGCCTCTAATAACAGTGACAGTAGGAGCAGATGATCGGGGTATTCCTCAGCCGCCGCCTGCGATATAACTAAATAAATGAATGAAAAACCTGACATGGGTTCCCCCCTATTTTCTTGAACCAACCAGGTAAAACTCACAGCTGGGAGCTGCAACCCTCAGCTGTCAGCTTCAACATGGTTGGTTTTCAAGACTAGAGGGGTCTTCGCGCTGTTTTTTTAAATATTTAAATAAATAATTTAAAAAAAAATGATGTGAGGTCCCCCCATTTTTAACAACCAGCCTTGCTAAAGTTCACACCTGGGGGCTGTTATTCTCAGGCTGGTAAGGGGCCATTGATATAGGCCCCCAAGCCTAAAAACAGCAGCATGCAGCTGCCCTGAAAAGGCACATCTATTAGGTGCGCCAATTCTGGTGCTTTGCCTGGGTCTTCCCACTTGCCCTTTAGCTGTGGCAAGTGGGGTTAAAATTTGTGGGGTTGATGTCACCTTTGTCTTATCAGGTGACATCAAGCCCTCAGCTTAGCAATAGAGAGGTGTCAATAAGACACCTCTCCATTACTAATCCTATAGTTATATGTTAAATAAAGACACAGTCAGAATAAAATCCTTTAATTGAAAAAATGACACAGACTCCTTTAATATTCTCAGTTAAACCATACTTACTGCATTGTCTAATTCCAGTGAAGTCCTCTATCTCCTGTAATAAAAATAAAATAAAAAACAACAATATACCATACCTGTCCATCGTTCTGTCCCATGCCGTATTCCATGTCTGGGGATAATTAGTTTTCAACCTGGACAGTGCCAAGATGCAACCATCCTGGCTGAAAGCCACTTATGAATGAGATACTGTGAGCACATGAATTCACCTGGACCCGTTGAAGCGTGGTAATGCGAAACGGCCGTCGTCCTCTCTACCCACACCCCTATGCAACTTGCCATCTAAGATGAAAGTCATGAAATAAAGGACTTTTCATTCAACCTACCTTGGTGAGTGCCGCATACTTTTTTTCTGAATTATTCATATGGTATATAGCTGTTTTTTTATTTTTGGTTTATTACGGGAGAACGATGGCTTCAGTGGAATTAGGCAACATCGTAAGTATGGTTTAATTGAGATTATTAAAGGAGTCTGTGTCATTCTTTCAATTAAAGGACTTTATTCTGGGTGTCTGTGTTTTTATACAATGTGACTATGGGGTTAGTAATGTGGCGTCTTATTTACGCCTCTTCATTACTAATCTCGGGGCTTGATGTCACCAGACTGTGACATCAACTACCCCATCTATTACCCCACATGTCACTCCTGCAAGACAAGTGGGAAGAGCGAGGCTAAGTGCCATAGCTGGCACATCTTAGAGATACACCTTTTCTGGGGTGGCTGAGGACTGATGTTTTTAGCCTGAGGGGGCAGTATCCATCGCCTAGGATATTAATATCAGCCCACAGCTGTCTGCATAGCCTTTGCTGGTTATTAATTATAGGGGACCCTACGTCATTTTTTTAGGGTACCCCTTTTTAATAGCCAGTAAAGGCTAAATATGCAGCTGTGAGCTGATATTAATAACCTTGGAAGCTCCATGGGCATTGCCCCCTTCCCAGGCTATAAACTTCATCCCCCAACCGTCGTGTTTCCCTCTGCTAATTACAAAAATTATTCGGGAGCCAACGCCAATTTTTTTCAGAAAAATAATCTTTTATTAATTAAATACATGTACAGTATTTGCACACACATTGTACTAATTGTATTTGTCACTGACATCTATATATCTACCTATTCTGTTTGTAATTACTGTGTGTAATCCATCTCTTCTATCCTGTTGGCTCCTGCTGTGATTTTACACTACCGCGGCTGCTGAATTACCAGCTTTTCATTTATCTATATATTTAATACATATATATGTGTGTGTCACTGACATCCATTTGCATATATATGTATTCTATGTGTATATGCTTATTCTATCTTTTCACTTGAATTACCGGTTTTTATTTTATCTTTTACCAAATGTTACCGACATTTCTGATTTACCGATCAAGAATCCGAATGAACCATATTCTTGCTGAATTTATGTTTGGTGATCATTTTCCGAACATATTCTCTCATCTCTTAAAGCCTTAAGGCCTTAGGGGTACCATGCACAATAGATCGTTAAAAACTGATTCCAAAGATCATTTGGCCAGCAGCTATCTCTCCTGACATACTTAGTTGGGAAGTCCTCATATGGATTAGGCTGATGGCCATGCCCACTGATATTGGTGGGTTCAACTGACATTTATTTAATTTGACATTTAGTAACCATTGACTGAAAGGTTCTTCATATAACAGTTAAGGGATTATCTAAGTTTTCAAAAACAGTTCCACTCTTGTTTGTGGTCTGAGTCTTAAGGTACTGTCACACTTAGCGATGCACCAGCGATCCTGACCAGCGATATGACGCGGTCAGGATAGCTGGTGCATCGCTAAGTGGTCGCAAGTGAGCTGCCACACAGGCAGATCTCACCAGCGACATCGCATGGGTCGGGGGTCGCTACTTACCTGTCAGACGAGGCGATCCTGACGTCCTCCCGCCCGCATCCACGCGTCGCTCGTCTCCACAGCAGGAAGCCCAGCAGGAAGCTGACAACGAGAAATGGTCCAGGACATTCTCGCGCGATCAGCGATAACCAGCGGGGGAGCAGTCGGAGGTAAGTATCAGACAAAGCGATATCGCTAGCAAAAACCAGTGATGTTATAGCGATATTGCCAGCGATATCGCTTAGTGTGACAGGCCCTTTAGTAATGTTAGATCAATCCCATTCACTCAATCAACCTATGAACAATAGTAGTTATCTTTCTGGAAAATAAATACTTTTTGTTTTTTAATCTTAAATTCTTTAGATTATCTGTATCAACAGTACATGTTAATCCAATGGAGGCATCACAGTAGTCAAAGCCATGAATCCTTGAAGGCCATTTGAAATTGATTAGAACCAGCAAAGAAAATGTATGTTTATAACTAGAGATGAAAGGATTGAATAGCACAACCCCGTTATACGGTCCAGATGAGTGATCTTTGTTCATGGACAGGAGCTACACAAATTTTTTTTCCTTATTAATTTTGTAGTGTGCACATTATTTTTTTTTTTTAATTTAGACAGTGACTCTCTGCTTAAGTTTTGTAGAGTTTTTATCAAGCTCCAAGCTATTGTTTGATTATTTATTAGGCATTTTCATATTAGCTATTTAAGTGCAGCTGCTTTGGTTATCAGGATTTTAAGAACTAACTCTTCTAAGTAGTAGAACATATCTAAGACGATCGTCTTATACTTCATTTGTCTGCATGTCCTTTTTCACATTTAGTATTCTATCCACCGGATAATGATTACTGACTGCTTCAAATAATCAGAAGATCTACTTAACTGGGTTTCTTACACTTCTACCTGAAGCTAAAACACACTGTCAAAAAAATAAAACGTTGTCAGAATTTAGAAGATGGCTCTTTGCATACAGCTGCCAGAAGGATGTGTTCATACTGAGAATGTGTTCATACTGATTCTGCCATGCTACAGTTAGTCAGAGGGAGATGAATATGTATACAGTTCCGTTTTCAATTTTTTACCTGGTCTCAAGTGATCCACAGCTAAATATTAATTATGGCTTTCAATGTTTGATATTACATTTACAATATATGTAATATCTATTATCAGCTATGAGATGACAGCCAAAAGAGTTTCTTAAAATTTCCAATTATATAATTGGGTGATCTAGTTACCTTTTAATTTTCATAAAAACATTTCTCTAATTAACATTCAGGGTAATTGTTTCCTCAAACAATTTGATGCTCCAATGATTGTTATCAATCAAGTATGAATATTACAATGTTTATCAAAGATGTTGATTTGGATCAGAGCAAAATGTTGAAGGGAACCTATCACCTACACAAATTATATTTTCCAGACGGTATGGTGGTAATATGCAAGTAAATAGTTTTAAATCATGTTAAGCTGGCTTGCTAAAATCTCAGGTAAAATTAAAGGGATTGTCCACTACTTGAACAATTCTTTCTAAATTCATGTGTTTCCCCCAGTAAAATTACACTTATTTACAATCACCTTTGTTGTCGACGCCATTCCAGTGGTGTCATCACTGGCTCTCCTGAGGCTTCACTCTTCTCTTCCACTGATTTAATTGACATCCAGTGAAATTGAAAGTTGCAACTACTTTCTGACTTCTCCTGGATGTCTTTATTTGTCTGAAAGAGAGGAGAGTGAAGCCAGCTCTGATTTGCTGAAGAGATCTTGTGACATTTTTATCCCGGGGAAAGCCAATGCTGAACTCCTGGAACAGAACTGGCAGCGGAGGTGAGTATAAGTATTAGGCCATGGCCACACTGTTAGTATTTAGTCAGTATTTCACGTCAGTAATTGTAAGCCAAAACCCGGAATGGGTCAAACATGCAGAATTGGTGCACTTGTTTCTATTATACCTTGTCCTCTGATTGTTCCTCACCTGGTTTTGGCTTACAAATGCTGAGAAAAAATACTGACCAAATGCTGATAGTGTGGCCTTAGCCTTATTATATTACTGGATGGAAATGCAGAGATTCAAAATGGTTTGTCAGAGTTGGAGACAACACTTTTAATTGTCCATGCAGCAGTTACCATCTTTAAGGTGGGGCAGGGAGCTGATACAGTCACCACCACTCAATTAATAGTAATTTTGTTACTTTTGGATGTATGTATGACCTTCATTGCTTAGAGGAAGAGCTCAATAAATAATAAATATCTTATTTGTCTTACAGGCATGGGAAAAATTGTTGTCACCCCTGAAATTGTTTAAAAAAATGAAACATTTCTCCCAGAAAATTATTGCAATTACACATATTTTGTTATACCCTTATACATGCTTATTTCCTATGTGTGCTTTGAAACAACAAGAAAAATGAGAAAAAAAAAGCAAATTTGACATAATCTGTCACAAAACCCCAAAAATGGTCAGGATTAAATTTTTTGTACCTTTCCAAAATTGTGGGTAAACTTTGTTTCAAGCATGTAATGCTCGTTGATACTCATCTGAGGCAAGCAACAAGTACAGAAAATATGAAAATCACAACAGGAGCCTGATAAAAAAAGAAGTTGACTCAATCTTTGCATTGTGTATCTTTGAACATTAAGGATGGAGAACAGAAAGATGAAAAGTGAACTGTCTGAGGACTTGAGAACCAATATTGTTGAAAATTATCAACAATTTCAAGCTTACAAGTCCATCTCCAGGGATCGTGATGTTCCTTTTTACACAGTGCACAACATAATCAAGTTTACAACTAATGGGAATGTAGCTCCTTGGATGTGTAAGGCAAAGAAAAATTGATGGAAGATTGCTACACAGGTTAGTCCATATGGTGGATAAGCAGTCCCAATCAAGTTCTAAATTAATTCAAGCTGTCCTGCAAGCTCATTGAATGAAATGAAATGGCAAGAGACCCAGGAGGACCCCTCTGCTGACACAGAAATAAAAAGCTTGACTGCAGTTTGACAAAATGTGAGTAAGCCAAAATCCTTCTGGCAAAGTGTCTTGTGGACAGGTAAGGCAAAGATAACACTATTTGGTATAGCACATAATTCTACTGTTTAATGAAAACAAAATGAGGCCTACAAAGAAAAGAACAAAGTACCTGCAGTCAAATATAGTAGAGATTCTAAGATGTTTTGGGTTTGTTTTGCTGCTTCTGGCATTGGGTGCCTTGACTGGGATGCAATATAGTGTTCAGAGTCAGAAAGCTGAGTTTCAGTCCTAGTTCATTGGTCTTCCACCATGACCATGACCCCAAACATACTTCAAGAAGCACTAAGAAATAGATGGAAACAAACCACTGGAGAGTTCTGAAGTGGCCAGCAATGAGTCTAAATCTAAATCCCATTGAACACCTGCGGAGAGATCTTAAAATTGGTGCTGTAAGAAGACACCCTTCAAATATGAGAGACCTGGAGAAGTTTGAAAAAGAATAGGGTCCAAACTTCCGGTTGAGAGGTGTAAGAAGCCTCTTGATTATTATAGAATACAATTGAAAGCAATTATTTACTGCAAACAGTGTACAATCAAATATTAAGTTGAGGGTGCCAACTATTTTGTCTGGACAATTTTGGAGTTTTTGTGTTTAATTATGTCCAATTTTCCTTTTCTCTCTGTTTTATGTTTATCCAATACACACAAAGAAAATAAACATGTATATAACAAAATATGTGTAATTGCAATAATTTTATTGGAGAAATACTTAATTTTATGGAACAATTTCAATGGTGCCATCACATTGAGCCATGACTGATTTTTATTGGTTACCAAAACAAAACTTCTTTAGAGAATGGATTTTTTCTCTATGCAGCTTACATCTGTTTCCATGTAAAAAAAATAAAACATAATAAAATGGAAATACTCCGTAAAATTTAAGATGGATGATATTTGATTTCCAACATTAAGTAAGCTCTTCTCTGCAAAAATTTTGAGATTTGTAATTCAAAAAAGTGTGGTCTAAGTCTAGTTAGCCATATGCTGGATTAGGGGGTGGCGGTAAGAATGAGAGTAGGGGAATTAATTTCGTAATTTTGAATGTGTGCTCTATTTCTAGGTAAAGTTAAAGAAAAATATGTAGTAAATAGAAACGGTATTGCTCTGTCAAGCTTTCCTGCAATAGGTTTCTAAAGTGTAATAATTTATTCTAAAATAAATATTTTGAAATTAAAATAGCATGAAATAGATTTATAGATGGTATCCATCTGCATTTGTGTCTATTCTATCACAATTCTAAAATATTTTATATTTCTATTCTGCAAAAAGCCGATATTACTTTTCAGCTTGTTTGCATCCGACCAGATCAGAGTGAGCTCTGTCCACTTTTGATACTGATTACATGCAGTAACTGTTGTAATATTTATGAAGAGTAAATTTTTAATTGCGCTTGTGGCTGAGAGATGTTCATCACTAACTACTGCTTTCATGTCAATGGACTCAATACGTAACTCCAAAGACTAAAGAAAAACAACTCTAAAAGGAGAATGTTCAAAACAAAACTCTTTTTAAAAATGTAGTGACCACTACGCAATATGAGCTCAATATATGGTATTAAAAAGACTGTTACAAATCCAATATCCAGGCATAGCACATGACTGTATTATTTTAAAGTATGAGTATATTATATACTGTATGTTAGATGTCAAGTGCCCACCACTGCACAGGGGGAATCTCAAGCCATGTCGTCTGCGGTCTCCCATTCTTTTTCAGCCGTAGAGGTTCCTTGCTCAGCAGAAATGTCGGTCCCAGCATTTTGCTCAGGCTAATGCTATGCATTTGGTTGCTGCTGCTGCCCCAGGTTCAGCTATAGCATCCAGCATTAGTCAGCGGTGAGCAAACGCCCCTGGGACCAAGTCCTGCTTTTCTTCATCTGAGCATGCCCGTGAGATGTCGGCTCATTGGTGGTCGGAGGTCACATGCTCAGGTTCTCAAGCAGCTCGGATTGGGCCATCAGCAAAGTCCTGGAAGGCTGCAGTTATAAAAGGATTGCATGGCTGCATGGCCGTGTGCTAGTACAGACAATGCGGAGTGAGTGTTGTATGCATGTATGAATGTCTCCGGTGAATGACTCATTCTGAAACCCCTACCCTTGGTACGCAAGTGTTGTTCAGCCTCGCCAGTTAGTTCCTAGACTGATAGTGTGGGTAGGAGGCATAGTCAGGGACTAGCATCAGTGCCAAGTAGTGGCTTTGCTTGTACACCACTGTGCACTTGGTCTGCACTCCACGGGAGCCAGCGTCAATTAGTGGTGTTCGCATATGCGACGCCGCGCACTTAGTGGGTCTAGAGTCTCTCATCTTCCTCTTTACAGTACCCCACAGATTCTCTATGGGGTTAATGTCAGGTGAGTTTGCTGGCCAATCAAGCACAGTGATACTGTTGTTTTTAAGCCAGGTATCAGCACTTTTGGCAGCGTGGACAGGTGCCAATTCCTGCTGGAGAATGAAATTTCCATCTACAAAAGCTTGTTGGCAGAGGAAAGCAGGAAGTACACTAAAATTTCCTGGCAGATGGCTGCGCTGACTTTGGTCTTGATAAAACATAGTGGACCTACATCAGCAGATGAAATGGCTCCCGAAACAATCATTGATTGTGGATATTTCACAGGTACACTTCAACTGTGAGAGACAGTTGCATGAAATAAGTATTTGATACAAAAGAAAAACTGAACTTAATATTTGGCACAGAAACTTTTATTTGCAATTACAGAGGTTAGACATTTCCTGTAGTTTTCAACCAAGTTTGCACACACTGCAGAAGGGATTTTCTCCTACTCCTCTATACAGGTTTTCTCCAGATCTTTCAGTTTTCGGGTCTGTCACTGGGCAACAATGAGTTTCATCTCCTTCCAAAGATTTTCTATTAGGTCCAGGTCTGGAGACTGGCTGGGTCACACCAGGTCCTTGAAATGTTTGCCCTGGCTGTGTGTTTAGGGTCATTGTAATGCTGGAAGACAATGCCAAAATCTAAAATGCTTTTACTGAGTGAAGGAGGTTGTTGGCCAAAATCTCTCAAAACATGATCCCATCCATCCTTTGTTCAATATGGTGCAGTTGTACTGTCCCCTTTGCAGAAAAACACCCCCAAAATATGATATTTCACCCACCACACTTCACAGTTGGGAAGATGTTCTTGGGATGGTACTCATCCTTCTTTTTCCTCCAAACACACGCAAGTGAAGTTGATACCAAAAAGTTCTATGTTGGTTGCATCTGACCAAATGAACTGCTCCCTTGCCTCCTCTGGATCATCCAAATGGTCATTGACTTGTTCTTGTGCAAGCAGGGGGACCTTGCGTGCCCTGCAGGAGTTTAATCCATGATAAAAGAAGCAACAAAGATCAGCTCACCTCCTCTCCAGTCCCATGCAGTGCTGCAAGTAGTATGAAGGTGAAGCAGAAGTCCAGCGAGGGTGATATCCATAAAAAAAACTTTTATTCCATTTTTGTTGAAAAGCACATAAGTCCAAAATCCATCTTTATATCCAGAGACACAAAAAAGGGAAATTCCTACCATTGACAGTCACAGGCTTAACCCCTTAATCCCATATGACGTACTATCATGTCCATGTGCCCTGGGACTTAATTCCCAGGGACGGGATAGTACGTCATAGCGATCAGCGGCGCCCACGTGGTGAGCACCGATGATCGCGGCCGGGTGTCAGCTGATTATTACAGCTGACACCCGGCACAATGTGTCAGGGGCGGTCACAGACCGCCCCTGACACGTTAACCCCTTGCACACCGCAATCAAACACGATCACGGTGTACCGGGGGTTAAAGGGAAGCATCGGCAGGGAGGGGGCTCCCTCCATGCTTCCCTGAGCCCCCCACAGCAGTGCAATGTGCAGCGCTGCTGCGGGGGGCTCCTTCCCTGCAGGCCCACAAATCCAAGATGGCGACGGGGACCTTCGGGGGCCTGCAGGGAGCCGGCTTCCTCAGTGCCTGAAAAGCGCAGCCACGAGGAAGCCTGCTGCACTGCCTGTGACAGATCGTTGATGTGATCTGTGATGTGACAGATCAGCGATCTGTCACAGGACAGTGATGTCCCACCTAGGACAATGTAATAAAGTTAAAAAAAAAGTGTTAAAATAATTAAGAAAAAATTGCCAAATAAATTAGAAAAAAAAATATTCCCCCAATAAATTCATTTTTTGGAAATAAAAAAAAACAAACAATAACAGTACACATATTTGGTATCGCCGCTTCCGTAACGACCTGCTCTATAAAACTGTCCCATTAGTTAACCTCTTTAGTGAACCCCTTAAAAAATAAAAATAAAAAAAGAAGCAAAAAATAATGATTTATTATCTTACCGCCAAACAAAAAGTGCAATAACGCGCAATCAAAAAGACGCATATAAATATCCGTGGTACCGCTGAAAACGACATCTTGTCCCGCAAAAAACGAGCCAACATACAGCATCATCAGCGAAAAAATAAAAAAGTTATAGCTCACAGAATAAAGCGATGCAAAAATAATTATTTTTTATATAAAATAGTTTTCTTTGCATAAAAGCGACAAAACATAAAAAAATGACATAAATGAGGCATCGCTGTAAGCGTACTGACCTGAAGAATAAAACCGCTTTATAAATTTTACCGCACACGGAACGGTGTAAACGCACCCCCCAAAAGAAATTCAAGAAACGCTGGATTTTGTTCATTCTGCGTCCCAAAAATCGGAATAAAAAGCGAACAAAAACTGTTACGTGCCCAAAAATCGTACCAATAAAAACATCAACTCGTCCCACAAAAAATAAGACCTCACATGACACAGTGGGTCAAAATACGGAAAAATTATAGCTCTCAATATGTGGCGATGCAAAAACTATTTTTACAATAAAAAGCGTCTTTTAGCGTGTGACAGCTGCCAAACATAAAAACCGCCATAAAGAGTAAATCAAACCACCCGTTATTACCCCCTTAGTTAGGGAAAAATAATAAAATTAAAAGAAAATGTATTTATTTCCATTTTCCCATAGGGTTAGGGTTAGGGCTAGGGCTAGGGTTAGGGCCAGGGCTAGGGCTAGGGTTAGGGCTATGGTTAGGGCTAGGGTTAATACTGAGATTAGGGTAAGGGGTGTGTTGGGGTTAGGGTTGGAGTTAGAATTGGGGGTTTCCACTATTTGGGCACATCAGGTGCTCTCCAAATGCAACATGGCATATGATCTCAATTCCAGCCAATTCTGAGTTGAAAAACTCAAATGGTGGTCCTTCTCTTCCAAGCTCTGCCATGCGCCTAAACAGTGTTTTACCCCCACATATGGGGTATCAGCCTATTCAGGACAAATTGCAAAACAACTTTTGGGGTCCAATTTCTTCTGTTACCCTTGGGAAAATAAAAAAATTGGGGACTAATTGATCATGTTTGTGGAAAAAATACGATTTTTTTATTTTTATGCCCGGGCATTATTAACTTCTGTGAAGCCCTTGGGGGTTCAAAGTGCTCACCACACATCTAGATAAGTTCCGTAGGGGGTCTAGTTTCCAAAATGGGGTCATTTGTGGGGGGTTTTCACTGTTTAGGTGCATTAGGGGCTCTCCAAAGGCAATATGACACCCGCAGACCATTCCATCAAAGTCTGCATTCCAAAACGTCATTGCTTCCCTTCCGAGCCCCGACGTGTGCCCATACAGTAGTTTTCTCCCACATATGGGGTATCAGCGTACTCAGGACAAATTGAACAACAACTTTTGGGGTCCATTTTCTCCTGGTACCCTTGGAAAAAAAAAATGGTGACTAAAAGATCATGTTTGTGGAAAAAATACGATTTTTTTATTTTCACGCTCGGGCTGTGAAGCACTGGAGGGGTCAAAGTGCTCACCACACATCTATATAAGTTCCTTGGGGGGGGTCTAGTTTCCAAAATGGTGTCATTTGTGGGGGTTTCCACTGTTTTGGTACATCAGGGGCTCTCCAAACGCGACATGGTGTCTGATCTCAATTCCAGCCAAAAACATCAAATGGCGCTGCTTCCCTTCCGAGCTCTGCCATGCGCCCAAATAGTGGTCTACCCCCACATATGGGGTATCAGCGTACTCAGGACAAATTGCACAATAACTTATAGGGTCCTGTTACCCTTGGAAAAATAAGAATTGAGGGTGAAAAGATCATTTTTGTGGAAAAAATATGATTTTTTAATTGTACGGCTGTATGTTGTAAACTTCTGTGAAGCCCTTGGGGATTCAAAGTTCTCACCACACATCTAGATAAGTTCCTTGGGGGGTCTAGTTTCCAAAATGGTGTCATTTGTGGGGGATTTCCACTGTTTTGGTACATCAGGGATTTTCCAATCGCGACATGGTGTCCGATCTCAATTCCAGCCAAAAACGTCAAATGGCGCTGCTTCCCTTCCGAGCTCTGCCATGCGCCCAAATAGTGGTTTACCCCCACATGTAGGGTATTAGCATACTCAGGACAAATTGCACAATAACTTTTAGGGTCCTGTTACCTTTGGGAAAATAAAAATTGGGGGTGAAAAGATCATTTTTTCGGAAAAAATATGATTTTTTAATTGTACCGCTGTACATTATAAACTTCTGTGAAGCCCTTGTGGGTTCAAAGTTCTCACCACATATCTAGATAAGTTCCTTGGGGGGTCTAGTTTCCAAAATGGGGTCACTTGTGGGGGGTTTCCACTGTTTAGGTACATCAGGGGCTCTCCAAACGTGAAATGGCGTCCAATCTGAATTCCAGCCAATTTTGCAATGAAAAAGTCAAATGGCACTCCTTCCCTTCTGAGCTCAGCCATGCACCGAAACAGTGGTTCCCCCCACATATCATGTGTCAGCGTACTCAGGACAAATTGCACAATAAATTTTGCAGTCCAATTTCTCCTGTTACCCTTGGTAAAATTGGTAAAAAAATTGAGCCTGAAATATTTTTTTTGTGAAAAAAAGTTAAATGTTCATTTTTTTTAAATATTCAAAAAATTCCTGTGACGCACGTAAAGGGTTAATAAACTTCTTGAATGTGGTTTTGAGCACCTTGAGGGGTGCAGTTTTTAGAATGGTGTCACTTTTGGGTATTTTCTATCATATAGACCCCTCAAAGTGGCTTCAAATGTGATGTGGTCCGTAAAAATAAAATGGTGTTGCAAAAATGAGAAATCGCTGGTCAATTTTTAACCCATATAACTTTCGAACAAAAAAAATTTTTTTTCCAAAATTGTGCTGTTGTAAAGTAAACATGTGGGAAATGTTACTTATCAAGTTTTTTGTGTGCTGTATCTCTGTGATTTAAGGGCATAAAAATTCAAATTTGGAAAATTGCGAAATTTTCAAAATTTTCGCCAAATTTCCGTTTTTTTCACAAATAAACGCAAGTTATTTGAATGAAATTTTACCACTACCATGAAGTATAATATGTCACGAGATAACGATGTCAGAATCACCGGGATCCATGGAAGCGTTTCAGAGTTATTACCTCATAAACGAACAGTGGTCAGAATTGTAAAAATTGGCCCGGTCATGAACGTGCAAACCACCCTTGGGGCTTAAGGGGTTAAAGTGCATTTTAAATGCACTTTAAGCCTGTGAATGTCACTGGTAGGAATTACCCATTTTTGTGTCTCTGGATATAAAGATAGATTTTGAACTTATGTGCTTTTTAATGAAAATGGAATAACATTTTTTTTTATGGATAGCACCTTCGCAGACTTCTGCTTCACATTTAATCCATGATGGCGTAGAGTGTTACTAAAGCTAATATTTGAGACTGTGGTCCCAGCTCTCTTCAGGTAAATGACCATGTCTTATCCTCTACCTCTGGGCTGATTCCTGACCTTTCTCAGAATTATCCACACGAGGCAAGATCTTGCATGGAGCCCCAAACTGAGGAAGATGGACAGTCATCTTATATTTCTTCCATTTTCTAATAATTTTGCCAACAGTTGTTGCGTTCTAAACAACCTACTTGCCTATTGTCTTGTAGCCCATCCAGGCATTGTGCAGGTGTACAATTTGTCCCTTGTGTCCTTAGACAGCTCTTTGGTCTTGACTCTTGACCATGGTATAGAGGTTGGAGTGTGATTGATTGAGTGCAATTAATACAGATAATGAGTGTAGAGTAGGAGGGCTTCTTAAAGAAAAACTAACAGGCCTGTGAAAGCCAGAATTGTTGCTAGTTGCTAGATGATCAAATACTTATTTCATGCAATAAAATGCAATTTACTTATTTAAAAAATCATACAATGTGATTTTCTGTTTTTTATTTTAAGATTCTGTCTCTCCAGTTGAAGTGTAGCTACAGTAAAAGGTGGCAAAACTTGCAAGATCAGCAATGTATCAAATCAATGTATTTATTTTACCCACTATATATTTGGAATGCTGTTCAAAATGTAAAGTAAACAAAAATACAGTGATTTAAGGGCCTCTCACACTAAGCGATATCGCTAGCAATATCGCTATAATGTCACTGGTTTTTGTGACGTTATAGCGATATTTCTAGAGATATCACTATGTCTGATATTTACCACCGACGGCTCCCCCGCTGATTACCGCTGATCGCGCGAGAATGTCCAGGGTCGTTTCTCGTCATCAGCTTCCTGCTGGGCTTCCTGCTGTGGAGACGAGCGACGTGAGGACGCGGGCGGAGGATGTCAGGATCGCCTCGTCTGACAGGTAAGTAGCGACCCCCGACCCCTGCTATGTCGCTGGTGAGATCTGCCTGTGTGGCAGCTCACTAGCGACCACTTAGCGATGCACCAGCAATCCTGACCGCGTCATATCGCTGGTCGGGAATGCTGGTGCATTGCTAAGTGTGACAGCACCTTTAGAAATCTCTTATAGCCATATTTTAATCGCAACAAAACATAGAACACATATTGTAAGGGGAAAGTTACTCATTTTAATGAACATGAGTCATTTTAATGATTTTAAAAAGTGATTAAAGACATTGCCCTAGTGATGAGCGAGCATGCTCGCCACTACTCAGTGCTCGCCCAAGCATCTCATTGCTCGAGATGCTCGGAGCACGCCGAGCACTTCAGAGGTTGCTCGGCGGGAGCTTGGGTCCCCGTCCTGCATGTTTGGTGCTCTTTAAAGAGCCAATAAAGATGCAGGGATTGTCTGCCACACACTGTAATGCCACAGCCATGTTGGTTATGGCATTACAGTGACTGGCTGGCTGCACAGTGTCATCAGGTCTATATCAGACCTGGCGCTGCCATGTTTGTCCCAGTCTGCTCCGGAATCAGGCAGTGTAGGGAGAGTTGCTGCTGAGCGAGGGAGAGATTTGTTTGCTTCTTACTTAGTGTGGGTATACCATAATTAATACACATATCTATTTCAACTAACAGTCCTTCTGAGGACTAATAAAGCTGCATAGATATCAGTACTAGCCAGGCTGGCAGTGTGTGTGGCAGACTGCAGTGCATATGGCAAGATGGTTCATTCCAGTTCTGTCTGCTGCTGCCTGTTACAAATATTTCTAGACATAGCCCCAGGTATCAGGGGCCAGGAATCATTTTTTTTGGATCTTAATCCTGATTATTTGCTTTAAAAGCAATCGAGAGAACACCGTTTGTTTTAATCTGGGGTTTGTCCGTCACACGGATCACATATCAGTGTGCTCAAAAATGTTCCATTTCAGGCCTTCATTTAAATTTTTTTGCAGTGTCTTACCCAAGTTATTGACACCAGTTTGCTGACAAAAAAGTAGTCACCTACAGACCAGATATTTCAATCTGTGGTTTGTCCATCACACGGATCACATATAAGTTTGCTCCAAATTCAGCCATTTGTAGTGAACGTGGAAAATATTGTCCTCCGTTTAAAATGGGCAAGGTGCGTGGCAAGGAATGGGGAACTGGACGTGATGGTGCATGCAGAGGCTGAGGCCGTGGCCATGGGCAAGCTGAAATTGTGACACAACAAGTACCCACATCTTCTCACCCAACTTTCCCGTCCCAATTTCTAGGGGACCGCAGCAGCAAAACTCTATTGAACCCAGAGCAGTGTCAAAAGGTTGTTTGTTGGATAGCAGATAATTCTTCCAATCAATTTGCCACCACCACCCTGTCTTTGACAAGGTCAAGTCTCTATAGCCATGAGTCTGGACCGCATATTAATCACCTTGATCCTCCTTCCTCCCACCATGCCGAGTGCCGGAAAACAACTGATCCCACACTTGGACACTCCAAAGAGCTGTTCACTTTTTCATTTATAGATTCGGGCCTCTCACCCGGTCCACTTGAAGTGGGACAAGAGGAGATCACATGTAGCGATGCACAAATATTTGAGCAAGCATTGTTACATGAAGGCGACATTGGGAAAGTGTCACAAGAGGTGGACGAAGATGAGACACAATTGCCAGAAACTCATGAGCAGGACCAGGGTGTGGAATTGGAAGACGAGGTGGTGAATGATATAGTAACTAACCCAAACTTGCAGGAGGACATGAAGAGCGAGGACAGCAGCACACAGGGGGAGGGAGGCATAGCACCAAAACATTTAGGAAGAATCAGTGTGGTAGCCACAGACAGAATGCGGGCAACCGTTTCTCATAACACCAACATGACGGAAGTTGCCAGTCCAACTGTTAGATCTTCCTGAGTCTGGTTGTTTTTAAAGACTCTGCTGATAACTCCAAAAAGGCCTTTTGCACCTCCTTCCAAGCCAGCATCAGCAGAGGTAGCAAAACTACCAACCTGACCACCACCAACATGATAAGGCACAGGGCAGCAAATCACCTGACTTTGTGGGCCAAACCCTAGGGTCCAGGAACAGTGTCTGCAGGTGACAACACTGCTTCCACTGTTGTATGTGCAAGCCAATCTCCTGTCCATAGTGCCTGCAAAGATGCCTCCTGCCCTGCACCTGTCATTGCACACACTCAACTAGCACCATCATCAAGCACGTCCACGTTTGTGAGGACCAGACAGGTAACGTCCAAGATTGGACCCTCTGGGTCGCGGACCTGGAGCTCCTGGGGGCGAGCGTGCCAGGTGGAGCCAACCCCTATACAGGGATCGTTAGGGGCAGACCCTTGGAAGACAGATACCGCGACAGCTAGAACCAAGAGGTGCAGCTCAAAGGGCCAGAGAGGAAATGGCGGATCCAGAGCACAAGATGAATCAGAGATACAGGATGCGTCAGGCACACGAGAACGGAGTACAGGACGGAGTACAGGAATATGGGACTGAGTGCGAAGTGCAGGACTGAGTAGGCAGTGCAAGACGGAGAACGGAGTACAGGACTGAGCATGGGGTGCTGGACTGAGAACGGAGTACAGGACGGAGTACAGGAGTACAGGACTGAGTGTGAAGTGCAGGACTGAGTAGGCAGTGCAGGACGGAGGACGGAGTACTGGACGGAGTACAGGACTGAACAAGGAGTAAAAGACGGAGTATAGAACTGAACAAGAGTACAGGACTGAGGCAAGGCAGAAATACAGAGAGAGTTGCAGAGAAGAACCTTTACAACTTGGCCAGAGTACTGCAAGGTACAACACACGATAATCAGGCATCTCCACCATCTTGTAGACGCCTGATATAGCATGCGCTGCAGACTGATTGGGCGCCCAGACCTGTGGGCGGGCGCTGCAGGATTAAGGAACCTGCAGAGCGCGCGCCCGCGACCTAGAGCGAGCGCACGTGACCACCACGCGCCGGGAGGACGGGGAAGAGGAGGAGGAGGCGGGAACAGGATGGCGAGCTGAGGGCCGGTGAGTACAGACGGTGGCGGACCCCGCCGCTGCTGGAACGGCGGCGGTCACAGCCGCCGTCGTGACAGTACCCCCCTTTACATCTCCCCCTCCTGAGGTTGGACAAAAACTTTCTTAAAAGAAGAGGAGCATTAACATGTTCTCTAGGTTCCCAAGACCTCTCCTCAGGACCAAAACCTTTCCAATCAATAAGGAAGAAGGTTCGCCCCCGAACTCTTTTCATGGCTAAAATATCCCTTACCTCAAAGATGTTATCGGCCCCTACTGGCTGAGGGGAAGGAGGTGGTACCGGGCGATACCGATTAAGAACAACAGGTTTAAGGAGCGAGACATGGAAGGCGTTAGGGACCCGGAGTGAAGCCGGCAACCTCAATTTATAAGCCATGTTGTTAATGCGTCCAAGAACCTCAAACGGACCGATGTACCATGGACCCAGTTTGTAAGAGAGAATCTTTAGGCGGATATGCTTAGTTGACAGCCAAACTTTGTTGCCAGGTTGGTATGGCGGAAGGTCCTTGCGTCTCTTGTCAGCATGTCTCTTAATCCGGATACTGGATTTTTCGAGTGCCTCTCTGGTCTCCCTCCAGACTTGAGAAAACTCAGAAGAAAGCGCATCCGCTGTGGGAACACCAGAAGGTATAGAGAGAGGTTGCGGAACACAAGGATTCTGGCCAGAAACCAAGAAGAACGGCATTTTAGTGGTGGACTCATTAGGGTGGTTGTTATGGGCGAACTCCGCCCATGGCAAGAGAGACACCCAGTTGTCTTGATGGGCGTTAGAAAAGTGACGCAGGTAGGCTGCCAATACCTGGTTGACCCGTTCCACTTGCCCATTGGACTGAGGGTGATAGGGAGAGGAGTAGTCCATAGATATACCCATGAGTTTGCTGAGAGCCCTCCAGAATCGGGAGGTGAACTGGACCCCTCGATCAGAGACAATTCGTTGAGGGAGTCCATGAAGCCTGAAGATCTGGTTGATGAAGACCTTGGCCAATTCAGGGGTCGTGAGTAATCCGGGCAGAGGGATAAAATGGGCCATTTTGGAGACGCGATCGGCCACTACTGTACTAGGATAGTAGTACACCCGGAAGAGCGAGGTAGATCGGTAATGAAGTCCATACCAATCTGTCGCCAAGGGGCCTCAGGAGGAGGCAGAGGGTGAAGCAGGCTGGACGGTAGACTTCTTGGTACTTTGTTCAGAGCACAGGTTGTGCAGGAAGCTACGAAATCTGTCACATCTTGGCGAAGATAAGGCCACCAATAGTAGCGCGAGAGGAGGCAGAGGGTTTTCTTGACCCCGACGTGGCCCGCAATCTTGGAGGAATGCCCCCAGTCTAGGACTTCCGACCTCTTATTCTGTGGGATGAAGGTCTTGCCCGGCGGAATGGGGGAGAGCTTCACGGGTGCCACGGTGACAACTTTGGCAGGCTCAATGATATAAGAAGAAACCTCTTCAGTCTCAGGTGTCTGCAAAGACCTGGATAGGGAATCCGCCTTGATGTTTCTGTCCCCAGGTCGAAAATGGAGTTTGAAGTCAAAACGGGAGAAATATAGCGACCACCTGGCCTGCCTGGAGTTGAGCCTCTGTGCAGACTGAAGGTATGCCAAATTCTTGTGGTCCATGAAGATTATGAATGGATGGACCGCCCCCTCCAGAAGATACCGCCACTCCTCCAGAGCCATCTTAATGGCCAGTAATTCCCGATCTTCAATTGAATAGTTGCATTCTGCGGGGGAGAATGATTTAGAGAAGAACCCACAAGGCACCAAATGGCCAGAAGATGTCCGCTGGGAAAGGACCGCTCCCGCTCCAGTGGAGGACGCATCCACCTCTAGGATGATTAAGGTTGATTATTATTAGTTGATGAAGATTGACTAACGGCCGGTGTAAAATCGGGACAGTAGCAAAGGATCGTTTCAAGGCAAGAAAGGCCTCTTCAGCCTCTGAAGTCCAGACATTTGCTTTGGTCCCTTTTCGGGTCAGAGCAGAGATGGGTTTAGTCACAGAAGAGAAGTGGGGAACGAACTGCCTGTAATAGTTTGCGAAACCCAGGAACCGTTGAATGGCTTTTACTCCAACCGGGCGTGGCCATTTGAGTACAGCAGACAACTCCATCTTCACCCCGGAGTCCGTGATAATATACCCTAGGAAGGGCAAAGAGGTTTGCTCGAATAGGCATTTCTCTAGTTTAGCATAGAGTCGGTTTTCCCGTAGGCGTTGCAGAACCAGCTGAACACTCCTCCTGTGGGTGGATAAGTTAGGCGAAAAGACAAGAATGTCATCCAGATATACGATGACACATGAGTACAGCAGGTCTCGAAAGATCTCATTAACGAGCTCCTTGAAAACCGCCAGGGCATTGCAGAGACCAAATGGCATAACCAAATACTCGTAATGGCCATCCTGAGTATTGAAGGCTGTCTTCCACTCATCCCCGGCACGGATTCGGATCAAGTTATAGTCTCCCCGCAGATCCAATTTGGTAAAGAACCGAGCCCCTCTCAAGCGGTCAAAGAGTTCCCAGATTAGCGGGAGAGGATATCTATTTTTGACAGTGATACTGTTCAAGCCTCGGTAGTCAATACATGGCCAGAGGGATCCGTCTTTCTTCTGGACGAAAAAGAACCCTGCTCCAGCAGGGGAGGATGACTTCTGAATAAAGCCCCGAGCAAAGTTTTCCCGGATGTATTCAGACATAGCCGTGGTCTCTGCCAGAGACAGTGGATAAGTTCTTCCCCTGGGGGGAATAGCTCCTGGACTCAACTCAATCGGGCATCTGGAACTGGTCCACTTCCTTGAGCCGGATGAAGTTACCAGCCGCACCCGAGTCCACATACGCCTCCACAGATCTACGCTCCCGACCTAAAACAATTAAAGCCGAAATGGTAAGGGGCAGAGAGGAATCGGTGTCACCTAGGAAGGCCTCTCTTACCTGGCCTAGGTGGAGGCGTTTCCCGGCCTCACTGGGCAAGTGCGCACAAAATGATTGGCCCCGCCACAATAAATGCATAGCCCCTGCCATCTTCTCTCCCTGCGTTCCTGTTCGGACAACTTTACTCAGTCCACTTGCATGGGCTCGGGAGTGGAACTACTAGAAGATGCTGGGGAGCAGGGAATAGGCGCCTGATATAGCCTAAAAGATCTCTTCTCCCTAACTGACTCCCGGGAGCATTCCTGAAACCGTAAATCTATACAGGTGGCTAGAGATATCAGATCCTCACGGTTGGTAGGAGTGCCTCGGCCGGCAAGCTCATCTTTTATTTTGCCGGAGAGTCCCCTCCAAAAGGCCCCGACGAAGGCCTCATTATTCCAACCTAGTTCAGAGGACAGTGTCCGGAAGTGGATGGCATACTGTCCTACGGTAAGAGAACCCTGGTGGAGATTGAAAAGAGCCTCAGTGGTGGAGGCTACATGTCCAGGCTCATCAAATACCCTGCGGAAAGTATCTAGGAAGTTCTGTAAGCTAGATACCACCAGGTCATCTCTCTCCCACAGGGGAATTACCCAAGCTAAGGCCTCCCCCTCAAGATGGGATACAATAAAGGCTACTTTGGCTCGATCAGAGGGGTATTGCTGAGGCAGGAGCTCAAAGTGCAACCGGCACTGGTTTAGAAACCCCCGACACAACTTGCCGCTAAACCTGGGAGGTGGCGGATGGGATACGGGATCCCGAGGTAGAGCTGAAGCGGCAGCAGAGGACTGTAGGGACAGAAGTCGGTCATCCACAGATGCCATGTAGCTCAGAATGTGGGACTGGGCGTCACGCTGCTGCGCGAGCTCCTGTTGGAGTCCCGCTAGCAACAGGGCACTCCCTGGATCAGCAGTTTGTAAGGCGGAGAGACGGGTGTCCATAGATTTCATAAAGGACATTATTCTGGTCTGGTTCTCATGCAAAAAGAGCAATTATTTCTGCATGGCCGCCGAGGCGCTAGCAGGGTCCATGGCCTGATTATGCTGTGACGACCAGACAGGTAACATCCAAGAGTGGACCCTCTGGGTCGCGGACCTGGAGCTCCCGGGGGCGAGCGCGCCAGGTGGAGCCGACCCCTATACAGGGACCGTTAGGGGCAGACCCTCTGAAGACAGATACCGCCACAGCTAGAACCAAGAGGGGTGGCTCAAAGGACCAGAGAGGAAATGGCTGATCCAGAGCACAAGACGAATCAGAGATACAGGATGGGTCAGGCACATGCGAACGGAGTACAGGACGGAGTACAGGAATACCGGACTGAGTGCGAAGTGCAGGACTGAGTAGGCAGTGCAGGACGGAGAACGGAGTACAGGACTGAGCATGGGGTGCTGGACCGAGAATGGAGTACAGGACGGATTACAGGAGTACAGGACTGAGTGTGAAGTGCAGGACTGAGTAGGCAGTGGAGGACGGAGTACCGAATGGAGTACAGGACTGAACAAGGAGTACAAGACAGAGTATAGAACTGAACAAGAGTACAGGACTGAGGCAAGGCAGAAATGCAGAGAGAGTTGCAGGGAAGAACCCCTACAACTTGGCCAGAGTACCGCCCTACAGTACTAAATTCACAAATTTCGTGACTGCTTGAGCTCGAAATGTTGCCTTTTAGGATCATAGAGATGAAGCTTTACTCAAAATGATGGCGGCAGGCATCCCTCAGTACTCATTCCCCAGCCACCACTATTTCTCCCTGTGTGCTGTGTACACAAGCATGTGTCCTACAACATTCGCCGTGCCCTCAGCAATGCAATTACTGGGAGAGTTCACCTAACCAAAGACACATGGACAACTGCTTGTGGGCAGGAACAGTACATTTAGCTGACGGCACACCGCATTAACATATTGGAAGCCTGGACCTTGAAATGGAATACATCCTCCCAACACCGAGGATTGCGGGCCTTACATTAATAAGGGTTGACTCCACAGTCTACAGCTTGCAACTCATCCTTATCCTCCTCCTCCTTCTCTTCAGCCTCCATCTCCAAATTGACCACATCAGTCACAAGCTGGAAGCACTGCAGCACTGCCTCAGCCAAGTGGGGACAGGCTGTACTGAAGCTAATATGCTTAGGTGACAAACCGCACAATGCTGAAGAGTTGTGGACAACTCTGAAAGAGCAGGCAGATCTGTGGCTGACACTGCTGAACATGCAGCCAGGCAAGGTCATTTGTCACAATAGCCGGAACCTGGTGGCAGCTCTGAGGCAAGGCGAGCTCACACACATACCATGCCTGGCCCATGTGCTTAACCTCATGGTTCAGCAGTTTCCCAAAATCTACCCAAAGCTGCCAGATCTGCTTGTCAAAGTATGCCTCCTGTGTGCCCATTTTAGAAAGTCAGCTATAGCTTTTGCCACCCTTGTTGTGCTTCAGCAGCATTTGCTGCTTCCGGCTTACTGACTGGTGTGTGATGTCCCCACGCGTTGGAACTCTACACTGCAGATGTTGGAAAGAATTTGTGATCAGAATAGGGCAGTTGTTGACTACCAGCACCAAAAAGACTGTCAGTATTCAGTATAGACTCCTCACATAAGACCTCAGGAATGGACATGGATGTCAGACATATGTACCATACGCCAAAACTTTGAGGACTCCACCAAGATGATGATCGGTGATGATGCCATAGTTAGTGTCGCCATCCCACTTCTCTGTGTCCTGAAACGCTCTCTGCTTAGAATCAAAGAGGATACATTGCAGGCGGAGCATGATGAGATGGAACAAGGAACCATACGGGGTGATTACACACCACCCAGCTTCATCTCATCTCAACGTTGATTGAGTGACAATGAGGAGGAGGAAGAACAGGTGCTAGTTTCATGCACTATAGACAGTACTACCTGCACAACTGTCATACCATCTTGTCAGCATGGATGACCTGAGGATATGGAGGATGAGGAGGAGGAGAACATGGTCAGTCATCCTCTTGGTGAGGACGCAGAATTCTTGCCTGTTAGCAGTCTGGCATGCATGGCTGAGTTTATGTTACGCTGCCTTTCCCGTGACCCTCGCATTCTCCAAATTTTGGGTGACAGTCATTACTGATTTTTGACACTTCTAGACCCATGCTACAAGGAGAGCTTTCTATTTCTTATTCCCGAGGTGGACAGGTCTACTAAAATGGGTCAGTACTAGAGGGCCCTTGTTGTGGAATTATTAAAAAAATTCCCATCTGAAAATGCTGGCAGCAGAGGTCACAATTCATTGGACAACCAAGGAGTACAGGCGAGAGAGACACAACTCCAATCCAGCAGAGGCAGAGTAACACTGGCAAAGTTCTGGGAGAGTTTTCTCAGACCCATTGCACAGGCCCTGAGGCATGGGGTACTCTCACAAGGTGTGCAAATTTTGGAAGATGCTGAGGGAGTACCTTGCTGATTGTACGTGTCCTCTGTGATTCCTCTGTGTCTTTTAATTATTGGGTATCCAAGCTGGACACATGGCATGAACTGGCTCTCTATGCCTTGGAGGTCCTGACCTGCCCTGCCGCTAGCGTTTTGTCAGAGCTGGGTTTTATTGCCGCTGGTGGAATTATAACTGATAAGCGCATCCTCCTGTCAAATAAATATGCTGACTGGCTGACTGTTCTTAAAATGAACACGGCTGAATTGGGCCAGAATTCTCAACACCACCGAAAGATAGCAGTATAATTTAAACTCAAATCTAGTGTCTTTTTTTTTTAGAGGTCTATTCCCATGCACATCTTCACACCCACACATGGAAATACGCTTCCTGATTTTGGCTATTTGCTGTCGTTGTCCTCCTTCTTCTCCTCATCCTCATCCTCCACCACCATATCACCAGGGTGACCGTGGTCCGTGATGCAACACCCACATAATATAAGTGTTTACGATGCCCGCACCAAAAGAAAAATGGTTATACACTATGTTCATGTGTGCCCCCAGTGGTAAATGTTTGTCAATCCATACACTTACTGCATGGCATTACAAGTATAGGAGACCCGCTCCTTTCTAATGGGAAAAATGTTTTGAAGCCCTCCTCCATGTCTTTTCCAAGCGTCATTGGTGTGCCTCTAAATTTTTGCAGCCCTTGCATTCACTGTATAGGCAAACACTATGGGTGCCCCACATCTTCATAATGGGAACATTTTTTCATGAGGCCCTCCTCTTCTTCTCTTCAAAGGGGCATTGGCGTGGCTCCAAATTTTTGTCTACCCTTGCATTCACTGCATGGACAAACACTATGGGAGACCCACTTTTTCATAATGGGAACATTATTTCATGAGGCACTCCTCTACGTCTCTTCAAAGGGGCATCGGTGTGGCTCCAAATTTTTGGCAGCCCTTGCATTCACTGCATAGGCAAACACAATGGGAGACCCACTTCTTCATAATGGGAACATTTTTTCATGAGGCCCTCCTATACATCTTTTCAAAGCGGTATTATGGTGTGTCCAAAATTTTGGCAGCTCTTGCATTCACTGCATAGAGGCAAACAGTATAGGGGTGCCACTTCCTATTAATAGGAGCATTGTTTTAAGGAAGCCCTCCTGTACATTTCTTCACAGGGGTATTATGGTGTGTCCAAAGTTTTGGCAGCTCTTGCATTCACTGCATAGGCAAACAGTATGAGAGACCCACTTCCTAAGAATGGGAACAATGTTTTCAGTAGGTCCTCCTGTACGTCTATTCAAAGGGGTATTATGGTGTGTCTAAATTTGGGGCAGGCCTTGCATTCACTGCATAGGCAAACAGTATGAGAGAACCACTTCCTAATTATGGGAACATTGCTTTCAGGAGGCCCTTTTGGCTTTGTGACTTTCAGAGTCCCTCCTTCATAAATGAAACAGGATGTGTCTGATGATGTCACACACACCACATAGCCAAATAAGGTTGCAAAATGTTAAAATGACGTTTCCCAGTGAATGCATTTGTCTAGGTTGAAAACAATGCTAAAGTTCAAAAATGCTACGTATGAACATAACCAAGGTGTGGAGGAGCACTTTTGTGTTTGGTTATTTATTTTGCCTTATATACAAGCAATTTCCCTGGAAAGGATGTTCCTTAACATATTTCCCAGGAAAATCCATTTTGGTTTCGTTTTTGTATGGTTAATTGTGAGCCTGTAAAAGTGGCACAAGACTCTGACAACATTGTTCACAGCAGTGACCTGGGAATCAGAAATGCTTCCAGGGGTCTTCCCCATGCTGTTCCCATGTTTTTTGAGTACTAGTCCCATCATTTTGCACAATTTCTAGTCCCTCTAAAGACCACCGGGGGGGGCTGCTGAAAAATGCTGGAGTTTCCCATAGACTACATTGGGCTCGTTTCTCGGGTCGAGCACCCGAGCATTCCAATTTGATCGACCTGAGCAATGAGCACCTGAGCATTAATTGCCACCATTCACTACAGTTGTGGCCAAAAGTATTGATACTCCTGCAATTTTGTCAGATAATACTCAGTTTCTTCCTGAAAATTGTTGCAAACACAAATTCTTTGCTATTATTATCTTCATTAATTTGTCTTCAATGAAAAAACACAAAAATAATTGTCCTAAAGCCAAATTGGATATAATTCCACACCAAACAAAAAAAAGAGGGTGGACAAAAGTATTGGCACTGTTCAAAAAATCATGTGATGCTTCTCTAATTTGTGTAATTAACAGCACCTGTAACTTACCTGTGGCACCTAACAGGTGTTGGCAATTACTAAGTCACACTTGCAGCCAGTTGACATGGATTAAAGTTGACTCAACCTCTGTCCTGTGTCCTTGTGTGTACCACATTGAGCATGGAGAAAAGAAAGAAGACCAATGAACTGTCTGAGGACTTGAGAAACCAAATTGTGAGGAAGCATGAGCAATCTCAAGGCTACAAGTCCATCTCCAAAGACCTGAATGTTCCAGTGTCTACCGTGCGCAGTGTCATCAAGAAGTTTAAAGCCCATGGTACTGTGGCTAACCTCCCTAGATGTGGACGGAAAAGAAAAATTGACAAGAGATTTCAACTCAAGATTGTGCGGATGTTGGCTAAAGAACCTCGACTAACATCCAAACAAGTTCAAGCTGCCCTGCAGTCCGAGGGTACAACAGTGTCAACCCGTACTATCCGTCGGCGTCTGAATGAAAAGGGACTGCATGGTAGGAGACCCAGGAAGACCCCACTTCTTACCCCGAGACACAAAAAAACTAGGCTGGAGTTTGCCAAAACTTACCTGAAAAAGCCTTAAAAACGTTTTAGAAGAATGTTCTCTGGTCAGATGAGACAAAAATAGAGCTTTTTGGGCAAAGGCATCAACATAGAGTTTACAGGAGAAAAAAAGAGGCATTCAAAGAAAAAAACACTGTCCCTACAGTCAAACATGGTGGAGGTTCCCTGATGTTTTGGGGTTGCTTTGCTGCCTCTGGCACTGGACTGATTGACCGTGTGCATGGGATTATGAAGTCTGAAGACCACCAAGAAATTTTGCAGCATAATGTAGGGCCCAGTGTGAGAAAGCTGGGTCTACCTCAGAGGTCATGGGTAGAGTTGAGCGATACCGTCCGATACTTCAAAGTATCGTATCGGATGGTATCGGCCGATCTTTAAAAAAAGTATCGGTATCGCCGATTCCGATACCGGAAGTCCCATTCAAGTCTATGGGACTTCCGGTATCGGAATAAGAAAAACCCTTTCCTGCCCTTGTACAGCCTCTCTGGGGTCTGTACGGGCCTTTCGGGGGGCTGTGCCGGCCTGCCAGGGGGTCTGTGCAGGCTCCGGTGGTCTGTGCCGGCCTGCCGGTGGTCTGTGCAGGCTCCGGGGGGCTGTGCCGGCCTGCCGGGGGGCTGTGCCGGCCTGCCGGGGGGCTGTGCCGGCCTGCCGGGGGGCTGTGCAGGCTCCGGGGGGCTGTGCCGGCCTGCCGGGGGGCTGTGCCGGCCTGCCGGGGGGCTGTGCAGGCTCCGGGGGTCTGTGCAGGCATCGTCCGATGGGACTACAAGTCCCATCGGGCGATGCCTGCTACCATGACAGTGATTGACACATTAGCCAATGATGGGACAGTAGTAGTCCCATCATCCGGCTAATGTGTTAAATGTTAAAAAAAAAAAAAAAAATACTACATACATACTACATGCATGCTACATACATACTACATGCTACATACATACTACATATATACTACATACATGCTACATACATACTGCATGCTACATACATACTACATACATACTACATACATACTACATGCATGCTACATACATACTACATATATACTACATGCATGCTACATACATACTACATGCTACATACATACTACATATATACTACATACATACTACATACATGCTACATACATACTGCATGCTACATACATACTACATACATACTACATACATACTACATGCATGCTACATACATACTACATGCATGCTACATGCATGCTACATACATACTACATGCTACATACATACCACATACATACTACATACATACTACATGCTACATATATACTACATGCATGCTACATACATACTACATGCTACATACATACCACATACATACTACATACATACTACATACATACTACATGCTACATACATACTACATATATACTACATGCATGCTACATACATACTACATGCTACATACATACCACATACATACTACATACATACTACATACATACTACATGCTACATACATACTACATATATACTACATACATGCTACATACATACTACATGCTACATACATACCACATACATACTACATACATGCTACATATATACTACATGCATGCTACATACATACTACATATATACTACATGCATGCTACATACATACTACATGCTACATGCATGCTACATACATACTACATACATACTACATGCTACATGTTCCCCGAAATTCCCACGCAGCAATGGCATAAAGTGAGACTAGGGACTTTTTTTTTTTAAAGTGGCGGAGGAATACAGTGCGGAAGGATACCTACCTTCCGTCATTGGATTCCTGCAGCCCGTAGAGAACGGCAGCATCATCTGATGCTGCAGTTCTCTACCCAAGATCGTCGTGGGACACACTCGTGGACTGCTTCGGATCGTGGGTGAGTATTTTTGTGGTTTGTTATGTTAATATTTATTCCGGAAAAGACAATGGCTTCGGGGAACAATGTGACAAGTATTGGTAAGTATGTTACTCTATGTTATATGTACTGTATGTCTATGTATGTATTGTATGAATGTATTGTATGTATGTAGTATATATGTGGTATGTATGTAGCATGTAGTATGTATGTAGTATGTATGTAGCATGCATGTAGCATGTAGTATGTATGTAGCATGCATGTAGTATGTATGTAGCATGCATGTAGTATATATGTAGCATGTATGTAGTATGTATGTGGTATGTATGTAGCATGTAGTATGTATGTAGCATGTATGTAGTATATATGTAGTATGTATGTAGCATGTAGTATGTATGTAGTATGTATGTAGTATGTATGTGGTATGTATGTAGCATGTAGTATGTATGTAGCATGCATGTAGTATATATGTAGTATGTATGTAGCATGTAGTATGTATGTAGTATGTATGTAGTATGTATGTGGTATGTATGTAGCATGTAGTATGTATGTAGCATGCATGTAGTATATATGTAGTATGTAGTATGTATGTAGTATGTATGTGGTATGTATGTAGCATGTAGTATGTATGTAGCATGCATGTAGCATGCATGTAGTATGTATGTAGCATGCATGTAGTATGTATGTAGCATGCATGTAGTATATATGTAGTATGTATGTAGCATGCATGTAGTATGTATGTAGTATGTATGTAGTATGTATGTAGCATGCAGTATGTATGTAGCATGTATGTAGTATATATGTAGTATGTATGTAGCATGTAGTATGTATGTAGCATGCATGTAGTATGTATGTAGCATGTATGTAGTATGTATGTAGTATATATGTAGTATGTATGTAGCATGTAGTATGTATGTAGCATGCATGTAGTATGTATGTAGTATTTTTTTTTTTTTTTTTTTTTAACATTTAACACATTAGCCGGATGATGGGACTACTACTGTCCCATCATTGGCTAATGTGTCAATCACTGTCATGGTAGCAGGCATCGCCCGATGGGACTTGCAGTCCCATCGGACGATGCTTGCACAGACCCCCGGACATCAGCACAGCCCCCCGGCAGGCCGGCACAGCCCCCCGGCAGGCCGGTACAGACCCCCACAGGGTGCACAGACCACCGGCAGGCCGGCACAGCCCCCCGGCAGGCCGGTACAGACCCCGGGCAGTCCACACAGCCCCCCGGCAGGCCGGCACAGCCCCCCGGCAGGCCGGCAGAGACCCCCCGGAAGGCCCGAAATGACGGCGCATCATGATGCGCACACACCGCGCATCATGATGACGTCAGGCCGTCAATCAACTGAACTTCCGATTCCGATGCCGAATTCCGATATTGAAAAAATATCGGAAGTCTGTATCGGAATTCCGATACAGCAAGTATCGGCCGATACCCGATACTTGCGGTATCGGAATGCTCAACACTAGTCATGGGTCTTCCAGCAGGACAATGACCCAAAACACACTTCAAAAAGCACTAGAAAATGGTTTGAGAGAAAGCACTGGAGACTTCGAAGGTGGCAAGCAATGAGTCCAGACCTGAATCCCATAGAACACCTGTGGAGAGATCTAAAAATGGCAGTTTGGAGAAGGCACCCTTCTAATATCAGGGACCTGGAGCAGTTTGCCAAAGAAGAATGGTCTAAAATTCCAGCAGAGCATTGTAAGAAACTCATTGATGGTTACCGGAAGCGGTTGGTCGCAGTTATTTTGGCTAAAGGTTGTGCAACCAAGTATTAGGCTGAGGGTGCTAATACCTTTGTCTGGCCCATTTTTGGAGTTTTGTGTGAAATGATCAATGTTTTGCTTTTTGTTTCATTCTCTTTTGTGTTTTTTCATTTAAGACAAATTAAATGAAGATAATAATACCAAAGAATTTGTGATTGCAATCATTTTCAGGAAGAAACTGAGTATTATCTGACAAAATTGCAGGGGTGTCAATACTTTTGGCCACAACTGTACATCCAGTGGGGCTCACAGTCTAAATTTCTTATCAGTTTATAATTAGTTTGCAGACACTAACACAGGGAGTACATACAAACTCTATTTGCAAGAAAAAAGACAAAAGTGGCTGAAAAAAATAGATGAACTGAAAACTTACTTTATTAGGTCAACGTATATAAAAAAATCACAAAAAAGTAATGTCAAGAGTTGATGTGTTTTGACCCACAACGTTCTTAATCACAATGTATCTTTGGTCGTTTCTGAACTAAGGATCTAAAAATTTACATGCACAAGAATCATACAGGTAAAGGAAGTCATGAAAAAGATCTTTACCCTATCATAAAGAGGCCTTTGAATAATGCTTTCTATACAGCCTTGACTTTTTTAAAAAGTAAATTTCATGATACACAAGTCATCAAAAATTTTCTGAGCAAATACTTTGTTAAAGTGTATATCATGATTAGTGTGTTCCTAATATACAAATCAATTATTTTTCAGAAATCTACAATTTATTAAAGTTCACTTTTTCAAAGATTCCATTTATAATCTAATTATTTGAGTCTAATTTGCAATAAATTATTATTTTATTTTTCTTACCTCATTGTTTGCCTATTTAAACATTGTCTATTTTTTATATAAAGTGAAATGGAGTTGAAATGACACAAAAGCCGGCATACTTACTGCAGTATGTGCCATGATATACTTTTCTTTAACACTCCAGGGAGTGCTATATTGCTTGATTCTGCCAGAAAAGAAAAGCTGTTCTAATTTCCTAAACCTCGCCAAATAGGTGCATAAGCAAGCTGTTGGATCATCGATGCAATGGATTTACACAGCACACACATGCATCGCTTTTAACTGCCTTAGTTAACTTGCTGGCAAGCGTTGGTATATATGTGTGCGGATATTAAAATGAGAACAATTAGATGTTGTATTTGTACAACCGAGAAGTGTCCTTGTGAAATTCAAGAAAGTATTGTCTCATATTTCAAACAGGTGTATATTTAAGTGGCAGCTGGGAATTGTAAATTTATTTTTTTAGGTTTATGAGACTTTGGTTTCAAATAAAAACTATGTAATGAACTTGCCTAACGAGTAATACCCATTGTTTCTGTGAGACAACTGCATGCAAATAAGAAACGCAAAGGGAAAAAATAGTATCCACTAACAATGCATATGGCAATCATCAAAATATATTATATACTAATTACAGTTATGTGTTGAGACTTAGAGAGTTGTGTGTTTTGGAGAATCAAGAGAAAAGAGAGTTTTTTTGCAAGATGCTCTTATCTCTGATTATAAATTTTCTCCTGTATGTTTTAAATAGTTTTCATTTATTGTCAGATTTTGAAAAGGATATTACACATTGATTGTCATATAGACAGTTTAATGGAACAATGAACCATTGAATTACATAATTACATATTTTTAAACTGTAAAACAAAATGAGATTGGTAGGTTTTAGGAACAACCTGAACAATTAAGAGTAAAATACATGTAATAATATTGAAAAACGCAATATCAAGCATATCTGACTCTTATACTGCACCAGGTGATGTCTCTGTGTCTTCTTCCCTAGAAATGCTATTAGAACATGCCACATTAAAATCAGGGGTCATAAAGTATTTGCCCCAAGATGTCAATTGGCAACATTAAATATCAGTACAAGATCTATTTCAATACAATTTACTTCCCCAAAGACTGTTATAAAAAGGTTGAAATAATAACAAGCCAGGTAACTTGGCTTATAGCTAACAGACAGCTTTTTAAATCTGATGAAAACACTACATCATTTCTAAAACATGCTACTAATCATTTTTTGACCACTGATACTGGTGAGGTGATCAAATGACTCTACCAGTGATGAGCGAACGTGCTCACCACTACTCACTACTCGCCTGAGTATCACGGTGCTCGGTGTACTCGACGAGGACCGAGCATTTCCGGGATTACTCAGCGGGAACTTGGGTCTCCACCCACTTTTTTTGGCAAACTTTAGAGACCCAATCACGATGCAGGGATTGTCTGCCAGGCAATAAAACGCCGCAGCCATCTTTGTTGTGGTCGTGCAGTCATTGGTTGGCCGCACAGCATCATCAGGGGTATAAGAGACTGGACTCCGCCCTGCTGTCACAGGGCGACTGGCCCTGCGTGATGCGACCCGACGATTGGTCGGTCACAAAACCAACAAGACAAACAAGGGGACACCGGGGAAACAATTACAATGGTGGACCCTACAATAGGGAATGGGGAATGGACACCTCCTGCACTCTCCTAAGGAAGAGCCCTGAACACTCCTCACGTTCCCTATACAGGTTCTTTCAACCTGTCACCGACCAGGATACCTAGGTCCCTCACTTGCCCTGCACCTATCCCTTGCTAGGAAACTGGCAAGTGCGGACACTTGTCCCACCGCTGACTAATAAGACACCAAGGAAAATAACAGACAGGGAAAAGCAACCAAAACTTAGCTTGCTCTGCAGTCATGCACCGGACCGCAGAGTAAGGTACTCGAACACAGCTTCCTGCAGAATAACCACTGCTCCAGATCAGCTGCAAACACCACTGCTCAATGTAGCTTCTCTCTTTAGAAAGGTTGGCTTCCAAATTATCTGTATTACCAACAGGGAGCTGCAGCACCAGGTGGCCTTATAAAGGGAGGTGGGAGGGGCACCCACCTGCATGGATAATTAATCACAATGTAGTAATACCAGTGGCCACCGGGGGGAAAAAACCCATCAGCAGACTAACTAAAGTTGTAGTAACACCAGCGGCCACCGGGGGCAAAAACTGACATTAACCCCCGATGGCCTGAAAGGAAAAAAGTTTATATGAGAGAAGCCCACACTGACACAGATAAAAAAATGGATTGTGACACCTGCTTGGCGCATTCAGCTCCAGATTTAGACAGTGTAGTGAGAGCTGCTGCTGAGATAGGGTCAGATTTGAGTATTTCTAAGGACTTCTAAGGACTAATTCTGGAATATATAGGTTTCAGTGTTAGGTAGGCAGGGTAGTGTACGTCACTCTATATACATCAGTGCAAGGCCTGCAGGCACTGTATGTGTGTATATACATATCATTGCATACATCAAGAGGGTCCATTCCCTTCCTGTGTGCTGGTGCTGCTGCTGCTACCTGTAGGATATATTGACCATATATACCTAGCCCCAGGTGTAATTGGCTTTGAAAAAAATTTGGCAAGGGAAAATAAAGCTTTTATGTTGCAAAGCAATCCAGAGCCCTTTTTTTCTCCATCTGATTTTTGACAGTACACAATGCAGCCAGATGTTTCCTAGCACAGCGTGAAAATCCTGCAATTTTAAAGGGGTCCAAAAAATCACTTTTGAGTGGGCAGAGAAATATTTAATTTTTATGTGGTACGGTTGAGTAGATTTTTTTGAGTGTCTTGCACAATTTCTTGACACTATTTTGCTGACCCCCCCCCAAAAAAAGGCCATATATTTTACAGTGCGGTATATCTGTGACACGCCTCATCCATCCCTCTGCTAAAAATTTTGGGGTTTTTTTAGCCTATATTAATTTTTTTGCTGTCTTTCACTGTACTTATATACAGCAATATTTGTCCAAAAATAAAAAAATACAGGCCACACATTTGTCGGTGTGGTATCTCCGTACCAGGTCATATCTGTGCGTGCTCAAAGTTTGGTCAGTTTAGGCAGGTTTTCCTTTTTTGTCCTGTGTGTCACTGTACTTATATACAGCACTATTTAGCAAAAAAATAAAAAATACAGGCCACACATTTGTCAGTGTGGTATCTCCCTAACAGGCCTCATTTATCAGTGGCAATTGGTAAGTGCGGACACTGGTCCCACTGCTGCAGTAATAAAACATCAAGGAAAGAAAACAGACAAGGAAAGACAAACACTTAGCTTTCTCTGCAGCCAATGCTCCGAGCAGCAGAGTAAGGCTCCAGATCAGCATTCAGCTGAAGCACCACAGCACACAGCCAGCTTCTGTCTTCACAACGGTTGGAATCCAAAAGGAATTGTATCACCAACAGTGATCTGCAGCACCTGGTGATCTTTTAAAGTAAGGTGGGACTGGTCAACCACCGGCATAGCAAACAGACCAGCCATGCAATTACACCAGCAGCCACCAGGGGGGGGAAACTGATATTAACCCCTGATGGACTGAAAGAAAAAAGGTTTAATATGCAAAGCAAAATCAGCCACAAATCCAAAACTGGATCATGACAGATACACTTAGTTTATGGGCATTACAAGTCTAGGAGACCCGCTCCTTTTTAATGGGACATTTTTGGTAAAGAGGCCCTCCTCCATGTTTCTTCCAAGGGGGGATAGGGGTTATTGGGGTGCATATGACTTGGTAGCAGGGCAGGCCTTGCAGGCCTTGCAGTCAATGCATAAGAAAATAGAATGGGAGTACAAAATGAATAATGTGAATTGGATTTTCCTATGCCCATCCAGTAGCTGGGTTCAAAGGCATATTGGGGTGCAGATGTCTTGGCAGCAGGGTAGGCCTTGCTGTCAATGCATAAGAAAAGAGTATGGGAGTACAAAATGAATTATGTTAAGTGGATTTTCCTGAGCCCACCCAGTATGTGGGTTCAAAAGCTTATTGGGGTGCATGTAACTTTGGGGCAAACCAGGCCTTGCATTCAATGCAACATTTTTTCTGGAAGCCCTCCTGGACCTTTCATGAAAGGGTTATTGGGGTGCGTCATAATACTTGGCAGCTCATCCACTCACTTCATAGGCAATAACAGTTTAGGAGACCCACTGTTTAATAATGGCCCTTTAAGAAGATTATTGCCACCTGATGCCCCAGTAAAAATAGGCTCTGTAATTTTACAGGAGTCCCTCCTTCATAAATGAAACAAGATGGGTCTGCTTATGTGTCACACACCACATGGCCAGCTAGGGTTGTTAAATGTTACAATGACATTTCCCAGTGAATGCATTTGCACTAGTTGAAAGCATTGTTAAAGTTGAAAAATGCTTCAAAAATGCTGCGTCTGAACATAGCCCATGTAGTGGAGTAACATTTTGGTCTGTGGTTAATTATTTTGCCTTATATACAAGTTGTTAACCTGGAAAGGATTTACCTTAACGTATTTCCCAGCAACATCCGGTTTGGTTTAGTTTTGGTATTTTTTTTGATGCACCGGTAAAAATGGCATGAAACTCTGACAACATTGTTTAAAGCTGTGAACTAGGAGTCATAAATGCTTCCAGGATTGATGCCAATAATGTCCCCATGTCATTTGAGCAGTGTTTCCATCATTTTCAGGCGTTTTTAGACCTTAAAAGGACCCCCAGGGGGATCGCTGTAAAAATGCTTGGGTCTCCCATAGACTTATATTGGGCTCACTGTTCTGTCCGAGTGCCCGAGTATTCCAATTTGCTTGACCGGAGCAAAGAGCACCCGAGCATTTTAGTGCTCGCTCATCACTAGACTCTACCAGTTGCTGCATCATCAGCTTTTCATAGAATCATAGAATCATAGAATGTTAGAGTTGGAAGGGACCTCAAGGGTCATCATGTCCCACCCCATGATCAATGCAGTGCAGCGCTTTTCTCTTACTTATGTACATTGTCAGTGACCAATTAATGCTTTATTTTCCACTGGTCAGTGCTGCTGCCAATCCTGCTCTTTACCATTTACTGTTATTAGTGAAGAACCTTCTTCCTTGCAGAATGGCATACTTTTACTCCTGCTAGTAATAATGATGTTAAACAAAACTGAGACAAAAAAGAGAGGTTAAAACCCATAACGGATTACAAACAATCTACACTGGGAGAAGTGACACAAAAGACACAGTATGTGGCGCTGCTTTTGTCCATTGAATCTGCATCATGTGTTGGCCACGGGGAATGTAAAAAAAAAAGCTACATGACGTACCAAAGCACCAGTTTCTGAGTAGATATGAATACAGTATACATAGTTATTTGACAAGAGTGGATTGATTTTCAAAATTGCCTAAAATTCGTAATTTTACGCAAATTCAAACATTTTAAGATTTTCTTTGCGTTTCACAAAAAAAAACTTTCTTGGAACCATTTGTCACAGTGCTGAAGCATCAGCGAGCAAGTAAATGTTATTTTGCATTGCCACGTGGGCTTCCATCGTAATACCCTATAGCTGTTACATTTTTCCGGACTATCATACCTTGTACAGTGGTGGTCAGTAGCTGGGCCATCACAAAGCAGTTGTTCTTATTAGAGCACAGTTTATTCAGTAGAGTAATTTTCCATCTCCACAGTCACTGGGTAAGTTTCTCTCTTCTGTAAAATGTAAACTTTTATGGTCAGCAGTGTACTATCTCTCCCGTAGTGTGTAAACTCTTATGGTAAGCAGGGTCATCTCTCTTTCTCTCGCTCACCTGTAAAGTGGAAGGTCTTTTAGTTAGCAGGGTCATCTCTTTTCTTTCTCTCCTTCACTTGTAAATTGTAAGCTCTTGAGGTCAGCAAGATCCTGTGTTGCTTGGCCGTGAAATGTCAGCTCTTATGCTCAGCAGGGTCCACTCTCTCTTTCTCTCTTACCTGTAAAGTGTACTTTTCATTTGACCCTTAAAAGGTATCAATCACTGAGGTCTCTCAAATTTCAATATTTTTCTGTAAAGAGTAAGTTCTCATGGTCAACGAGGTTCTCTCTCTATCTATCCTCTCCCCCACATGTATTTTACAATTACAAGCTTTCCAGTATTGCATCAATCTATTCACTGGGAATCAAATTTTTGGGGAAAAGTCGGTGAATTCGTATTTCACAAGATTCAATCTCTAATGATAGATAAGAGACTGGGAACAAAAAAAATGCAATAGGGTCTTAACTGATATAAAATAATGTCAGCCGCTGCAAGAGCTCCAGTCACTGGTAAGACCGAAAAGTAGAAATCTGGAAGGAGATGTCACTCATGTACTGCTGATGATGAATCCACGAAGCATCAAATGGAAGGAAGTTATAACATTTATTACAGGTTCACACGGTCAACATGTTTTGAGGCAACGCAGGACTTCTTCATCAGGACTGAAACCTGTAATTAATTGGCTCTGAATGTGAATTGTAAAGCTTTGACAAATATTTGAGTGCTATATAAATAAAAGTTAGTTATTAGAAATATTATTTTTAGTATTATTACTATTATGTGGCTACTAAACACACCTTTCAGGACCAAAGATATTTTGTTTGGTGGCTGAAGGCTAGAAAATCTAGTCATGTAGAATTGCTTTCTGGAATTTTGTAACCAGTATTTAATCAATATAATATTCCAAGCTTTTTGATAATGTTGCATCAATCAGTAGACAATATAGTATGATACCTGGAAGTACAAAATATATATCAACCTGCAATGTAAAAGTGTAATGAATAGGACATGTATTGATTACACCTATAGCATAGGTAAGATCATATAAAATTTTACTAATTCTATTCTACAAACATTTCTGCCTTTAAATAAAAGTAACAGAAAATATTTAAAAAAATAGATTCTTAATACTGCTATTAATGATCTCACTTTTATTAAGTTTTATAAGCTTATAAATTAATGATTTAGTTGGAAAAGATTAAAATACATTGCTAAAAAATAGTTATATTAAAAACACATTGTAAATTAGTTTTAGTCTGTGCACAATTCTCTCGTATTGTTCTAGATTTTAATTTTTTCCAATGACAGTGCCTTTGTGCATAATTCCAACTCAAACATATTCACATTATTAACTTTTATAAGTTTATTAGTCTCACTGCTAATGAAATCATTCATCCTTTGCAAATGCACATGGCTCCCTAATGAAACTTCACTAGATGGATCAGCAGTTAAGTGAGGACAACCAACTGTTTATCATACAGTATGGCGAGAAGCAGAATACGGTCTGGTATAAAGACATGAATGTCAGTTTGAAACAATTACTCAAAAGATTGAAAATCTACCATGGAAAAAAATGACTGGATTTTACTTTTATGATCTGCACTTTATAACTCAATGAAAGAATAAAAACAAGACTATAATTAATGTCATGAAATTATATTTCATCATCATTAGAGCAAGCTGGAAAGGTGGATACTAATTTCATTTCATCCAACAGTAATAATCAATGTTTTCAAATCACTTCATTTTTGCTTACCTACCATTCTTTAAAGAGCACCAGAACCCAAATAATAACAATGGACTGTAATGGTTGCACTGTATAACTTATGTTTTGAAAAAAAAGTATACCTTTCTTCTGACTGATAACCTTTAGCAATGAGATCCCTTTACTGTGTTGTAAGCTGTTTAGAGAGTATAGCTTTTTCTGTTACGTGCAGCTAAGAAAATGACAGGAAAATCCAACTAAGACACCTAAACTTTATGTGGGGTTATTCAGAAACATTAAAAAATCAAACGTACCCTAGTCCATCTGTGATATACACCAAACGAATAAATCCCCCTCACAAATATCAGGATATATTGTAGTATAGTACATATCACATCATTTGTACAACATATGATTATTGAACAACAAGACCCTTGAGGGTTCAGTAGTTCCTGATTATACAAAGTAAAACCTACCATATTAAAGTGTCATTGTGCGTGAAACATGTAAAGAAAATTTGTGGATCTCACCCATTTTGAGCCACAGAGATGTTATTTGTCAAAGGTTTTTCATACACAGTGGTAGACTTGATCCAATTAATCTACCCTGTTGTGTCCCTTGTGTTTGCTCCCACCCTAACAAGGGCAGTACCCAAGTATAGCTCTCTTATAATCCAAGAAAAAAATGTTATCTCTTCCGACGCGTTTCTTTCTCTGTAAGGAGTCATGAGGGGAGTGTACTTGTTATAGGGAGAGGCACCAGCTAAAGGAGATACATATTACTTCAAACAAATAGCAAAAAAGTGTCTCTTTGCTAATAACGTTCCAAGTGTCTCAAAATAAAAAAATAAAATAAATAATAGATATACAGAGCAAATACAAGGGACACAACAGGGTACATTAATTGGATCATGTCTATCACAGTGGATGCAAAATTTTTGACAACTTTTAACGTTTGATGCACAATGACACTTTAATGTGGTATGTTTTACCTTGTATAATCAGGAACTAGTGGACCGACAAGGGTCTTGTTGTTCAATAATCATATGTTGTACAAATGATGTGATATGTACTATACAGTACTATATCATATCCTGATATTTATAAAGGGAATTTATTTGTTCGGGGTATATCTCAGATGGACTAGGGTACTTTTGAATTTTTAATGGTTAAAATTAAAAATGACATTTTAAGAGGTTCCTCAAAACTAGTCATAGATTTATACTGAGAAGAACAACCTGCTAAATTAAAAGTAGGTGATTTTGCTATATAGTAATCAAAATCATTTTCAATTATGGTAGCTGTGTACTGACTACTATTTTACATGAATTTTAAATGTGATTGGCTAACCCTGAACACAACCTCATCTCCTGTTAAAAGAGCATGAAATCTTATTTAGTTTTGTTATTTTTATTTTCCAACTGAAAATTATTTCAATTTGTTTCTCGATGGATTTGTACAGATGATGGGTAAAATTAAATGTGGAAATGTTCTGACATTTTAACAGGGGTGTGTAGACTTTTAAATAACTCATCTGGCCTAGAGCTTTAATCCAGTGCCATTTTATATTTATAGCATTGGGAAATGTCCCAAGATTGTGTAATTTAGCAAGAGCAGGTCAGGTCTCTGCTTGTCAGACACAGACTAGGACCCTGGAGAGAAGACAGAATCTTTATTATTCTTTTCTTATGGTGAATACATAGTGCTCTGTGAGCAATATGCAATGAATGCAAGTATCAGCTGTGCCAATGCTTCAGTAGAACCTGGCAATAACATGACCAACAGTGTCTGCCTGGCATAGAAGTGCTATTGGGTTCTAGCAGACAAACGCACAAAAGGCACGGAAATGACCAAGTAGTGAAAATAAAAAGTCTAGAACAAGATACATTTTTTATATGGCTGTCCGAATTTAAATTACAGATTAATATTGTATTATTCACATTTATACTTAAACTTACTAACCTTGCTTTGGGCTTTTTCTTGAATTGTTTTGTGTTATTATTTCTGTTTGTGTCTGGTCAACATATATACAGGTGGCGTCACGTTAAATCCCATATACATATTTCCCATTTTACAGCACAGCAAGGGCCACGGAGTTGGGTCACGGCCCCGTGACTTCCCCAAATAACTGTCCGACCCGGTTCTGAGTACCCCACGGCCCGGGCGGGCGTGTCACAGGCTCAGGTACCAAAAATATGACATCATCTATCTTAATGATATCTGTCTCCATGGAGGTCACAGTCACAAGATATCTTTCCTATCATAATTTAAATTTGTGTTCATATGAGCCATGGCATATACAACTTTATCCATCTTGTTGATATTAATTATGGATAATGCTCAGGCCATCCAGCAATGTAAGGGAATGCATTGCATTTAACTCTGTGCCACAGAGGTGTATCTGGAATTTTTCAGCACCTGGGGCAAGAATTCAGGTTGTCCCCTCACCAATTTCCAGGCAGATATGCTATTTGCACACTTATAGCCATGTGTCGACAAGCTGCTCTTTTGAATTCTCTCAATGTTCACTGAAAAACTGAGAAAAGCAGTTCCATTATTTAGGTCATTTGTAAAAATGCTGAACAACACTGGGGCCAGGACAAAGTCTTGTGGTACCTCACTTGAAATACTCTACCAATTGCATGTGCAACAATTTATTACAACTCTTTGAGTACAATCACTGAGCCAGTTATGATTCCAGCTAACCGTGGCCTTGTCCAATCCATACTTGGTCATTTTTTCAATAACTATAGTATGAGATACTTTATCATATTCTTTGCCGAAGTCGAGATATATTATATCTACTGCATTTCCTTGATTCCCCCAGTCAGTGATTACATCATATAAGAAAATTAGATTAAGTCTGGCATGACTTGGTGGCTACAAACCCATGCTGCCTCTGATTAATTACTGTTTTTTATCAAGTACTTATATACATGCTGTTTTATAATTTGTCCAACGATCTTTCCTGGAATAGAAGTAAGGCTCACTAGCCTGTTATTTCCTGGCTCCGTCTTCTTTCCTTTTTTAAAGAAAGGAACCACATTTGCCTTTCTACAATCTTCTGGGACTTTTCCTGCTCTCCATTATTTTTCAAAAATTCTGGCTAGTTGTTCTGCAATTTCCTGTGCTAACTAGAGACCAGTGAACGTGTTCAAAAACGTTTACCAATTTCAAATTCGGCACAAACGTAGTACATTCAGATTCGTGTTTGCTTTCATGAGCATTTTAACTTGAAGGTTGCAAAATTCCGTCACAGTATGGTAAATCATCATGTTTCCACTAATGATTTTGTTATTAATTTGGCTAGGATAGTGGTGCTGTATGATGAGCAGGTGGTACGAGGAAATGTGTATGATTAGACGAGGTGGTATGGAGAGGTTAGAGGAGTGACATGCTTTTTTTCCCCCTTAACTTTATGTGTGTTGATTCAGACAGCCAATCAGGGCACATAAACCATCCCGCAGTGTGGGGTACAGCACGCAAGCATCCCATAAGCAAAGCATCACAGAAGATAAGCATCCAGCAAAATGGCAGTTATACATGGCATGGAATTAACATTCATCTTCTCTCTTCACACAGGTAATCAACTGAGCCACCCTGCATGTATTTACTCCATTCACTGCCAGCAAGCAGCCTGAATGATACAACTTCCCACCTCTGCTGCCTCTATTCTCTGCTGTAATATATCCAAATGGTAATCAACTGAGCCACCCTGCATGTATTTACTCCATTCACTGCCAGCAAGCAGCCTGAATGATACAACTTCCCACCTCTGCTGCCTCTATTCTCTGCTGTAATATATCCAAATGGTAATCAACTGAGCCACCCTGCATGTATTTACTCCATTCACTGCCAGCAAGCAGCCTGAATGATACAACTTCCCACCTCTGCTGCCTCTATTCTCTGCTGTAATATATCCAAATGGTAATCAACTGAGCCACCCAGCATGTATTTACTCCATTCACTGCCAGCAAGCAGCCTGAATGATACAACTTCCCACCTCTGCTGCCTCTATTCTCTGCTGTAATATATCCAAATGGTAATCAACTGAGCCACCCTGCATGTATTTACTCCATTCACTGCCAGCAAGCAGCCTGAATGATACAACTTCCCACCTCTGCTGCCTCTATTCTCTGCTGTAATATATCCAAATGGTAATCAACTGAGCCACCCTGCATGTATTTACTCCATTCACTGCCAGCAAGCAGCCTGAATGATACAACTTCCCACCTCTGCTGCCTCTATTCTCTGCTGTAATATATCCAAATGGTAATCAACTGAGCCACCCAGCATGTATTTACTCCATTCACTGCCAGCAAGCAGCCTGAATGATACAACTTCCCACCTCTGCTGCCTCTATTCTCTGCTGTAATATATCCAAATGGTAATCAACTGAGCCACCCTGCATGTATTTACTCCATTCACTGCCAGCAAGCAGCCTGAATGATACAACTTCCCACCTCTGCTGCCTCTATTCTCTGCTGTAATATATCCAAATGGTAATCAACTGAGCCACCCTGCATGTATTTACTCCATTCACTGCCAGCAAGCAGCCTGAATGATACAACTTCCCACCTCTGCTGCCTCTATTCTCTGCTGTAATATATCCAAATGGTAATCAACTGAGCCACCCTGCATGCATTTACTCCATTCACTGCCAGCAAGCAGCCTGAATGATACAACTTCCCACCTCTGCTGCCTCTAGTCTCTGCTGTAATATATCCAAATGGTACAACTCCATACTTCTGCTGCTTTACCATTTTGCTGCATATTTAAATGTGCTTGCTAAAGCTTTGGTATAATTCATTTGTTGCACTGTATGTAATACTTACTGCTTTAGATCTGTGACTGGGGCCTTTCTAGATCTTATCAGGTGAAAGGTGCTATAGCATTTTGCCACATCTTGGTCTAGTGCCTTTGATCATCTAACCATCCCCTGGTGTGCTGGCCCCAGCTGACAAATTATACCCAACCATCTCCCACAATCACTCTCTCCTGACCCTGTAGTGTGGCCTATATATGTAGTAGTTGCTAAGGGGAAGCACGCAGTGTGGGGTACAGCACGCAAGCATCCCATAAGCAAAGCATCACAGAAGATAAGCATCCAGCAAAACGGCAGTTATACATGGCATGGAATTAACATTCATCTTCTCTCTTCACACAGGTAATCAACTGAGCCACCCTGCATGTATTTACTCCATTCACTGCCAGCAAGCAGCCTGAATGATACAACTTCCCACCTCTGCTGCCTCTATTCTCTGCTGTAATATATCCAAATGGTAATCAACTGAGCCACCCTGCATGTATTTACTCCATTCACTGCCAGCAAGCAGCCTGAATGATACAACTTCCCACCTCTGCTGCCTCTAGTCTCTGCTGTAATATATCCAAATGGTACAACTCATGAAACGCTGGTTTTTGTTCATTCTGCGTCCCAAAAATCAGAATAAAAAGCGATCAAAAAATGTCACGTGCCCGAAAATGGTACCAATAAAAACATCAACTCGTCCCGCAAAAAATAAGACCTCACATGACTCGGTGGGTCAAAATACGGAAAAATTATAGCTCTCAATATGTGGTGATGCAAAAACTATTTTTACAATAAAAAGCGTCTTTTAGCGTGCGACAGCTGCCAAATATAAAAACCGCCATAAATAGTAAACCAAACTCCCCGTTATCACCTCCTTAGTTAGGGAAAAATAATAAAATAAAAAAAATGTATTTATTTCCATTTGTCCATTAGGGTTAGGGTTAGGGCTAGGGTTAGGGCTGAGATTAGGGTTAGGGGTGTGTTGGGGTTCGGGTTGGAGTTAGAATTGGGGGTTTCCACTGTTTGGGCACATCAGCGGCTCTCCAAATGCAACATGGCGTCTGATCTCAATTCCAGCCAATTCTGAGTTGAAAAAGTCAAATGGTGCTCCTTCCCTTCCAAGCTCTGCCATGCGCCCAAACAGTGTTTTACACCCACATGTAGGGTATCAGCCTACTCAGGTCAAATTTCAAAACAATTTTTGGGGTCCAATTTCTCCTGTTACCCTTAGGAAAATAAAAAATTAGGGGCAAAAATATCATTTTTGTGGAAAAAAATGATTTTTTTAATTTCACGTCCGAGCGTTATAAACTTCTGTGAAGCACTTGGGGGTTCAAAGTGCTCACTACACATCTAGATAAGTTCCATGGGGGGGTCTAGTGTCCAAAATGGGGTCACTTGTGGGGAATTTCAATAGTTTAGGTACATCAGGGGCTCTCCAAACGTACATGACACCCGCAGACCATTCCATCAAAGTCTGCATTCCAAAACGTCACTGCTTCCCTTCCGAGCCCGATGTGTGTCCATACAGTAGTTTTCTCCCACATATGGAGTGTCAGCGTACTCATGACAAATTGGACAACAACTTTTGGGGTCCAATTTCTCCTGTTACCCTTGGGAAAATGAAAAAATTGGGGACTAATTTATCATGTTTGTGGAAAAAATACGATTTTTTTATTTTCATGCCCGGGCATTATAAACTTCTGTGAAGCCCTTGGGGGTTCAAAGTGCTCACCACATATCTAGATAAGTTCCTTAGGGGGTCTCGTTTCCAAAATGGGGTCATTTGTGGGGGGTTTCCACTGTTTAGGTACATTAGGGGCTCTCCAAAGGCAACATGACACCCGCAGAACATTCCTTCAAAGTCTGCATTCCAAAATGTCACTACTTCCCTTCCGAGCCCCGACGTGTGTCCATACAGTAGTTTTCTCCCACATATGGGGAGTCAGCATACTCAGGACAAATTGGACAACAACTTTTGGGGTCCAATTTCTCCTGGTACCCTTGGGAAAATAAAAAAATGGTGACTAAAAGATCATGTTTGTGGAAAAAATACGAATTTTATATTTTATAAGTTCCTTGCGTGGTCTAGTTTACAAAATGGTGTCATTTGTGGGGGTTTTCCACTGTTTAGGTACATCAGGGGTTTTCCAATCGCGACATGATGTCCGATCTCAATTCCAGCCAAAAACATCAAATGGCGCTGCTTCCCTTCCGAGCTCTGCCATGCGCCCAAATAGTGGTTTACCCCCACATGTTTGGTATCAGCATACTCAGGACAAATTGCACAATAACTTTTAGGGTCCTGTTACCCTTGGAAAAATAAGAATTGAGGGTGAAAAGATCATTTTTGTGGAAAAAATATGATTTTTTAATTGTACGGCTTTATGTTATAAGCTTCTGTGAAGCCCTTGGGGGTTCAAAGTTCTCACCACACATCTAGATAAGTTCCTTAGGGGGTCTAGTTTCCAAAATGGTGTCAGTTGTGGGGGGTTTCCACTGTTTTGGTACATCAGGGGTTTTCCATTCGCGACATGATGTCTGATCTCAATTCCAGCCAAAAACGTCAAATGGCGCTGCTTCCCTTCCGAGCTCTGCCATGCGCCCAAACAGTGGTTTACCCCCACATGTGGGGTATCAGCGTACTCAGGACAAATTGCACAATAACTTTTAGGGTCCTGTTACCCTTGGGAAAATAAAAATTGGGGTGAAAAGATCATTTTTGTGGAAAAAATATGATTTTTTAATTGTACCGCTGTACGTTATAAACTTCTGTAAAGCCCTTGTGTGTTCAAAGTTCTCACCACATATCTAGATAAGTTTCTTGGGGGGTCTAGTTTCCAAAATGGGGTCACTTGTAGGGGGTTTCCACTGTTTAGGTACATCGGGGACTCTCCAAACGTTACATGGTGTCCGATCTGAATTCCAGCCAATTTTGCATTGAAAAAGTCAAACGGCGCTCCTTCCATTCTGAGCTCTGCCATGCGCCGAAACTGTCATTCCCCCCACATTTCAGGTATCAGCGTACTCAGGACAAATTGCACAATAACTTTTGTAGTCCAATTTCTCCTGTTACTCTTGGTAAAATAAAAAAAAATTGAACCTGAAGTATTTTTTTTGTGAAAAAAAGTCAGATGTTCATTTTTTTAAAATATTCAAAAAAATCCCTGTGACGCACCTAAAGGGTTAATAAACTTCTTGAATGTGGTTTTGAGCACCTTAAGGGGTTCAGTTTTTAGAATGGTGTCACTTTTGGGTATTTTCTATCATATAGACCCCTCAAAGTGGCTTCAAATGTGATGTGGTCCTAAAAATAAAATGGTGTTGTAAAAATGAGAAATCGCTGGTCAACTTTTAACCCTTATAACTTCCTAACAAAAAAAAATTTTGGGTACAAAATTGTGCTGATGTAAAGTAAACATGTGGGAAATGTTAGTTATCAAGTTTTTTGTGTGCCGTATCTCTGTGATTTAAGGGCATAAAAATTCAAATTTGGAAAATTGCGAAATTTTCAAAATTTTCGCCAAATTTCCGTTTTTCTCACAAATAAATACAAGTAATTTGAATGAAATTTTACCACTAACATGAAGCACAATATGTCACGAGAAAACAATGTCAGAATCACCGGGATCCATGGAAGCGTTCCAGAGTTATGACCTCATAAAGGTACAGTGGTCAGAATTGTAAAAATTGGCCCGGTCATGAACGTGCAAACCACCCTTGGGGGTGAAGGGGTTAAAGAGACACGCTTTCCAAATGGCACTCCTTCCCTTCCAAGCCCTGCCGCAAGCCAAAACAGTAGATTTTCCCTACAAATAAGGTATCAGCATATTCAGGAGAAATTGCACTAGAAATTTTGGGGTCCATTTTCTCCTGTTACCCTTATGAAAATTAAAAAGTTTGACTCTAAAATGAATTTTTTGTGAAAAAAATGTTTATTTTTCCTTCCACATTGCTTAAGCTCCTGTGAAGCACTTGAAGGGTTAATAAACTTCTTGAATGCGGTTTTGAGCACCTTGAGGGGTACAGTTTTTAGAATGGTGTTACTTTTGGGCATTTTCTGTCATATATGCCCCTCAAAGTCACTTCAAATGGTTTTGTACATTTTTTTGGTCAACTTTTAACCATTTTAACTTTGTAACAAAAAAATTATGTTTCCAAAATTGTACTTATGTAAAGTAGACATATGGAAAATGTTATTTCTTAACTATTTTGTGTGATATAACTCTCTGGTTTAAGGGCATAAGATTTAAAACTTTAAAAATTGTCAAGATTTCAAAATGTTTGCCAAATCTCCATTTTTTTAACAAATAAACGCCAGTCATATCAAAGAAATTTTACGACTATCTTGAAGCACAATATGTCACGAAAAAATAGTCTCAGAATCAGTGGGATCTGTTGAATCGCTTTTGAGAGTTATGACCTCATAAAGTGGCCATTGCCCTGACTTCCATACCGGAGATCCCTTTAAGAGAGCCTGAGGTCAGAACCAGAATGCTGAGTGGAATTGCCCTAACTTCCATACCAGAGATCCCTTTAAGAGAGTCCTGGGGTCAGAACCAAAGCACTGGATGGATTTTCCCTGACTTCCATACCAAAGATCCCTTTAATAGAAGCCTGGGGTCAGAATCAGAGTGCTGAGGGATTTGTCCTAACTTCCATACTGGAGATCCCTTTAAGGCCTGTTTCACACTTCAGCTTTTCGACAGCAGTCAAAATCCGCCAATATTTGAAAATGGCGGATCCACTTTTCTTGTGGCGGATCCGCCATTTTTTCCCATTGAAATACATTAGTGGTGGATTTTGGCGGATGGTCGTCAATGACGTCCGCAATTCGGCGGATCCGCCAGATTTCTGGCGGATTCTGTCTGAGGTGGACGGACTTTGTAACGTTTTTTGTCTGCGCCGTGATCCGCCATCGTCCGCCAGTAGATAGAATGGCCGCTTATGGGCGGTGGGTCTGCCTGGATCCGCCATTTAGCGGAATCCGCCGGCGGAATCCGCTTTTTTGCACTGAGCATGCTCAGAAAAAAGATACTTTTCCAGACAGTCCGAAAACTATATAAGGTGGGCTAATTGGGCCCAGACATGCAGTACCAGCATCAAGACGGAAGAGAGAAGATACCAGACACAGCCAGTTCCAGCCTGCTAGCAAAGACGCCTGCAAGTGTGAGTATAACCTATGTGTTTGGCATTTCTGTGTGTCTGTGGCTTGTGTATGTGTGTGTGTGTACTACCTGCGTGTGTGTGTGTGTACTACCTGCGTGTGTGTGTACTACCTGCGTGTGTGTTTACGTACTACCTGTGTGTGTGTATACTACCTGTGTGTGTGTACTACCTGCGTGTGTATGTGTACAACCTGCATGTGTGTGTGTGTGTACTACCTGCCCGTGTGTGTGTGTATTACCTGCGCGTGTGTGTGTGTGTATTTTTATTATGCATTTTTTCATAGTTTACTTGTTTTATTTTGTTGCATGTGTACTGCATTTTATTTTCATACTACTGTAATTTTATTTGAATATTTCAAAGTGTGCTGTGATTGTGTGTTGTGTGTATTGAATGTGGTGTTACTGCTATTGTATTTGGTGTCACTATAGCATGTGTTCAGCAATTTATTTTTTTCATGTACTGAGCATAGTAGCTCCTACTTGTCAAAAAAAAATTAAAACAAAAAAAATTATAATAAATAAAAACTGTCTCCAAAAACTGTCCGTAGTATCATTGTAAAACCAGGTAGCGTTAAGTGTGGGTATACGTGCAACAAGGTCACTCTAAGTGTTGGTATACGTGCAATACCTAAACAAGGTCACGTTAAGTTTGGGTATACGTGCAATACCTAAACAAGGTAACTTTAAAGTGTGTGTATACTCTCACTGATAGATTCTCAGTTAACTCTGCATCAGGGAATTACACAAATGTAATACCTAAGCAAGGTCACTTTAAAGTGTGGGTATACTCTCACTGATAGATTCTCCGTTAACTCTGCATCAGGGAATTACACACATGTAATACCAAAACAAGGTCACTTTAAAGTGTGGGTATACATATGGGTCGTCCTCCCAGGGCTGTGGGGTACTCGGTACCGGGCTAGGGTCAGTGGGATGTGTCACAGTAGCGGTGACCCGGTCCGTGGCCCTGGGCGCCCAAGTAATGGGGGAATGTAGTTAATGGAATGGAATAGTTTGTGATGCCACCTGTGGTGTTTGGCAAGCAAGATGTTAAGCCAACGCTGCGTGCAGATTCTCTGGGGCTGATGGTGTGTTGCAGCATAGATGGTGTAGCTCCCCACAGGTGAAGCTGTAACCCCAGGGCATTGTATAGGCGCAGGCGGTGTGAGGAATGTTGGTACCCAGATGTAGCAGTGCTGACGGCGTTGACGCACAAGTGAATGGAGGACACCAGGGCTTGTAGTTCCACAGTTTACTCACACTTTACTCACAGTTCGTGGTACACACTGGTGCCTGCCTCTGTGCCGTGTCCTCCGGGGCAGAGACTCAAACAACCTCCCGGGAAAGTCAGGATTCTCCTCTCCAACACTCCTCCCACATGTACCTTTCCTGAACGACTCCTCTATTGCGCCTTTTAGTGTGAAGAGCTCCAGTACCGTGGTACTCTGAAGTTCCTCCTGTCAGATGTTCCTAACAACTCTACTTGTATGACAGACAGCTGTAGCCTCTATCGGGGTCTCCTTTCTCCAGAGTCCTGGCTCTCTATTCAGTTGCTGTTGTGCCCCAAGTCTTGGATGGGAGTAGTGCATTTACAGCCAACTACACCACCGGTGTCTGCTGCAGAACCATAAGTGTCCATACAACCTCGGGGACCGGGCCCCGGCCTTGCGCTGAGAACCTATAGGCAGGGTTCCTCTTCCAACCCACAACTCCTCTCTGTTCTCCTACTCCTTCTCCTTCATTCCGCGCTGTTCCTTCTCTCTCTTATGGAAGCTTAGGTTGCAGTTCTACGTCTTTCTCCTTCTGTTCCTTTTCCGTGCCAGCTGGCTCAGGTCATTGAGGCAGCTGCAGCACTCCTTCCTCCATCCCTCCTTCCAGGGATCCATCCTCAGTCTCCCCTGACTGACTGACCCTCCAACTCCTCTGACCTCCCGTCAGACTGACCTGTAATTCTAAACTTTCCCACTCTTTTATATCTAACTCCACCCACCTCCCAGCACATCTCGTGTTACAATGCAAGGACCCATGAAAGGTGCTATGCTATCCTCTAAGCATGGAGCCGCAATCTGGTCCATTGCTGAACTATCCTGTGTGTGGGTGCAGGTGTTGGAGTGTGGAAAGGAGTTCCCAACTTACCTAGGTGGTGGGGCACCACACCTTAGGAGAAGGTGCAGTACCTCTGTGGCGACTGAGCCTCAGGGGCGCCACACATACAATACCAATATTTTTTTTTTTAAAGGGCAACACGAGGTTTAGGGTTGGGAAGTTTGCGCATTTCACATATCAACATTCAATTTTTTGAGGTAGTTTTTCAATCAAAATATATCTGAACATTTTTTTTATCTTATTACAAGTGTTTTTATACTTGCAGATCCATTCACAAAGAACCCGCAAACCATCTTGCAGCAGACCCGCCAGACCGCAGCAAACCCAGAGAAAAAAAACTTACATTTTCTCAGTAAGTATAAAGGCCTGAAAGCTTTTGTTATCCTTTGTATAGTAGCTTAACAAGTGTCTTTATACTTGCAGATTCGTTCAGGAAGAACCGTAAACCGGACTGCAGCAGACCCGCCAGGCCGCAGCAGACCCGCCAGGCCGCAGCAGACCCGCCAGGCCGCAGCAGACTCGCCAGGCCGCAGCAGACCCAGAGAAAAGAGTTAAATTTTCTCAGTAAGTATAAAGGCCTGAAAGCTTTTGTGATCCTTTGTATAGTAGCTTAACAAGTGTCTTTATACTTGCAGATCCATTCAGGAAGGACCACAAACCGGACCGCAGCAGACCCGCCAGGCCACAGCAGACCTGCCAGGCCACAGCAGACCCAGAGAAAAGAGTTAAATTTTCTCAATAAGTATAAAGGCCCGAAAGCTCTTGTGATCCTTTGTATAGTAGCTTAACAAGTGTCTTTATACTTGCAGATCCGTTCAGGAAAGACCGCAAACCGGACTGCAGCAGACCCGCCATCCCGCAGCAGACCCGCCAGACCGCAGCAAACCCAGAGAAAAAAACTTAAATTTTCTCAGTAAGTGTAAAGGCCTGAAAGCTTTTGTTATCCTTTGTATATTAGCTTAACAAGTGTCTTTATACTTGAAGATCCATTCAGGAAGGACCGCAAACCAGACCGCAGCAGACCCGCAAGGCCACAGCAGACCCGCCAGGCCGCAGCAGACCCAGAGAAAAGAGTTAAATTTTCTCATTAAGTATAAAGGCCTGACAGTTGTGATCCTTTGTATAATAGCTTAACATGTGTCTTTATACTTGCAGATCCGTTCAGGAAAGACCGCAAACCGAACCGCAGCAGACTCGCTAGGCCGCAGCAAACCCAGAGAAAAGAGTTAAATTTTCTCAGTAAGTATAAAGGCCTGAAAGCTTTTGTTATCCTTTGTATAGTAGCTTAACAAGTGTCTTTATACTTGCAGATCCGTTCAGGAAGGACCGCAAACTGGACCGCAGCAGACCCTCCGTGCCGCAGCAGACCCACCAGCCAGACCGCAGCAAACCCGCAAGCTAGACCGGAGCAATAATGTCTTCTTCTGGGAGCTCACCCTCACATCATCAGCGAACTGAGGTTATATAAATAATTGTTTTATTTACTCTTATTTTACACGATTTTTTTAGCAATATATGCATGTATTATGTTTTCACAGGAAGCTGAATCTGAGGAGCTTCAAGGAGGAGACATGCAGGGTGGAGAAATGCAAGGAGGGGGCGCGCAGAGTGTAAGTTTAGCAGATACAAACACTTACATACATAATGCTACACCCAGCACAAACATTCATCACAGCACACACAATAACTACGCATCCATCCAAGCACATAACTTTTTAACTTTTTTTTTTTTTACAGTCTTCACAATCCGGTGCCCGCACTAGAGCGACTCCCAGGACAACCCAGCATCGTCGAGGTGATGCTTCCAGTGGTCAGTGAACAGTAAGTAATCCTTTATTTGGGTGATTGATTAATGAACCTCATGTGTCTGAATTTAATATTCCTTTTTTTTTCACAGGTTTCACAGCGTGCTCCCCACAGACCAGTAGAAGAGGGAATCTTCATCGATGTGGACACCCTCATTGAGTCTGGGCAACCGCGGGAGCCGCTGTGGGACATGGCAAAACGCTACCATGCCGACCATCCAACCACCCGACAGCTATGGGATGAAGTGTGTTTGGAGGTTATAGAGAACTGTGAGGAGCTCGATGCGAGGGCCAGGGATTTTGTGCATAAGTATTCCAATTTCAGTAACTTATATTACAGCATGTGAAGTGTTGAATACTAACCACTTTGTTTTTTTCCTTCACAGGTGACAGGGTTATCATACAGTGGCGGTCACTCAGGGATCGCTCCAAGAGGGACTTCAACAAGGAGATGCAGGCCCCGAGTGGATCGAGAGGATGCAGGAGCACCCAGTATAAACACTACAGAGCCCTGTCGTTCCCCCGGTCGATGATGGTGAGCAGAAAGTAAATATTCCACACACCATTTCTGTAGTACAAATGTTTACATGTTTAACCTGATTTTTTTTTTCAGCAAGGACAAATGAAGTATCAATATATTAATATATTTTTTCTCTTTTCTAGCACCATCTGCAGCACTCTGGAGCCTGCTTCTGAGTTGCCTCCCTCTGGAGGGATCCCTTCGGAGACCACCACCGGGGACCACATCGAGGTATCTGACCCCTCTGTACCTTCCCTCTTGTGTCATCCCTCTGTCCCATCCACCAGCACTGGAGCAGCAGGGCAGTCTTCATCACATGAAGCTGCAGGTGATGATTTACAGTACCCTTTGCCCCACCCCTCTGACACTGCCGCAACATCTCTACCAACTTTTGGTTCTGGACGGCTGCGTCAGAGATGTCAGGAAAGGATGACTTTGTCTGACTGTTTGAATCTGAATTCAATCGTCCAGAATGCATTCCGAATTTTGGGTTAACTTCTGGGTTGAACATGATAAATCAAACTATCATGGAACTCAGAAGTTATATGGAACGGATGAATTCAGAGTCAAACCAGGCGCCGAGACATATTTTTTTTCAGTCAGTTGTCCGGCAAATGGAAGATTTAAATCCTCACCTACAGATGCATGTGATGCAAGCATGTCACAATGCTCTAGTGACTGCAGTATCCCAGGCCTCCCAATCTACTCATGCACCTATTCCATCACCTTCTCATTCCACCGTCCATCCTCCCTCCGTCCATCATTCAACCGTCCATCCTCCCTCCGTCCATCATTCCTCCATCCATCCTCCCTCCGTCATTCCTCCCTCCGTCCATCCTCCCTCCATACATCCTCCCACCACTACTTCTCCTTTCTCTAGTTCCCAATTCCATTCTTCCCAGTACCTTCCTTCCCCACTGCATTATACCCCAATGACCTCACCATACCCACCCCTAGCCACACCTTCAATGTTCCCACAAACCTCCTCTGTCCATCAACTCCCATGCCAACCTCATGTTTTAAACCCCCCCTTCCACTTCTGATCCTCACCAACATTGTTCCCAGTCCTACCCCCCTCGATGTGGTCAACCCTGTTAACCCCTCCGATGATATCTCCACCCAACAATTCCGGCATTTGTAAATTTGTTTAAGTCAAAATAATAAATTATTTTTTGTTTCAAAACTATTTTATTGTGTGTTTTAATTTTTTTCTTTAGTGTTAAGTAAAAAAAAAAACACCAGTGGTGTTGAGGTTAAATACACAACACTTGGGTAAAGGTAATACACAACACATTGGCAAATGTAAAAAAAAGTTCAATGTACACCGGTGGTGTACAGGTATATACACAACACTTGGGTAAAGGTAATACACAACACTTTGGTAAATGTAAAAAAAGGTTCAATGTACACCAGTGGTGTACAGGTATATACACAACACTTGGGTAAAGGTAATACACAACACTTTGGTAAATGTAAAAAAAGGTTCAATGTACACTGGGGGTGTACAGGTATATACACAACACTTGGGTAAATGTATCATAACTCTGAAACAAAAAAGGACAAATTACAAAAGTTTTTCTTATACAAAAAAGGAACCATGGTATAAAATAACCAAAAAAAAAATTATACCTTGTCATCTTGCCAGTCAACTCTTCCTTCTGGTGACACAAAATAATCAGCAAATGTGTCCCTCATTCTTGTCATTGACACAGTACTCCAAACACTTGTCTGGTGATAATCCCACAAGGTGGTTTCACAAACATTTTCTTCCATGGAAACAGGTTCCTTTGAAATTACAAAATTGTGCAGAATGACACATGCCTTCACCACCTCATCCACAGTCTCAGTTTTCATTTTAATGGCAGTTAACAGCACTCTCCATTTTGATGTTAAAATCCCAAAAGCGCACTCCATAACTCTTCGCGCTCTTGTCAATCGATAGTTAAAGATTTTTTGTGTGTGTGTCAATCCATGACTTCCATATGGCTTGAGAAGATGCTAAGAGAGTAGAAATGCATCGTCTCCAACACATACAAATGGCATTGGTGGGCCTGTTGTTCCAGGGAGTGGTCTTGGAGGTGGGAATTTCAAATTGGCTCCATACAAACGATGGCCCATTGTGGACATCTTGAATACCTGCGAATCATTGGATCAACCATATGCACCAATGTCGACCGCAATAAATTTGCATTTTGAGTCTGCAATGGCCATCAGTTCAATTGAGAAGAATTTCTTATAGTTGAAAAATTCAGATCCAGATCCGATGGGTTTCACAATCCTTATATGCTTCCCATCCACTGCACCAACACAATTCGGAAACTGGCAGATTTCTTGAAAGTTGTCAGCAATCTCCAGCCACCTTTCCTGTGTTAGCTGTGGGATGTACTCCTCGTGTAGACAATCCCACAATGCCCGGCAGGTCTGTTGGACTATTCCAGAGATTGTCAATATCCAAAGCCAAAACTGGTAATGGAGGGAGGTGAAGGATTCTCCAGTTGCCAGGAATCTGTTAAAAAAAGGGTAAAAAGTAAAATTAATACAAACTACAAGCAATAACATGACAATAAAAGTCTGCAGAATCTGAAAACTTTTAGAAAAAGATAATTTACCGAAGGGTCACCATCAAACGCTCTGCCGGTGATATAGAAAAGCACATGCAGGTGTCCCTTCTCTGGATTTGCGCTCCCACACGCTCCACCAGAATTTCAAACAAGTCCTGTCTCATCCGCATATAATTAAAGAACTTGTCTGGGTTATCCCTCAATTCCAGATAAAGTGTTGAAAAAATGACAATGGTAAACCTCTGTGCATTTATAGGATGAATCCACTGCCGTCTCTTCCTTCTCCGATGCAGGATTCGTAATCTTGTTTTCTCCCTCTGCAGAGCAATAATTGCCAAACGATTCTGTTGAAAATCAAAATCCACACAGATGCTATTAATATTCGCTATTACTCCTTCCATCTCTGCCACTAGCTCTACAATCTTTCAAAGATATTGTGTTAAAACACCCTAGATATATTTTTCCCCTAGTTTCCAGGATCCAATCACATTTGGGAGCATTTTCCAAGAGCCAATCATATTTGGGAGCATGCCATTTTGAAGGTGTGGAAAAACGGATTCGTCAGAAAACGGACCCAACGGATGGCAAAAACGGATACCAGCGGATGGTACAGATCCGTTTTTTGATGGATCCGTATAAAAATCCGTGTAGCGGATCCATCAAAAAAACAGATCCATACCATGAGCTTGCATCCGTTTTGCCACATTGTTAGCGGATCCGCCATTTTCAAATTTTGGCGGATATTGACTGATGTCGAAAAACTGAAGTGTGAAACAGGCCTAAGAGGGAAGATGTGCCTATGGGATGGAGGCTCTGTGATGGGTATATGGGAACGGGAGGAAGGATTCATTTCTGTCATGTGCTCTCTGCTCCTTTCTGGGGGCAGACAATGGCTGGGAGCTTATGTTCTCGGGGATGCTAGATTTCTCCCACCATGTCAGTGTCTGCTGAGGTGTTGTCGAGTGGGAAAACTGTTGCTCATAGCAACCAATCACAGCTCAGCATCTTTTAAATAGCTCTGGTGAAATGAAAGATGCTTCGTGATTGGTTGGTGATACACACATACATACATTCTGCTTTATATATATATACGGTAGAATATGATCATTAAAAAAGACATTGCCATTGTTATTATTAAAATATGTTTAATGTAAAAATCAGATTTAAACACTAGGTATTTTTTTGATGACAGGTTTTCTTTAGGTAGAGCATCAGAGCACATGTGCAACTAGCTGCTCCATTCAATTTCTCTTGGCCACAGACTTCAGCCCAGATAAAAACTGAGATGGGATCAGAGGAGAACAGTGATACTAGTTTTCTGTTTGGCAATAGGTGGGAACAGTTATAAACCCATTGGATAAATGATAACTTGCATGAACTGAAATATCTCATTGAATTGAGCCTTTTATCTGCTTGTATGCCTTTCAAAGGAGCAATAGTTTACAGATGCAGGTAAGACTTAAATGTTAATTCTTATTTGTACTGAAATGTGTAATGTTTATGTTTCACATGTAGACAGATTGCTTAAAAGTGCCCTAGTGGTGCAAATGAGTGCAAATATTGGGAACTTTAAAAATTATGACTGCCGTTTCATAAACCAGTAGATACTGTGTGTTCTACTTGGCTTGATGTCTGCTACATTATTTGTGTTTTTCATGGAAGAATTCATATCTAGTAAATATGGATACAATTTTTTATGGTTAAAAGCATGGAATCATTGTCTTTGATGTTTACTTAGGCAGTAAATACTAGCACTATATTAAATACATTTTGAGCATTTCCAACTGTCCATCAAAATCAAAATTGTATGATTATTATGTTAATATCATATAAAAGTCTAATCTCTGTGTATCTACAATGTATTAGTTGAATTTGGAAAGAAAACTGTCAGTTTCCTTGTAGCTTTAAAGTTGCATACATGTCTATGAACGCTTTTGCTGTGAAGCTGATCAACTGTCCTCCCACAAGTGTTTAATGTGGATAGCCATTCATCACCAATAAAACATCGTCCCTCGACAAGGACATAGCTGACTACAGAAAATGTGCAGTACTTTATCTTTCTTCATACAAAACTAAAGCATTTTATCTACCAATATCAGGTTCAGCTGCAGTGCTGTGAAATCTTTTCAACCTGGGTTAAGAAAAGTAAGATGCACATTATTAGTGCTGATCTTAGTAAGGTGATCTTGATACATTTAAGGTCAACCAAGACTACAAAGAGAAATATAAGTTATATCTCAGGCATAAGAATTCAATATGAACGAGATACTCATAAACCACTTATACAGTGATCTAACATATTCTACACGTAAAAAAACAGGATGTTAAGTGGCATTAACATTAGAGATTACATTATTAGTCATTCTGAATTATTTTTAAAGGGATGTTTTCATATTCATTCATCTGGAGCAAACAACATTCTTACCTCCCCAGCCTTTCATCTTGATAGGGATCGGTGCACTCCATAAATGACAGTTTGGAAAAGGCGGCATGGTTGCACTCATGGCACCAAACTTTGCACTCTAAAACTCTGCATGTATATATGCGTGACAATAAGTATAGGGACAGATAAACCTTCTACTTTCCCTAAGGTCTCTGTGATCTTATTTGGTATTTATTTTTTGCACTCATACACTTTATAGCTGTATATATTGGATTTTGTATCCATACTGGTTTTGGCATATCAACTTTCATATATGCTTCTGCCTTGTTACTCTACATAGCTGCACTTTTGCGTTAGCCAGGGACCTTTGCGTGTAAGAGGTAGGCTCTAATTCTGTCCAGTTTGATCTTTGTATGTAGCTCAATGATGCTACTTTAACCCCTTCACCCCCAAGGGTGGTTTGCACGTTCATGACCGGGCCAATTTTTACAATTCTGACCACTGTACCTTTATGAGGTCATAACTCTGGAACGCTTCCATGGATCCCGGTGATTCTGACATTGTTTTCTCGAGACATATTGTACTTCATGTTAGTGGTAAAATTTCATTCAAATAACTTGCGTTTATTTGTGAGAAAAACGGAAATTTGGCGAAAATTTTGAAAATTTAGCAATTTTCCAACTTTGAATTTTTATGCCCTTAAATCACAAAGATACAGCACACAAAAAACTTGATAACTAACATTTCCCACATGTTTACTTTATATCAGCACAATTTTGGAACCAAAATTTTTTTTTGTTAGGAAGTTATAAGGGTTAAAAGTTGACCAGTGATTTCTCATTTTTACAACACCATTTTATTTTTAGGACCACATCACATTTGAAGCCACTTTGAGGGGTCTATATGATAGAAAATACCCAAAAGTGACAACATTCTAAAAACTGCACCCCTTAAGGTGCTCAAAACCACATTCAAGAAGTTTATTAACCCTTTAGATGCGTTACAGGAATTTTTTTGAATATTTAAAAAAAAATGAACATTTAACTTTTTTTCACAAAAAAAATACTTCAGGTTCAATTTTTTTTATTTTACCAAGGGTAACAGGAGAAATTGGACTGCAAAAGTTATTGTGCAATTTGTCCTGAGTATGCTGATACCTGATATGTGGGGGGGAACGACTGTTTCGGCGCATGGCAGAGCTCAGAATGGAAGGAGCGCCGTTTGACTTTTTCAATGCAAAATTGGCTGGAATTCAGATCGGACGCCATGTCACGTTTGGAGAGTCCCTGATGTACCTAAACAGTGGAAACCCCCTACAAGTGACCCCATTTTGTAAACTAGACCCCCCAAGGAACTTATCTAGATATGTGGTGAGAACTTTGAACCCACAAGGGCTTTACAGAAGTTTATAACGTACAGCGGTACGATTAAAAAATCATATTTTTTCCACAAAAATGATCTTTTCACCCCCAATTTTATTTTTCCAAGGGTAACAGGACCCTAAAAGTTATTGTGCAATTTGTCCTGAGTACGCTGATACCCCACATGTGGGGGTAAACCACTATTTGGGCGCATGGCAGAGCTCGGAAGGGAAGAAGCGCCATTTGACGTTTTTGGCTGGAATTGAGATCGGACATCATGTCGCGATTGGAAAACCCCTGATGTACCAAAACAGTGGAAACCCCCCACAAATGACACCATTTTGGAAACTAGAACCCCTAAGGAACTTATCTAGATGTGTGGTGAGAACTTTGAACCCCCAAGGGCTTCACAGAAGTTTATAACATACAGCCGTACAATTAAAAAATCATATTTTTTCCACAAAAATGATCTTTTCACCCTCAATTCTTATTTTTCCAAGGGTAACAGGACCCTAAAAGTTATTGTGCAATTTGTCCTGAGTACGCTGATACCCCACATGTGGGGGTAAACCACTATTTGGGTGCATGGCAGAGTTCGGAAGGAAAGCAGCGCCATTTGACGTTTTTGGCTGGAATTGAGATCGGACACCATGTCGCGATTGGAAAACCCCTGATGTACCAAAACAGTGGAAACCCCCCACAAATGACACCATTTTGGAAACTAGAACCCCTAAGGAACTTATCTAGATGTGTGGTGAGAACTTTGAACCCCCAAGGGCTTCACAGAAATTTATAACATAAAGCAGTACAATTAAAAAATCATATTTTTTCCACAAAAATGATCTTTTCACCCTCAATCCTTATTTTTCCAAGGGTAACAGGACACTAAAAGTTATTGTGCAATTTGTCCTGAGTACGCTGATACCCCACATGTGGGGGTAAACCACTATTTGGGCGCATGTCAGAGCTCGGAAGGGAAGCAGCGCCATTTGACGTTTTTGGCTGGAATTGAGATCGGACACCATGTCGCGATTGGAAAACCCCTGATGTACCTAAACAGTGGAAATCCCCCACAAATGACACCATTTTGTAAACTAGACCCCCCCAAGGAACTTATCTAGATGTGTGGTGAGCACTTTGAACCTCCCAGTGCTTCACAGAAGTTTATAACGCCCGGGCGTGAAAATAAAAAATTTGTATTTTTTCCACAAACATGATCTTTTAGTCACCATTTTTTTATTTTTCCAAGGGTACCAGGAGAAATTGGACCCCAAAAGTTGTTGTCCAATTTGTCCTGAGTATGCTGATACCCCATATGTGGGAGAAAACTACTGTAAGGGCACACGTCGGGGCTCGAAAGGGAAGTAGTGACGTTTTGGAATGCAGACTTTGATGGAATGGTCTGCGGGTGTCATGTTGCCTTTGGATAGCCCCTAATGTACCTAAACAGTGGAAACCCCCCACAAATGACCCCATTTTGGAAACGAGACCCCCTAAGGAACTTATCTAGATGTGTGGTGAGCACTTTGAACCCCCAAGGGCTTCGCAGAAGTTTATAATGCCCGGGCATGAAAATAAAAAAATCGTATTTTTTCCACAAACATGATCAATTAGTCCCCAATTTTTTCATTTTCCCAAGGGTAACAGGAGAAATTGGACCACAAAAGCTGTTGTCCAATTTGTCATGAGTACGCTGACACCCCATATGTGGGAGAAAACTACTGTATGGACACACGTCGGGGCTCGGAAGGGAAGTAGTGACGTTTTGGAATGCAGACTTTGATGGAATGGTCTGAGGGTGTCATGTTGCATTTGGAGAGCCCCTAATGTACCTAAACAGTGGAAACCCCCTCACAAATGACCCCATTTTGGAAACGAGACCCCCTAAGGAACTTATCTAGATGTGTGGTGAGCACTTTGAAACCCCAAGGGCTTCACAGAAGTTTATAATGCCCGGGCATGAAAATAAAAAAATCGTATTTTTTCCACAAACATGATGAATTAGTCCCCAATTTTTTCATTTTCCCAAGGGTAACAGGAGAAATTGGACCCCAAAAATTGTTGTCCAATTTGTCATGAGTACGCTGACACCCCATATGTGGGAGAAAACTACTGTATGGACACACGTCGGGGCTCGGAAGGGAAGTAGTGACGTTTTGGAATGCAGACTTTGATGGAATGGTCTGCGGGTGTCATGTTGCCTTTGGAGAGCCCCTAATGTACCTAAACAGTGGAAACCCCCCACCAATGACCCCATTTTGGAAACGAGACCCCCTAAGGAACTTATCTAGATGTGTGGTGAGCACTTTGAACCCCCAAGGGCTTCACAGAAGTTTATAATGCCCGGGCATGAAAATAAAAAAATCGTATTTTTTCCACAAACATGATCAATTAGTCCCCAATTTTTTCATTTTCCCAAGGGTAACAGGAGAAATTGGACCCCAAAAGTTGTTGTCCAATTTGTCATGAGTACGCTGACACCCCATATGTGGGAGAAAACTACTGTATGGACACACGTCAGGGCTCGGAAGGGAAGCAGTGACGTTTTGGAATGCAGACTTTGATGGAATGGTCTGCGGGTGTCATGTGCGTTTGGAGAGCCCCTGATGTACCTAAACTATTGAAACTCCCCACAAGTGACCCCATTTTGGACACTAGACTCCCCACGGAACTTATCTAGATGTGTGGTGAGCACTTTGAACCCCCAAGGGCTTCACAGAAGTTTATAACGCTCGGACGTGAAAATAAAAAATTCATTTTTTTCCACAAAAATGATATTTTTGCCCCCAATTTTTTATTTTCCTAAGGGTAACAGGAGAAATTGGACCCTAAAAATTGTTTTGAAATTTGATCTGAGTAGGCTGATACCCTACATGTAGGTGTAAAACACTGTTTGGGCGCATGGCAGAGCTTGGAAGGGAAGGAGCACCATTTGACTTTTTCAACTCAGAATTGGCTGGAATTGAGATCAGACGCCATGTTGCATTTGGAGAGCCCCTGATGTGCCCAAACAGTGGAAACCCCCAATTCTAACTCCAACCCGAACACCCCTAACCCTAATCTCAGCCCTAACCCTAACCCTCGCCCTAACCCTAACCCTAGCCCTAACCCTAACCCTAGCCCTAACCCTACCCTAACCCTAACCCTAGCCCTAACCCTAACCCTAGCCCTAACCCTAATGGAAAAATGGAAATAAATACATTTTTTTTATTTTATTATTTTTCCCTAACTAAGGGGGTGATAACGGGGGGTTTGATTTACTATTTATGGCAGTTTTTATATTTGGCAGCTGTCGCACGCTAAAAGACGCTTTTTATTGTAAAAATAGTTTTTGCATCACCACATATTGAGAGCTATAATTTTTCCGTATTTTGACCCACCGAGTCATGTGAGGTCTTATTTTTTGCGGGACGAGTTGATGTTTTTATTGGTACCATTTTCAGGCACGTGACATTTTTTGATCGCTTTTTATTCCGATTTTTGGGATGCAGAATGAACAAAAACCAGCGTTTCGTGAATTTCTTTTGGGAGGGGTGCGTTTACACCGTTCTGCGTGCGATAAAATTGATAAAGCAGTTTTATTCTTCGGGTCAGTACGGTTACAGCGATACATCATTTAGGTCGTTTTTTTATGTTTTGTCGGTTTTATGCAATGAAAACTATTTTATATAAAAAATAATTTTTTTTGCATCGCTTTATTGTGCGAGCTATAACTTTTTTATTTTTTCGCTGATGATGCTGTGTGGTGGCTCGTTTTTTGCGGGTCAAGATGACATTTTCAGTGGTACCATGGATAATTATATGCATCTTTTTGATCGCGCATTATTGCACTTTTTGTTTGGCGGTATGATAATAAATCATTATTTTTTGCTTTGTTTTTTATTTTTATTTTTTAAGGCGTTTGTTAAAGGGGTTAACTAATGGGACAGTTTTATAGGGCGGGTCGTTACGGACGCGGCGATACCTAATATGTGTACTTTTATTGTTTTTTTTTTTTTATTTCCAAAAAATGGATTTATTGGGGGAATATTTTTTTTTTTTCTAATTTATTTGGCGATTTTTTTAAATTTATTTTAACACTTTTTTTTTTTTTAACGTTATTAAATAGTCCCAGGTGGGACATCACTGTCCTGTGACAGATCGCTGATCTGTCACATCACAGATCACTGTGACAGATCAGCGATCTGTCACAGGCAGTGCAGAAGGCTTCCTCATGCCTGCGCTTTGCAGGCACTGAGGAAGCCATCTTCCTGCTGGCCCCCGAAGGCCCCCGTCGCCATCTTGGATTCGGGGGCCTGCAGGAAAGGAGCCCCCCGCAGCAGCGCTGCACATTGCGCTGCGGTGGGGGGCTCAGGGAAGCACGGAGGGAGCCCCCTCCCTGCCGATGCTTCCCTTTAACCCCCGGTACACCGCGATCATGGTTACCATGCTCACCACGTGGGCACCGCTGATCGCGGTAGACGTACTATCCCGTCCATGTGCATAGGGGCCCGGGTCCCATGGACAGGATAGTACGTCTGATGTCAGGAAGGGGTTAAATGTTTTTAATATTTTTTTCTGCTTCCCTTTGTTTTGCATCTAATCTTTAATTAAATTGCATTTTTATATGATTCCCACTAGTGTACATTGCAATAATTCATACAGCTCTTGGTCTTTTCTTTTGTTACTTCTGCTCCTGGTGTTCATACTAGATATTGAATAATTCCAGAACTTTTGAAAATGTTGTTTCCATTTTTTCATCATTTGCAAATCACTAACCTGTCTATCGATCCTGTGCCTTCCATAATTCTACAACTTTTCCTTCTTAATGTTGCAATCTTGAGAAGTGTAGCAATAGACAAAATAGAGATAGAAATACTCCAATAAAGACAATGTTAAACATGAACATCAAAAGAACAATATTTATGATAGTATTAAAAAAGACTAGCATTAATTCTTACAATGTTGAAGAATAAACATACATTTCCTAAAATTGCCATAATTGTCAATATAGTTTTAGAATTTACCATTATGTACTTCATATCTGCAACTAATATGAAAAAAAAACATGCTTTTACCCTTACAATCTTATTAGCAATTCATGCAAATGACTCTCCTAATGCTTAATATCACTCTGGATTTATTAAAAAATATTTACACATTATTGTTGCATTCTGATTGAAATAATCAATATCAATAAGGAAAAAGAAAGCACTAGTAATTGTGCGGAGATATCACTGTGACGCTATCTGTGTTTGTCAGAGGGAAATATGTAAATCTCAATTGTCATATAAATATCATCTCTATTTTAGAACATTTACAGATACATAGACATAATAAGCTAAAATAATTAACTAAAATCAATTACTCGAGCAGCAATTTTCACAAATATTACAGACACTGTTTATCTGTTTCTAATTTGCTAATAAGCCACAGAAAGATGTTACTATGTCTATAACAAATAAAAATATGTAATATAAGTGTCTGGGATTTTTAAAAAAAATTATTTGACAGCAGGACATGTGTTAAAATAATGAAATAATCAATACTCACCCGTTGCATGCTCTGCTGGTTCAGCATCTCTGCAGCCTTAAGGCCAGGATCACACATGCGAGGAATATGGCCAAGTCTCACATGTTAATACTCGGCACTCAGATCGGAGCGTGGGGCCGCATAGCAATACATGGAACAGTGCGCTCCGCTCCTGAGTGCCGGTGGCAGTGCTGGGTATTAACATGCAAGACGCGTCCATATACCTCACATGTGTGATCTCAGCCTTACAGTCTTTTCAGGAGCAGACATATAGCCAGTTCAGCTGCATCGGAGCCCGGAGGTAGAAGGGGGCAGTAATACTTAGGGCAATGTGACATGTTACTTGGAGCCCACGGCCAGATTGCCCTCATCATATGAGGCGGACAGGGAGCAATCCCTGCAGCTCCGCTGCCTGCAGGAGAAAATGAACAGGGACTTTAATGAATTGGGACGAGGTGGAGGATGTTAGGTACCTGATGTAGTCTTCTGCCACCCCTAAATTCATTATGATGCTACCAAGGACTTATAATGAATGGTAGGGATGCAGGACAGGGACTAAGGCTATGTGCACATTTTCAGTATTCGCAGCAGAAAATTCTACTGCATATCCCGTGTTGACTGGAAGAAATCTGTGTAAAATATTTGCTTACACTTTTTTACAGGCTTATGTTGAATATTTTCCCCGCTCATTAGTATGGGTGAAATACGCTGCAAGAATTGACATAATGCCGATTTTAATCTGCTGCAAATCTGCAAGGAAAAAAAATTAGCAATGCGTGCATGAGACTTCAGGGATGTAAAAATTATTCTGTATCTGCACTGTATGACTTGGAGTGATAATGTTATTTGTAAAATCCCTTAGTCTACATTCTTACATTCATGTGATATGTCTGTGTGATACAGATATTTTTTTATCGGACGGCACACGGACTCAGAGTTTTATAGATCCATTCACACACGTAAAGTCTGAAAAACTAATTTTGTATTATTTAACTTCATAAACCTTCCTCACTATGCATATTATTAATTTTTTAAAATAAAGAAAAAATTCTATCAACGTTTCACTTTTAAAACTGAATTGAATGGAGATGAGCAAATCGATTCATGGAAGATCGAGATTGTGTCTATTTTCACGAAAATTGTGGCTTCACGTTAATTCGGACACTTTGAGATTCGATTCATGGTTCACAAAAAGAAACATGACTGGCACCATTTTCCCACATTGTTGAAACATCAGAAAGTGAGTATTCAGACCACTTTAAATTTTTCACTCTTTTTTTCATTGCAGATATTTGGGAAATTCAAAAATGTTCATTTTTTTACTAATGTACACTCTGCACCGCATATTGACTGAAAAATAACAGAAATGTAGAACTTTCTGCAAATTTATTAAGAAAGAAAAACTGAAATATCACATGGTCATAAGTATTCAGATTCTTTGCTCAGACACTCAAATTTAAGTCCCATGCTGTCCATTTCCTTGTGATCATTGTCAGACTGAAGAACATTGGGCCCACCAGAGGATTTGATTCTGGGGGCCCACCTTTCTCCCCCACTCAAGAGTCCCATGGCAGCTGCAAGGTTTTCACTGTGAACTCGCCTAAAGAAGAAGCTAGGGCCCACCGGAGGATTCTCCGGTTCTCTGGTGGGCCAGTCCAACCCTGAATTCCTCTTGAGATGGTTCTACTTCATTGAAGTCCATCTGTGTCTAATTAAACTGATAGGATTTGATTTGAAAAGGCACACACCTTTCACACAATGAAACAAAGAGTGAAAAATTTAAAGGGTCTGAATACTTTCCGTACTCACTGTATTTTTGAGTGGCCACTCCGTCTTTCCCATGATGCCCTGCAGTTTTGACATTTTGTGAACTATCATACTTTGCACAGTGGTGATCAGTACCAGGGCCATCACAAATTAGCGATTCCCACTGGTGCACAGTTTGTGTGGAAGATTTGTTTTACATCTCCAGAGTCACTAGGTAAAACTCTCTCTTCTGTAGAGTGTAAGCTCTTATGGTCAGCAAGGTCCTCTCCCTCTTTGTCTCCCTCTCTCCTGTAGGGTGTAAGCTCTGATGATCAGTGAGATCATCTCTGATTCTCTCCATCTTGTAGAGTGTAAGATCTTATGGTAACTGGGGTTTTCTCCCTTTCTTTCTCCTACAGAGTGTAAGCTCTTATGGTCACCAGGGTTCTCTCTCCTGTACAGTGTAAACTCTTACAATCAGCAGAGTACATTTCTCTCTCTTTCCCCTGTAGATTGTAAACTCTTATACTCAGGATGGATCTCTCTCTTCTTTCCCCATATGTATTTTCAGAGAAATTACAAGCTTTCCAGTACTGATATTCACGCAAATGTATTGGCAGCAAATCAAATTTCTTGAGAAAATTGGGCAAAGCCCAAAAATTCAAATTTCATCTCTAGAATTTGCCCATCATAAATTAAGTCACATTGTTAAGAACTGGTTCATTCATCTATGGCTACCAACCAGTGCCTTGATCAAAGTTTTTTTTTTTTTACCATAGAACGCAAGCAGATAACACTTGTGATTCTGCAACTTGGACAGTAACCAACTTTCAAGTCTACCTATGTATTATAAAATATTTTAGAGAAATCCATTGAGAATGTAGTATAACACTCCCCAGGTAAGATGGTAACACCTGACCAGACTCCAGCATCTACTGTACATCCAGCACAGACACCTTAGAACAGCAAAGCACCCTTTATGGCAGCTGCTTTGCTTCATGAAGGGTGGTGGGTGGAGCTTAGATTACACTAGAGGGGAAAGTTGACAGGAAGTTAGGTCAGAATCCCCAGAGAGGGGGAGAAAGACAGTTCCCCCATTGGGGGAAGGAGGGAAAGGATGTAGATGCAGCAGCCTCCTGTGAGCTGGAGCTGCTAGCAAGGAAAGAGAGAAAAGGGAAGGATCAGTTGTTCTGAAGAAAGATAGAAAAGTACGGAATGTGAGGAGGAGAGAGAACTGGGATCGGTGCTAGATCAGAGCCCTTTCCTAAGTTTAATGCGCCAAAGGCCAAGCGCCGGTATCCGAGGCTATGTTTGATACTAATGATCCTACAGCAGAAACCGGAGGAATAGAAGTTGTGACCACTTTATTCCCAGCTAAGACTCGAAGACACAGCAGCAACGTATGTGAGCCAGGACATGATGGTATGGGGTCCCTGAAGCAGGCTACAGCTGCCTGTCATGCGAGTGGAGTTATAAGTAACAGCAAGAAAGAGGAACTTGAGTGTAATTCATAACTACAAGTACTTCAGATTAGCACTAGAAAGGAGACATTCAGAAAAGGCACATTTGGAAGGGAGTACTGGAATGGTGTATTCCATCTGTCTGAGAGTTGGCTGAACACCTGACCTGGAGGACACGGCACTGAAGCGGGCATCTGTCTATGCCAGAAATGTGAGTAAAGTATCCGAACTGCATTCAGCTGTGTCATTGCCTTCTTCCTGCGCCAACCTACTCTGCACTGCTACATCTCTGTGCCTAGCACTACATAATCTACCTCAACAATTACTACTGCTGTCCTGGGACTACAGATCTGCCTGTGGAGAGCTATTACATCTTTGTTGCACCACACCATCTGTCCCAAAGGATCTGCACTGCAGCACTGGTCCCCCTTCTGACCAGATACCACAGGTGGCATCACAAACTATCTACCTATAAACTTAATTCAGCTTCATTCCACCTATTTTACATGGACACCCAGGACCACGGACCGGGTCACCGCTGCCGCAACACTTCCCCTTTAAGACACTGGCCCGGTACTGAGTAAATCCTCACACCTGCCCTGGGGGGTTGCTCCAAATGTATGATGGCATAATCATGAAGAAGAGAGCAGTTTCTTTTATTTTACTAGTCAAGTCAGTTTCTTGCCCTGTCACCTACTGAATAGCAATTGAAATTGATAGATCAAACCATGTGAGTCTGCCAAGCAGTCGTTCAAGTCAAGAGAAATTCAATGAAGGTGATAATAAAACTCCAAAACAGCTTTGTCAAAACATTTTTGTGATTCTTATTATTTAATCTGCTGCTGTCTTAGGCATTGAATGAAACAAAAATTGTTAAAAAACACACAGTTTAGCTGAGAGACAATAGCACAAGCAATGTTCAAATGAGTCTTCCTGAACATGATCAAAAACAATTTGGATAACCCATTCCTAAATATGTGTCCCCAATAAAATAAAAAAGATTCTTCAAATTTTCCATTTAATTATATATTGTCTAGAAGTGGACAACCCCTTTAATGTGCTGCCTTATTCACTAGTAGACACAAAATGTACTACTATAAGTTAAAATGACTGTTTCATTCAGCTACTAGAAGCATTGAAAATATGCACCAGAAACAATGTTTATGAGTTTTGCACATTCACTAGGAGAATACCACAGCTGCCTTTACCCAAGTCTGCAGTGACTGACAGACTATTGTGTATAACTGAAGTGACTAACAGGCTGCTATGAATACCTGTAGTGACTGATGGGCTGCTGTGTATACCTTCAGTGACTAACAGGCTATTGTGTATACCTGCACAACAGGCTGCTATCTATTGTGTACCTGTAGTGACTGACAAACTGCAATGTATACTTCCAGTGACTGACAGGTTACTGTGTATACCTCCAGTGACTGACTGGCTGCTGTATATACCTACAGTGGCTAACAGGCTGCTGTGTATACCTCCAGCAGCTGACAGGCTACTGCGTACTGCTGTAGTGACTGACAGGTTGCTGTGTATGCCTCCAGTTACTGACAGGCTGCTATGTATACCTGTAGTGACTGACAAACTACTGTGTATACCTGCTGTGACTAACAGGCTGCTACGCACACCTGAGACACAGAAAAAACAAACAGTATGACAAACATGCATGAATACTCTGTTGTAAAACATATGTAACAGTAAGCAGCAAGTGCTAGTAAGAGATGATAACAAAAACAGGGTATTTAGTTTATGCCAAGCCACTCCACCACGTCACGGTAACCCTTCTCGGAGCAATCCTATCAAATGTATTTAAAACCTGATCATGTGAACAATACCTACATGAGCAGGATTCAGAAAGGCGCTGCTCGGTATGGGCACGCTGGACAAAATGGCTTTTTATGTGCATGTACCACAAGAGAGAGGCGGGGATCTCCCAAAGCTTGCATAAGCAAGAAATAAATGGATTAAGAACACATGACACATGCACAAAAATGAACAGGTCAGTAAGAAACTGTTCACACCACCAGAAGACTGAGACACAGAAAAACACACAGTATGACAAAGGTGCATGAATGCTCTATTGTAAAATATATGTAACAGTAAGCAGCAAGTGCTAGTAGGAGATGATAACAAAAACAAGGTATTTAGTTTATACGTTTTTTGCAAAAAATGTATACCAAGCCACTCCACCACGTCACGGTGACCTTTCTCGGCGTAGTCCTATCTAATGTATTTAAAACCTGATCATGTGAACAATACCTACATGATACCAAAAAGAGAAAAACGAAGGAACATGATCCCAATATATAACAAATTTTATTGCACCATGATTAAAAAGTAAATATCATACAACACCATATTTTAATAGTACAGTAAGGAGTATATAGGGGGAGAAAAAATACCTCACCCTAATATCAGCAAACTTATAGTTAGTGGATAAGAGACAAACTGTATAACGGTACCCAACACTTAAATAGGGCGCAGCATAGGTCTATTATATATTGTTATGCTGAATATGCAGCCTAAAAAAGACCTACAAGATGCAGCAGATTTGCTATAAGAAAAAGGCACACACAAAAATCGCCATATGAAGAAATACCAGTGTACCTGTAGTCATGCTGCCACCCAAGTGGAGGGGACCTGTGAACACACCCCGACGCGCGTTTCACCGCCTCTGCAGTTTCATCAGGAGGTACCAAGCCACTCCACCACGTCACGGTAACCCTTCTCGGAGCCATCCTATCTAATGTATTTAAAACCTGATCAAGTGAACAATACCTACATGAGCAGGATTCAGAAAGGCGCTGCATGGTATGGGCACGCTGGGCAAAATGGCTTTTTATGTGCATGTCCCACAAGAGAGAGGAGGGGATCTCCCAAAGCTTGCATAAGCAAGAAATACATGGATTAAGAACACATGGTACATGCACAAAAATGAACATGCAAACTTGTAGTGACCTGACGGGCTGCTGTGTATATCTACAGTGACTAATAGGCTGCTGTGTATACCTGCAATGTATACTTTCAATGACTGAAAGGATGCTGTCTATACTTGCAGTGACTGATGGGCTGCTTTGTATACCTAAAGTGCCTAACAGGCTGCTGTGTTTACCTGCAGTGACTCCCATGCTGCTGTGAATACCTGCAGTGACTGACAGGCTGCTGTGTATATCTGAAGTGACTGACAAGCTGCCGTGTATAGCTGAAGTGACTGACAGGTGTCATGATCCAGGTTGCTCCAGATCAACAAACCTTTACTTTTGCTATTTTACTTTTTGCATATTACTACTACTTTTTTGATATGTTATTTATGTATGCAAATAGTCTCTTCAGACAGAAAAAAGACTTAAAGGGAATCTAACAGAAGGTTACTGCTACCCCATCTGAGAGCAGCATAATATAGCAGCAGAGACCCTGATTCCAGCAATGCATCACTTACTGAGCTGCCTCATTTTGATAAAATCACTACCCTGTGGTCGGTGTCACGATCCATGCTGGATTGTGACAGATAAAAAAACAAGTAACCTTTTCTTTTTCCTTTAAGCTGTTGGCTTAAAGTTAGTTTTGCCCCCGGTGGCCATTAGGGTCATTACACTGTGGTTGTTTTAGTTCTAGTTTTGCCCCCGGCGGCCGTTAGGGTCATTGCACTCTGGTTACTTCAGTTTATTTGCCCCCAGTGGCCACTAGTGTTATTGCACGTGATTATGAAGCAGGTGTGATTCCATGGCTGCTACCTATAAAGGAGTAGCAGGTGGTCTCACTCACTGGTGGTGATATTGCTCATTTCCAACCAAGTCTGGTGAAGGAAGGAACTACAGAGAGGAGTTGCTGGGAGCTCAGGGGAGCTCTTGTGTAATAGCTTCAGGCGGAAGCTGAATTCAGCTGTCGAGCTTCAGGGGTGAAGCTGAACTTTGGTGTCGTACTCTGTTGCTGGGAGCAATAGCAACAGAGCAAAGCTAAGTGGTGTTTTTCCCTGTTTGTTACTTTCCTTGTGTGTGTATTAGTGCAGTGGTTGGATTAGTTTCTGCACCGTCCAATTCACTAGAAAGGGATAGGTGCAGGGCGAGCTAGGGATTTGAGGTATCCAGCTTGTCACCAGGTGTGGAATCTGCCTAGGGATCGTCAGGAGTGTAGGGACACTGACTCAGGGGAGTGCAGGAGGTCTCCACGTCCCCGTTCCCTATTGCAGGGCCCTCCATTGTATCGGTTTCCCTGGTGTTTCCCTTAACTCTGTTTAAATTCGCCCTGCTGGAGGCGGTGTATCCAGGTTCACAGGTGTTATAGAAATTCGCCCTGCTGGAGGCGATGTATCCAGTCACACGTGACATTACAACAGGCTGCTGTGTATACCTGGAGTAACTAACAAGCTGCTGTGTAAATCTGAAGTGACTGACAGGCTGCTCTATATATGTGCAGTTACTGACAGGCTGCTGTGTATACCTGTAGTTACTGACAGGCTGCTGTGTATACCTGTAGTGACTGACAGGCTGTTTTGTATACCTGCAGTGACTAATAGGCTGCTGTGTATACCTGTAGTGACTCCCATGCCGCTGTGTATACCTGCAGTGACTGACAGGCTGCTGTGTATATCTGATGTGACTGTCAAGCTTCTGTGTATAGCTGAAGTGACTGACAGGGTGATGTATATACCTGGAGTGACTAACAAGCTGCTGTGTAAATCTGAAGTGACTGACAGGCTGCTGTATATATGTGCAGTCACTGGCAGGTTGCTGTGTATACCTGTAGTGACTGACAGGCTGATGTGTATACCTGCAGTGACTCATGTGCTGCTGTGCATACCTGCAGTGACTGGCAAACTGCTCTGTATACCTGCAGTGACTGACAGGCTGCTGTGTATACCTGTAGTGACTGACAGGCTGCTGTGTATACCTCGAGTGGCTAACAAGCTGCTGTGTAAATCTGAAGTGACTGACAGGCTGCTGTATATACGTGCAGTGACTGAAAGGCTGCTGTGTATAGCTGTAGTGGCTGACAGGCTACTGTGTATACCTGCAGTGACATATGCTGCAGTGTATACCTGCAGTGACTGAAATGCTGCTGTGTATGCCTGCATTGACTGACAGGCTGTTCTGGGTTGCCAGCTTGCTCTATATTTTTTATAGACAACTTATTTGTGATGAGAAAAAAAGTGCTTGTTTATACATGGATATAACTCGAGTGTCTGCATGCAAGGATATGCTCGGCACTTTCCGAACATTGGGTGGTGCTCAGAATAAATTCTCACATCCCTGCCTTGCATGTTTGTCACCTGTTAAACAGCCAAAAAAATGCGGAGATTTCCTACAAGTCTGTAGCCATCTTGGTAGCGGCATTACTGCAATTGGCTGGCCACATTACTTCATCAGAGGTTATAAAGAGTCTGGCGTCACCACATTTGGCACACTGATGCCACTGCACAGCTCAGGGGCAGTTCTTATTGGAGGGAAACAGTAGTTGTCCAAGTATCAGAGTCCTCCAGTGGTGATACTTTGCTGAACCAACAAACTAAAAGTCCTTGTTAGGGCAAATCTTGTGCTTTGTGGTTTATATGCGATACATAATGCATTTAGCCTAGGGACAATTGGAGCAGGGAGATATGGTGAATTCATCCTCTAGGCAGGGCTAAGAGCTTTGCAGGTTCTTGTTAAAAATATAACTGCTGCAAGTGACCACTTTTTTTTGTGAAAAATTAGCTATATTGTTAACCATACAGTTTAATGTGCTGTATATGAAATTATTGTAGCTAGAAATGTTAACAAACAACTAGATGGTCTCCTGCTAAAGGTGACCTTTTTTTTGCTTAAAAAATTGACTATTTTCATCCATACAGTTTGACCGGCTTTATGTGAAATTATGGTGGTTTAAAATTTTTAAAAACCACTTGGCCTGCTACAGGGGACCACATTTTTTTGTTCCACAAATTGACTATTGATTGGCATCAATACAATTTAAAGTGCTTTACATTTTTTTGAAATTTTGAAAAAACTTCATGGCCTGCTGCAGGTGACCAATTTGTTTGTTCTAAAAATTGACTATTGTCAGCCATACAGTTCATCCTACTTTGGGTTAAATTATTATAGTTTGAAATATTTAAAAAAGCTTGACCTGTAACAGGTTTCTATTTTTTTGTTTGCTCCATAAATTGACTATTGTAATTCTTACAGTTTAAAATACTTTGTGTGAAATTAAGGTGGTTTGAAATTTTTTAATTTTTAAAAGCCGCTTGGCCTGCTACAGGTGAACACATTTTTATGTTGTAAAAAATGACTATTGTCATCCATACAGTTTAACATGCTTTGTGTAAATTTATGGTGGTTTGAAATTTTTAAAAATTGCTTGGCCTGCGACAGGTATCCACATTTTTTTGCTCAACAAATTGACTATTGATTGTCATCCATACAGTTCAACTTGCTTTATGTGAAATTACATTAGTTTGATTTTTTTAAAAAACCTCTTGGTCTGCTGCAGGTGACCAAATTTAATTAAAGTCATCAATACAGTTTAAAATGCTTTGTGTGAAATTAGGGTGTATTGAAATTTTTACAAATTGCTTGACCAGCCACAGGTGACCACATTTTTTTGTTCCACAAACTGACTATTATCATTCATACAATTTAAAATACTTTGTGTGAAATTAAGGTGGTTTAAAATTTTGCAATTTTTAAAAACTGCTTGGCCTGCTAAATGTGACATATTTTTTTTGCTCAAAAAAAAAAATATATACTAGCTGAAGAGCCCGGCGTTGCCTGGGCATAGTAACCAACTGTGGTTAGTTATGACAAATTATAATGATTATATTGCACATAAAAACATTTCACATCATATATTCAACACTACAAATTTGCAACACAAATTAACTAAACGATTACCCAAGTATTGATAGTATTTTATTTCCAACTCATTCAAGAGCCTTTTGATAAACAACATGTGTATCTGTGTATCCAACCCTATACTGTGTGATAATGTCTACTGAGCTGTGTACCTAATCCTCTCCTGTGTGATACTTTCTGCTGAGCTGTGTATCTAATCCTATTGTGTGTTACTGACTGCTCAGCCATGTGTCTAATCCTATCCTGTGTGATACTGACTGCTGAGCCGTGTATCTAATCCTATCCTGTGTGATACTCACTGCTGAGCCATGTATCTAATCCTATTCTGTGTGATACTGTCTGCTGAGCCGCGTATCTAATACTATTGTGTGATACTGTGCTGAGCTGTGTATCTAATCCTATCCTGTGTGATACTGTCTGCTGAGCCGTGTATCTATTCCTAACCTGTGTGATACTGACTGCTGAGCTGTGTATCTAATCCTATCCTGTGTAATACTGACTGCTGAGCCGTGTATCTAATCCTATCCTGTATGATACTGGGCTCCCTCTGCAGTCTGTGTCAGAGGGTGGTCTGTGCTGGCACGGTAATAAATTGTGTTATTTCCAGCTTTACAGAAGGACAATAACAACATAGAAATGATAAGAATAATAGGCAAAATTGTTTGGTGAATTGGAACGCACAGGGTTAAAATTTCACCTCACAACATAGCCTATGACGCTCTTGGGGTCCAGACGTGTGACTGTGCAAAATTTTGTAACTGTAGCTGCGACGGTGCAGATGCCAATCCCCGACATACACACATACATACACACACATTGAGCTTTATATATATTATATATACATTAGATAAATAGCTACAGTCATGGCCAAAAGTATTGACACCCCTGCAATTCTGTCAGATAATACTCAGTTTCTTCCTGAAAATGATTGCAAACACAAATTCTTTGGTATTATTATCTTCATTTAATTTGTCTTAAATGAAAAAACACAAAAAGAATTGTCCTAAAGCCAAATTGGATATAATTCCACACCAAACATAAAAAAGAGGGTGGACAAAAGTATTGGCACTGTGCGAAAAATCATGTGATGCTTCTCTAATTTGTGTAATTAACAGCACCTGTAACTTACCTGTGGCACCTAACAGGTGTTGGCAATTACTAAATCACACTTGCAGCCAGTTGACATGGACTAAAGTTGACTCAACCTCTGTCCTGTGTCCTTGTGTGTACCACATTGAGCATGGAGAAAAGAAAGAAGACCAAAGAACTGTCTGAGGACTTGAGAAACCAAATTGTGAGGAAGCATGAGCAATCTCAAGGCAACAAGTCCATCTCCAAAGACCTGAATGTTCCTGTGTCTACCGTGCGCAGTGTCATCAAGAAGTTTAAAGCCCATGGCACTGTGGCTAACCTCCCTAGATGTGGACGGAAAAGAAAAATTGACAAGAGATTTCAACGCAAGATTGTGCGGATGTTGGATAAAGAACCTCCACTAACATCCAAACAAGTTCAAGCTGCCCTGCAGTCCGAGGGTACAACGGTGTCAACCCGTACTATCCGTCGGCATCTGAATGAAAAGGGACTGTATGGTAGGAGACCCAGGAAGACTCCACTTCTTACCCCGAGACATAAAAAAGCCAGGCTGGAGTTTGCCAAAACTTACCTGAAAAAGCCTAAAACATTTTGGAAGAATGTTCTTTAGTCAGATGAGACAAAAGTAGAGCTTTTAGGGCAAAAGCATCAACATAGAGTTTACAGGAGAAAAAAGAGGCATTCAAAGAAAAGTACACGGTCCCTACAGTTAAACATGGCGGAGGTTCCCTGATGTTTTGGGGTTGCTTTGCTGCCTCTGGCACTGGACTGCTTGACCGTGTGCATGGCATTATGAAGTCAGAAGACTACCAACAAATTTTGCAGCATAATTTAGGGCCCAGTGTGAGAAAGCTGGGTCTACCTCAGAGGTCATGGGTCTTCCAGCAGGACAATAACCCAAAACACACTTCAAAAAGCACTAGAAAATGGTTTGAGAGAAAGCACTGGAGACTTCTATGGTGGCCAGCAAGGAGTCCAGACCTGAATCCCATAGAACACCTGGGGAGAGATCTAAAAATGGCACATTGGAGAAGGCACCCTTCAAATATCAGGGACCTAGAGTAGTTTGCCAAAGAAGAATGGTCTAAAATTCCAGCAGAGCATTGTAAGAAACTCATTGATGGTTACCGGAAGCGGTTGGTTGCAGTTATTTTGGCTAAAGGTTGTGCAACCAAGTATTAGGCTGAGGGTGCCAATACTTTTGTCCGGCCCATTTTTGGAGTTTTGTGTGAAATGATCAATGTTTTGCTTTTTGCTTCATTCTCTTTTGTGTTTTTTCATTTAAGACAAATTAAATGAAGATAATAATACCAAAGAATTTGTGTTTGCAATCATTTTCAGGAAGAAACTGAAAATTATCTGACAGAATTTCAGGGGTGTCAATACTTTTGGCCATGACTGTAGATACATAGAAGAAAAGCCAGCAATTCAGCAGCCACGTAGTATAAAATCACAGCAGGGACTAACAGGATAGAAGAGATGGATTACATACAGTAAATACAAGTAGAGTAGGGGATATAGATGTCTGTAACAAATACAATTAGTACAGTGTGTGTGCAGCTTACTGTACATGTATTTAATTAATGAAAGATTATTTTTCTGAAAAAAAATTGCGTGGGCTCCTGCATAATTTTCAGAACTAGGGGAGGGAAAGACGATGGCTGGGAGCCAATATTTATAGCCTTGGAAGGGGTTAATACCCATGGAGCTTCCCAGGCTATTAATATCAGCTCACAGCTGTATACTTACCCTTTACTGGCTATTAAAAGGGGGACCCTAAAAAATGACATAGGTCCTCCTAGAATTAATAACCAGCAAAGGCTATGCAGAAAGTTGGGGCTCATATTAATAGCCTAGAAGGGGCCATGGATACTGCCCTCCCCAGGCTTAAAAACATCAGCTCTCAGCCACCCCAGAAAAGGCTCATTTCTAATATGTGCCAATTCTGGCATTTAGCCTCGCACTTCCCACTTGTCCTGTAGCGGTGGCAAGTGGGGTGATTGTTAGGTGGGTTGAAGTCACCTTTGTATTGTCAGGTGACATCAAGCCCCGTGGTAAATAAAGGAGAGGCGTCAATAAGACGCCCCCTTACTAACTCCATAATCATATTGTGTGAAAATACAGACACCCAGAAAAAGTCCTTTAATTGAAATAAAGACACAGACTCCTTTAATAATCTTAATTAAACCATACTTACAACCTTGCCTATTCCCCAATGCCCTTGTCATCTGCAAAAGAGGTAAAAAATAAACAACAATATTCCTCATCTTTCCGCAGAGATGCTGCTAATCCATGTGTCCCATGATGGGTCTAGCTCTGCTACATCTAGATGGCAGGCTGCACGGTTGCATAATATGACCATGCAGCCTGTCATCCAGTAGACACTGGGCCCTCGTTCTCCTGTAGTAAAACTAAAATAAAAATGAAAATAAATAAGCAACAATATCCCTCAACTGTCAGTCGTTCTGTCCCACGCTGTAATCCATGTCTGGGGGATTAATAGTTTTCAACCTGGACGGTTTCAAAATGCAGCCGTCCAGGCTGGGAACCGCTGGTGAATGAGCTGCTGTGAGCGTAGCCTCAGTGACTAGCAGTGACGTCATCGAGGTTACCTCTGGTCACTGAGGCTGTGTTCCCAGCAGGGCTGAACTGCTGTGACCTCATCACTGACTTTTTCCTACGGTGCTGAGGTCACGGGAGTTCAACCCTGCTGGGAATACAGCCTCAGTGAAAAATACATTGGCCAATTGGTAACTCTTTTCTCTCGGTCCAGGCCATAAACCCATATGTACTGCTTATTCATCACAAAATATCTGTCTGTTGTCACCCATGTTGACATTATTTCCAATGGTCACATGAACTCACTTGTTCATGCTAATGAATGTAAACAATATTTTTCCCATTTACTCGTGGAAATTTAGAAAATGTTTGTTAAACGAAATCCAATGTGTATCATTAAGTTACATAAATTTCCATAATCATGGGACCATATTGTCCCTTTTCCAGCACATATGCACATGCACTTATCTGTATGCATGTATTCTGCATCAACATCTGTTAATGGGGGTAATATTCGCTGAAATACCATAGCTCTCTGTAAAGTATAATAACTATAATTAGCAAACGTATATAATATAGCAAAATCTAAACAGGAGACTATAAATAATTAGAAATTAATTTAAGAGTGTAGACAAGTTCTATGGTAACTGTGTGTAAAGCAAAGGTTATTGAGTTTCTATTTGACACATAGCTTACATTATCTCTCATGAAAAGCAGTAATGTATCTGTAAACAGATTTATTGAGGCTGGGAGTGAAAAACAGTGTTATTTTATTTCAATGGCAAGGAATTTTTCTCTTTCACCTAATAGGCAGAAAGAATGGACAGACAGATAGACCTCCTAGTCGCAGTTTGATTAGTTTCAACCATAGATGTTACTGAATAACTGAATTTAAACTTGAAAATTGTTTCTCTTTTGACATAGGTCAGGAAAAAAATAAGTTAAAAGACATTCTGTGAAAGCCTCAGACCCTGACAGGCTTGATATACAGAGAACAATCAGTTAAGAATGACAAATTATTAAAATTAAAAAGAAGAAACCATGCTATCTGTCAAGCAGTGTCCCATTCAATCAGTTGTAAAAAGCTGATGTATTTTAATAAATGTATTGTATTAGTGGATTACATCCTGGAGACATATCTCTTATAGCTACCTATAAATATTAAAAAAACACATTTATTGAATGCAACAAATTCATGAAATGTCATCCCTGCCTGATCCGCTGTTACAGAACACTGCAATTCCTTTATTATTTTGGTATCTAATCAAGTCTTTCCCTGATTCTCTAGGTGTGACCTGAATCACTGGCAATATTTCTTATAAGTCACTCTTCCAGCCAGCAGTTGGACCATAGATTTAAACCAGTAGTATTTGCAGTGAATGCCTGATTCCTGTGGAGAGGTGAAAGTTTAAATACTGAAATGCCATGGGACATGCTAAGCTCAGTTGTTTGTGTGGTATCCCACAAAGTGGCCACTTCTATGGGATACCATATATAGAGTGTGTTTTCATATAAATGCTTTGAATTTTTATGTGGACTGCGCATTTTAAATACATTGTGAGACCGGTTGACAGGCAGCACAAAAAGGGTTAATCTTCTCCTCCCTGCCTTGATCAGGTGACTCAGCTCTGTTTTGATATGCAGAAGGTTCTGGAAAAATGCCTCAGGGCAGTCAGCCAATGACGGCAGCTCTACAGTCACATAGAAGGGGAGGAGCCAAGTCCTGGGGGATAGCTTTAAATTTAACAAAGGCACTGAAGAGACCCCCCTCAAGCACAAAGATGGAGTACTTAGAGTTGCCAACGAATATCAGCCCTTCTATTCAATGGACTCCAGAGCTAGAACAGTCCTCCCAAGAACTTTAGATGAAGTTAACTGAAGCCCCAATCCTTGCCTACCCGGACTACAATATCCTCTTCCACAAGTATACAGATGCCAGCTATCTGGGACTAGGCGCAGTGCTAGTTCAAGTCCAAGATGGCAAAGAAAATGTAATAGCTTATGCCAACAGATTCTTCTGGCCAACCAAGAAAAATGATCAGAACTACAGTTTGCTTAAGGTGGAATTCCTTGCATTAGTGTGGGCTGTCACTGAAAAATTTAAGTATTACTTGGCTGCAGCCCCCTTCATCGCTTTCACCGACAATAGCCCATTGTCCCAGGTACAGACTGCTAAACTTGGAGCCCTTGAACAGAGATGGGCTTCTCGCTTGCTTAACTACCAATTTTTCCTGAAGTACAGAGCAGTTCGATCAAATGCCAATGCTAATGCGCTGTCCAGATTGCCCACAACAGAAACACCCCATTATGACGAAGACGAGTGGGAAGAAGTATAAATGTCTACCTTCTATTCCTAAGTTGACAAACAGAATGTGCGGAGAGTCAAAAGGAACCCAGTTTCCGAAATTAGCCTCAAATCCACGGTGAGTCACAATTGGGCTGAAATGCAGAAGGAGAGTAGTACCTTCAGAACCCTACAGAAGTTGCTAGAATCTAGACCCTCAAAACTGCCTGTAGGCCACAAACAATCTGATCCAGAACTCTGTCAATTATGACGACAAAAAAAGCATCTGCAGTTCCACAAAGGAGTGCTTGTTCGACGCACCATGAACCCCCACACTCACGAGAGAATGTTTCAAGTAGTCGTTCCCAGACAAGATGCAAGCCTCACCCTAGAGGCTTATCACAACCAATCAGGACACTTTGGCTGCCAAAAGACTGAGATGACCATCCGAGAACACTTCTATTGGATAGGAATGCTTTTTATTGAGGATGCCAACCTCCACAGACAGGCAGAGATCAGATAGACCTAATATAGGGCAGAGTTATTCAAAGAACTGTGTGCACTCTGTGGCTGCAAGAAACTTCGCACAACTGTGTACCATTCCTAAAGCAATGGACTATGTGAAAGTATGAATAAAACTTTGATTGACATGTTAAAAAATGTTCCAGCCAAAGAAAGGCAAGAATGGCCTGAGTTGCTCCAAGTGTTATCTTACCTGTATAACAACATCACCCACTGCTCTACCAGTTACACTCCATATTACCTGATGTTTGGCCATCCAGGGAAACTGCCTGCAGACTTTCAGCTAAATGTTCAAGTGGAAGATCACTCTAATTCCCTAACACAGTCAGATTGGGTAGTAGACCACCGAAGACGTCTCCAAGAAGCTAACGAAATTGTGGAAGATCGAATGAAAGCTGTCCGCCAAAGGCAAGAGGATGATTTCAATGCAAGGGCCAAGGCAAAACAAGTAGGAGACAGAGTTTGGGATAAAAAGAACCACCAATCCCACAAACTGGATGACCAGTGGGAATCATACCCTTATGTCATCACCAGTATCCCGTTCCCAGGGGTGGAAGTGTATAAAATTCTCAGAGAGGACACTCAACAAGAAAAGGTGGTCCATCGTAGCCAGATCAAGATTTGCATACCCCTGGAAGTTCCGGTCCCGCCAGTTTCTAACCCTATTGCACCAGAAGAGATTCTCAAAACCCTCACCACACCGTTTGTTTGGCTTCATGCGCCTTGTCTTAAGTTTATTCTGCCAGTGCCTCATTCTCCGTTAGAGGATTCTGACATAGTTCCTACATCCACCCAAGAAGAAAGGGAAGTGCCTGCTCTGTGGAGATCTAGTTTCTCACTACTTATCTAAATTGGAGAGACTTTGCATGGTGTGGCTCTGATAGAGACGGATTTGCACTACGTAATAAGAGAGACTTCATAGCTTATGAGAGCCTTATTACTGTTTCTCTTAGCCCTGTGTGTATGTAATTTGAGAAGGAAAGACTCTTCTCCTGACAGAAAGCTGGCCACCGTAAGATACATCATACCCTGTCAGGATTACAACCCTCAGCCATACACCACATGAGAAAGCCACACTTGCACCAAGTCTTTGCCTGATATTCTTTGAGTTACAAAAAACAAATCCTACCATCAGTCTACAGTGGTTTTAATTAGAACTGGATTTTCCCTGCTCATCAAATTTGCAGGTCTTGGCCAGGGAAAGATAAGTCAGATAGAGATAGAGTCCCATAAAACAAAGGTGCATCTTATGTGTAAGCAAGGGCAAATATATTCCATAAATATTGTCATGATTGCCAATATGATTTTTTTTATCAAAATGCAAATACATTTACAAGTAATTTTAATTCCCAAGTGCTGGATTACTATTTGTTTTTGGAATATATTTTGCTGTTCATAAGGAAGGACCATGCTATGGGCAATATTGTCTGGACACCACCACATCAAAACACATGGTAAGCAGCCCTTCTCTATTCTGAATATGTACCATGTAAGGGTGGTTTCACATTAGCGTTTAAGGCCGCAGCGTCGGCCTGCGCACGGCCGCCACTAAGACCCTCCCCCTGCCACGCCTCAGCCGGTAGCTCCGCCTACGGGCACATGACGCTGCATGCGTCCTGCATCCCCTATCTTTAGCATTGGGGATGCAAGCCGTGCACAGGTATGCCTTTGGCGGCGCATGCATCCTTTGACGATGCGCCGAGCACACCAAATTGCAACAGGTTGCGTTTGGCGCTAGTCGGTGCACCCGTCAAAAGGACGCATGCGCCGCCAAATGCATACCTGCGCACTGCCTGCATCCCCAGTGCTAAAGATAGGGGACACAGGACGCATGCAGCGTCTTGCGCCCGTAGGCGGAGCTACCGGTGGAGGCGTGGCAGGGGGCGGGGCTTAGCAGCGGCTGTGTACAGGCCGACGCTGCGGCCTTAAACGCTAATGTAAAACCACCCTAATTCTGATAGTGTTAGGGTCCCATCAATGGAAGAAATGCCTCATCTTGGCTGCTGGGTTTAATATGAATTGGCTAAATTTTGTGCTAAATACCTCAATTTGAGTGCAGTTGACATGGAAGAAATTGGTTTAAAATTTGTAAATTCAATGTTTTGGTATGTTGCCTTATTGAGTTGATAGATTTGCTATAGTTCCTTAGTTCTTAAAAGATGTCTTAAATAATTTTCTGATCAACTTACATGACAACGTAGATTACTTTAGATTACATTTGGCATACATAGGAGCCTTATTTTAATAAACTGGAACAGCTGTTATCATTCTCTGTAAAGAAGATTCAGTGGGTGGGATAATACCTAGATGAAGCTGAGAAATAGCTCCAAAAATATTGGGAGGGTGTCCTCAACATCATGTTTGGTTACTTCCAAAGTCCACATTTCCATAAGATGGATTAAATCATAGTATAAGGCACGTCTAAAGATGAGGAATATTATATTCACTTGTCTTTATATGTTTTTAATTTATCTAAATCTTTTCTTCAATAACTAAATTTAGCCTCACTACACTATGCAAAGATTCTCTATATCCCAAATCTCTCTCATAGGAGCAATTGACTCCCTGAAGCCTATTTTTAGCATGGGAGGAGTTAAGTCTTAAAAGCAGGCTGACTCCCGTGCTCCAGATCAACAAACCTTTACTTTTGCTATTTTACTTTTTGCATATTATTGCTACTTTTTTATATGTTATTTATGTATGCAAATAGTCTCTTCAGACAGAAAAAAGACTTAAAGGGAATCTAACAGCAGGTTACTGCTATCCCATCTGAGAGCAGCATAATATAGCAGCAGAGACCCTGATTCCAGCAATGCATCACTTACTGAGCTGCCTCATTTTGATAAAATCACTACCCTGTGGTCGGTGTCACGATCCATGCTGGATTGTGACAGATAAAAAAATGTAACCTTTTTTTCCTTTAAGCTGTTTGCCAAAGTTAGTTTTGCCCCCGGTGGCCAGTAGGGTCATTACACTGTGGTGTCTTTAGTTCTTGTTTTGCCCCCGGTGGTGGCTAGTATTATTACATGGGAAACACTAGCAGGTGTGATTGCTCTGGCTCTTGCCTTTAAATGAGTCAAGTGGTCTCACTCACTGTTGGTGATATTGGTCATTTCCAACCATCCTTGGTGGTGGAAGGAGCAACAGTGAGGAGTTCCTTGCAGCTCTGACAAAGCTTTGGTGAAGTAGCAGCTATTCAGGAGGAAAGCTGCACTCAGGTGCTGGACTCTGTTGCTGGGAGCAATAGCAACAGAGCAAAGCTAACTGGTTGTTCCCTGTTTTTAACTTTCCTTATGTGTGTTTTAGTGCAGTGGTTGGATTAGTTACTGCACCGTCCAATTCATTAGAAAGGGATAGGAGCAGGGCGAGATAGTGTTTTTAGGTATCCTGCTCGTCGCCAGGTGCGGAACCTGCCTAGGGACCGTCAGGAGTGTAGAGACACTGACTCAGGGGAGTGCAGCAGGTTTCCACGTCCCCGTTCCCTATTGCAGGGCCCTCCATTGTATCGGTTTCCCTGGTGTTTCCCTTATCTCTGTAAATTTGCCCTGCTGAAGGCGGTGTATCCAGATACACATGTAACTATTGAAATTCGCCTGCTGGAGGCGGTGTATCCGGCTGCACGTTTCATTGTTTAAATTCGCCCTGTGTATCCAGGGTCATGGGTGTCATAGAAATTCGCCCTGCTGGAGGTGGAGTGTCCAGTCACCCGTGACATCACAGTCGGCATTCATAGCAAGTGAGCATTTCATCTACACACAGGCGATCAGATCATCGCCTTTGTGTAGCAGAGGCAATCAAAGTACTGCAGCTTCTAGTCTCCCATGAAGACTATTGAAGCATGCAAAAAGTTAAAAAAATATAAAAGTTCAAATCACTCCCCTTTCACCCCATTCAAAATAAAACAGTAACAAAAATCAAATATACGCATATTTGGTATCACCGTGTTAAAAATTGCCTGATCTATCAATATTAAAAAAAAAATTAACCTGATTGCTAAACGATGTAACAATAAAAAAGTCAAAACACCAGAATTATGCTTTTTGGTCCCCGCTACATTGCAATAAAATGGAATAATGGGCGATCAAAAGATTCTATCTACGCCAATATGTTATCAATAAAAATGTCAGCTTGGCAAGCAAAAAATAAGCCCTCACTCAACCCCAGATCACAAACTTGTAATGACCTGGAGAATCATAATGGCAGGTCAGTTTTAGCATTTAATAAACAATGTAAAAAAAAACTGTGGAATTGCACTTTTTTTGCAGTTTCACCACAATTAGAATTTTTTCTCATTTTCCAGTACACGATACGTTAAAACCAATGGTGGCATTCAAAAGTTCAACTTGTCCTGCAAAAAACAGGTTCTCACATGGCCATATTGACCAAAAATAAAAAAGTTATGAGAAGAAGGGAGCAAAACCAGAAAATCGACTGAGGATTAAGGGGTTAAAAAAACCTTTAATTTGAACAGGTTTTTAAAGTCAACACATTTCATAATGCCTTTTCCTCAGGACAAAACCTGACAAAACGGGTAACATGTAAACTTTGAAACCTTTTTTATGCTGCCTTTTTGAAAAAAAAAAGAACAAAACAACCAAACAGCGCACATGATATCTGTTAGGCGTCAGATTTCTGTCGCTGCACAGCGAGAATCCCATTCCTCTCCAGCCGCAGAGGAGCTTGCTCAGCAAGCTCATCGGTCCCGGCGCTCTACCCAGACCAGCTCCGTGGGTTTGCTTGCTGCTGCCACCTCTGGCACAGCTATGGCAATGCATGCTGCTCAGCAGCGAGATTCTCCAGGGACTAAGTCCTCATGTCGGGCCACTGAGCATGCCCGTGGTGTGATCTCCCATTGGAGATCGAAGGTCACGTGCTCAGGTCCTGCTCGTGTTCGGATTGGCCCATCCGAGAAGCCAGGAAGGTCCCGGACGCTCGCGGCTATAAAAGGTTTGCATGGCCTCTCGGCCATGTGCTAGGATAGCCAGTATTTTCTGACTATAAGGAGTGAGTGATGGATGCACGTATGAATGTCTCTGGTGACTGACTCATTATGAAACCCCTACCCTTGATAAGCATGTGGTGTGCAGCCTAGCCTATTGACCTCTGAGCCTCCCCGGGGTCAAGTATATCAACTATCTCTCCCAGAGACAGAGGCCATGTCTCAGTATATCAGGGAGAATCTGGCAAGAGGATTCATTAGGAAGTCGGTGTCTCTGGCGGGTGCGGGATTCTTCTTTGTCCAAAAGAAGAATGGAGAATTACGTCCATGCATCGATTACAGGGGTCTTAACACTATAACCGTTAAGAACAAGTATCCTTTGCCCCTGATATCGGAACTGTTTGATAGGCTATGGGGAGCGAGAGTGTTTACTAAGCTCGATCTGCGGGTAGCCTATTACCTGATTCGCATCCGTGAGGGGGACGAATGGAAGACGGCTTTTAACACCAGAGACGGGCACTATGAATACCTAGCGATGCCCTTCGGGCTATGCAACGCGCCAGCCATCTTCCAAGACTTTGTGAACGACATCTACTGGGATATGCTTACCACCTCGGTAGTAGCCTATCTGGATGATATTCTCATTTACTCTCCAGATATTGACTCCCACCGGAGAGATGTTCGCAAAGTTTTCGATCTTCTGTGGGCCAACTCTCTTTATGCCAAACTGGAGAAATGTGTGTTTGAGCAGGAGTCCTTGCCTTTCCTGGGCTACATCATCTCAGCCCAGGGTTTGGCCATGGATCCTGCCAAGCTACGGGCAGTGATGGATTGGCAAGAACCCAATTCTCTCAAAGTGGTGCAGCGCTTTATGGGGTTCATAAATTATTATCGCCAACTCATTCCCCATTTCTCAACTTTGGTCGCACCCTTGGTTGCCAACACCAAGAAGGTTGCAAATCCCAAACTGTGGTCGGAGACTGTCTCCAAGGCCTTCGCCTCCATTAAGTCCCACTTCACTAGCACTCCCATTCTACATCGCCCTGATGTAGATAAGCCCTTCATCCTGGAGGTGGATGCCTCCTCCGTCGGTGCTGGAGCTGTCCTTTTTCAGAAGGACTCGCAAGGTCGGAAGCACCCATGCTTCTTCTTTAAGACCTTCACACCGGCGGAGAGGAATTATTCCATCGGGGACAGGGAGTTGCTAGCAATGAAGCTGACCTTCTCAGAGTGGAGACACCTCCTGGAGGGGGCTCGCCACCCATTCCACGTGTTCACTGACCACAAAAATTTGGTCTATTTACAGACAGCCCAGCGGCTGAATTCTCACCAGGCCAGATGGTCCTTGTTCTTCTCCCAATTCCATTTCACGCTGCATTTTCTCTCTGGGGAGAAGAACGTCCGGGCCGATGCTCTTTCCCGCTCCGTGGTGTCATCGGAGGAGGAGGAGCCTCGACTGATAGCGCCCAGGCTTAGGCGTAGGTAGGACAGAGTGGAGTCAGATATTAGTCACTAACAGTGACTCGGCATGCCTCAGAGCAAGTGCTCCGCACTTCTTAGCCAGCGTCTATAGCGGCGTTCGTGGCAGCGATGCCACGCGCTCTGTGGCCTAGAAGGACTCTAACCCCTTGCCTTGGGGTGGAGTTCTGTGGCTGTTTGCTGTGCGCTCTATGGCCGGGCTCTGTGAGCTAAACAGGCTCCGGCATTTCACTTTCAAGCGGCTGTGCGGTTCTGTGAAGTAACAGAATCCGCTCCTGTTCTCACTGGGTCACGTAACCCACGTGTGACTGATTTCACGCCGCTCTTCTCTTCCGCCATTACCTAGCAGCAGTGTACCACCTCTGTATGGTGGACCCAGGGCTGCGAACGCACTCTACTATTTTTTATAATCTGGTGCATTCCGCCAGCCCTAACATTATCCTAGCGCCAGGGTCTGGCTAGTAATGGCAGATGAACAGCGACTGCATAGATACATCCAGCAGCTGGAGGGTAGGTTGGCAGCGCTAGAGCATTCCACCTCAGCTGCGGATGTTACTTCGGTCACCGTCCAAGCAGCTACAGAGGCTGTCGCCCGTGTCTCCACGGCCAGTCCTGCCCCGACCATGTCCCACCTCCCGCTGCCTGAGAAGTTCTCGGGCGACAGTGCTTCATGCAGGGGTTTCGTGAGTCAGTGCTCCACTCACCTGGAGTTGCTGGCGACACGATTTCTCTCTGAGCGGGCCAAGGTGGGGTTTATCATCTCCCTCCTGTCAGGCAGGGCCCTGGAGTGGACCACCCCGCTGTGGGAGCGCGGGGATGCCCTGGTACAGAGTGCCACCCATTTCCTGGTCACTCTGAAGCAGGTGTTCCTGGGTCCTCGGGTCATGCACGACACCACACTACAGTTGATGGCTCTGACCCAGGGTGCGTCTTTGGTCAGCCAGTATGCCATCCTCTTCAGAACTCTGGTCTCGGAGTTGGAGTGGCCAGATAAGGTTCTCATACCCATAGTCTGGAGAGGCCTGGCTGATCACGTCAAAGACGCCCTTGCCACCAGGGAGGTGCCCACCACTTTAGAGGAGCTCATTACGGTCGCTACCCGAATAGACATTCGCTTCACGGAGCGAGGGCTGGAGCGTTCCAGGTCCCACCAACGTTATAAGTTGGCTCCAAATTTTGCGAGACCTCTGGAACCTTCCGGTCAGCCTCCCGAGCCTCCAGAGGTCATGGAGGTGTCCCGCACGGGGTCCAGGCCCCGGTCTGCGTGGGTACATCCAGTCTGCTTCCGCTGTCGGCAGACTGGGCATCTTGCTAACCAGTGCCCACAGCGCTCGGGAAACGCTCCCGTCTAGTGGTTATCGGAGGGGGCCTACTAGACACCGCGACTTTCTCCTCCAAGCTCCTGTTTAAAGGGGCATTAGAATTTAATTCCTCCACTCTGATGGTGGAGGTTTGTGTGGACTCAGGGGCGGAGGGCAATTTCATGTCATCTGCCTTCCCTCAACATCACACCCTGGTCTTCCTACCTCAACCAGTCACCATCAGAGTGGTGAATGGGGCGACATTCCCGTCCCAAATCATCCACCAGACGGCTCCACTGAGACTCTCTTTGTCTCCTTCTCATCAGGAGATGCTGTCTCTCCTTGTTATGCCCGAAGGGATCGACCAGGTCCTCCCAGGGGTTCCCTGGTTGCGATCTCACTCTCCCCATATAGAGTGGTCTTCGGGAAAAATCCTCAGTTGGAGCAAGGCCTGCGAGGGTAGGTGTCTGAGGGACTGCGTACATGTCGCCACTTCTGAGGTTCCTGCAGATCTCTCCTCGCTTCCCAAGCCATACCGACAGCATGCAGACGTATTCTCCAAGAAGGCGGCAGAGACCCTTCCCCCGCACCGCCCATACGACTGTCCTATTGACCTCTTGCCCGGTGCTGAGCCTCCCCGGGGTCGAGTATATCCACTATCTCTCCCAGAGACAGAGGCCATGTCTCAGTATATCAGGGAGAATCTGGCAAAAGGATTCATTAGGGAGTCGGTGTCTCAGGCGGGTGCGGGATTCTTCTTTGTCCAAAAGAAGAATGGAGAATTACGTCCATGCATCGATTACAGGGGTCTTAACCCTATAACCGTTAAGAACAAGTATTCTTTGCCCCTGATATCGGAACTGTTTGATAGGCTATGGGGAGCGAGAGTGTTTACTAAGCTCGATCTGTGGGGAGCCTATAACCTGATTCGCATCCGTGAGGGGGACAGCCCAGCGGATGACTTCTCGCCAGGCCAGATGGTCCTTGTTCTTCTCCTGAATCCATTTCACGCTGCATTTTCTCTCTGGGGAGAAGAACGTCCGGGCCGATGCTCTTTCCCGCTCCGTGGTGTCATCGGAGGAGGAGCCTCGGATGATAGTCCCATCAGAGAGCCTGAGGACCGTGGCTCCGATTGCTCTCGAGTCTGTACCTCCGGGCAAGACTTTAGTTCCTGCCCATCTGTGACTGGAGGTCCTCTGTTGGGCCCATTCGTCAAGGGTGGGTGGCCATTTTGGGATCAAACGGACCTCTGAACTCCTGGCGAGGACGTACTGGTGGCCGCATATGGCCCGTGATGTCAGGGACTATATTCAGGCACGCGTCTCTTGCGCCCAGAATCGGTCCTCTCAGCAGTGGCCCGCTGGGATACTCTATCCTCTGCAGGTTGTGGACAGGCCCTGGGAGATGTCGGTATGGACTTTGTGGTGGGTCTGCCCAAGTCCAGCGGCAGCACTGTCATTTGGGTGGTCACCGACCATTTCTCCAAGACGGTGCATCTGGTACCACTCTCTCGGCTACCATCGGCACAGGGTCTGGCAGCGTTGTTTATTAAACATGTTTTCCGCCTGCACGGCATGCCGGATAAAATTGTCAGCGACCGGGGTCCTCAGTTTGCGTCTCAATTCTGGAGAGAGCTCTGTTCTCTGCTCAGCATTGAGCTAAATCTCTCCTCGACCTATCATCCCGAGACAAATGGGTTGGTTGAGAGAGCCAACCAGACCCTGGTGACATATCTGCAACATTTTGTCTCTGCCAGGCAGGATGATTGGGCATCCTTGCTGCCATGGGCGGAGTTCGCCTTAAACAACGCTGTGGCCGACTCCACCGGTCAGACCCCATTCTTCTTAAATTATGGTCAGCATCCGCGCGTCCCCATGCCCATGCCCGTGTCATCCACCGACTCTAGGGTGGCAGACTGGGCGGTGGAGGCACGTGACATTTGGGATCACACGCAGGATGCTATACGGGCCTCCAAGGAGAGAATGAGGTCCTCTGCTGATTCTCGCCGGCGCCCTGCTCTGACCTTCGCTCCTGGCAACTTAGTGTGGCTCTCCGCTCGAAACATCAGGCTGCGGGTGGAATCTGCTAAGTTTGCACGGCGCTATATTGGCCCTTTCAAGGTCCTCGAGCAGGTTAACTCTGTGGTCTACCGTCTGGCCCTTTCACCACATTTGGCTATCTCGGACACGTTTCATGTGTCTCTCCTTAAGCCGATTCACATGTCCCAGTTTTCTGAGCCATCTGCCAGAACATCAGACCTGTTGTCTGACGAGTTTGAGGTCAATGCCATCGTGGGATGCAAGGTAAAAAGTTTTACTTGGTGGATTGGAAGGGTCATGGTCCAGAGGCTCAGACCTGGGAGCCAGTGGAGAACATCCATGCTCCTCGTCTCATTGCGGAGTGAGGCTCAGAGAGGAAGGGGCCCTAGGAGGGGGGGTAATGTTAGGCATTGGATTTCAGTCGCTGCACAGCGAGAATCCCGAGCCTTGCTTCCGGCGGTCTCCCATTCCTCTCCAGCTGCAGTGGAGCTTGCTCAGCAAACTTGTCAGTCCCGGCGCTCTGCCCACACCAGCTCTGTGGGTTTGCTTGCAGCTGCCACCTCTGGCACAGCTATGGCAATGCATGCTGCTCAGCAGCGAGATTCTCCAGGGACTACGTCTTCATGTCAGGCCACTGAGCATGCCCGTGGTGTGATCTCCCACTGGAGATCGAAGGTCATGTGCTCAGGTCCTGCTCGTGTTCGGATTGGCCCATCTGAGAAGCCAGGAAGGTCTCGGACGCTCGTGGCTATAAAAGGTTCGCATGGCCGCTCGGCCATGCGCTAGGATAACCAGTATTTTCTGACTATAAGGAGTGAGTGATGGATGCATGTATAAATGTCTCTGGTGACTGACTCATTATGATACCCCTACCCTTGGTATGCATGTGTTGTGCAGCCAAGCCTGCTAGCACCCAGGCTTAGGCGTAGGTAGGACAGAGTGGAGTCAGATATTAGTCACTATCAGTGACTCGGCACGCCTCAGAGCAAGTGCTCCGCACTCCTTAGCCAGCATCTATAGCAGCGCTCGTGGCAGCAACGCCGCGCGCTCAGTGGCCTAGAAGTACTCTAACCCCGTGCCTTGGGGTGGAGTTCTGTGGCTGTTTGCTGTGCACTCTGTGGCAGGGCTCTGTGAGCTAAACAGGCTCTGGCATTTCACTTTCAAGCGGCTGTGCGGTTCTGTGAAGTAACAGAATCCACTCCTGTTCACACTGTGTGACGCAACCCACGTGTGACTGTTTTCACGCCGCTCTTCTCTTCCGCCATTACCTAGCAGCAGTGTACCACCTCTGCACGGTGGTCCCTGGGCTGCGAACGCATTCTACTATTCTATAATCTGGTGCGTTCCGCCAGCCCTAACAATTTCTCAATGTTCATGTCACAGTGCATCAAACAAAAAAATGAATTCACTGAACACCAGTACACATCTCATATAGCAAAATATTGACACAACTAAATAAAATCATTTACAAATATTTTACTTAATGGCAAGAACGCTTTTTAATCATTTCGCATACATTTTTCACTCGTTTTTATTCATTTTTTTTTAGGTGTCCTCATTTAATCCATCGTTACATTTATTGTTATCAATGTATGTGATTGGTTTTAGTTCTCTCATTTTTTTTTTTTGAAGCACTCAAATGAAGTTTGACATATCATGTGCTCTGTTTGGTGTTTTTTTTTTCAAAAAGACAGCATATAAAACATTTCAAACTTTACATTTTACCCACTATTTTTGGTCCTGAGGAAGAGGTGACTTCCTCTTCGAAACACGTTGACTTTTAAAACCTGTTCAAATGAAAATGTTTTTAAGGAAATCTCCACATCCTGTAATCTTCATCAGTAGGGCAGGTACAGACACATTATACCTGAATCTACTTTAAATGTAGTGACACCTGTTGGGTGAAACAATCCAATTAGTTATTTTAGGTAGGCATAAGTTGGCAAAGGTTAAACTATCAGACAAGGGGCATAACATAGAGTTTTCCATGCAGCAAATTGTAGGTATACTTGACTTTTAATATGGTAAATACACTTTATGTACTGTATACTTCATGATACTGTAAGGTTGTATATCTTTCATAACTTCTCATTCATTACAGCAATATAATAATAGTCATTGCTGAAATGTCCAAAGCTGACACATGCTGGACCCTCACCAAATGAAATCATTGAAAAATGTTCTTAGCTTACCTTGCCCTAATCTGAAAGTTTCTGAGACAGCTTACTAATTACTGAATAACTCTTTGCGGTTATTTGAAAGTGCTAATTCTACAAACTAAAGTTTCATGTCTGTTTTAATGGAAACCTGAAGACAGTGAATTTTTCACAAAAATCACCTGCATTGATTTTCTCTACTTGATTGAATATGTGGGCAAAGAAGATGTACAGGTCTATTGTTCCTTGTTTGGCACCAGTATCTGTTTACCAACGTCTGTTCTTACTAGTAAAAGGACAACTTGCAAAAGAAAATTATAATATGTAGTTAAATACACTGGCTCGACATTCTACTCCCATTCAATTTCATCTAAGGTCTCTAGAAAGGTATAGATTTTTTGGGGATACGTATATAAATATATTAGATATGCATACTTCTTACAGTAGTTTTCGGTAATTTTGGCATTTTCTTGCCTTAAGCTTAGTGACCTAATTATAAGGGTCATGCAGTTTAATAGTGCTACCTACTATAAAGGTACAAGTCAAGAGGTCTCAGCTTGAACATACGTCATGCATAAGAAATACATTTATTTTTAAAGTTGCCCTCACAACTAATGTATTACATTAATTTGACTGTGACATAAGTATTATGTTAGCTCTGCCAAATTTCAAAAAATAACTAACTATTCTTCAAAGATTAAAAAGGAGCTCATTAATAATGTTATTCATATTTAGCAATAATTGACAGTAGAGATGGGCAAATTTATTCAGGTGGAATTAATTCTACTGGAATTTTCTTGAATAGTGGAAAGCAGGCAAATGGTAAGAAAAGCAAAAACAATACCTCATTGCTCACGTCTCGGTCCATCCTACTGTTCACCTCCTGTTGTTTGGTCTTCAGGACATCTTCTATATGTTAGTTTAGCTAGGACGTACACCTCCAAAAAATATTAGGAAATAGCAAAAAGGAAAAGAAGAAAAAAAAAATCTAACTTTTAGCTGGTTATGAAATAAAAGAGGTTACCAAACAACCTCATAAAAAAGTGATTTTTGTGCAAAAAATATTTTCCGTTCCAAATCAATGTGTGGGTTTACTTCTTGAATAAAGCTTACACTCTTATTTTTTTTACAACTTTTTAAATAAATGCTCATTCAGTCCATATATCAAAGCTACTGTACCTTACCACTATACACACACATTTGGATTGGTGCATTTTACAGTGGTTTCACTTCAAAAAGGGGAAGAAGGTGGACCCAGGCAACTATAGGCCGGTGAGTCTGACTTCTATACCAGGAAAGATCTTTGAACAAATTATTAAACAACATGTATGTCAGTACCTGAATAAGAATGAAGTGAATAAACAGAGTCAGCATGGGTTTGTAACTAATAAGTCAAGTCAGACTAACTTAATTTCCTTCTATGACGGAATCACTGATTGGGTGGATCAAGGAAATGCTGTAGATATAGTATATCTTGACTTCAGCAAAGCATTTGACAAAGTATCTCATACAATCCTTATTGAAAAAATGACTAAGTATGGAATGGACAAGGCAACTCTTAGGTGGATTCATAACTGGCTTAGTGATCGGACCCAAAGAGTGGTCGTAAATGGCTGCACATCCAGTTGGAAGAATGTCTCAAGTGGGGTACCACAGGGCTCTGTCCTGGGCCCTGTATTGTTCAAAATCTTTATCAATGATTTAGATGAAGGAATTGAGGGTAAACTGATTAAATTTGCTGATGACACAAAGCTAGGAGGGATAGCTAATACTAGAGAAGAGAGAGAGAGGATTCAAAAAGATATAAATAAACTGGAGAAGTGGGCAGCAACTAACAGAATGGTTTTTAACAGGGAAAAATGCAAAGTACTACATCTGGGCAATAAAAATGAAAAGAGCATATACAGAATGGGAGGAATAGGCCTAAGCAACAGCACATGTGAAAAAGACTTGGGTATACTAATAGATCACAGACTGAATAGGAGTCAACAGTGTGATGCAGCAGCAAAAAAGGCAAATGCAATTCTAGGATGTATTAACAGAAGCATACAGTCTAGATCACGTGAAGTCATTATTTCCCTCTACTCCTCTTTGGTCAGACCTCATCTGGAATATTGTGTCCTGTTTTGGGCACTACATTTTAAAAAAGACATCAACAAACTGGAGCAAGTTCAGAAAAGGGCAACCAGAATGGTGACCGGTCTGCAAACCCTGTCTTATGAGGAAAGGTTGCAGTATTTGGGATTGTTTAGTTTGCAAAAGAGAAGACTGAGAGGAGACTTAATAGCTGTCTACAAATATCTAAAGGGCTGTCACATTGTAGAAGGATCAACTTTATTCTCATTTGCACAAGGAAAGACTAGAAGCAATGGGATGAAACTGAATGGGAGGAGACACAGATTAGATATTAGAAAAAACTTTTTGACAGTTAGAGTGATCAATGAGTGGAACAAGCTACCTCGAGAAGTGGTGAGTTCTCCTTCAATGGAAGTCTTCAAACAGAGGCTGGACAGACATCTGACTGGGATGATTTAGCGAATCCTGCTTTGAGCAGGGGGTTGGACCAGATGGCCCAGGAGGTCCCTTCCAACTCTACAATTCCATGATTCTATGATTCTATGATTCACTATTGAAGCTAGCAGGCTTATACTTGATGCTCACATAAATGATACTCAATAGCATCCATGCATGCCCGGCTCAGAACTGTAATGAGGGGACAATCGCACATTCAGGTGCTACACTCCTCCGATTGCCAGAAACCACATTTACTCCAGACTTGGGTATCCAGACATGAGCTGTGCTGGTATCCCTTTCGTTTCGAGATAATTGCAGCAGTTGCAAAATGCATGCATATTAGATACAGATGCTTCTCACAAAATTAGAATATAGTGACCCATATACAGTATATCCAAGTCAAAATAGTAATAAATGGAACGCTCTCACTGGGTATCAGGGGGGTTAATCATTACCGCACTGCTTCCCATTAACTATCCGATGGAGGTCCTAGCTATAGCCTCGCTCCTAACACATTTTGTCAATTAAGACTCAACAGAGAAGCAGCACCAAGGCATATGTATACAGGGCTGCTGGGGTGCTGTATTAGGCTGCTTCCATTTTAAAACCGCACGCCTTCAGAAGAAGCATATACCTCACTTCCAGTGAATGGAATGTACGACCAGGATTAAACTCAGCTTCCGGTTGCTGGAGCTCATATCGCTGGCGCTGACACGCACACGTCACTTCTGGCATGCACTCCCACAGCTTCAATGCTTGCTTTTTCTCCCAGAGGTTAACAAGGAGATGATCCGACGCACACTCCCGCTCATCATCATGGTAAACTATTTCAACTTGCTCCTCAAGTAATACACTAGATGGATGCAAATACCAAACAGAATTGAAAAGACATATATTCTGTTAATGGCCCATAAGGCTTAGTACCGTATCTGTAACAGGCAATATCACATAAGTGGCCACCAATGAAAGATGAACAGACAGAATGCACACACAGCAAAGAACATCTCCCATCCAGTGATGTTTATGCAAAAAATGAAGCAGCTGGAGGGGGGGAGGGAGCGTTTTCGTGACACGGCAAATCCTCGCGAAAAAGCAGATGCCACGGAGAAGTGACAAAAGAAAGCAAACAAAATAGGGGGGTGAAAGCGGGCAGGTTGTTTCCCTACAGTTACCCTCAACTATACTTATCCCTACCTAGTACAGAGGTTAGCACCCTACATATCTTGTGTACTGGCGCCCCCACTCAAAGGCAGCTGTCCCTGATTAGATTCCCTAGTATACCCTATCAGAGAAAAGAAGAAAATGACAGCTGTTCATTCAGACCAGTAGGATAGACAGTTTTCAGGCTAAATATCCACTGGGACTCTTTTTGTAATAAGCTTTTGTCCTAATCACCACCTCTGGGTGTGGGGTGCTTTTATCTATCCCCATGAATTTCATTTTGTATGTGTCTTCTCCATGTACAAAGTTGAGATGATTGGCTATTGGTGTGTCCCTTTTGTTTAATGTGTCACCAAAATGTTCTCCCATCCTTCTTCGTAGCCCCCCTTGTTTTTGCTCACATACTCCACACCACATTCACATGTGACCTTGTATATGATCCCTTTGGATCAAAAATTAATGAAACTGCGAATTGGGTATGATGCCCCTGTTGTATTGCTGCAGAATTCTTTCCCAGGTGTGATAGCCCCACAAAACGTACAGCTAACGCACCTGAAGCAACCTTTCGGTGGTTTTCTCAGCCAAGATTGATTAATTGTTGGCTGGAAATAGCTGTGGACCAACCTGTCCTTCAATGACTTTCCTTTTCTATAAGTTATTTGAGTTATTTGCTGAAACACAGCTAGGTCTGAGCAATTCCTGTGGATACGCAAGCACTGACCCTTTGGGATACCTCTCCTAAGGGGGGCGGTATGATTCGATTCCCACCTCAGAAGGGAGTTTGTGACTGTCAGTTTTTTGTACGTACTGGTAAGATGCACCAATCCAAATGTGTGTGTATAATGGTAACGTCATCTTGATATATTGATCAAACAAGTGTTTATTTACAAAGCTGTAAAAAATAAGAGTATAAGCTTTAATCAATAAGTAAACACACATTGATTTGGAACAGAAACTGGCATTTTAGCACTTTTTATGATGGTAATTGGTATCTTCTTTTATTTCATAACTATGTAAAAGTTATATTTTACTTCTGTCCCTCTTTGCTATTTCCTAACATTTTTGGAGGTATACGTCCTAGCTAGACTAATATTTTGACTAAGGTATGGCCGGTTTTCTATCAACGGGCATAGATTTAAGTCAATCGATCACCGAAGCAAGGGATATATTTTCAGACAGAACATTCATGCAGGAAAAGTACATCAATTATCTAGAAAAGAAAGGGATACCAGCGCAGCTAATGTCTGGATACCCATGTCTGGTGTAAATGTGGTTTCTGGAAATGGGAGGAATGTAGCACCTGAATGTGCGGTTGTCCCCTCATTGCAGTTCTAAGTCGGGCATGCATGGATGCTATTGAGTATCATTTATGTGAGCATCAAACATAGGCCTGCTAGTTTCAATAGAGGAACCACCGTAAAATGCACTAATCCATTCCAAATGTGTGTGTAACAACCCTGCCGGCATCACTGCATGGCCTCCCTTCCCCCACACACCAACTTAATCACTGCTTCAGGTCATTCTGTGACTTCTGTCTGCTGCCGGCTCCATGCTGTGTGCCTCTTGCTTCCTGCCTGCTCTCTGCATGCTTCCTAGCTGTATGCATAGGGGGCGGCACCAGAACTCTCTGGTTCTTATGGAATCAAGGCGCACCTGTCTAATGTGTCCCTGCTTAATTACCAAAAGGCCTCTAGTATTTAGGGCAGCTCCACCCTTCTCTGGAGGCTTGATTCCTAGTCCTGTGTCTGCACCTGTCCTGTCTGCCTTCCAGAAGGCAGAATATCCTGGTCTCTGTGTCATTGTTTCATACCTTGTCTTGTACCTCTCTGTCCACACTACAGGAGGCAGAATAGTCTGTGTCCTTATTCCCAGCCTTACCTTGCAGCTGTCAGTCTGCCCTCCAGGAGGCAGTATATCCTGGTCCCTGTGCTATTGTTCCTTGCCTTGTCTCGAACCTGTCCTGTCTGCCCTCCAGGAGGCAGTATATCTGGCATTCACTGTCTTTGTTCCAGTACCTTGTCTTGCACCATTACCTTGTCTGAACTCTGTCCTACCTCTGTCTCTTGGTCTCCTTGTCTGTGGTTCCTTTCCCTGCTTTGCCTATCCTTGTGTCCTGTCTGTCTGCCTGTGCTCTGCAACCTTGCAGCTCTGCCTGTGCTCTGCATCCTTGCGGCTCTGCCTGTGCTCCGCACCCTTGCGGCTCTGCCTGTGCTGTGTACCCTTGCAGTTCTGCTTTGCTCTGCTTATGCTGCTGCAGAACTGCTTGCTGCTAACTGTTGTTCCTCTCTGCATCCTTGCGGTTCTCCTCCAGTGTGAACAGGTCCAAACCTGTTCCTTCCTACACCATTCCTTCCTGTCACTCCTTCCTGCCAGTACCAGTACCTGCACCTGCTGTATGAACAGGTCTCTACCTATTCCATACACCACTCCTTCCTGCCCTCCTGCCAGTGTCTCAGCCGTGCCTGCCTGCCAGTGTCTCAGCCGTGCCTGACTGCCAGTTTTTCAGCCGTGCTCACCTGCCAGTGTCTCAGCCGTGCCTGCCGTGTTCTCCTGCCTCTCTGCCAGTCGTGCCTGTCCCCCGTACCTGTCCTAGCATCCTGTTCCCCAGTGGGATCAGCAGCCACAGCCAGACACCACCCTTGTGTGACATCTGGCAGCTACCTTCCGCACAAGCCTGACCTCACCATCAGAGGCTCCAGCGAATACTGAGGTAGCTGTCCTAGTCATGCCCCTTCTATGGTAGTCTGGTTTGTGGCATAGTGGGGCCACAACCCCCTCGCTCGCGTTTAGCCCAATAATCACTGGCACTTTAGCACTTCTTTATGACGTCTTCTATCTGCCATCAGGTGCCACATATCTGCTGTTTTCACTCTAATACAATACTTCCAGTATACTTCATGAAATTCATACCATTATGATGTGCAAGGACATCCAAGGACTATACACTTGATACATGGTGAGTGATGGTGGAACGAATAGGCTTGCCTAATGACCGAATGGTAGGCATTAAAAAGTGAGTTTGTTTTTTTTATTTTATCTTACTTCTTTCATTTAAGATGCTCTGGGGTATAATATGGAACAATCCATTCTCCGAGAATAATTTCACCGCAAATCAAATTTCCCTCAGAAATCAGTGAAATTTGACAAATTTAAATTTTGCCGGATCTGCTCATCTTTATCTATTTATGGACTTACAGTAGACTATAAACATCTAGGCAGTCTACAGTTTGCTTTGCAGTGATGACCTCAAACATTACTGCATTGTAAAAAGCTTGCAGACGATTGCACAGCTGTCAGGGTTTTGAACCAGCAGTTAGACACAGCCAGTCTCCTCACAGAGAGATCGCTGTGTACACAATGCCAAACAAGTGTTGTGTAAACCAATAAGGAGGCTCTTATGGTGCTTCCACTATTCGGACCCAGTGATCATGTTATCAGTGGGTTTAGGTTGGATTACAAGAGCGGTTGGGTCATAGGAAATCCAGTTAGCTCTGCAATGCAGCCTGGAAGATGAATTTCTCCTGTAACTGGGGGTGGTATGCCAACTCCAGTTCTGGGGAGATTTGCAATAAAAATGATGTATTCATGTGTTTTGTTCAAATGTCCCCCAATGGCTTTTAAGACCTTATAGAGAAGTTGCGCAATAAATTAAAAAAAAAATCAATCAAGGAAAAGCAAAACGAAACTAAAAAAATAACAGAAACACTGACAGTCCAAATTGCTGTTTAAAGAATATATGTGTCAAATATATAGAAATAATTTTATGGAAAAGCGAAAACAATTTAAAATATTATTAGAGACTCTGTGTGGTTGTAAAAATAAATAGAGGAAAAAAAAGGTGAAAAATAGACACATATTTATTCATTTTCTTTGCAATCTACCAGGGTATAAGTAAAATATATATACGTATTATTAGTTACAGTGATTAAACAGTAGTTGAACTTTCTGAATACAATGTACCAATTGCATCAACTTATACCAGCTTCTGTCTTAGAACAGCTGCAGATGACTATTTTCACTCCAAGTGAGATCTGACAAAACATTGGATAACCCTGGGACCAATATTATATTTTGAGGCTGCACACATGTCCACAACTTAAAAAAAATCGCATCATGCATGATTTGCATCAGATATTTGAAACACACTCTGCCATGCATGTCTGTGAGTCTGAATTGATAAGATGGAGACATTTTTTGTGCCATCTTCTCCACAGTTGAGAAAACTGGATCACACTGTGATCACACTCTGATCAAACTCTGATCAGAGTTTGATCGGAGTATGATTAGTATAATCAGCCCAATGCTCTAGGATGAGATAAAATACAATGGTGTGACCCGGGCATTTTCAAGTCAACATTTTTTAGGAAAATAGCTAAAGCTACTGTATATTATTTAAGCTATATTATGCTGAAAATGCTAAGGCCAAATTTACACATCTGATATTGATGGTGCAAGTACAGACTGTGACAACCTGACATTTCCAGGTCTCCTCACTTGAACTCGAGGTCCTTATGGGTATCTATACATCTATTTAATTTTGGGATAGGAGACCAATGGACATTATGGTCCACTCTTGGACCACGAGCATTAGATGTCTTAAACCTGTCTTATCAACATTATTTCCAAAGGCTGCTATAGTCCCTCAATGCATTACACTATAATATTAACTAATTTTCTGGCTTTCTCTTCTTGTTTGCTATGAGTGATAGTGGTACATGTAGAAATGTTAGTGCAGTCAGACATTGCGGTTATGCACAGCTTGTTAACTTGACTGATGGTCTTACAGCTGCTCCAAACGTGAGCCATGAGTCCATGACAACAGCGCAGTAATAATACCAGATTCATATTTAGTGCCACCTTTACAGCTTCGCTTGTTGATATTTTTGTTACATCTGCGCTCACCCTTACAAACATAATGTTATATTAGAATAAGTGTCTGAAACTTTGCTAATCCTAAATTTAGAAAGGTATGAAGATTTGCAAAAGGAAAGGGTGAATGGACCTTCAAGACTTTACTACAAGGCAGCAAATAAACTCTGTGTGAACCGAGAGTAAATACATTAATAAATTGCTCCTAGCTAGGAATAAAGCAGGACTCAATTTGTTATCAGCAGTAGTAGAGCACCACTTGTTAAAACTGACAGATAGCTCAGCTAGTAGCACAGTAAGATGTACTATGGTTACAGTAATACCTTACTTGTAAACCAAATGCTAGACGTACAGGTATATTATTGTATACGAAGATATGTGGGATGCATAATATATTCTATAATTATCCTCTCATTATACTGTGGCTCTTAAAAAAATAGGCTATCAGATGGATCATTTTTAGGAAAACTATGAACCATAAGTAGTGGTGAGAGAAGCAGTGGATGTTTGAGTTCGCCAGCTACGACGAATATACAGTAAAAAGTTTGGTTCTTGTCCAAGCTTGACCTCGAACTTGACCCCAGACCCAAACCCAATGGAAGACAGTGGAGGACCGAACTTAGGTGCCTTGAAATAGCCGTAAAATGGTCAAGGTCAGGGCTAGGGAACTGCAAAATTAAGCTAAATGGGGGTAAGAGCAGGATAATTGCTCTTCAAAAAAATGTGGATAGGGAAATAACTTAAAATAATGCATAATTAAAAAAATAAATAAATAATCTTGAACTAGGAGGCATAGGTCCAAGTGGAGGAGGTGGAGGGGGTGGATGTGATGGTGTACATGGAAGAAGCAGGGGAGGAGGTGTCCAACACTGTTTTTGCTGTTTTTTTTTTTTTTTGTTAGGGAACTTGCCTTAACCCCTTTACCCACAAGGGTGGTTTGCACGTTAATGACCGGGACAATTTTTACAATTCTGACCACTGTCCCTTTATGAGGTAATAACTCTGAAACGCTTCCAGGGATCCCGGTGATTATGACATTGTTTTCTCGTGACATATTGTACTTCATGTTAGTGGTAAAATTTCATTGATATGACTTGCATTTATTCGTGAAAAGAATGGAAATTTGGCGAAAATTTTGAAAATGTCACAATTTTCCAAATTTGAATTTTTATGCCCTTAAATCACAGAGATATGGTACACAAAAAACTTAATAAGTAATATTTCACATATGATTACTTTACATCAGCACAATTTTGGAACCAAAATTTTTTTTATTAGGAAGTTATAAGGGTTAAAAGTTGACCAGCGATTTCTCATTTTTGCAACACCATTTTATTTTTACGGACCACATCACATTTGAAGTTACTTTAAGGAGTCTATATGATAGAAAATACCCAAAAGTGACACCATTCTAAAAACCGCACCCCCAAAGGTGCTCAAAACCACATTCAAGAAGTTTATTAACCCTTCAGGTGCTTCACAGGAATTTTTTGAATGTTTAAGAAAAAAAAAATGAACATTTAACTTTTTTTCACAAAAAATTACTTCAGGTACAATTTTGTTTTATTTTACCAAGGGTAACAGGAGAAATTGGACTGCAAAAGTTGTTGTGCAATTTGTCTTGAGAACGCTGATACCTGATATGTGGGGGGGACCACTGTTTCAGCGCATGGCAGAACTCGGAAGGGAATGAGCGCCGTTTTACTTTTTCAATGCAAAATTGGCTGGAATTCAGATCGGACGCCATGTCACGTTTGGAGAGCCCCTGATGTGCCTAAACAGTAGAAACCCCCCCAAAAGTGACCCCATTTTGGAAACTATACCCCCCAAGGAACTTATCTAGATATGTGATGAGAACTTTGAACCCACAAAGGCTTCACAGAAGTTTATAACGTACAGCCGTACAATTAAAAAATCATATTTTTTCCACAAAAATGATTTTTTCACCCCAATTTTTAATTTCCCAAGGGTAACAGGACCCTAAAAGTTATTGCGCCATTTGTCCTGAGTACGCTGATACCCCATATGTTGGTGTAAACGACTATTTGGGCACATGGCAGAGCTCAGAAGTGAAGCAGCGCCATTTGACTATTTTGGCTGGAATTGAGATTGGATGCCATGTCGCGTTTGGAAAGCCCCTGATGTGCCAAAACAGTGGAAACCCCCCACAAATGACACCATTTTGAAAACTAGACCCCCCCAAGGAACTTATCTAGATGTATGGTGAGAACTTTGAACCTCCCAGGGCTTCACAGAAGCTTATAACATACAGCCCTAAAATTAAAAAATCACATTTTTTCCACAAAAATGATCTTTTCACCCTGAATTTCTATTTTCCCAAGGGTAACAGGATCCTAAACGTTATTTTGCAATTTGTCCTGAGTACACTGATACCCCACATGTGGGGGTAAACCACTATTTGGGCGCATGGCAGAGCTCGGAAGGGAAGCAGCGTCATTTGACTTTTTTGGCTAGAATTGGGATCGGATGCCATGTCACGTTTGGAAAGCCCCTGATGTGCCTAAACAGTGGAAACCCCCCACAAATGACACCATTTTGGAAACTAGACCCCCAAGGAACTTATCTAGATGTGTGGTGAGCACTGTGAACCCCCAAGGGCTTCACAGAAGTTTATAACGCCCTGGCGTGAAAATAAAAAAATCATATTTTTTCCACAAACATGATCTATTAGTCCCCAATTTTTTTTATTTTCCCAAGGGTAACAGGAGAAATTGGACCCCAAGTGTTGTTGTCCAATTTGTCCTGAGTAGGCTGATACCCCATATGTGGGGGTAAAACACTGTGCGCCCAGCATGGCAGAGCTTGGAAGGGAAGAAGCACCATTTGACTTTTTCAACGCAGAATTGGCTGGAATTGAGATCAGACACCATGTTGCGTTTGGAGAGCACGTGATGTGCCCAAACAGTGGAAACCCCCCAATTCTAATTACAACCCTAACCCCAACACACCCCTAACCCTAATGTCAGCCCTAACCCTAGCCCTAACCCTAGCCCTAACTCTAACCCTAGCCCTAACCCTAATGGGAAAATGGAAATAAATACATTTTTTTTATTTTATTATTTTTCCCTAACTAAGGGGGTGATAAAGGGGGGTTTGATTTACTATTTATGGTGGGTGTTTATGCTTGGCAACTGTCACATGCTACAAGACACTTTTTATTGTAAAAATAGTTTTTGCATCACCACATTTTGAGAGCTATAATTTTTCCATATTTTGACCCACTGAGTCATGTGAGGTCTTATTTTTTGTGGGATGAGTTGATGTTTTTATTGGTACCTCTTGCGGGTACGTGACATTTTTTGATAGCTTTTTATTCCAATTTTTGGGATGCAGAATGAACAAAAACCAGCATTTCAAGAATTTCTTTTGGGGGGTGCGCTTACACCATTCCGCGTGAGGTAAAATTGATAAAGCAGTTTTATTCTTTGGGTCAGTACGATTACAGCGATACCTCATTTATGTCGTTTTTTTATGTTTCGTCGGTTTTATGCAATGAAAACTATTTTATATAAAAAATAATTATTTTTGCATCGCTTTATTCTGCGAGCTATAACTTTTTTATTTTTTCACTGATGATGCTATATTGCAGCTCGTTTTTTGCAGAACAAGATGACGTTTTCAGCAGTGCCATGGATATTTATATCCGTCTTTTTGATCGCGCGTTATTGCACTTTTTGTTCGGCAGTATGATAATAAAGCATAATTTTTTGCTTTGTTTTTTATTTTTTAAGGGGTTCGCTAAAGGGGTTAACTAATGGGACAGTTTTATAGGAAAGATCGTTGTGGATGTGGCGATACTAAATATGTGTACTTTTTTTTATTTTATTGCTCTGCAGGCAGTGAGGAAGCCGGCTTCCTGCAGGCCCCCGAAGGTCCCCGCTGCCATATTGGATCCGGGGACCTGCAGGGAAGGAGGCCCCCACAGCAGCACTGCACATCGCGCTGCTGCGGGGGTCGCAGGGAAGCACAGAGGGAGCCCCCTCCTTGCTGATGCTTCCCTAAACCCCCGGTACACTGCAATCATGTTTGATCGCAGTGTGCCAGGGGTAAACATACCGGGGGCTGTCCATGACCGCCCCTGACACATAACGTCGGGTGTCAGCTGTGATAATCAGCTCACACCCAGCCATGATCAGCAGCGCTCCCCCCGTGAGCGCTACTGATCGCTATGATGTACTATCCCGTCCATGGGCATAGGGGCACGGGTCCCAAGGATGGGATAGTATGTCAGATGTCAGGAAGGGGTTAAAGTACATAAAATCGAAAAATAAATGAATAACAATCTAGAAGGCGGAGGTCCAAGTGGAGCAGGAGGTTATGGTGGAGGAAAAGGTTTAGGTGTAGGTGGAAAAGGCATAGGAGAAGGAAGTAGCCAACACTAGCTTTGTGGGGGATTTTGTTGTGGAGAGTTGCTATGAATAAAGGCATTGAAATAATCTGCTGGCCACTTTTTCTTTTTATATAGGCTGTGTAATACTATGCACTTTTCTGAGTTGAAAACAATGAGGAGAGCATCAAATATGGTAAGTGGCCATGCTTTTGCTGAGGTGGTGTAGCTGCTGCAGGGAGAGAGAGGATATAGTCTATCTGTGCTTGCTAAATGCCCAAATTAAACACCTTCCTCTGGTGCACGCAGGTGACAGGACATTCTGCGTAATTTCGTAGACACGAGTACCACTGGATGAGGCCACATAGTGGTGGTTAAACAAGGTTTCTGATGAACATAGTGGGTATCACAAATGTCAAGGTAGAGATTACAAAAATCAATACCCACTGTCAGGACAAATACTTAGACAACTGCATTGAGCATAGCAAACACATAAGCTGTGTCTGCTGGCCTGTGACTCGGCGGTGCGCTGGCTTCCGGATCACGTGGGGACCCACGTGTTTCCGGTTCCTGGCGACCTGCTGTAGCGCGGGCCGGGGGGGGCGGCGGACGCTGTGGTGACGTCACCGCATGAGACTTCCGGATTATCTGATTATTTAAAGTCACGGACCCTGCACTTTGGTATGTCCCTTTAGGAAGGTACATTTTGCCGAAACGCGCATCGGGGTAGGTGCGCTAACCCTTTGCATTATCTACCTGACTGGAGGTATGTTTGTCATGTTTATACGATGATTGTTTTGTATGTGGGCAGGTTTTTCCCTACCATGGGCCATGTGGATAGGATTTGGGGTCATGTTGCCCCACTTATAATGTAATTAACCATGTTGGGGAATGGCCAATGTAGTCTTGTAACATTTTCTCTGCCCATATTTATATGTATTGTATACTATACTTAGTGACATTCTAATTCTCTGCCTTGTGGATTCCTCTTCACTAGGATCCAGCCCTCCTTGGGCATTTTTATGCTGGAATTCATCTGATTCCATCTTTTAGCCCCACTGTTGCTGTCTGTCTGTTTTTTATGTAGGATGTGTTCAATAAAGATACTTTATATTAACTCTTTTTTTGGACTCTGGGACTGCTTTTTGTTCTCTTATGTGTTCACATAGTGGTGGTTGTAGATTGGTTGCCTGAGAGTGCCTTCAATTCCTTTGCTTTGTATTTCATCTGATCCCCTGCTGAAAGGGCAAATTTTGCACCTGTGGACTATGAACATCTGTCTTTCACCTCACCTCCTTTCAAATCAGGCAAGCAATCTGTGCCTCGAGTTATGCAGCAGTCACTTCTGCTTTTTGATGACTTTGCTGGCTGTAGTTACATTGGCCTACCACCTGGCCAAAAATTGCAAGGGATTGAGTGCACTGATGGCCAACCACTTGTTCAGTTGGAGCATGAGTAGTTGGGAGGGGTAGTGGACACAGTCAGCGGAACACATCTCAGATGATGATTGATGATGAAACACAGGTACCAACTGCTGCAGCTTTCTACTGTGTGTAGTCTGGCAAGGAGGGCAGGGGTGAGGACTGAGTGGAACATCATTCGGAGGATTATTATTATTTTTTAAAACACCATAGATTCCATTGTGCTGTGTATGAGGAGGGGGTTACATAGAGAAACACAAATAGAAATTAAAATGAACAAACTAATAGTGACAAACAGGTACAGGGAGGAGAGTACCCTACCCTGTGGCCTTACATTTGACAGGATAATGAAACAGTAGACATTAGGTTCTAGGGCTGTGGCAGCTCTGCTGTTGGTGAGGTGGCAGCAGGGTCATTGCAGGTTGAAAGCTGTTCTGAAGGTTTTCAAGAACCGCTTGAAATTTCTGAATGTAGGGGATAATCGATGTGTTGGGCCACAGAATTTTACAGGATGACGGATACTCAGGAGAATTCTTGCAGGTGATTTGATGAGAAACGAATGATTGTGGAGGAGAGAAGAAGGTCTTAGGAGGGCCAGAGTTTACGTGGTGGGAGATATCGGTGAATTAGTTCTAAGATATATGGGAGAGACAGATTAAGGATTGCTTTGTAGGTCAGTGTTTGTAGGTTGAATTGAATATGTTGTGAATATGTTGTGGAATTGGGAGACAATGAAGGGATTTGCATAGGAGAGAAGCGCTGACAAATTGGGCATATCAAATCCAGCTCAAGGGAGCTCCCTGACAAGACTCGTGTGGTTTTCATGCTGTATCATCGGAGACTGAAGCAAGGTATAAATGTTCTTAACCTCAGCAGCATCTGCATGATGAGACTTCTGAATGCAAAGCACTAGCTTCAGTGTAGTACACATCTGAAAAACCAGGAAAGATCAGAGCCTCCTATTGCTCCCTCTTCCGCTGCAGTCTTGGCCTCTTCCTCTCCCTCGGAGCAACATACCCACCTGGAAGAGAGGATGTGACAGCACCTCCACCAGCAGTGTCATTGAGCATCTCCACACTATCCAATTTAAGCATTCAGCTGTACATCTCCCAAACACTGATTCACATATTCTAAATATGGCCTCAAAAGTGATTTCTAAAAGGGCTAACAATACCTTGGAATAATGGGAACCACACTACGTCGTTCCAGAGGGGGGCTGGAAAAGGAGCGCAGCTTAGTGGAGGCCCCCCATGACTGCGCTGGGACATGCAGGGTTTTGGACGGGGGACTTGGTGGGGATTGGTGGAGGCAGGATAGGGGAGGAGTGGAGATGGTTAACAGGGAAAAAGTGCGGGAAAACCACACTCTGGCACAGGAAGACACCGGGAGCAGGAAGCATACCTGGAAAAGACATTGATTATGGCGTCAGTGGAGGCGCTGATTGGGAGGCTGCAGGACGCCGTGAGGTCCAGGAGAGGAGGATGGCTGGAGGAGCAGCTGTCCTCTCTGCTTGGAGACGCTGGGACCTGGGAAAATGCAAGCGGGAGGAGGACGTGGCCCCCGGAGAGACTCTCACCGGAGGTAACCACGCACAGCAGGCGCAGGCTCCGGAGCCCCTCCGGGGACCTGCGGTGGCCGGGTGCAGCGGCGCTGCTCCCCCCGTTGCGCCACCTCCAGCAAGAATCCGACTAGCCGGCCAGCGGGCGCAGGAAGGCAGCACAGGCCCGTGGCACACCCGGGAAGGGTGAGGCTTCCCGGGGGGATAAGGCAGCAGCGGTATGCGGGAGGAGGCCGGCGGCAGCCGGCCATGATGACGTCGGGAACGCTGGGAGCATCAGCGCAGCTGGCACCCCTGGTGGTGGCCCTAGTGGGAGGCCAGCGAGGAAGAGTACACAGTAGAGGGCTCTGGCGGGCAGGCAGCAGCATGGGGACGATCTGCTGCTGGGTCCTGGCAATCAGCGGCTGTCCAGAGGAGCGGTGGGCAGCGAGGATGAGCTGCCTGGCAGGGGCCGGGGGACATACCGGTCTAATCAGCCAGGGTCTCACGGACAGACGAGGTCACGATCAAGGCTGAGGTTGGTGGTTCGGCGCATTGCGTGACGAGGAGGCCAGGGGCGCGGGCCAGAGGCAGCTGAGTGGCGCTGAAGATTCCAACTCCAATGGTGAGCAACAGCGGGCTGGAGAGTGGCAGGATTCGGGATGTCCAGCTGGTGGGGACGCAGCACCCGTGCAGCTTGGTGAGCATGAGTCTATGTATTGTCTGTCACCCATAGGGGCTGTAGCTAATGAAGCGGAAGTGAGTAGGGGGGCAGGATTGGTCAAAAGGGGGATGGGGGAACTATTGGGTCAGAGTCGCCGTGCCTGCGTGATATTTTGCTTAGCATGTCACAAATTTTAAGGCGGATGGAAGGAGGGGTGGCAAGCGGGTCAGGGGTGTCACCAGCGGGGGCATGGACCTCGGGGATGGGGTCTGGGCCAGCCATGGAGGGCGAGGCATTGAGGCTGGTCGGGGGAACAAGAACCGGTGGCAGTGGGATCCTTGTCTGGGGTGTCAGCGGCATGCGCATGGATCTCGGGGTTGGGGTCTGGCTCACACCTGGTGGGCAAGGCTTTGAGGCCGGTGGGAGGGGAGCTAATACCAGTGGCAGGAGTATCCGTGTCGATTCAGACAGAGAAAGCGGTTTTGGTGAAATTGGATGACCGTGCAAAATTGGAGATGTATGTGTGCTTTGAGGGGCCGTTGGGAGCACACTTGAAAAAAGAGGTGAAAGAGAAGATTTGGCGGGATGAGTACGTGGAGATTTTCTCCCTTCTTCCATTGGAAAAGTTTAATTTGGATAAGGGGAAGAAGGATGATAGTAAGAAGGAGGAAGAAGAAAAGCGGAGGTGGCGGCTGATCCCGCAGACATTCGTTAATTGGCTGCAAGTGTTTTCAATATTGGCTGGTGTGATTGGGGAAAAGTCTCCTGATAATTGTTCCGGCCTGTTTTGTTATCTGGATGAGATTGGGGAGGCACACCGTACATACAGAGGTCAGGCATGGCTGCGCTACGATGAACAATTCAGGCAGAGGAAGGCGGTGCGGCCGGAGATTCGGTGGGACCAGAAAGACATCAGGCTTTGGTTAAAGGTGATGGCGCCAGTTAGGTACGGGCAGTCCTTTCTCGGTGGCGGAGGTAGTGGCAACCAGCAGGGAGGACATGGAAGTGGCAGTCAGGGGGCGTCAGGGGCAAGAGAGAAGGCAGGAGCATGCTGGCAGTTCAACGAGGGTCAGTGCAAGTATGGCAGTACCTGCAAGTTCAAGCATGTTTGCTCCCATTGCAACGGTAGCTCACATGGGGCATCGAAATGTTTTAGGAAAGCAAGGGGTAAGCCAGCAGTGGTGGCCGGTCAAAGGGGAGACGCCAGTGAGGCTTCAAAGGATGGCCCCCTTTCTAAGTAGGTACCCGGATCAGGAGAAGGCTGGGGTGATATGGAATGGTTTTGCGGATGGTTTTAGAATCCCTCCTCCCAGCCACACTGTCCCCTTTTCGTTTAAGAATTTGAGGTCGGCTGACCTGCATTCAGAGGTGGTGATTGCCAAAATAATGAAAGAGGTTGAATTGGGTAGAATGGCAGGTCTGTTTACATTGGTCTCAGTAGAAGGGATGATTGTTTCCCCGTTGGGGGTGGTTCCTTAAAAGGAACCGAATAAATTCAGGCTGATTCAGCATCTATCTTATCCAAAAGGGTTGTCGGTCAATGACGGCATTGATCTAGAGTTGTGTTCGGTAGTATATACCTCATTTGATATGGCTGTGCAATGGGATCGTAGGTACGGCACGGGGCCTTGTTGGCAAAAACCGACAATGAATCGTCCTTCAGGTTACTACCGGTACACCCGGATAGCATTCCCTTGTTGGGATGTTTTGGTATGGAGGTTACTATTTGGATAGATGTTTGCCGATGGGTTGTGCAATTTCGTGTTCACTGTTTAAGACGTTCAGTACTTTTTTGGAATGGGATGCTGGTCAACCAGTAGTCGTCATCGTTCATCATTTTGGCAATGTGGGGGTTAGTGTAATGACAAAAAAAAAATTTTTTATGAAACCATGTGCAATGGAGGAACTTTTATGGGTTTTTTAAGAATAAGTATTGCTTTTTTTTGTTTTTTAAAAAAAGTTCCCCCTTTCATTCAAATGAAATAAGGCAAAAATTGTTTTTTCCCCCTAAAAAAGGACATGCAATTTTGCATTATTGAAACGATAATAGTAATAACTAAGCAACTTTTATTATTCGTTTTTTAACAAATACGGTATAAAACAGTTAATTATAAGTACAATATGTACAAAAGAAGTGTTTAAAAATTATTTTTTCCTATGAATTTTAGATTCAAAAATTCAATTTGTTTCGATTTCGCATGTAGTTCCTCCATCAGTTTTACAGCACGTTCAGCATTTTGGTTAGATCTGGGAATGTCAATTAATGATTCCTCGACCAACCAGTGCGCCTTCAAACACTTAATTGCCTTCTTCTTCTGCCTTCGCCGTTTCTCGCTGTTGAACAGAAAACTGAAGTTTCCAAGAATTTGGCAGTTCGTTGGCATCCGCGTGAGTTTGGAGAGCTTTTCAACATATGGAATACTTGGATCCCTTTTATGTTGAGAATAGGAGGGCAGATTCCTCGTCCAGATAGACCTGTTTGCCTTTACACTGTTGCTGGAATTTCTAGAAGACATTTTCTGAATGACCTGTCCTGCACTTCTTGATCGTAAAACTTGAAGCTTTGCACTGAAAATGAAAAGATAATACTAAATTACAAAATATTTTAAAATATTCCAGAATGTTCTAGATGTGAATAAAATACCGCTTTTTGTCACAACTTAGAAAGATATTTTCTTTATAGATTTAAATTAAAACACGAAAAATCTTTCTTTTGAAAATTTTGAAATGAAAAAGAGGTGGAACTTTTTTGAATATTTTACAAATTTGATGATACTAATGTCATTTGTATGGAATTGTTCCACCAATGTAAGGGGTTTCATTTTCGTTTTACAAAATTTTTAAAATAGTCATCACCCTAGTGGGGGTCCCTTTTTAGGATCTGTAAGGCATAATCTGACATGTGGGCCAATGTTCCCGGTGTCAATGATGCGCTGCGAGTGCTGGGTGGAGGAGCACTTTCTGGCAAATCCACATCCCTCCAGTCACGCACAAACCCTGTACCAGACCTTGCCATGCCAACATTTTCTCTTGCCCCACGAGAAGCATCCTCCTCCCCTAAATAATCATCACCATCATCATCCTCCTTCTCCTCCTCTTCCTCTTCTTTCTCCACCTCGTCCAGGAGAGGTCCCGGAGCAGACAATGGCTGACTGTCATCAAGGCTTCCCTCCTCCTCTTCCTCCTCTTCTACCTCAGCTGCAGACGCCTGCTCCTTAATGTGCGTCAAAGTATGCATGAGCAGACGCATAAGTGGGATGCTCATGCTTATGATGGCATCATCTGCGCTTACCAGCCGTGTGCATTCCTCAAAACACTGAAGGACTTCACAGAGATCTTTCAGCTTCGACCACTGCACACCTGTCAACTCCATGTCTGCCCTCAAAGTGCCTGCCCGTGTATCCTCCCACAAATGAATTACGGCCTGCCTCTGTTCGCATAGCCGCTCAACCATGTGCAGGGTGGAGTTCCACCTTGTTGCAACGTCGATACTTAGGCGGTGCTTGGGAAGGTGGAGCAATCGCTGCAGCTTCTGCATACGACTGGAGTGTACCAGTGACCGGCGGATGTGCGAGCACAGTCTTCGAACCTTATGGAGCAGACCTGTTAACTCCGGATAATTATTGAGTAAGCACTGCACCACCAAGGTGAGGTTCAAGGTGTGAGCCAAGCAAGGTATGTGTCTGAGTTTTGAAAGGGATATGGCTGCCACAAAATTCCGGCCGTTATGACTAACTACTTTGCCTGCCTCAAGATGTAGACTGCCCAGCCATGACTCAGTTTGTCGTTGAAAGTAGTCGGCCAGTACCTCCGCGGTGTGTCTGTCGCCCAAACACATCATCTGCAACACAGCCTGCTGATGCTTTCCACTAGCTGATCGATAGGGGGACACCTCGTGAGCAACAGTGGCAGCTGCGGATGGAGTGCTCGTGCGACTGCGCTCTGTGGACGAGCTTTCGCTTCTGAAGGAGGAGGATCGAATGCCTACAGCCAACTGTTTCCTATACCATGGGCTAGGCAGCACTGTCCCACCACCGCTGTCCCTTGTGGACCCTGCATCCACCACATTAACCCAGTGCACAGTGATGGACACGTGACGGCCCTGGCCATGCCTACTGGACCATGCATCAGTTGTGAGGTGCACCTTTCCACTCACTGATTGCTTGAGTGCATGGACAATGCGGTCTTTCACATGAAGGTGGAGGGCTGGGATGGCTTTGCGAGAAAAGAAGTGGCGACTGGGTAGGTCATAGCGTGGTACTGCATAGCCAATGAGTTCGCGGAAAGCTGCGCTTTCAACCAATCGGTAGGGCATCATCTCTATCGAGATTAGTTTGGCAGTGTGGGTGTTCAAACCCAGCATACGCGGATGAGAGGATGAGTACTTGCTTGTCCTACTCATAGTCTCTGGTAAGGTGAGCTGGACTTGAGAGCTGCATACGGTGGAACTAGTGGTGGACATGGCGGACTGAGAGAGGGATGATGATGGAGTTGGTGTTCTTTCTGAAGGCCTAGATTCAGTCATTCGTTGATATAACATTGTGATTCCCTGACTGCTTTGTCCTTGCGACAACACCTCAACATTTGCTGCTGGTAGTGTGCTAACCGGTGGGCTTACAGTGGGGAAACAATGTAGCGTTGCTGACTACCTTCTTTTGGAGCAGTTACACATGTGGTACGTGAGGCTTGGTAGTCCGTCCACGCTTGCAAGTGCATGGTGGTTAAATGTCTAAGCATGCAACTGGTATTCAAATTTCTCAGATTTTTCCCTCGGCTAAAGGTCTTTGCGCACTTCTTACAGATAACCTTTGCCTGATTATTAGGATTTTGTTCAAAAAAGTGCCACACTGCATTCTTCCTACTACGGAAGACATTTTGAGGCCTTGCACGCTGTGCTATTTTGACCGTCTGGCCAAGCTGTCCTGCAACTCTTTTGGTTTTTATAACCCGTTTTTGGACTGCTCCGGGCCTGCCAGATAACAGCTGTTGCGATGTCGATGCCTGCTGCGGATGCTCCTCCTCTTCTGAGCTATTGGCAGCGGCACCCTCTTCCCCCAATGGATGCCAATCTGGGTCAACAACTGGGTCATCCATCACCTCCTCTTCAATGTCATGTGCACCTTCCTCTGTGTCACCGTGTATGGTGGTATAGTATGTGGGAAGGGGCACCTGAGTTTCATCAGGGTCAGATTCTGGCTCAGTACACTGCGAGGACAATGTAGTGCTCTGAGTGAATGTACCAGCAGATCAATCTAGCAGTGGCTGTGCATCAGTGCACTCCATGTCAGATTCATCTTGGACTGGCGAATTCACGATTTGACTTGATAACCCAGGCATGGTATGAGAAAAGAGCTCCATGGAGTAATCTGTAGTGTGGCCTGCCGCATCCTTCACTTTTGGTAGGGGTGAAGGACACAACTAAAGGTGTTGTTCCTGACCAGGAGCCTCCACTGACGACGCAGTGCTTTTATTTTTTGAAACTTCAGAAGAGGAGGCGATAGAGCTGGAGGCTGTGTCAGCAATGTAAGCCAAAACTTGTTCCTGAAGCTCCGGCTTTAAAAGCGGTTTACCTGCTCCCAGAAAAGGCAGCCTACGAGGCCTTGTGGAGCCAGACAATGATGCCGGCTCACCACCTCCTGCCTTATGTGCTATTGTGCTTTTGCCACAACCAGCAGAAGCACCACCACCAACACCACCATCAGGACCAGCTGGCAACCCCCGCCCACTTCCATGGCCTCTTCCACCATACTTCTTCATTTTTTTGAAAAAGGTACCCAAAATAACAACAGCTATATGGTACTGTAAAATAAGGTAAAGGGTAGAGAGTATTGGTGAGAAATTGAATCTCACTATAAATTGGAGGACGCTGAACTATTGTCTCAGGCCCAGTAGAGATTACACTGCAATGTGACAGGCAGAAATTGGCTGGTGAATGAGAAGACAGAAGCTGTATATAGTATTGGTGAGAATTTGAATCTCACTGTAGATTGGAGGACACTGAACTATTGTCTCAGGCCCAGCAGAGATTACACCGCAATGTGACAGGCAGAAATTGGCTGGTGTATGAGAAGACAGAAGCTGTATATAGTATTGGTGAGAATTTGAATCTCACTGTAGATTGGAGGACGTTGAACTATTGTCTCAGGTCCAGTAGAGATTACACCGCAATGTGACAGGCAGAAATTGGCTGGTGTATGAGAAGACAGAAGCTGTATATAGTATTGGTGAGAATTTGAAGCTCACTGTAGAATGGAGGACACTGAACTATTGTCTCAGGCCCAGTAGAGATTACACCGTAATGTGACAGGCAGAAATTGGCTGGTGTATGACTAACTACATGGTGTATATAGAATTGGTCTGAATTGGAATCTCCCAAGAGTGTAGGTCTGTAAGAACGGACAAACTCCTTGGCTTTTTCTTACAGAGTCACACACAGATAGCTTCAATTTGGCCGCTGAACTATTGTCTCTGGCCCAGGACAGATTACACCGCAATGTGACAGGCAGAAATTGCCTAGTGTATGACTAGCTACAAAGTGTATATAGAATTGGGCAGAATTGGAATCTCCCTAGAGTGTAGGTCTGTAAGAACGGACAAACTCCTCGGCTTTTTCTTACAGAGTCACACACAGATAGCGTCAATTTGGCCGCTGAACTATTGTCTCCGGCCCAGGACAGATTACACCGCAATGTGACAGGCAGAAATTGCCTAGTGTATGACTAACTACAAGGTGTATATAGAATTGGGCAGAATTGGAATCTCCCTAGAGTGTAGGTCTGCAAGAACGGACAAACTCCTCGGCTTTTCCTTACAGAGTCAAACACAGATAGCTTCAATTTGGCCGTGATAACAGCCGGTACACGGTACTGTGTGAGGAGCATACACCGCTATGCAGTGTGTGAAAAAATGAATGCTCAGTAACTCACCAGGACAAAACAATAAAGTTTGGATTGCTTTGAAAAAAGCAGTTTGCTCAGCAGTGTGAAAACAGCAATGCAGCTATCAGGGAGCCTTAAAAGGCAGCCTAATAACCAACAGAGCTGAGGCACCAAAATATAGCCGCCCCTTGCACTGCACAGTAACTGGTGTGTTGTACAGGCAAAATCGCTAGCAGCAGAAGTAGTTTATGGTATCTTCTTCCCTGCCTAACACTCTCACTACAGAATCAACAGCAGCAGCAGCTCTCCCTATTCTGAGATCAGCATAAGTAACATGGCGGTTGGCGTGCATGCCCTTTTATACCCCCTGTGACGCCACACAAAGCAAGCCAATCACTTGCATGCCCTTCACAAACATGGTGGTAACCGCTTCTTATGTCATCACGTTGCCCACAGTGTCCGTTCTTCCTGATTGGCTGAAAAAGGGCGCAAAAGCATCTTTTGAAACGCGACTTTGGCGCAATGGTCGCCGACCTCGTGGCCGACCTCACGCTAAGGTCGGGTTTCGTTTCATGAAACCCGACTTTGGCGAAAGTCGGCGACTTTTGAATTTTTTCGACCCGTTTCGCTCAACTCTACTCAAGACACTAACCCCTGACGTGCAGGTCAAAGCCTGCACCGGGATCATGACACTCTCATAAATATATACCTTATACAATTAAATTAATACTACACTATCTATTCAGTATAAATACCCGTATCAAGTATCAAAGCATTAATTTAACCATATAGACATTCATACAATTCGTTTACTATATTCTATAAATAAATATAACCTTGGCATTAAAATATGATTGTATAACCCTTGCTCTCAATTCAAACAAAATAAAACATTTTCATCAAAGTTCAGTTCATCCCTGACTTGGGTCTTTTCCTTTGGTGTGATGCGAGGGACCCGTCTCAAACCCCCAGCGTAGACCTTGGGCGGGCTGCAAGGCATAGTTGATCTGTATGTTGTGCCACGTTTTCGGCCACGCCAAACAGGTTTTTGTTCTGTGGCATTGAGACACTTTCCAAAGGCCTGATGTAAAACCAAGATGAAGCACCTTAAGAAGTGCTAACTTTATACATTAAAAGCTGTGGATTATTCACAATTCATAACCTCACAGTCTTTCTAAAGAGCCATAAAATGCACCTAACCAGGTAAACACATTATTTCTTCAATAAACTATAACACAGTCCTAACCAGGTAAACTTTAAACATTTGTTTCACATTTTTACTGTGACTTCTTACATTCAGGTTAGCCCTTGACATTCACTACTTCCTGGCTTGGTGAGTTCTGTATAGAGAACTGCACCAGTGATCACTAGCTGTTCCGGGTGTACCACTGAGGTTTGGGTAGCCCAATCACACACTATATTATAATGTGCCCATCCAGGTGTAGGGGCTGCGGGGACAGGAAGGGGACCTATCAGGGTATCCTCAGACCCGATGACTGGGTGGTTTGACCTGCTCTGACTCCCATCCTCCTACCACGGTCAGAGACAGATCCTGGAGCTGGCTACTCAGCTCCTCTGCATAGATGGTTTTATTCTCTGCACTCAGGCTATTGCCTCCTTCTGTATACCTTGCTGCTGCCATATTGATTGTTCTGTCTCCTCTGTTCTTCCTGCTCACCCCTAACAACTTCCAGGGCGGATTTGCCTCTGCTCTTTATGCCTATCAAAGTAATACAGGAGGTGGGTCTTTCCTCCTGACAGAAACATTTGCATCACATGATGATGTTGGTGGTGGGCGGGCATCATCCTTGCACTCACTCTCTGGCCCTGCCCACTGCAGCTCATTCCTCTCAGCTCCTGCTGGCTGGAATTTGACAAGCCCACATAACATGTGATGCAGCTATTTAACCAGCACTCAGTAAGGCTGGGTTCACACGTGGCGCTTTTTTCGTGTTTCCGCGGCGGTTTTTACCATGCAATTTTGCAGCGAAAAATAAGCATCCCATGAATCCTATGGGATTCCGCAATGCTGTGCTAATGCTGCAGTTTTTACCGCTGCGGAATTGCTTCACGGTAATAAACGCAGCATGCTCATTAATTTCACGGAATCGCGGCGATCCCACACCCATAGGAATGCATTGTTCTGCTTACTTTCCGCATGTGGCTGTGCCCACCATGCGAAAAGTAAGCAGAACATTTGCGGATGGTACTCACGGTCCGGAGGAGAGAAGACTGTCCTCCGGGCTTTGGGTACCATATCCCTGTAAAAAATAGAATTTAAAATAAAAAATATTGCTATTCTCACCTTCCGATGTCCCGCGCAGCCTTCCCGCCTCTCTCCACGCTCCCGGTCCCAGTAAACCTTTGCGAGCGATGACGTCCGTTCTCGCGGGCTCGTGAAGTCTCGCGGTCATTCGCGCGACGTCATCGTGAATGACCGCGAGACATTGCGATCCCGCGAGAACGGACGTCATCGCGGTAATTGTCGCAAAGGATTACTGGGACCGGGAGCGTGGAGAGAGGCGGGAAGGCTGCGCGGGACGTCGGAAGGTGAGAGTAACAATATTTTTTTTTATTATTATTATTATTTACATTCTATCTTTTACTATTGATGCCGCATAGGCTGCCTCAATAGTAAAAAGCTGGTCACACTCGTCAAACACTATGTTTGACGAGTGTGACCAACCTGTCAATCAGTTCTCCAAGCGATGCTACAGATCGCTTGGAAAGCTCTAGCAATTCTGCAAGCTAATTACGCTTGCAAACTGCTAGTTTTTTCGCAGGAAAATCACGGGAATTTAAAATGCGATTTTCCCGTGGAATGGAATTCCGGAATTCTCGAGGTAATTTCCGCGAGAGTTCCGCTACGTGTGAACCCAGCCTAACAGTGACGAAGTAAACAAAAGCACAGTTAAGGGCCTGTCACACTAAGCGATATCGCTAGCAATATCGCTATAACGTCACTGGTTTTTGTGACGTTATAGCGATATCGCTAGCGATATCGCTATCTCTGATACTTACCTCCGACCGCTCCCCCGCTGATTATCGCTGATCTCTGTGTGGCAGCTCACCAGTGACCACTTAGCGATGTACCAGTGATCCTGACTGCGTCATATCGCTGGTCGGGATCGCTGGTGCATCGCTAAGTGTGATTGTACCTTTAGGCGATGATTTAACAGCCTTACAAACTCGCTATTACTCAATGCAGATAATCCTTTTAGCAATACTACAAAATCTCTTTTACACAAAATAGTTAATTTCTGGCACACTATACATTAAAGCTTCTGGCACTCAGTATGTTACAGTCTCTGGCACACAGTACCCAGCTTTGCTAGGCTCTAGAAGCCCAGCCTTGCAAGCCTTCAAGTACCCAGCTTTGCTAAGTTCAAGCACCCAGCTTTGCTGAGCTCCAAGTACCCAGCTTTGCCGAGCTACAAATACCCAGCTTTGCTGAGCTCGATGCCAGTTGGAGCGCTCCGAGGCCCGGGGATTACTCGGGATTACTCGGTACCGGGCTGGTCAGGTTCTTTAAAGGGGGATGTGTCACGGTGGCAGCGACCTGGTCCGTGACCCTGGGCGTCCAGTAAAGATGGATGTTCAATGAGGGGGAAGATGATAGGAAAATGGTAGGAAAAGGGGAATCGTGACACCACCTGTGGTATTCGGCAAGGGTAGCCGACGCTGCAATGCAGATCCTCTTGGACGGTGTTAGGGCAGCAGAGATGGTGAAGCTCTCCATGGGTAGAGCTGTGTCCCAGGGCAGTTGAGCTGGTGACGGTGATGGTGAATGCGGTGTAAAGCAGGTGAGATGCTAATAACACGAAGGATACAGTTGGGTGCAGTTTCTGGGTTTTTACTCACAAATCTTGCGCACATGAAGACCCGCTTGGCACTATGTCCTCCGGGGGAGGGGTCCAGCAAACTCTCTGGTGGATTGGTGACACCTTTTTAGGACTCCTCTTTATGTTCTCCTTTCTTGGCCATCTCTCTGCGCTACTCTGCTTTCTCTCCTGCCCTGCACCTTCATAAGCAGTGTCCCCAATCCAGCAACCTCGGACCTTGCCGAGCAACGTGAGTCATGTCCTGGGGTCCTTTATCTGTACGGCTGCCTTTTTGAGGAATGCTTGTGGATTTGGCTGTCGCACTACAGTCACTACAGCCTCTGGCTTACTAGTTGAGCCTTGTTCGGTATTCTCCACTAGACTTAGGGGCCGGCTCCCTTACTGCAACCGGGTCCTTCCTTTCCAGGATACGGGCCACATGGTTGGCTTTCGCACTATCCGTGCCCTTAGGACCCCTTCTATTCTCTTAGGAGCTTTCTTCTTATGCAAGGTGTCTCGCTGACCCTTACCCTCCCCACGTCAGTCCTGCTCCTCCGCTGTCCCATCACCGACTGACTGGATCTTTCCAGAAAGATCTTTTGTCTCAGGCTTAACTCCACCCACTCACTGTCACCTTTCTGTCACTGATTGGCTACACTCCTTGTCACCCCATCTCCTTAGCTCCTCCCTCTTCTCTAGCTTTCCCACTCACCTACTAACACCCTTTCCTAGCCAGTCTGGGATGAGGCCATCCTCCCGAAGGGTACACTAGCGTGTGTTGTGTGCAAGTGTTGAAGTCCCAGGTGGTGCTCCCTCCTTGCCTGAGGGTGGGATACCACACCTCTGGATGAGGTGCAGTACCTCTGTGGTGACCGAACCCTCAGGGGCACCACACTCCCCCCAAGACCTCCTCATCCAGGCACAGTGATACTGTTGTTTTAAACCAGGTATTGGTACTTTTGGCAGTGTGGACCGGGGCCAAGTCCTGCTGGAGAATGAAATTTCCATCTCCAAAAAGCTTGTTGGCAGAGGGAAGCATGAAGTGCTACATGACTGTGCTAACTTTGGTCTTGATAAAACACAGTGGATCTACCCCAGCAGATGTCAAACGCACCTGACCTTAACCCCATAGAGAATCTACTTGTATGTTGTCTTGTCAAGAGGAAGATGAAAGACACCAAACCCAACAATGCAGATGAGCTGAAGGACAATCTGGGCTTCTATAACACCTCAGCTGTGCCAAAGGCTGATTGCCTCCATGCCATGCTGCATTGATTTATTAATTGATGCAAAAGGTTCCCCGACCAAGTATTGAGTGCATTTACTGAACATATATTTCAGTAGGTCAACATTTTAGATTTTAAAATTATTTTTCAAGATGGTGTTATAAAGTATTCTAATTTACTGAGATAATGACTTTTGGGTTTTCATTGGCTGTAAACCATAATTATCAAAATTAACAGAAATAAAGATTTGAAATAGATCAATCTGTTTGCAATAACTCTATATAATATATGAGTTTCACTTTTTGTGTTGAGGAACTGAAATAAATTAACTTTTTGATGATATTCTAATTTTGTGAGAAGCACCTCTGTGTGCCTCTGCTTGATGGCAGGCTGTACAGTCTCATCATGCATCAATTCAGCCTGCCATCTAGATATAATAGAGGTAGACTTGACATGGGACAAATGGATTATTATCATCTTGGTGAGGAATATTTTTGCTTATTATTTTAATTCTGTTACAGGGGACATTCGCTTCAGTGGACTGGGTGATGATGTGAGTATGGTTTAATTTAGATTCAATAAAGGATTCTGTGTTATACCTTAAGTAATGGAAGTCTGAAAAATAAACTGATAAATAAAGAAGCAATAGATAACTATGCCTTCAGAGCACCTTTTATAAAAAATGCCATATGCAAGATAGCAAAAGCCATTTCCCAAAGGACACAAAATTCAGAGTTCTTCCACTTAAGAAAGGCCACTTGATAGGCTGCTTAAAAAGATATCACAAAATGTTCCTTAAAATGATCACTTAAAGGATTTTACAGTACTTTGTAGTGGTGATGGTGTTTTGAAGAACAAAATACCTCAAGTAACAGCAACTTGTTGATCCGATGCGAAGCACCTTAGGTATCAAAGGGGACCAAGGTGATACATATAGCGCTTCAGTTGGTAATAATAAATTAGTCCAGCAGATTAGTGCGTTGAAAAAAGGGGTCTCATTGCGTTTTAGCATGCAGAAAGATACTTTCAATATAATGAGGTCACTTATCTCTGACCCTGTGTTGCGTGGTCCGTGGTGATGCGGCACTTGGAAAGAACGGTGTCCTGGCTGGTGACAGACGCTCACTGTGCCGAACGCCCAGAGTGCGTGCGTTGAGATCCAGAGTAGACGTTTCCAGACACTGACGAAGGGGTCTACTGTTATTCTGAAACTCGTAGGAATTGGCTCTCCCTGCACTCCATACGGTCACGTGACCACCGGAGGCACGTGATCTGACATCACAAAGTTCCTAGCAGGCTCTGGAGATGTCTGCTCTGGATATCAATGAACATGCTCTGGGCGTTCAGCACAGTGAGCGTCTGTCACCGGCAGGGACAGCGTTCATTCCAAGTGCCGCATCACCATGGACCACGCAACACAGAATCAGAGATAAGTGACCTCACTATATCGAAAGTATCTTTCTGCATGCTAAAACTCAACAAGACCCCTTTTTTTTCAACGCACTAATCTGCTGGGCTAATTTATTATTATTACCAACTGTGTATCACCTTGGTCCACTTTGATATCTAAGGCGCTACGCATCGGATCTACAAATTGCCGCTACTTAAGGTATCTTGTTCTTCAAAACACCATCACCAATACAAAGTGCTGTAAATTCCTTTAACCCCATCACCCCCAAGGGTGGTTTGCACATTAATGACGGGGCCAATTTTTACAATTCTGACCACTGTCCCTTTATGAGGTAATAACTCTGAAACGTTTCCATGGATCCCGGTGATTCTGACATTGTTTTCTCGTGACATATTGTACTTCATGTTAGTGGTAAAATTTCATTCAAATAACTTGCGTTTATTTGTGAAAAAAACGGAAATTTGGCGAAAATTTTGCAATTTTCCAACTTTTAATTTTTATGCCCTTAAATCACAGAGATGTGGCACACAAAATACTTAATAAGTAACATTTCCCACATGTTTACTTTACATCAGCACAATTTTGGAACCAAAATTTTTTTTTGTTAGGAAGTTATAAGGGTTAAAAGTTGACCAGCGATTTCTCATTTTTGCAACACCATTTTATTTTTATGGACCACATCACATTTGAAACCACTTTGAGGGGTCTCTATGATAGAAGATACCCAAAAGTGACACCATTCTAAAAACTGCACCCCTTAAGGTGCTCAAAACCACATTCAAGAAGTTTATTAACCCTTCAGGTGCGTCACAGGAATTTTTTGAATATTTAAAAAAAAAATGAACCGGCCTAGGGAACGCTAGGAGTGTAGAGACACTGACTCAGGGGAGTGCAGGAGGTCTCCACTTCCCCCATTTCCCTCTCGCAGGGCCACTATTGTTATTGTTACCAAGGTTTTCCCTATTCCCCCGTCTTATTGTATTAGTTACCGGCCTGTGGGCCGCGTCACATAGGACAATTACACGTGCCGCGTCCTGTTGTATCAGTTACCGGCCTGCTGGCCGTGTCACTCAGGACGGGGCACGTGACATTACCACCATAGCTGCTACTCGAGGGCTCTGACTGAGCTGCCCATGACTCTCCTTCAGCTCCATCCTTCACACAGGCTTGCTTGTAACTGAAGACCTATCACCAACAGTGATTACCACACCTGATACTCTCTTATAGAGCTACCACACCAGTTACATAATTAAGTGCACAAACTAAGGTAACCAAAATGCGATGCTGCTCACCACCACCGGGGAAAACTTAGAACAAACACCACCACAGTGCAATAATCCTAATGGCCACCGGGGGCAAACCCACACTTTGGCACACATTCCAAGGAAAAAAAAAGTTGCTTTGTGCATTTAAACTGTCAGATCCACTTTGGATCATGACAGCAGACTTTGATGGAATGGTCTGCAGGTGTCATGTTGCTTTTGGAGAGCCCCTAATGTACCTAAACAGTGGAAACCCCCCACAAGTGACCCATTTTGGAAACTAGACCCCCTAAGGAAATTATCTAGATGAGTGGTGAGCACTTTGAACCCCCAAGTGATTCACAGAAGTTTATAACGACCGGGCATGAAAATAAAAAAATCATATTTTTTCAACAAACATGATCTTTTAGTCCCCTTTTTTTATTTTCCCAAGGGTAACAGGAGAAATTTGACCCCAAAAGTTGTTTTTCAATTTGTCCTGAGTACGCTGATACCCCATATGTGGGAGAAAACTACTGTATGGGCACACGTTGGGGCTCAGAAGGGAAGTGGTGATGTTTTGGAATGCAGACTTTGATGGAATGCTCTGCGGGTGTCATGTTGCCTTTGGAGAGCCCCTAATGTACCTAAACAGTGGAAACCCCCCACTAATGACACCATTTTTGAAACTACACCCCCTAAGGAACTTATCTAGATGTGTGGTGAGCACTTTGAACCCCCAAAGGCTTCACAGAAGTTTATAATGCCCGGGCATGAAAATAAAAAAATCGTATTTTTTCCACAAACATGATCATTTAGTCCCCAATTTTTTTATTTTCCCAAGGGTATCAGGAGAAAATGGACCCCAAAAGTTGTTGTCCAATTTGTTCTAAGTACGCTGACACCTCATATGTGGGAGAAAACTACTGTATGGGCACACGTTGGGGCTCGGAAGGGAAGTAGTGATGTTTTGGAATGCAGACTCTGATGGAATGGTCTGCTGGTGTCATGTGCGTTTGGAGAGCCCCTGATGTACCTAAACAATTGAAACTCCCAACAAATGACCCCATTTTGGAAACTAGACCCCCTAAGGAACTTATCTAGATGTGTGGTGAGCACTTTGAACCCCCAAGTGCTTCACAGAAGTTTATAACGCCCGGGCGTGAAAATAAAAAAATCATTTTTTTCCACAAAAATGATATTTTTGCCCCCAATTTTTTATTTTCCCATGGGTAACAGGAGAAATTGGACCCCAAAAGTTGTTTTGCAATTTGTCCTGAGTAGGCTGATACCCTATATGTGGGGATAAAACACTGTTTGGGCACATAGCAGAGCTTGGAAGGGAAGGAGCACCATTTGACTTTTTCAACGCAGAATTGGCTGGAATTGAGATCAGATGCCATGCTGCATTTGGAGAGCACCTGATGTGCCCAAACAGTGGAAACCCCCCAATTATAACTCCAATCCTAACCCCAACACACCGCTAGCCCTAATCTCTGCCCTAACTCTAGCCCTAGCCCTAACCCTAGCCCTAACCCTAGCCCTAACCCTAGCCCTAACCTTAGCCCTAGCCCTAGCCCTAGCCCTAATGGGAAAATGGAAATAAATACATTTTCTTTTAAATGTATTATTTTTCCCTAACTAAGGGGGGGGGTTGATTTACTATTTATGGCGGTTTTTATGTTTGGCAGCTGTCACACGCTAATAGACGCTTTTTATTGTAAAAATAGTTTTTGCATCACCACATATTGAAAGCTATAATTTTTCCATATTTTGACCCACCGAGTCATGTGAGGTATTATTTTTTTGTGGGACGAGTTGACGTCTTTATTGGTATCATTTTCGGGCATGTGACATCTTTTGATCGCTTTTTATTCCGATTTTTGGGTACGCAGAATGAACAAAAACCAGCGTTTCATGAATTTCTTTTGGGGGCTGCGCTTACATCGTTCCGCATGCGGTGAAATTGATAAGACAGTTTTATTCTTCGGGACAGTATGGTTACAGCGATACCTCATTTAGGTCGTTTTTTTATGTTTTGGCGCTTTTATGCAATGAAAACAATATTATATAAAAAATTATTTTTGCATCGCTTTATTCTGCGAGCTATAACTTTTTTATTTTTTTGCTGATGATGCTGTATTGCAGCTCGTTTTTTGCGGGACGAGATGCCGTTTTCAGCGGTACCATGGATATTTATTTGCGTCTTTTTGATCGCGCGTTATTGCACTTTATGTTCGGCGATATGATAATAAATCATTTTTTGCTTCATTTTTTATTTTTATTTTTAAGGGGTTCACTAAAGGGGTTAAATAATGGGTCAGTTTCATAGGGCGCATCGTTATGGACGCGGCGATACCAAATATGTGTGCTTTTATTGTTTTGCTTTTTTTATTTCCAAAAAATGAATTTATTAGGGAATATTTTTTTTTTATTTATTTAGCGATTTTTTTAAAATTATTTTTACATTTTTTTTTAACTTTATTACATTGTGCCAGGGGTGACATAACTGTCATGTCAGCGATCTGTCACAGGCACTGCACTTGGCTTCCTCGTGCCTGCGCTTTGCAGGCACTGAGGAAGCCAGCTCCCTGCAGGCCCCCGAAGGTCCCCGTCGCCATCTTGGATTCGGGGACCTGCAGGGATCGAGCCCCCCGCAGCAGGGCTGCACATTGCGCTGCTGTGGGGGGGCTCAGGGAAGCACGGAGGGAGCCCCCTCCCTACCGATGCTTCCCTTTAACCCCCGGTACACCGCGATCGTGTTTGATCGCGGTGTGCAAGGGGTTAACGTGTAGGGGGCGGTCCGTGACCACCCCTGACACATTGTGCCAGGTGTCAGCTGTGATAATAAGCTGACACCCGGCCGCGATCAGCGCCGCTGATCGCGCTAGACGTACTATCCCGTCCATGGGCATAGGGGCCCTGGTCCCATGGACGGGATAATACGTCTGATGTCAGAAAGGGGTTAAGTGATCATTTTAAGGGACAGTTGGTGATATATTTTTAAGCAGCCTATCAAGTGGCCTTTCTTAAGCGGAAGAACTTCATCCATGACCCAAACATATACAGGTAATTATCAATATTACTTTGGGTTTTTAGCGCAGGTTTAATGTTATTGATTTATTTATATACAATTATAAGGATAGGGCATGCATACCAAGACTGGGATAGAGGCCAATTAAACCAGAATAGGAATGGGATCCATGCATAGTAAGATGAGATGGGGACCCAGCATACCAAAATAGGGAAGGGGCTATGCATACTAGGATGAGATGGGGGCCCTGCATATCAGGATAAGGATGGGGGCCATGCATACCAGGATGAGATGGGGGCCATGCATACCAGGATAGGGATGGGGCCATGCATACTAGTATAGGGATGAGGGCAATCATTTTTGCCAGGATAGGGATGAGGGGGACCATTCCTACCAGGATAGTGATAAGGGGGCCATGCATACTAGTATGGACATGAGGGTGATCATTCATGCCAGGATAGGGATGAGAGGGACATGCACACCATTATAGGGATAAGGGGGCCATACACACCAAGAAAGGGATGAGGGGGCATGCATACCAGGATAGGGATGAGATGACCATGCATACCAGAGTAGGGATGAGGGGCTATGTTTATCAGGATGCGGATGAGAGGACCATATATACCAGGATAGGGGATATTAAGTACAGAACTAACCACATTTTTTGCTTCATTTTTTTCCTAATTTCCTCCTCTAAAACCTAGGTGAGTCTTATGGTCTGATTCGTCTTATAGTCCAAAAAATACGGTACATGTACAGTAAGCTACACAAGCACTGCACTAATTATGTACAGTATGTGGCTGACATTTTTACAGTATATCTATCTATTCTTTGGGTATATATTTATTCTATTTTGTCGGGTCATGCTGTGATTTTACTCTATGCGGCAGATGAATTACTTGCTTTTAAAAGGACATCAGTGTGTAAAAATCAGACCGCAATCACATGGGCTGAGGGCTGTGCAATTTTCTTCTCGCACCCATTGACTTGCATTGGTGAGTCTCGTCTGAGATGCGATAACAATCGCAGCATGCTGTGATTTTTTTTCTCAGTCAGACTTCAGCTGATAAAAAATTGCAAATGAACTGTGTCTCATAGCTTAACATTGGTCAGAATGCAATCCGATTTTTTATCGGATAGCACTAGTCCATTTTCCTCGCAGATAAGTATGAGCCCTAACAGTTAGTCTGGTACCGTGAGCCCCCTGGATCACTATAAGCCACCCTTAAATGACACCCACCTGCACGACGACAGTGCGGAAGTTGGAGATATTGTTATCCCTTCCAAATCCTCTTCTGCTTCCTTCTCTTCCTTTGGGAAAACCACCTTCTCCCGCAGACTATTTAAAGTTTGCTCTAGCATGTAGATGACCGGAATAGTGATGCTGATCATGGCATCATCATCACTTACCATCTTAGTAGCAGTTTCAAAACTATGTAGAAGGATGAAGAGGTCTTTCATCTGTGCCCACTCTGCAAGTGTTATTTGTACCACGTCCGTACTGTGTTGGCCCACGCTATGCAAAATGACATACTACACCAGAGCTCATCACTGCTGCCACAGTTGCTGCAACACGTGCAGACTGAAATTCCACCATGTCGGTACATCGCATATCAACCGGTTAACTGGTAGCCCGAAAGACCTCTGTAGCAATGCAAATCAAGGACCCGCTTTGTGCGAATGGTGGAAGTGAGCACACAGCGACCGTACTTTCTGCAACAAAGCAATCAGGCCAGGATAGTGGTGGAGAAATTGCTGTACCACCAGGTTGAGTATGTGAGCCATGCAAGGCACATGTGTGAGGTTTCCTCAGCTTAGGTCCACCACCAGGTTCACACTGTTATCACACATGACTTTCCCTGACATCATGTTCAGTGGAGACAGCCATTGCTCAAAGGTGGCCTGGATAGATTTCCACAACTCTTCAGCTTTGTAACTGCGTTCTCCAAGACATGTTAAATTAAACACTGCCTGATTGCGGTGAACCCTGACTGTGCATTATGGATATGGAGGTATTCTCTCTGCACTGTTGGAATTCATGTCCCATTAAGGGAGAGGTTGAAGTTGCAGGTGGAGGCCCTAGAGGAGGAAGAGGAGGCAGAAGCAGTAGAGGGAGTGTTAGATACAGAGTTTTATCCTGCAAACCTTGGGGATTCGAAGACACTCGTCTAGTGACACCTCTAGTGGTTTAGTTCACCATCCCTTGGAGTTTAATGGTCTAGTTCTCCATCTCCTGGTGTGTAGTGGTTTAGTTCTCCGAGCCAGGATGTTTAGTAGTTTAGTTCTCCAACTCCTGCTGTCTAGTAGTTTAGTTCTCCATCTTCTAGTGTGTAGTGGCTTAGTTTTCCATCTCTTGGTGTCTAGTGGTTTAGTTCATCATCACTTGATGTGAAGTGGTTTAGTTCTCCAACACCTGTTGTCCAGTAGTTTAGTTCTTCAACCTCTGGTGTGTAGTGATTTAGTTCTCCATCCCCAAGCACACTGTACGCCTTGGGGATTCCAAGACTTATGGAGCAGACCCTTTCCTGTATGCTCCAGCAGCCACTAGAGTCACTCAATGCCCAGTCACCAAGATATAACGCCTCTGGCCGTGGTTTCTCGTCCAGGTGTCAGTTGCCAAATCCAACCTGACAGTCAGAGATTCTTTCAAGCAAAGGGTGTTGTCTGTGAAATGCTGGTGTATCGCAGGTACATCTTTTTTAGAGAAGTAATGGTGACTGGGAAATTGGTACTGGAGGATTGCAAAAGCCATCAGCTTTTGAAAACCGTCTGTATATGTTACGGGCTGGTGGAACGCACCCAATAAATAAAGATGAAATAATAGAAGAGGTGCGTTCGCAGCCTGGGCCCACCGTGCAGAGGTGACCAACTGCTGCTGAACAATGAGGGACAGGTGTGTAGGAGGAAAGCCGGACACCGTTGAGTAACCACTGAGCCGGTGCTAGCAGGCACGAGTTCCATTACTTCACATAACACATACCAGCCAGCGAACAACTGCAACCTGTTAGCGTCACAGGTCACGGTGGTGTGAACCACTGCTTGCAACGTGTGAAGTGTCCGCCCTGATGGACGCCACTAACCAGCCAAACAATAGTACTGAAAAGCGCACACACGGCGCACAGCGCTACTGTAGTGGACCCTGCAGTAGCAGTGGCCAAGGAGGCCTATACTGGCCAACGCCCTAGGCGCTAGCGGTAGATGAGGAGTAACACTGTGGCGCTATGCAGTGTTAGAGCTAATGTGCTGACTCTAATTCCTAACCCATGCATAACATCCAAGGAGGGGGAATTATAATGCGTCAGTCACCAGGCTCATTCATCTAACATCATACATACACTAAATACATTAGCCTTAGAGTCTATCATAGCGCATGGCGGGGCCGCCATGCGAGCCTTTTATAGCCATGCCCTTCTGGGACCTTCCTGATCCTCCAGATGGACCAATCAGAACTGGAGAAGGACCTGAGCATGTGACTCCCGATCCCCAATGGGAGATCGTCTCATGAGCATGCTCAGTAGACTGAAGGAAGGACTTAGACTCTGGAGTCTTTTGCTGCTGGACAGGTTGCATTGCCATAACTGGACCAGAGGTGGCAGCAGCAACCGAACCCACAATGCTGGTGTGGGCAGAACACTGGGATTGTTGAGTCTGCTGAGCTGGCTCCACTGCGGCTGGAGGGGAATGGGAGACCGATGACAGCAAGGCTCTGGATTCCCGCTGTGCAGCACCCGGAAGCCGATGCCTAACAGTATACACCAGATGGAAAGGCAGCATTTCCGTGGCCAACAGATTGAAGATGGTGAAGTTCAAGCTCTTAACTTTACCATGCGTAGGAGGAAACAGTCTTTTACGTGACCACAACTGCTGGACCAAAGGATGGCTGATGTGCTGAAAGAAGGTGGAGTAAGGTGTACTCGACAAACTGCTGGACTGTGAGTAGGGTGCAGGCAGAGATGTTACAATGCATTGGGAAAGATTTGATGTGCATTATGTCTGAGATCTTTCAAAAACATCAGGCATGTCCACTTGTCTAACAGCTGATGGGCTCTCACTCACCCCAACTGTAGCGAGTAAATAAGTGGAGGTTCTGCATCAGGAGATATTTGTGAGAACACTTGCCATGGTGGTGGAGGAGGAAGAAGCAGCAAATTCGGTCAGTAGGGTTGGCGAGGCCCGCTATGCCACATTTTAGTGCAGTGAGATTCCCAGACTAATGCATGTTGAACGCACATGTGTCGGTTCAATCATGTAGTAGTCAAATTATTAGAATGTTTTCCTCTACTGAGTCCTTTTCTTAACAAAGAAGGCAGATAACGTCAGTTGGACCATCAGACCATCTTTTTCGGTGTCAAAAAAGGCCCAGGCTAGAAAACCCTTGCCGCCCATACAAACTGCAGACTTGTGACCACTGTTGGCTACAGCCAGAGGTGTGACTGAGGATGCAGTGCTTGTTGTAGTTGCTTCACTCCGTTTCTGAGTGGGAAGTCACAACATATCCTCCTCATCTTCCTCCTCCTCCTCTGCTGAGCTACTCAGCTGCTTGCCCCTGTATCCACACCAAATGAAATCTATAGCCTCATCCTGATCCTTACTGTTCTCCCACTCCTTACCCTGAGAGTAACTCTCCTCTTCTTCCTACCCTGACTGCACAGTACAGTCCGCATGTGTCTCAGGTAACTGAGTCTCATCAGTATCACCTCCACCCCCTGTGGTTAATGTCTGGTGGCGAGGGTCTGGATTCTGCTCGGACCTGTCTTCATCCAGCCCTGGATTCAACTGAAAAAATTTGGGGCATCGGTGCAGATAGTTTCCTCTTTTTGAGTCTGTGAATCTTCGGAGCAGACCTCTGAAGTCCATGGAATAGAATGTGTGAACAGCTCGGCAGACTCCCCCTTCTGTGTTTCCCCACAGTCAGTTGGGTGGTTGGAGAGTTGTGATGCAGTGGGAAACAATGGTACTTGGGGTGCCACCTCTGAGGACTGTACTGTGTGTGATGTAACCGTAGAGGAAGAGGAGGAGAGGCCACTTGATGCAGTGCCATCCACTGGAGCACTTTTTCTTTCTGGGCCTCATCTACAAGGCGTAGATGAGGGCGTACAGCAACCTTGCTGCCTCGGGGTAAACCTGGACTCTGATCTCTTCTTCAAAACACAGATCCATGCCCTTTCCACTTGCTGCTGACTACAACTCAAAATTTTTTCCCAGATTTGTACATTCCTTAACCAAGAATCTGCCAAAACCCTAGTCCATGCACTAAACATCTCCTGCCTCAACTACTGCAACCTCTGCTTTGTGGTCTCCCTTCTAACATTTTGAACCTCTCCAATCTATACTAAACTCTACTGTCTTACTAATCCACCTATCCCCCCGCTATTCCCCAGTCTCTCCTCTCAGTTAATCCCTTCACAGGATCCCCAATGCCCAGAGACTTTAGTTCAATACCCTAATCATGGCATACAAAGCTGTCCACAACCTGTTTCCTCCATACATCTGTGACCTAGTCTCCCAGTACTTACCTGCACGCAACCTCTAATTCTCACAAGATCTCCTTCTCTACTCCCTTCTTATCTCCTGTTCCCACAATCACATACAAGTTTTCTCCTGTGCATCCCCTCTACTCTGGAACTCTCTACTCCAGCATATAAAACTCTTGCCTATCATGGAAATGTTCAAAAGGAACCTGAAGAACCAATTCTTCCTACAAGCCTACAACCTACAGTAACCAAAGTTCCACCATACCGCTACATGACAAGCTCTTCCCTCATCTACTGTATCCTCATTTATCCCTTGTAGACTGTGAGCCCTAATGGGCAGGGTCTTCTATCCTTCTGTACCAGTCAGTGACTTGTATTGTTTAAGATTATTGTACTTGTTTTTATTATGTATACCACTTTTCACATATAAAGCACCATGGAATAAATGGTGCTATAACAATAAATAATTATACCGCCGTGCGCCTCCCTAAGAAAGGGAGTCGAGTAGCCCATCCAGTAACAGAAGTTGTCAAAATGCTGTGCAATTATGGTATTTCTACTGTGGGGAGGAGGACTCCCATAGGGTGACTGGGCCGGAACTAAGGGAACCGCCATCAGGGTTCCTGAAGAAACGACATCGGGGGGGCAACAAAGAGAGAGAGACGACTGAAGGTTGCCGGGCGACTGAGGGCGGGGCAGGGACAAAAGGAGCAGGGGGCGTGCTCAGTTGGCAGTTGGTAGAGAGGCTAACAAGGGACAAGACTCTGTGCTTGACAGAGGAAAACAGTGTAATGGGCGTAGTGGTGTTGAGAGGTCAGCAGGGGTCTGTGAAGGGTAAGTGACCATCAAGTTACATGTGCCGGACCCCCACTGGGAGCTGCCCGCCATTCATGTTCAGAAACAGCCGGGCTCGCTCTCCCTTGCCACGTCGCGGCTGGTCCGCGACCCCTAGCCGCTGCTGTAACTGCATACCGACAGGTGTTGGCGGCCTGGACACTACCTCCCTGTCTCCGTCCACATCTGCGGCCCTTCCATCACCGGCCTCAGTGGACACCTTCTCACCGTGCAGCGACAGAAGAGGCCCATGCCCCGTCGACAAAGGAACCCTGAGCAAAGGCTTGTCAGCGATCACCTGAGTGACTGCAACATTCCTGCGCACTGGGGACGAGAGCCGACTCAGATTCTGTCAGGGCCTGCTGCGCCCCAACAGCACAGATTCTTCAGGGCCTGTTGCGCCCAAACAGCACATATTCTTCAGGGCCTGTTGCGCCCCAACAGCACAGATCCTTTAGGGCCTGTTGTGCCCCAACTGCACAGATTCTTCAGGGCCTGTTGCACCCCAACAGCACAGATCATTCAGGGCCTGTTGCGCCCCAACAGCACAGATTCTTCAGGGCCTGTTGTGCCCCAATGGCAACGATCCTTCAGGGCCTGTCGAGCCCAATCATCAATGGATATCGAGGCGCCAGGGCAGCCGCATCAGTGACCTCTACGCGGCCACGTTTGTGTTCCTGAAAGACCCCTGGAAGGATAAGTTTACTATAGGAAATAAGGACCCATAGGTTGGCCATACGTGGCCTATATCACCCGGACAAACCGGGTTAGTTGCATTTATAATAGGAAAATGTTTTTAATATTGTTGGGTCCCTGCGTGGGCCGGTTGCTTTTGACCCTTTTTTGTTTGCTCAATATAGCCCGGTGGCTACAATTTATAAAAGTTAATTTTACGAACCACACTCAGTCTCATGTCTCATCACTGCAACCTGAGAACCTGCTGTACCCTACATTTGGCATAGTCGGCAGGATGCAGTCTCCGAGCACAGACAGTTGTGCCCCAGATCAGGGTAGAGCTGTAAACTCTACAAATACTGAGGGTCCTTGTTCCAGCATTTCATTGGGGGCCATGCTGAACTACCTGCCTAGATTTTCCAGCTCCAATACTATGCTATGGAGCTGGACAGAGCGGATGCGGGGGCTCTTTCGAATGCACCCAATGACCCCTGATCTGGAAGCCGAAGTGGCTCTCATGGCACTAGATGGGGAGGTGAGGAGGTCAGTGATGTTAAAATCTCCGGGATACCATAACATTTTTGATAAAGTTTTACAGATAGTAGAACAGACCCATGGGGACCCAACTAATGTGGGAGAGTTAAGGACCCGTTTGTTCAGTCGGATGCAGGGAGAGGGGGAGACAATCACTCAGTAAATGAATGTCCTCCAAGAATTGCATACAGCCATTGAAAGAAAGGACGGGGTAGGGGTAGGACCTGTTGACATTACCCTATGCGACCTACTGGTGACTGGACTGCGAGATCCATTAATAAAGCAGGCATTACGGGAACAGATCAAAATGAATCCCCGAATAGACTTTTCAGAACTGGGAAGTCAGGCCCGGGCTCGAGAGCAAGAGCAGGGGATGGCGGTTGCCGTGGAGAAGATACGAGGTGTGGAGGCCTCCGTGAACGCAGTCGAGGAACCTCAGTGGGTGGAGGAGATGAAGCAAGAGTTGAAGAATATTAAGGGTGAGTTGGCCGAAGTAAAGAGAAGAACTGAGACCGGGACTGGACGACCTAGCTTTAACCCTGGCCCATGGGGATCACGCCCCCCACGGGGTGGCCAGTCTGCACAGGCCCGGTGTTATGAGTGTGGAGAACCAGGCCACTTCGCCCGAGAATGTCCGCGGCGTGGGAGATACCCACCCCGGCAGCCATTAAACTAAAGGGCTCCGGGCTGGAGGGACGTCGCTTGGAGCCGAAAACCACAACTAGGGGTGGTGGAAGTCCCAAAGATTTGGTAGCAAAATGTCCGGTGATTTGGGAAGAAGTGGAGGGCCGGGCCGTCTGGTGCCTGGTGGATACGGGGTCGCAGGTAACCACGATGCCCGTAACGTACTTTCAACAACATTTCCCGGAGGCAGCAAGACCTCAATGGGGGCCCATGATCAGACTAGTAGCCGCCAATCAACTGCCGGTCCCGGTTGCCGGGGTTGTGTGGGTGCAGGTGACGTTGTGTGGTAAATCCCTTGGTCGCAGAGGGGTGGTACTGACTCAAGGAGAGACTAATAAACAGCACCCCATCACTCTAGGCATGAATATTCTGCGAGAGTTCGGCAACCTACTGCTCAATGATCCTACACAGAAGATTCTGAAGCAGTGGGGTTCTCGCACAGCTCAGGGACAGGTATTCTAGCAGCTGGTGCGGGGAGCACGGGTGCATCAGGACTGCCAGGAAGGCGATGCTCTGGGCAAGGTCAAAGGTCATTGCGCCAGTGGCTCCCCTGCTTGTGTTACCTCCTAGGCAGACTGTGGTGGCCCTACCAATTTGAGCCCCAATAGCCTTGGAGGGCGTGGAAGTATTGGTGGAGCAGTGCCATTTGGAGCGCCTACCTCCTGGCATACTGGTGGCCCGTTCCCTGACTACTGTGCAAAAAGGGACCGTCCTGGTGCGCTGCGTCAACCTTGAAGACCGAGACACCGTTCTGAAAGCACGGACTGAACTGGCCAAACTAGTATAGCCTTTGGAGGAAGTGCTGCCAGCTCCAGCAGTTCAATTGCGAGTACACTCCGAGGATCCTTGGGAAGTAACGATTCGAACCCTACAGGCCACCGAAGTCTCGGCTCAGGAGAAGGGTGAAAATATTCTGGAGCAGATGCGAGCTGAGCTTTCCGGGTTAAATTCAGCCCAGCTCTCACAGATAGAAACATTGCTTGGACAGTACCATGCAGTATTTGCTAGTCATGAGGAAGATTTTGGGTGTACTACAGCCATCACTCATGAAATCCCAACAGCAGGAGCGGCCCCTATCCAGGAATGATACCGACAAATCCCTCCACAACTCTACCAAGAGATGAAAACTTTGTTGGCCCAGATGTTGCGAAAAGGGGTGATATGGGAAAGCCAAAGCCCCTGGGAGGTTCCAATCGTGTTGGTCCAGAAGAAAGATGGTACATTACAATTCTGTGTGGACTAACGGAAACTGAATGCTTGCACTATTAAAGACTCATACCCACTGCCCCGCATAGAAGAATCCTTGTCCGCCTTGGGGAAGGCAACATATTTTTCGACACTGGACTTGGCCAGTGGGTACTGGCAGGTGCCCATGTCAGAAGAAGATAGAGCCAAGACAGCGTTCATATTGCCTATGGGACTATTTGAGTTCAATCGAATGCCGTTTGGGCTGGCCAACGCCCCTGGGACCTTTCAGCGGTTGATGGAGCGGTGTCTGGGAGATCTCAATTTTGAGGCCACGTTGATCTACCTGGACGATATCATCATCTATGCTGCCACATTCGAGGACCACCTAAAGCGGTTGGAGCAGGTACTCAGCCGGTTGAAAAAGTACGGGTTGAAGGTAAAGCCTCAGAAATGCCACTTGTTTCGCTCCCAGATTGAGTATCTGGGTCATGTCGTTTCAGCAGAGGGTGTGAGGCCATCTCGGGAGAAGGTTGCTGCTATCCAGGAATGGCCGACCCCCGAGACGGTAAAAGATGTGCGGGCTTTTCTGGTGTTGGCCGGATATTACCATCGTTTCGTAAAGAATTTTGCAAGTTGAGCTCGAGCCCTGCATGACCTGCTAAAGGGGGCTCCCGCTGGGGCCAATGGACAAAGAATCCAGTGGCAACACCCTCAGGAAGAGGCCTTCCGAGACCTCAAAGCTGCACTCTCGGATGCCCCAGTGTTGGCTTATGCGAACTTCTCACAGCCATTCATCCTGCACACTGACCGGAGTCCTCACGGGCTGGGGGCTGTGTTGCCACAGGTTCAAGACGGCCGGGAGAGAGTGATCGCGTATGGAATCTGCTCACTCCATGACTCCGAGCGCAACCCGGACAATTACAGCTCCTTCAAGCTCGAGCTCCTCACGGTGGTGTGGGCCATGACGGAGAGATTCGCAGAGTACCTAGCAGGCTCCGAGGTGGTGGTGCGGACCGACAATAACCCGCTGGCCCATTTGGAAAACGCCAAGTTGGGGGCTCTGGAACAGCGGTGGGTGGCCCGGATGGCGAAGTTCAATTATAAGATCATTTACAAAAGAGGGGCCGAAAATGTCCATGCTGATGACCTCTTCAGGATCCGACATACGACTTCAGGGAAGAATTGAGACAAAGAATTAGAAGGAGAGGAGATACCGTTCGCCCTCATGGCTACTGTACTCACAACTGCCAATCAAAAATACTTTCCCCTGAGACCCCAAGAGGCATACTGGAACAATCGCGGGATAAGTGGACACAACAGCAAAAAGAAGATTAAGAAGTAGGACTCCTCCGGACGTGGGTCACCACTGGCAAATTACCCACTGACTCCCAACGACAAACTTTGACTCCAGACCTGTCGCTGATGCTACGACAATGGGAGAGGTTGGTTATATGAAGGGGACTAGAATCATAGAATCATAGAATCATAGAGTTGGAAGGGACCTCCTGGGCCATCTGGTCCAACCCCCTGCTCAAAGCAGGATTCGCTAAATCATCTCAGTCAGATGTCTGTCCAGCCTCTGTTTGAAGACTTCCATTGAAGGAGAACTCACCACTTCTCGTGGCAGCTTGTTCCACTCATTGATCATTCTAACTGTCAAAAAGTTTTTTCTAATATCTAATCTGTGTCTCCTCCCATTCAGTTTCATCCCATTGCTTCCAGTCTTTCCTTGTGCAAATGAGAATAAAGTTGATCCTTCTACAATGTGACAGCCCTTTAGATACTGTATTTGTAGACAGCTATTAAGTCTCCTCTCAGTCTTCTCTTTTGCAAACTAAACAATCCCAAATCCTGCAAACTTTCCTCACTATCACCGACTATTGTACCGTAAAATAACATCGCAAACAACCTCAGCGATGGTTTGACTTGTGGTTACGCCCGGAACTCAACTCCACGAACTGGCTCGAGAGGCCCACGAAAAAGGGGCCCACTTCGGGGCTAAAAAGACCTTACAATGGTTGCAACAGAAAACTTATCACCCACGCTTGCCGGCTGTAGTGGACGAAATTCACCGGGTCTGCCGCTTATTCGAATTAGCTAAATCGCCCGCTCAGCGAGCCTCACCACAGACAATTGTGACCTCAGCGCCCCTTGAGCTCCTGACGGTGGATTACCTGAGCATTGGTCCCGCATTCCAGGGATACGAACACTGTCTCATCATGGTGGATCATTACACCAAGTTCGCTGTGGTCACCCCCACTTGAGATCAGACCGCGGAGTCGGCTGCCTCCACAATTTGCAGAAACTTCGTACAAGTCTACGGCTGTCCACAACGAATACATTCTGATCAGGGAGCATGCTTTTTAGGAAAAGTTATGGAGGAACTACATCACCTCTATGGGATTGACAAATCTCAGACTACGCCGTATCACCCGCAAGGAAATGGGGCCTGTGAACGATATAATCAGACATTGATTCAAATGTTGCGTACTCTGGAGAGTGACAAGAAAGCCCGTAGGCACGAATATGTTCCTGAATTAGTATGGGTCTATAACAACCGGGTGCACCGAGTTACTGGCTATACCCCTTACTCCCTGTTGTTTGGATGAGAGGGTAAGGGAATCACGGAGGTTGAGTTGGACCCCGAAGAACCTCAACCCTGGACAGGAGTGTCATCTTGGGTCTGAAACCATCGCCACCAGCTGCAAACTCTTCACCAAATCGTACACACAAAGCTCCGAGACTGGGAACACCCAGGAAAGAAGACAACTCCACCTCCCCACCTCTAAAGCAGGGACTGTGTGCTTGTACTAGATCAAAGCCCCCAGAACAAACTGGAGCCACACTGGGAAGAGGGTCCTTATCGGGTTCTACGCCGTATCCATCCGGAAGGACCCGTGTACGAAATACGACCCGAGGAGGATGAAACACTGCCTACCCGCATTGTGCATCGTAATATGTTACGCCCGTGTATTTCCACCGACCCAAAGCAATCGGAGCCTGCTCCTTCAACCTCTGAACCGTCGCTCATGTTTTGGGACCCGGACAACGACGAAGATTTTCCTCCAGAACCCAGAGGCCCTCCACTTGATAATGAGCCAGCTGACACAATTAGCCCGCCTGCACCAATCATCCCAACACTATCCACCACCCCAGAAGACTCCACCCCAGTCGAACTAAGATGCTCCGAGCGGTCAACAGCCAGCAATCCCCCCGAACGATACGAACAAGACCAGTTCGTATGGCAACGAACATTGCTACCCCTACAGACCAATCTCAATAGACTAAGACCCTCGCCCGAGGACTGGCGAGCTTGCAGGGTGGGAGAATGTGGGGAGGAGGACTCCCATAGGGTGACTGGGCCGGAACTAAGGGGACCGCCATCAGGGTTCCTAAAGAAACGACATCGGGGGGGCAACAAAGAGAGAGACGACTGAAGGTTGCCGGGCGACTGAGGGCCGGGCAGGGATAAAAGGAGAAGGGGGTGGCTCCCGGTGGGGGTCGGGCACACGTAACTTGACAGTCAGTCGGTCGCTTACCCTTCACAGACCCCTGCTGGCCTCTCAACACAACTATGCCCGTTACACTGTTTTCCTCTGTCAAGCACGGAGTCTTGTCCCTTGTCAGCCTTTCTGCCAACTGCCAACTGAGCCATTCACGTTCAGAAACAGCCGGGCTCGCTCTCCCTCGCCACGTCGCGGCTGGTCCGCAACCCTGAGCCGCTGCTGTAACTGCACACCGACAGGCGTTGGCGGCCTGGACACTACCTCCCTGTCTCCACCCACGTCTGCGGCTCTTTCATCACCGGCCTCAGTGGACACCTTCTTACCGTGCGGTGACAGCAGAGGCCCACGCCCCGTCGACAAAGGGACCCTGAGCAAAGGCTGGTCAACGGTCACCTAAGCGACTGCAACATTCCTGTGCACTGGGGATGAGAGCCTGCTGCGTCCCAACAGCACAGATTCTTCAGGGCCTGTTGCACCCCAACAGCACAGATTATTCAGGGCCTGTTGCGCCCCAACAGCACAGATCCTTCAGGGCCTGTTGTGCCCCAAGCACACAGATTCTTCAGGGCCTGTTGCACCCCAACAGCACAGATCATTCAGGGCCTGTTGTGCCCCAACAGCACAGATTCTTCAGGGCCTGTTGTGCCCCAATGGCAACGATCCTTCAGGGTCTGTCGAGCCCAATTATCCCTGGATATTGAGGCACCAGGGCAGCCACATCAGCGACCTCTACGCGGCCACGTTTGTGTTCCTGAAAGACCCCTGCATGCATAAGTTTACTATAGGAAATAAGGACCCATAAGGACGTGGCCTATATCACCCGGACAATCCGGGTTAGTTGCATTTATAGTAGGAAAGTGTTGTTAATATTGTTGGGTCCCTGCGTGGGCCGGTTGTTTTTGACCCCTTTTTGTTTGCTCAATATAGCCCGGCGGCTACAATTTATAAAAGTTAATTTTACAAACCACACTCAGTCTTGTGTCTCGTCACTGCATCCTGAGAACCAGCTGTACCCTACACTACTCTGGGGAAATTTATGCCACTTTACTGTAGTGGTGTGTGACAATAATTTTTGGAAATGTTTGTACTCCAAGTTGGATCTCCTTTGTGTGTATTGGCTGAATTTGGCAGGGCTATCAAATCACCAGGCCTACACCTGTTAGTCATTCACCTGTTACTGATCAATGTTTAAGCTAGAAATGCTGGTCCAAGCCCTGTCCCAGGCCGTCACATGCATCCATTCTGCTTAATTATTCTATTTATACTCTGGGTTAATTGATGCCACTTGTCCTAGTGTCTGCCCCTAATTTGAGTTGGTTTGGATGCTTTTTGGCCCCCCTGAAGGTGTTGTTTATGCATTTGGTTTTGCCTCCCATTAAATTTAGTGAGGTTCAGATCTGTTCAACGAAGTGTTCTGTGAAGTGTTCGGCAAACATCGGGACGTTCGCCGAACTGAACCTTGAATGGTTCGCTCATCTCTAGTTCTCACCCTGCTGCTGCTCGCCTGTCTGAACTGCAGCTTCACTTCTGCCTTCCCGCTCACTCCTTGTTTGTGACGTACACAGAAAGTGGAACTCCACCTTGAACATGCTGTAGAGAATGTGCGAGCAGCATCAGGCGATACTGAAGTTTGAGCTGCAGCATGCATGGATTAGTCGCTTTGCGGAACAACACCACTTTATGATCAATGAGAGGGCATCCATGAGAGATGTGTGTGATATTCTGCACTGCTTCGAGTACTCCATGAACATGGCCAACGCTGATGACACCATCATCAGTGTTGCTATCCCACTTCTCTGCCTCCTAGAAAAACAAATTTACTAGTGATGATGGATGAGGTGCTGGCACAGGACAAAGAGTAGTACGAATAGGGACTATTCATACCATTATAAGGCCAAGCGTCCACACGTCTTGGAGGATTAGTTCCTGTACCAACAGCAGACAGGTACACAAATGTCCAGCCAGTGGACAAGTTTGGAGTATGAGGAACAATCACATTTACAGCAGAGTGGTACTCAAAGCAGTTTACGGGCCTCACTGTAGCATGGCTGGCAGGTACAGACAATGCAGAGGACCCGGAAAATACACCTCTCATCGATGACAGCTTGCTGTTGCCTCTGGGTAGCCTAGCACACATGAGGCAATACATGCTGCTGTGATTGCGCAATGATCACCGAGTTGGTGGGATTGTTACAAGTGCTAAATACTCTTTAGCCACCCTGATGGATCCCCACTACAGGCAAAACATGCCATCCTTACTTCCATCACTAAAGCATGATCAAAAAATAAGGGAATGCAAGCTCATGCTTATATACGCACTACTGAAGGCATCCGCATTTGACAACGGGGATCAGTGGAAGTGCAAGGCAGAGGAGGAGGAAGTTGCCAAAGCAGCTGTGGCACTGGCCCCACTGCGGAAGGGAGGATTAGCATGGCAAAAAAGTGGAAAACCTTACTCAGCACATTGCAACATCCAGCACCACCATCTGATATGGTCTGTATTGGCATAATACAGCTCTTATGTTATGTTCGTGTAGCTACTCTTTCGGGATTAATAAGTTAATCAAGAAAGGCACATCCAGCCCATAAACGGCAGCGCTTCCCAGGACTCACATCCAAAGATGATATTCCATATTTTTTTATTTCATAGGTTAAAAAAGAGATACAGCGCGTTTCGGATACAGTGAATATCCTTCATCAGGTATCATAAAAACACAGTACAAATCCTAATAGTATAAAATTCAGTTACACATATATATATTAGCAACCTTTTATCCCAGTCTCAGAAACTTTAATAAGGTAGACACTAAAAACACCCAGCTGAGCATGATGGTTCCTGTACAGACTAGATATGCTATCCCTAGTGGTGGCTGCTGGTACAGAGATAACCCTAATCAAAGAACTATTAGATGGCAACTCAGACCTAAACTTCCTAAACGGCTGTCGAGTTGTTTCACTTTCCTCCTAAAGAACTGGAGGGCAGAGCAGAGTGTGAATGAAATCCAAGAGGAGAAGTGTGCTGAACAAAGGAAAGATGATACCGTTAGTAAAGTAAATAGTGAAATATCAAAGAATGAAGCAATTACTCTTAACAAATATATAAACAAACCACAGAAGAACATAAACAAGTACAGTTGTTGCCAAAAGTATGGACACCCCTGCAATTTTGTCAGATAATACTCAGTTTCTTCCTGAAAATGATTGCAAACACAAATTCTTTGGTATTATTATCTTCATTTAATTTGTCTTAAATGAAAAAAACACAAAAAGAATTGTCCTAAAGCCAAATTGGATATAATTCCACACCAAACATAAAAAAGAGGGTGGACAAAAGTATTGGCACTGTTCGAAAAATCATGTGATGCTTTTCTAATTTGTGTAATTAACAACACCTGTATCTTACCTGTGGCACCTAACAGGTGTTGGCAATAACTAAATCACACTTGCAGCCAGTTGACATGGATTAAAGTTGACTCAACCTCTGTCCTGTGTCCTTGTGTGTACCACATTGAACATGGAGAAAAGAAAGAAGCTCATAGAACTGTCTGAGGACTTGAGAAACCAAATTGTGAGGAAGCATGAGAAATCTCAAGGCTACAAGTCCATCTCCAAAGACCTGAATGTTCCTGTGTCTACCGTGCGCAGTGTCATCAAGAAGTTTAAAGCCCATGGCACTGTGGCTAACCTCCCTAGATGTGGACGGAAAAGAAAAATTGACAAGAGATTTCAACGCAAGATTGAGCGGATGTTGGATAAAGAACCTCGACTAACATCCAAACAAGTTCAAGCTGCCCTGCAGTCCGAGGGTACAACAGTGTCAATCCGTACTATCCGTCGGCGTCTGAATGAAAAGGGACTGTATGGTAGGAGACCCAGGAAGACCCCACTTCTTACCCCGAGACATAAAAAAGCCAGGCTGGAGTTTGCGAAAAAGAGAATGTTCTCTGGTCAGATGAGACAAAAGTAGAGCTTTTTGGGCAAAGGCACCAACATAGAGTTTACAGGAGAAAAAAGAGGCATTCAAAGAAAAGAACACGGTCCCTACAGTCAAACATGGCAGAGGTTCCCTGATATTTTGTGGTTGCTTTGCTGCCTCTGGCACTGGACTGCTTGACCGTGTGCATGGCATTATGAAGTCTGAAGGCTACCAACAAATTTTGCAGCATAATGTAGGGCCTAGTGTGAGAAAGCTGGGTCTCCCTCAGAGGTCATGGGTCTTCCAGCAGGACAATGACCCAAAACACACTTCAAAAAGCACTAGAAAATGGTTTGAGAGAAAGCACTGGAGACTTCTAAGGTGGCCAGCAATGAGTCCAGACCTGAATCCCATAGAACACCTGTGGAGATATCTAAAAATGGCAGTTTGGAGAAGGCACCCTTCAAATATCAGGGACCTGGAGCAGTTTGCCAAAGAAGAATGGTCTAAAATTCCAGCAGAGCATTGTAAGAAACTCATTGATGGTTACCGGAAGCAGTTGGTCGCAGTTATTTTGGCTAAAGGTTATGCAACCAAGTATTAGGCTGAGGGTGCCAATACTTTTGTCTGGCCCATTTTTGGAGTTTTGTGTGAAATGATCAATGTTTTGCTTTTTGCTTCATTCTCTTTTGTGTTTTTTCATTTAAGACAAATTAAATGAAGATAATAATACCAAAGAATTTGTGTTTGCAATCATTTTCAGGAAGAAACTGAGTATTATCTGACAGAATTGCAGGGGTGTCAATACTTTTGGCCACAACTGTATACCATGCCAGTAAAGTTAATAAGTCTTTATTGATAATAGACAGGTATATAAAAGTAAACAGTTAATATGCAAAATACAATTTCAAGGTCACTACAAACATGTAATAGGAGTAAACAACGCCAAAAGCATGACCTACTAATTATGTAAACATAGTGCACATTGTAATTCACAGATGTAACCATAAACTAATTAGCATTCCCTTAGTATTGGCTGTCAGTACACAATAGGTACTATTATGTTGCCTAAGAATGGCTACTGTGGTAACAAAGCTAAGTCTGGGCACTTACATATGAATGGTGGTCTGCTAAAGCGGTCCTCCACAGGCGCCTCAATGCGCATTTCGTCCCTTCATCAGGAGGCGAATCAGAGGGTATCAGACTTATTATCTTTACTGGCATGGTATACTTGTTTATGTTCTTCTGTGGTTTATCACTATAGTGAGTTGTGCCATTTTTTCACCTATGGGTTTTTGTGCTATATATTAACAAATATATAGCCTACTTACTAAAGTTAAACAGAAGTACAAAGTATAGCAAAGAAATGGCAAGGTGAAAATCCTTAGATCAAAGCTCACAGAGTAGCTCCAAACTTCAGTAGAATGTCAGAACATTTAAATGAATCTATCACCAGCAGGAAATGCCTGCTGGAGGACAGCATATAAAGCTTCACCCAAAAGGTCATAGGTGGGCAAAGGAAAACATCTGTGTTAAGCTAGACAGACTGCAATGAAAAAACAAAACCCAAACACTCAGAGAAAAGTTGTGTCTCCTGTGGCTCTGCAGAAAAAAAACCAAAACAGAAGCTCAAGGGATCAAATCCATGAGCAAGACAATTTCAACAGCATGGTGGAAGAGTACGTGTCCACGTTTCTGAACATACCGATTGATGGGTCTGGACAATCTAAATTCTGGGTCTCCAAAATGGACACATGGCCTGAGCTTGCCTTTTACTCCTTGGACCTGCTGGTCTGAACTGCAGAAAATGTACTGTAGGAATATGTGTTTAGCACAGCAGGAGGTGTAAACATAGACAGGCTCATGCGCCTGTACACAGCAAACGTGGTTAAGCTCACATTCATTAAAATGAACCAGGTGTGCATCCCACAGGACTTCTCCGTACCTTTGGCTGAATATAGAAGTATACCTACCACACCCAGCCAATATTAGACTGCACCACAATTTGTTTGTTCTTTTTTCAATATTTTGGGACCTACCCAAATTAAAAACAAAAAAGAGGGTATTTTGCAGAGTACTCCCACAATGGCTATTTTGCAGAGTACCCTCACAGTGGCTTTTTTTCAGAGTACTCCTATAGAGACACATGCGGAGAAAACACACACACAGGTTTTGCTGTCACAATATTCCCACAGACATGAATGAAGAGTAGAAGAAAATTTTTTAACCACACTACTCCCACAGGCACAGTGCAGTGTACAACTAATTTTTAGACCCACAACTCGTGCCGACACAGCAGCAGAATATAATTATTTTAAGGCACACTAATAATAATAATAATCTTTATTTTTATATAGCGCTAACATATTCCGCAGCGCTTTACAGTTTGCACACATTTTCATCACTGTCCCCGATGGGGCTCACAATCTAAATTCCCTATCAGTATGTCTTTGGAGTGTGGGAGGAAACCGGAGTACCCGGAGGAAACCCACGCAAACACGGGGAGAACATACAAACTCCTTGCAGATGTTGTCCTTGGTGGGATTCGAACCCAGGACCCCAGCGCTGCAAGGCTAACCACTGAGCCACCGTGCTGCCCTACACTACTCTCACAGGCACAGTTGCAGAATAAACAGGGAGGTTTTTTGGCACAGTATACAAAAAAGCTTTTTGGCACAGTACTCCCAGAGGCAGGGTTGCAGAGGCTTAAAGGCGCAGTTATTTTTTAGGCTCAGCTATAACTCATACTCTAGTGGTAGAGTAGAATTTTTTTAGATACATTACTCACAAATAGACGGCTGCAGAGTTGAGTAACTTTTTTAGAAACACTACTCATGTGGACACAGCAGTAGAATAAAATATTTTTTTCTTCCCACAAAAATGGGAAAGAGCAGCTGCAGAATAAAAATTTGTTTTAGACAAGCTACTTGCAAAAAAATGCTGCAGAGTACATTGATTTTTTAAGACACTATTTGCAACAAACCTCTGTACAGTATATCACCAAAGGAGACAAAATGAAGGAGCATATTGATCTAAAAGTTTATTATAATTTTATTTCTACACAATTAAAAAGACATATCATTGCAACACAATACCAATCAATGAGATAGAGTACAAAAATGGGTGGAAAATACCTCACCCTAATATTCTATACAAAGCTGTGGACATCAAAAAATTGTGAAGGGTCACACGGATCCAACCATTGGGCAGTAGCTATAATATCTCTAACTGTAAATCCTATAGCCCAGAAAAATACCCCATAAATAAGATCCTAATAATTCTACTAGCAAAAAGTGTAAAAAACAGACAGTCACCATCTATGCCATGTTAATACATGACTATAAATTGCTCTCATAATACTATAACGGCAAATGCCCTTCATTGAGTGGTCCATTTAATACACTTGTGCTCGATAATAGAGGTAAATGGAAAGGCAAGATCATTCAAAGTATTCTATCAGCATAACTGCAGTCATATCGCCGTCTGGTGAATAAACCGTGTGAACCTGTGACGCACCCCGACACGCATTTCACCGCCTCTGCAGTTTCATCAGGAGGTAGGTAAGCATAGGGTCTATCCCCTCTTATATCCCCCACATGCGTCTCTAATCACCGGCGGCTGTGTCCGGTGCGTCCCCGCCATGTTATGAGGCGGCCGGGTAGGCGGTGCCCAAGGCGCGTGTCACACAGCTACATGATCCGGTCATATGACCGGGCATGTTGCCAGGTGACGCAACGCTCGCTAGAGCACCGGCCACCAGACCGCGACACAGCGTATGCGCGGTACGCGCTCCAGCCTACAATCTCAGAGAGGCTCGCAAATATGCACCAATAATATTCTGCAAATTAAATGCATGTGCATCACAGATATCACATCCATGGTACCATATGGGAATTAGTGACCATACCAATATATGTATTGATAGCCACTCTTAACATATCATCTATCACACATCTATTTATCGAAAAACTGCCTATCGAAATATAAATCCTGAACATAGAGACAATTAGTTCCAAGACATACAATATTAGAAAATAACTACATAATTACCATAACCATATGATCATATAACTGAACGTACATTAGGATGGCAAATTCTTTATATTAAAATGAGCATTTTTGGCACAGTATACAAAAAAGCTTTTTGGCACACTACTCCCAGTAGCTTTTTGGCACAGTACTCCCAGAGGCAGGGTTGCAGAGGCTTAAAGGCACAGTTATTTTTTAGGCTCAGCTATAACTCATACTCTAGTGGTAAAGTAGATTTTTTTTTAGATACATTACTCACAAAAAGACGGCTGCAGAGTTGAGTAACTTTTTTAGAAACACTACTCATATGGACACAGCAGTAGAATAAAATATTTTTTTCTTCCCACAAATGGGAAAGAGACAGCTGCAGAATAAAAATTTGTTTTAGACAAGCTACTTGCAAAAAAAAACGCTGCAGAGTACATTGATTTTTTTAAGACACACTATTTGAAACAAACCTCTGTACAATAACTTTTTACACACACTTATCACAAAAAACAATGCAGAGTACAATAATCTTTTACACAAACAACTCACAAAATACCGCTGCAGAGTACACTTATCTTTAACATCCATTACTTGCAAAAAAAAGCTGCAGAGTACACTTATCTTTTACATACACTACTCGCAGAAAAAGCTGAAGTGTAAAATAATTTTTTGCACATGCTATTCACAACAAATCGCTGCAGAGTACAATAATCTTTTACACACACTACTAGAATAGACACAGCGGTACAGTAAAATTATTTGTTTTTCCTAGAGATGGCTGATATCAACTGTTTATTTCCCAAACTACTAAAAAACACACACCGGTCCAGAAAAATTATAGGATATGGGTTGAACTAGATGGACTTAAAGTCTCCCTTCAACCTTAATAGCTATGTTACTATGTTACTATAAATGGCAAAAATACAGTTAATGCTAATAGCGCATTTACCAGACTGCTAAAAACACACACTGCTCCAGAAAAAATATTTATTCAGGCTATAAATAGCAATGAGACGGCTGATGCTATTATTCATTTCCCAAACTACTAAAAAAACACACCCTGGTCCAGAACAATTATTTCTTTGGCCTATAAATGGCCATGAGATGACTGATGCCAACTATTTATTTTCGACACTACTAGAAAACACACCGAGATCCTGAAAATATATTTCTTTGGCCTGTAAATGGCAACAAAATGGCTGACGACAATTATTTTTTCCCCAGACTACTAAAAAAACCACACTGGTCCTGAAAATTCTTTCTTTGGCCTACTAATTGCAATGAGACAGGTGATGCCAATTATTTATTTGTCAGAATACTAGAAAACACACAACACCCTAAAGGCACCTAAAGGACAGTGCTCCCATAGACGGGTTTGCAGAGAACACACAGCAGCTTAAAGGACAGTACTCCCACAGGCTGGGGGTGCAGAGTACACACAGCGGCTTTAGACACAGTACTCTCACAGACAGGTTTGCAGAGTATACACAGCAGCTTTCAGCACAGTACTAGCACAGATATGGACTGTAGAGTAGACACAGCATTGTTTTTGCAGACTGTGCAGTCAGAATCTGCCCCTCTCTCCAGCTGCGTCCTATCCTTACACAAATGAGAGCATAATGGCGGCGGCATTCGTGATCCGGCATTAATACAAGCCGGGTCACATGCTGTGCTAGTATGGCTGTAATGGCTCTGGAAGTGCCCGCAGCCTAAAAGTATGTTGATTTGCTGCACTGCAGCCTTTCAATAAGCTTTATTAGACAAGCTAACCCAAACAGGAATTCAGACGTATAGTAAAGGTTTGTGTTCAGGTGTTGGTAATGGTTAACCATAATACTTAAATGGGTTTCACATTACAGGCATTTACAGTATATCATGTACACATGATATGCTATAAATGGTAAATGCTGTCTTTTCCCTTGGACAAGAACTTATTGATTAGAGTACCACAGTGCCCCTGTCCTAAGAGAGTTGGCCACTTGCACTACTCTCTTCATTCACTTGTTTGAGAGTAGAGTTGAGCGAAACGGGTCAGTCAAATTCAAAAGTTGCCGACATTCGCTAAAGTCAGGTTTCACCGAGCGAAACCCGACCATAGCGTGATGTCGGCCATGTAGTCGCCGACCTGAGCGCCAAAGTCGGATTTCCCAGAATGCTTGCACGTGACTTTTTTCAGCCACTGAGCAAGGACGTACACTGTGGGCAACGAGATGACATGTGCAGCGTCAAGAGAGAGAAAGAGAGAGTTTTTGCGCACTTTAAAAAAGTGGTCTGGCATGTAGGTGTGTTTACTGTCCGCAACTCCCTGCCGACTTTGCTTCCCCATTGACTTGCATTTGGTTTCGTGTTTCAGTCGGACCTTCGACTTTTCACGATAGTCGGCTGATTTCGTTCGACTCGTCTTTTGAGAAAAACGAGTTTCATGAAACCCGACTCGACCCTAAAAAAGGCAAAGTCTCTCATCTCTATTTGAGAGTTCTAAAAACATTTGAGTGCACTAATATGGTGTCATAAATTTTTTTTTAGCTAAAGCAGCATGTGAAGGTCTTACTGTTATTGTGGTGAATTCCCAATAGTCTTTCTTTAAGGGGTTGTGTGGCAAGATAAAATAAGGCACATTTTTTAAACTGAACTTACTAATGTATTTTAATTATGAAAGCTCCATCACTGGCTCGATTTCAGCGTCCTTATTGTCACCTCAGCAGATCCACTTTTTCTAACCTGGGAATATGCAAGTGATAAAGTGGGCTGAATGTGAGGCTCAGATTATTGACTCATAAAATGCCATTCTTACTATAGCTGATGCTGAGATAAATAAGCTGACGTAGCTAACAAATGAAATTTGACTGCCAGCCTCACTTATTACATGGGTTTTTTCAGAAAGTGATGACCTCAAAGTGGAGAAGGAGCTGCTGGAATATCAAAAAGGGAGCTGAAATTGAGCCATGGTGGAGCTTTCCATATCTATGTGAATTAGTGAATTCAGTTAATACAACCTTAAAAGCATTGATCACCAAACTAACAAAAGCAAGGAACACCAAGCTATGACTAGCCTACTTTTGACACATCATACAAATTTAGCAATCACTGGAGAAGGACTTCATATTGGAAGAATAGAATGAACAAAGCAAAGAGAAAGATCAGCCACCCTATATATTGATACTATCAAGATAATGGTGGAAAAGACACTGGTGGACCTATCTAGGCTTGCACAAGATTGATATCCGTGCAGATCATTCATTCAAAAAGTCTCCGTGGCTCGAGATCAAGCTGAAGGCAGTTAAAAACAAAAAGACATTGAAACCACTTATAATTTCAACAGAAAACCATCTTCATACTTTATATACATAGCTGTATTACAACACTATGCAAGTTGCAAATTGTTAAGAGTTATATTATACACTTACCCAATGAAGAGTTCTTTTACATTTCATTTCCTATGAATATAGAAACCATATAAGGGAACCATCACCATATGTTGGCACATAAAAATACATGTACTGTATTAGTCATATGCATGCTGTCTAATGATCAAAGAACATTGATTCATCTTGGAGCCACATCAGTTGTAAATATGAGGTCAAGTTGACAGGACAGTAAGCTGTCAACAAGAAGGGTGGCTGCAGTGTGATGTTTTTTATGGTCAAAATGGAAAGTTTACGTACATGGGCCCCAAAGCAAAATCTGTGTTAGGATTGGCGGAACGCACCAAATGTAAATTATAATAAGGTGCGTTCGCAACCTGGAGTTCACCGTGCGGTGATGACGAAACCGCAGCTAGAGGACAATGGTGGAGCGTAGCAGTGAGTAACCACCATAAACACACTGAGTTAAACGTCACTTTGTGTGAACAGACTGCAAAGCACCTGACTCTGTTACTCCATAGAGCAGTGCGGAAATTGAGAGCGCTCTAAACTATTCCCTGTTAAACGTCACAGGAGCATAGAGGGATTGACGCTATTGGGGCCCCTATAACTTGCCCCCCACTACGCTGTGATTGAACCTGCACTGACACATGGTGGCTTTTGAGCCCCCCCGCCTGAGGATGCCTGGTGCAGCCGCTAAGTTCAAGCGGGAGGTCCCACCCTACACTGCCTGTCTAGAAACACACTTGGAGTGCTATTAGCGGCACACATGCACACTGGGTGGTAGCTGCTCCACCTACACACATAGCAAATAAGCATGATAATAGCGCACAGGCATGCGCCATTGAGAGCCTTTTATACCTTTACCTCAAGTCCAGACAGACAGGACCTTGCCTGTGGACCAATCAGAAGCTGTCACCTCACCAAAGCAGCTGATGTCCGAGCACCAATGAGAAGGCGCTACATCATGGACATGCTCAGTAGAGTGAAATCCGGACTTAGTCTCCAGAGAACAACGCTGCACGTGTATACCAGTAGTCACCATAGGCTTAGCTGGAGAGCGAGCAGCAAGTACACATGCAGCATGAGCTTGGGCAAGGTGATTGGTCTGGAGTCTGTGCTGAGAAGTCATCCCAGGGGCTGCGCCTGAATGGGAGACTGCTGCACCAGACAAGGCTTGGGATCTATCCTATGCCATGGGAGAAACCCGGTGCCTAACAATCTGTACCCCTATATCCAAAATGTCCTGATTGGGACTGAATCCACTACACTTTCTCACACTATATGCTGTTGCAGAGAGCTGCACAATTAAAGCAATGTGGCAAAATCAGTTCAAGTAAACCATCTCAATGGAAAAATGCTTTATGCTTTCATACATAAAACCTCATCGCATAATAGCCACTAATGGGACATGCATACCTAGAAAACCAGATAATATTAGATCAAACTGGTTTGATTTCAGAGAAAACTTACATTCTTTAATATTCCTTTATTTTTTACAACCTATAGCCAGTTTTCCTATTTTAGCATTTGGTGTAATAGAAGGGAGTCCCAATTAAGAAATCCCAATATTAGCCACAGCAGAGATCCGCTACAAACAGGACCCTTTTATTACACAGACCACGCATTGATTTTGGCATCCTATAGACAAACATTTATAACCACAACTGATAATGGCAGATGGCACAGAATCAATGGACTTGAGGCAGAATTTTCCAAAACGTATTCTTTCTTTCATCTCTTTCTTTCTCTCGCTCTCTCGTTCTCTCTCTCTTTATTTCTCTCTCTCGATGATAGAGAAGTGAGTAGTTCTAGGATCATGAGATTAAAATGTATCAGCAAATGTTTTGGCTATTTACAAATAAGTTATATTCCATAAAATGAATAAGAAAGATTCCGTTTTGCACAAAAATGTATAAAATTAATATATTATAAGGGCCATTATGTGAAGCAAAATAGTCACGTTATTAATCCTATTCTGCAGGTCGGCCCAGTGACAAGCAATGACATTTTAGGATATCATATAAATTTGATACCATAATGAATTTGCCTTCACGTTGGACGTTGACTCGTCCATTGACTGCTGTACATTCACTGAAGCCTTGTGACTTTTATTTAAACATATAAGGTTACAATGTCTACATGGATCAAAAGATTATAACAAGGCTTCTTCCATTTACCAAGGCTAAAATGTTCAGAGCTGAAGGCTTTAATGTCCACGCCTGAAATTGAAACAGATTGCACTGCAGACAGGTGTCTCTTTGAGTAAGAGTGACACCGCATTTAGAGAGAATGGCAGGAAACAAAGATAAACCAAAGGAAATTGTATGCTGTATGAAAAAAGACATCTGGTTACCTTTTTTTTTCTCCTAAGTGAGAAAGAAAATCCTGTTTCCTCCAATACTGTACTGTAGCTTTACTCCTGACAGAAACATCACGTCTGTCTCTGCCCTTGTCAACACATCTCACTGTCCACGATCGCTCATCATCTCCAGACAGACAGCAGTGAAAGAGATCATCAATTGCCAATGCAATTTTGCAGATACACTTCATAAATTTTAATTACATTCTGACTGAAAATGAATGGTCAGAAAATATAAAACATCTGCCATCCAGATCATTTACATTTTTCATACAATAAATCACCAACAACATCCACAACAATGGATTAAATCATGTGGAGTGTAGTAGGTCAAGAAAGCAGAATAGACACCCATAGTGTGATTACTGCTTGGCCCGAAGCCATAGCACAATGTATCAAGAAGATAGAAAAAAAATAACCGAGGAACTGGCAACCATTTTACTACCGCAACTATAAATAAAAATGCACAAGTTTTAAGTCAGAGAATGGTAATTGATCTATTACCACATCAACACAAAAATATGAGCATGTTTAAATAAAGGCATATCTTGACAATTATGACTGGAAAAAGTGGCCATTTATCACAAGTTTGGCTTGTTTATCTTCTCTTGAGGTCATCTGTTTCATTTTTAAAAAAATCAATTTTTATTAGCATCATGGACATAAATGCTGGATTTCAACTCAACAGACTTTTACTGGTAAAATTATATGATGTAATTGTCTTTTAACATCAAGTATTTCAGTCCGTTCTTGACTTAATGATAAATTATATGAAGGGAGTTCTCACTGGCAAACAATCAATCTAGGAGTGCATAGAAACACATTCTAGCATTGTTCAGCCAGATTAAAGAAGCACACCAGTGATTTTCTTCCATCTGTTATCAAATAGTAATGCAGAGAGTGTATTGCAATAATTATCATTTGCCATCTTCTGGCATTTCCAGTGCCTCTCTGGTCCACTCCAGTATCACATGACAGCATTTGTGACTTGCCCAATCACCCTTTGTCTTTTTTACCTTTTGTCTTTTGGAATTTCTTAAAGGACCACTCTGGTGTTTTTGGTTTCCTATGTATTAGAAAATAGTAATGTGTATCCAGAGAGTGTGTTGTCATACTTATGGGTTGCCATCTGTGATCTTTTTGAGTGCCACTTCAGCATCACTTGGCTGCATTGATGATAACCTGCCAAATCATACAGTGTCTTCGGTCTGGGGTAGAGATTACTTTTCAAATTTTCTCAATATTATGCTGTGAGACTCAGCACAAGACTCTCTAGACTTGTTTTGAGTTACATAGACTTAATGCCCCGTTTCACATAGCGAGATAGCTAGCGAGATTGCTGATGCGTCACCGATTTTGTGACGCAACAACATTCTCGCCAGCGATCTCGCTACATGTGACACATAGCAGTGACCGGCCCCCCTGCTGGATATCGCTGATCGTGCTCGAATGTCCTGGGCCATTTTTTCATCGTCGACATCCCGCTGGCCAGCATGCATCGTTGTGTTTGACGCCGACGAGCAACCTCGTTGGTGTCGACGGAGAACTCAGGGACGCAGGCTGGAATCATTCAGAATAGCTGCTGTGTTACAACGCACCAGCGATCCTTACCAGGTCGTATCGTTGTCAGGAACGCTGGTGCATCGTTGAAGAGATCTGCCTGTTTGGCAGCTTACTAGCAACCATGTAGTGATGCACCAGCGATCCCTACCAGGTCGTATCGTTGTCGGGATCGCTGGTGCATCGCTATGTGAAACCGGACCCTTAAAGCTTGTGCAGACATACATTTTCTCCGCAAGCGAGAAAATCGATCCTATTTTGCTAATCACACTCTGATCAGATTTTGATCAGGGTTTGATATGATTTTTTAAGACGTGGAGAGAAAAAAAAGTTTCTCCATCTCCTGTATAATGCTTGTCCATGAAAATTGGACCACACTCGCTTGCCACCCTTGTGATGTCGGATTGTTTTCAAATACCCATTGAGCTGAATGGGTGAGTACCATCTGATTCTTGGAGGCAAATCATGCATTGTGCAATTTTTTTCCTTGTAATGACTTTGTTTCACACACACCCATGGTCTTGTATAGGTGCATTTGGTCTGAATATCGGAGCCAGTCACAGCATGCTGGAATTGTTTTCTCATGCTAAATCGGCATGAGCAAATAATTGCAGATCTGCACAGCCCCATTGTATAACAGAGGGCCAACTGATATCTGATAAAACATTGTATAGCACTCAGCTTTGTTATATGGTAATGTGAGCACACCTTTAGGCTGAGGCTACATGGCAATTTTGGCAGAGTCACAGGTCATACAGCCAAAAAAACTGTCAGGAACACCGCACTGCACTTGCTCACTAAGCCAGTGCGCGTGTCCTGAGTACAAAAACATTGCTCAAAGATACCTGTGGAGCGGGCAGCAGCGGTGACGATGCATGCTCCATGACCTGAAGCACGTGACTGCTGGGAGCATGGCCTAAGCTCCACAGAGCTAGGAGCTGCAGGGAAATCCCTAGAAAGGTAACTACAGGACAATGTTACCAAGGGGCATAGACAGAGACAGAAACCAGATCAAGCTGGGTCAAAGCACGAGATAGCAGGACAGTACCAAAGGGTTAGACAGAGCGAATAGTCAGGATGTAGCAATAGATCAGAAAACCAGAACGGGAAATGGACGGTACAATAAGGACAAACTGCAATGGAGCAACAATAGCCAAGCCAGGAGGTCAGAACCGGAGAAGACAATAGTACCAAAACGAGAGACGGAGTACAGAGTGAGGGAACAGGCCGGTTCATTCCCGGGAATCAAACAAGCAATGCAGAATACACGCACACCAGGGGGGTCGGTCAGACACACAGCCAGAATAACAGTATAGCTGACAGAGAATGCTAGTCTGGAGTGAGTAATACCCCTCCCAGATCCAAAGAGAGGCCGGCAAAAGTTAACCCTGTGAGAACAGGACATTAACCATGTCCTAACCATGACAGTACCCCCCTCTTAATGGGGGGGCCACTGGACCCCCAGGTTTCTCAGGGTATCTGGCATGAAAAGCCCACACCAGTCAATCAGTGTGCACTGAACTGGCCGGAACCCATGACCGATCCTCCATGGACTATCCCTTCAAATGAATAAGGTACTGAAGTCTCCGGTGCACCCACCGTGAATCAATGATGCGCCCTACCTCATACTCTAGTTGACCCTCTACCAACACTGGTGGAGCCACAGATGAGTGATCTTCTCTAACTGTCCCCACAGGTTTTAATAGGGACCAGTGGAAGACGTTAGATATTTTGAAAGAGGTGGGCAACTGTAATCTGTATGCCACCGGGTTGATCACCTCTACAATCTTGTATGGGCCAATAAATTTTGAGCCCAACTTCGTAGAGGGTATTTTAAGTTTGATGTTACGGGTGGACAACCAGACTTTTTCCCCCACTGTTAACGCAGAACCCAGCCCCCTCCTCCTGTCCACAAAATGTTTATACTTCTTCTGGGCTTTGGAGATGTTCCCCTGCACCTCCCTCCAGAGGGTTTTTAACTATTGTACCATCCCCTTGGCACCAGGGCAATCCGAATCTATACGGGAAAATTCCCCAAACTGCGAAATGAACCCATAATTGACCTGAAAGGGAGACTTTCCGGTAGACTGATTAATATGACAGTTGAATGCAAATTCTGCCATGGGCAATACCTCACACCAGTCATCCTGTCTGGAGGAGGCCAGGCATCTCAGAATCTGCTCCAACGACTGGTTGGAGCATTCAGTCTGTCCATTGGATTCCGGGTGATAGGCAGAGGAGAATGACAACGTGACCCCCAACTTCATACAAAACGCTCTCCAAAACCTGGCCACAATTTGCACACCCCTGTCCGACACCACATTCACGGGCACTCCTTGCAATCGAACAATGTGCTGTGTAAACAAGCGGGCCAAGTTTTCAGCAGATGGTAACGCAGGTAATGGCACAAAGTGAGCTTGCTTAAGAATAATAATAATATTAATACATTTTATTTCTATAGCGCCGGCATATTCCACAGCACTTTACATTTCAGAGGGGATTTGTACAGACAATAGACATTACAGCATAACAATAGTCGCATAGATTATAACAAATACCAAGAGGAATGAGGGCCTTGCTCGCAATCTTACAGTCTATGAGGAAAGAGGTAGACACAAAAGGTGGGTGGTAACGGTTGCCCTGATTGTATGGACCAGCCATAATGTTAAGTGTGTAACAGTACAGACACAGAGGGCTAATGGAAGCATAAAGCATGTGGGAACATGATGCGGGGAACCTGGCTATGGTAAAACTTTTGGCTGTGCCACACAGGGATAGATTAGGTTAATGTGTTGAGGCGATAGGCAAGTCTGAATAAATGCGTTTTCAGGGCACGCTTAAAATTGTGGGGATTGGGGACTAATCGTATTGACCTGGGAAGTGCATTCCAAAGAATTGGCACAGCACGTGTAAAGTCTTGGAGACGGGAGTGGGAGGTTCTGATTATTGAGGATGCTAACCTCAGGTCATCAGCAGAATGGAGGGCGCAGGTAGGGTGGTATACTGAAACATGGTGGTGCTGAGCCATGGAGGGCTTTGTGGGTGAGGGTAATAAATTTATACTGAATTCTGGAGTGGATGGGTAGCCAGTGTAATGACTGGCACAAGGTAAAGGCATCGGTGTAACGATTGGTGAGGAATATGACCCTGGCTGCAGCATTCAAGACAGATTGGAGAGGGGAGAGTTTGGTAAGAGGGAGACCGATTTGAAGAGAGTTACAATAGTCGAGACGAGAATGAATAAGAGAAGCAGTAAGAGTTTTTGCAGAGTCAAAAGTAAGAAAAGGTCGAATTCTAGAAATGTTTTTGAGGTGCAGATGACAAGAGCAAGCCAGTGATCGAATGTGGGGGGCAAAGGAAAGCTCGGAGGCAAGTGTGACCCCAAGACAGCAGGCATGTTGCTGGAGAGTAATAGTGGAACCACACACAGAAATGGCAATGTCGGGTATAGGTACATTTGTAGAGGGAGGAAACACAAAGAGTTCAGTCTTTGACAGGTTCAGTTTCAGATATAGTGAGGACATGATGTTAGACACAGTGTTTAGACAATCGCCGGTGCTTTCTAGAAAGGCTGGCGTGATGTCAGGAGAAGAAGCATATAATTGGGTGTCATCAGCATAGAGATGGTACTGGAAAACAAATCTACTGATTGTTTGACCAATAGGGGCAGTGTACAAGGAGAAGAGGAGGGGGCCTAGAACCGATCCTTGAGGAACCCCAACAGTAAGGGGAAGGTGAGAAGAGGAGGAGCCGGCAAAAGATACAGTAAAGGAGCGGTCAGAGAGATAGGAGGAGAACCAGGAGAGAACGGTGTCCTTGAGGCCAATGGAACAGAGCATAGTGAGGAGGAGCTGATGATCCACAGTGTCGAATGCTGCAGAGAGATCCTAGAGAATTAGCATGGAGTAATGACCATTTGATTTAGCTGTTATTAGATCATTAGAGACTTTAGTGAGGGCAGTTTCAGTAGAGTGTAGAGCGGAAACCGGATTGGAGAGGGTCGAAAAGAGAGTTATCAAAGAGATAGCGGATAAGACGGGAGTGGACCAGGCGTTCCAGAAGTTTAGAGATGAAGGGAAGATTAGAGACAGGTCTATAGTTAACGGCACAGTTTTGGTCGAGAGATGGTTTTTTAAGTAGTGGATGTATGATGGCATGCTTAAATGAGGAGGAAAAGATACCAGAAGAGAGAGAGAGGTTAAATATTTTAGTTAGGTGAGGGGTGACAGCAGGAGAAAGGGACTGGAGGAGATGTGACGGAAATGGGTCACTGGTGCAAGTGGTTGGGCGAGAAAATGCAAGGAGCCTGCTTACTTCTTCTTCTGTGACTGTTTCAAAATCAGAGAGTGAGCTAGATGCAGTGGGGGAGGGAGGACAGTGCAAGGTATGAGGTGATGGGGAGATAATTTCCTGTTGAATCTGGTCAATTATTTCTTTGAAGTAATTGGCCAGATCGTCAGCTCGGAGTTCTGTGGCTGGGGCCTGTACTCTTGGGTTGAGTAGAGAATGAAATGTCAAAGAGACGTTTCGGGTTATTGGACAGTGAGGTGACGAGGGTGATGAAATAGGTTTGTTTGGAGAGGTGAAGGGCAGTGCTGTATGTTCTAAGCATAAACTTATAATGGATGAAATCTTTGTGTAGATTGGATTTTCTCCACAGACGTTCGGCGCACCTAGAGCACCGCTGCAGGAAACGTGTTTGCAGGGTGTGCCAGGGTTGTCGCCGTCTGTGTTGTGGTGTTCTATTTATTTATATATATATATATATATATATTTGCTCAGAAAATCTATCAACCTCTACCCATACCACTGAGTTGCCCTTTGGAGATGGAAGATTAGTGATAAAGACCATGGACAAGTGTGTCCATGGTTTATCCGGAATTGGCAAAGGCACCAATTCATCGGCCGGCTGGACCTGAGAGCTTTTAGAGCGCGCGCACACCCTACAAGAATTTACAAACCTTTATATATCAGTACCCATAGAGGGCCACCAAAAACCCCTAGCTACTGCCCCCCCCTTTACATTTTTAAACCCTGGTCGGAACGTGATAGTAAAATGAAATCGAGAAAAAAAAATTGCCCACCGAGCCTGTCTAGGGGTCAATCTCTTAGCAGACTCGCTATAGGCCAGGTTTTTATGATCAGTGATGACCGTAATGAGATGAGTGGCCCCCTCCAAAAAATGCCTCCATTCTTCGAAGGCCAATTTAACCGCTAACAATTCCCTATTACCGACATCATAGTTTCTCTCAGCCGAAGAGAACTTCTTAGAGAAAAAGGCAAAGGGTTTGAGGTTAGTCTGGGTAGAGGGGCCCTGTGAAAATATTGCCCCCACCCCCACCTCCGAAGCGTCGACCTCGACTATAAAAGGTCTTGACGAATCGGGTTGTACCAACACAGGGGCTGTGATAAAACACTTCTTTAGTGTAAGGCTGGTTTCACACTTGCGTTTTTTTGCGCTGTATTTTAGCGCTAAAAAACGCATGTGCTTTTTTACCTATATTTTGCATGGCATGCACTTATGTGCGCATACACATGCATTTGTATGCGTTTTTACGCGCATGTGTTTTTTTGTGGTGTGCTCTCGGGCGCACAAAATGCATCCTGTTGCATTTTTTGGGCGCCCGACTTGCATGTGCGCGCAATGCGTTTTTTTACAGCAAGACACCCATTGTAAGTCTGTGGGTGCGCATATGTGCGCATTGGCATGCTCATGTATGCTTTTTTTGCGCATGCGTTTTTTTGTTGAGCATGGGTTAGACAATGGAAATTAGGGGTTTGGGTTAGAGTTAGGGTTAGTTAAGGGGGGTTAGGGTTAGGGCTTGGGTTAGGGTTAGTAGGGTTTGGTTAAGGGTTAGGGTTAGTATGGTTTGGTTAAGGGTTAGGGTTAGGGTTAGTATGGTTTGGTTAAGGGTTAGGGTTAGTATGGTTTGGTTAAAGGTTAGGGTTAGTATGGTTTGGTTAAGGGTTAGGGTTAGGGTTAGTAAAGTCAAGGTTTGGGTTAGTGTTAATCCTAACCCTATCTTGATTTTTTTGGTGAAGCCAATGTTGGAAAAAAACGCAAACACGGTAAAAACGCACTAAAAATGCATACAAACGCATAAAAACGCTGAGTTTTTTTCATGCATGCGCATAAAAATGCTTGAAAAAAACGCAGCATTTGTATGCATTTGTATGCGTTTTTTCCATGCATTTTTTTGAGGGAAAAACGCGCTGCAAAAAAAAGCAAGTGTGAAAGTAGCCTAAGGAAGGAATTTTTTGCGGCCACGGACCAATTTTTTACATCTGCCCCTTTAAGAGTGAGGTCCGTCAAGGGTTTCACCACCTGAGAGAACTCTTTAATGAACTTCCTATAATAATTAGCGAAGCCCAGAAATCGATGGAACCCCTTCAGGTCATGAGGCTGCACCCAATCGGTAAAGGCCTGAACCTTCCCTGGATCCATGCGGAATCCCTCCCCGGATACAATTACACCCAGAAAAGACAGTTCCGGCATAAAAAATGAGCACTTCTCCAGATTAGCATACAAATGGTTCTCCTGGAGTCTCATAAGAACCATACGTAAATGGTGTAAGTGTGACTGACTGTCCTCACAGTATATCAAAATGTCATCCAAGTAGATGACTTCATAACGCCCAAGTCAGAAAAAACAACATTAATGAAGTTCTGAGAAACAGAAGGAGCGTTATTGAGGCCGAAGGGCATAACCAGGTTTTCAAACAGCCCCTCAGTTGTCAGGAATGCTGTTTTCCATTCGTCCCCCTCCCGGATCCTTATAAGGTTATAAGCCCCTCGTAGATCGAGCTTAGAAAACCATTTTGCCCCCGTGAGTTGGTTGCATAGATTAGGAATCAACGGGAGAGGGTACTGTTATGAATGGGTCACCAAGGAGGAAAACTAAACAAACTAAGCCCCAGAAAACCAGAGAGGTTGGTAACTATGCAGATTGCAGACCCCTGATCCTAGCCACACAACTAGCAGCAGCCGTTGAGCGTTCCTACGATGAATCTAGACACGTCGTCACAGCCAGAGGCCTAAATAAGCCTAAAGCAAGAAAAGGGGAAAACTAACTGCCCCAGAGCAGACCCCAAAGGAATAGACTGCCCCCACACATGTATTGACGGTGAAACAAGATGAAAACACAAACACAGGCAGGAAAATAGGCTGAGCAAATGATGGGGCCCAAACTAACTAGAAAGGATAGGAAAGGAAAGACATTGTCTGCAATCTGCCCAAAAAACCCTACAAAAATAATGTCCAACACTTCTGATAACAAAATTAACCCTGAAGTCACTACACTTCTCCCACTATATCAGCACTCTGAAATATTCTGAGACAGAGCAAAAAAAGAGGCCAATCTAATAAGGGACAAAAAGCAAATTGGCAAATACAGATAAATAAGAGTGGAAATTGAGCACAGCCCCAGCCGGGGCTGGCTGACCACATAAAAAACTGAATAGACCAACAAAATCAAGTGTGAACATTAGCAGAAACACTTAGCTTGAGATGAGTGGAACAGAGCTGAAAACCAAGACCTGAAAAGGCAGAAGGAATCACCAGCACCTGAATAGGGTGTCGGCTGTCTTAAATCCAGTCTGAGATTCCAGAGATCCAATCGTTATCCTCATCATCAAGTGGCAGATCTCTACTAATTAAGTCAACCTCACTACCTCCTGTTACCACCAGAGGGAGCCCGGAAGGAGAACTCACAACTGGTAGACCAGAAAATGAGTTCACAACAGGGTACGTGTTCTTAACAGTAATTTTGCTCAGTTCCCGAAAGTCGAGGCACGGTCGCAACCCACCATCTTTTTTCTTTACAAAGAAAAACCCTGCTGCCACGGGTGAGGCAGAGGGCCGAATATGCCCCTTGCGAAGGCTCTCTTTGATGTACTCTTTCATAGCTTGGCGCTCAGGCCCGGACAAATTAAACAAACGCGCCTTGGGTAATTTGGCTCCAGGTACTAAATCGATAGCACAATCAAATGGTCTATGTGGTGGGAGTGCCTCAGCCTCACTTTTGGAAAATACGTATTCAAAGTCTCTCAGGTACTCAGGAATACCCTCCAGGCCGACAGACGACACAGATACAGATCTTATCGGATTGACAAAAGGAACAGGGTTACAACACAGACCATTATCATTACATCCCCATCGGATGATCTCCCCCTTCACCCAATCAATGAGAGGATTGTGGCGTTGCAACCAGGGCATCCCCAATACCAGTACTGCAGGTAGATTATTCGTAATAAAACAATTTAACTTCTCCACCTGAGTGGAACCCATTTTCATAGAAAAAACTTCAGACATAAAGCAAATTCCATCCCGGGTAAGAGGGGATGAATCAACAGCCACAATTTTAACAGGGTATTTTAACCTGACTGTCCCTATCTTATTAAGAGTCACAACTTTGGCATCAATCAGATTAATGGAGGAACCACAGTCAACAAAGGTGGTAGTCATAACAGGATCGCCAGCAAGTTCCAATTCAACCTGGAGCACCATCTTTGTACATGAGAAAAAATGGAACTGGGAGTCTGGACAACCTCCTCGATTGTTGCCCAGACTCAGTCGTTTCTCTGATGGTTTCTCTGAAGAAGGACAGGAGGGGCAATTCCTTTTCCAATGTCCAGAGGCTCCAGAGTAAAAGCATAGTAGGTTGTCTCTATGGTGCCTTCTCTCTTTCTCCTTAACCGAGACTGACCCAACCTCCATGGGCTCAGATACAGGTGCAGTGTCACACAATTTGGGGTACAAGGGAGACTCTTGTTGCATCATTCCTCTAGCACAGAGTCTCCGGTCCATACGGACTGCCTGCATCATGGCATCCTCCAGGGTATCAGGGGGAGGATGTAATGCCAGAGCGTCCTGCAGACGGTCAGACAGGCCCCTGCGGAACAACCCCCCCAGGTCGGCATTGTTCCAGGATACTTCGGCGGTCCAACGTCTAAACTCTGAGCAGAACCATTCAGCAGAGTGCCTCCCCTGTGTCACACTCATCACCATATCCTCTGCCAGATGCACTCTATCAGGCTCATCATATATGTGCCCCAGAGCCTCAAAGAACAAATTCACAGACATATGTTCAGGAGCAGAGGAAGAGAGAGAGAAAGCCAATGCCTGTGGAGCCCCCCGAAGAAGAGAAATGACGACCCCCACCCTCTGGAACTCATCCCCGGAGGAGCGGGGCCTCAGAGAAAAAAAAAGCTTGCATCCTTCTCTGAACGACCTGAACTCCCTTTTATCCCCTGAGAGAGGGTCTGGCAATTTGACTGGAGATTCGGGGGATGCCAATGACACATCTCTATTCCCAGCACTAGAAGCCCCTGCAGTGACAGCCCCCTGCACAGTATCCACCAACTGTTGCTTGGTATGAGCCATTGTGCGCTGTTCCACATTAAGTTTGTGGAACATTTGGGTCAGGTGCTTGACCTGATCAGCCAAAGCTCGTATGGGATCCATGAGGATAACACACTTTTATTTTTTTTTCTTCAGAGGAAAAAAACTGAAATGGTCAGCTATAATGTCAGGAACACCGCACTGCACTTGCTCACTGAGCTAGTGCGCATGTCCTGAGTACAAAAACAGTGCTCAAACATACCTGGGGAGCAGGCAGCAGCGGTGACGATGCATGCTCCAGGACCTGAAGCACGTGACTGTTGGGGGCGTGGCCTAAGCTCCACAGAGCTAGGAGCTGCAGGGAGGAATGGACTAACATGGGCTAAAATTACTCCAAGCTGATGTACAGGACTAATCAAAAAAGTCTGGAAATGTATAGATACACTTACTGCTGCAAAAGAAGGTCACACAGATACTGAAAGCAAATGCTCACATACTTTTGACACTTGCAGACATGTGCTATTGGATAATTTTGCCAAAATAAAAACATTACAAAATCTAATATTTTTGACTCTTGATTTATTTGATTCTCTTTGTATACTTTTAATTTTATGTCAAATTTATGCAGAAATATGGAAAATCCTGCAGAGTTAACAAACTTTCAAGGATTACTGTATGTACACTTTTTCTTTTTGTTAAAAATATATTTTAGAGCTGCCCTAAATGTAATAAATATATATAATGCATTAGGTATGCATGTATGACTTGGTAAATGTAATGCCAAACCCATTGCCACAAGTCACAGTGAATGACATTCAAAACGGGCATTTTTAACCAAGTGCCATTGTTTATGAAATATTTCTTTTATTATTATTGTAAGGGTGGTAGCAATATTTCTATATTCAGTTATTACTTGCACTGAGAGCAGGAGCTGTTGTAATGTTGTAATCAGCCAGTATAATATTATTTATTAATGTGATGGTTTCCTTATATGCAGATTTTCTATGCAAGAATGAATTATTTAAAAGATGCAGCTTGTAGATTTCAGCCATCAGCTGCTAGTGATTTATTTGCTCTGTTATTGTTTTAGTAATGCTTAAAAATGATAAAACGAGAAGTGGTCTAAGATATATTTAGACTGAAATAATAAAGTAATATCAGTAAAACTTCCCAATGCATCTACAAAAATTCAGACTTCATTCATTTGGGAGCGTTGTGTAATCGAGCAAGGGTGGACAAAGATAATTGAGGAAAAAAAATCATTTGTCTCCATTCATCTAGCATATATTCATCTTACATATTCTAATATTTAAAATTATATCCCTTGGGTAGGTAAGAGGATCTTAGATCTGGAACAGTGAATTGGATAACTCTTTGTGATGATGTTAAATGGGTTGTCTCAGCTTTTTATACAGGTAAAATTGCAAATTGCTTGTAAAAACAAACATCTCTCTTTATTTAAAAATCCCTCGTTTCATGAGAATGGAGGGCTTTTTAAATTTATTGTTTACTCATTGTTGCCAATACCACTGTCCCCTTCAACTTTTAGTAGTGGCCAATCTTCGAGAAAGAGGTTTATCATGGTGGGCTGTGCTATATACCATATGGTGCTGTGCTATATACCATGTGGTGCTGTGCTATATACCATGAGGTGCTGGGCTATATACTATGCGGCTGTGTTATTTACCATGGGGAGTACATTTTACATTATATTCTATGGGGGAGGCTGTGTTATATAATATGGGGAGCTAAATTATATTCTATGGGGAGGTGGGCCGTATTATATTCTATTTGGGGCTGCATTATATTCTATGGGGGGATGTATTATATTCTATGGGGGTGATTGCATCATACTCTGAGGGGGCTTCATTATACTATATGAGGAGGCTGCATTGTATTCTATGAGGAGCTGCATTATATTGTATGGGGGCTAGATTATATTGTATGGGGGCTTCATTATATTCTATGGGGGCTGAATTATACTATATGAGGAGGGCTACATTGTATTCTATGGAAGAGCTACATTATACTATATAAGGGGCTGCATTATACTCTATGGGGGGTTGCCATATAATCTATGGAGGGGCTGCATTATACTATATGAGGGGGCTGCATTATATTCTATGGAGGTTACATTATATTCTGTGGAGTGGCTGCATTACTCTCTAAGGGGTGGCTGCATTATACTATAAGAGAAGGGTTGCATTACATTCTATGGGGGGTTACATTATATTGTATGGCGGGGCTGCATTAAACTCTGCGGGGTGGCTGCATTATGCTCTATGGGGTGGCTGCATTATACTATATGTGGACTGCATTATGCTGTATCGAGGACTATGGGGAATACATTATATGAAGAACTATGGGGTGCATTATAATATGGGAAGTGAATTGTTTTTTTTTCCTCATAGATTGTAAGCTTGCGAGCAGGGCCCTCATTCCTCTTGGTATTTGTTATAATATATGTGATTATTGTTATGCTGTAATGTCTATTGTCTGTACAAATCCCCTCCGAAATGTAAAATGCTGCGGAATATGTCGGCGCTATATAAATGAAATTTATTATTATTATTATTATTATTATTATTATTGTTCTACATGGATGACTATGGCGGTGCATTATACTGTATGGAGAACTATGAGGAGTGTATTATACTATATGGAGGACTATGGGGAGTGTATTATACTATATGGAGGACTGACGAGTGTATTATACTATATGGAGGATTATGGGTCATATCTATATATATATCCTTGTAGATTGTAAGCTTGCGAGCAGGGACCTCACTCCTAATGTCACTGTTTGAATTGTCTTAACTTGTATTGAATTTATTGTCTGTACATGTCCCCGCTTAATTGTAAAGTGCTGCGGAATATGTTGGCGCTATATAAATAAAAATTATTATTATTATTATATATAAAAATGAATGTATGTATGTGTGTATCACCAACCAATCATGAAGCAGCAGAGTGGGACACCAACCAATCACGAAGCATCAGAGTGGGACACGGATGGAGAGCTGGGCTGAGGATGGAAACAGCTACAGCAGGACAGTGCATGGAGAGTGGGACTGTGGAGGAAGACAGTCTTCAGGACAGGGGCCTCCCAGCCCTGTTCCAGCTCAGTCGGCACTCCCCGTCGCCAACCGCGCTATCCCCCCTCTCCCCTGCAGCCTATATTTAGTCCCCGGCTTCTAGTGCAGCCTACTACAGCACTAGGCCACGCCCCTGCAGGCCGTCCAATCACACATGCTACAGCTTCGCTCTAGCTCCGCCCACTCTGGCCTAACAATCTGCGCAGCTCTCTCTCCTGGTCCCGGCATCACCGCGTGTGGTGCATGGAGAGCGGGGCTGACGCTGTGGAGGAAGACAGTGGGGCTGTGGAGGGAGAGAGTGGGAGAGCCGGGCTGTGGATGAAGACAGCGGAGCTGTGGTGGTAGAGAGTGAGAGAGCAGGGCTGTGGAGGGAGAGAGCGGGAGAGCAGGGCAGTGGAGGAAGACAGCGGGGCTGTGGAGGGAGAGAGCGGGGCTGTGAAGGAACAGAGTGGGGCTGTGGAGAGAGAGTGGGAGAGCGGACTGTGAATGGAGAGAGTGGGAGAGCAGGGCCGTGGAGGAAGACAGCAGGGCTGTGGATGGGAAGAGCAGGGCTGTGAAGGAAGAGAGTGGGGCTGTGGAGGGGAAGAGCGGGGCTGTGGAAGGCTGTGGAAGGGTAGAACGGGACGGCAGGTGGAGAGCGGGGCTGTGGAAGGAGAGAGCATGATGGCGGGTAGAAAGCGGTGCTGCGGAAGGACAGAGTGTGATGGCGGATGGAGAGCGGGACCCACAGTTAGATACTATGCCCGGGCAGCGCCGGGCTCTTCAGCTATACTATATGGAGGACTATGAGTCATATTATATTATATAGAGGACTATGGGGTGTAAACTGTAGATGTGCTGCTGATAACATGATACTGTATGGTGATCGGTTAGTGATCCATTAGTGATCGTTCTGTCCCCATCATTCGTTCTTAGACGGTGTAAAGAGGCCAGGAAACAAATGTTGAACGACTTCAATATTGTCGATCACACTCATTTAGCGGCCTGATCTCAGCTCATTTAAATACAATCAAAATGCTTCCGTGTGATGTGCAATATGTTAGCATTTGGGGCCCCATTTTAAATTTTGCCTAGGGCCCCACTTTGCCTAAAACCAGCCCTGCTCATAGCAATGAGAACAGCAGCTGTAGGCACACCCCAGCACTGACAGTTGACTGTGCTGTGCAGTGGTATTTCCTAGCTTCATGGCAGAAAGCCCCACAAAGCTGTAAAAATAGTGAATCAGCCGAGAACCCGACTTCAGTGAATTGAACCAATCTCTCTTATTGGATCAGAGCATTTATTAGTGAATTAGAGATGAATTTTTTTAAATATTATAAATGTTTAAAACAGGCTTTTAATTTGGTTTCCTTTTACCACATAAAGATTTTTTCAGGGGGGCATAGGTTCTCTAATATGTGTAGTATTGTCAATGTTATAGCTCACATGGAGAGGTGAGTTCAATAAGCTGTAGGTCTATAAGAACATCAAAGACAAAATGATATTGGTGCAGCAACATGCTGTGGAATTGGACAAGTTGGACTAAACAAGGAACTGCTGAGCTGGATTAGAAGAATAGCATGCAGATGGCTCGTGGCATGTGGATATCACTTGTAGCTATGTGGAACAGTGGAGCTAGATAAGCAGGCAATTACTTTGATAGGAGTACAGCTGAGCAAAGTGTGAGGACTTGCAACATGGCAATGCTGAGTATACAGGCAGGTACCTTGGTGTAGCAAGATTCAAATGTATGGACCAATACTTTGGAATAGCAGAGCCAAGTGTTCAGACAGGCAATTTTATAGTAGAGCTGATTGGTTGGTCAGACACCTTAGGACAGCCGAACCAAAACGACAGACAAAGCTCTTTTTGTGATTGGTCAACATGGTAGCAAAGTGGCTAACAAACTAGTAACCCCCTAAATAATACTGGCTTTAAAAGGCCTATAAAGTGATATTGGAGGAGCCTGTTGACTTTCCATGAGAGAGAAGAGGAATCCAACTGCGGGGGATGGAAAATATGGAACCCAAGTGCTTAAGCCCGGTCAGCTGAGTAACAGGCTTTTATTAATGCTTATTTATTCCTTAATCTTCATAAAGCACAAAGGCCTAAAAATTCACAGAACAAGGAACGTTATTGGCACTACTCTCAAGTCCGTTTTCAGTTACATAAGTTCTAGTGCTAGTAAGTGCAAAATTAATAGCGATGACTGCATTTAATAAGGAACAACCATTTCAACAAGATAAAAAAGGAAAAAAAAGCATCATTCACGAAATAGTGAAAAAATTCTTCATTGTTTGATATATGACATCCAAACACATTCTAACAGTAGAGAGTAGCAGGATTTCCCTGCTTGGCTGAATGTAATGGATTGAAAAATAATGGAAGATTTTGTTTACCATTTGGTGAGTAACATACCTTTCCTTCGTTGTCTGGTTGATTAGACTTAAAGAGTAACTAAGTCATTGCAACAGAGTAGCTTGTAAAGTTATGAATTATTTAAATATACCTTATTTTTCGGATTATAATACGCACTTTTTTCCTCAAAAATTTTTTTTGGGGGGAATGGGGGTGCATCTTATAATGCGTACATACCTTACCGGGATGCCGTTGCTGCAGGCCGCAGGCTGGGATGAGGGGGTGTCCAGCGGTGCTGCGAGTGCCTGTCGGTGCTACAGGGGTGACCGGTGATGCGGGGGTGTCCTGCAGTGCTGCCCGTTGCTGCTGTAGAAAAATGTAGACATTTTTGCAAATATATTAAAAAAGAAAAAACTAGAACATCACATGGTCAGAAGTATTCAGACTCTTTGCTCAGACACTCATATTTAAGTCACATGCAGTCCATTTCCTTGTGATCCTCCTTGAGATGGTTCTACCCCTTCATTGGAGTCCTGCTGTGTTTAATTAAACTGATAGGACTTGTTTTGTAAAGGCACACACCTGTCTATATAAGACTTCACAGCTCACAGTGCATGTCAGACCAAATGAGAATTATGAGGTCAAAGGAATTGGCCAAGTAGCTCAGAGACAGAATTGTGGCAAGGCACAGATCTGGCCAAGGTTACAAAAGAATACAGTACTCAAGGTTTTGAAGAGTACAGTGGCCTTCATAATCCTTAAACGAAAGATGTTTGGGACCACCAGAAGTCTTCCTAGACCTGGCCGCCAAGCCAAACTGAGCAATCGTGGGAGAAGAGCCTTTGTGAGAGAGGTAAAGAAGAACCTCAAGATCACTGTGTCTGAGTTCCACAGATGCAGTAGGGAGATGGAAGAAATTTCCACAAAGTCAACTGTCACTGCAGCCCTCCACCAGTCAGGCCTTTATGGCAGAGTGGCCAGACGGAAGCCTCTCCTCAGTGCCAGACATATGAAAGCCCATATAGAGTTTGCTAAAAACACATAAAGGACTTGCAGACAATGAGAAATTAGATTCTGGTCTGATGAGATGAAGATAGAAATTTTGGGTGATATCTCTAAGCGGTATGTGTGGAGAAAACCAGGCACTGCTCAACACCTGCCCAATACAATCCCAACAGTGAAACATGGTAGAGGCAGCATCATGCTATTGGGGTGTTTTTCAGCTGCTGGGACAGGACGACTTATTGCAATTGCAGGAAACATGAATGCAGCTAACTACAGAGATAATCCTGGATGAAAACCTCTTCCATAGTGCTCTGGACCTAAGACTTGGCTGAAGGTTCACCTTCCAACAAGACAATGACCCTATGCACACAGCTAAAATAACAAAGGAGTCGCTTCAGAAAAACTGTGACCATTCTTGACTGGCCCAGCCAGAGCCCTGACTTAAACTCAATTGAGCATCTCTGGAGAGACCAGAAAATGATTGTCCACCAACGATCACCATACAACCTGACGAAACTGGAGAGTATCTGCAAGGAAAAATGGCAGAGGATCCCCAAATTCAGGTGTGGAACACTTGTAGCATCATTCCCAAGAAGATTCATGGCTGTACTAGCTCAAAAGGATGCTTCTACTCCACACTGAGCAAAGGGACTGAGGACTTATGACCATGTGATATTTCAGTTTTTCTTTTTTAATAAATTTGCAAAAATTTCTACATTTCTGTTTTTTTTTCAGTCAAGATGGGGTGCAGAGTGTACATTAATGAGAAAAAAATGAACTTTTTTGAATTTAACAAATGGCTGCAATGAAACAAAGTGAAACATTTAAAGGGGTCTGAATACTTTCCGTACCCTCTATATATATATAGTTTCTGGACCGTGAAGAAGGCGGGTTTTACCGCTGAAACGCGTAGTCCTATCTGCACGACTTTCCTGCGTTATTGCTGTTTTGAACTGCTTGGACCATTGCATTTTAATGCATTTATGAATAAAAAGAAAAAAAATTTTAACAGCATCCTGGATTGCTCACTTTATTGCTGGACTTTGCTTTGTCGTTGTTCACATTTGAATGGATGGACTCCTACATCCAGATCCGGGCACAACGGAGTTAACCAGGTCAGCTGAGGTTCCAGGTGGTTCACAGGAGTGAGCTGGTCTACATTGTTGGATTTATATATATATATATATATATATATATATATATGTACACATATATATATGCATAAATAGATAGATAGATAGATAGATGGATAGACAGACAGACAGACAGACAGACAGACAGACAGACAGACAGACAGACAGATAGATAGATAGATAGATAGATAGATAGATAGATAGATAGATAGATAGATAGATAGATGGATGCAATAATGACAAATGACTCAGGGAACAAGTATTGATGACATGAAGAAATGAAGAAAGAGAGGTGCAAAGAGCCATGGAAAGTTTTGACACTGACTGAAATCTATCAGTAGTTAGAAAACAATCCTGCCACTTAGTGAACAGTAATGTCAGCTGGTTGAATTAATCTCTATATATAAAAATGAATGTCAAAAACCAAAGAAGAAAATCCGGCACCGTTACTGGAAAGAAATCACCCGCATAATATCTGAATTACCGCAATCGATGTAACAACTAAAACCCATACTGAACGGGTGTTCAATCCCATGTGGAAAAAACATGACATATCGTTGTAGAAAAAGAAGAAAGTAGGATGGCACTCACCGTTCTCATAAAGCAGTTCACTTTATTTAATTTAAACAAGGCATAGGCATGAATATTGGCACGGGATAAATGTAAAAAGACGGACAACAGCCGTTTCGCGCACAATGCGCTTCAACAGGTCCCAACCAATCACGAAGCATCTTTCATTTCACCAGAGCTGTTCAAAAGAAGCTGAGCTGTAATTTGTTGCTATGACCAACAGTTTTCCTTGCAAACAATCACTAAGCTTCTCTCATTTCACCAGAGCTGGTTAAAAGAAGCTGAGCTGTGATTGGTTGCTATGACCAACAGTTTTCCCACTTGACAACACCTCAGCAGACACTGACATGGTGGGAGAAATATACCATCCCTGGGAATATAAGCCCCCAGCCATTGTCTGACCCCCAGAAAGGAGCAGTGAGTACATGACAGAAATGAATCCCCCTTCCCGTGCCTATATACACATCACACATCCTCCATCCCATAGGCACATCTTCCCTCTTAAAGGGATCATTGGTATGGAGGTCAGGGCAAATCCATCCAGGGCTTTGGTTTTGACCCCAGGCCTCTCTTAAAGGGATCCCCGGTATGGAAGTTAGGACAGTTCCACTCAGCTCTGTGGTTCTGACCCTAGAGTCTCTTAAAGGGATCATTGGTATGGAAGTCAGGGCAAATCCACTCTGTGCTTTGGTACTGACCCCAGGCCCTTCTTAAAGGGATCTTCGGTATGGAAGTCAGGGCAAATCCATCCAGTGCTTTAATTCTGACCCCAGGCCCCTCTTAAAGGGATCTCCGGTATGGAAGTCAGGGCAATTGCCTTCAAATGCTCTAGTACTGACCCCAGGCTCTCTTAAAGGGATCTCCTGTATGGAAGTTAGGGCAAATCCCTTGGCGCTCTGATTCTGACCCCAGGGTTCTATTAAAGGGATCATTGGTATGCAAGTCAGGGCAAATCCACTCAGCGCTCTGGTTCTGATCCCAGGCTCTCTTAAAGGAATCCCTGGTATGGAAGTTAGGGCACATCCACTCAGCACTCTGATTCTGACCCAAGTCCCCTCTTAAAGGGATCCTCGGTACGGAAGTGAGGGAAAATCCACTGTGCGCTTTGGTACTGACCCCAGGCCACTCTTAAAGGGATCTCTGGTATGGAAGTAAGGGTAAATCCCTCAGTGCTCTGATTCTCACCCCAGGCTTCTTTTAAAGGGATCATTGGTATGGAAGTCAGGGCAAATCCACTCAGCGCTCTGGTTCTGATGCCAGGCCTCTCTTAAAGGGATCCCCAGTATGGAAGTTAGGACCGTTCCACTCAGCGCTCTGGTTCTGACTCCAGGCTGACGGGATGAGGTGGGATATTAGTGGTAGTTGTCCGGTGGCTCTGGCTGTTGGGATGATGTGGGATATTAGGAGTAGTAGGCCAGTGGCTCTAGCTGACGGGATGATTTGGGATATTATGGGTAGTAGTCCGGTAGCTCTGGCTGACGGGATGATGTGAGATATTAGTGGTAGTAGTCCGGTGGCTCTGACTGATGGGACGATGTGGGATATTATGGGTCATAGTCCGGTAGCTCTGGCTAACGGAATGATGTGGGATATTAGTGGTAGTTGTCCGGTGGCTCTGGCTGATGGGATGATGTGGGATATTAGGGGTTGTAGTCCAGTGGCTCTGGCTGATGGGATGATGTGGGATATTATGGTGAATGTGGCTATCGGGAATGGGCGGGGCTCTACACTCAGCTTTATATATATAGATATATAGATATAGTCATTATAATTTGTTATAACTAACTGTAGTTAGTTACAATGCCCGGGCAGCGCCTGGCTCTTCAGCTAGTAGCCTATAAATATGATAAATATGTGTTTCTTTACCTAGGTACCACACAAGAAAGATCTTATTATAGTTGAAATCAGTGAGCTGCCTCAATACTTTTGCAACCTTATTGTTGCAAAACATACTGATAGCATTGGTTACAGAAGAATTTTTAAACTACTGAAGCTTCCAGTGAGCACTTTTGGCGCCATAATCTGGAAGTAGAAAGAAAACATTTCACCATAAACCAGCTTCGAGTAGGTGCTCCTTGCAAGATTTCAGAGGCGTGAAAAGAATTATCAGAAGAGTTATCCAAGTGCCAAGGACAACCTGTGAAGAACTGTAGAAAGACCTGGAATCAGCAAGTGCCATTGGTTCAAAAAATGCAATAAGTAATGCGCTCAACCAACCTCCATGTCCTGTATGCATGACCGCCAAGCAAGACTCCATTGCTAAATGGCATTTAAAGTTTGCTCAGCAACATTTAGACCAGCCTGTTAAATACAGCAAGAATATTGTCTTGTCAAATGAGAAAATTAGATACTATTTTAAAACCCCATACCAAAGGTAAATTTGGAGGTGAGAACATCATGATGTGGGGATGTTTTTCAGCATGCAGCACTAGCAAACATCATAAAATTGATGGAAGAATGAATGCACAAATATCCCGAGACATTCTTGATAAAAAATCTCCTGCCATCTACCAGGAAGATAAATATTAAATGAGGGTGGACATTTCAGCAAGACAATGATCCCAAACACAGAGACAAGAAAATCTCAAATGGTTTCAGAGAAAGAAAATAAAGCTGTTAGAATGACTCAGCCAATCTCCTGACCTGAATCCAATAGAAGATTTATAGAAGAAACTAAAGCTCAGAGTTCATAGAAGGAGCCCATGGAACCTTCAAGATTTGAAAAATGTTTATGTGGAAGAATGGGAAAAAAATATCACCTGAGCATTGCTTGCAACTAGTTTCTCCATATAGGAAGCATCTTGAAGCTGTCATCAAGAAAGGCTTTTGTACAAATTATTAAATATTTCAGCAAGCGTGTTCAATACTTTTTTATTGTGTCATTTCTCATTATTACATGTAACTTATGGACATTTATGGTTTGATTTCTTTGCCTGTGTGGATTGGATGGGTTGTTACTGACTTGGGATGAGCGAGCATTGAAGTGCTCAGATGATCATTACTCGAACCAAGCAATTCCTAACGCTCGAACGCTCATTTCAAGTAATGAGTATAATGGGAGAGACAGGATAAAGCTTGTGTGGGTGCTAGCCTCTGTTGCACCTTACAGCTCCTGTTAATCCTCCGCAGCCTCCATATCCTCATTGCTAACCACTCTGTGCCGAGCAGATGAGATGAGGCTGGCCTGGATAGTACCTCTTTGTCACATATATTCCTCCATCTCTCCACCTGGTCCGCAAGCAAAGCTACATGTTTAATTGTCACAGCAACTGTTTAAGTAGGCACAGAAGTAAGATCATTGTGCTGAAGATGGCGTCATCACCACTAACCATATTTGTGGAGTCCTCTTCAGTTGCTATATGCGGAGGCTGACCAGAACACCGATGGGTGTGTTGTAGTTTGTATTCAACAACTGGGCCCTGCTGCTCAGAAAGCCTTGCCAGCATGTGGAGTGTGGAGTTCCAGCTGTTGTAATGTTGCATGTCAGTCAGTGAGCTGGCACATGCATGCACTGCAGCAGCACAACTAGAGTGGCGGCAGCTGTAGCTGACTTGTGAAAATGGTCGTTAATGCAGCATACCTTGACTAGAAGCTCTGGAAAATATGGGTAGTTTTTCAGAAACCAGCCACCATCAGGTTACGGCCATTATCACACACAACCATGCCTGGTTGTAGATTCAAAGGTGAGATTCACAGATCTGTTTTCTCTGTCATTCCTTTCAATAACTCTGCTGCAGTGTGCGGTTTGTCTCCTAAAAAAATTAGCTTCAGCAGAGCCTGCTGCTGCTTCGCTGAGGCATCCATCACTGCAGACCTTCCAGCTTCCGTTTGATGTGGACAACGTGCTCTGAGATAATACATCAGAGATAGAGGATGAAGAGGAGCAGGAAGGAGTTCAGGGATTGGTGGAGGAAACCCTGTTAGACGTAGGGCCAGCAATCTTCTGTGTTGGTAGCACATGTGCCGTGACAGGGTGAGACTCCAATGTAGGGACTTCAATATTCACCCAATGCACCAGAGAAATGTATCATCTCTGGTCACAACTGCTTGGCCAGGTTTTCTTCATTAAGTGGTAGTGATGTTCTTGGACACGTGCTGGTACAATATCGGTATGCCACACTGTGAGAAGTAGTGGTGGCTGGGAAGACAGTAAGTTGGCTGGCTGCTGCATTGAATCGGCATAAATCCTTAATGTCTAACAGCTTAAACAGCAACATTTCCACGGCGAGCAGACTGGAAATGTGCACATTTAGCATTTGGGCCTGTGGGTGGTTAGGAATTTTCTATTTCATTCTAAGGCCTCAGTAGGGTAGGGACAGCTGAATCCTGTGCTGGGCCAAGGATTTGAAAGTGCCTGATTGTGGTGCCTTAGATTGTGCAAAGACAGGTGAAGAGTGGGTGGCATCTACACCAGTGTCATGGACAGGGGATTGGCAGCACCTAGAACAGGGGAAGAAACAGTGTTGCCACCCGATGGCATCAATTGGGGACCCTGGCGTTCGGCCACAAAATCGGGTGCTTAGATGACATGTGCTTGATCATGCTGGTGGTGGTTAGGCTATTAGCATCTAGGCCCCTGCTGATCTTGGCAGATGACCATGTTTTTGCTCAGAACTCTCTTTAAAAAGTTCCAGAGTGGGGAACACCTAACCCTTTGAAGGAGAAATTCATGAGTGTCAGTTCTCTGCGCAACAGTTGTCCGCCTTCTCCCTCTGGTCACCCCACTGCCTCTTCTTGCCTATTTTGGCACTACCATTCCTTTCCCCTCAGCACTGATGGCCTCAATGTGCACAAGAGATTCTCAGATTGGGTCATCCACCACCTCATTTTCCATTGGGGCACCCTTGTTCTTCTGACTTGGTGACTTAACAACAATCAGAAACTGTGTCTCTTCATCATCTACTCCCTCAGACAAATTTGCTGTCCCCACTGTCATCTTCTTGTGATTATGGCTGCTCTAAGTGTTGTGCAAAACTAAACATCATGTCCTACTATACTTCTTAGAACATGAATGGTGAGAGTCCACAATCAAGAATTGATGTAAAGTGTCGGATCCCTGGTGTCCTGAGACTTGTCATGGTGGAAGGAAGGAGAATCAGGGTGATGATTGAGTGATCCAGACTTTAAGGCTGTGTTCACACACAGCGTTTTTTTAGCGTTTTTTACCGCGGTTTTCACTATAAAACCGCTAAAAATAAGCTGCACAGTCATTTCTATGCACTTTTTGTGCACATTGATGCGTTTTTTACCGCGAAAAAAACGCATCGCGGTAAAAAACGCAGCATGCACATTAATTTTGCGGATTTTTCCGCGGTTTTGGCTTCTTCCATGCATTTAGAAACCGCTGCGGAAAAAAACGAATTTTCTGCAACGTGTGCACTTAGCCTTAGGAGGTGAGACTCGAATATGTGGAAGACTGGGTGGTGATGGCAAGCATGCTATCCAACTGAACACCTATTCACACTGTTGTGGCTTTAGAAATAATGTCCTTTGCCTCCCAGAAAAATGAGAGAGGAAGCTATCTGTTGTGGCTGGGCATCTTACTTGTACTCCAGTAGCACAGTCACACCTGCCCATGTCCTCGCAGCCTGTGTGCACCATCATCAGCACTTCCACTTCACCGGCTCCTACTGTATGCCTTATGCATTTTCTAATTGCTAGGTCTTTGGAAACCAAGTTTCCTTGATAAATTAAAACTAAATAAAAAAAATTGGTCATCTATAGCAGGCCAAGCATTTTTCAAAATTTCAAACTATAGTAATTTCACACAAAGCACGTTACACTATATGAATAACAATAGTCAAATTTTGTAAGAAAACCCGTAGCAGTTTTTTTAAATTTCAAAACCACCGAAATTTCACACAAACCACGTCAAATTGTTTGAATGACAATAGTCAATTTTTGGAACAAAATCATTTTGTGAACTGTAGCAGGCCAAGCGGTTTTCACAAATTTTAAACCACTGTAATTTACACAAGGCATTTTAAACTTGACAATTGACAATTTTTGGAACAAAAAATGTTAAAATGTTATGCATTATATCAGGACAGATGGTTTTCAAAAAAATTAAGCCATCATAATTGTACTCAAAGTACATTTAACTGTATGAATGACAATAGTCAATTTTTGGATCTAAAAATGTTGTGCCCTGTAGCAGGACAAGCGCGTTCAACTGTATCAATGACAATATAGTCAAGTTTTCCACCTACAAAAATGGTCACCTTCAGCAGCTACATTTTTAGCAACAGACAGCAAAGCCCTAAGCTCTGCCTAGAGACTATATCAAGTCACTCTCTTTGCTCCAGCAGTTGTCCAGACTAAATGTAGAATGTGTTGCATAGATAGAGGAAAAGAAGATTAGCTGTTAGTCAGAGTGGTGCAAAAAATACCAGTGATGTGTTGGAGTGTTTTTTTGTTGGTTTGTTTTTCATGATTCCATATTTTTCTCCTCTCAGAATTGAGTGATTCCATAATTTTTCCCCTATGCTTGGTTTAAAAAAGTAACCATTACTGACTACCACATTTTTTGTTCTTGATTTCTTTTAGTGTTTCTTAAAGCCAGAAAGTTGCCATTTGAAATGACTTTAGTTTTGTGGCATGTCTGTGATCTGCTTTTTTCTACAAATTTAAACAGCTGAATGAACATCCTCCAAGGCCGGTGATTCCATAATTTTTGCCAGGGGTTGTATATTGGCTATGTAACAGGCATTAAACATGCAGGGCTGGGACTTATAAGCATTCAGTCTGAGCACCAGCCAATGCTCAATGAGTGCCGAGCATATCAGAGCGCCCAGATACTCGAGTGATAACCGAGTATCACCTAGCAACTTCGCTCATCATTATTACCTAACTTTCTTTCTTACCAAACTTTCTTCTCTCCAATCCATCTTGAATGCGGCAGCCAGGGTCATATTTCTGTCCAGCCGCTTCACCGATGCCTCCATCTTGTGCCAGTCATTACACTGGCTACCTATTCGCTACAGGGTCCAGTATAAACTCATCTCTCTCACCCACAAAGCTCTCCACTGTTCTGCACCGCCTTATATCTCCTCTCTCATCTCTGTCTATCGCCCTACACGTGCCCTCCGTTCTACAAATGACCTAAGACTAACATCCCCCGTAATCCGAACCTCGCACCTCCGTCTCCAAGACTTCTCTCGTGCTGCTCCAGCTCTCTGGAATGCACTTCCATAGATGATCAGACTGATACCTAGTCCTGACCTATTCAAGCGCGCTTTGAAAACCCATCTCTTCAAACAAGCCTACCACATCAACTACTCAGCAAGCTAACTTTGCCCTGTTCCCTCCTTCCAAATATTATTCTGAATCTGCACCCTACTATTCATCTGTCTCCACACCCTTCATGCACATGATAACTGCACTTGATACTTGTCTATTGCACTTAAACACACGGGCTGATGACCGGATCATGCAGCTTTATATGAAAATCCCTATTATAATTGCCAGACCTGAATTAACAAGCATTTCTCACCTACTGTGTCCCCCCATTTCCTTGTAGATTGTAAGCTTGCGAGCAGGGACCTCACTCCTAATGTCACTATTTGAATTGTCTTAACTTGTATTGAATTTATTGTCTGTACATGTCCACACTTAATTGTAAAGTGCTGCGGAATATGTTGGCGCTATATAAATAAAAATTATTATTATTATTATTATTATACCTACACCAGGTGAAGATTTCATGTCAATAGCACCTGTAGAAATGCATTTACTTAGAAAATTGGTGACGTGTTCAATACTTATTTCACCTACTGTAAATATATAGATATATATATACTGTATATTTATCTCTATATATAAAAATGAATGTATGTATGTGTGTATCACCAACCAATCACGAAGCATCTTTCATTTCACCAGAGCTGTTCAAAAGAAGCTGAGCTGTGATTGGTTGCTATGATCAACAGTTTTCATTAAAACCAATCACTAAACATCTCTCATTTCACCAGAGCTGGTTAAAAGTAGCTGAGCTGTGATTGGTTGCTATGAGCAAGTTTTCCCACTTGACAACACCTCAGCAGACACTGACATGGTGGGAGAAATCTAACATCCCCAGGAACATACGCTCCCAGCCATCGTCTGTCCCCCAGAAAGGAGCACAGAGCACATGACAGAAATGAATCCCCCTTCCGTGTGGTATCATTAAGTGACACACATGAATGTAGGAAAGTGCACATATTAAATGTCATGTGGATTTAATATTTTCTCACAGACACTTTTATGCATTATTGATGTGTTACTGTGCTCTGATGCTGTGAGTTTTTTTAATGTGCTACTTTCCCCCATAATTCACCTGAAACCCATTAAATATGATACTATACTGCATACAGATGCTGTACATCCATGAGCAACTCAGCAGGACACATTACAAGTTGATAGTGCATGAAACTGTGTGTGAAGGTTTCTCTAATGTACTAATGTGTAAGGTTTGTGCCTGTCCATTGGTGAAAAGCATGACTGTGCTAGTTATGGTGGCAGATAAGTGAGCATATCAGCCTGATCAGTAGAAATCCTGGGAACCATGTTTCTGCACAATTTCACTATTCTACTTTTACTGGCTTTGACGGGATGGTGTGGGATATTAGGGGTAGTAGTCTGGTAGCTCTGGCTGACGGGATGATGTGGGATATTATAGTTAGTGTGACTATGCGAAGTGGGCCAGGCTATACACTCAGCTTTATATATACTAGCTGAAGAGCCCGGCGTTGCCCGAGCATAGTACTTAACTGTGGGTACGGCTGTCTTCCTTAACAGCCCCGCTCTCCACCCGCCATCATGCTCTCTCTTTCCGCAGCCCTGCTCTCCACCCGCCATCACGCTCTCTCCTCCCGCAGCCCCGCTCTCCACCTGCCATCACGCTCTCTCCTTCCGCAGCCATGTTCTCCACCCACCGTCCCGTTCTATCCCTCTGCAGCCGTGCTCTACATCCATGTCCTGGTGTCCCTCCACAGCCCCGGTCTCTTCGTTCACAGCTCTGCTCTCCTGCTCTCTCCCTCTACAGCCCCACTGTCTTCCTTCCTCCACAGCCCCGCTCTCCATACACCATACGCGATGATGCCAGGACCAGGAGAGAGAGGTGCGCCGATTATTAGTTCGGCCGGAGTGGGTGGAGCTGGGCGGAGCTTGAGCAGAGCTGCAGAGCATGTGATTGGGCTGCCTGCGGGGGCGTGGCTTAGCACTGTAGTAGGCCACAGTAGAAAGGATGAAATTTAGGTTGGAAAGCTGCAAGGGAGAGGGGGGATAGCGCAGTTGGCGACGGAGAGCGCCGACTGAGCCACGACAGGGTTGGGAGGGTGCCGGCACTATTCGGCCCCTGTCCTGAAGACTGTCTTCCTCCACAGCCCCGCTCTCCAAGCACTGTCCTGCTGTATCCGTCCTCAGCCCCACTCTGCTGTTTCGTGATTGGTTGGTGTCCCACTCTGCTGCTTTGTGATTGGTTGGTGATACACACACACACACATTCAGATTTATATTTATTATAGAGATAGATATAATCATTATAATTTGTTATAACTAACCGTAGTTAGTTACTATGCCCAGGCAGCACCAGGCTCTTCAGCTAGTAATTATATAATGCAGAAATATAGAATGCTTGAAATCATGTCAGTTTTTATAAGAACAATCACCACCCGAAATTCAATGGACAATCAGTTTTTGTAGACAGATAAACATGAAATAATACTAACATTACTCTCCTGCTGTATTCCAACCCTTTGTTATGATTGTTCCCTTGTGAAAGGGCCTCCACAGCAATGAACATGTCCAGGTGCAAGGTCAGCAAAAATTGGTTGTATATAGCATCAGGGAATAAAACAGGGTACAAGAGAGTTGGGGCAAACTGGGTCAAATTTAATGATCAGTACAACAGATTCAGGAACACACAGAGGAGAGCCATAAAATGCTATGACTAGTAGGAAAGAAATACAGTTATAAAGATGCCTTTTATTGAATGATCGGGAATATTAGCTTGCTTAAGTCTTCTGTGCATAATGCTGCAAGCAGAAGCTACTTGAATTGTTAACTACAAATGTTCGTCATTTGTTATTAATTTTTTTTGTTTTTGTATATTTTTTTCTTTTACTATATCACAATATGTATTTTACAGATCTTAAAAATGAAATAATTTCTATACTCACATTTTTGTTTTGGTTTCATTCAAAACAGGAGCCACAACACTGAGCCAGATATGTCACAAGAATGGTCCTATCGGCTTGGCACCAACTCCTTCAACATATAATAGGGATGCACTTCACATTTTGTGGCAAAAATAGCACAACAGTCAAATGGAAACTGCTTAATATATCAATAGAATCTATCAGGACAGGACATGTTATTAGGATCTATTCTAATGAAATAATTTATCAAACATGTCATGGCATTTATACAAACAGTGGGCATGGTTCCAGTGTGAACAGATCCTTATGCTATCAGTTGCAAAATAAATCTGGAAACACCTACATGTGATAATATTTAAAAAGTATCACATTAAAAAATGTGGACAACAAGACGGAAATGAAACAGTCATGTAGGATACAATAGTCAGAGAATACATGCCCAATTAATGGACTTTGAGCAGAAGAATTCTGTATGAAAAAATTCAGCATGAAAAAGAGGTCTATAAACTGCTAGCAAGTGCATATATGGCCAGAAAAACTGGCTTATTAAAGCCCATAAAGCGTAATTAAATAATTACATGTTGAAAAAGAAAATGTTATTTGCACAAAGTACATTTATCACTCATGTGTAAGCCATATGATAAAGCCTCAGCTAAATTTCCCAAAAGAAGTCAGAATATCCTCAATGATTTTTGCCCAAATATGTGGTTAGTGCGTGCTCAAAAAGTATGCACTAGTAAAATATGGAAAAAGCATAATGCGAAACGTGCATCGGGGTGCCATGGCCATTGCAGGTATGCCATATTGGATCCAGCAATAATAACCCTTTATTCCCTTTTGTCCTTCATGTCCCATCTTTGCATATTTTACTAGTGTAAAATGTCTTCAGCAAAATAGTGCTGGGGCAGCCCATGCGCAAATTTAGAACTTGGCTCAACAACGAATCTAGATCTCAATCTGTGCATGCGCCGCCACGGCACAATTTTGCTGAAGGAATTTGGATGTCATTCTGCATATGTGTTGTCCATCAGTGCAATTTTGCTGAAGACCACTGGGAAGTGAATGTGCACAAGCGCAACCAGCGGCAAGGGCACTGCTAGCATGGTTCATACAAAAGCAGAGGGGCCAGAGTAGAGCCTAATACCTTACCCACAGTACAGCCCCAATGCACGAAGAGGATATTGCACCAAAACTTCTAAAGTAAATTAAATGAAAAACAGAATGCTCTTTTTTTCCTACAGGTATCTCTAAAAGGGAACCTGTCGTCAGTTTTGGCCGATATGAGTTACGGCCATCATCTATCAGGGTTTATATACAGCATTCTATAATGCTGTATATCTGCCCCAGCCCGACCTGTAAGAGAAGAAAATTAACTTTTATTATACTCAACTGCAGGGTGGTCCAGTCTAAGGTGTGTCACTCTTGTTGGTCAGATGCCTCCCATCTTCTTATGATTGCCATCCTCTTTCTTGCTTCGTGTGCATGACGTGTCCCTGCATCATCCTCACAGAATGTTAGGCATCAGATTCCTGCCTCTGCACAGCAGGAATCACAAGCCTTGCCGTCTGCGGTCTCCCATTCCTCTCCGGCCACAGGGGAGCCTGCTCAGCAAAGACGTCATTCTCGGCGTCTTGCTCAGTCTACTACAGTTGGCTTGGTTACTGCTGCTAATCAGAGTTCAGCTATAGTAACCTGCAATAGCCAGCAATGAGCAGCTCCTGTAACTAAGTCCTTTCAGTCCACTGAGCATGCCCATGGGAAGTCCTCTCATTGGAGGTCTGAGGTCACATGCTCAGGTCCTATTGCTGCTCCCATTGGACCACTAGGAAGGTCCCGGAAGGACGCTGCTATAAAAGAGTCGCATGGCTGCATGGCCATGCGCTAGTATAGACTCTTATGGTATTATGTGAGAGTGATGATGGATGCATGTATCTGGTGACTGACTCATTAAGACTCCCCTCCCTTGGATACGTATGGTTTAAGGCTGCTAGAGTCAGAGTTAGCGCCTTGTAGTGGCTGAGTCTAGTGCCACAGTGCTCCCAGTTCACAGCACGTCTCTTAGCGACATATTGTGCCATCCTACCTAAGGCACTATCGTACCGTGTGTACAGCTCTCCCATTTGAGCGGCACCTTGCGCAACTAGAGCGCTTTCCAGTCCTAAGTTTAGGCTGGTTAGTGGCGTCTGCCAGAACTGCGCTGTACATAAATAGTGCGGTATGCATCTTTCTGCTGCACCCTGTGACAGCTATCAGGGCACAGCGTCTATAGCATCTTTCCTTGGTGCCACAGTAGTGGCTCCATGCACAAGTGGATCTAGAAGGACTCAATCCCCATGTCCTTGGGGCTAAGTCCGGTGATCTCATCACCTTGCGCTCATCTTAGATTACAGCAGCCCTGTGAAGTAACAGGGTTCACCTCTTATACACCGGGTCAGTGGTTACCCGCCGGTGTTCTTTTAGTTCTCCGCCATTACCGAGCAGCAGCTTTCCATCTCGGCATGGTGGACCCCAGGCTGCGAACGCACCTTATAACATCTTCATTATTTGGTGCGTTCCGCTAGCCCCTAACACAGTCTCTTTGGCATCTCACTCCAGAGTAGGCATAATTTTCTGCCCTGTTGAAGGCAGAGCAAAGTACTGCAGTGCTCAGGCGCTGGGCCTCTCTGACCTTTCCCAACACCTGCGCACTTCAGTTCTTTGCTCTACCCTCAGCAGGACAGAGAATTACACCTGCGCAGGACTGGGACATAAAGCAAGCAGAAGCACGGCATTGCATGAAGATAGGAGGTGCCAGAACAGGACACCCATTGGACCGGACCGCCCCGCAGGTAAGTATAATAAAAGTTATTTTTCTTCTCTTACAGGTCGGGTTGGGGGCAGATATGCAGCATTATAGAATGCTGTATATCAGCTCTGAAAGTTGATGGCTGTAACTTATATCGGCCAAAACTGGTGACAGGTTCCCTTTAAATTAGTATAAAAGTGTCACTATGACAGTACCTTCATTTTAACCCCTTAACCCCCAATGGTGGTTTGCACGTTCATGACCGGGCCAATTTTTACAATTCTGACCGCTGTCCCTTTATGAGGTAATAACTCTGAAATGCTTCCATGGATCCTGGTGATTCTGACAATGTTTTCGCGTGACATACTGTACTTCATGTTAGTGGTAAAATTTCATTCAAATAACTTGCGTTTCTTTGTGAAAAAAATGATAATTTAGCGAAAATTTTTAAAATTTTGCAATTTTCCAAATTTGAATTTTTATGCCCTTAAATCACAGAGATAAGGCACACAAAAAACTTAATAAGTAACATTTCCCACATGTTTACTTTACATCACCACAATTTTGGGACCAAAATTTTTTTTTGTTAGGAAGTTATAAGGGTTAAAAGTTGACCAGCGATTTCTCATTTTTGCAACACCATTTTATTTTTACGGACCACATCACATTTGAAGCCACTTTGGGGGGTCTATATGATAGAAAATACCTAAAAGTGACACCATTCTAAAAACTGCACCCCTTAATGTGCTCAAAACCACATTCAAGAAGTTTATTAACCCTTCAGGTGCGTCACAGGAATTTTTTTGAATATTTAAAAATAATGAGCATTTAACTTTTTTTTCACAAAAAAAATACTTCAGGTTCAATTTTTTTTTATTTTACCAAGGGTAACAGGAGAAATTGGACTGCAAAAGTTATTGTGCAGTTTGTCCTGAGTACGCTGATACCTGATATGTGGGGGGAACCACTGTTTCGGCGCATGGCAGAGCTCAGAAGGGAAGGATCGCTGTTTGACTTTTTCAAAGCAAAATTGGCTGGCTTTCAGATCGGACGCCATGTCACGTTTGGAGAGCCCCTGATGTACCTAAACAGTGGAAACCCCCCACAAGTGACCCCATTTTGGAAACTAGACCCCCAGAAGGAAATTATCTAGATATGTGGTGAGAACTTTGAACCCACAAGGGCTTCACAGAAGTATATTACTTACAGCGGTACAATTTAAATATCATATTTTTTCCACAAAAATGATCTTTTCACCCCCAATTTTTATTTTTCCAAGGGTACCAGGACCCTATACGTTATTGAACAATTTGTCCTGAGTACGCTGATATCCCACATGTGGGGGTAAACCACTATTTCGGCGCATGGCAGAGCTCGGAAGGGAAGCAGTGCCATTTGACGTTTTTGGCTGGAATTGAGATCGGACACCATGTCACGTTTGGAAAGCCCCTGATGTACCTAAACAGTGAAAACCCCCAACAAATGACACCATTTTGGAAACTAGACCCCCCAAGGAACTTATCTAGATGTGTGGTGAGCACTTTGAACCCCCACGTGCTTCACAGAAGTTTATAACGCCCGGGCGTGAAAATAAAAAAATCGTATTTTTTCAACAAAAACATGATCTTTTAGTCACCAATTTTTTAATTTTCCCAAGGGTAACAGGAGAAATTGGACCCCAAAAGTTATTGTCCAATTTGTCCTGAGTACGCTGCTACCCCATATGTGGGAGAAAACTACTGTATGGGCACACGTCAGGGCTCGGAAGGGAAGTAGTGATGTTTTGGAATGCAGACTTTGAAGGAATGGTTTGCGGGTGACATGTGCGTTTGGAGAGCCTCTGATGTACCTAAACTATTGAAACTCCCACAAGTGACCCCATTTTGGAAACTAGACCCCCCAAGGAACTTATCTAGATGTGTGGTGAGCACTTTGAACACCCAAGTGCTTCACAGAAGTTTATAACGCCCGGGTGTGAAAATAAAAAAATCATTTTTTTCCACAAAAATGATATTTTTGCCCCCAATTTTTTATTTTCCTAAGGGTAACAGGAGAAATTGGACCCCAAAAGTTGTTTTGCAATTTGTTCTGAGTAGGCTGATACCCTATATGTGGGGGTAAAACACTGTTTGGGCGCATGGCAGAGCTTGGAAGGGGAGGAGCACCATTTGACTTTTTCAACGCAGAATTGGCTGGAATTGAGATCAGACGCCATGTTGCATTTGGAGAGCACCTGATGTGCCCAAACAGTGGAAACCCCCCAATTATAACTCCAACCCTAACCCCAACACACCCCTAACCCTAATCTCAGCCCTAACTCTAGCCCTAACCCTAGCCCTAACCCTAGCCCTAGCCCTAGCCCTAACCCTAACCCTAGCCCTAGCCCTTACCCTAATGGGAAAATGGAAATAAATACATTTTCTTTTAATTTTATTATTTTTCCCTAACTAGGGGGGTGATAAAGGGGGGTTTAATTTACTATTTATAGCGGGTTTTTATTTTTGGCAGCTGTCGCACGCTAAAAGACGCTTTTTATTGTAAAAATAGTTTTTGCATCACCACATATTGAGAGCTATAATTTTTCCATATTTTGACCCACCGAGTCAAGAGGGGTCTTATTTTTTGCCGGACAAGTTGACGTTTTTATTGGTATCATTTTCGGGCATGTGACATCTTTTGATCGTTTTTTATTCCGATTTCTGGGACAAAGAATGAACAAAAACCAGCGTTTCGTGAATTTCTTTTGGGGGTGCGTTTACACCGTTCCGCCTGCGGTAAAATTGATAAAGCCCTTTTATTCTTCGGGTCAGTACGGTTACAGCGATACCTCATATTGGTCATTTTTTAATGTTTTGGCACTTTTATGCAATGAAAATAATTTTATATAAAAAATAATTATTTTTGCATCGCTTTATTCTGCGAGCTATAACTTTTTTATTTTTTTGCTGATGATGCTGTATGGCAGCTCATTTTTTGTGGGACAAGATGACATTTTCAGCGGTACCATGGATATTTATATGCGTTTGTTTGATTGCGCGTTATTGCACTTTTTGTTTGGCGGTATGATAATAAATCATTATTTTTTGCTTAGTTTTTTATTTTTATTTTTTAAGGGGTTTGCTAAAGGGGTTAACTAGTGGGACAGTTTTATAGGGCGGGTCGTTACGGACGCGGCGATACTAAATATGTGTACTTTTACTGGGTTTTTTTTTTATTTCCCAAAAATTAATTTATTAGGGAATATTTTTTTTTTTATTTAGTGATTTTTTAAAAATTATTTTTACACTTTTTTTTCTAAACTTTATTACATTGTCTCAGGGGGGGCATACCTGTCATGTGACAGATCACTGATCTGTCACATCACAGATCACTGTGACAGATCAGCGATCTGTCACAGGCACTGCACGGGCTTTCCTCATGCCTGTGCTTTGCAGGCACTGAGGAAGCCTGCTCCCTTCAGGCCCCCGAAGGTCCCCGTCACCATCATGGATTCGGGGACCTGCAGGAATGGAGCCCCCTGCAGCAGCAGCTGCACATTGTGCTGCTGTGGGGGGCTCAGGGAAGCATGGAGGGAGCCCCCTCCCTGCCGATGCTTCCCTTTAACCCCCGGTACACTGCGATCGTGTTTGATCGCAGTGTGCAAGGGGTTAACGTGTCTGTGACCGCCCCTGACACATTGTGCCGGGTGTCAGCTGTGATAATCAGCTGACACCCGGCGCCGATCAGCGGCGCTCACCACGTGTGCGCCGCTGATCGCTGTGACGTACTATCCCGTCCCTGGGAATTAAGTCCCAGGGCACATGGACGGGATAGTACGTCACATGATAGAAAGGGGTTACCATACTAAACCATGATGACAGGTTCCCTTTAAACTATGAGGTGCAACATTTTTTCCAAAAACCTTCAGGTATGGTAATTTAGGTTTCCTAATAAACAGCAGTGGCATCCAAAACCTTATCACAATGACGTGTCAATTCCTCTTGCTTCTGAATTTTATCAATAATAAGCAATTTAACCATTTGTGTTCCAGACTCTAGTTTTTGACCTTTGTCAGGAACAAGTCCTAGTATTTTATATCCTTATCTAAATTCACTGCTGTTAGCTTGATGAACCTTCATGAACCTGTGACAGTGACTTTTCTATCAGTTTTAGTACTGTTTCTAAATAATATACTGTAATCAATGCAAATATCCCATTGGGAGTAAGTGTGGGGGGTATTTTCGGAGGTAGTCTACCGATATAAAACAAGATACGTGCTTTGGTTAAGATTTGTCATCTGTATAGAATAGCATTGCTACTGCACTAGGGACCACAATGAATGCCATGCTCAGGGACAAGCAAAATTTTTTCTCAGAAAAAAAATGTGTAACATACTTGTTTCAATTTAATTCAATGGCAAATATAATCAGTGCATAGTGTAGACATGAGAAGAATGGTTTTGAAGAGTCCTACCATTTAATCACAGTACATGATGTTCATCTAGAAATACGAAATACATGTATAGGTATACTCATAGCCTCAAAGACCAATTGAATAACGTGTCTCACAAAATAGCATAGCATGAAATATTTTGAGAATATCCTTTGCAGAGCTTTCTATCTTTTTTTCTATACCAAAGATCTAACTGCAATGACACCATGCTTTAGAAAATCCTCCCCTGCAATAGATAACAGGTCTAACTGGGTTTTACAAGGCCTTCTGCAGACTTCCATTCAAGGCCAAGTTTTCATTATGAAAGACATATAAAGTCCAGTTAAATTGTCCTGTGTACAATGTAAATACTGAAATTACTGGATGTCCAAGATTTTTGTAATAACTTACAACTAAAATTTTAAATGTATTTATAAGAACCATGAAGGAAATTTCTCAGAGTTAAAATGATGACAATAGTACAAAATCCAGAGCAGATGGGAAATGTTACTCCCTTTGTCAAGCCAATACCTATAAGAAACTGGCCCAAAATATGTAAACTTTGGAAATTTGAGTTGCTTGACCCTAATGGTCAAGTCAAATGTCAGTAGTATATATGCCAAATTACTAAGCGAGAAAGATATTGCGATGAAAATATTTATTTGCACATGTAGCAGGTGCCAAAAAGACATCTGGTGCCGGCTACAGTATCTATGTCATCCACATTTGCTGTCTTATCAGGTGGTACCATCCAGCTGTTGAGATCTGGGTGACAAGTGCTACACAACAATTACAGATGGCAACATCTGCAAAATGCTACATTTACACTTATACTTACTTTATAGTTTCAAGGTGAACTCTCTGTTCTCCTAACATGACTTTTTTTTAGTTAATTTAATTGCATTTCTCATAACTAGTCTGAAACATCTTTTCTTAGAACACTAGGTTATGTTGTTCCTCTGCTATAACGCCTGTCAAATCTGTTCTCTTATCAATCATTATTGTTAGTGCAGGGACACGGAATAAGGGAAAAGATTGTCTAGTCTATTTCGTATTTTTTCCCAGGAGGAAACAAACTATGTTCTGACTTCCACCTATAGGAGGTAGCACTTTGTAAATCAATATTAGATTCCTCCATAGACAGCTGTTATTACTGTACTTGCCTCTTTTGAAAGAAAGTCAGCATTTGACTGAATGAGTGAGCCACCCTTAATAATGCTTTTTTGGAAGGCGTGTTGGGACCTACATTCCTCAAAGGGGTTGTTCATGTTTATCATATAATGCTTGTGAATCCTCACATTGCATGCATCACATGCTGCAATGTTTCTCTTGAGCAGACGTTGAGAACCAATGATCATGTGACTGCCAGTATGTGATATACATATACCTTGATACATTCCAACTAGACATGTGCAGCCTTCCTCATTTTACCAGTATACAGCGAGGCTGCGCACGTGTTGTTGAACTATGATTATGCTTTATTTATACATACGTTACATGTTGGCCGGGGGAGTGAGAGCGGGAGTGGACAGAAAGCTAACAATGGCCGTTTCGAGCTGAACTAGCGCTTCAACGGGTACGGTTGAAGCGCTAGTTCAGCGCGAAACGGCCGTTGTCAGCTTTCTGTCCACTCCCGCTCTCACTCACCCGGCCAACATGTAACGCATGTTCTAATAAAGCAGCAACATTTCTTCAACAGCCCAGTGAATGTGGTCCTTCTTTTCTCCTTTGGACTTTGGGTACAGCTGTGGTCATCCCAGGACGAGAACCCGAGGCTGCAGGCAAGCCAGCACTTCTAAAACCACACACCAACTGAACCAACCACGGTAACAGCGGTGCCATCCGCGCTTTTTCTTCTTTCTTTTTTTCATTATACTTTGAACTATGGTTATGTATAGCACATACTTGCGGCCCTGTTTCAAAGCTGGCACCGGAGAATCCTTTTAGTACACGTAACACACTGCAGACTTTTGTTAAAAAAATCTTTAGTAAGATTTGAAAATATGGAATCTGCATGTCAAAAAGTATGCAAAGTATCTCCCCACAGAGGAAACTCTCTAGCAATTATTATTATTATTATTATTATTATTATTATTTATTGTTATAGCGCCATTTATTCCATGGCGCTTTACATGTGAGGGGGGTATACATAAAAACAAGTACAATAATCTTAAACAATACAAGTCATAACTGGTACAGGAGGAGAGAGGACCCTGCCCGCGAGGGCTCACAATCTTCAAGGGATGGGTGATAATACAGTAGGCGAGGGTAGAGCTGGTCGTGCAGCGGTTTGGTCGATCGGTGGTTACTGCAGGTTATAGGCTTGTCGGAAGAGGTGGGTCTTCAGGCTCTTTTTGAAGGTTTCGATGGTAGGTGAGAGTCTGATATATGGTAGGTGAGAGTCTGATATTAAGCTAACTTAATTAATTAAGCTAACTTGTGTATTTTCCTATTAAGCCACTAAGACTCCATGCTTATTTGTTTTCCTTAGGGCTCATACACACGACCGATATTATTGCATAGGTGCTATCCATGATTTTCACATACCTATGATATTGATTGGGGCAGTGTCTGTGCCTGATTTTTTCCTGTACATGTATGGTCCCCGGAAAAAATTGGAGGCATATCCAACTTTGATCTGAGTTTCGGAACAAAATCGGAAATGCAAATCTAATGGTCCATGAAAAAATTTGGGCGCCATTCTTATGCAGTCCGCTTTTCACGGACTGATAGAATAGAGAGGATGGAGAAACTGTATCGGGAAAGCCTTCTTTACGACATTTCACACTCTGTATATTATATGTGTCAAACTGTAAATCCCAATCCTGTCCCTTATTTGTGTTGTGCGTGTGGTTTGTATATTAATATTATGCAAACATTTTAGAACCTCTTTTACTGTAGAATAAATAAGAATAAAAAAAGAAGTGCCCCCATACAAAAGAGTCCATGTTTTATACAGACTTCACCTCCCAAGTCATTATGGAATATTTTGGTATTCATTGCGATAACACCAATCATAATGAACTCATTTGGAATTCATATGGCTGTCATACGCACTTCCAATGGAATTCCATTGTGGTTTAGAGCTAGTTAATGCTAATAGTAATGGACACTTAAAAGAAAGTGCCGCCATATAGGGTCAGTGAGATCGGAATATTTGGTTTATTCAAGGAAAAAGCTCATCCTTTTGGAGTTATACTAATCATTTTAGAATGTCTTTACAAGGGAAATGATTTCTATTCCTGCAAGTATAGTAGCTCATGCCCATAGTTCACAAATCTTCCCTTATTAATCCTAGGTTTAATGGAATTATAAAGAGATTTAATCCTTGGTGTAAAGGAGTTATGATATTTTACTTAATAAAGCCCCACTGTAACAGTTTTTCACTAAAATGTAATTAGTGAGGATGTACAACCATTTATTGTTATTACAGGTATATTATTTTGCAGTACAGCCTAATAAGAACAAGCTGTAAAAGAAGAAATTGCATTCACATACTTTATGATCAGGATTACAGGGCACTCAGAAATTCAGAAAACGTCCTTAGGTACTGGTTTCTTTTGGGGTTGTTTTTTTTTTTCAACGAGTGTTTCATACATAGCTGAGCGGAATTGCTGGATGTAGCAGTGCTGCATTTGTCATGTGGCACTTTTACAGACTTTTTTAAAGAGCAAATGCACATGATGTTAACACATGTGGAAATACATATTGATTCACAGGCATACATGTAAAACAATCAACTATCAAAGAGACCCTTTTGGATTAAAGGGAATCTGTCACCCCATTTTCGGCCTATAAGCTGTGACCACAGCCATCAGGGGCTTATCGACAGCATTCTGTAATGCTATAGATAAGCCTCCGATGTACTAGAAAGCAGGATTTTTGTATCCACGATTGTTGATCCAAATGAGCAAATGGATAAAGTGTAACTTTTATTCAAAAAATTAAAAACTCAAAGAGACATATAATCACCCTGGTGCAGTGCAGAACCAAAAACCACAAACAAAGTATAAACACTAGTAGATAGGTGCAGTATTAACAGTCTATGTACCCTGAATGTAAGGGCTCTCACTAAAGCAAAATATAGTTACTGCTGAAACGCTCCGCGGGGCCTGGGGGTACTCTGTACCGGGCCCGTCGACTTCAATGGGGGACGGTGTCACGGTGGCGGCGACCCGGTCCATGGCCCAGAGGCGTCCAGTAATGAAATAGGGGAAAGTTGTGTGGTATTTATGTGGTAAAAATAAGATAAAATTTATAGATGGTTAAATACTGTACGTGACGCCACCTGTTGTATTCTGGTCAGAGGTGACCAGCGCTGTGGTGTTGTTCCCCTGAGACTGTTGGAGTTTCGCAGCTGAGGTGAAAATAGCTCTCCACAGGTAGAGCAATAGTCCCAGGGCAAAGATGTTAAATAAATAGTAAAAATGGCTGTGAACGTTGGGGTGCAGAAAAATGAAAGAAAGACACAGAGAGGTGCAGTTTCTTTACCTTTTACTGGTAATTGGTTGCAATCCGGAGTACCACATACAGGTGATGGAATGAGTCTGGCTCGCCTGGAGGCATTCAGGGGATCCACCTTGCCAGGTGGGGATTTAGGACCTTCCTTCTGCAATTTTTGTGTGGGTCTCCGCTGTTTATAACTATGCTACGACCCTCAATTGCGTGATGATTTCACTAACCTGTACGGCTGTCAACATGAGCCTATTCACAGGTACCGTCCTTTTCACCGTCGGCCCCGGACTCATTATCCGCTGCCGTGCCCTCAGGTGTTCAATGTCGCACAGGAATTTACAATTCCCTGTACTTTCAGATCCGGCGGCAGGACATACAGCTCCTGTCCTCCTGTGGTTCTGGGATTTTTGCTCACCATTCTTGTGATCATTTTAACACCGTGGGGTGAGATCTTGCGTGGAGCCCCAGATCAAGAGAGATATTATCAGTGGTCTTGTATGTCTTTCATTTTCTTATTGCTCCCACGGTTGATTTCATCACAACAAGCTGCTTGCCTATTGCAGATTCAGTCTTGCCAACTGGGTGTAGGGCTACAATTTTGTTTCTGGTGTCCTTCAACAGCGATTTGGTCTTCAAAATAATGAATTTTGGAGTGTGACTGTTTGTGGTTGTGGACAGGTGTCTTTTATACTGATAACAAGTTCATCTGGTGCCATTACTACAGGTAATGAGTGGAGGACAGAGGAGCCTCTTAAAGAAGAAGTTACAGGTCTGTGAGAGCCAGAAATCTTGGATATTTCTAGGTGACCAAATACTTATTTTCCACCTTACTTTTCAAAATAAATCTTGCCAAATCAGACAAGGTGATTTTCTGGATTTGTTTTCTCATTTTGACTATCATAGATGTGGTATACCTATGATGTCAATTACAGGCCTCACTCATCTTTGTAAGTGGGAGAACTTGCACACTTGGTGACTGACTAAATTCTTTTTTCCCCACTGTATATAACCTAATAGTATTCTCATTTTAGAAAATTATTGCAAATATAAAGGATATGCCAAGATTACTGTATAATAAATGTAAATCCATCTTCTGGAGCTCAAACTAATAATGGCAAAAAGGAAGAAGATCACTTTATTGTGTAAAAGAAAAATATTAAGCAGCTGTAAGCCTGAACTAATATTATGGCTTCTTAACGTTATGGTATTGTGGGGTCCCGGCATTCGTACCACGTCAGGATCATGGAATCACAGCATATCTTAAGTGGATCTGTTACCAAATTTGACAATGCAATCTGCATATATTAAATACTTACTGTATCTCAAGCTTGATAAAACTACTGTGCTTACTTTGGAAATCCATGCTAGTATATTGGAAATCAATGACAACTCTATAATCTTTATATTAAAATCAGTACTCTAACTCCACCCAGAGCAATAATATAGTAATTTTATTACTTGAGGCAAGAAACATAAAAAAAGGATTATCCAGAGTATAAAAAATTTCAGCTGGGTAGGGGGAGTTCAGATCGCAATCGCCGACTATACAATATTCACTGATTCAATCGCAGAATATAGCCGAACACCAAGTCAATGGGAGGCAAAAATAAACACTTGCATAGGACAAACGCTGGTGTTTCCTAACCTGTGTGACAGCATTGGAAACACCGGTATGACAGTTCTGCTCAGCAGTAACATTACCACCCGTAGATCACTACCACCGTTAAAGCACTGCAGGGTCACGCTGTCAGATGTCAGCATAACCCAGAAGAGATACTTTGACCTACTGTAAAAAGCTTATAGCAGGTCATCAGGCGCGGGCTGATGAGTAACTAGTCATCCCATCAGGCTACATCTGCTGTCACTGATAACAGTGATAGCAGATAAAATGATGGGAGAAGTAGTCTCTCGGAAGTTGACACCTGTGCTCAAACTATATATATAAAAAAACTTACCACCGTCAGAGCACTATGGGGTGATGCTGTCAGATTTCAGTGTGAACCCGCATTGTTACTTTGACCCGCATTAAAAAGCTTGATACAGATCAGCAGGCGCCAGCTGATGAGAGACTACTCCTCCCATCAGGCTACACCTGCTGTCACTGATATCAGTGATGGCAGGAGCCGCTGAGGTGAGAAGTAGGCTCTCAACAACTAGCACCTGTGCTCACACTTAAAAAAAGTAAACTAATTAAATGCACATTTAAATAAAAATAAGAAACACATTATACTCACCTAACGCCCAATGCCTATGTTTCCTACAAAAAATCCAAAATAATAAACCACCATATACTCATCTGTCTGCCATAGTCCATGTAATCGCAAGTGTCCCACAGCAATCTCATGTGTAGAACAGTTAGATCTGGAGATGTGACTGCTCTACCAGCTGCTGTTGATACACTGACAGCAGCGTCATCGCTCAAACAGTGCATAGCGCAGAGCTGCCGTGAGAGGTCACACGAGTTCATCAGTTGATGAACTCCAGTGAACTTTTTCACTCAGCAGTGATGCCGTAAGTGAGATCACTGGAGCTGATCAGCTGATGAACTCTGGTGAACTTTCTCACTGCAGCTCAGTGCTATACACTGCAGGAGCGATTCCTCCTGTGTCAGTTTGTAGCCAGCAATTTCACCGTACTTGGAATTTCCCATTTTCTGTTACACACCATGGTAAAACCAATGGTGTTGTTCAAAAATACAACTCGCCCCGCAAGAACTAAGCCCTCACATAGCCATTTTGACCAAAAAATAATAAAAGTTATGCCTCTGGGAAGAAGGGAAGCAAAAAATGAAAATGCAAAACCAAAAATACCCCTGGTCATTAAGAGGTTAAACGCACTCCATGCTACATACACTGTGTGTCACACATATCTCATGCTACACACACAGATTACATGTTACATACAAACTCTGCATGTTATACGCACACTGCACATTTCACACACCGCTTACAGATGTGTGAAAAAACACACCGCATACAGATGTGTGAAAAAGTATTTGCCCCCTTTGTGATTTCCTATTCTTTTGCATGTTTTTCACACTTAAATGTTTCAGATCACCAAACAAGTTTAAATATTAGAGAAAGAAAACACAAGTAATCACAAAATACAGTTTTTAAATGAAGATCCTTAAGGGAAAAAGAAATCCAAACTTACAAGACAGAAGGTGCATAGATTTCTGCAAACCACATTAAGCAGAAGCAGTTACAAAATTGTCTGCAAATAATCTGCTGCATGTGGATAAATGCCAACATTTTCTCTTGCTTTCTCTCTTCTAAGTATGCATCAATTTACAGAGCTTTCTTTTTTGAATAAACAATCACTACTTTTGTATTTAAATATTTTTATTAAAGTTTTTATAAAACTGGGAGGTGGATAGGGAGGGGGAACAAGAAAAAGGGAGGGGGAAAGGGTAAATGTTCATAGGAAGGGTAAGGGTAATAAAAAATAGAGAACCCTTGTAACAAAGCATACATTAATAAGTATACAAAATACTAATGTCAATAAAAGGCTCACTGTCTACAGGGGATAGGCGAGGATACAGTAGCTGAGAGTAAAGCTGGTCATGAGTGGTATGGTGGAACAAGGGTTACTGTAGGTTATAGGCTTTTTGGAAGAGGTAGGTCTTCAAGTTCCTTTTGAAGGTTTCCACGGTAGGCGAGAGTCTGATATGTTGGGGTAGAGTGTTCCAGAGTAAGGGGGATTGTGGGAAAAGGACATAAGAGGAGAGTAGAGAAGGAGATCTTGTGAGAATTGGAGGTTTCATGCAGTTAAGTACCATGAGAATAGGTCACAGATGTATGGAGGAGACACTCTGTATGCCATGGTTAGCATTTTGACCTGGAGTCTCTGGGCAATTGGGAGCCAGTGAAGGGATTGACAGAGAGGAGAGGCAGGGGAAAAGCAGGGGACACAGGTGGATTAGTAGGGCAGCAGATTTTAGGATATATTGCAGAGGTGCTAGAGTGTTAGAAGGGAGGCCACATAGCAGGAGTTGCAGTGGTTGAGGTGGGATATGATGAGGGCATGTACTAGTGTTTTTGAAGATTCTCGATTAAGGAATGCACGGATCCAGAAAATATTTTCGAGTTGGAGTTAGCAGGAAGTGGAAAGGGCTTAAGATATGTGATTTGAAGGAGAGATCAGAGTCAAGGGTTAGCCTGAAGCAGCAAACTTGCAGGACGGGGGAGAGTAAGCAGCCATTTACTTTAATGGATATGTCTATTGGGGAGATAGAGTGAGATTGGGGAAAGATGATGAATTCTGTTTTGTCCATGTTAAATTTTAGAAATCTAGCAGCGAACAAGGTTGAAGTAACAGATGGTCTCTGTGGGATTCTGGTTAGCAATGTGGTGATATTACATCCAGAGAAGCAGATCTGTGTGTATTCAGCATAGAGATTATACTGAAAACCATGTGACTCTATGAGCTGTCCCACACTGTAGGTGTAGATAGAGAAGAGCAGGAGTCCTAGAACTGAATCTTGGTAGACACCAATAGATAGGGGGTGAGATGAAAAGATGGTGTGTGGGTGGGAGATGCTAAATGTTCAGTCTGTTAGGTATGAAGAGATCCATGATAGGGTTAAGTCAGTGATGCCAAGAGATGAGAGAATCTGGAGTAAGAGGGAATTGTCCACTGTGCTCAAGGCAGAGGATAGGTCCATAAAGAGCAGCACAGAGTAGTGTTGCTTGGATTTGGCAGTTAATATGTCATTAGTGACTTTAGTCAGGTCAGTTTGAGTGTAATAATGTGATCGGAAGCCAGATTGTAAGTGGTCAAAGAGGGAGCAGGAGCAGAGGTGGGAGGACAGTTCAAAATGGATGTGTTGCCCCAGTAATTTTGAGGCATAGAGGAAAAGTGATATAGGCTGATAGCCAGACACAGAGAATCACAGAATCATACAATGTTAGAGTTCGCAGGGACCTCAAGGGTCATCGTGTCCAACCCCGTGCTCAATGCAGCATGGGTTTCACTAAGCATCTCAGACAGATGTGTTTGCAGTCTCTGAAGACTTCCCTTGAAGGAAAATGCCCCACCTCTTGTGACAGCCTGTTCCACTCATTGATCACCCTCACTGTCAAAACATTTTTTCTCATAAGTAATCTGTATCTCCTCCCTTTCAGTTTCATTCCATTGCTTCTCATCTTTTTATTTGCAATTGAGAATAAAGATGATTCCTCTACACAATGACATCCCTTCAGATATTTGTAGACAGCTAGGTCTCCTCTTAGCCTTCTTTTTTGCAAGCTAAACATTCTCAGATCATTTAACCGTTCCTCGTAGGACATACTTTGCAGTCCGCTCACCATCTTCTCTGAACTTGCTCAAGTTTTTCAAAGTCTTTTTTAAAATGTGGTGCCCAAAACTGGACACAGTATTCCAGATGAGGCCCGACCAAAGAGGAGTAGAGGGGGACAATTACTTTATGTGATCTAGACTCTTTGCTTCTTTTAATACATCCAAGAACTGTGTTCGTCTTTTTTACTGATGTATCACACTGTTGACTCATGTGCAGTCTGTGATCTTTTAGTATTCGTATTAGTATACCTAAGTCTTTTTCACATGTGCTTAGTTCTATTCCTCACATTCTGTAGATGTAATTTTCATTTTTCTTGCCAGATGTAGAATCTTGCTTTACTCCCTGTTATATACCATTCTATTTATCACTGCCAATTGTTCAAGCTTATCTAGATCCTTCTGAATCCTTTCCCTGTCTTCTCTAGTGTTAGCTATCTCTCCAAGCTTTGCATCATCTGCACATTTGATCAGATTACCTTCAGCTCCCTTATTTATGTCATGGCTCTGGATGGAAATTCCTTTCCCCGTCCTGGGCTTTACAGAGTTAACTTTGCTGGTATCCTTTTGGTTTGGGGAGGGCTATATGAACCCACTCTCCTGTAGGGGTTTTGTCAGTGATAGTTCTGTCCTCGGCTGAGCAGCTGACCTTGCTATACCTGTGTATACTGTTTGTTCCCGTGTGCTTGTCCAGTATATGATCTGGCTTGTCCCTCATTTTGTGTCTGTGCTCTGATTCTGTACCTCTGCTATTTCTCTGGTTCTGATCTCTGGCTTGCCCTCTGACTGCCATCCTTGTCCGTGCCCTTGGTTACTGCGTTCCTGTCCGGATTTTCTGACTTCGGCTTGTAGTTGACCATTCTTCAGTTTGTGTCCTTGGATACTGTGTTTCCTTCTGGCAATTGAACCCTCCTTGTCGAACCAATCTTTATCTCCCTGGCATGGAGCTTAGCTCCTTCTCCAGCCACTCCCCCTGTGATCATGTGTCTCAGGTACTGTTTAGTGCAGCTTGCTCTGAGCAGCAGCCATACACTTCTATTAGTTACTGCTGTCTCCCCATTCACTCCCCCTAGTGTTCATTCCCTGGACACAATCTGTGTGTTCGTCACAATTTAGATCATTTATAAAATTGTTGAACAACACAGGGGCCAGGACAGAGCCTTGTAGTACCCCTGGTCAAGTCAGTGGGTCAAGGCAGGTCTTTTTGAGGATGGATGTGATCGAGGCATATTTGAAGCATGAGGAGAAGACAGCAATTGTTAGTGGTAAGTTGAATAGATGGGTTAGGGTTTGCATGAAAACTGTAGTGAGGTTTGGAATGAGGTGGGACAGGATTGGGTTAAGTTCACAGGTGGATAGATGTGAGAATTTGATATTCTGTTATGGTGGAGAAGCTGGTTTTGGAGGACTAGGACAGAATAATTATGAGGAGGGTCTGTGGGGACTGTAGGCCAAAGCTTTCTCTGATGTTATCAATTTTCTGCTTGAAGAATGAGGCTAAGTCTTCACCTGTGATGACAGGAGATGGAGGAGGTTCTGGGTGATGGAGGAGAGATTTGAAAGTGTTGAATAACTGTTTAGAGCTGTGTGACAGAGAGGTTATGAGAGATGAAAAGTATGTTAGTTTTCTGCAGTGAACATGGACTTAAAAGTGTTGAGGGACTGTCATGATCCATGCTGGATCAGGACTGATAAAAAGCACAGGTAACCTTTTTTTTTCTTAAGCTGTGCTTAAGTTTGGTTTTTGCCCCCGGTGGCCATTAGGATTATTGCACTATGGTGTCTTTTGTTCTAAGTTTGCCCCCGGTGGTGGTGAGCATCATTGCACTCTTGTTTCTTTAGTTAAGTGTACATGTTAATAATGCAGGTGTGATTGCTCTGGCTGCTATAAAAGAGTCACAGGTGTTGCAATCAGGGTTGGTGATAGTGTTCATTTCAACCAGCCTTGGTGGAGGAAGGAGCTGGAGATCTTTCCTTGCAGCACTGTCTTAGCCCTGGTGTGGAAGGAGTCATAGGGGATTTCCTTGTAGCTCTGACAGAGCTTGGTGGCAGCGATTCAGGAGGAGAGCTGCATTCTGGTGGTGGACTCTGTTGCCAGAAGCAAGAGCAATAGAGTAAAGCTAAGTGGTGTTTCCCTGTTTGTGTTTTTCCTTAGTGTGTATTAGTAAAGCGATGGGGCCAGTGCCTGCGCCACCCAGCTCCCTAGCAAGGGATAGGTGTAGGGTGTGCTAGGGTGACAGGTTCCTGATCGGCGCCCGGTGCGGAACCGGCATAGGGAACGTTTGGAGCGTTAGGGACACTGACTCAGGGGAGTGCAGGAGGTCTCCACGTCCCCTTTCCCTATCCCAGGGCCCACCATTGTAACTGTTTCCCCTTTCCCCGTGTCTTGTTGTTTTAGCTACCGGCCTGCTGGCTGTGTCACACAGGACAGTATCACGTGCCGCGTCTTGTTGTTTCAGTTACCGGCCTGCTGGTCGCGTCAAACAGGACGGGTCATTGTGACAGGGACTATTTGAATGTGATGAAGTGCTCGTTGGAGTAGGATCTTTTCCATCTCCACTCAGCAACCCTAGAAGCCAGCCTCAGTTGTTTTGTCAGGCTAATGTGCCAGAGTTGCCTGTTGATTGTGCGAGCTTTGGTATGTGTGAAGGTGTAAGGGGAGGCCAGGACTATAGTCGTGGCAAGAGATACTGAAGCATCTGTGTCCTGACCTTTCCTCACAGAAGACTGTAATCCACTGCTCAGCATACCTGTGTCTCCAGGTTCGAGTCCCCCTGAGCACCTCCCAAGCAGCGATGGCCCTTCTTCCAGGTGACCCCCAGTAATGGAGACACAGTCCAGAGTAACTTAAACATTTTCTTTAGTTAAGACTAGAGTTGAGCGAAACGGGTCGAAAAAATTCAAAAGTCGGGTTTCATGAAACGAAACCCGACCCTAGGATGAGGTCGGCCACGAGGTCGGCGACTTACGCGCCAAAGTCGCGTTTCAAAAGTTTGTTTTGCGCTTTTTTTCAGCCAATCAGGATCCACGGACACTGTGGGCAACGTGATGACATAGGCACGGGTCACCACCATCTTTCAGAAGGGCATGCAAGTGATTGGCTTGCTTTGGTGGGCGTCACAGGGGGTATAAAAGGGCGTGCACGCCGACCGCCATCTTACTTCTGCCGATCTCAGTATAGGGAGAGGTTGCTGCTGATTCTGTAGGGAGAGCATTAGGCAGGGAAGAAGACCAAAAAACTGCTTCTGCTGCTCGCGATTTGGCCTGCACAACACACCAGTCACTGTGTGTGCAGTGCAAGGGGAGGCTATATAGTGGTGTATCAGTGGTGTTGGTTGTTGGGCTGCCTTCTAAGGCTTCCTGACAGGCTGGCATTGCTGTTTACCCACTGCTCCGCCAACTGCTTTTTAAAAGCAATCCAATCTCCCTTATCCTCTAGTCACTTTGGTCACAGCTGTGCCATCGAGCCTGTCACATAGCGCTCAGATATTCATTGGGCCTCAAACTGCTTTTTTAAAAGCAATCCCAATTTTTTTTTTTTGTCCTGCTGAGAAGAAAAAAAAACTGCTTCTGCTGCTGATAGCAATTTGGCCTGCACAACACCCCAGTCACTGTGTGTGCAGTGCAAGGGGAGGCTATATTGTGGTGTATCAGTGGTGTTGGTTGTTGGGCTGCCTTTTAAGGCTTCCTGACAGCCTGGCATTGCTGTTTACCCACTGCTCCGCAAACTGCTTTTTTAAAAGCAATCCAATCTCCCTTATCCTCTAGTCACTTAGGTCACAGCTGTGCCATCGAGCCTGTCACATAGCGCTCAGATATCAGTGGGCCTCACACAATCCAAAAGTGTCCAGTGTCCAAAAGTGTGTGCAGAGATTCAAAATCTCACTTATCCTCTAGTCACTTAGGTCACAGCTGTGCCATCGAGCCTGTCACATAGCGCTCAGATATTCATTGGGCCTCACACAATCCAAAAGTGTCCAGTGTCCAAAAGTGTGTGCAGAGATTCAAAATCTCACTTATCCTCTAGTCACTTAGGTCACAGCTGTGCCATCAAGCCTGTCACATAGCGCTCAGATATTCATTGGGCCTCACACAATCCAAAAGTGTCCAGTGTCCAAAAGTGTGTGCAGAGATTCAAAATCTCACTTATCCTATAGTCACTTAGGTCACAGCTGTGCCATCGAGCCTGTCACATAGCGCTCAGATATTCATTGGGCCTCACACAATCCAAAAGTGTCCAGTGTCCAAAAGTGTGTGCAGAGATTCAAAATCTCACTTATCCTCTAGTCACTTAGGTCACAGCTGTGCCATCAAGCCTGTCACATAGCGCTCAGATATTCATTGGGCCTCACACAATCCAAAAGTGTCCAGTGTCCAAAAGTGTGTGCAGAGATTCAAAATCTCACTTATCCTCTAGTCACTTAGGTCACAGCTGTGCCATCAAGCCTGTCACATAGCGCTCAGATATCAGTGGGCCTCACACAATCCAAAAGTGTCCAGTGTCCAAAAGTGTGTGCAGAGATTCAAAATCTCACTTATCCTCTAGTCACTTAGGTCACAGCTGTGCCATCGAGCCTGTCACATAGCGCTCAGATATTCATTGGGCCTCACACAATCCAAAAGTGTCCAGTGTCCAAAAGCGTGTGCAGAGATTCAAAATCTCACTTATCCTCTAGTCACTTAGGTCACAGCTGTGCCATCAAGCCTGTCACATAGCACTCAGATATCAGTGGGCCTCACACAATCCAAAAGTGTCCAGTGTCCAAAAGTGTGTGCAGAGATTCAAAATCTCACTTATCCTCTAGTCACTTAGGTCACAGCTGTGCCATCGAGCCTGTCACATAGCGCTCAGATATTCATTGGGCCTCACACAATCCAAAAGTGTCCAGTGTCCAAAAGTGTGTGCAGAGATTCAAAATCTCACTTATCCTCTAGTCACTTAGGTCACAGCTGTGCCATCAAGCCTGTCACATAGCGCTTAGATATTCATTGGGCCTCACACAATCCAAAAGTGTCCAGTGTCCAAAAGTGTGTGCAGAGATTCAAAATCTCACTTATCCTCTAGTCACTTAGGTCACAGCTGTGCCATCGAGCCTGTCAAATAGCGCTCAGATATTCATTGGGCCTCACACAATCCAAAAGTGTCCAGTGTCCAAAAGTGTGTGCAGAGATTCAAAATCTCACTTATCCTCTAGTCACTTAGGTCACAGCTGTGCCATCAAGCCTGTCACATAGAGCTCAGATATCAGTGGGCCTCACACAATCCAAAAGTGTCCAGTGTCCAAAAGTGTGTGCAGAAATTCAAAATCTCCCCTGTCCTATAGACACCTTGTACCTTGTTTTACATACTATATAGTTTGTTGGATTTTGTCTACATTTCTACCAAAAATGAGGAAGGCTGGTGGAAGAGGCCGTGGAATTGGGCGGGGGTTGGCAGCTGGTAATGATGGTGTTGGTGGTGGATCTGATGGTAGTGGCAAGAGCAAAATAGGACCAAATGCAGGAGGTGTTGAGCCTGCGTCATCGTCTGGCTACATAAGGCCTCGAACGCTTAGTTTTCTAGGAGTTGGCAAACCGCTTTTAAAGCCAGAGCATCAGGAAAAAGTTTTGTCTTACATTGCTGACTCAGCCTCCAGCTCTATCGCCTCCTCTTCTTCAGTTGTAAAAAGTAAAAGCACTGAGTCGTCATTGGAGGCTCATGTTCATGAACCACACCTTTCCTTGTGTCCTTCACCCCAACCAAGATTGAAGGATGACGCAGGCCATACTACAGATTACTCCATGGAGCTGTTTTCACATACCATGCCTGGATTATCAAGTGAAATGGTGAATTACCCAGGCCAAGATGAATCTGACATGGAGTGCACTGATGCACAGCCGCTGATGGATGATTCTGCTGGTACATTCACTCAGAGCACTACATTGTCCTCGCAGTGTACAGAGCCAGATTCTGACCCTGATGAGACTCAGGTGCCCCTTCTCGCACACTATACCACCATACACGGTGACACAGAGGAAGGTGCACATGACATAGAAGAGGAGGTGATGGATGACCCAGTTGTTGACCCAGATTGGCATCCATTGGGGGAAGAGGGTGCTGCTTCCAATAGCTCAGATGAGGAGCATCCACAGCAGACATCGACATCGCAACAGCTGTTATCTGGCAGGCCCGGAGCACTCCAAAGACAGGTTCCAAACATCAAAAGAGTTGCTGGACAGCTTGTCCAGAGGGTCAAAAGATCACAGCGTGCTAGGCCGCAAAATGTCTGCCAAAGTAGGAAGAGTGCAGTGTGGCACTTTTTTGAACAAAATCCTCATGATCAGGCCAAGGTTATCTGTAAGAAGTGCGCAAAGACCTTTAGCCGAGGGAAAAATCTGAAAAATTTGAATACCAGTTGCAAGCTTAGACATTTAACCAGCATGCACTTGCAAGCGTGGACACAACACCAAACCTCAAGTGCCACATGTGCAACTGATCACAACGAAGGTAGTCATCAACGCTACATTGTTTCCCCCACTGTAAGCCATTCCACCATATGCAGCTCTCAAGTCCAGCTCACCCTCCCAGACACTATGAGTAGGTCAAGAAAGTACTCAGTCTCTCATCCGCGTACACTGGGTTTGAACGCCCACATTGCCAAACTAATCTCGTTTGAGATGATGCCCTTTCGGTTGGTGGAAAGCACAGCTTACCGCCAACTCATGGCCTATGCAGTACCACGCTATGACCTACCCAGTCGCCACTTCTTCTCTCGCAAAGCCATCCCAGCCCTCCACCATCATGTGAAAGACCGCATTGTCCATGCACTCAAGCAGTCAGTGAGCGGAAAGGTGCACCTCACAACTGATGCATGGTCCAGTCGGCATGGCCAGGGCCGTTACGTGTCCATCACTGCGCACTGGGTTAATGTGGTGGATGCAGGGTCCACAGGGGACAGCGGTGGTGGGACAGTGCTGCCTAGCCCACGGTATAAGAAACAGTTGGCTGTAGGCGTTCCACCCTCCTCCTCCTCCTCCTCCTCCAGAAGCGAAAGCTCGTCCACAGAGCGCAGTCATACGAGCACTCCATCTGCATCTGCCACTGTTGCACACGATGTGTCCCCCTATCGAGCCGCTAGTGGAAAGCGTCAGCAGACTGTGTTGCAGATGATGTGTTTGGGCGACAGACATACCGCCGAGGTGCTGGCCGAGTACTTGAAGCGACAAACTGAGTCATGGCTGGGCAGTGTACATCTTGAGGCAGGCAAGGTAGTTAGTGATAATGGCCGTAATTTTGTGGCAGCCATAGCCCTTTCAAAACTCAGCCACATACCTTGCTTGGCTCACACCTTGAACCTGGTGGTGCAGTGCTTCCTCAAAAATTATCCGGAGTTAACAGCCCTGCTCCAGAAGGTGCGAAGACTGTGCGCGCACATCCGCCGGTCGCCTGTACACTCCGTTCGTATGCAGAAGCTGCAGCGATTGCTCCACCTTCCCAACCACCGCCTCATTATCGACATTGCAACAAGGTGGAACTCCACCCTGCACATGGTGGAGCGGCTGTGCGAGCAGAGGCATGCCATAATGCATTTGTGGGAGGATACACAGCCAGGCACTTTGAGAGCAGACATGGAGTAGACAGGTGTGCAGTGGTCGAAGCTGAAAGACCTCTGTAAAGTCCTTCAGTGTTTTGAGGAATGCACACGGCTGGTAAGCGCAGACGACGCCATCCTAAGCATGAGCATCCCACTTATGCGTCTGCTCATGCAAACTTTGACGCACCTTAAGGAGCAGGCGTCTGCAGCCAATGTTGATGAGGAGGAAGAGGAGGAGGGAATCCTTGATGACATTCAGCCATTGTCTGCTCAGGGACCTCTCCTGGACGAGGTGGAGGAAGAAGAGGAGGAGGAGGATGATGATGGGGATGATTACTTAGGGGAGGAGGATGCATCTCGTGGGGCAAGTGAAAATGTTGGTGTGGCAAGGTCTGGTACAGGGTTTGTGCGTGACTGGAGGGATGTGAATTTGCCAGAAAGTGCTCCTCCAACCAGCACTCGCAGTGCATCATTGACACCGGGAACATTGGCCCACATGTCAGATTATGCCTTGCGGATCCTAAAAAGGGACCCCCGCATTGCCAAAATAATGAACGATGACGACTACTGGTTGGCCAGCATCCTGGATCCACGCTATAAAGGCAAATTACAAAACATCATGCCACAGGAGAACCTTGACCTAATATTGGCTAATAAACAAGCAACTCTGGTAAATCGGTTGCTTGAGGCATTCCCAGCACACAGCAGCGGTGATGGTTCTCACACGAGCCGTACGGGCCGGGGGCAGCTTGGCAGAGGTGTTCGTGGTGCACACAGCAGAAGTGGCGTTGGAGACAGGGGTTTCATGACAATGTTGTGGACTGATTTTTCAAATACCGCTCACACAACTGGTAATACTGCATCGATGGAAAGTGACAGGAGACAGCAGTTGTCAACCATGGTTACAAACTACTTTTCCTCCCATATCGATGTTCTCCCACACAGGTCATTCCCCTTTGACTATTGGGCCGCTAAACTGGACACCTGGCCTGAATTGGCACAATATGCCTTACAGGAGCTCGCTTGCCCAGCTGCAAGTGTGCTATCGGAAAGAGTCTTCAGTGCAGCTGGATCAATCCTGACAGAAAAAAGGACCCGTCTGTCAACCCAAAATGTGGATGATCTAACCTTCATTAAAATGAACCATGCATGGGTTTCCAAGGATTTTGTCCCACCTTCCCCTGATGACACATAAGGTGACAGAAAAATGGCTTGCTTTGGTCCACCTCTTCCTGGGACTTGACCTATTTCACCTTTTGCATCAGCTGAATGTCCAACATCAACATATGCCACTTTCTAAAACTCCCTAACTGTGCTGCCTCCCCCCCATGGCCGGGGTCACCACCTAGCGCACGACACCGTGCGAGTGCCGTTGCCCTGGACAGGTGGGTAGGCCGACTCTTGGGCGCGGGCACTGGCACAGGGTCCCTCATAGTGCAATCAAGTGTCTCTGACGGTGGTGGTGCACACCCGCCGTCAGACACACCGCTGTACTATGAGGGGCCCAGTGCCAGTACCGACGCCCACGAGTGGGCCCCCCTTGCTTGGGCAGGGCCCCAGCATTTGCAATCTTTACCTCTCCCTGCTCCTCCGCTGTGTAATCTGGGCTGTCAAATCCATACTGTGCCTGACACCGTCTGAGCCTGCCTCCTGAGACATATATTTTGAATGTGTACGCTATCCATACATGTTATCCGGGGATACGGTACCCTTTCTAACCTTTGTGCAATCACGTGCAATCCATACTGGGCCTAACACCGTCTGAGCCTGCCTCCTGAGACATATATTTTGAATGTGTACGCTATCCATACATGTTATCCGGGGATACGGTACCCTTTCTAACCTTTCTGCAATCACGTGCAATCCATACTGGGCCTAACACCGTCTGAGCCTGCCTCCTGAGACATATATTTTGAATGTGTACGCTATCCATACATGTTATCCGGGGATACGGTACCCTTTCTAACCTTTGTGCAATCATGTGCAATCCATACTGGGCCTAACACCGTCTGAGCCTGCCTCCTGAGACATATATTTTGAATGTGTACGCTATCCATACATGTTATCCGGGGATACGGTACCCTTTCTAACCTTTGTGCAATCACGTGCAATCCATACTGGGCCTAACACCGTCTGAGCCTGCCTCCTGAGACATATATTTTGAATGTGTACGCTATCCATACATGTTATCTGGGGATACGGTACCCTTTCTAACCTTTGTGCAATCACGTGTAATCCATACTGGGCGTGAGAACGGCTGGCGAGCTGTTAAGCAAGCTACAGCACCTGTGGTTTGCACACGTTAGTTTTTCATTTTTTCTGGAATGACGGTTAGGCCTAATTCCGGAACTGCAGTTGACCTGCACTTACTGAGAAATCATTGTTCGCGGGTAATAATTGTAATCAGTGATCCCCATCACTAACGTTGTTCAGCGGGTTATCTGCACCTGTAAGCGACAAACGCTGGCCTTTTCAGTGTAGCGCACATGCAGCCACGGACATGTAAGGGCATGACACACCAGTTATTGGCCAATCTCATGTTCCAGAGCCTCACGTGTCCCTCTAGTAAGCCGGACTCGGACCGCGGGGCATGACGGAGTCTCGTTCGTTAACGGAATTAAGCTTGCAATGTGTGCATCTGTTCTGTAGCTGGCATGGTTGAGGTTTCCCAGGTGGAGTCGAATTTAACCGTAGGCTCCACTCCTGGTGGTGCCCTTCTGGACATTCCTTTAAGGTTCAGCTTTGCAACCATACTGCCCACGTAAAACAAACACTTTGCCTTCATGAACGCTGTTTGGAGGGTCATGACTCGTGGGAATAACGCCGCCCAATCAGTTAACCTGCTAGAGAGATCGTTCGTTGCTCCCAAGCATGACATCACACTCCCTAGGAAGAAGGTAATGCCACTGTGGCGATCGTACTCCTGGGGGCGACACAAGTGCACTGATGCCCAGCCACTGCTCGATGAATCTGCTGGTACATTGACCCAGACCACTACATTCCCCTCGCACGCTACACGGCCTGAATCTGACCCTGATGAAACTCAGGTTACCCTTCCCATATACAGTTCCATCTTACACGGTGACAAAGAGGAAGCTGCAGATGAAAGTGCAGGTTCGGCCCACCCGCCATCAGACACACCACCGTACTATCAGAGGCCCTGTGCCAGTGCCATCGCCAACGAGTGTGCCCCCCCTGCTTGCTCAGGATCACAGCACTTGCAAGGTTGAAATACTGTACAGTGAGATGGAAGATGGGGGCGACGAGGAGTCCAGACTAGTACAGGGATTCCCTAGCGAGGAGACTTATTTGATTGTTTTCAATGTTGGGACAGCAATTTTTGGGGAGCACTATACTCTGGAGAATGATAGATGGGGCCCACCATACACTGGAACATTCCAAAGGTGGACATCAGACACTGGAGCAGCATTTACAGGGCCCATTATACACTAGAGCATTAGAAATGGGGCCCGTTATGTTTGGAGCATTATTTGGGCCCATAAGACAGTGGAGCTTCATCCATGGGGACCAGCATATACTGTAGCATTATGTGGAGCTCATCATATACTGTTTCAAACATTATATGGGACCAATGATTCTGTATGGAGAAATAGATGGGCCTTGTCATGAGATGTAAAAAGTGAAGTATTTTTCATTGTACTATACCGCTATTTCTCTGCCGTATCAGAGCATGATGAGTTGTGGTATGTGTTAAAGGGGCGCTCTTTCGCCCAGGGCACATGAAAACCTGGAGCCAGCCCCCCCACCCACAACTTTAGCCAAATAACCCCCATTTTTCTGTGCGTAACTTGTATTATGAAGTTAATTAAGGTTGACAAGCTTAAGTAAGAAGAATTGATGCTTTTGGCATTCAAATGGGCACTGTAGTGTGTTTCCTGTCCTCCTCTCACTGCCGACTTTTATTCCCCATTGACTTACATTGGGTTTCGTGTTTCGGGACGACCCCGACTTTTCCCTATAATCGGACGATCTTGCTCGGCCCGACTTTTGGAAAAGTCGGGTTTCACGAAATGAAACGCGACCCTAAAAAACCAAAAGTCGCTCAACTCTAGTTAAGACTTCATACACTATATTCACAGTTGGCACATCATGGGATACACATTCAACTTCACTTGTTTCCTCAGCTCTCCCTACTGTGCTGACGCTTCCGTACGGCACACATCTGGACTGGACCATTTTAGACTGCTTCCCAGTTCCTTCCTGGCATAACCTTGCCATGATGACAATTCCTTCTGCCTGTTTCGCCTCAGACTTGAAATCATCTGCCACCCGGTTTAGTTGCCTCTGGAAAAGCATCCGCCCATCTGTACCGTTCCCTGCGAAGCTTCAACTTTCTTCTGCTCCTCACTCCAACCAACTCCCACCCTAAAGGCATCCACCCAGGCTATGAGTCGTCACGTCTCTCTCCTTCTGTACTGGCCCACTGTATTGATGCCCAGTGGCCGTGGATAGCATGAGCTGTTGCTACTTAACTTTGCATGGCTGCCAAGCGGTCCTGGGCCTAAAGCCCTTGTGGACACTTCGGGCACCCTGGCCCCATCTGACTAACTTCTCTTCTGCTCAAACCTTAACTCCCGGCAGCCCCTCCTTCTCTTAACCCTATACTACCTACTAACTGTTCTGCATACTAGAGTGCCCCCTCTAGTGTCTAAACTAGAGCACTACACTTTCCCTATACTGTGCATGAAATGTATTGAACGTTATCAAACTGTGTGCAAATAAGAACAATAAAACGGGAAGACAAGACAATGGTGACACCCAGAAAGCAGTACCATATCATGAGGTAATACAGTAAAGTAAAACTTTAATATTTTACAGTACATACTCCATGCAGGAAGATTATATAAGGTAGTCACATCCGGTACGCACCAAAGTTTGTGTCCTATGCATGGGAAAGCAGTCCTGAGAATAAGCTCCCCCTTCCTTTGAGGGAAGTTCAGTCTCTCTTTCTGATGGTCTCCAGCTAAGACAGTCTCCACTTTTTCAGCAGAATGGGCACAAAGAGCGCAACAAAAAAAATCAAAACAATGAGAGTTCATGGGCTCCAAATATAACGCCTAGCTCACAGTCCTCCAGGTCATGGTAAATAAATATACAAACAACAGAAAAATAAATAGCACTTCATCTTCAACTTTGTTAAGGGCTGCAACGGTCATGTGGCTCTTAAATCTGCAGAGCATGACAGGGCTCCCTGGTCTATGGGGATGCACAATAGTCCCGAATCAAACTTATGGTGCAACATGCACAACTTTTTCCTTAGTATTTTTTCACAGACTTATTTACATTAGCAAGGTTCAACGGCGCGTGTCTCTCCTTTCTCTTCAGAGGTCATCTCTGCGACCGCAGAGGATACAGATTGCTGCACAGCAGCGCAAGCGATAATGCTGGCAGGCTCCCTGGTGCTGGATGATGTTTGGGCCTATGCTGATTTTGGGAAGAGCCCCATGTCATCTTCCTCATAGTGAGTGACCGCTACCGCATAGTACCAACGAGGTCAGTCCTCTTTGAAGAAGACCTGATCTCCCTTCTTCAGCAACCGGCCAAATCTGATTAATGCCAAGTTGACATATACTTTGGCGTCAGTACCTTCATCCCTGTAAAACCATAGCATCACTCGGTGTCGGTGTAAACCAGTCATCCACAGGTATGCTACCCTGTCTGTGTGCCCCCGCCAGGCCACCACAGCTCTGTCCAGACTTCCCTCTCCCATTGTTTCTTATCCTTTATTACTCCTTCTACTCAGGCAGCCTGCCTGGGAGTGGGAAAGGGACCCTCTGTTGCCGGGTGCGAGTGTGTGGCTCCCAGCACCGAAGCAGAGTGGGAAGTAGACCGAACCTCCGATGGCTGAGATGAGGAGACTGGCTCTCCCATGGGGATGTGGAGGCAGAATACAGCCTCCGGGACAAGCCTTTGCAGGGAGGGCCTTCCCTCAGGAATCAGGGATGAAGGCACACTCACCCGTTCAGATGGGGACGAGATGGTCGCGGTCTTCCCAGGAACGCTGGCTCCCTCCGTGGGGACACCCGCTCACTTGGTGGACGAAAAGAGTGCCGGCTCGATCTTTACTCCCGGCTGCGGTTCCTCCTGGGTAGATGTCAGTTCCGGTGTCCCCTGAACGAACAGCAAGGCCTCTCGATCACTCGATCCTCGGGTCTGACGCTGCACCGCTGGTTCTGCCCGCACATGAAGAGTCCAGCTCCTGAAAAGATGGTAGCTCTGTTGGCTGATGACTCCGCGGCTGAGGCAACTCCACAGGCAGACAAGTGGGGACTTCCGCCACTTCCTCGCTTGTCTTGTCTGGCTGGGCTCCCATTCTCTCCTGCTGCCACCTCCATTCAATGCGGCCCATGCCTTGGCAGCTACGGGTGCAAGAGTGCTGCATCGTGGCCGGTTCAAGTTCACAAAATGGCGTAGCATAGCTCCTTCTGAGTTTTTCTTTGGGATCCCACCCATTCCCATGGGGGTCCGCCTCCGACAACTCCACCCATCTTTTGTTAGTAGGTGGAAAGGGGCGAGGTTTTCTCTTCTTCATCTGCACCCACCAGGGGCGGACCAGGGCATACTGAAAGGCCGGTTTTGGTGCCATTGGACGACGGCAATGCACACGAAGGACACGGTTCTCATTGTTGTTTACTTCTTCTCCGCCATCTCCCGCCAATTCCACAGCTGCCATCTTGGTCACAGTACTGGTGTTAGATTTTTTCATCAAGTAAGCCAAGTTCAATTCAGTAGTTAAGTCCGGTTTTGTCACAAAATCTTTAGTAGGTAAATCCAGTATTTCTTCTCCAGTTCCAGCGACCACTTGCTCTTTTTCCCGGTCATTTTCCAGGGGCGCAGCAGTCACACACAAATCATCAGCTCTTCTTTCTGTGGGTTCTCCGCACTGCAAGGTAGTCGCAAATGCAAGGGGAGGCCAGGACTATAGTCGTGGCCAGAGACACTGAAGCATCTGTGTCCCAACCTTCCCTCGCAGAAAACTATATTTCACTGCTCAGCATACCTGCGTCTCCGGGTTCGGGGCCCCCTGAGCACCTCCCAAGCGGCAATGGCCCGTCTTCCAGGTGACCCCCAGTAATGGAGACACATTCCAGAGTAACTTGAACATTTTCTTTACTTAAGACCTCACACACTATAGCCACAGTTGGCACATCATGCGATACACATTCAACTTCACTTGTTTCCTCAGCTCTCCCTACTGTGCTGACACTTCCGTACGGCACACGTCCGGACCGGACCGTCTTAGACTGCTTCCCAGTTCCTTCCTTGCCTAACCTTGCCATGATGACAATTCCTTCTGCCTGTTTCGCCCCAGATTTGAAATCATCCGCCATCCAGTTTAGTTGCCTCTGGAAAAGCATCCGGCCCATCTGCGTCATTCCCTGCACCGGGTGCCGATCAGGATACCTGAAATCCCTAGCTCGCCCTGAACCAATCCCTTACTAGTGAAGTGGACGGTGCAGAAACTAATCCCACCACTTTCCTCAATGTGTGTTTTAGTGCAGTGGTGGGATTAGTTTCTGCACCGACCACTTCACTAGTAAGGGATTAGATCAGGGCGAGCTAGGGATTTCAGGTATCCTGATCGGCGCCCAGTGCGGAACCGGCCTAGGGATCGTTAGGAGTGTAGAGACACTGACTCAGGGGAGTGCAGGAGGTCTCCACATCCCCGTTCCCTATCGCAGGGCCACCATTGTAATTGTTTTCCTGGCTTTCCCCTTCATTCTGAAATTCGCCCTGCTGGAGGCGGTGTATCCAGACATACGTGTACTACTGAAATTCGCGTGCTGGAGGCGTTGTATCCAGCTGCACATTTTATTATTTAATTTCTCCCTGCTGGAGGCGGTGTATCCAGGGTCACGCGTGTCACATGAATTCGCCCTGCTGGAGGCGGTGTGTCCAGTCACACGTGACCATGACACCAGGTATATACAGCATAGTTTAAACATTAAAAATGTACACCTATATATCAGGAGTTGTGTTGAGCCACCCTGCTAGTGTTCGAGTTCGGTTCGGTTCGTCGAACAGGAGGCAAGTTCGTCGAATGTTCGTTGAACATTCGACGAACACCATCTAACCCCATTGAAAACAATGGCAGGCAAACACAAACACATAGAAAACAATTACAAAACACCTTAAAAGGTGTCCCAAAGCAGACAAAATACTCAGAAGACACAGATAACATATGGAAAAGGGAAACTACGTATAGAAAAGAGGTGGAGGAGTAAAAGGAGAAGGAGACACAGATGTAGGCATGTCATGCCCTTATAAAGTCAAGAAAGGCTGGAATAAAAATCTAAAATAAAAAAAATCTAAAATTCTAAAATCGAAGACGATCATATACCGTCGGACTTCTTTGGACCCCACAGGGGCAACCTCAACCATGCCAGCCACGGAAAGGATGGACAGATTGCAAGCATTGTCGATTCTGTGGGTGGTGGTGTATGGCCGTTTTTAGTTGTGCCAGCGATTTGTCAGCTTAATTCCGTTAACGAACGAGACTCCGGCATGCCCCCGTGGTCCGCGTCCAGCTTACTAGAGGGACACTTGAGGCTCTGACACGTGAGATCGAGCAATAACAGGTCTGTCATGCCCTTACATGTCCGGGGCTGCATGCGCGCTACACTGAAAGGATCAGCGTGTGGCGCTTACAGGTGCTGATAACCCGCTGAACCCCGTTAGTGATGGGTATCTAGGATTCCAATTCTTCCCCACAAACGAGGATTTCCCAGTAAGTGCAGGTCAACCAGAATTCCGGAATTAGGCCTAACCGGCATTCCAGAAAGAATGTGAAAAAATTAAGTGTCCAAACCACAGGTGCTGTAGCTTGCTTAACAGCTGGGCTACTCTGCTGAGTAGCATGCAGTTCTTACATAAACAGGCGGAATAGCTTGGTTCACGGGTGGGCAACTCTGCTGAGTAGCAGACAGTGCTTACATAAACAGGCGGCATAGCTAGGTTCACGGGTGGGCTCCTCTGCTCAGCAGTAGACACAGGTACTTGGCCCAAAGTATTCACAGGGCTAAATGGAGTTAAAAAATGGTTCTTACAAAAACAGGTGGCACAGCTTGTTTCACGGGTGAGCTCTTCTGCTGAGTAGCAGACACAGTTACTATGCCCAAAGTATTAACTGGGCTAAATGCAGTCAAAAACTGGTTCTTTCATAAACAGGCGGCATAGCTAGGTTCACGGGTGGGCTCCTCTGCTGAGAAGCAGACAGTGCTACAAGGCCCAAAAGGATTTTCTTGGCAGGTAAAAAATTATTAGAAACACACACGGTGTAGCTTCTTGACAGGTGTATTACATCACTGGCTACCAGACACCGCTACTATGCCATGAAACTGTCTATTAGCATTGAAATCCAATATTAATGTGAAAATAAATTTACGCTTTCTTGAACGGAACCTCGAACAGCCGAATTTTAAGCAAAGTGTTCGAGTTCGACGAATGGCTCGAACACTGCCCAAAACAGCTCGAATTTGAACTTGGCAAACAGGTCGACTCGAACACCGCTCATCTCTAATCAGGAGGCAGACTCAGACGGTCTCAGGCCCAGTATGGATTCAACAAGATTGTAGAAAGTTGACAAAGGGTACAGTGTCACCGGATACCAGGTATATATAGCATAGTTTAAACATTAAAAATCTATGTCTATATATCAGGAGGCAGACTCAGACGGTCTCAGGCCCAGTATGGATTTGACAAGATTGTAGAAAGTTGAGAAAGGGTACAGTATCACCGGATAGCAGGTATATATAGCATAGTTTGCACATTAAAAATCTATGTCTATATATCATGAGGCAGACTCAGACGGTCTCAGGCCCAGTATGGATCCGACAAGATTGTAGAAAGCTGTGAAAGGGTACAGTATCAATGGATACCAGGTATATATAGCATAGTTTAAACATTAAAAATCTCCGTGAATATTTCCGGAGTCCGACAAAGACACTCACAGCCTCAGTATGGATTAGACAAGAATCTACAAAGTAGAAAAAGGATAATGTATTTGAAGCGTACACTAGTATACACTGTTGGGGTATTTTTCAATCTTCATATATATTTCAGTCTCAGTAAGACAGTCCAAACTCTCCGCAAGAGGAAACGAGAAGGATGCAAGTACAGACGGAAAGTCGCTTGATTGCAGAAATTTTGGAATTACTATTCACGTGAAAAACTCCCGGAAGAATTCTCAGAGGCGATGCTGACCTTCAATTACTTTGTCTGTGGAGATGGCGAAAACAGTTCTTTGTGAAGAAAGGTTTGCTGTATCGCAGTACCGTGAATCCCATCACCGTTACTCATCTCCATCAAATTGTGATCACAGGGAGAGATGTAGACATTGTCCTCACTGCCTATCATGATTTGTCAGGTAACTTTGGAGTGCAAAAGACGGAAGCCACAGGCCATAGGTGATTCTATTGGATTGGCATGAGAGGGCACATTTAAAAATGTGGGCATTAATGTCACAAGTCTGTGAGTAGGAAAACCGTGAAAGCTGATGATAAACCACCACTGCATCTCATTGTGAGTCGACGTCCATAACAAATGGAAGCCATTGATCATACGAAGATAGAGCCCAGCAGGACAGGGCATAGCTACATCTTAACCATCATCTATCAGATCACCAAATTTTTATTGGCAGTCCCAGTGAAGAATTTAACAGCCCAGTCTACACAGCGGTGGAGCAGGGAGAGGTAAGTATTGCAAGTGCTTGGGCCCTGAGCAAGCAGAGGGGCCCACTCGTGGGTGGCGGTACTGGCACAGGGCCCCTCATAGTACGCCAGTGTGTCTGACGGCGGGTGTGCACCCCCGCCGTCAGAGACACTTGATTGTACTATGAGGGACCCTGTGCCAGTGCCATCACCCAAGAATGGGCCCATCCACCTGTCCAGGGCAATGGCACTCGCACAGTGCATGCGCCAGGTGGTGACCCTGGCCCTGGGGGGGAGGCAGCCCAGTTAGGGAGGTTGAAAAAATGGCATATGTTGGACATTCAGCAGCTGCAAATGGAGGAATTGGAGAAGTCCGAGGAAGAGGAGGACAAAAGCGAGCCATTTTTCTGGCAACCTACGTGTCAGCAGGGGAAGGTGGGACAAAATCCTTTAAAACCCATGCATGGTTTATTTTAATGAAGTTTAGATCATCAACATTTTGGGTCAACAGACGGGTCCTTTTTTTGGTCAGGATTGATCCAGCAGCACTGAAGACTCTTTCTGGTAGCACACTAGCAGCAGGGCAAGCGAGCTCCTGTAAGGCATATTGTGCCAATTCAGGCCAAGTGTCCAGTTTACAGGCCCAATAGTCAAAGGGGAATGACCTGTGAGGGAGAACATCGATATGGGAGAAGTAGTTTGTAACCATAGTTGACAACTGCTGACTCCTGTCACTTTCAATCAAACATGGTCATGAAACCCCTGTGTCCAACGCCACTTCGGCTGTGTGCACCACGAACACCTCTTCCATGTTGCCCCCTACGGCTTGTGGGAGAACCATCACCGCCGCTGTGTGCTGGGAATGCCTCAAACAAATGGTTTACCAGAATTGCTTGTTTGTTAGCCAATATTAGCACTAGGTTCTCCTGTGGCATGATGTTTTGGAATTTGCCTTTATAGCTTGGATCCAGTATGCTGGCCAACCAGTAGTCATCATCATTCATCATCTTGGCAATGCGGGGGTCCCTTTTTAGGATCTGCAAGGCATAATCAGACATGTGGGCCAATGTTCCAGGTAGGTATCAATGATGCACTGCGAGTGCTGGGTGGAGGAGCACTTTCTGGCAAATCAACATCCCTCCAGTCATGCACAAACCCTGTACCTGACCTTGCCATGCCAACATTTTCTCTTGCCCCCTGAGAAGCATCCTCCTCCCCTAAATAATCATCCCCATCATCCTCCTGCTCTTCCTCTTCTTCCTCCACCTCATCCAGGAGAGTTCCCTGAGCAGACAATGGCTGACTGTCATCAAGGCTTCCCTCCTCCTCTTCCTTCTCAGCTGCAGATGCCTGCTCCTTAATGTGCGTCAAAGTTTGCATGAGCAGACGCATAAGTGGGATGCTCATGCTTACGATGGTGTCATCTGCGCTTACCAGCCGTGTGCATTCCTCAAAACACTGAAGGACTTTACAGAGGTCTTTCAGCTTCGACCACTGCACACCAGACAACTCCATGTCTGCCCTCAAACTGCCTGCCAGTGTATCCTCCCACAAATGCATTACAGCCTGCCTCTGTTTGCACAGCCTCTGAACCATGTGCAGGGTGGAGTTCCACCTTGTTGCAACGTCGATAATTAGGTGGTGCTTGGGAAGGTGAATTATTCGCTGCAGCTTCTGCATATGACTGGAGTGTACGGGTGACCGGCGGATGTGTGAGCACAGTCTTCACACCTTATGGAGCAGGGCTGTTAACTCCGGATAATTATTGAGGAAGCACTGCACCACCAGGTTCAAGGTGTGAGCCAGGCAAGGTATGTGTATGAGTTTTGAAAGGGCTATGGCTGCCACACTTATCACTAACTATCTTGCCTGCCTCAAGATGTAGACTGCCCAGCCATGACTCAGTTTGCCGCTGCAAGTAGTTGGCCAGTACCTCCACGGTGTGTCTGTTGTCGCCCAAACACATCATCTTCAACACAGCCTGCTGACGCTTACCACTAGCTGTTTGATAGTGGGACACCTCGTGTGCAACACTGGCAGCTGCAGATAGAGTGCTCGTGCGACTGCGCTCTGTGGATGAGCTTTCGCTTCTGGAGGAGAAGGAGGAGGGTCGAACGCCTACAGCCATCTGTTTCCTATACCGTGGGCTAGGCAGCACTGTCCCACCACCGCTGTCCCCTGTGGACACTGCATCCACCACATTAACCCAGTGCGCAGTGATGGACACGTAACGGCCCTGGCCATGCCGACTGGACCATGCATCTGTTGTGAGGTGCAATTTTCCACTCACTGATTGCTTGAGTGCATGGACAATGCGGTCTTTCACATGCACGTGGAGGGCTGGGATGGCTTTTCGATTAAAGAAGTGTCGACTGGGTAAGTCATAGCATAGTGCTACATAGGCCATGAGCTCGCGGAAAGTTTCGCTTTCGACCAACCGGTAGGGCAACATCTCTAAAGAGATTAGTTTGGCAATGTGGGCGTTCAAACACAGTGTACGCAGATGAGAGGATGAGTACTTTCTTGCCTACTCAGAGTCTCTGGTAGGGTGAGCTGGACTTGAGAGCTGCATATGGTGGAACTAGCAGTGGACATGGTGGACTGAGGGATGGTGATGGCGATGGTGTTGGTGGTCTTGCTGATGGCATAGATTCAGTCTTTCCAAAGCAATAACATTGTGATTCCCTGACTGCTTTGGCCTTGCGATGACACCTCAACATTTGCTGCTGGTGGTGTGCTAACCGGTGGGCTTACAGAGGGGGAAGCGAAGTAGCATTGCTGACTACCTTCATTCGGAGCAAGTGCACATGTGGAACATGAGGTTCGGTAGTCCGTCCACGCTTGCAAGTGCATGGTGGTTAAATGTCTAAGCATGAAACTGGTATTCAAATTTCTCCGATTTTTCCCTCGGCTAAAGGTCTTTGCGCACTTCTTACAGATAACCTTTGCCTGATCATTAGGATTTTGTTCAAAAAAGTGCCACACTGCACTCCTCCTACTATGGAAGACATTTTGAGGCCTTGAACGCTGTGCTAATTTGACCGTCTGGCCAAGCTGTCCAGCAACTCTATTCATTTTTGTAAACCGTTTTTGGACTGCTACGGGCCTGCCAGATAACAGCTGTTGTGATGTCGATGCCTGCTGCAGATCCTCCTCCTTCTCTTCTGAGCTATTGGCAGCGGCACCCTCTTCCCCCAATGGAGGCCAATCTGGGTCAACAACTGGGTCATCCATCACCTCCTCTTCAATTTCATGTGCACCTTCCTCTGTGTCACCGTGTAAGGTGGTATAGTATGCGGGAAGGGGCACCTGAGTTGCATCAGGGTCAGATTCTGGCTCAGTACACTGCAAGGACAATGTAGTGCTCTGAGTGAATGCACCAGCAGAAAAATCTAGCAGTGGCTGTGCATCAGTGAACTCTATGTCTGATTCATATTGGACTGGGGAATTCACGATTTGACTTGATAACCCAGGCATGGTATGTGAAAAGAGCTCCATGGAATAATCTGTAGTGTGGCTTGCCGCATCCTTCACTTTTGGTAGGGGTGAAGGACACAAGGAAAGGTGTTGTTCCTAACCAGGAGCCTCCACTGACGACTCAGTGCTTTTAATTTTTGAAACTTCAGAAGAGGAGGAGATAGAGCTGGAGGCTGTGTCAGCAATGTAAGCCAAAACTTGTTCCTGAAGCTCAGGCTTTAAAAGCGGTTCACCTACTCCGAGAAAAGGGAGCCTTCGAGGTCTTGTGTAGCCAGGCAATGACGCAGGCTCAACACCTCCTGCCTTAGGTGCTATTGTGCTTTTGCCACTACCAGCAGATGCACCACCACCACCACAATCAGTACCAGCTGGCAACCCCCGCCCACTTCCACGGCCTCTTCCACCATACTTCCTCATTTTTGGAAAAATGTACCCAAAATACCACCAACTATATGGTACTGTAAAACAAGCTACAAGGAGTATATAGTATTGGGGAGAATTGGAAGCTCCCTAGAGATTTTAGGAGGCTGAACTGTTATCTCAGGCCCACTATAGATTACGCCTCAATTTAGCAGGCTGAAATAGGCAGGTGTATGACCAGGCACAAGGTGTGTATATAGTATTGGGGAGAATTGGAAGCTCCCTAGAGATTTTAGGAGGCTGAACTATTATCTCAGGCCCACTATAGATTACACCTCAATTTCACAGGCTGAAATAGGCAGGTGTATGTGTGGCGCCCCCAGGAGTTTGGTCGCCACAGTGGCATTGCCTTCCTCCAGGGAGGGTGATGTCAGGCTTGGAAGCAGTGAAGGGTCTCTCTAGCAGTTAACCATAACATGAAACACAGTTCCCACTCTGGGCCAGCAGAGGGAGCTCTGAACCAGAATTGGGGGAGGAGTGCTCTCTGAGGGCCAGTAAGGGAAATGAGTCAGTTAGTGTGAGGAGGCCGAAGTGTGTAGACGTGGAGAGAGAAGCTGGGAGACTGAGCTGAGTGGAGAGCTCGTTCCCAGCTGGAGCGCATGATCTTGAGCCTGATCTCCAAGGTTGTATAGATACTGACGGTCCTGCAACAGAAATCAGAGGAATAGGAAGCTGTAAATGCTCTATTCCCTTTTAAGACTCAGAGGCACAACAGCGACGTGTGAGCCAAAGGAGATAGAAGGCTACAGCTGTCTGCCATACGAGGTAGATCCAAAAGGGAAGAAGGAGGAACGTCAGTGTAGCACAGTACTGCATGTACCTCAAGTAAGCGCTAGGAAGGAGACTACACAACCTATCTGCATAGAGAGATTCCTGAGTTGCTTCCAGGCTAATCAGCTCCTGTGCCATCTGTAATCTGGACCCTGGACTGCACTTACAAAGTAAAGGTAAAGAAACTACATTCCACGGTGTCCTTGCCTTCTTTCTGCAACTTCTCTAGCACTGCTACATCTCTGTGCCAGACACTGCACCCTCTTCCCCAACACCTATTTACACTGCCCTGGGACTACAGCCCTGCCTGTGGAGGGCTACACCATCATTGCTGCACCACACCATCTGTCCCAGAGGATCTGTCTGCAGCATCGGCTTAACATCTTCATTGCCGAATACCACAGGTGGCGTCAAGAAACATTGCACCACTCTACCCCTTTTACATGGGTGCACAGGGCCACGGACCGGGTCACCACTGCTGTGATATTCCTCTCTGAGAGACCGGCCTGGTACCGAGTACCCCAAAGCCCTGGGAGGGCGACCCATATGACCAGGCAAAAGGTGTGTATATAGTATGGGGGAGAATTGGAAGCTCCCTAGAGATTTTAGGAGGCTGAACTATTATCTCAGGCCCACAGTAAATTACACTTCAATTTAACAGGCTGAAATAGGCAGGTGTATATGTGGTGCCCCTGAGGCTCAGTTGCCACAGAGGTACTGCACCTTCTCCTAAGGTGTAGTGCCCCACCACCTAGGTAAGTTGGGAACTCCTTTCCACACTCCAACACCTGCTTCCCACACACAGGATAGTTCAGCAGGACCACATTGCGACTCCATGCTTAGAGGGAAGCAGAGCACCTTTCGTGGGTCCTTGCTTCATAACACGAGATGTGCTGGGAGATGGGTGGAGTTGAGACACATAAAAGAGTGGGAAAGTTTAGAATTACAGATCAGTCTGAGGGTCAGTCTGACAGGAGGTCAGGCGGGAGGAAGGACAGTCAGTCTGGAGAGATTGAGGATGGGTCCTAGAGAGAAGAAGGAGTGCTGCAGCTGCCTCAGTGACCTGAGCCAGCTGGCACGGGAATGGAACAGAAGGAGAAAGACGTAGAACTGCAACCTAAGCTTCCATAAGAGAGAGAAGGAACAGCGCGGAATGAAGGAGTAGGAGAACAGAGAGGAGTTGTGGGTTGGAAGAGGAACCCTGCCTATAGGTTCTCAGCGCAAGGCCGGGGCCCGGTCCCCGAGGTTGTATGGACACTTATGGTTCTGCAGCAGACACCGGTGGAGTAGTTGGCTGTAAATGCTCTACTCCCATCCAAGACTTGGGGCACAACAGCAACTCAATAGAGAGCCAGGACTCAGAGAAAGGAGTCCCCGAGAGAGGCTACAGCTGTCTGTCATAAAAGTAGAGTTGTTAGGAGCATCTGACAGGAGGAACTTCAGAGTACCACGGTACTGGAGCTCTTCACACTGAAAGGTGCAATAGAGGAGACGTTCAGGAAAGGTACATGTTGGTGGAGTGTTGGAGAGGAGAAGCCTGACTTGCCCGGGAGGTAGATTGAGTCTCTGCCCCGGAGGACGCGGCAAGGAGGCAGGCACCAGTGTGTACCATGAGCTGTGAGTAAAGCTTTGGAACTACAAGCCCTGGTGTCTTCCATTCAATTGTGCACCAACACCGCCAGCACCGCTACATCTGGGTACCAACATTCCTCACACCACCTGCGCCTATTCTCATCTATCGCCATTACACTGCCCTGGGGTTACAGCTTCACCTTTGGGGAGCTATACCATCTTTGCTGCAACACACCATCAGCCCCAGAGGATCTGCATGCAGCGTTGGCTTAACATCTTGCTTGCCAAGCACCACAGGTGGCATCACAAACTATTCCATTACACCATTACATTTCCCCATTACTTGGGCACCCAGGGCCACGGACCGAGTCACTGCTGCTGTGACACATCCCACCAACACTGGCCTGGTACCGAGTACCCCACAGTCCTGGGAGGGCGACCCAATTTTGGCATCACGAACAGGATGAGACCCGATGCCATCGGGTTCTGTGCGCCTGAAATTTGTGAGACGTCTAACTTTTGAAAATGTGCAGAAGACCTGATTTAATAGACTGTAAAATGGACATTAGAAATGGCCGCTGGCGTGGAGAAAAGGGCGTGAAGAGATGGGAGGTCCTAGGAAAAGACCGCGAAGAGTATTGGACCTTCCTTGCCTGAATTACTATGTGACAGCGACATGGCCCACCCCCCGAGGGGTTCGTATACTGGCTTGTATGGAGGCACTGGAAGAAGACGCCGCCCCCGGAAGGAGGGGCAGAAGAAACCAGTGGCGGGATAGGGGCCGAGGCAGGAAGAAGAACGCCAGAACGCCATTTTGGAGAGTGAGGGAAGGAGGCCTGCGGAGCGCGGGGAAATGGATCTCCCTGGCGCCATGGCTGAAGACTCCGACCCAATCTCAGGGATGAATCACCAACAGCTGGGGGACGAGATTATTCAGCTGACGTGCCGCCTGTGACTTAGGCGAGAAGCGCTGTGGACATTGAACTTGCAGCGCGCCCAGGAGGGCGACACCGGTACCCGCCGCTGCTGAACAGGATCTTTTCCTGACAGACCTTGCGGAGCTTGGAGCCGCTGCCATGCCACCAGCAGCATACTCTGTCCCCTCTTTGCCGCTAATACCGGAGGAGTTGTACACAGCCCAGGGGGCTGAAGCAGAGGAAGAGAAGCTCTTGCCCGGACCTGGCGCGGCTGCACAGGTCCAGCCAGCGACCCCCGTGGAACCGGAGCTACCATGGGCTCCACAGCTGTCCCCGGTGTCTCACCGGGCAGCGCCCGCTACCACCACGCCTGCACCGGAGCCGAGACTGCACCGACGGTAACTCCCAGATATATACCCCGGCCTTTCTAATGGGTTGATGGGGCGGAGGAGGAGGACCATGCTAATAGGGGTACGGTTGGAGCCGGCATGCCCGATCCGACATCTACAGGCTAGAGGGGGGTCTGGATCGTTTTGGGATGGTGATCTCGGGATTCCTTCAATGCCGAGTCCCCATGCAGTGGCTTGTCAGAGCTGACAAGCTGCAGAAGCCTTAGGAGCTAGACCTCGTACCAGGACAACGGAACCACCTATTGAAGAGGAGCAGTTGATTGGCATTGAGATACATCATGGGTTCCATTTGCCACAGCTTCAAGGCCCTTTAGCAAGTAGTCAGCAGGATGAAGAAACCACATCTGGTAGCAGTTCCATTTCAGCTTCCAGAACCCCAGGAGGGGACCACAATTGAAGAAAAACTTTCAAATCTCGTTACCCAGGAGGGTTTATTTGCACCAGTTGTGCCTTTTTCTATTTTTCTATTTTTGCTATCACATTTTTCTGGTAGCACTTTTGTTGCCTAGTTGTTGCAATGCCAGCGTTCTTCAAATTTTGAACTAGCGATCATGAACTTCGAGTGATCCAAAAACTTTTATTGTAAATAGTTGCACCTCTTTAGGTGCCCTTTCTTGGTTTTACATATAAAGACACTTTGCGAAGATAATGTCAAGTGTTATATAAAGACACTTTGCGAAGATAATGTTTTGCATGGACACTTTTCGAAGATGATGTCTACCTCAAAGGACACTGCAAGAAATCCCAGCTAAGAGCGGTGTCCAGCCCTTACAAGAATAACTGCTGAATGTTTTACTGTGAAGTATTTGATAATGTGTTTTATAAGAGTATTAGTAACAAATAAATGGCTTTTATAGAATAATTAGGAATGTCTGATATAGAGATGAGTGATATGAATAAAGAATTGAAAGTGACAGGTGACGGACCAGGCACTTGCGGTCAGTGTCTTGCATCTAGAGAAAGAAAGGAAAGAGAGGAAAATGAGAGAAAAATGTGTTACAGAGAATAGCACTTTGAATTGAGAAATGCACTTAGAATTAAAAATTTTAGATAGAATTTAAGATAGAATTGTTTGCAACATTCAAGATGAGTTCTTCCTATACTAGGAAGATTAGTATAAGAAAAGTTTGTTATGCATTACAAAATTTTCGTATGTTTCTTTGCTGTCTACTTTGTTATCTTGCAGCCCGTGGACGTGCTGTGTTTAACAGGGGGGGTATGTGGTGCCCCTGAGGCTCAGTTGCCACAGAGGTACTGCACCTTCTCCTAAGGTGTAGTGCCCCACCACCTAGGTAAGTTGGGAATTCCTTTCCACACTCAAACACCTACATCCCACACACAGGATAGTTCAGCAGGACCACATTGCGGCTCCATGCTTAGAGAGTAGCAGAGCACCTTTCGTGGGTCCTTGCTTCATAACACGAGATGTGCTGGGAGGTGGGAGGAGTTGGGACACATAAAAGAGTGGGAAAGTTTAGAATTACAGATCAGTCTGAGGGTCAGTCTGACAGGAGGTCAGGCGGGAGAAGGAACAGTCAGTCTGGAGAAACTGAGGACGGGTCCGAGAGAGAAGAAGGAGTGCTGCAGCTGCCTCAGTGACCTGAGCCAGCTGGCACGGGAAAGGAACAGAAGAAGAAAGACGTAGAACTGCAACCTAAGCTTTCATAAGAGAGAGAAGGAACAGCGCGGAACGAAGGAGTAGGAGAACAGAGAGGAGTTGTGGGTTGGAAGAGGAACCCTGCCTATAGGTTCTCAGCGCAAGGCCGGGGCCCAGTCTACGAGGTTGTATGGACACTTATGGTTCTGCAGCAGACACCGGTGGAGTAGTTGGCTATAAATGCACTACTCCCATCCAAGACTTGGGGCACAACGGCAACTGAATAGAGAGCCAGGACTCAGAGAAAGGAGTCCCCGAGAGAGGCTACAGCTGTCTGTCATAAAAGTAGAGTTGTTAGGAACATCTGACAGGTGGAACTTCAGAGTACCACGGTACTGGAGCGCTTCACACTGAAAGGCGCAATAGAGGAGTCGTTCAGGAAAGGTACATGTTGGCTGAGTGTTGGAGAGGAGATGCCTGACTTGCCCGGGAGGTTGATTGAGTCTCTGCCCCGAAGGACACGGCACGGAGGCAGGCACCAGTGTGTACCACGAACTGTGAGTAAAGCTTTGGAACTACAAGCCCTGGTGTCTTCCATTCAAATGTGCGCCAACACCGCCAGCACCGCTACATCTGGGTACCAACATTCCTCACACCACCTGCGCCTATTCTCATCTATCGCCATTACACTGCCCTGGGGTTACAGCTTCACCTGTGGGGAGCTATACCATCTTTGCTGCAATACACCATCAGCCCCAGAGGATCTGCATGCAGCGTTGGCTTAGCATCTTGCTTGCCAAACACCACAGGTGGCGTCACGAACTATTCCATTACACCACTACATTTCCCCATTACTTAGGCGCCTAGGGCCATGGACCGGGTCACTGCTGCTGTGACACATCCCACCGACACCGGCCCGGTACCGAGTACCCCAAAGCCCTGGGAGGTCGACCCATTTTCACCTCAATTTAACAGGCTGAAATAGGCAGGTGTATGACCAGGCACAAGGTGTGTATATAGTATTGGAGAGAATTGGGAGCTCCCTACAGATATTAGGAGGCTGAACTATTTATTATCTCAGGCCCACTATAGATTACACCTCAATTTAAGAGGATGAAATAGGCAGGTGTATGACGAGGCACAAGGTGTGTATATAGTATTGGGGAGAATTGGAAGCTCCCTAGAGATTTTAGGAGCTTGAACTATTATCTAAGGCCCACTATAGATTACACCTCAATTTAACAGGCTGAAATAGGCAGGTGTATGACCAGGCACAAGGTGTGTATATAGTATTGGGGAGAATTGGAGGCTCCCTAGAGATTTTAAGAGGCTGAACTATTATCTCAGACCCACTATAGATTACACCTCAATTTAACAAGCTGAAATAGGCAGGTGTATGACCAGGCACAAGGTGTGTATATAGTATTGGGGAAAATTGGAAGCTCCCTAGAGATTTTAGGAGGCTGCACTATTATCTCAGGCCCACTATAGATTACACCTCAATTTAACAGGCTGAAATAGGCAGGTGTCTGACCAGGCACAAGGTGTGTATATAGAATTGGGGAGAATAAGAAGCTCCCTAGAGATTTTAAGAGGCTGAACTAATATCTCAGGCCCACTATAGATTACACCTCAATTTAACAGGCTGAAATAGGCAGGTGCATGACCAGGCACAAGGTGTGTATATAGTATTGGGGAGGATTGGAAGCTCCCTAGAGATTTTAGCAGCTTGAAATATTATCTCAGGCCCACTATAGATTACACCTCAATTTAACAGGCTGAAATAGGAAGGTGTATGACCAGGCACAAGGTGTGTATATAGTATTGGGGAGAATTGGAAGCTCCCTAGAGATTTTAGGAGGCTGAGCTATTATCTCAGGCCCACTATAGATTACACCTCAATGTAACAGGCTGAAATTGGCCGGTGTATGACCAGGCACAAAGTGTGTATATAGTATTGGGGAGAATTGCCGACTCCCTAGAGATTTTAGGAGGCTGCACTATTATCTCAGGCCTACAATAGATTTCACCTCAATTTAACAGGCTGAAATAGGCAGGTGTCTGACCAGGCACAAGGTTTGTATGTAGTATTGGGGAGAATTGGAAGCTCCCTTCAGATTTTAGGAGGCTGAACTATTATCTCAGGCCCACTATAGATTACACGTCAATTTAACAGGCTGAAATTGGCTGGTGTATGGAAAGGTACAAGGTGTATATAGTATTGGGGAGAATTGAAAGCTCCCTACAGATTGTAGGAGGCTGAACTATTTTCTCAGGCCCACTGTAGATTACACCTCAATTTAAGAGGCTGAAATAGGCAGGTGTATGACCAGGCACAAGGTGTGTAAATAGTATTGGGGAGAATTGGAAGCTCCCTAGAGATTTTAGGAGGCTGAACTATTATCTCAGGCCCACTATAGATTATGTGGCGCCCCTGAGGGTTCAGTTGCCACAGAGGTACTGCACCTCCTCCTGAGGTGTGGTACCCCGCCATCCAGGTAAGTTGGAGGCTCCTGACCACATTCCAACACCTGCACTCATCATCACAAAGTAGTGTAGCAAAGCCACATTGCGGCTCCCTGCTTGGAGTGTAGCAGAGCACCTTTGGTGGCTCCCTGCTTGGAACACGAAACGTGCTGGGAGGCGGGTGGAGTTAGAATACATAAAAGAGTGGGAAGGTTTAGGAGTTCAGTTCAGTTCAGTTCAGTTGAGTTGAGTTCAGTTCGGAGTGGAGGAGAGGACATCGCTGGGAGAGGGATGGAAGAAGGAAGTGCTGCAGCAGATCACAATGACCTGGGTCTGCTGACACTGGAAAGGAAAGAAAGAGACAGGCATTGAAGAGAACCCTGATTTTCCATAAGAAGGAAAAGACTAGTATGGAACGTAGGAGTAAAAGGGAACAGAGGACGTGGGTTAGAAGAGAACCCTGCCTAGAAGTTCTAAGCGCAAGGCCGGGGCCCGGTCTCCGAGGTTGTATGGATACTAAGGGTCCTACAGCAGACACCGGGGGAGTAGTGGGCTGTAAATGCACTACTCCCATCTAAGACTTGAGGACACAACAGCAACTTGGATAGTGAGCCGGGTCTTAGGAGTAAGGAGTCCCCGAAGCAGGCTACAGCTGTCTGCCGTACAAGTATAGTTCTTGGGAACATCTGACAGGAGGAAGTCCAGTGGAACTCAGTACTGGGAGTACTTCACTCAAAGGCGCTATAGAGGAGACATTCAGAAAGGCACATGTTGGTGGAGTGTTGGAAGGGAGCATTCCATCTTGCTTGGAGGCTGACTGAGCCCCTGACCCGGAGGACACAGCACAGAGGCAGGCACCTGTTTGTACAACAGACTGTGAGTAAAGCTTTGGAACTACAAGCCCTGGTGTCCTCTACTCATTCCGGCACCAACACACTCAACACTGCTATATTGCTGCACCATTCACGTCTCCCAACTATCATCTACTATACACTGCCCTGGGAGTACAGCTCCACCTGTGGGGAGCTTCAACATCTTTGCTGCACCACACCACCAGTCCCAGAGAATCTGCATGCAGCGTCTGCTTGACATCTCAATTGCCGAACACCACAGGTGGCGTCACGATCTATTCATTTAATCCACTACATTCCACGCTTCAATTTCCCCTATTAATTGGGCGCCCAGGGCCATGGACCGGGTCATTGCTGCCGTGACACATCCCATTGATACCGGCCCGGTATCGAGTACCCCACAGCCCTGGGAGGGCGAACCATTTTCACCTCAATTTAACAGGCTGAAATAGGCAGGTGTATGACCAGGCACAAGGTGTCTATATAGTATTGGAGAGAATTGGAAGCTCCCTACAGATTTTAGGAGGCAGAACTATTATCTCAGGCCCACTATAGATTACACTTCAATTTAACAGGCTGAAATAGGCAGGTGTATGACCAGGCACAAGGTGTGTATATAGTATTGGAGAGAATTGGAAGCTCCCTAGAGATTTTAGGAGGCTGAACTATTATCTCAGGCCCACTATAGATTACACCTCAATTTATCAGGCTGAAATAGGCAGGTGTATGACCAGGCACAAGGTGTGTACATAGTATTGGGGAGAATTGGAAGCTCCCTAGAGTTATTAGGAGGCTGAACTATTATCTCAGGCCTACAATAGATTTCACCTCAATTTAACAGGCTGAAATAGGCAAGTGTCTGACCAGGCACAAGGTTTGTATATAGTATTTGGGAGAATTGGAAGCTCCCTTCAGATTTTAGGAGACTGAACTATTATCTCAGGCCCAATATAGATTACACCTCAATTTAACAGGCTGAAATAGGCAGGTGTATGACCAGGCTCAAGGTGTGTATATAGTATTGGAGAGAATTGGAAGCTCCCTAGAGATTTTAGGAGGCTGAACTATTATCTCAGGCTCACTATAGATTACACCTCAATTTAACAGGCTGAAATAGGCAGGTGTATGACCAGGAACAAGGTGTGTATATAGTATTGGGGAGAATTGGAAGCTCCCTAGAGATTTTAGGAGGCTGAACTATTATCTCAGGCCCACTATAGATTACACCTCAATTTCACAGGCTGAAATAGGCAGGTGTATGTGTGGCGCCCCCAGGAGTATGATCGCCACAGTGGCATTGCCTTCCTCCTGGGAGGGTGAAGTCATGCTTGGAAGCACCGCGATGGGGACTCGGGTCGCGCCAAGTTTCGCAAACTTATTCATGGGGCGATTCGAGTCCTCATCGTCACTCTCTAAGCCTGTTTTCAATGACAAAATAAGGCTTTATAAGCGCTTCATTGATGATCTGATTATTATATGGAAGGGGACAGAGAAGGAAGCGGCACAGTTAATAAAGGAGCTCAATAATAACACCTGGGGGATTACCTTTACATCACAAATTAATAAAGAAAAAATGGTGTTTCTTGATTTAGAGATCAGCCATAGTGGGAAAAAATTATTACAAAAACCCACTTCAAAAAGGTGGATTTAAACGGCTTTTTAGATTTTAACAGTGCACATTACAAGAAGTGGAAGGTTAATATACCCCACAGCCAATTTTTTTGTATAAGAAAGAATTGTACGAGGGAATCTGATTATGTAACTCAGTCTAAAATTCTAAAAAGAAAATTTAAGGAAAAAAGATACCCAAAAAATTTGATAATTAGTGCATATAGGGATAACAAAGTAAAAACACAGAAGGAATGTTTAAAAGGAAAAAATAGGAAGGGGGATAATTTGACCATTGGTAAAGAAAAAAGTGATGATCGCTGGAAACTGAATTTTGTGACCACATTCAATAGAGGAAATAAAGTCATAAGAACTGTGCTTTCAAAATATTGGTATATCTTGAAGCGTGACCCTGTTTTGGGAAAACATCTCCCTGATAAACCAGGGATTACATATTGAAGGGGGAAAACTTTGAAAAATTTGGTGGCCCCCAGTAAATTAAAAAAACAGTTGGATTCAAAAAGGAAAAAACTATAAAAAAAAGTATGAATTGAATTTTATGTGGTGTTTCTCAAGGAACCGGAGTTTTTAAATGCACCTCTAAAAAATGGTGTACCTGTGGGATCCTAGATCACGGGGCTAAAACTATCAAATGTAATAGTACTGGTGAGGACTTTGAGATTTCACAAAGACTCAGCTGTAACAGTGATTTTGTTGTATATGTCATCACATGCAGTTGCGGTTTGCAATATGTGGGACGCACTGTGCAGACACTGCGGTCCCGCATTAATGGTCACAGAAATAGAGCAAAAAAACATAGTCTCTCAAGGCATCTACTAATTAAACATAACAAAATTTTTAACATAAAAGTAATAGGATACCGGAGCAGATACCCTCTGGTGTTGCAAATAGGAATGCTCTTTTAAACCGGAAAGAAACGTTTTGGATATATCGTCTGGGAACATTATATCCAAATGGATTGAATGATATCATAGAGAGAGTTTGAACGTTGCCTTTTTTTTTTTTTTTCTCCCTGGGTTTTTTTTTCCTTTTGGGCTTTTTTTTTTCCGTCTTGCATCTATGTTGTCAAGGTTGGATCAATCAGTGGGTGTGTCCCTGAATTGTGTTCCTGAACTTGGTCCACACCCCAAATCAAGTTTCTGAGACTGGGATAAAAGGTTGCTACTATATATAAGTGTAACTGAATTTTATACTATTAGGATTTGTACTGTGTTTTTATGATACCTGAAGAAGGATATACACTGTATCCAAAACGCGTTGTATCTCTTTTTTAACCTATGAAATAAAAAAATATGGAATATCATCTTTGGATGTGAGTCCTGGGAAGCGCTGCCGTTTATGGGCTGGATGTGCCTTTCTTGATGCTTGGAAGCAAGGAAGGGTCTCTCTAGCAGTTATCCATATCATGCAACACAGTTCCCACTCCAGGCCAGCAGAGGGAGCTCTGAACCAGAATTGGGGGAGGAGTGCCCTCTGAGGGCCAGGAGAGAAAATTAGGTAGTTAGTGTGAGGAGGGCAATGTGTGTAGACGTGTGGAGAGAAGCTGAAGGTTGAGCTGAGGAAAGAGAGCTCCCTCTTTGTGATAGCGCATGATCTGGAGCCTGGTCTCCACGGTTGTATGGGTACTGAAGGTCCTGCAACAGAAACCAGAGGAATAGGAAGCTGTAAATGCTTTATTCCCAACTAAGGCTCGGAGGCACAACAGCGACGGATGAGCCAAAAGAGATAGAGTGCTACAGCTGTCTGCCATACGAGGTAGTTCTAAGAGAAGATAAGAAGGAGGAACTTCAGTGTAACACTGTACTGCATGTACCTCAAGCCAGCACTAGGAAGGAGACTACACAACCCATCTGATAGAGAGATCCCTGAGTTGCTTCCAGGCTAGCCTGCTCCTGTGCCATCTGTAATCAGGACCCTGGACTGCGTTTGCCAAGTAACGGTAAAGAAACTGCACCCTATTGTGTCCTTGCCTCCTTCTTGCAACATCCTCAGCACTGCTACATCTCTGTGCCAAACACTGCACCCTCTTCCTAAACACTCTGCTACACTGCCCTGGGACCAACAGCCCTACCTGTGGAGGGCTACAACATCATTGCTGCACTACACCATCTGTCCCAGAGGATCTGTCTGCAGCGTCGGCTTAACACCTCCCTTGCCAAACACCACAGGTGGCATCACAAATCACTTATAAACTTTATTCCCTTCTCAACCCCTTTTACATGGGCGCAGAGGGCCACGGACCGGGTCACCACTGCTGTGACAATCCCCTCTGAGAGACCGGCCTGGTACCGAGTACCCCGCAGCCCTGGGAGGGCAACCCATTTTGGCATCACGAACAGGATTACGGAGCCCGTTATCCCCGGGTCCTGTGTGCCAGAGACTTTTGTGTGCTATAGACTGTGTGCGAAATTGGCGCCATTGTCGCCATTATCCCGCTGATTGGCGCGTGTGGTAAGAAAAAAGGCAGGCCTTCATAGGCAGAGCCTGCCGCAGAGCGCAAAGAAGTGAAGTGCCATGCGGGAAGAGAGAACAGCGCGCGAGAAGGGGAGGAGCTGAGGTCTACAGCGGGTAAGCCGCTCAACCCCGGGGCCTGGCAATCGTTAACTAGGGGGAAGGAGAATGTCTCAGGCAAGCGCCGATGCAGCGGCGGACGCCCCCGCCAGCCCCTCCGCGCCGCAAGATGCAGTGCCCAATGCGGCTGCGGCTCAGGTAGCACCCACCGCAGCGGTCCCCATAATGCCGCTGTCTATGCCCTACATACCGGGAGCGTCCTGGCTACCGCAGTACTCGGGTGAGTCCCATACCCTGAGTGAATTTAAAGAGAGACTGTGCAGTTTGTTTGAGGTGTATCCCCTATCTGAAAGCCAGAAAGTGAACATCCTTATTAGGCAGCTAACAGGTGCAGCACAGAGGGAAGTAAAAGCCTGGCAGGGCATTGACAAAGAGACTGTTAAAAAGATTTTGGCCAAGCTTAAAAGCAACTTTGACACCCGCACCGCAGCTAAAATCAAGATGAGGTTCTTTGGATGTAAACAGAAAGTGCAGGACAGTATAAGGGACTATGCTCTTAACCTGCAGGAGGCGCTGCGAGCCGTCAAGCAAATTGATCCTGTCAGTGTGAAAGAGGAAGACAAACTGTTACAAGAGAAGTTCATTGAAGGACTCCTCTCCAGTACCCACAGAGCGCAGCTGCGCATCATAACCCTAAAAAACCCTGACCTGGACTTTGCTGATTTCAAGGACAGGGCTATTCGGGTACTGCAGGAACCAACTGTCGCCGTTCAGCACCCCCTAGACCCCCAGCGATCACCTACCACCTGGAAGCAACATCTTTCCCTTCCATCCCTGTGGAGGCTGATACACAGACTCTGGATAAAGATCCAACAGAAGAGCTGTGTCTTCAAGTCCAGGAGTTGACCAAAGGTATGACTGCACTTACTAAAACCGTGCAGTCCCTGCAAGTGTCTTCCAGGGAGAAGATCCAGCTGGCTTCCAGTCCAGAGGATGTCCCATGGCTCCGGAAGAGGAGAACCCCGCCACTCCGAGGGAGGAACAACGATCGCTATGACCAGGACGGACGTCCCATCTGTCGTCGCTGCTACAAGGCAGGTCATCTTGCAAGATTCTGTCCTTTAAACGAGCAACCCCTGGGGCAGAGGGCCAACCCCCAGGAGTAGGACCACATGGCCAAAGGAACTGGCGAGCCAAGTATGTTGGAGGGAGACCGATCCTTCCTGTGGTGATTGATGGCATCCCCATGAACGCTTTGCTGGACACTGGCTCCCAGGTGACCACTATTCCCTATATCCTCTACAAGCGGTATTGGGCTGACTCTGAACTCACCTGTGGCCCCAGTGATGAACTAACAGTAGTTGCCAGTAATGGTCAGTCTTTACCACAAGTGGGATGTAAAGAAATTACTGTTAAAGAGGGTAGAGCTAAAATCTCAAGGTCACAGAGTTGTGGATATTGATCAACGTGAATGTAATCCCATGATGACTCTTGGTATAAATGTAATTGAAAATTGTCTTTCCGAGGTTATTGTCTTGTTGCAACAGGTGGCTGAGACTGCTGGTTCCAGTGAACAATGAGTCCTGCAGAAGGAGATCAAGGCCCTGATGCAAAGACAGCAGGTAGAACTCTCTGGTGGAGAAATTGGCAGTGTCAGAGTGAGTGATGCTTTCCCCATTGCAATACCCCCCAGATGTGAAATGTTGATTTGGTGTCGGGCAGCCATAGGCCTCAGAGGAAAAGATTACCAGGCGTTCGTAGAGCCAGTATACTCTGATAGCAGGCCCACTGTCCTGATAGCCAGAGGGGTGGCTGATGTACGTAAAGGGAGAGTGCCTGTATACCTTTTGAATTGTGGGGAGGAGGAGGAGGCCACAATACCTCGGTATGCCACAGTTGCTAAGCTGCTCACTGTCAGTAATAATGCAATGCAGGCAGCAGAGCCCTTGGTCTCATCCGACCAGGTGGAGGACAATGGCTCTGTAAAGCAGCTGGAGGAGTGGTGCCAGCAACTGCAGGTGGGGACTGATTCTACACCTTCATACCAGAAAAATGGGGTTTACAGGGTGACCCAGGAATGTGAGCGGGTATTCAGTAAACACCCCCTAGATTTTGGGAAGGCAAAAGGGGTTCAACATCATATCCCTACTGGAGATCATCCACCCATAAAAGAAAGATACTGGCCTATACCCCCAACACAATACCAATGTGCTAAAGGTATGTTGAGAGAGATGAAGGAAGCAGGGGTCATCAGAGACAGTTGTAGACCATGGACAGCCCCAATAGTCTTTGTAAAGAAAAAGGATGGTACCATGAGAATGTGTGTTGATTACAGGAAAATTAACAGCATTACACATAAAGATGCCTACCCATTACCCAGAATTGAAGAGTCATTAGCTGCACTTAAAACTGCTAACTACTTTTCCACTTTAGATCTCACTAGTGGGTATTCGCAGGTTCCCGTGGCAGAGGCAGACAAGGAGAAAACAGCATTTTCCATCCCAATGAGTCTCTGTGAGTTCAACTATATGCCATTTGGGCTCTGCACTGCCCCAGGAACATTTCAACGGCTGATGGAGTGCTGCCTGGGACACATGAACTTTGAGACAGTCCTGTTGTACCTTGATGATGTCATTGTTTTCTCCAAGACTTATGAAGACCATCTGGAGCACCTGGCTGAGGTGTTTGAAGCCTTGTTCAACTTTGGCCTGAAGGTGAAGCCTTCCAAATGCCACCTCCTGAAGCCCAAGGTGCAGTACCTCGGTCATGTAGTGAGTGCAGAATGTGTGGCACCAGATCCTGACAAAGTCACAGTCATCCAGGACTGGCCGAAGCCCAGCAACCTCCATGAAGTACGCCAATTCCTTGGGTAGGCTACTACCAAAGGTTCATCAAAGGCTTCACTGAAATAGCCACTCCTATGCAAAATCTTCTGGTGGGGCTGTCCAAGAAAGACAAACAGAAGAATTCCACATTTGAATGGACTGAGGAGTTGGAGAGGTCCTTCACCCGACTGAAGATGACTCTTACAGGAGATGAATTTCTGGCCTACCCAGATTATGACAAGCCCTTTGTGTTGTATACTGATGCCAGCAACGTGGGACTGGGAGCAGTACTGTCACAGGTACAGAATGGCAAAGAAAGAGTGATCTCCTATGCCAGCAGGAAGCTTCGTCCCACTGAAGAGAACTCTGACAACTAAACTTCCTTCAAGCTGGAGTTCCTCGCCATAGTCTGGGCTGTGACTGAAAGATTCAAGCATTACCTAGCTTCAGCCAAGTTTACCATCGTCACCGACAACAACCCGTTGATTCACTTGGAAACTGCAAAACTAGGTGCACTGGAGCAGCGATGGATGGCTCGGCTGTCTAACTATGAATTTACCATCAAGTACCGAGCGGGGCACAAGAATGCCAATGTTGATGCGCTGTCCAGAATGCCTAATCTGCCAGATGCAGGAGAAGACCCTGAGGCTCTTGAAGAAATAGAGTTACCTCCCTTCCACCGGCCACTTGCAGCCCAACGTGCTCAAGGAGTTAGAAACAGACTGTCTGGCTTGAAAGGTCACCCTAAATCCATTGCCCCATCATGACTGGGCAGAAACTCAGGATAATGACCCCGCAGTCCACCTGGTGAAGGAGCCACTGTCACAAGCTGACTCACGCCCAGAGTCGAATGCTTCTGAAGAAACCCAGCAGTTGTGGAAGACAAGAGGCCGGCTGTTCATTTATGAAGGAAAGATGTGTCAGAGGAGTATCAATGCCCGCACTCATGAGCTGGTCTGACAGGTGGTGGTCCCAAAGAGAGAGGCATCAATGGTCTTGGAAGCATACCACAATGGACCTGGACAATTCGGATGGAAGAAGTTGGAAGCCTTGCTCTGGGAGAGATTCTACTGGGCTGGTATGAGGAAAGCCATTGAAAATTGGTGCCGGGAGTGTGGACAATGTAACCTGCGCAGAAAGGACCGTAACAGTCAGCGAGCTCCTCTGCAGCCAATAGTAACCAAACAGCCACTCGAGTTGGTCGCCCTGGACCATCTGAAGCTGGTCCCAAGCCGGTCAGGCTACATCTATGCTCTTACCATCGTTGACCACTACTTGAGATTCCTGGTAGTTGTGCCTGTCAAAGATCAAACTGCCAGGACAGCAGCCAGAGCCTTTCAACAGCACTTCTGTAGACCACATGGATATCCTGAGTGAGTGCTTACAGATCAAGGTCCAGCTTTTGAGGCAGAAGTGTTCCAGGAATTCTGCAACTAGTATGGTTGTAAGAAGATCCGGACAACACCATACCATCCACAGACCAATGGCATGTGTGAAAAGATGAACCAGGTAGTGATTGACCTACTGAAGACCATGCCTTTGGAGGAGAGGAATCTGTGGCCAGAAAAGTTACCAGATCTGGTAGACCTCTACAACCACATTCCTGTAAATTCCACCAACTGTACTCCAGCCTACCTAATGAGAGCGAGGCATGGTAACCTGCCTACTGATTTGGATATGGGAGTCCTGACACCTGAAGTAACGTCACCAGATGCTGACTGGGACACAGAGAGGCAGCAACAGTACCGTAGAGTACAAGAGTGTGTGGAAAAGAGTCTAGCTAAGGCAAGACAAAAACAAGAGAGGAACTACACTCAGCATGCACCTGCAGTTCCCTTGTCACCAGGAGAACAAGTCCTCAAGAGGAAAAGAAGACTGCATAAATTGGATGACCAATGGGAAGCTGAACCCTACACCATTCTACCCTCAAATTTTGACAATGCCAAGGTGTGCCTTATTAGTAAGGACGGAGGAGAAACCTCAGCAGCAATCTCGAGGGATCATTTGAAATTATGCCCTGACCAGTTAAAAGAAAGAATGGAAGAACAAGATAACATCCAACCCATAGAAGAAGAAGCAAGGGTCAGCATTATACTTGGAGAATTCCCTGCAAATTGGACTAAAGTGAATGATGCTATAGTGGTGCCAGTGTTGACATTTACCCAACTGGTAGTACAAGAAGAAATGATTCGAGAAAATCCTGAAGATCAGGAAAATCAGGCAGCAGATGCCACACCAGCAGTGGAACCAGAGAGCCCTTGCCCTGACAGTGGTGAATCTGTCATGCCCACAGTGAGTAGAACTGGTCCTAGGAAATCTAGTGTCCCTGTGCTACGCAGAACCACCAGTAGTGTATCCAGTACATCACACACTACACCAGTAGTTAGCACAAGACAATCAGTAACATTCCTAATCACACCAGTGTTACGCAGATCTACCCGTACTACACAAGGTATACCGCCCATCAGATATCGTGTTTAGATAGGTCAATGTAATTGTTGAAATGTACATATGTAACTGCAAGTTTTGTGCCTACAGATAACCTGTAAGAAGCCTTTTTGAAGTTCTCGTTTCAAGTTTTGATGGACATTGGACCACAGGACTTGTGTGGTCAAAATCAACTTGTACATAGTTCACCATTTGCCCAGGAATGGACCATGGACATTGATGCTTGGACTTATCATCATCGGACTATTTTTGGAGCTTTTGGTTTTTGTACATTTATCCTTTTTCAAATCTTGTAACCTTCATATTGTTTATCCATTTTATGTATTTTATCAGCCCAGGAGTGCTGACTTGCACTAAGGGGGAATATGGCGCCCCCAGGAGTATAGTCGCCACAGTGGTATTACCTTCCTCCTGGGAGGGTGATGTCATGCTTGGAAGCAAGGAAGGGTCTCTCTAGCAGTTAACTATATCATGCAACACAGTTCCCACTCCAGGCCAGCAGAGGGAGCTCTGAACCAGAATTGGGGAGGAGTGCTCTCTGAGGGTCAGGAGAGGAAATTAGGTAGTTAGTGTGAGGAGGGCAACGTGTGCAGATGTGTGGAGAGGTGTCTGGAGGTTGAGCTGAGGAAACAGAGCTCCCTCCCTGTGAGAGCGCATGATCTGGAGCCTGGTCTCCACGGTTGTATGGGTACTGAAGGTCCTGCAATAGAAACCAGAGGAATAGGAAGCTGTAAATGCTCTATTCCCAACTAAGACTTGGAGGCACAACAGCGATGGGTGAGCCAAGAGAGATAGAGTGCTACAGCTGTCTGCCATACGAGGTAGTTCTAAGAAAAGATAAGAAGGAGGAACTTCAGTGTAACACTGTACTGCATGTACCTCAAGGAGCGCTAGGAAGGAGACTGCACAACCCATCTGATAGAGAGATCCCTGAGTTGCTTCCAGGCTAGCTTGCTCCTGTGCCATCTGTAATCAGGACCCTGGACTGCGCTTGCCAAGTAACGGTAAAGAAACTGCACCCTGTTGTGTCCTTGCCTCCTTCCTGCAACATCCTCAGCACTGCTACATCTCTGTGCCAAACACTGCACCCTCTTCCTAAACATTCCGCTACACTGCCCTGGGACCAACCGTCCTACCTGTGGAGGGTTACAACATCATTGCTGCACTACACCATCTGTCCCAGAGGATCTGTCAGCAGCGTCGGCTTAACACCTCCCTTGCCGAACACCACAGATGGCGTCACGAATCACTTATAAACTTTATTCCCAACTCAACCCCTTTTACATGGGTGCCCAGGGCCACGGACCGGGTCACCGCTGCTGTGACAATCCCCTCTGAGAGACCGTCCAGGTACCGAGTACCCCACAGCCCTGGGAGGGCGACCCATATGACCAGGCACAAGGTGTGTATATAGTATTGGGGAGAATTGGAAGCTCCATAGAGATTTTAGGAGGCTGAACTATTATCTCAGGCCCACTATAGATTACACCTCAATTTAACAGGCTGAAATAGGCAGGTGTATGACCAGGCACAAGGTGTGTATATAATATTGGGGAGAATTGGAAGCTCCATAGAGATTTTAGGAGGCTGAACTATTATCTCAGGCCCACTATAGATTACACCTCAATTTAACAGGCTGAAATAGGCAGGTGTATGACCAGGCACAAGGTGTGTATATAGTATTTGGGAGAATTGGAAGCTCCATAGAGATTTTAGGAGGCTGAACTATTATCTCAGGCCCACTATAGATTACACCTCAATTTAACAGGCTGAAATAGGCAGGTGTATGACCAGTAGTGTTGAGCGATACCTTCCGATATCGGGAAATATCGGATCGGATTGGATCGGGCCGATACCCCAAAAATATCGTGTATCCACGATTCCGATACCGGAGACCCATGCAAGTCAATGGGGCACAAATATCGGAATGAAAATAAACCCTTTCTTTCCTTGCACATCCAGTTTGTGAGGGGGGAAGAGTGTGGGCGGTGCGTGGGCGGAGACTGTGCGTGTGTGTGTGCGGGCGGGCCTGCTGGGGGTCTGTGCGGGCTTGCTGGGGGTCTGTGCGGGCTGCCGGGGGTCTGTGCGGGCTGCCGGGGGTCTGTGCAGGCCTGCCGGGGGTCTGTGCTAGCCTGCTGGATGTCTGTGCGGGCTGCCGGGGGTCTGTGCGAGCCTGCCGGGGGTTGTGTGTGTGTGCAGGCATCGTCCGATAGGACTACAAGTCCCATCGGGCTATGCCTGCTACAATGACAGTGATTGACACATTAGCCAATGATGGGACAGTAGTCCCATCATCCGGCTAATGTGTTGAATATAAAAAGAAATAAAAAAAAAAAAAAACATACATACTACATACATACTACATATATACAACATACATACATACTACATACATACTTTATATATACTACATTCATACAACATACATACATACTACATATATACTACATTCATACAACAAATTCAAATTCAAAGAAGCTTTATTGGCAGGGCTAAATACATCGCAAGTGTATACAAATACATGTATACAAATACAAAACAAGTGTACAAAAGGGAATAGGGATAGGGACTGTAGGGATGTTGGGAAGGGGCTGTAGGAAAGGTGGGTGGGGGCATATCCAGGATGGGGCTATAGAAGTCCATGGCATAGGGAAGGTGGATGGGGGCATGGGGCAGATCCAGGGTGGGAGCCATAGAAGTCCTTGGCCCGTTCAGACCCTCGGCAGGCCCACACAGACCCCGCCAGCTCGCACAGACCCCCGGCAGGCCCGCACAGACCCCCGGCAGCCCGCATAGACCCCCGGCAGGCCCGTACAGACCCCTGGCAGGCCCGCACAGACCCCCGGCAGCCCGCACAGACCCCCGGCAGGCCCGCACAGACCCCCGGCAGGCCCGCACAGACCCCCGGAAGCCCGCACAGACCCCCGGCAGGCCCGCACAGACCCCCGGCAGCCCGCATAGACCCCGGCAGGCCCGCACAGACTCCCGGCAGGCCTGCACAGACCCCCGGCAGGCCCGCACAGACCCCCGGCAGGCCCGCACAGACCCCCGGCAGGCCCGCACAGACCCCCAGCAGCCCGCACAGACCCCCGGCAGGCCCGCACAGACCCCCGGAAGCCCGCACAGACCCCCGGCAGCCCGCACAGACCCCCGGCAGGCCCGCACAGACCCCCGGCAGGCCCGCACAGACCGCGCATTATGATGACATCATTTCAGCAGCCAATCACAGCCATGCCATTAGCTACATGGCTAACACAACTGACTCATTGCATTATGGGAACTTCCGATTACGGTGTTCGATATTGTAAAAATATCGGAACTCAGTATCGGAACTCAGATACAGCGAATATCGGCCGATACCTGATATTTGCAGTATCGGAATGCTCAACACTAATGACCAGGCACAAGGTGTGTATATAGTATTGGGGAGAATTGGAAGCTCCCTAGAGATTTTAGGAGGCTGACAATGATGCTCTCAGTCCAAGTATGGCAGCAGGCAGCCTAATAAGCAGGACTGCTGCTCACAAAAGTGTGGAAAAATGAACTTGGTAACTGTGCAGAAAAGAGGAAGAAAAGTATTTGTCATGATCACGTGTGTCAGGACGCAGATGTTACCGCAAGGCGGACCCATAACACACGTGCCTCTGGATACACCGCCTCCAGTGGGGCGCATTTAAATAATAAAAACGTGCAGGTGGATACGCCGCCTCCACCTGGCGAATTTAGGTATTACACGTTATACATACAATATCTGGAAACACCGCCTCCAGTAAGGCGCATTTAAATAATAAAGGGGGGAACCTGGGTAACTTTAACAATGGTGGGCCCTGAAATAGGGAAAAGGGAATTGGAGACCTCCTGAGCTCCCCTGAGCCAGTGTCCCTGCACTCCTAACGTTCCCTATGCCGGTTTTGCACCGGGCGCCGCACGCGTACCTCAACGCCCTAGCTCGCCCTGACCCTAAACCCTCACTAGGGAATAGGTCGGTGCGGAAACTAATCCCACCACTGCAATAATAACACACATGAGGAAAGAGACAATACAGGGGAAACACCACTTAGCTTTGCTCTGTTGCGTGCGCTCCTAGCAGCAGAGCCCTCCACCTGAGTGCATCTTCTCCTCCACACGGATCGATCACCATAACAGGATCCTTCACCTTAGTGCAGCCTCGGAGCAGAGTCCACCACCAGTTGCAGCTGCTTAGAACCAGAGTCCCAAGGATGAGTTCAGCTTCTGACCCGAAGTCGAGCATGCTTGAGTCCAGTTCAGCAGCCAAGTCCCACATGGTGAGTGCCACTCTCCATAGTCGCCACTCCACCAGCCCATGCAGACACTTCCCGCTGACACCATCACTGCGACTCCACCACGCCATGCCAGCCCTTCGTCCAGACACCATAGCTGAAACACATCCCCCCTGGCTAAGCTGCGCAGGACTCCTCACCAGCTCCATCCTTCCTCCAGGCTCTCCAAAAACAGAGTGAACACAAACTCACAATATCACAGGCAGTGATTGCACACCTCTAGCACACCTTTATAGGGTGTAACACCTGATACATGATTAAGTGCACAAAACCTAAAGTGCAATATCAAAACCACCACTGGGGACAGTCAAGACACCTTGGAACTTTCCAAAGTAAAAAAAGTTCACCCAGTGATTTAAAACTGTCAGATCACTTCAGATCATGACAGTACCCCCTCCTTAATGACGGGCCTCTGGACCCTCAAGACCACCCCTCATTAGGGAAACACCTACAGCGGGGACGCCCAGACCCTGAGTTCACCCCACCATTACCTGACACTTCAGGTTTATGACAAACGCACCGCTGGTATTGGCAATAAAGTTCATTTTGGAGGCACCACTCATCTCCACAGCGCTGACCTGGGGAACGAGATTATGTATGTGTATGTATGCTAAGAGCTGATCAGACTCCACAACACATTTCCAAGATGTTTTTTGGTGGCACACATACACGCTCGTTCACACACAGGTCCGGACCTGAACGTTTATTACACACATTCGTTTGTCATTTTTTGGTGAACTCACTCTGGACTTGACAACAGAGGCGTCTCCCTGTGTCACCACACTCACACCCCCACTATTCACCAAGGGACACCACCCTCCAACCCTCTCACCATGAGGACTGCGCCTCCTAGGGTTGGTTAATGGCGAGGGTAGAGATTTGTCCCTACTCCCCCGCAGCACACCTGCTGCACACACCAGGAGGAGAAGGGGACCGGGAAATGGAGGAAATATACTCTCGCTGGTCGCCTCCACACGACCAGGAGGGCGGCTTCTTCGATGGCATAGAAGATATGGCGTAAACCCTGCGGACTATCACACCAGTCAGCTCACCACAGGGGCGTACCCCTTCACCTCGGGGAATACCAGGCAGCTCTGTGGGGCACCATTCCTCCCACCTGCCTGGGTGCGCCCGCATGCATGAACCAGTCCCGCTCCCCAGCAGCGACTCTAGGGGGTTTTAGTACCATAGCCGCAGGAATATGGAGGAAAATATATATACTCGCTGGTCGCCTCCACACGACCAGGAGGGGGCGGCATTGAAGATTTGGCATGAGCCCCGCGGACTATACACCAATCTGCTCACTACAGGGACGTACCCCTTCACCTCGGGGAATACCAGGCAGCTCCGTGGGGCACCATTCCTCCCACCTGCCTGGGTGCGTCCCCTGTAAGAGCAAGTCCCGCTCCCCAGCAGCGACTACACACCTAGTCTGCTCACCACAGGGATGTACCCCTTCACCTCGGGGAATACCAGGCAGCTCCGTGGGGCACCATTCCTCCCACCTGCCTGGGTACCTCCCCGTGCGAGAGCAAGTCCCGCTCCCCAGCAGCGACTCTAGGGGCTTTTGCCAGACCGCAGCCGCCATTTTTTTTTCCCTATGGTTATCTGAGCAGAGGCCCCAGACCGTGATAACTGCTGCTGCAGCAGCTCTAAACACCTTGCCGCTCCCCACTCACATCAGTGAGGCCCGGCAGCAATTACTCAGCGGTCTCCACATGGCCAAAGCTCACCAGAAAAAAAAAAAACTGTATGGCCTGTGATAATGTCATGATCACGTGTGTCAGGACGCAGATGTTACCGCAAGGCGGACCCATAACACACGTGACCCTGGATACACCGCCTCCAGTGGGGCGCATTTAAATAATAAAAACGTGCAGGTGGATACGCCGCCTCCACCTGGCGAATTTAGGTATTACACGTTATACATACAATATCTGGAAACACCGCCTCCAGTAAGGCGCATTTAAATAATAAAGGGGGGAACCTGGGTAACTTTAACAATGGTGGGCCCTGAAATAGAGAAAAGGGAATTGGAGACCTCCTGAGCTCCCCTGAGCCAGTGTCCCTGCACTCCTAACGTTCCCTATGCCGGTTTCGCACCGGGCGCCGCACGCGTACCTCAACGCCCTAGCTCGCCCTGACCCTAAACCCTCACTAGGGAATAGGTCGGTGCGGAAACTAATCCCACCACTGCACTAATAACACATGAGGAAAGAGACAATACAGGGGAAACACCACTTAGCTTTGCTCTGTTGCGTGCGCTCCTAGCAACAGAGCCCTCCACCTGAGTGCATCTTCTCCTCCACACGGATCGATCACCATAACAGGATCCTTCACCTTAGTGCAGCCTCGGAGCAGAGTCCACCACCAGTTGCAGCTGCTTAGAACCAGAGTCCCAAGGATGAGTTCAGCTTCTGACCCGAAGTCGAGCATGCTTGAGTCCAGTTCAGCAGCCAAGTCCCACATGGTGAGTGCCACTCTCCATAGTCGCCACTCCACCAGCCCATGCAGACACTTCCCGCTGACACCATCACTGCGACTCCACCACGCCATGCCAGCCCTTCGTCCAGACACCATAGCTGAAACACATCCCCCCTGGCTAAGTTGCGCAGGACTCCTCACCAGCTCCATCCTTCCTCCAGGCTCTCCAAAAACAGAGTGAACACAAACTCACAATATCACAGGCAGTGATTGCACACCTCTAGCACACCTTTATAGGGTGTAACACCTGATACATGATTAAGTGCACAAAACCTAAAGTGCAATATCAAAACCACCACCGGGGACAGTCAAGACACCTTGGAACTTTCCAAAGTAAAAAAAGTTCACCCAGTGATTTAAAACTGTCAGATCACTTCAGATCATGACAGTATTTTTGCTTTTAAAAAAGCAGTTTGCACAGCAGTGTGCAAACAGCAATGCAGCTATCAGGGAGCCTTATAAGGCAGCCTAATTACCAACAGAGCTGATGCACAAAATAGAGCCTCCCCTGTCACTGCACACAAACTGTTGTGTTGTACAGTGGAAATCGCTACCAGCAGAAGCAGTTTTTTTGCTCTTCTTCCCTGCCTAACGCTCTCCCTACAGAATCAGCAGCTGCAACCTCTCCCTAATGCTAAGATCGGCAGAAGTAAGATGGCAGTCGGCACGCACGCCCTTTTATAGCCCCTGTGACGCCACACAAAGCAAGCCAATCACTTGCATGCCCTTCTCAAAGATGGTGGTGACCGATGCCCATGTCATCGCGTTGCCCACAGTGTGCGTCCTCCATCATTGGCTGAAAAAGGGCGCTGGAAGCATCATTTGAAACGCGACTTTGGTGCTCTTTTCGCCGACCTCATGGCCGACCTCACGCTATGGTCGGGTTTCGTTTTATGAAACCCGACTTCAGCGAAAGTCGGCGACTTATGAATTTGACCGACCCGGTTCGCTCAACTCTAGTCTATACAGTGATTCTTCTTTTCATTATTGCCGGAGCCAAAACAAATTTTCTATAGTATATTGAATGCATTAACCAAGTGGAGTGGTACTTTAATCTGAAAAGCATGATAAAAATATCTATGGCCCTGATTGAAGACTAGTGATTTTCATGTTAGAGTGTGACAAGTGCTGTTAGTTGCCTTGCCTCCTGAAAGACAACGTTTCCAAAATGTGATTTTACTTTGCTTCTATGGAGAGATTTAATATGTGAGAAATGCATAGGACCTTATAAGCACTGATGTAACCAATGTATAATTTTAGTAATGTATAACGCAATTTATGTGTAGTTTACAGGGAAGTACAGGATTAAGATGGCGCATGTAGGACTCAGACACTTTTGATTCATTAAGAGGCACATGCATGCCTCTGTGTGCCATGCCAGAAATATTTTTCTCCAGTCTCTGACTGGAGTAAGATATGTAGCATAAGTGATGCGTCATGAATCAGCTGTGAAAAACTAGAGTGAAAAACGACAAAAAAAAAATCGCCATTTTTGCTCAAATCCAAGTTGTTTAAAAAATTGGCAACATTTAAAAGCAATTAATGCCAAAATTCTAGCAAAATTGCTTTGATGAATCTGGGCCTATAAATGTATTTAAACAGGGTCACTTCAAGAAGTAGAAAATCCATAGTGACAATCACAAATTAATGAATAGAAGCCATCAGATAAAATCAGATACAATCGTATATGTTCCAACCCCACGGATAGAGATGAACACCTTGGTCGCCTCAAAAAGAGCTTTTTTAATCAGGGCTACCATCCAAGAATAATTCAAAACCAAATTACAAGAGCCATCAAAATGTCTAGGAATCACCTGCTACATTACAAAGCTAAAGAAGAAAATACCCGGGTGCCTCTAGTGGTCACCTACAATCCAAATCTGTAGGTGCTAAGAGGAGCTGCACAAAAATTACAACCTTTACTGCAAAAAGATGCCCGATTACAATCCATATTTCCAGACCCCCCCATTCATCCACTCAATGCCGACTTTTATTCCCCATTGACTTGCATTGGGGTCGGGTTTCGGATGAAACTCCGACTTTTTTTGTCCTAGTCGGACCAGTTTCATCTGAAACAAATTTTGTTTCATGAAACCCGATCCGACCAAAGTCACTCAACTCTACCCCCCACTACTGTGTTTTAGGCAGCCCCCAAATCTAAGAAGTTTCATTGTCAGAAGCTCCCTGTCCTCTCCAACAGCTGCAGGAACCTTTCCATGCAACCAGAAAAAATGTAAAACCTGTCCATTTATAATGACCACGGACAAGATAAAGATCCCCAACTCACATCAGGACTACAAGGTCCCAGGTACTTTCAGCTGCATCACATCTAATGTGGTGTACCTAATGATTTGTACTAAATGTCCACCTGGGGTCTGTATGTGGGGGAGACAGGGCAAAAACTGAGAACAAGGATGAATTCTCATCGCTACACAATAAAAGAAAAAAGAATAGAAAAAAGAATAGATCTACCTGTGGCCAAACATTTTTGTGTGGCTGATCACAGCAACATGGATATGAAATTACTTGTATTGAAAGGTAACTACACATCTCAGAGAGACAGAAAAGTTTGGGAGTACAAGCTCATGATGACCTTTGACACTTTCAGTGCACTTTCAGTGCAGGAATGAATGTGTCGCATGGATTTATGTCTTTTTACATCAATTAAGGAATTTGTTCCTAAGACCTTGTGGGGGCATCACAACACATTACCAGACCCCAATCAGAGAACAATAAAACCTTCACTGCTTATCTATGAACTGCTCCAAAATTTATGGCCATAACTGTCTCTGCTTCACGTCACTTGTCTTATCTATTGCATTTTTTCTGTGCTATGTTGTGTATAAATATGTGATTCTTCAGATTTTGCATTAGTCATTCTCTGATGAAGACACCTGAGTAGTCTCGAAAGCTTGCAATTTGTTACCATCTTTTCAGTTAGCCATTAAAAGATATCAACCACTGAGGACTCTCAATCCTGAATATTTTTCTGAGTAGAATCACAACACACTGAAATTTATTTAATATTTTATACATAATACCATATCTTCATAAACTTCTCTTAAAGGAGTGCTTTTAAGAATGACTTTTATGACTATCCAATCATGTAAAATGGGTCATTAAGGTACAGTGGGGGAAAAAAGTATTTAGTCAGCCACCAATTGTGCAAGTTGTGGGAGAACTTGCACAATTGGTGGCTGACTAAATACTTTTTTCCCCACTGTATGTATAACCCTACAAGATGTTTTTGTGGTTGAAAGTTAAGCCCCCGTCACACATAGCGATCTCGCTAGTGAGATCGCTGCTGAGTCACAAGCTTTGTGATGCAACAGCGATCTCACCAACGAGATCGCTGTGTGTGACACTGACCAGCAACCGACCCCCTGCCGGTTATCGCTGATTGTCCTGAAATGGCTACGACATTATTTTGATCGCTGATCTCCCGCTGGCCAGCATGCATCACTGCGTGTGACCGGCGGGAGACCAGCGATCAGCACGTTGGTAACTAAGGTAAGCGCAGGGTTTCTAAGTAGCGTGCGGTGCTTAGAAACCCGATGTGTACCTTAGTTACCAGCGCGCTGATGCAGGGAGCTGGTAACCAAGGTACACATCAGGTTTCTAGGTGATGAGTGCTGCTTAGAAACCCGATGTGTACCTTAGTTGCCAGCTCCCTGCATCAGCGTGCTGGTAACTAACGTACACAGTGACGCGCCCGCTCAGTGTCACTGGTGCTGATTGCTGGTGAAGTTGCCTGTTTGACAGCTCACCAGCGATCATGTAGCGACACACCAGCGATCCTGACAAGTTGATATCGTTGTCGGGATTGCTGGTGAGTCGCTATGTGTGACGGGGGGCCCTTAGGCATAGGAGACGGGATGAAATAACAAGATACTTTACTTGATCTCTCCAGTAGAGAGCCGCTCTGAAGTTTAGCACTTCACAAAAGACACAAAAGCTCTTGAAACATGATAGCTTTCTATAGAAAGTTTAAGAGAAGGGATATATATATCCACATATATATTTATATGTTAGTATTTCTGCTTTTTAAGCCATAAGCTTTTCCTACTCAAGTGTTGTCTGCCAGCTCAGACTTTCCTTGACTACTTTAATACTCCCTGCCCCACGATCGTCTTTGATGGTCAATGAGAGAACCAATAAGAAAATTATCCCTGAACTGCAGAACATGACATGTGGTAACACATTCAATGAAAGAAACATACGGTATATATATTCTGCTTATAATGGGCTCATTTATAGTTATTTCAGCCTGCAGAATGCAGTTATTTTTGGTTTTAGTGATTTTTTTTATTCTACACATACCATATGTACAACCTTTGCATTTCCTAATAGTTATCTTTTCATGTGGGACTACAAGAGAAAAATTATGGTTGGCTTTTTGTGACAAATACCAATAGAAATTTAGCTAGTTTTAGGTCATTAAAGCTGTTTTTATACAAGAGATCTTTGCTGTCAACTGATCAAATGTGTGATTAACACTTCTAAATTTTCAAGCGCAAATTCTAGAGCAGCGATAGAGGAAACCTAGAGCTGGGAAGAAATACTCTGGACTTCATCGAAAAAAGTATGCTTTTTGCAGTTTCATGCTATTTTATATATTTTTTTATGAAATGTCATGTGTTTATCTATTTAGGCAGAATATGGAATAACCATCACCTGTAATTACATTCACTGATCCTTACCTGCATTCACAGAGATTATTTTATAATTCCAATTCTCCTGTTACTCTGTGGTGTGAATGTCGCCAAACTAAATTTACTGATTTTATAAAAGGCATTATTAAAGTTAAAATTCAGTGATAATGTGCTCCTCAACAAAAAACAGAACTTAGATGGATAAGGAAGGTGTTTTTAATTGCTTTAATAATCATGTACTCATGTTAAATATTTCTGCCTGTCATTCAAAGCACCAATCTTCAGGCAATTTTCTACAATATCCCTTCAACTAATTAGATCACAAATGTTTTATAGCACAGGACAAAGCTGAATACTTATCCTAACACTTTATTGTAACAGTCCAATCAGAATGCAAAATATAATGTTGCTCATACAGTCTAGATCACGCAGAGTCATTATTGCCCTCTACTCCTCTTTGGTCAGACCTCATCTGGAATATTGTGTCCAGTTTTGGGCGCCACATTTTAAAAAAGACATCAACAAACTGGAGCAAGTTCAGAAAAGAGTGACCAGAATGGTGACCGGTCTGCAAACCCTGTCTTATGAGGAAAGGTTGCAGGATTTGGGAAAGTTTAGCTTGCAAAAGAGAAGACTGAGAGGAGACTTAATAGCTGTCTACAAATATCTCAAGGGCTGTCACATTGTAGAAGGATCAACTTTATTCTCATTTGCACAAGGAAAGACTAGAAGCAATGGGATGAAACTGAATGGGAGGAGACACAGATTAGATATTAGAAAAAACTTTTTGACAGTTAGGGTGATCAATGAGTGGAACAGGCTACCACGAGAGGTGGTGAGTTCTCCTTCAATGGAAGTCTTCAAACAGAGGCTGGACAGACATCTGTCTGGGAAGATTTAGCGAATCCTGCTTTGAGCAGGGGGTTGGACCAGATGGCCCAGGAGGTCCCTTCCAACTCTACGATACTATGATTCTACGATTCTATGATTCTATATGATTAGTAGTTTTAACAATGAATAATAATTCTATGATGTACAGTAAATTATCAAAAGATGATAAGCATGAAATCTATAGTGTGGCTAAACGCTTTCTAAGCATAAGAACAGTATAAAGTCATGTTTTCGAAGTCAAATGTGTTAAAATAAATAGTTTTATGAGCAGATTTGTTTGGTTTATGAACAGGACCTAACAACACCTGAGAACATTAGCTATGATAAAATCTAAGGGTAAGTATGGTCTACAGTTAGTAGAGTTGGATTTCCATGAAATATGTAAAAATATGAGTATATCATTCATTATATTTTATTTTGCATTTATCAATCCAGCGTAAAAAATAAATCAGTCAGTATGATAGAATTTGGCCTGCACTGTCTACATCAGGAAACATTTCACAAACTTTCTGATGGGCCCAAGAATCCTCAAAATAAAGCGTGCATAATCTGCAATTCTACTCCTTGCATCATCATCCAATCATCTGGTCACATAATCAAGTCTGAGTTTTGTGACTGCATCCTTGGTTTCTTCATTTGTGGCTTAAAAACAATGAGATACAATGCTATATTGTACCATTGCGTACTTTTCATGGTGCTCACGGGAGGAAGTTAATTATTTCGGGGTAGCACAGGTATTTCAACATTATCTACTGTGCTTATGTGGATCCAAATCATACAATGTTCCCATAGTGTCTTACTGTGTTAATTAAGAGTCAAAGAGAGTCATACTGTTCTCACATAATGCCCTGCCAAGTATTGCTATTGTTTCCCCCATTGTTTACCCCACCTATTACCAATATTAACCCCTTAGTGACCGAGATAATTTTGACCTTAATGACCAAGCCAATTTTTTCAATTCTGACCACTGACACTTTATGAGGTTATAACTCTGGAACGCTTCAGCTGATCCCACTGATTTTGAGAATGTTTTTTCGTGACATATTGTACTTCATGTTAGTGGCAAAATTTCTTTCTTATGACTTGCATTTATTTATGAAAAAACTTGGCAAAAATGTTGAATATTTAGTAATTTTCAAACGTTTAAATTTTGTGCCCTTAAATCAGAGAGTCACGTCATGCAAAATAGTTGATAAATAACATTTCCTGTTATGATTGAGTCACCGTAGGAGGAAAAATAGAAATGCTAGCTAAGTCCAGAAAACCAGAGAAGTTGGCAGCTATCGGATTGCAGACCCCTGAACCTATCAACACAACTAGCAGTAGCCGTGGGGGGCTCCTAGGATGCCCTAGGCCCCTCGATCACAGCCGGAGGACTACATAGCCTAAAGACAGAAAGGGAAATCTAAACTGCCCCAGAGCAGACCCCAAAGCAAAAGGCAGCCCCCCACATATAATGACGGTGAAGCAAGAAGAAAGAACAAAACACAGACAGAAAGATAGACTGAGCAAAGATAGGGCCCAAGCTAGCTTAGATAGGAAAGGACAGGAAGGCTGCTGTCTGCAATCCGTGAAAAAACCCTATGAAAATAAGAGCCAACAAACTGACAGTAAAAAAGGCCCTGAAGACGCTAGGCTTCAAAAAAGGCTATGTCAGTACTCAGGAATATTCTGAAGACAGAGCAACAGGCAAAAGGAGATTCAGCTCACCCCAGCAGGGAATGGCAGAATCCAGAAAAGCAAGGAAAACAAAACACTAATGCAAAAAGGCAAAGCAGAAATCTTAGCTTTAGATGAGCAGGAATCAGACTGGTTTCCTAGAAGTCCACAGAGAAATCACCCGCAGGCCAGAAGGGTGTCGGCAGCCTTATATCCAGTCATTAACTCCACTCAGCCAGTCATCATCATCAACCCCAGGTGTTTGACAATCAGGCTCACTACCTTTCTTCACCAGAAGAGGGAGTTCCTCGGGCCTCAGTAGTGAAGGGGAAAATGAACTCACAACAATTTCCCACATGTAAACTTTACATCAGCACAATTTTGGAAAGATACAGTAATTTTTATTTTGTTAGGATGTTATAAGGGTTAAAAGTTGATCAGCGATTTCTCATTTTTCAAACAAAATTTACAAAACCATTTTTTTAGGGGCCACAACACAATTGAAGTCACTTTGAGGGGTCAATATAACAGGCCATACCAAAAAGTGATGCCATTATAAAGACTGCACCCCTCAAAGTGTTCAAAGCCACATTCAAGAAGTTTATTAACCCTTCAGGTGCATCACAAGAACAAAAGCAATGTGGAAGGAAAAAATGAACATTTTACTTTTCACACAAAAAATGTACTTTAGACCCAAACATTTTATTTTCATAGAGATATTAGGAGAAAATGAACCACAAAATTTGTACGCTGATACCCCGTATGTGGGGGAAAGCCACTTTTTGGGCACATGGCAGGGCTCAGAAGGCAGGGAGCACTGTTTGACTTTTTGAACCCATAATTGGCTGGAATCAATGGCTGATGTACCTAAACAGTGGAAACCCCCCAATTCCCAACCCAAACCACAACCATAACCCTAACCACAGCCCTAACCCTAACACCACCATAACACCAACACCACGCTAACCCCAACACCGCAACCGCAACACCAAATCCCAATACAACGCTTACCCAACACAACCCTAACCCTTGACCCAACCCTAAACCTAGACCCAACTCTAACTCTAGCCCCAGCACTAACCCTAGTTCTAACCCCAACCCTAACCCTAGCCCCAACCCTAACCCCAACCTTAACCCTAGCCCCAACTCTAGCCTAACCCTGACCCTACCTCTAACCCTAGCCGCAAAGAAAGGAAAAATAATTTTCTTATTTTGTTATTTTTACATAAATAAGGGGATGACAAAGGGGGTTTGTCTCGCTAAAAGGCGTATCAGCGGCCATTAAGAGGTTACTTTACTGGCATCACCTTCTAGCAAAATGTAAAATTAATATTAACAGCTCTATTGTAGACAATGGTGGAATTTATTAAGATGGGCTTTTTTTACACTGGTTTACAATAAACTAATGGAGCAAACATACCTAATTTATTAAGAAGCGCACTCTACTTAATTGGAATCTGTCACCAGTTTTTTTCATGAATGAACCAATACCACCACTTACTCAGCGCTTGTGCTGCATTTCAGAAAATTGTATATTATGCCCAGACTTCCCTATGTAGCCCCAAAAACACCATTAGAAGTTCTACAGCAAGGTATGCAAATTCAGACTGTCCTGTCCGATGGGCATCATTCCAGTTGCACCTGACTCTCCTCTTCCCTGCTAAATACCATCCTTCAGCTGTGATAGCCGAACAAAATCTTGCACCTGGCAGGTACAGTGGGTACGGAAAGTATTCAGACACCTTTAAATTTTTCACACTTTGTTTCACTGCAGCCATTTGGTAAATTCAAAAAAGTTCATTATTTTTCTCATTAATGTACACTCTGCAGCCCATCTTGACTGAAAAAAAACAGAAATGTAGAAATTTTTGCAAATTTATTAAAAAAGAAAAACTGAAATATCAGATGGTCTTAAGAATTCAATCCCTTTGCTCAGACACTCATATTTAAGTTACATGCGGTCCATTTCCTTGTGATCCTCCTTGAGATGGTTCTACTCCTTCACTGGAGTCCTGCTGTGTTTAATTAAACAGATAGGACTTGATTTGTAAAAGCACACACCTGTCTATATAAGACCTCACAGTGCATGTCAGACCATCACGTGGATGTTGGGGTTCGCCGGGTTCAGTGGACTGTGTTTCTGGGTACTGCCCCTCGTCAGTACCCCAAAACACAGTGTCTGCAAATTGAGATTCTGGTTTTGGCTTTTATCCTCATGTAACAAGGCTCGTAAAAGGGTCGACATTGACTTTTAGGATTGCTACTTCCAATAGGTGGCACTAGAGATCTAGTCCTCTTCCTCTCTGAAGAGACAATTTGCAGAGTTCTAGTCCTCTTCCTCTCTGAAGAGACAGTTTGCATAGGAGTAGAAACATATATTTAGATGCACATCACTCCCACCGACACAGTTAAATGTTATAAAAACCTTGGGTTATGCATGGTACTATCACATACACTGGTGCAGAGTACAGATAGAGAGTGTTTTTTTAAATCTGCACACGCAAAACCTAATACTTTCCCTTAATCTAGCTGCGTCCTGTCCCTAGACTAAGAACAGCAGAATTAAAAATTAAGAGTTTTGAAACAGGAGGAGCAGGTCCAAGTGGAGGAAGAGGTGAACGTGTATTCATTAAAATGTAATATGTTCATGGGGCAACCCTTTAAGATATGTTATAGTTGGAATATGTGGAAATTAGAGATTTAAGGAAAAATACATAAAATAAATATTATAATATGAATTGAGATGATAAAAATATTATAAAATACACACTTTTTGATCCAGTTATTATATAGTTATTGATTTATTTTGTTGTTTTGAATTCAAACAAGGTCTTTGCAACAAAAGGTCAATTGTCAGAAACCAGAAAAGTAAGTATTCATCAGCGTCTCGCAGCAGTGCAATCTCAGAGTGTGTGGTCTCAATTCATAGGCAATCATATCTAAGTCTATGGTAGAATATGGTAGATTTTTACTATTTCAAGTTGCTGAAACATTAAACAGTCCAATATATACACATGATGTTTCATGCAGCTTTCAGATTGCTGAGATGTACAATAATTGTGGTGTTGGATAGATAGATAGATAGATAGATAGATAGATAGATAGATAGATAGAAAGATCTTTCCACATTTTTTCATGTTACACCCACATACTTTAATGCATTTTATTGAGACTTTTTGTGCTATACCAACACAAAGCAGCAAATATTTTTGAAGTGTAAAGGACCAAGGACCACACCATACAAGTCAGGGATAAAGTTGTTGAGAAGAGTAAATCAGGGTTAGGTTATAAAAAAATAGTCCAAGCTGTGGACATCTCACAGAGCACTGTTAAATCCATTGTACAAAAATGGAACAAGTATGTCAAAACTGCAAAACGTACCAAGACATGGCCGTCCGCCTAAACTGACATCAAAAAGCAAATATAGCATTAATTAGAGAAGCAGCCAAGAGACCCATGGTAATTTTCTCAGGTTGGAGAATCTGTCCAGAGGATAGAAATCAGGCTGTGGTCACACGGCCTTAGAATCTTTCAGGCTGGAGATTCTGGCGGATTATGCTAATGACACTGGGCTCAAACTCGGTTAGCGTTTGAGTTGAGTGTCATCTTAGTGTGATCCAATTGTCTCGCATGAGAGAATTGGAACACAGGAGTTGAGAAGACGGAGAACTTAATTTCTCCATATGTTACTCATTATTTGTGGCCATGTAAATCGGACTGCAAATGGATGACATTTGAGAGCAGTCCAATATTTTACATGTACCCCTAGGCGTATATGAGTGCGCATGGTCCAATTATTGTATGCAAATGCAGCATGCTCCATTTTTTTATCTTGCTAAATCGGCATGAGGAACAAATTGCAGATCTTCACTGCCCCATAGTATAACATTGGTCCGAGTGCTATTTGACAACACATCGGACAGCACTCAGCCGTGTTATTTGCTTCCGTGAGCGCGCCCTTAGTCTTATAATCCACAAATCTGGCCTTTATGGAAGAGTGGCAAGAAGAAAGCCATTTTTTAAAACTATCCATAAAAAGTCCCATTTGCAGTTTGCAAAAAGCCATGAAAAGTAGAACTTTTTGGGCTAAATTTAAGCCCTGAAAACACCTTCTCCACCATCAAATATGGTGAAGTAACGCAGGGTTAGGTTATTAAAAATTATCCCAAGCTCTGAACCCCTCACCGAGTACTGTTCAATCTATCATCCAAAAATGGAAACCGTATGACACAAATGAAACCCTACCAAGACATGGTCATCCACCTAAATTGACATCCCAAGCAAGGAGAGTACTGATTAGAAAAGCAGCTAAGAAAACCATAATCGTTCTGGAGGAACCGCAGAGAGCCACAGCTCAGGTGGAAGAATCTTTTTAGAGGACAACTTTTAGCCATATGCTTCTCAAAACTGGCTATTATGAAAAAGTGACAAACAGAAAGCCATTTTTGAAAGCAATGCATAAGAAGTTCAATTTGCAGGTTGAAATAATCCATATAGGGGACACAGCTATCATGTGGAAGGAGGTGTTCTGGTCAGATGAGACCAAAGTAGAAGTTTTTGGGCTGAATGAAATCCAAGAAGTATCATTTCTCCTTGCGGAGAATGACATGCTAAGCATGTCGAGATGAGGAGACTTAAAGCTGCAATGCTCCTCTGTGAAATATGCTAATTATGCAAATTGTCTCTTCAGAGAGGAAGAGGAGTAGAACTCTAGGGCCACCTATTGGAAGTAGCAATCCTAAAAGTCAATGTTGATCCTTTAACGAGCCTTGTTACATGACTTAGGATAAAAGCCAAGCCAGAATCTCAATTTGCAGACACTGTGTTTTGGGGTACTGCCCCTCGTCAGTGCAAAGTGTGAGATCTGCTTTGGCTGTGAGAGAGACGTCTGACCAATATCCAAGAGGTATCATTTCTCCTTGTGGAGAATGACATGCTAAGCATGTCGAGATGAGGAGACTTAAAGACGCCATGCTCAATTGGGAAATATGCTAATTATGCAAATTGTCTCTTCAGAGAGGAAGAGGATTATAACTCTAGTGCCACCTATTGGAAGTAGCAATCCTAAAAGTCAATGTTGACCCTTTAACGCACCTTGTTACATGACTTAGGATAAAAGCCAAGCCAGAATCTCAATTTGCAGACACTGTGTTTCGGGGTACTGCCACTCGTCAGTGCAAAGTGTGAGATCTGGTTTGGCTGTGAGAGAGGCGTCTGACCGATATCTCATCCTAAGTCATGTAACAAGGCTCGGTAAAGGGTCAAAATTTACTTTTAGGATTGCTACTTCCAATAGGTGGCACTAGAGTTCTAGTCCTTTTCCTCTCTGAAAAGACAATTTGCATAATGCGCTAAATGAAAAACTTTATGTGTGGCGTAAAATTAATACTGCTCATCACCCTGAAAACACGATCCCCATGGTCAAAGATGGTGGTGGCAGCATCATGCTGTGGGGATGCATTTCTTCAGTTTCATCAGCAGGGACAGCAAAGCTGGTCAGAATTAATGGGAAGATGGATGGAGCTAAATAAAGGGCATTCCTGGTGGAAAACCTGCTACAAGCTGCAAAAGACTTGAGATTAAGGCATTGGCCACCTTCAAGCAGGGTAACAACCTAAACATACTGCCAGAGGTACAATGTTATTGTTTAGATCAAAGCATATGCATGTGTTTGAATGGTACAGTCAAAGACCAGACCTAAATAACATTGAGGATCTGTGGAAAGACATGAAAATTGCTGCTCACAGACGCTCACCTTCCAATCTCTCTGAGCTACAGCTAATTTGCAAAGAAGAATGGGAAAAAATTTCAGCCTTTAGAAGTGCAAAGATGGTAGAGACATACTGTACCCTAGAAGAGTTGCAGCAGGAATTGCAGTGAAAGGTGGTACTGCAAAGTATTGACTCAGGGGGGCTGAATACAATTTTCAGAGTTATATTTTTAAAATATTTAGAAAACCATATATCATTTTAGTGAATAAAAATGTAAGAAAAAATGAATACGCTTTTCCAAGATGTAACAAATGGAAGGTCGTAGGATCCGAATTTGCAATTAGTGCTATATAATAAAGAAACTTTCCATTTATCGGGATGTATCATACATTTAATTGTTACTATGCAGCAAAGAACACATGAATATTTTTGCCTGTAAAATGACATGACCCAAGAAGAGATCTGTTTTATTTACTGCTGGAAGTATGGCGGTTTTATGGTTCATCTATTATTATGTTTCCATAGTCAATTAATTTGTATTTGTAACACAATGGAATACTTCTCCCAAGCAAATGTACTTTATCAGCACATTTAGAATTTGCTAATTAAATAAAAAATGACATTTTTTTATTTTTGGAAGAATAATAACCTTTCTTCTACCCATCACTTATTATTTGTAAATATGGTGTAACTAAAACTTGAAATAACCTTTCTGAACTGGCTTAGTCTGCTGTATTGAGAATGCCTAGCATTTCTCAGGCAACTCTCCCTAATTTGGTCTTCATTTATAAAGAATAATGCAATAACCTTTAGAATAAAATATGATGACTGTTAGACTACAAGCCGCTTTTTCGGCAATTTTCTTTTAGCATGAAGTTAAGTAACAGTGAAAGTTTAGTTTTGAAAGACTGAGGCTGGTTTCACATTTGCGTTTTTTAGCGCTGGAAAAAAACGCATACGTGCGCATGCGTTTTTTCCCCTATATTTAACATGGGTGCGCATACCTGCGCGCTGGCATGCGCACGTATGCGATTTTCATGCGCTGCGTTTTTTTGGGGTATGCGTTGGTATTTTCCAGACGCAGCATGTTGCATTTTTTGGCCCTGGAAAAAAGCGCATGCGCACGTATGCGCACGTTTTGCGCTAAAAATGGCCATTATAGCCTATGGATGCGCATACGTGCGCACTGGCATGCGCAGGTATGCGTTTTTTTAGCGCTGCGTTTTTTTGGTGGTGTCCACTTGTTGTCCTAGTTATAATCTTCTAAAGTCAAAAAAAAAAAGTCTATATAAAGGAGGTGCCTGCCAAAACTCTGCCACTACTACACTGAAAGATTGAAGAGCAGACAGTCAACCAAGAACCCATTATATCAGCGAAGAATGTGAGTATATTACATTATATGCCTGTCCTTTTAAATTATGTATGTACTAATGATTTTTATTATTTTTACATGCAGTATGTCTTCAGAATCCGAGTATTCCCCATCGCGGCAGGAATTGGCGCAAGCAGACCGTGAGGTGATTATTTTCGTGCATCTGGTAAGTATATCTGCTGCTTCTCCAAATCTCTTACGTTTTTTTCAACTTTTTTAAGACATCGTCATCATCATCTTCTGCGGACGGGACTAGTGAGGGCGAAGAGCAGGAGCAGCGAAGCCAAGTCCCGGTGGTGATACGGAATGTAAGTATCAAATGATTTGTAATGTTCTTTATTTTTTATCTTCTATTTTTACTCTTTTTTATGTTTCTTTTTTTGTAACTTTTTATTCAATTTAAATTTGATTATTCTAATGAATGTGTTTTGTCTAGGTTCCACAACGGGATGAAGACGTCTACCTGGATAATGAGCAGCTCATCAGCCTGGTCCAGGAGCGTTCGCCGTTGTGGGACAGCCGTGACCGGCTGCACAAGGACATTGTGGTGACCCGGCGGCTATGGAATGAGGTGGCCGCAGCGTTGATGGATGGCTGGGACAGCGCCACAGCATCCTCCAAAAAGGCGTTTAGTGAGTATTTCCCTGCTCTGTATTGTGCCGCAGTGACTGTTGTCCTTGACGGCACTGTTGGGTTTCGTGCTAGGCATATTCTAGCAGGAAACCCAACAGTGTCATCGGGGTCTACAGTGACTGCTTTGAGTATTGTATTGCTACATTGTGCCGCAGTGACTGTTGTCCTTGACAGCACTGTTGGGTTTCGTGCTAGGTGTATTCTAGCAGGAAACCCAACAGTGTCATCGGGGTCTACAGTGACTGCTTTGAGTATTGTATTGCTACATTGTGCCGCAGTGACTGTTGTCCTTGACGGCACTGTTGGGTTTCGTGCTAGGCGTATTCTAGCAGGAAACCCAACAGTGTCATCGGGGTCTACAGTGACTGCTTTGAGTATTGTATTGCTACATTGTGCCGCAGTGACTGTTGTCCTTGACGGCACTGTTGGGTTTCGTGCTAGGTGTATTCTAGCAGGAAACCCAACAGTGTCATCGGGGTCTACAGTGTCTGCTTTGAGTATTGTATTGCTACATTGTGCCGCAGTGACTGTTGTCCTTGACGGCACTGTTGGGTTTCGTGCTAGGTGTATTCTAGCAGGAAACCCAACAGTGTCATCGGGGTCTACAGTGACTGCTTTGAGTATTGTATTGCTACATTGTGCCGCAGTGACTGTTGTCCTTGACGGCACTGTTGGGTTTCGTACTAGGTGTATTCTAGCAGGAAACCCAACAGTGTCATCGGGGTCTACAGTGACTGCTTTGAGTATTGTATTGCTACATTGTGCCGCAGTGACTGTTGTCCTTGATGGCACTGTTGGGTTTCGTGCTAGGCGTATTCTAGCAGGAAACCCAACAGTGTCATCGGGGTCTACAGTGACTGCTTTGAGTATTGTATTGCTACATTGTGCCGCAGTGACTGTTGTCCTTGACGGCACTGTTGGGTTTCGTGCTAGGTGTATTCTAGCAGGAAACCAAACAGTGTCATCGGGGTCTACAGTGACTGCTTTGAGTATTGTATTGCTACATTGTGCCGCAGTGACTGTTGTCCTTGACGGCACTGTTTTTTTTTTATCAACAGTGGACAAAGTCCGAACACGTTGGCGTTCGATCAAGGACCGCTTCAACATTGATGTTCGTGCTGAGGGCCAGGTTCGCAGTGGATCTGCGTCAAGGACCAGAACTAGATACCGTCACTATCACGCGTTGCAGTTCCTAAGACCGGTCCTTGCCACGAGATCGTAAGTATTATAAATTTTGGGTTTTTATTTTTATTAATCTGTGTTTTTCTAATCCACAGCTGATGCTTCTTGTAAAGGCATGGTAGTAATGATTTTCCTTTCTTCCACAGCACCTGGAGCAGCACCCTGCAACCTGGCCCTGGAGCGGTCCTTCCTCGGACGTCCTCTGACCCGTCCCAGCCATCCGACAGCCAGGAAGCACCTTGCAGGTCAACCACACACACAGCTGGTGACCAGGAAGCTGGGCCATCAGGTGTTCCCCTGTCCCAGGTCTCTGCCACTGGTTATGCAGGCACTACCCGCCAGCGGCAGAGGGCCTTGGACAGGAATGTCTTGCCCGAGTTTATGCATTTGAGCGAGACATTTAATTCCAGCCTCAAGTCACTGTCCGACAGAGTTGAAAGCGGTTTTGCACTCATGGAACGTGGTTTTAACCACTTTGAACACTGCTTCAATTCTGTAGAACAGCGCCTTGACCGTCTGGAGGCCGACCTCAACAGACCAGCACACCATTTTTTTAGTAAGATTGAAAAGGGCATGGCGGAACACCTTAGTCCTGATCAACAGCTGAATGTGCTGCAGGCCTGCAACAATGCTTTCTTGCAGGCTATGCAGCATAATCGGTACGGTCAGCAGTCAGTGGTGTCCTTTCCACCTGTGCCACCATTGACTCGCTTCACCTCACTACCGACTTGTGCTGCATACCACTGCACGGACACCTCTATTCAAAGCCAGGACACCCACCGTTACACCACCACAAGTCTGAGTGCAGCTGGTCACTTCACCGACACCACCATGGCAAGCGCTGCTCCTGTCTGGAGCACCACCGCCACTCCCATGCATGCGTGGAGTTCAGCCACCACTAGGCAAACATGGAACAGCCCTGCCGCTACAACAACATGTAGTAGCCCTGCCACCACCACTCTGCAAACCTGGACCATCACTGCCGCCACCAGTCCTCCTGCAAGGACGAGCACTGACAACGAAGAGCAGCAGCAGCAGCCACCTCAGCAGCAGCCACCTCAGCAGCAGCAGCAGCCACCTCAGCAGCAGCAGCAGCCACCTCAGCAGCAGCAGCAGCCACCTCAGCAGCAGCAGCAACCACCTCAGCAGCAGCAACCACCTCAGCAGCAGCAGCCACCTCAGCAGCAGCCGCCACCTCAGCAGCAGCCGCCACCTCAGCAGCAGCAGCCGCCACCTCAGCAGCAGCAGCAGCCATACCAGCAGACGGGGGACCTACATTCAATATTTGCCCCTAGTTCAAGGCGAAATATATCAAGGCGGGCATTGGGCCAAAGTCGGTCCAGGCACACAAGCCTACGGCGACATGCCATTACAACTAATGTACCTGAACAGATTTCCTCTCCTCCAAGTGTTCCTAGTTTAATTCCCTTAACTGGACTACCTTCCCCCACAAGTTTTGTTGCCCCTTCCCCTCAAACACCGTCTTCAACTGCAAGTGTTGCATATTCCCTGCACACCCCCAAATTGAAACCATCTGCCCCCAAACGCCGGAAAAAATAATTTTTTGGTTTATTTTTGTGATAAAAAATAAATTTACATTTGTGGTTCACCATTACTAAGTTTCATTAATGTTGCTTGCGCCGCTCACACACACTGATGGGTAAATACATGTTAAAAACCAACCCAAGGCCTAGTATAGTCATATGTGAAATAACACGGACTAGTATAGTCATACCAAGGCCTAGTGTAATAACTCGAGTTTTACCAACTTGGATCTGGTTTCATGAAAAACAAACTGTTGAAACTTGTCTTAAAAATAAGTTTCTTTCTAGTTTCACCAGTTTGTTTTTTGTGAAACAAGATGCTAGTTGTTAAAAATCGAGTTATTACAGTAGGCCTTGGTATGACTATACTAGGCCGTGGTATTTCACATATTACTATACTACTAGCCCCAAGGCCTACTATACTCATATTTGAAATACCACGGCCTAGTATAGTCATTACAAGGCCTAGTGTAATAACTCTAGTTTCACCAACTAGAATCTGGTTTCATGAAAAAAAAAATGTTGAAACTTGTCAAGTTTCACCAGTTTGTTTTTCGTGAAACAAGATCCTAGTTGGTAAAATTCGAGTAGGCCTTGGTATGACTATACTAGGCCGTGGTATTTCACATATTACTATACTACAAGCCCCAAGGCCTACTATACTCATATTTGAAATACCACGGCCTAGTGTAGTCATTACAAGGCCTAGTGTAATAACTCTATTTTTACCAACTAGAATCTGGTTTCATGAAAAACAAACTGTTGAAACTTGTCAAGTTTCACCCGTTTGTTTTTCGTGAAACAAGATCCTAGTTGGCAAACATCGAGTAGGCCTTGTTATGACTATACTAGGCCGTGGTATTTCACATATGACTATACTAGTAGGCCCAAGGCCTACTATACTCATATTTGAAATACCACGGCCTAGTATAGTCATTCCAAGGCCTAGTGTAATAACTCTAGTTTTACCAACTAGAATCTGGTTTCATGAAAAACAAACTGTTGAAACTTGTCAAGTTTCACCCGTTTGTTTTTCGTGAAACAAGATCCTAGTTGGCAAAAATCGAGTAGGCCTTGTTATGACTATACTAGGCCGTGGTATTTCACATATGACTATACTAGTAGGCCCAAGGCCTACTATACTCATATTTGAAATACCACGGCCTAGTATAGTCATTCCAAGGCCTAGTGTAATAACTCTAGTTTTACCAACTAGAATCTGGTTTCATGAAAAACAAACTGTTGAAACTTGTCAAGTTTCACCCGTTTGTTTTTCGTGAAACAAGATCCTAGTTGGCAAAAATCGAGTAGGCCTTGTTATGACTATACTAGGCCGTGGTATTTCACATATGACTATACTAGTAGGCCCAAGGCCTACTATACTCAAATTTGAAATACCACGGCCTAGTATAGTCATTCCAAGGCCTAGTGTAATAACTTGTAAGTTGGAATGGAGCAGATTACATTCATCCACTCAATGCTGACTTGTATTCCCCATGGACTTTCATTGGGGTTGGGTTTTGAGGGTTGTGTTTTGAGAAAATCACATACTTTGTTTTCAACTAGTTGCACAATTTTCTCTTGAAAAAAAATGGTTTCCTGATTCATGGCCTGCAGCTTTGCTCGTTCCAATATATTTCACGCAGACTAGCAATGCTGCATTTTAACTCATATGTGTATTTACCTGCCCAGGTGTGTGAACATCAAAAAATTCAGTTATACATGGGAACTTTTTTATTTAATTGGAGTTTAAAAAATATAGTGCACTCAGTAATGGTATCAAATAAGGTTTTTTATTACCATAAACAAACAAAAACATTACACCATTTCATCTTGCCAGTGCACCCGTCCTACATCAGAAATAAAGTAGGCCGCAAATTGGTCCCTCATTTGGCCAACTTCAACGGATGACCTGAGAGTGTGCTGAGTGAATTCAGGCAATGGGTTAGGAGCATCATCGTCCAGTTCAAAGGTCGGGTGCTCTTTAGCCATCACAAAGTTATGTAGAACCACACAGGCCTTCACCACCTCATCGACTGTTTCAAGTTTAAGATTAATGGCCGTGCCCAGAATTCGCCATCTGGAAACAAGAATCCCAAAAGCACACTCGACAGTTCTTCTGGCCCTGGTCAGCCTGTAATTAAATATTTTTTTGGTGTGGTCCAAGTCCCGGCTGGAGTAGGGTTTCAGTAAGTTTCCGCACATTTGAAAAGCCTCATCGCCAACCATTACAAAGGGCAGTGGCGGAGCTTCGGTGTGAGGAAGAGGCCGTGGCATAGGGAAATTAAATTGGTTGCCATACAACCTCTGGCCCATGTCTGAGTTTTTAAAAGCCTGTGAGTCATTACCACGGCCAAATGCTCCAATGTCCACTGCTACAAACATACATCCGGCATCCGCAATCGCAATGAGTACTATTGAAAAGTACTTTTTGTAATTATAGTACTCAGATCCCGTTCTTTGGGGTTTGATGATCCGTATGTGTTTACCATCAACAGCTCCCAAACAGTTGGGAAAATTGCATACTGTCCAGAATTTGTCAGCAATTTCCATCCACTTTTCAGCGGTGGGCAGGGCCATAAATTCTGGGCAAAGAACATTCCAGAGAGCCCGGCAGGTGTCAGCAACAATTCCAGACAAGGTAGAGATTCCAATACGGTACTGGAAGTGTAGTGAAGATAGGGTTTCTCCAGTCGCCAGGAATCTGTGAACAGACAAAGAAGTAAAATTAATATTTATGTATATTATTTTAAAAAACTATAAAATAAAATATTAGTACATTCACGAAAACTAATTACCCAAGGTTTTGAATACTAAATTTAAAAAAAAAACATCAGACCGCACCCCTTGGTTTTTAAAACATACCGTAATGTCACCAGTAGCCGTTCCTCAGGAGGAATCGCACGACGGAGCTGTGTGTCCTGTCTCCGGATGGATTGTTGGACACGAGCAAGCAAATCCATGAAACTTTCGTGGGACATCCTGATATAATCTGTAAATTTCTCCGGGTTTGCCTGTAGCTTGCTGTAGAGGGTGTGGTATGCCCCACGGCTCTCCCGGAGTTCAACAATCGGATGTATCCACATACGCCGCCGTCTTCGCTGCCTCTCTCTCTTCCTTTGTTCATGGCAAGCAACTGCATACGCCTGAGCCATCGCGATGTCCAAATCCAAGTTGAAGTGAAAACTCTTCCAGCGCAGATCCATGGTCACGAGAAGAATCAAGCAAATGTGAAGAATACTGTAGACAGGGTCTATATATTAACATACCACACCCACAATGAAGTCCCATTGGTCTTGTGTGTTGTTGAATGGTTGTTTGTTCATTTTTGTGGGGTTTTTCCAAAATCTGTAAAAAAACGCAAACGCACAAAAAACGCATACAAACGCGCAAAAACGCTGCGTTTTTTTCCTGCATGCGCATAAAAATGCTTGACAAAACGCAGCGTTTGTATGCAGTTGTATGCTTTTTTTAATGCGTTTTTTTGCGGGAAAAACGCGCTGCAAAAAAAAGCAAGTGTGAAACTAGCCTAAAATGTGAAATAAACATGTATAGTGTTTTTAGAGAGATTTGCTAGAGCACTTCTTAGAATAAAGAATGTAATTAATTGAATGGCAATACATTAAAGAAAAATGTAAAAGTCCTAAAAAAAAAATCTTTGTCTAAAGGTCTGCACACAATCCACACACAATCGCTGAAATCTAAAAAATATCACAGCACCCATGGCAATCTATTGGACTATACAATACTGCTAACTCCTAAAATTAAAAAGCGGAGACAAAGAAACATTTTCCTGATGGATTTATGCAAAATCCACTAAACATGAGTTTATAGAGTTATGTGTCATTTTGCAAATAAAGCAAACATTTATGTAGAATGGTCTCTGACATCTTTGTTATCATGACTGGTTGCTATTCCAAATGTTCCACTGTTTTTATTTTATGTTATCGCAAATCCCAGCAAAGTTTGGTGGCTAGGTGGCTGGTAGTAACATAATGAACAAATATTATTTAACACCGCTATATGATTTATACATATAAAAGTCCTAAAATCAATGCTAAAGGCCCCGTCACACTGAGCAATCTCGCTAGCGAGCTCGCTGATTTTGTGACAAATCATCGATCTCACCAGCGAGATCGCTGTGTGTGACGGGGATCAGCTACCATCCCCCCTGCCTGTTATCGCTGATCGTGCTCGAGCGGCCTGGGCCATTTTTCGATCGCTGATCTCCCGCTGCCCAGCGCGCATCGCTGCGTGTGGCAGTGAGAGACCAGCGATCAGCGACGCTGGTTGCTAATGTAAATGTCGGGTATCCAGGAGCCGCGGCTCCTGGCTACCCGCTGTTTACCTTGGAAACTGGCATACACCTAATGATTAAGATGCCCATATAGATAAGCTATTCTATTTATAGGCAGACATAGTAAGGCTAAGTGCCCAAGTTGCAACTCCCTACCGCGGGTAAACCACATTTGGAATTCACAAGTGTTTTGCAAGCGTTTTTAGCTTGCAGAATGCTTGCGCTCTCCAAGCGATTTGAAGCATCGATTGGAAAAGTGATTGACAGGTTGGTCACACTTGTCAAGCATAGTGCTTGACAAGTGTGACCCACTTTTTACTATTGATGCTGCCTATGCAGCATCCGTAGTAAAAGATAGGATGTTAAAAATAATAAAAAATATGGTTGTTCTCACCTTCTGATGGCCCCCGATCTCCTCAGCGGCGCTCCCAGAACGTTCTGTTCCCAGGGATGCTTTGCATGAAGGACCTTTGTAACATCACGCTCGTGAGACTGCGACGTCATCTCAGGTGATTCGCGCAATGCATCCCTGGGAATGGAAAATGCTGGCAGCGTGGCTGAGAGGCAGGAGGCCATCAGAGGATGAGTATATCCCGATTTTTTATTTTCATTCTCTTTTTAACAGGATTATGGTACCCAGGGCATGGAGGAGAGACTTCTCTCCTCCAGACCCTGGGTACCATCCGCACATGAAGCGCACACTTTACACATGGTGGGCATAGTCACATGCGTAAAGTGAGCATTTCAGTGCTATCCTATGGCGGCAGAATTGCCGCGATTCCGCAGTAAGAATGGACATGCTGCGGATTTTACTGCTATGCGATTCTGCAGCTGTAAAATCCGCAGCATGGGCACAGCAACTGCGGAATCCCATAGATTGCATGGGATGCATTTTTTAAGCATTTTTTAAGTGTTTCCACTGCGGGAAAAACATGGTGGAAACACTTAAAAAACGCAATGTGGGCACACAGCCTAAATCTTGATGATATTTGTTAAATATGTAAAATATCTATGACTAAAGCATACATTTTTATTGTCAGCAGAAAATTATTTTGGTCTGCTAGCAAATTTCTTCTATTAAGAGCAGCGTCTTTACATTAATGAAGATTCTCACCATGGTTCTTTATTGAAGATATTTTCCTTGCAAATACTGGCATCAAAGTAGGAGTAATTAAGAGTTAGAACAATATTAATTGATGGAGATTTTATCACACTAATTGCATCAGAATTTTGGCAAAATTTGTGCCAAAAATATTTCTAGTATAAGTATTCACTATATCAGGATTAGACAGTATTGATAAACATTCTCTAATGTTTCTTTTAGCCTTTTGGTGTTATTGTTGACATCAGAAATAATAACTTGTGGACACAAGCAGGACACAAGCAGCAATCTCAGGGGCCTCATACAAAATGCATTGCTTTTAGTTTAATGATGGTTTGTTCGATTTCTAAGCCAGTAACGATCTCTCCAACTGCTCCATACACATAAGCACTCTATGTGTCTAGATAAACTTATGTGCTCTCTATGAGAGAGTCGATACCAGATTACTCTAGTGGTGGCTTATCTTCTTGAAAACTAAAGGATCGACAGTCCAAAAGTGATTTTGCTGATGATTTCAGGGGAGAGTCCAGAGGTTCTGATGCACATTAGATTGTGAGGTCCTTATAGAAAGTCATTAAAGGTACCTCTTACAAAAATGTTCTTGTTGCCAGTTATAAGTGGAGCGAACCAAATAGTCACTATTTTCCCAGCATATAGAATTCAGTTATATTCTTTACTGAATATATTGGTCAGCGGAGAGACTGAGAAGTTTAGTTTTTTTACATGCACATGTGTTCATGTTAGAAATGAGCAAATTGAATCTAAATATGTCAGGTTCATTAATTGTTTAACTAAATTTGTGATTCAGGCAAATCTGTATTTTAGGCAATTTGCATTGCACAAATGAATTAAAATGCAGTTTTGGGCCTTTTTTAGATTGTCAGGGCTGGAAAGGGGTTATAAAAATAATTAAGTGTTATATTCAGCTCTCCTTGACCATCCTCATACCTTTCTTCCAGTCGCTCCTCATTGGGTCCTCCTATTGGCTTCTCTTAAGTCTTCTTTTCCCTTAAGTTCTTCTGGTGGATTCCACCCCTGCTAAGTAGGCACCATGCTGTCAATGATGAATGCTGAGCTCTACGTAGCCACTCAATGACATGTGTCGTAGCTCACATGATAACATCGGGCACCGTAAATATCATTGATGTGGATCACATGACATATGACAGCATGGGTCCTAGTAAGTAGTAGCAGCCAAAAGACCCAGATGTAAAAGAAGAAGGGAAAGGAGTCAATCCTTGTTATGGGGAACATTGAGGAAAGATGAATATAACAGTTTGATTATTTTTAACCTCTTCTAATCAGATTCGATTTGCACTTAATTTACTTGATACAAATTGAATCACCTTCATGAGTTGAGCAAATCTTACTGCACCAAATTTCATGAAATTAATTCAACTTTAGTAGATACAGTGATGGCCGAAAGTGTTATCACCCTTGAAATTGTTGCAGAAAATGAAGTATTTCTTGAACAAAATTATTGCAATTACACATGTTTTGTTATACACATGTTTATATTCTTTGTTTGTATTTGAACAACGCAATAAAAAAACAAAGATCCAAAGGCAAATTGGACATAATTTCACACAAAAACCTAAAAATGGGCCTTACAAAATTGTTGGCACCTTTCCAAAAATGTGGGCAGACAACTTTGTTTCAAGGGGATAAAAAGGGGAGAAGTTGACTCAATCTTTGCATTGTATGTCTGCGTGTGCCACACTAACTGAACTGACTGAGGACTTGAGAAACAAAATTATTGAACAATATCAACAATTTCAAGGTGAAAAATCCATCTCCAAAGATCTTGATGTCCCTTTGTCTACTGTGCATAAAATAATCAAGAAGTTTACAACCATGCTAGCTAATCTCCCTGGACACAGAGAAAAATCAATGAAAGGTTGCAATGCAGGATAGCTCAGATAGTGGATATGCAGCCCCAATCAAGTTCCAAAGAAATTCAAGCTGTCCTGCAGGTTCAGGGTGCATCAGTGTCAGCATAAACTATCCGTCAACATTTGAATGACAATCTGTGCCAAGAGACCCAGGAGGACACCACTACTACTAACACAGAGACAATAAAAAACTAGACTGCAATTTGACAAAATGTACATGAGTAAGCCAAAATCCTTCTGAGAAAGCATCTTATGAACAGATGAGACAAAAATAGAGCTTTTTGGTAAAGAACATCATTCGATTTTTTACTGAAAACAGAAGAAGGCCTACAAAGAGAAGAACACAGTAGTTACAGTGAAATATAGTGAAGGTTCAAAAATATTTAGGGATTGTACTGCTGCCTCTGCTACTGGGTGTCTTGATTTTGTAGAAGGCATCATGAAATCTGAAGATTACTAAAGGATTTTGGGTCGCAATGTAGTGCCCAGTTTCACAAAGCTGGGTTTGCATTCTAGGTAATGCGTCTTCCAGTAGGAAAATGACCTTCAAGAAGACCCCATAAATGGATGTGGAACGCCCCGCAGGGCCAGGGGAACTCGGTACCGGGTCTTTCAGGCTCTTTTAAGGGGGAAAGTATCACGGTGGTGATGTTGACCTGGTCCGTGGCCCTGGGTGTCCAATAACGAAGATGGAAGTTTAAATGAGGGGAAAGATGGTGGGATGATTAATAGGAAAAGGGGGCATCGTGATGCCACCCATGGTATTCGGCTAGGGTAACCAACGCTGCACTGCAGATCCTCTGGGATGGTGGTATGACTGCAGTGGTGATGGTGAAGCTCTCCACGGGCAGAGCTGTGTCCCAGGGCAGTTGAGCTGGTGACGGCGATGGTAAATGTGGTGAAAAGCAGGTGAGATGTTAAAAACACGAAGGACACAGATGGGTGCAGTTTCAGAGTTTTTACTCACTGTTGTCTTATGTGCACAGGTGCCCACTTAGTACCGTGTCCTCCGGGTGAGGGGTCCAGTCAACTCCCAGGTAGATGAGGAACACCGTTTCAGGACTCCTCTTTATTTTCCTCTTTCTTGGCCGTCTCTCTCTCACTCTGCACCTTCACCAGCAGTGTCCCTCATTCAACAGCCTTGGACCTTGCCAAGTGACGTGGATCAGGCCCCGGGGTCCTTTATCTCAGCAGCTTCCTTCTGGGGGATTGCTTGTGGATTTAGCTGTTGTACTACAGTCACTACAGCCTCCAGCTTACTAGTTGAGCCTTGTTGAGTATTCTGCACTAGACTTAGGGGCTGGCTCCCTTACTGCAGCCTGGTCCTTCCTTTTCAGAATACGGGCCCCACGGGTGGCCAGTCGCACTACCCGTGCCCCTTGGACCCCTTCTATTCTCCTGGGAGCTTCTTCTTATTAGCAGTGTCACACTTTCTCTAGCTCTCCTCACGTCAGTCCTGCTCTCTCGCTGGTCCTGTCACCGAATGACTAGTTTCTGGAAGGATCTATTTACCTCAGGACTAGCTCCTCCCACCAACTGTCACCTTTCTCTCCCTGATTTGATGTCCTCAATCACTCCACTGCATAAGCTCCTCCCCCTCTACCTACCTTTCCCACTTGCCTTCCAACACCCTTTCCTAGTCAGCCTGGGATGAGGCCATCTTCCCAAAGGGTACATCCAGATGCCCTGACTAACTAGCGTGTGTTGACTGCGAGTGACAGGAGTCCTGGGTGGTGCTCCCTCCTTACCTCAGGGTGGGGCACGACACCTCTGGATGAGGTGCAGTACCTCTGTGGTGACTGGACCCTCAGGGGCACCACATTCCCCCCGTTAAACACAGCACGTCCGCGGGCTGAAACAGAGCAAAACAAGTGTTAAAGAGAAACTTACAAATTTTTTACTGAAATGCATTTCAACATGTAAAGTAACTAACTCATCTTCCCTTTATGGGAGGCATATTTTTCTTAAACGTTAACAATAACTATTCTCTATTAAATATATACCTTATAGACTTGAATTAATAAAATACCATTTCTTCAATATAAATACTCATATCAAATGTCAAAGATTCAACATTCAAATATAAACATTTATGTAACTCATTTGAATAAAACATTTTTCTTTCAGAGTTCAGTCCATCCCTGACCGGGGTATTTTCCTTTGGTGCGATGCGGGGGACCTGTCTGTAAACTCCCAACGTAGGCCTTGGGTGGGCTACAAGGCATAGCTGATCTGTACTTTGTACCACATTTTCGGCCTCGCCAAACGGGTTTTTGTTCTGTGGCATTAAGGCACTTTCCAAAGGCCTGACGTAAAACCAAGATGGAGCACCTTAAGAAGTGCTAACTATGTACAATTAAAAGTTCGGATCATTCATTGTCCATGACCTCACAGTTCTTTTCAAAACAGTAAAGCACACCTAACCAGGTAAACACATTATTTCTTCAATTTACTATAACACAGTCCTAACCAGGTAAACTTTAAACATTTGTTTCACATTTTTACTCTTACTTCTTTCATTCAGGGTGACCCCTGACATTCACTACTCCCTGGCTGGGTGAGTTCTGTATAGAGAACTACACCAGTGATCACTAACTGTTCCGGGTGTACCCCCGAGGTTTGGGTAGCCCGATCACACACTATATTATAATGTGCCCATCCAGGTGTTGGGGCTGCGGGGACAGGAAGGGGACCTATCAGTGTATCCTCAGACCTGATGACTGGGTCAGCCGCAGCTGCAGTAGCTGGTGGTTTGAACTGCTCTGACTCCCATCCTTCTACCACGGTCAGAGACAGATCTGGAGCTGGCTACTCAGCTCCTCTGCATAGATGGTTTTATTCTCTGCACTCAGGCTATTGCCTCCTTCTGCATACCTTGCTGCTGCCATATTTATTGTTCTGTCTCCTGTGTGCTTCCTGCTCACCCATGACATCTTCCAGGGCGGACTTTCCTCTGCTCTTTATGCCTATCAAAGTAATGCAGGAGGTGGGTCTTTCCTCCTGTCAGACACCTTTGCATCACATGAGGATGTTGGTGGTGGGCGGGCATCATCTTTGCACTCACTCTGTGGCCCCTCCCACCGCAGCTAATTCCTCTCAGCTCCTGCTGGCTGTAATTTGACAAGCCCACACAACCTGTGACGCAGCTATTTAACCAGCACTCAGTAACAGTGACACAGTAAACAATGGCACAGTTAGGTGATGATTTAACAGCCCAGCATACTCATTATCACTAAATGCAAATAAACCTTCAGCAATACTATAAAATCTCTTTTACACAGTATAGTAAATTTATTGCACACTATACATTAAAGCTTCTGGCACTCACTATGTTGCAGTCTCTGGCACACAGTACCCAGCTTTCCAAGGCTCTAGGTACCCAGCTTTGCTGAGCTCCAAGTACCCAGCTTTGCTGAGCTCGATGATCCTGTTCGTGATGCCAAAATGGAATGCCCCGCAGGGCCGGGGGAATTCGGTACTGGGACTTTCAGGCTCTTTTAAGGGGGAAAGTATCACGGTGGTGATGGTGACCCGGTCCGTGGCCCTGGGTGTCCAATAAAGAAGATGGAAGTTTAAATGAGGGGAAAGATGGTGGGATGATTAATAGGAAAAGGGGGCATCATGACGCCACCCGTGGTATTCGGCTAGGGTAGCCGACGCTGACTGCAGATCCTCTGGGACGGTGGTATGGCTTCAGCAGTGATGGTGAAGCTCTCCACGGGCAGAGCTGTGTCCCAGGGCAGTTGAGCCGGTGACAGTGATGGTGAATGCGGTGTAAAGCAGGTGAGATGTTAAGAACATGAAGGACACAGGTGGGTGCAGCTTCAGAGTTTTTACTCACTGTTGTCTTATGTGCATAGGTGCCCACTTGGTGAGGGGTCCAGCCAACTCCCAGGTGTATCAGGAACACCGTTTCAGGACTCCTCTTTATTTTCCTCTTTCTTGGCCGTCTCTCTCTCGCTCTGCACCTTCACCAGCAGTGTCCCTCATTCAACAGCCTCGGACCTTGCCAAGTGACGTGGATCAGGCCCCGGGGTCCTTTATCTCAGCAGCTTCCTTCTGGGGGATTGCTTGTGGATTTAGCTGTTGTACTACAGTCACTACAGCCTCCAGCTTACTAGTTGAGCCTTGTTGAGTATTCTGCACTAGACTTAGGGGCTGGCTCCCTTACTGCAGCCTGGTCCTTCCTTTTCAGAATACGGGCCCCACGGGTGGCCAGTCGCACTACCCGTGCCCCTAGGACCCCTTCTATTCTCCTGGGAGCTTCTTCTTATTAGCAGTGTCACACTTTCTCTAACTCTCCTCACGTCAGTCCTGCTCTCTTGCTGGTCCTGTCACTGATTGACTAGTTTCTGGAAGGATCTAATTACCTCAGGACTAGCTCCTCCCACCAACTGTCACTTTTCTCTCCCTGATTGGATGTCCTCAATCACTCCACTGCCTAAGCTCCCCCCTCTACCTACCTTTCCCACTCGCCTTCTAACACCCTTTCCCAGCCAGCCTGGGAAGAGGCCATCCTCCCAAAGGGTACACCCAGATGCCCTGACTAATTAGCGTGTGTTGTGTGCGAGTGATAGGAGTCCTGGGTGGTGCTCCCTCCTCACCTGAGGGTGGGGCACGACACCTCTGGATGAGGTGCAGTACCTCTGTGGCGACTGGACCCTCAGGGGCGCCACAGATGGAAACAAGATGCTGGTGAGTTCTGAAGTGTCCAGCAATAAGTCTGTATCTAAATCCAATTGAACACCTGTGGGGAGATCTTAAAGTTGCTGTTGGGAGATGGTACCCTTGAAGTATGAAAGACCTTGAGCAGTTTGCAATAGAGGAGTGGTCCAAAATTCAAGCTGAGAATTGCAAGAAGCTTGTGGATGGTTATAGAAAGCGATTGATTGCAGCTGATTTCAAAGGGTGTGTAACCAAATATTAAGTTGAACATGTGTAATTGAAATAATTTTCTGGGTGAAATACTTCATTTTCTAGAACATTTTCAAGGGTGCCAGCATTTTAAGCCATGACTAGAGTTGAGCGACTTTTGGTTTTTTAAGGTCGAGTTTCGTTTCGTGAAACCCGACTTTTCCAAAAGTCGGGTCGAGCAAGATCGTCCGATTATAGGGAAAAGTCGGGGTCGTCCCGAAACACGAAACCCAATGTAAGTCAATGGGGAATAAAAGTCGGCAGTGAGAGGAGGACAGGAAACACACCTACAGTGCCCATTTGAATGCCAAAAGCATCAATTCTTCTTACTTAAGCTTGTCAACCTTAATTAACTTCATAATACAAGTTACGCACTGAAAAATGGGGGTTATTTGGCTAAAGTTGTGGGGGGGGCTGGCTGCAGGTTTTCATGTGCCCTGGGCGAAAGAGCGCCCCTTTAACACATACCACAACTCATCATGCTCCGATACGGCAGAGAAATAGCGGTATAGTACAATGAAAAATACTTCACTTTTTACATCTCATGACGAGGCCCATCTATTTCTCCATACAGAATCATTGGTCCCATATAATGTTTGAAACAGTATATGATGAGCTCCACATAATGCTACAGTATATGTTGGTCCCCATGGATGAAGCTCCACTGTCTTATGGGCCCAAATAATGCTCCAAACATAATGGGCCCCATTTCTAATGCTCTAGTGTATAATGGGCCCTGTAAATGCTGCTCCAGTGTCTGATGTCCACCTTTGGAATGTTCCAGTGTATGGTGGGCCCCATCTATCATTCTCCAGAGTATAGTGCTCCCCAAAAATTGCTGTCCCAACATTGAAAACAATCAAATAAGTCTCCTCGCTAGGGAATCCCTGTACTTGTCTGGACTCCTCGTCGTCCCCATCTTCCATCTCACTGCACAGTATTTCAACTTTGCAAGTGCTGTGATCCTGAGCAAGCAGGGGGGCCCACTCGTTGGCGACGGCACTGGCACAGGGCCCCTGATAGTACGGTGGTGTGTCTGATGGCGGGTGGGCCGAACCTGCACTTTCATCTGCAGCTTCCTCTTTGTCACCGTGTAAGATGTAACTGTATATGGGAAGGGTAACCTGAGTTTCATCAGGGTCAGATTCAGGTCGTGTAGCGTGCGAGGGGAATGGAGTGGTCTGGGTCAATGTACCAGCAGATTCATCGAGCAGTGGCTGGGCATCAGTGCACTTGTGTCGCCCCCAGGAGTACGGTCGCCACAGTGGCATTACCTTCTTCCTAGGGAGTGTGATGTCATGCTTGGGAGCAACAAACGATCTCTCTAGCAGGTTAACTGATTGGGCGGCGTTATTCCCACGAGTCGTGACCCTCCAAACAGCGTTCATGAAGGTAAAGTGTTTGCTTTACGTGGGCAGTATGGTTGCAAAGCTGAACCTTAAAGGAATGTCCAGAAGGGCACCACCAGGAGTGGAGCCTACGGTTAAATTCAACTCCACCTGGGAAACCTCAACCATGCCAGCTACAGAACAGATGCACACATTGCAAGCTTAATTCCGTTAACGAACGAGACTCCGTCATGCCCCGCGGTCCGAGTCTGGCTTACTAGAGGGACACGTGAGGCTCTGGCACATGAGATTGGCCAATAACTGGTGTGTCATGCCCTTACATGTCCGTGGCTGCATGTGCGCTACACTGAAAAGGCCAGCGTTTGTCGCTTACAGGTGCAGATAACCCGCTGAACAACGTTAGTGATGGGGATCACTGATTACAATTATTACCCGCGAACAATGATTTCCCAGTAAGTGCAGGTCAACCGCAGTTCCGGAATTAGGCCTAACCGTCATTCCCGAAAAAATGAAAAACTTACGTGTGCAAACCACATGTGCTGTAGCTTGCTTAACAGCTCGCTAGCCGTTCTCACGCCCAGTATGGATTGCACGTGATTGCACAAAGGTTAGAAAGGGTACCGTTTCCCCGGATAACATGTATGGATAGCGTACACATTCAAAATATATGTCTATACATCAGGAGGCAGGCTCAGACGGTGTTAGGCCCAGTATGGATTGCACGTGATTGCCCAAAAGGTTAGAAAGGGTACCGTTTCCCCGGATAACATGTATGGATAGCGTACACATTCAAAATATATGTCTATACATCAGGAGGCAGGCTCAGACGGTGTTAGGCCCAGTATGGATTGCACGTGATTGCACAAAGGTTAGAAACGGTACCGTATCCCCAGATAACATGTATGGATAGCGTACACATTCAAAATATATGTCTATACATCAGGAGGCAGGCTCAGACGGTGTTAGGCCCAGTATGGATTGCACGTGATTGCACAAAGGTCAGAAAGGGTACCGTATCCCGGATAACATGTATGGATAGCGTACACATTCAAAATATATGTCTATACATCAGGAGGCAGGCTCAGACGGTGTTAGGCCCAGTATGGATTGCACGTGATTGCACAAAGGTTAGAAAGGGTACCGTATCCCCGGATAACATGTATGGATAGCGTACACATTCAAAATATATGTCTATACATCAGGAGGCAGGCTCAGACGGTGTTAGGCCCAGTATGGATTGCACGTGATTGCACAAAGGTTAGAAAGGGTACCGTATCCCGGATAACATGTATGGATAGCGTACACATTCAAAATATATGTCTATACATCAGGAGGCAGGCTCAGACGGTGTTAGGCCCAGTATGGATTGCACGTGATTGCACAAAGGTTAGAAAGGGTACCGCATCCCCGGATAACATGTATGGATAGCGTACACATACAAAATATATGTCTATACATCAGGAGGCAGGCTCAGACGGTGTTAGGCCCAGTATGGATTGCACGTGATTGCACAAAGGTTAGAAAGGGTACCGTATCCCCGGATAACATGTATGGATAGCATACACATTCAAAATATATGTCTATACATCAGGAGGCAGGCTCAGACGGTGTCAGGCACAGTATGGATTTGACGGCCCAGACTACACAGCGGAGGAGCAGGGAGAGGTAAAGATTGCAAATGCTGGGGCCCTGCCCAAGCAAGGGGGGCCCACTCGTAGGCGTCGGTACTGGCACTGGGCCCCTCATAGTACGGCGGTGTGTCTGACAGCGGGTGTGCACCACCACCGTCAGAGACACTTGATTGCACTATGAAGGACCCTGTGCCAGTGCCCGCGCCCAAGAGTCGGCCTACCCACCTGTCCAGGGCAACGGCACTCGCACGGTGTCGTGTGCTAGGTGGTGACCCCAGCCATGGGGGGGGAGGCAGCACAGTTAGGGAGTTTTAGAAAGTGGCATATGTTGATGTTGGACATTCAGCTGATGCAAAAGGTGAAATAGGTCAAGTCCCAGGAAGAGGTGGACCAAAGCAAGCCATTTTTCTGTCACCCTATGTGTCATCAGGGGAAGGTGGGACAAAATCCTTGGAAACCCATGCGTGGTTCATTTTAATGAAGGTTAGATCATCCACATTTTGGGTTGACAGACGGGTCCTTTTTTCTGTCAGGATTGATCCAGCTGCACTGAAGACTCTTTCCGATAGCACACTTGCAGCTGGGCAAGCGAGCTCCTGTAAGGCATATTGTGCCAATTCAGGCCAGGTGTCCAGTTTAGCAGCCCAATAGTCAAAGGGGAATGACCTGTGTGGGAGAACATCGATATGGGAGGAAAAGTAGTTTGTAACCATAGTTGACAACTGCTGTCTCCTGTCACTTTCCATCGATGCAGTATCACCAGTTGTGTGAGCGGTACTTGAAAAATCAGTCCACAACATTGTCATGAAACCCCTGTCTCCAACGCCACTTCTGCTGTGTGCACCACGAACACCTCTGCCAAGCTGCCACCAGCCCGTACGGCTCGTGTGAGAACCATCACCGCTGCTGTGTGCTGGGAATGCCTCAAGCAACCGATTTACCAGAGTTGCTTGTTTATTAGCCAATATTAGGTCAAGGTTCTCCTGTGGCATGATGTTTTGTAATTTGCCTTTATAGCGTGGATCCAGGATGCTGGCCAACCAGTAGTCGTCATCGTTCATCATTTTGGCAATGCGGGGGTCCCTTTTTAGGATCTGCAAGGCATAATCTGACATGTGGGCCAATGTTCCCGGTGTCAATGATGCACTGCGAGTGCTGGGTGGAGGAGCACTTTCTGGCAAATCCACATCCCTCCAGTCACGCACAAACCCTGTACCAGACCTTGCCACGCCAACATTTTCACTTGCCCCACGAGATGCATCCTCCTCCCCTAAGTAATCATCCCCATCATCCTCCTCCTCTTCTTCCTCCACCTCGTCCAGGAGAGGTCCTTGAGCAGACAATGGCTGAATGTCATCAAGGATTCCCTCCTCCTCTTCCTCCTCATCAACATTGGCTGCAGAAGCCTGCTCCTTAAGGTGCGTCAAAGTTTGCATGAGCAGACGCATAAGTGGGATGCTCATGCTTAGGATGGCGTCGTCTGCACTTACCAGCCGTGTGCATTCCTCAAAACACTGAAGGACTTAACAGAGGTCTTTCAGCTTCGACCACTGCACACCGGTCAACTCCATGTCTGCTCTCAAAGTGCCTGGCCGTGTATCCTCCCACAAATGCATTATGGCCTGCCTCTGCTCGCACAGCCGCTCCACCATGTGCAGGGTGGAGTTCCACCTTGTTGCAATGTCGATAATGAGGCGGTGGTTGGGAAGGTGGAGCAATCGCTGCAGCTTCTGCATACGAACGGAGTGTACAGGCGACCGGCGGATGTGCGCGCACAGTCTTCGCACCTTCTGGAGCAGGGCTGTTAACTCCGGATAATTTTTGAGGAAGCACTGCACCACCAGGTTCAAGGTGTGAGCCAAGCAAGGTATGTGGCTGAGTTTTGAAAGGGCTATGGCTGCCACAAAATTACGCCCGTTATCACTAACTACCTTGCCTGCCTCAAGATGTACACTGCCCAGCCATGACTCAGTTTGTCGCTTCAAGTGCTCGGCCAGCACCTCGGCGGTGTGTCTGTCGCCCAAACACATCATCTGCAACACTGCCTGCTGACGCTTTCCACTAGCTGCTCGATAGGGGGACACCTCGTGTGCAACAGTGGCAGCTGCAGATGGAGTGCTCGTACGACTGCACTCTGTGGACGAGCTTTCGCTTCTGGAGGAGGAAGAGGAGGAGGAGGGTCGAACGCCTACAGCCAACTGTTTCCTATACCGTGGGCTAGGCAGCACTGTCCCACCACCGCTGTCCCCTGTGGACCCTGCATCCACCACATTAACCCAGTGCGCAGTGATGGACACGTAACGGCCCTGGCCATGCCGACTGGACCATGCATCAGTTGTGAGGTGCACCTTTCCGCTCACTGACTGCTTGAGTGCATGGACAATGCGGTCTTTCACATGATGGTGGAGGGCTGGGATGGCTTTGCGAGAGAAGAAGTGGCGACTGGGTAGGTCATAGCGTGGTACTGCATAGGCCATGAGTTCGCGGAAAGCTGTGCTTTCCACCAACCGAAAGGGCATCATCTCAAACGAGATTAGTTTGGCAATGTGGGCGTTCAAACCCAGTGTACGCGGATGAGAGACTGAGTACTTTCTTGACCTACTAATAGTGTCTGGGAGGGTGAGCTGGACTTGAGAGCTGCATATGGTGGAAGTAGTGGTGGACAGGGCGGACTGAGAGAGGGTTGATGATGGTGATGGAGTTGGTGTTCTTTCTGATGGCCTAGAATCAGTCTTTCGTTGATATAACAGTGGGATTCCCTGACTGCTGTGGCCTTGCAACGACACCTCAACATTTGCTGCTGTGCTAACCGGTGGGGTTACAGTGGGGGAAACAATGTAGCGTTGCTGACTACCTTCGTTGTGATCAGTTGCACATGTGGCACTTGAGGTTTGGTGTTGTGTCCACGCTTGCAAGTGCATGCTGGTTAAATGTCTAAGCATGCAACTGGTATTCAAATTTTTCAGATTTTTCCCTCTTTGCGCACTTCTTACAGATAACCTTGGCCTGATCATGAGGATTTTGTTCAAAAAAGTGCCACACTGCACTCTTCCTACTTTGGCAGACATTTTGCGGCCTAGCACACTGTGATCTTTTGACCCTCTGGACAAGCTGTCCAGCAACTCTTTTGATGTTTGGAACCTGTCTTTGGAGTGCCCCGGGCCTGCCAGATAACAGCTGTTGCGATGTCGATGTCTGCTGTGGATGCTCCTCATCTGAGCTATTGGAAGCAGCACCCTCTTCCCCCAATGGATGCCAATCTGGGTCAACAACTGGGTCATCCATCACCTCCTCTTCTATGTCATGTGCACCTTCCTCTGTGTCACCGTGTATGGTGGTATAGTGTGCGGGAAGGGGCACCTGAGTCTCATCAGGGTCAGAATCTGGCTCTGTACACTGCGAGGACAATGTAGTGCTCTGAGTGAATGTACCAGCAGAATCATCCATCAGCGGCTGTGCATCAGTGCACTCCATGTCAGATTCATCTTGGCCTGGGTAATTCACCATTTCACTTGATAATCCAGGCATGGTATGTGAAAACAGCTCCATGGAGTAATCAGTAGTTTGGCCTGCGTCATCCTTCAATCTTGGTTGGGGTGAAGGACACAAGGAAAGGTGTGGTTCATGAACATGAGCCTCCAATGACGACTCAGTGCTTTTACTTTTTACAACTGAAGAAGAGGAGGCGATAGAGCTGGAGGCTGAGTCAGCAATGTAAGACAAAACTTTTTCCTGATGCTCTGGCTTTAAAAGCGGTTTGCCAACTCCTAGAAAACTAAGCGTTCGAGGCCTTATGTAGCCAGATGATGACGCAGACTCAACACCTCCTGCATTCGGTCCTATTTTGCTCTTGCCACTACCATCAGATCCACCACCAACACCATCATTACCAGCTGCCAACCCCCGCCCAATTCCACGGCCTCTTCCACCAGCCTTCCTCATTTTTGGTAGAAATGTAGACAAAATCCAACAAACTATATAGTAATGTAAAACAAGGTACAAGGTGTCTATAGGACAGGGGAGATTTTGAATTTCTGCAGACACTTGTGGACACTGGACACTTTTGGATTGTGTGAGGCCCACTGAATATCTGAGCGCTCTGTCACAGGCTCGATGGCACAGCTCTGACCAAAGTGACTAGAGGATAAAGGAGATTTTGAATTTCTGCACACACTTGTGGACACTGGACACTTTTGGATTGTGTAAGGCCCACTGAATATCTGAGCGCTCTGTCACAGGCTCGATGGCACAGCTGTGACCAAAGTGACTAGAGGATAAGGGAGATTTTGAATTTCTGCACACACTTGTGGACACTGGACACTTTTGGATTGTGTAAGGCCCACTGAATATCTGAGCGCTCTGTCACAGGCTCGATGGCACAGCTGTGACCAAAGTGACTAGAGGATAAGGGAGATTTTGAATTTCTGCACACACTTGTGGACACTGGACACTTTTGGATTGTGTGAGGCCCACTGAATATCTGAGCGCTCTGTCACAGGCTCGATGGCACAGCTGTGACCAAAGTGACTAGAGGATAAGGGAGATTTTGAATTTCTGCACACACTTGTGGACACTGGACACTTTTGGATTGTGTGAGGCCCAGTGATATCTGAGCGCTATGTCACAGGCTCGATGGCACAGCTGTGACAAAAGTGACTAGAGGATAAGGGAGATTTTGAATTTCAGCAGACACTTGTGGACAGTGGACACTTTTGGATTGTGTGAGGCCCAATGAATATCTGAGCGCTATGTGACAGGCTCGATGGCACAGCTGTGACCAAAGTGACTAGAGGATAAGTGAGATTTTGAATTTCAGCAGACACTTGTGGACACTGGACACTTTTGGATTGTGTGAGGCCCACTGAATATCTGAGCGCTCTGTCACAGGCTCGATGGCACAGCTGTGACCAAAATGACTAGAGGATAAGGGAGATTTTGAATTTCTGCACACACTTGTGGACACTGGACACTTTTGGATTGTGTGAGGCCCACTGAATATCTGAGCGCTCTGTCACAGGCTCGATGGCACAGCTGTGACCAAAGTGACTAGAGGATAAGGGAGATTTTGAATTTCTGCACACACTTGTGGACACTGGACACTTTTGGATTGTGTGAGGCCCACTGAATATCTGAGCGCTCTGTCACAGGCTCGATGGCACAGCTGTGACCAAAGTGACTAGAGGATAAGGGAGATTTTGAATTTCTGCACACACTTGTGGACACTGGACACTTTTGGATTGTGTGAGGCCCACTGAATATCTGAGCGCTCTGTCACAGGCTCGATGGCACAGCTGTGACCAAAGTGACTAGAGGATAAGGGAGATTTTGAATTTCTGCACACACTTGTGGACACTGGACACTTTTGGATTGTGTGAGGCCCAGTGATATCTGAGCGCTATGTCACAGGCTCGATGGCACAGCTGTGACAAAAGTGACTAGAGGATAAGGGAGATTTTGAATTTCAGCAGACACTTGTGGACAGTGGACACTTTTGGATTGTGTGAGGCCCAATGAATATCTGAGCGCTATGTGACAGGCTCGATGGCACAGCTGTGACCAAAGTGACTAGAGGATAAGTGAGATTTTGAATTTCAGCAGACACTTGTGGACACTGGACACTTTTGGATTGTGTGAGGCCCACTGAATATCTGAGCGCTCTGTCACAGGCTCGATGGCACAGCTGTGACCAAAATGACTAGAGGATAAGGGAGATTTTGAATTTCTGCACACACTTGTGGACACTGGACACTTTTGGATTGTGTGAGGCCCACTGAATATCTGAGCGCTCTGTCACAGGCTCGATGGCACAGCTGTGACCAAAGTGACTAGAGGATAAGGGAGATTTTGAATTTCTGCACACACTTGTGGACACTGGACACTTTTGGATTGTGTGAGGCCCACTGAATATCTGAACGCTCTGTCACAGGCTCGATGGCACAGCTGTGACCAAAGTGACTAGAGGATAAGGGAGATTTTGAATTTCTGCACACACTTGTGGACACTGGACACTTATGGATTGTGTGAGGCCCACTGAATATCACAGCGCTATGTCACAGGCAGAAATTGGCTAGTGTATCACAAACTACAAGGTGTATGTAGAATTGGGCAGAATAGGAATCTCCCTAGAGTGCAGGTCTGTAAGAACGGAACATGTCCTCGTTTTATTCTCACAGAGTGACACACTGATAGCTTCACTGTGGCTGTGATAACAGCCGTTACACGGTACTGTGTGAGGAGCGTACACCGCTGTATGGTGTGAAAAAATGCACACTCAGTACCTCAGCAGGACGAAAAAAAAAAATTGGGACTGCTTTTAAAAAATCAGTTTGCGGAGCAGTGGGTAAACAGCAATGCAGGAATGTCAGGAAGCCTTAGAAGGCAGCCCAACAACCAACACCACTGATACACCACTATATAGCCTCCCCTTGCACTGCACACACAGTGACTGGTGTGTTGTACAGGCAAAATCGCTAGCAGCAGAAGCAGTTTTTTTTTCTTCTCAGCAGGACAAAAAAAAAAATTGGGATTGCTTTTAAAAAAGCAGTTTGCGGAGCAGTGGGTAAACAGCAATGCAGGAATGTCAGGAAGCCTTAGAAGGCAGCCCAACAACCAACACCACTGATGCACCACTATATAGCCTCCCCTTGCACTGCACACACAGTGACTGATGTGTTGTACAGGCAAAATCGCTAGCAGCAGAAGCAGTTTTTTTTTCTTCTCAGCAGGACAAAAAAAAAAATTGGGATTGCTTTTAAAAAAGCAGTTTGCGGAGCAGTGGGTAAACAGCAATGCAGGAATGTCAGGAAGCCTTAGAAGGCAGCCCAACAACCAACACCACTGATACACCACTATATAGCCTCCCCTCACACTACACACTGTGACTGGTGTGTTGTACAGGCAAAATCGCTAGCAGCAGAAGCAGTTTTTTTTTCTTCTCAGCAGACAAAATCCAACAAACTATATAGTAATGTAAAACAAGGTACAAGGTGTCTATAGGACAGGGGAGATTTTGAATTTCTGCAGACACTTGTGGACACTGGACACTTTTGGATTGTGTGAGGCCCACTGAATATCTGAGCGCTCTGTCACAGGCTCGATGGCACAGCTCTGACCAAAGTGACTAGAGGATAAGGGAGATTTTGAATTTCTGCACACACTTGTGGACACTGGACACTTTTGGATTGTGTAAGGCCCACTGAATATCTGAGCGCTCTGTCACAGGCTCGATGGCACAGCTGTGACCAAAGTGACTAGAGGATAAGGGAGATTTTGAATTTCTGCACACACTTGTGGACACTGGACACTTTTGGATTGTGTGAGGCCCACTGAATATCTGAGAGCTCTGTCACAGGCTCGATGGCACAGCTGTGACCAAAGTGACTAGAGGATAAGGGAGATTTTGAATTTCTGCACACACTTGTGGACACTGGACACTTTTGGATTGTGTGAGGCCCAGTGATATCTGAGCGCTATGTCACAGGCTCGATGGCACAGCTGTGACAAAAGTGACTAGAGGATAAGGGAGATTTTGAATTTCAGCAGACACTTGTGGACACTGGACACTTTTGGATTGTGTGAGGCCCAATGAATATCTGAGCGCTATGTGACAGGCTCGATGGCACAGCTGTGACCAAAGTGACTAGAGGATAAGTGAGATTTTGAATTTCAGCAGACACTTGTGGACACTGGACACTTTTGTATTGTGTGAGGCCCACTGAATATCTGAGCGCTCTGTCACAGGCTCGATGGCACAGCTGTGACCAAAATGACTAGAGGATAAGGGAGATTTTGAATTTCTGCACACACTTGTGGACACTGGACACTTTTGGATTGTGTGAGGCCCACTGAATATCTGAGCGCTCTGTCACAGGCTCGATGGCACAGCTGTGACCAAAGTGACTAGAGGATAAGGGAGATTTTGAATTTCTGCACACACTTGTGGACACTGGACACTTATGGATTGTGTGAGGCCCACTGAATATCACAGCGCTATGTCACAGGCAGAAATTGGCTAGTGTATCACAAACTACAAGGTGTTTTTAGAATTGGGCAGAATAGGAATCTCCCTAGAGTGCAGGTCTGTAAGAACGGAACATGTCCTCGTTTTATTCTCACAGAGTGACACACTGATAGCTTCACTGTGGCTGTGATAACAGCCGTTACACGGTACTGTGTGAGGAGCGTACACCGCTGTATGGTGTGAAAAAATGCACGCTCAGTACCTCAGCAGGACAAAAAAAAAAAATTGGGATTGCTTTTAAAAAAGCAGTTTGCGGAGCAGTGGGTAAACAGCAATGCAGGAATGTCAGGAAGCCTTAGAAGGCAGCCCAACAACCAACACCACTGATACACCACTATATAGCCTCCCCTTGCACTGCACACACAGTGACTGGTGTGTTGTACAGGCAAAATCGCTAGCAGCAGAAGCAGTTTTTTTTTCTTCTCAGCAGGACAAAAAAAAAAATTGGGATTGCTTTTAAAAAAGCAGTTTGCGGAGCAGTGGGTAAACAGCAATGCAGGAATGTCAGGAAGCCTTAGAAGGCAGCCCAACAACCAACACCACTGATACACCACTATATAGCCTCCCCTTGCACTGCACACACAGTGACTGATGTGTTGTACAGGCAAAATCGCTAGCAGCAGAAGCAGTTTTTTTTTCTTCTCAGCAGGACAAAAAAAAAAATTGGGATTGCTTTTAAAAAAGCAGTTTGCGGAGCAGTGGGTAAACAGCAATGCAGGAATGTCAGGAAGCCTTAGAAGGCAGCCCAACAACCAACACCACTGATACACCACTATATAGCCTCCCCTTGCACTGCACACACAGTGACTGGTGTGTTGTACAGGCAAAATCGCTAGCAGCAGAAGGAGTTTTTGGTGTCTTCTTCCCTGCCTAACGCTCTCCCTACAAAATCAGCAGCAGCAGCAGATCTCCCTATTCTGAGATCAGCATGAGTAACATGGCAGTCGGCGTGCACGCCCTTTTATACCCCCTGTGACGCCCCCCAAAGCAAGCCAATCACTTGCATGCCCTTCTGAAAGATGGTGGTGACCCGTGCCTATGTCATCACGTTGCCCACAGTGTCCGTGGATCCTGATTGGCTGAAAAAGAGTGCAAAACAAACTTTTGAAACGCGACTTTGGCGCGTAAGTCGCCGACCTCGTGGCCGACCTCATCCTAGGGTTATGGTTTCGTTTCATGAAACCCGACTTTGCCAAAAGTCGGCGACTTTTGAAATTTTTCGACCCGTTTCGCTCAACTCTAGCCATGACTGTATCTGACTGTGCTTACTGAATGTACTGTGATGTATTTTAGCACTTCATAATTGTATTGTTCTACTGAGCTGCACCACTAGATTTCTGTACTGAGTGAGGGCGAGATCTAGGCCTCGACTATCTAAAGGATTCCAAGAGAGGGATTTGATAATGGTGGAATCTCAGCGGAGATTATCAAGGGTACTGTGGTTGCTGAGGATTATTACAATGATTAAGTGGTTGTAGCAAGGTTTAACTCAGCCTTTGTGAGACATATTGGAGAAGTGATGGCTCAGAAAAGAATACAAATGTGAACAGAGAGCTGATGTGTAAGAAACATGCAAATTTTTTCCTGTGTACAATATATGCTCTACGTGAAATAGAATGCAAAGCTGTATGCGTAGAAGAATAAATGTCATGTGCTACTGCACATGTTTTGGAACTACATTGGTGAAGGCATTGACACTTGCTGCTAGTGTGTCACACAAATTTGCTTACTTTAAAGTATGTGGAAGTGACTTTAGTGCCAACAAAATGTAAGGGGTTAAGAACATCATCCTGTGTATATAGTAGGAGATGTGCATATATTAATGTATGGTTCTACAAATGTATATTGTTACATTGCTTTATTGTAAGGAAAATATAGTACCCTATTTGGTCTTCTAGATGGGGGTAGAGTTATGCTCAAGATGTATATAGTTAAATGTAGGAGGGTCTAACTGTGGTTAAGCCGGGGAGCATCTGGCATTTTAGTCAGTTGGCTAGGGGAGCCCTGACAGGACATTCAGCCCCATAACATTTTGAAGATAGTAGCCCAGCCGTTCCTGGACGGAGATACAAAGAAAATATCAGGGTAGTATACAGCAACGGAGATCAAAATAACAGAGTTTGCAGCAAGGCAGGCTCATCAAAGCACTTGGTAGCCGTACAGTAACATAGTTCGCTCATCATGTGTCAGCTTGCTATGTGGGCAGATGCCCTTTTGTCTGGGGCGAAACAGACAAGGGAACTCCCAAAGATGGTGAAGTTGGACAGGGAGGATGCTGTGATGCTGACCTGGACAGAAAAAACGGGAACATTCTAAAAGGCGACAGGGAGAACATAGGGAAGAGAAGAAGGCAAATTGTGTGTTACCTGATGTATACGCTGTAACTGGAGTGAACGGACTGAGAACGTATAAGAGTAAAGTTTCTTGCTTAGAATTGAAATTGGACTGTGACTCTGTTTGTACCAAAATTTCTGGAAAAAGTATACAGCCACCTAGGGAAAGACCTGATGACGAGAAGAAGGAGTAACAGGTATGCTGACAGAGAACTGTGATGTGTATATGACGGGAGACCAGGGAGCTCATGAGCCATTTACCTCAGACACGACTACCGCCCTGGCAAAGGAAAAACATGTATGGTTATTTTGTTGTGCCTATTCAAGTTAGGATTTGTTCCATCAATTAGGAACGTAAAATGCTAAAAGCCTGCAAACATCAAAATGTGATTGCAGACTGTGAGAAGCTGCTAAGAGGGATTCAGAGTGTACTGAGGTAAACGTCTGTTAGAGAGCAGTGATAGATTTGGTACTGTTGTAACACGTGAGACCAAGTCATCATGGGGGGTGAGCTCACACTAGAAACCTTATTCAAAGTGTAGGACTCAGGTAAGTGACATGGGCTGTTCAGACTAATGTGGATTCAGTGACTGAGAGCCAGAGAGACCATGGGTGTAGGAGTAGTGGAGTGCTGTTGTGTGAAGGGATTTATTATTCAAAAGCAGATAGCTGCTGAGACACCTGTATTAATGACCTTGGGTTTGAAGCTCAGGTGCTATCACCAGCAAATTCCAACGAATGTTAATGGAGTTTTCCACTTTCAGAAAAGTGGACCCCAAAAGGTGTGGCTTCCCACTGATGCACAGATCTCTACTTTTTTCCTGCAGTGGTAACTTCACGTAAACTTTGCACATCATGAGTGCAACTAATAGCAGAGTTCAGCATGTGTACAAAAGTAGATAGTATGACGTGCCATGCCAATGTGACGCCAGTGCCACAGCTCTACTAGATATGAACAGTAAAAGGAAATTAGTGTTGGATCTGAGTAGGGTGGAAGGATAAATATCTGTTACTTCTATTTTAGATATGTTACATTATGTTTACAGTGCTTATCATGCAGTCTTCCTGGCACAGCCATTGAGCTCAGTTACTGGCTATTGGTGAGATCATTGCTGAAAGTGGGAAACCCCTTTAACATAATTGTTTCTCCTTTTTTTTGAGGATGTTATTTTCCCCTGTTTGAGAGACTTGGTGCTACTGAGCTACTGAGTAGATTCATTTATAACATTGAATTATTCATTAAAATATAGTCTTTATAAGTGTGAATTGTTCAGAGTTTTCTCTTTAGAAATATTTTATTTTTGCCCTAAGTAAATCTTGCATAGCTTTCAATGAGAATTTCACTTAAAATTTAAGCACTTGAAACACAAAAGAGCATTGATTTGTATTATTTCTCTGCACTTGTCAAAACAATTTTACACATCTTCATTGTTCACATCATTGTTATACGGTATTGTGTGTGGCGTCTCTTGAAAGTATAAAACACATTTTCTTGAAATATTGCAGACATCATCATATTTTTATTAAAAATGTTTCAAACAGAGGCAGATAACTAAAACTCTTCTATAGCACTAGTAATAGACTACAGTAATTCCACATACTTATTAATAAAATCAGTATCTTTGAGAACTTCAATATCAAATAAACCAGAGCTTTAAAAATCTGCAACAACAAAAGGTTAAGACTAAACACTTGTATCAATACAACCTCGACGGTGAACACCTATAAGACCGTATTCACACAATAATGATTTTTTTCATGTCCATGGACAAATTTTCATCTGTGTATTGGATATGATTCAGGAAAGATGTATATCTTTGTACCGTGTTAGCCAGTAGTTAGAAAAATATTCAGAATTGAGAGTCCTCAGTAACTGATACCTTTTAATGGCTAACTGAAAAGATGGTGACAAATTGCAAGCTTTCGAGACTACTCAGGTCACTTCATCAGGTCAATGCCTGATGAAGAGACCTGAGTAGTCTCGAAAGCTTGCAATGTGTTACCATCTTTTCAGTTAGCTATTAAAAGGTATCAACCACTGAGGACTCTCAATTCTGGACATGGTTATAATTTGCTTTTGACCTGTGCCAGTTTTTACCATTCATGTATCATCTGTTTTTCATGCATGTAAACAACAGAATGGAGGAATCCCAAGTTTCTGATAGCACATGCCAAAAGTTTGCTGTCCGCTTTATCCACTGACCCATACACATCAATGGGCCAGTTGTGGAGCAAGTAGGAGTCTATGTTTTATGAAGGCCACTGGACATGTTACATGGAGACAACCAAAAATGAAACATGCAGACCACTGGGCAGGTAATATGCTCAATAGCATATACTCTGTGCTGTTATTGAAAGAAATAAATGAGGGTGAACCAAGGGGGATAAACCTTATATTTTAATTTGTGTAGTTCTACTTAAAAAAACAGCGTATCTGACGAAATTCAAATTTACTAAATTTAGAGCATTTAACTGGGAAATTTCATTTGCAGCAAAGTAATTCTCCACAAATTAAATAATTCCTACTATACGCTTATGTCTGCCCATGTAAAAAATAAACCTTATACACCACTCATCTTTCCAACCGGCCCCTCTGCTCTCTGTCTATATCCTGTCCTCTGTGCCTTCAACATGCATCCTCTCTAGCCTGTTGTTCACAATGGGCCAGGACTTCTGGTCGTGAGTAACGCTCAGAGCATGCACAATGAACTTCGGGGCCTGCTTGTGGCTGAATGCTCTGGCTTAGGCAGGGGTCAGACTTGCGAGAAACTCGCACGAGTCTCACATCTTAATACCCGGGACTGCCTCCGGAACTCGGGACCGGAGTGTGCGGCTGCATGTATTTCTACGCAGCTGAGTGTTCCAGTCCCGAGTGTCGGTGGCAGTGCCAGGTATTAAGATGCGAGATGCGAGTTTCTCGCACGTGTGACCCTGGCCTTAGGGTGAACAATGGGCTAGAAATACGGCATGACGAAGGCACAGATGATTAGAATGTGGTCATGGAGCATTAGGCGTGACCTTTGGAAACTTTTGTAGGTCTTCTAGCATTCAGCAAGAAGGAGGCTATCGTTTTGCTGAATTATGAACAAAGTATTCTCCAGAATATGGATTTTTGTAAAAATTTTAAAAGAATTCAATTCTACTCAAATAATTTTGCCCATCTCTTATCGTGACTGCAAGCTTTCAGGTGGAAGCTCCAGTGTCATTGTTGACCCAGGATAATCCTGATGCTCACATAGGTATATGCGTTGTTGGCACTTATGCACTGTGCTAGAAAACATCGAAGGAGGTAGGGGGGGTCTATATAGGTCTAGATGAGTTTTGTACTGTTGATTACCCTTCCTTAAAGTCAAAAAATCTACAAGTTGCCAGAAAGATGTCTAATAAAATGTAAAGTGTAAATTTATTCTGCCCTCTTATAATCTACAAACTACCATTTTCACCAGTTTGATAGATGTAGTTTTATCCTGCCACCTAGTGGATATACATTCTCACTCCAGAGATAACTAATTCCTACATGAAAACATAGTAGAAACTGAAAGAAAAGGGCGCAATAGGGTCTTACCCGAGAAAAATAAAGATATAAGTCAATGATTTATACTCACCCTCTGCAGGAGAGTATCAGGCATAAAGGAACAAAGGTCAGCTTGCTGCACATCCAAATGACCACGCCGTGGCCATAAATCTTCAGATTCAAGCAGGGAATTTTTATGGATTAAACGTGCGCTACCAGACCATCACTCCTCACAAGTTGTGTGGTTAATACATTTATTTCCCTATGCGTTTCAAAGTTAAAAACTTCTTCCTCAGGGGATGATATGTCATCCCCTGAGGAAGAAGTTTTTAACTTTGAAACGCGTAGGGAAATAAATGTATTAACCACACAACTTGTGAGGAGTGATGGTCTGGTAGCGCACGTTTAATCCATAAAAATTCCCTGCTTGAATCTACATGAAAACATGGCATATCACACATGTGGGTTCTAAAAGTAGCACTAAATGAATATATCCAGTCAGTAACGTAACTTACAATATTGTGCAGCACTATCACGCTTCCCAGTGCACTAATTATAAGGAAGCTATAAATGTGCATAGGTTTCTTTGAAATCATATTTTTATAGTAATACATTGTAACTATTGGATTGTGCTTAAATTCTTATTCAGTGCACTGCAAACTGTTGTTGAATAGAATGTACGGGTATATTTGAAGAAATCAAACTTATTATATGCCTTTCTTTCTAATTATATACAAGCAGTGAAATGGCTATAAAGCTCTGCAGAGAGATGATCAGTGATTCAAAACATTAGTGAAGGAATTAGGGTTGCATGTAAGCTGGAAAGATTATGCAGCATGATCTTGATTTATTCAGAGCAACTACCAATTCGTTCCATTCTCCTCTGCAGTCATCTCTTCTGCACAGTAATTCCCAGTGTTCCCTTTTGAAAGCCCTTGATACTCAGTTAGCCCCAAGGTATAATGTTTGATAATATAACTACTGCTCCTGTCACTGTGCTTTGTATAAATGCATTATGTGTGGCCCAGAATAGTAAAGATTTATGTATGGGTATGGAAAATAAAAATCAGCATTGATTAAAAGCCCCGGATAGACCATCCAATACCGCCCAAAGAACATCAGTTATTTTGCATTTTGACGTGGCGATTGATAACTCATAAATGCAAGCTGGAATGACAAATGTGGATGGAAACTGCCTTTGACAAAAACGATAACAGTATCAGTCTCATGGGGCAATGAAGGTATAAGCAGGAGCTGTTTAAAATATTTAATCATTTTATGAAGGCTGCAAGATGTTGTTTGACCCTGAAGGAGTGTGAATGTCACATGGATCAGAAATTGCAAAGTCTTTGAAGTGAAATAAAAAAAATGGTGTTATTATAGATCCTTCTTGACATCCTATCATTTTTGTGTAGGATTAAAAATATGTATACAAAGCTCGAGATAAAGGGCTTGAACAAAAAGATGTCTCGCTTGTGAAAATAAAACTGAAAAAAAAAGGCATATTTTTGTGATTTTATTTTTCTTAAAAATCCTAAAGGGTCCTTTGTTCTTCTGGAATTGATCCAACAGCCCCTGGGTAGAAATAAGTTGCTTTGTAACTGCACTTAAGGCTATATTAAATTGTTAACAAGAACTGTCATTTTCCATAGCATTTTCTATGGTAACGTAGAAAAATGATCAGGAGCATTTTTTTTCAGTTGCTGCATTTTGGATAAAACATGAATTATCTGTCCTTTTTCTAAAAGAAAAATATTTTGTTCCTTCCCAATTCAATTAGTTTCTGGATGTTGAATGGTTTGTCAATATACTAGTACTTTAAAATAAATGTCAAAACAGACATTTGATGAACTATACTTTATATATTAAGATAGCATCAACAGTGTGTAAGGACCATGTAGTGGTATTTGAAGGAACTGCACAAAGTGCTGAATATGTTATCCCCATACTAATCTTTATGTGATGAAATTGGACATAGGCACAAAAGGGATGTCAGGCAACAATTAGGGTGATAAATATTCCTGTAAATAAGGAGTGTCAGATCTTATTCCTTATGAAAATGTTTCCATGTTAGTGGATATATTAGCAAACAGTTGAGGGTCCCATACGTCCTGGTGTGGACTTTTGGTAAAAGTCATGCCAGAAACGCCTTGTTTAAGTAACAATCACTTCTCTGAATTTCCACCTTAGGATCACACACGCTATTGCTGTAGATCTTTAATACCTCACCATACTTTTAAATACCTAAATCATCTTTAAACCATCAACATAAAAATGAAAAAGTTGTAATATAGTAATAATAATAATAATAATCTTTATTTTTCTATAGCGCTAACATATTCCGCAGTGCTTTACAGTTTGCACACATTATCATCGCTGTCCCCGATGAGGCTCACAATCTAAATATAGTAATGCCAAATTATATGGTCAGTGCCATACATTCTAGCTTTCAGCAAATATGCACCCTGCCAGTATTGAAGAACCAATATAATAACCATTATGCTGTCAAAGAAAATACGGTCATCAGACGCACTGCAGTACTCTGCTCGGCCCTCAACAGGGCAGAGCAGTGCGCCTGCACCGGAGCCGCGACAGGCAGGAATGAAGAGGACGTCATCGCTGCAAGATGGGAGACGCCAGACCGGACCACACCACCCTCCGGACCCAAACCGGACCCGGACTGCCTCTGGGTGAGTATAATCTAACTCATTTTTCTTATCTTTCAGGTTATATCGGGGTTTTATCTACAGCATTACAGAATGCTGTAGATAATCCCCTGACGGTGGCCGTAGCTGATAGGCAAAAAATAGGGTGACAGATTCCCTTTAAAAATAACTTGTCATGTAAAATAAGGAGGTTATTAACCTGCAGAACTGAGAGCCCTGCTGACAGGAGGAAATAAACTTTATTCCTCTCAGCAGCAATCGGCTTCCAGTTATAGGGGAGGCGTCAATGCGGGTTGAGTCACCACTCAGCAGAGGCGTATCTAGGCTTTCTGGCACCCGGGGCAAGAATTCGGTTCAGCGCCCCCCCCCCGCGCGCCCAAGTACATATGCGACTTGAACACTTAGCCATGTACCTGCGAGCTGCTCCTCCTAATGCTCTCAATGTTCAGTAAAAAACTGAGAGAAGCAGGAAGAGAAGCTCGTTGTCACAGGACCATACCTATGAAAATCGCATATGAGTGAAGTGTCCGTGTGATGACTACTGGAACCTGCAGAGCTGAATCCTGACATTGCAGCTTCTGAATTCTCACAACGAATGCACTGCACACTTTCAGGATTCTCCCTTGCTGATATACAGTCATGTCAGCACAAGTATGTGGTTTATATACTTCTGGCCACATTCTGACTAGACGTGCCCGGCCTCGCTCAGTTCATTTTCATTGAGTGAGGCCACACACGTCTAGTCAGCATGTGACCGCATGTATGTAAATTACCGGCACAAGAGAATCCTGACAGCGTTCAGTGAGCACTGTGAGAACTCAGAAGTCTGCAGTCACATAGAATGACTGCAGACTCAGCGCAAACCTGGAGAACCCCTTTAATGTTCCTAACAAATAAAAACATGAGAATTAGTCAGTATCACAAATAACATTTACATCCAGGTACCTTATAGATGACGTCGTCTCTGCAGTCAGTCACCTTTTCTTCTAGACCCCATGATGAGTTTTCTCATCCACATCTCGTCTCTGTAGACGTCCATCTTCTCCGGTCTTCTGCAGCAACTCTCCACACGACGCCCTTAAAGATAGATGTGTCATTATAATGCTCCTAAATAAAAATATCTGCAATATACTGTCTCCTCACACTATTCCCCTCTAGCATCCCACCTGTTCACTATACTGTCTCCTCATATATTTACCCCCTCACTCTCTATACTGTCTGCTCACACATAACCCTGATTCCCCATACTGTGTCCACATACATTAACCCGTTCGCTCCCCATACTGTCTGCACCAATCCCCCATACTGTTTCCTCATACTCTTTATTTTGTGTCCTCAAATCTCCCCACACATTAAATCTCCCCATCCCCAATCCCCCACACACATTAAGTACCCCCATCCCCACTCCAAATCCCCCCACACATTAACCCAATCCCCACTCATTAACCCCCATCAGCACTCCAAATCCCCCCACCCCCACTCCAAATACCCCCACTCATTAACGCCCCCATACATTAACCCCCATCCCCATTCATTAACCCCTGCACACATTAACCCAATCCCCACTCATTAACCCCATCACCACTCCAAATCCCCCCACACATTAAATAACCATCTCCACTCCAAATACCCCCACACATTAACCTCCATCCCCACTCATTAACGCCCCCACACATTAACCCCCATCCCCATTCATTAACCCCCGCACACATTAACCCCCATCACATTAAATAACCCCCATCTCCAATCCAAATCCCCCCACACATTAACCCCATGGCATCCCCACTCATTAACCCCCACACACATTAACCCCCATCCCCACTCATTAACCCCCATCCCCACTCATTAATCCCCCCACTCATTAACCCCCATCTCCACTCATTAACCCCCACAGTCATTAACCCCATCTCCACTCATTAACCCCCCAATCATTAACCCCCATCCCCACATTAACCCCCATCTCCACTCATTAACCCCCCACATTAACCCCCATCACCACATTAATCCCATCTCCACTCATTAACCCCCATCCCCACATTAATCCCATCTCCCCACATTAATCCCATCTCCACACATTAACCCCCATCCCCACATTAATCCCATCTCCACACATTAACCCCCATCCACACATTAATCCCATCTCCACACATTAACCCCCATCTCCACTCATTAACCCCCACACATTAACCCCCATCTCCACTCATTAACCCCCCACTCATTAACCCCCATCCCCACATTAACCCCCATCCCCACATTAAGCCCCATATCCACTCATTAACCCCCATCCCCACATTAAGCCCCATATCCACTCATTAACCCCCATCTCCACTCATGAACACCCCCATCTCCACCCATTAACCCCCCACTCATTAACCCCCATCCCCACATTAACCCCCTTCCCCACATTAAGCCCCATATCCACTCATTAACCCCCATCTCCACTCATGAACACCCCCATCTCCACCCATTAACCCCCCACTCATTAACCCCCATCTCCACTCATTAACCCCCATCCCCACATTAACCCCCTTCCCCACATTAAGCCCCATATCCACTCATTAACCCCCATCTCCTATCTTCGGTGGTTCTTCAGCTCCACAGTGGAGCACACTTACCACCAGGGTTCTCTCTGGGCGCCGGGGAGTGACGTCAGCAGCGTGATCACATGACCTGATCACTCTGCTGACGTCGCTCTGACCCGACAGTCAGAGCTGTACTGGCGTCTGTATAGACGCCAGTACAATTGCTGCCTGGGAGTCGGCGCGGCCTCCTTCTCTGCGTCGGCTGTCAGCTTGACAGCCGACACAGAGAACCGCCGACTCCCAGGACTGGTAGTGGCAGAGCGCAGCCGCCGGGGGGAGGGGGAGATACTGGCATACTGCGGACCGCTGCATTAGGCGGCCGGGCGGCCCGACTGCTCCCCCCTGCTGCCTGCGCCCAGGGCAACTGCCCCGGCTGCCCCCCCCTGGATACGCCACTGCCACTCAGTGCATACTGAGCGGCAGCTGTAACCGTGCCCCTGGCACTGACTAACAACTGGCTCTAATTCTGAGCTCTAAAGCACTGTGTGATGACTGGAACTATACCAGCACCAGCCCTTTGACACTGAAAACCGAACGCTGCGTGGGGAAGTTCATTTCCTCCCGACAGCAGGGCTCTCATGGCTGGCATCACACAGTGTTAGAAAGCTATTAACCTGCCTGCATATTAACCACATAATCCTCAGAATGCCTTTAATAAATAGTATATTCAATAATTAAGCAGCACCTTTGGAAATGGAGTGTCTGGTTTATCCTAAGTTATGTGGCAAGGCTAGTTAAAGGGTCAATAAAAATGTTTAGAATTGCAAAATCCAAAAGGTGGCACTAGCGTTCAAGTCCTCTTCCTTTCTGAAAAGGCTATTTGAATATTTAAATAGCACCAGTCAGCTTTCCTGATCTGTGTTTCTTTATAAATACTTATATTACCCATAAAATAATAATTCTGATGAACCTCGGGAACAATGCATTGTTTCTTGTCTCTGTTATTCATCATGGAAATGTATGAATAAATTGATAAATTGTTCTTACCATTTTCCTTGTGAAAGCACACTTTCCCTAGTCTAACCATCTCCTACTGTCACAGTCAGTGAGTGATGACTGCAAAGTTGGCTCCAATGCAGCTTTGGCCCTATTTGGCCAACTAAAATCTCTATAGCAACACTACTAAATTCAGATCTCAAACAAGATAGGAAAATAATTCAGACTCCAGATAATACATCTGTTTAAATCCCAGACCTATGCCTAAATTTATGCAGATCTTAAGCCCCAAAAAATCTGAACCCCAGACTAAATAATTGAGACCCCATTCTATACCCCTTAACATATTTAGACTCCAGACCAGACAGCTAAAGGAATTCAGATCCCAGATCAGATCTATTTCAGCTGCAGTGGAGCATAGAGCCATCCATTGCCTGCTCTGCCACATACTCTCGCAGGCTGCAGTCTACTTACTTCTGGTCTGTGGCCTGTTGGAGGCCAACGCTATGAAGGTGACACCAGGTGGCCTGATGATATCACTGTATCATGCCACCCACACTGGCCCACTGCTAGACAAGCCGGACAAGGACACGGAGGCTGAGGTGGACAGATAACCAGGATTGGGGGACTGCTAGATAGTTTTTTATTTTTTTTCATATTGTGCAGCCTAGGAGTCAAGGTTTGGGGCTGTGGTAGCATCATACTTTAACTAGTGTTGAGCGATACCATCCTATATTGAAAAATATCGGATCGGATTGGATCGGCCGATATCCAAAAAGTATCGGTTATTGCCGATTCCGATCCCGGAAGTCCCATTCAAGTCAATGGGACCGAAATATCGGAATTAAAAAAAAACCTTTCTTTCCTTGTAGGTTAACTCTACATGAAGAAAAACAACTAATAATAGTGTAGAATGTATTGGGTGAGGTGGAGGAGACATTAAAGCCATAGAGGTTTAGCCCAATCAAATGCAATAGCAGGAATAATTTTTTTTTTTTAAAGACGTTCGGAGTTACAAAGATATTGACTATGTTAACCTCTTTTATATTTTGTCAGATATGTATGTTTCACTACTTCCATGCTCTTCACCTTCTTTTTTACTTCTCCCACACTTTCTCCTTCATGATCCACAACAGCAGCAGCAGCATCTTTTTCATCAACTTCTTCTTCACCTTATTCATCTTCTTCTTCTTCTTCACCTTCTTCCTATTATTCTTTTTTTACATTCTTCATATTCTTCTTATTCAACTATTATTCTTCTTCATATTCTACTTCTTCATCTTCTTCCTATTCTTCTTCTTCATCATATTCTTATTTGTGACAGGCATTCCTGTAGTTGTTATCTATAAAAGTTTGAAGATTACACCTTCCGTTCTGCCTGTCACAAAAGATTTACAACAGGATTTGTCCACGTTCAGTTTGGCCTGCAGCAGCAGGCATTTTCCAGGGGCACCACGAGGAGGAACGGACTCACCCCGATACACTGCTTAGTCTTCTTCTGCTTATAATTTAGATAATATAATTTGCTCTGATTTTTAGTCTTATGCTTAATGTTCTTCTGCTTTTGGTTTTTATGCTTCTTGGTCTTCTGTCTCTTGTTGTTCTGCATCTTGGTGGTTGTCTTCATGTTCTTTGTCCTCTGGTAATCTTCTTCAGGGCCATCTTTTTGGTCTTCTTCGGTGTGGTCTTCAGGATCGTCGCCTTCAGGGTCGTCATCAGGGAGATCCAGAGTGAGAACCAAAAACCATTTCCACAAGCTCGAACTTGGAAAAGTAGCAGAAGGTACAAGAAGGCTGAGGAACTGCTGAGAACCAGCTGACGGTACTGGAACCCGGATGGTTAGCAGAAGGAACAAGAGCAAATGGAACTAGTGAGGACCAGCTGATGGTGCTGGAACCTGGAGGGGCAGCATAAGGAACAAGAGCCAATGGCACAACTGTGGACCAGCTGACGGTGCTGGACCACGGTTACTAAGCAGGAGGTACCTGTGCTAGAAAGCACTACCAAGGACCAGCAGACGTTGCTGAAACTCGGATACCGAGAAGGAGGCACCTAGGCCAAAGGCAATGCCGAGAACCAGCTGACGGTGCTGGAACCCAGATGGGTAGCAGAAGCTGCAAGAGCAAATGGAACGAGCGAGGACCAGCTGACGGTGCTGGAACCCGGAGGGGCAGCAGAAGGAACAAGAGCCAATGGCACAACTGTGGACCAGCTGGCGGTGCTGGAACATGGTTACTAAGCAGGAGGTACCTGTGCTACAAAGCACTACCAAGGACCAGCAGACGTTGCTAGAACTTGGATATCGAGAAGGAGGCACCTAGGCCAAAGGCACTGCCGAGAACCAGCTGACGGTACTGAAACCCGGATGGGTAGCAGAAGGTACCCATGAAAAAGACAAACTTGCAAGGCCGCAAGCCGGCCACAGTTACCGAAACCCACAGTCCTACAGAGGGTGCTTGTCCTATTGGCACTATGAAACCAGCCTTTATTACCAGAACCCGCAGCCCACATAGGAAGCACCTAAACTGCAGGCACCATAGACTCGGCTAAGCCGACCGCAGCACGACAGGACAACGAGTCGGTGGCAAAGTGACGTTGACACTACCCGGAAACAGCAGGTGTGCTGTAACCAGGCTGGGCAGGAGGGAGTACCCGTGCCAAAGACACTGCCAAGAACCAGCTGACGGTGCTGGAACCTGGATGGGTAGCAGAAGCTGCAAGAGCAAATGGAACTAGCGAGGACCAGCTGACGGTGCTGGAACCCGGAGGGGCAGCAGAAGAAACAAGAGCCAATGGCATTAAACCAGGGTCAGGATTCTGCAGAGTTATACTGTCAAAAATTCAGAAAGTGGGCGGTCCTTACTACATGAAATGATAGTGCATTGGCAGCTCTCTTTCGGAAGGGTTTATCAGAGACCATAAAAGATGATATGGTGGGATTTCCTGTTCCCTCTGGTCTGGATGATTCTATGTCATTAGCCATTCAAGTTGATCGGCATTTACGTGAACGTAAGACTACATGGGAGGCACTGCCACCTTTTGAACAAATGTCTGAACCTATGCAATGTGATGGGGTTTTGTCTAGGGCGCAACGTTAGGAGTTTAGAAGGCGTAATAAGCTGTGTTTTTTCTGTGGAGCCGCCTCTCATATTATTTCTGCCTGCCCTAAATGAGAGAAACGTTTTGCACACACATTTGCTGTGGGCAGTATACAACCTAAGTTTCTTTTTGCAATTACTCTGATCTGCTCCTTATCCACATTTTCCACGAAGGCTTTTGTGGATTCAGGAGCAGTGTTGAATCTGATGGATTTGGACTTTGCTAAACGTTGTGGTTTTTCCATGACGCCTCTGCGGACGCCTATTCCTTTGAGGGGTATTGATGCTACTCCTTTGGCGGAGAATAAACCTCAGTTTTGGACCTAGGTGACAATGTGAGTTGCCCCAGACCACCAAGAAAATTGGTAATTTTTGGTGCTGCATAATTTGCATGATACTATTGTTCTGGGTTTTCCTTGGATGCAAACTCATAATCCAGTTTTGGATTGGAAATCTGGGTCTGTGGTGAGCTAGGGTTCTCAGTGTGTTCTTAGGGACGCTCCTGTTTTATCCACCTCTCCTCAGTCTCATGATATTCCTGATTATCTAGCCGATTTTTCTGATGTATTTAGTGAGAGCAAGTCTGCGTCTTTGCCTCCTCATAGGAGTTATGACTGTGCAATTGAGTTGATGCCTGGGGGTAAATTTCCCAAGGGTCGGCTTTTCAAATTATCAGTACCCGAACATGATGCTATGCGATCCTATATTAAGGAGTCATTGGAGAAGGGTCATATTAGACCATCCTCATCACCTTTAGGTGCTGGGGTTTTTTTGTGGCCTAGAAAGATGGTTCATTAAGACCGTGTGTTGATTATCGTTCCCTTAACAAGATGACGGTTAAATATCAGTACCCGTTACCTCTGATGTCTGATTTATTCTCCAGAGTTAAGAGTGGCTGCTGGTTTACTAAGCTTAACCTCAGGGGGGCGTATAATCTTGTTCGCATCAAGCACGGGGATGAATGGAAGACAGCGTTTAATACTCCGGAGGGACATTTTGAGTACCTGGTAATGCCTTTTGGGCTCACTAATGCCCCTTTTGTCTTCCAGTCCTTTATGAATGATATATTCCATGACTTTTTGGATAAGTTTTTGATCATCTATCTGGATGATATTTTGATCTTTTCTAGTGATTGGGATTCTCATGTGGAACACGTCCGGACTGTGTTCCGGATTTTGAGGGAGAATTCCCTGCTTGTTAAGGAATCGAAATGCCTCTTTGGTGTACAGAGGATTTCATTTTTGGGATTTATCTTATCTCCATCGACTATTGAAATGGAGCCAGCCAAGGTACAGGCCATTTATGATTGGGTTCTGCCTACTTCTTTGAAGACCTTCCAGAAGTTTTTGGGTTTTGCTAATTTTTCTGGTATTGTCAAACCACTGACTGATCTGACCAAGGAGGGCACTGATGTGCTGAATTGGTCTCCTGAGGCTATCTCAGCATTTCAGGAGCTTAAGCAGAGTTTTACTTCAGCTCCAGTTTTACGGCAACCTGATGTCTCACTTCCATTTCAGGTGGAGGTAGATGCTTCTGAGATTGGTGCAGGAGCTGTTTTGTCCCAAAAAGACCCTGTGACTTCTAAGATGAATCCCTGTGCCTTCTTTTCTCAAAAGTTCTCCCCATCTGAATGCAACTATGACGTGGGGAATCGAGAATTGTTGGCCATGAAGTGGGCATTTGAGGAGTGGAGACATTGGTTGGAGGGAGCTAGACATCAAGTTGTGGTCCTCACCGATCGCAAGAATTTGATTTATCTGGAGTCGGCCAAACACTTGATTCCTAGACAGGCTAGATGGGCCTTGTTTTTCACACGTTTTAATTTTGCGGTCTCTTTTCTTCCGGGCACTAAGAATGTTAAGGCAGATGCCCTTTCTAGGAGTTTCTTTGCCGATTCTCTTAGTGTGACAGAGCCTACTACCATCCTAGGTGAGGGGGTAGTTTTTTCTGCCATTTCGCCCGATTTGAGACGTGTCCTGGAGGAATTTCAGGAGGATAAACCTGAGTGTTGCCCTATGGGAAAATTGTATGTTCCTGACCAGTGGAGAAAGAGAGTGATGTCTGAAATTCATTGCTCCGCATTGGCTGGTCATTCAGGTATTTTTGGTACCAGAGATTTGGTGAGTCGGTCCTTTTGGTGGCCTGCGTTATCTCGTGACGTCAGGAATTTTGTACAGTCCTGTGGGACTTGTTCTCGGTCTAAACTCTTTTCTCGTTCTAGTGGGTTGCTGATGCCCTTGCCGGTGCCCAAGAGGCCATGGACCCATATCTCAATGGATTTTATTTCTGATCTTCCTGTCTCTCAGAGAATGACTGTTATCTGGGTGATTTGTGATAGATTTTCGAAGATGGTCCATCTTATACCACTCCCAAAGTTGCCATCTTCCGCTGAGTTGGTGCCCTTGTTTTTACAACAGGTGGTTCGGTTACATGGGATTCTTGAGAACATTGTGTCTGACAGAGGAGTCCAGTTTGTTTCCAGATTCTGGAAAGCCTTTTGTTCCAATCTGAGAATTTAGTTATCCTTCTCTTCCGCGTTTCATCCCCAGACCAATGGACAGACTAAGAGAACAAACCAGACCTTGGAGTCTTATTTGAGATGTTTTATATCTGCTGATCAGGATGATTGGGTCTCATTTTTGCCCTTAGCCGAATTTGCACTGAACAATAGAGCTAGTTCTGCCACTTTGATGTCACCCTTTTTCTATAATTTTGGGTTTCATCCTCCATTCTCTTCAGAGCAAGTGGAATCTTCGTCCTGCCCAGGTGTGGACACTGTGGTTAAGAGAATGCAGCAGATATGGGGCCAAGTGGTGGATAAGTTGAACTCTCTCAGGAAAAGGCCCAGCGATTTTCCAACCGGCATTGACCATTGGTCCCCGGTTTAAAGTGGGTGATATGTTTTGGTTGTCATCTAAGAATATTCCTATAAAGGTTGCATCTCCTAAATTTAAGCCAAGATTTATTGGTCCTACTAAGATTTTGGAAATTCTTAATCCTGTTTCATTTCGATTGGCTCTCCCAGTTACGTTCAAGATCCATAACGTATTTCACAAATCTCTGTTGAAGAGGTTTGTTGAGCCAGTGGTTCCTATGGCAGAACCTCCTGACCCTGTGTTGGTTGAAGGCAATGTGGAATATGAGGTAGAGAAAATATTGGATTCTCGTTTGGTTAGACGGAGACTCCAGTATTTGGTCAAATGGAAGGGTTATGGTCAGGAAGATAATTCTTGGGTCTCTGCCTCCGATATTCATGCCAATAGATTGGTTCGTGCTTTTCACCGGGCCCATCCTGATCGGCCTGGTGGCGTGGATGTGGGTTCGGTGACCCCTCCTCAAGGGGGGGTACTGTTGTGAGTTCATTCTTTGGTTCACCAGTTGTGAGTTCTCCTTCCAGACTCCCTCTGGTGGTAGCAGGAGGTAGTGAGGCTGATTTGATCGGTGGAGATCTGCCACCTGAGAATAAGGATGACGATTGGACCTCAGGAGTCTCAGATTGGATTTAAGACAGCCGACGCCCTATTCAGTTGCTGGTGATTCCTTCTGGCTTGTCAGCTCTTGGTTTTCAGCTCTGTTCCAGTCATCTAAAGCTTAGTTTTTCTGCTAATGTTCACAATTGATTTTGTTGGTCTATGCAGTTTTTGGGTGTGGTCAGCCAGCCCCGGCTGGGGGCTGTGCTGAATTTCCACTCTTATTTATCAGTATTTTGCCAATTTGCTTTTTGTCCCTTACTAGTTTGGTCTCTTTTTGCTCTGTCTCAGAATATTTCAGAGTGCTGATATAGTGGGAGAAGTCTAGTGACTTCAGGGTTAATTTTGCTATCAGAAGTGTTGGATATTATTTTTGCAGGGTTTTTTGCAGGTTGCAGACAGTGTCTTTCCTTTCCTCTCTAGTTAGTTTGGGCCCTATCGTTTGCTCAGCCTATTTTCCTGCCTGTGTTTGTGCCTTCATCTTGTTTCACCATCAATACATGTGTGGGGGCTATATATTCCTTTGAGGTCTGCTCTGGGGCAGTTAGTTTTCCCCTTTTCATGCTTCAGGCTTATTTAGTCCTCCAGCTGTGATGAAGCGTCTAGGAACATCGTAGGTACGCTCCACGGCTGCTGCTAGTTTTGTGGTAGGATCAGGGATCTGCAATCTGCATAGTTACCAACCTCTCTGGTTTTCTGTGACTTAGCTTGGTTTGCCTTTTTCTTCTCGGTGACCCATTCATAACAGGTACCCATTATAAACAAAGTTGCAAGGCCGCGAGCAGGCCGCAGTTCCTGAAAACCACAGTCCTACAGGGGGTGCTTGTCCTATTGGCACTACGGAACCAGCCTTTATTACCAGAACCCACAGCCCACATAGGAAGCACCTAAACTGCAGGCACCATAGGCTCGGCTAACCCGACCGCAACGCGACAGGAAAACGTATTGGTGGCAAAGTGACGTTGACACTCCCCGGAAACAGCAGGCGTGCTGGAAACAGGATGGGCAGGAGGGAGTACCCGTGCCAAAGACACTTCTGAGCAGCAACTGGCGATGTTGGAGCCCAGGGTCAATCAGGGTGTAGGCTGAGGCCTAATTTCATCAAGTTTAATATCTGTTGTAGACTACTACTGATTTCAAACGTGCTTCAACTAGGCCTCTGGCTCCACTCTGTTTCTAGTATTTCCCCTGGCCTCCAACCCCACCAGTTGCTGCTCAGAAGTGGCGACTGCACAATCAACACTTGTTCCTGTGTTACTGGGGTTCAGTAACGTCAGCTGTTCCCCTGATGTGTGTCCGGCAATGTCTCCTGCTCTGTCCACATTCCCACTAATAGAATGTGACATTACTGAACCCCAGTAACAAAGGAACAAGTGTTGATTGTGCAGACGCCACTTCTGAGCAGCAACTGGCAGGGTTGGAGGCCAGGGGAAATATTAGAGACAGAGTGGAGCCAGAGGCCTAACTGGAGCAAGTTTGAAATCAGTAGTAGTGTGAATGTGGAGAAAGCATGAGATATTGCCATCCACACAGCAGGGGAGCAGCTGGCATTACTGAACCCCACTAACACTGGAGCATGTGTTTCTCTCTGTGCAGACAGCATTTCCAAGCAACAACTGGCTGTGTTGAAGCCCAGGAACAGTCATGGAGCAGACTGAGGCCTAATTGCAGCAAGTTTTATAGGTGATGTAGTTTGAATGTGGAGGCAGCAGGAGATATTGCCGTCCACACAGCAGGGGAGAAGTTGGCATTACTGAACCCCACTAACACTGGTGCATGTGTTTCTCTCTGTGCAGACGGCACTTCCAAGCAACAACTGGCTGTGTTGAAGCCCAGGATCAGTCATGGAGCAGGCTGAGGCCTAATTGCAGCATGTTTTATATAGGTTGTAGACTACTACTTATTGTAACCGTGCTCCACTTAGGCCTCTGGCTCCACTGTCTCTAGTATTTCCCCTGGCCTCCAACCCCGCCTGTTGCATTACTAGTAATGGGAATGTGGACAGAGCAGGAGACATTGCCTGACACACATCAGGGGATCAACTGACGTGACTGAGCCCTAGTAACACAGGAAAAAGTGTGGATTGTGCAGACGCCACTTCAGAGCAGCAACTGGCGGGGTTGGAGGCCAGGGGAAATACTAGAGACAGTGGAGCCAGAGGCCTAAGTGGAGCACGGTTAAAAATCAGTAGTAGTTTGAATGTGGAGGCAGCAGGAGACTTTGCCATCCACACAGCAGGGGAGCAGCTGGCGTTACTGAACCCCACTAACACAGGAGCTAGTGTTTTTCTCTGTGCAGACGGCACTTCTGAGCAACAACTGGCTGTGTTGAAGCCCAGGAATTACAGTTCAGGTGGTAGAAACATGAACACAACAGGAGACCTGGATACTGTTGCCAACCAATTATTTATTCTGGAAGAGGACTGGCAAATTCTGGCGAGATCCAGGCCTTGTTCATTTTCAGAAAAGTAAGCCGGTCAACGTTATCGGAGGATAGTCGCGTGAGACGGTCTGTTAGTACACCACCTGCAGCACTAAAGACGCGTTCCGATAATACACTGGCAGCAGGGCAAGCCAGCACCTCCAATGCATACTGGCTATGCTCTGGCCATGTATCCAGCTTAGAGACCCATCGGGCGGTGCCTGCTACCATAACGGTGATTGACACATTAGCCAATGATGGGACAGTAGTAGTCCCATCATCCGGCTAATGTGTTGAATGTACAAAAAAAAAAAAATCCCTACTACATACATGCTACATACATGCTACATACATGCAACATACATACTACATGCTACATACATGCAACATACATACATACTGCATATATACCACATGCATGCAACATACATACATACTGCATATATACCACATGCATGCAACATGCATACTACATCTATACCACATATATACTACATGCATGCAACATGCATACTACATATATACCGGGGGTCTGTGCCGACTGTCCGAGGGTCTGTACCGGCCTGCCGGGGGGGCTGTGCCAGCCTGCTGGTGGTCTGTACCGACTGTCCGGGGGTCTGTGCAGGCTGCGGGGGTCTCTACCGGCCTGCCGGGGGGCTGTGCCGGCCTGCCGGTGGTCTGTACCGACTGTCCGGGGGTCTGAGCGGACTGCCGGGGGTCTGTACCGGCCTGCCGGGGGGCTGTGCCGGCCTGCCGGTGGTCTGTACCGACTGTCCGGGGGTCTGAGCAGACTGCCGGGGGTCTGTACCGGCCTGCCGCGGGGCTGTGCCGACTGTCCGGGGGTCTGTGCCGACTGCCCGGGGGTCTGTGCGGACTGCCGGGGGTCTGTACCGGCCTGCCGGGGGTCTGTGCCGACTGTCTGGGGGTCTGTGCCGACTGCCCGGGGGTCTGTGCCGACTGCCGGGTGGCTGTGCTGGCCTGCCAGGGGTCTGTGCCGACTGCCCGGGGGTCTGTGTGGACTGCCGGGGGTCTGTACCGGCCTACCGGGGAGCTGTGCTGGCCTGCCGGGGGGCTGTGCCGGCCTGCCGGGGGGCTGTGCCGACTGTCCGGGGGTCTGTGCCGACTGCCCGGGGGTCTGTTTGGACTGCCGGGGGTCTGTACCGGCCTACCGGGGGGCTGTACTGGCCTGCCGGGGGGCTGTGCCGACTGTCCGGGGGTCTGAGCAGGCTGCGGGGGTCTGTGCAGGATCGTCCGATGGGATTACAAGTCCCATCGGGCGATGCCTGCTACCATGACGGTGATTGACACATTAGTCAATGATGGGACAGTAGTAGTCCCATCATCAGGCTAATGTGTTGAATGTACAAAAAAAAAAATCCCAACTACATACATGCTACATACATACTACATGCTACATACATGCTACATACATACTACATACAAGCTACATACATGCAACATATATACTACATACATACTACATGCTACATACATGCTACATACATGCAACATACATACTGCATATATACCACATGCATGCAACATACATACATACTGCATCTATACCACATGCATGCAACATGCATACTACATATATACCACATATATACTACATGCATGCAACATGCATACTACATATATACCGGGGGTCTGTGCCGACTGTCCGAGGGTCTGTACCGGCCTGCCGGGGGGCTGTGCCGGCCTGCCGGTGGTCTGTACCGACTGTCCGGGGGTCTGTGCAGGCTGCGGGGGTCTGTACCGGCCTGCCGGGGGGCTGTGCCGGCCTGCCGGTGGTCTGTACCGACTGTCCGGGGGTCTGAGCGGACTGCCGGGGATCTGTACCGGCCTGCCGGGGGGCTGTGCCGGCCTGCCGGTGGTCTGTGCCGACTGCCCGGGGGTTTGTGCCGACTGCCGTGGGTCTGTGCTGGCCTGCCGGGGGGCTGTGCCGACTGTCCGGGGGTCTGTGCAGGCTGCGGGGTTCTGTACCTGCCTGCCGGGGGGCTGTGCCGGCCTGCCGGTGGTCTGTGCCGACTGCCCGGGGGTTTGTGCCGACTGCCCGGGGGTCTGTGCGAACTGCCGTGGGTCTGTACCGGCCTGCCGGTGGGCTGTACCGGCCTTCCGGGGGGCTGTGCCGACTGCCCGGGGGTCTGTACCGGCCTTCCGGGGGGCTGTGCCGACTGCCCGGGGGTCTGTACCGGCCTTCCGGGGGGCTGTGCCGGCCTGCCGGTGGTCTGTGCCGACTGCCCGGCGGTCTGTGCGGACTGCCGTGGGTCTGTACCGGCCTGCTGGGGGGCTGTGCTGGCCTGCCGGGGGGCTGTGCCGACTGCCCGGGGGTCTGTACCGGCCTTCCGGGGGGCTGTGCCAGCCTGCCGGTGGGCTGTGCCGACTGCCCGGGGGTTTGTGCCGACTGCCGTTGGTCTGTACCGGCCTGCCGGGGGGCTGTGCCGACTGTCCAGGGGTCTGTGCAGACTGCGGGGGTCTGTATCGGCCTGCCGGGGTGCTGTGCCGGCCTGCCGGTGGTCTGTACCGACTGTCCGGGGGTCTGAGCCGACTGCCGGGTGTCTGTACCGGCCTGCCGGGGGGCTGTGCCGGCCTGTCGGGGGGCTGTGCCGACTGCCCGGGGGCTGTACCGGCCTTCCGGGGGGCTGTGCTGGCCTGCCGGTGGTCTGTGCCGACTGCCCGGGGGTTTGTGCCGACTGCCCGGGGGTCTGTGCGGACTGCCGTGGGTCTGTACCGGCCTACCGGGGGGCTGTGCTGGCATGCCGGGGGGGCTGTGCCGACTGTCCGGGGGTCTGAGCAGGCTGCGGGGGTCTGTGCAGGATCGTCCGATGGGATTACAAGTCCCATCGGGCGATGCCTGCTACCATGATGGTGATTGACACATTAGCCAATGATGGGACAGTAGTAGTCCCATCATCCGGCTAATGTGTTGAATGTACAAAAAAAAAAAAATCCCTACTACATACAGTACATGCTACATACATACTACATGCTACATACATGCTACATACATACTACATACAAGCTACATACATGCAACATATACTACATACATACTACATGCTACATACATGCTACATACATGCAACATACATACTGCATATATACCACATGCATGCAACATACATAAATACATGCTGCATATATACCACATGCATGCAACATGCATACTACATATATACCACATATATACTACATGCATGCAACATGCATACTACATATATACCGGGGGTCTGTGCCGACTGTCCGAGGGTCTGTACCGGCCTGCCAGGGGGGCTGTGCCGGCCTGCCGGTGGTCTGTACCGACTGTCCGGGGGTCTGTGCAGGCTGCGGGGGTCTGTACCGGCCTGCCGGGGGGCTGTGCCGGCCTGCCGGTGGTCTGTACCGACTGTCCGGGGGTCTGAGCGGACTGCCGGGATTTCTGTACCGGCCTGCCGGGGGGCTGTGCCGGCCTGCCGGTGGTCTGTGCCGACTGCCCGGGGGTTTGTGCCGACTGCCGTGGGTCTGTACCGGCCTCCCGGGGGCCTGTCGGAGGGCTGTGCCGACTGCCCGGGGGTCTGAGCAGGCTGCGGGGGTCTGTGCAGGATCGTCCGATGGGATTACAAGTCCCATCGGGCGATGCCTGCTACCATGATGGTGATTGACGCATTAGCCAATGATGGGACAGTAGTAGTCCCATCATCCGGCTAATGTGTTGAATGTACAAAAAAAAAAAAATCCCTACTACATACATGCTACATACATACTACATGCTACATACATGCTACATACATACTACATACAAGCTACATACATGCAACATATACTACATACATACTACATGCTACATACATGCTACATACATGCAACATACATACTGCATATATACCACATGCATGCAACATACATAAATACATACTGCATATATACCACATGCATGCAACATGCATACTACATATATACCACATATATACTACATGCATGCAACATGCATACTACATATATACCGGGGGTCTGTGCCGACTGTCCGAGGGTCTGTACCGGCCTGCCAGGGGGGCTGTGCCGGCCTGCCGGTGGTCTGTACCGACTGTCCGGGGGTCTGTGCAGGCTGCGGGGGTCTGTACCGGCCTGCCGGGGGGCTGTGCCGGCCTGCCGGTGGTCTGTACCGACTGTCCGGGGGTCTGAGCGGACTGCCGGGGATCTGTACCGGCCTGCCGGGGGGCTGTGCCGGCCTGCCGGTGGTCTGTGCCGACTGCCCGGGGGTTTGTGCCGACTGCCGTGGGTCTGTACCGGCCTGCCGGGGGGCTGTGCCGACTGTCCGGGGGTCTGTGCAGGCTGCGGGGGTCTGTACCGGCCTGCCGGGGGGCTGTGCCGGCCTGCCGGTGGTCTGTACCGACTGTCCGGGGTCTGAGCCGACTGCCGCGTGTCTGTACCGGCCTGCCGGGGGGCTGTGCCGGCCTGCCGGGTGGCTGTGCCGGCCTGTCGGGGGGCTGTGCCGACTGCCCGGGGGGCTGTACCGGCCTTCCGGGGGGCTGTGCTGGCCTGCCGGTGGTCTGTGCCGACTGCCCGGGGGTTTGTGCCGACTGCCCGGGGGTCTGTGCGAACTGCTGTGGGTCTGTACCGGCCTGCCGGTGGGCTGTACCGGCCTTCCGGGGGGCTGTGCCGACTGCCCGGGGGTCTGTACCGGCCTTCCGGGGGGCTGTGCCGGCCTGCCGGTGGTCTGTGCCGACTACCCGGCGGTCTGTGCGGACTGCCGTGGGTCTGTATCGGCCTGCCGGGGGGCTGTGCTGGCCTGCCGGGGGGCTGTGCCGACTGCCCGGGGGTCTGTACCGGCCTTCCGGGGGGCTGTGCCAGCCTGCCGGTGGGCTGTGCTGACTGCCCGGGGGATTGTGCCGACTGCCGTTGGTCTGTACCGGCCTGCCGGGGGGCTGTGCCGACTGTCCGGGGGTCTGTGCAGGCTGCGGGGGTCTGTACCGGCCTGCCGGGGTGCTGTGCCGGCCTGCCGGTTGTCTGTACCGACTGTCCGGGGGTCTGTACCGGCCTGCCGGGGGGCTGTGCTGGCCTGCCGGTGATCTGTGCCGACTGCCCGGGGGTTTTTGCCGACTGCCCGGGGGTCTGTGCGGACTGCCGTGGGTCTGTACCGGCCTGCCGGGGGGCTGTACCGGCCTTCCGGGGGGCTGTGTCGACTGCCCGGGGGTCTGTACCGGCCTTCCGGGGGGCTGTGCCAGCCTGCTGGTGGTCTGTGCCGACTGCCCGGGGGTCTGTGCGGACTGCCGTGGGTCTGTACTGGCCTGCCGGCGGGCTGTGCTGGCCTGCCGGGGGGCTGTGCCGACTGCCCGGGGGTCTGTACCGGCCTTCCGGGGGCTGTGTCGGCCTGCCGGGGGTCTGTGCCGACTGCCCGGGGGTCTGTGTCGACTGCCCGGGGGTCTTTGCGGACTGCCGTGGGTCTGTACCGGCCTGCCAGGGGGCTGTGCTGGCCTGCCGGTGGTCTGTACCGACTGTCCGGGGGTTTGAGCGGCCTGCTGGGGGTCTGTACTGGCCTTCCGGGGGGCTGTGCCAGCCTGCCGGTGGGCTGTGCCGACTGCCCGGGGGTTTGTGCCGACTGCCGTTGGTCTGTACCGGCCTGCCGGGGGGCTGTGCCGACTGTCCGGGGGTCTGTGCAGGCTGCGGGGGTGTGTACCGGCTTGCCGGGGTGCTGTGCCGGCCTGCCGGTGGTCTGTACCGACTGTCCGGGGGTCTGAGCCGACTGCCGGGTGTCTGTACCGGCCTGCCGGGTGGCTGTGCCGGCCTGCCGGTGGTCTGTGCCGACTGCCTGGGGGTTTGTGCCGACTGCCGTGGGTCTGTACCGGCCTGCCGGGGGGCTGTGCCGACTGTCTGGGGGTCTGTGCAGGCTGCGGGGGTCTGTACCGGCCTGCCGGGGGGCTGTGCCGGCCTGCCGGTGGTCTGTACCGACTGTCCGGGGTCTGAGCTGACTGCCGCGTGTCTGTACCGGCCTGCCGGGGGGCTGTGCCGGCCTGCCGGGTGGCTGTGCCGGCCTGTCGGGGGGCTGTGCCGACTGCCCGGGGGGCTGTACCGGCCTTCCGGGGGGCTGTGCTGGCCTGCCGGTGGTCTGTGCCGACTGCCCGGGGGTTTGTGCCGACTGCCCGGGGGTCTGTGCGAACTGCTGTGGGTCTGTACCGGCCTGCCGGTGGGCTGTACCGGCCTTCCGGGGGGCTGTGCCGACTGCCCGGGGGTCTGTACCGGCCTTCCGGGGGGCTGTGCCGGCCTGCCGGTGGTCTGTTCCGACTACCCGGCGGTCTGTGCGGACTGCCGTGGGTCTGTACCGGCCTGCCGGGGGGCTGTGCTGGCCTGCCGGGGGGCTGTGCCGACTGCCCGGGGGTCTGTACCGGCCTTCTGGGGGGCTGTGCCAGCCTGCCAGTGGGCTGTGCCGACTGCCCGGGGGTTTGTGCCGACTGCCGTTGGTCTGTACCGGCCTGCCGGGGGGCTGTGCCGACTGTCCGGGGGTCTGTGCAGGCTGCGGGGGTCTGTACCGGCCTGCCAGGGTGCTGTGCCGGCCTGCCGGTGGTCTGTACCGACTGTCCGGGGGTCTGTACCGGCCTGCCGGGGGGCTGTGCTGGCCTGCCGGTGATCTGTGCCGACTGCCCGGGGGTTTTTGCCGACTGCCCGGGGGTCTGTGCGGACTGCCGTGGGTCTGTACCGGCCTGCCAGGGGGCTGTACCGGCCTTCCGGGGGGCTGTGTCGACTGCCCGGGGGTCTGTACCGGCCTTCCGGGGTGCTGTGCCAGCCTGCCGGTGGTCTGTGCCGACTGCCCGGGGGTCTGTGCGGACTGCCGTGGGTCTGTACTGGCCTGCCGGCGGGCTGTGCTGGCCTGCCGGGGGGCTGTGCCGACTGCCCGGGGGTCTGTACCGGCCTTCCGGGGGCTGTGTCGGCCTGCCGGGGGTCTGTGCCGACTGCCCGGGGGTCTGTGTCGACTGCCCGGGGGTCTTTGCGGACTGCCGTGGGTCTGTACCGGCCTGCCAGGGGGCTGTGCTGGCCTGCCGGTGGTCTGTACCGACTGTCCGGGGGTGTGAGCGGCCTGCTGGGGGTCTGTACTGGCCTGCCGGGGGTTTATACCGGCCTGCCTGGGGGCTGTGCTGGCCTGCCGGTGGTCTATACCGACTGTCCGGGGGTCTGAGCAGGCTGCGGGGGTCTGTGCAGGATCGTCCGATGGGACTACAAGTCCCATCGGGCGATGCCTGCTACCATGACGGTGATTGACACATTAGCCAATGATGGGACAGTAGTCCCATCATCCGGCCTATGTGTTGAATGTAAAAAAAAATAAAAATACATACTACATACATACTACATGCTACATACATACTACATACATGCTACATGCATGCAACATGCATACATACTACATGCAACATGCATACTACATGCATGCAACATACATATATACTACATACTGTATATACTACATGCATGCAACATGCATACTACATATATACCACATATATACTACATGCATGCAACATACATACATACATACAACATATATACTACATGCATGCAACATGCATACTACATATATACCACATATATACTACATGCATGCAACATACATATATACTACATGCAACATGCATACTACATGCATGCAACATACATACTACATATATACCACATGCATGCAACATGCATACTATATATATACCACATATATACTACATGCATGCAACATACATAAATACTACATATATACCACATATATACAACATGCATGCAACATATATATAATACATATATACTACATGCAACATACATACTACATACATACTACATATATACCACATGCATGCAACATGCATACTACATATATACTACATGCATGCAACATATATATAATACATATATACTACATGCAACATACATACATACTACATATGTACCACATGCATGCAACATGCATACTATATATATACCACATATATACTACATGCATGCAACATACATATATACTACATATATACCACATGCATACAACATGCATACTACATATATACTACATGCATGCAACATACATATATACTACATACAATACATTCATACAATACATACATATAGACATACAGTACATACAACATAGAGTACATACTCACCATCACTTGTCACTTTGATCCCCGAAGCTATTGTCGTCTATGGAATAAAGATTAAAATAACAAAACACAAATATACTCACCCCTGATCCGCAGAAGTCCACGGGTGTCCCACAACGATCTTGCGTGGAGAACAGCAGCATCAGCTGATGCTACCGTTCTCTACGGGGTCCAGGAAACCTGTGTCGGAAGGTAGGTATCCTTCCGCCCTGTATTCCTCCGCCAGCGTAAAAAAAAAAAAAAAAAAAGTCCCTAGTCTCACTTTATGGCAAAAGCTGCATGGGAAATTTTTCACACAGCAATGCCATGAAATGAGACTAGGGACTTTTTTTTTTTTCTTTACAGTGGCGGAGGAATACAGGGCGGAAGGATACCTACCTCCCGACATTGGTTTCCTGGAGCCCGTAGAGAACGGTAGCATCAGCTGATGCTGCTGTTCTCCATGCAAGATCGTTGTGGGACACCCGTGGACTTCTGCGGATCAGGGGTGAGTATATTTGTGCTTTGTTATTTTAATCTTTATTCCATAGACGACAATGGCTTCGGGGATCAAAGTGACAAGTGATGGTGAGTATGTACTCTATGTTATATGTACTGTATGTCTATATGTATGTATTGTATGAATGTATTGTATGTAGTATATATGCATGTTGCATGCATGTAGTATATATGTAGTATGCATGTTGCATGCATGTGGTATATATGTAGTATGTATGTATGTTGCATGCATGTAGTATATATGTAGTATATATGTAGTATGCATGTTGCATGCATGTGGTATATATGTAGTATGTATGTAGTATGTATGTTGCATGTAGTATATATGTATTATATATGTTGCATGCATGTAGTATATATGTGGTATATATATAGTATGCATGTTGTATGCATGTGGTATATATGTAGTATATATGTATGTTGCATGCATGTAGTATATATGTGGTATGTATGCATGTTGCATGCATGTGGTATATATGTAGTATGTATGTATGTTGCATGTAGTATATATGTATTATATATATGTTGCATGCATGTAGTATATATGTAGTATGCATGTTGTATGCATGTGTTATATATGTAGTATGTATGTAGTATGTATGTTGCATGTAGTATATATGTATTATATATATGTTGCATGCATGTAGTATATATGTGGTATATATATAGTATGCATGTTGCATGCATGTGCTATATATGTAGTATGCATGTTGCATGTAGTATATATGTATTATATATATGTTGCATGCATGTAGTATATATGTAGTATGCATGTTGCATGCATGTGGTATATATGTAGTATGTATGTTGCATGTAGTATATATGTATTATATATATGTTGCATGCATGTAGTATATATGTGGTATATATATAGTATGCATGTTGCATGCATGTGGTATATATGTAGTATATATGTATGTTGCATGCATGTAGTATATATGTGGTATATATATAGTATGCATGTTGCATGCATGTGGTATATATGAAGTATGTATGTTGCATGCATGTAGTATGCATGTTGCATGTAGTATATATGTATGTTGCATGCATGAAGTATATATGTGGTATATATGTAGTATGCATGTTGCATGCATGTACTATATATATGTATCTTGCATGCATGTAGTACATATGTAGTATGCATGTTGCATGTAGTATATATGTATGTTGCATGCATGTAGTATATATGTGGTATATATGTAGCACGCATGTTGCATGCATGTGGTATGCATGTTGCTTGTAGTATGTATGTATGTTGCATGCATGTGGTATATATGTAGTATGTATGTTGCATGTAATATATATGTAGTATGTATGTAGTATGTATGTTGCATGTAGTATATATGTGGTATATATAGTATGCATGTTGCATGCATGTGGTATATACGTAGTATATATGTATGTTGCATGCATGTAGTATATATGTGGTATATATATAGTATGCATGTTGCATGCATGTGGTAAATATGTAGTATGTATGTTGCATGCATGTAGTATATATGTGGTATATATAGAGTATGCATGTTGCATGCATGTGGTATATATGTAGTATGTATGTTGCATGCATGTAGTATGCATGTTACATGTAGTATATATGTATGTTGCATGCATGTAGTATATATGTGGTATGTATGTAGTATGCATGTTGCATGCATGTGGTATATATGTTGTATGTATGTATGTTGCATGCATGTAGTATATATGTGGTATATATGTAGTATGCATGTTGCATGCATGTAGTATATATGTAGTATATATGTATGTTGCATGCATGTAGTATGCATGTTGCATGCATGTAGTATGTATGTAGCATGTAGTATGTATGTAGTATGTATGTATGTATTTTTTTATTTTTTTTTACATTCAACACATAGGCCGGATGATGGGACTACTACTGTCCCATCATTGGCTAATGTGTCAATCACCGTCATGGTAGCAGGCATCGCCCGATGGGACGATGCCTGCACAGACCCCCGCAACCTGCACAGCCCCCCGGCAGGCCGGTACAGACCACCAGCGGGCTGGTACAGACCCCCGGCAGGCCGCTCAGGCCCACGGACACTCGGTACAGACCACCGGCAGGCCGGTACAGACCCACGGCAGTCCGCACAGACCCCCGGGCAGTTGGCACAAACCCCCGGGCAGTCGGCACAGCCCCCGGAAGGCCGGTACAGCCCCCCGGGCAGTCGGCACAGCCCCCCGGCAGGCCAGCACAGCCCCCCGACAGGCCGGTACAGACACCCGGCAGTCGGCTCAGACCCCCGGACAGTCGGTACAGAGCACCGGCAGGCCGGCATAGCCCCCCGGCAGGCCGGTACAGACCCCCGCAGCCTGCACAGACCCCCAGACAGTCGGCACAGCCCCCCCGGCAGGCCGGTACAGACCCACGGCAGTCCGCACAGACCCCCGGGCAGTCGGCACAGACCACCGGCAGGCTGGCACAGCCCCCCGGAAGGCCGGCACAGACCCCCGGGCAGTCGGCACAGCCCCCCGGCAGGCCGGTACAGCCCCCCGGCAGGCCGGTACAGACCCACGGCAGTCCGCACAGACCCCCGGGCAGTCGGCACAAACCCCCGGGCAGTCGGCACAGACCACCGGCAGGCCGGCACAGCCCCCCGGCTGGCCGGTACAGACCCCCGCAGCCTGCACAGACCCCCGGACAGTCGGTACAGACCACCGGCAGGCCGGCACAGCCCCCTGGCAGGCCAGTACAGACCCTCGGACAGTCGGCACAGACCCCCGGTATATATGTAGTATGCATGTTGCATGCATGTAGTATATATGTGGTATATATGTAGTATGCATGTTGCATGCATGTGGTATATATGCAGTATGTATGTATGTTGCATGCATGTGGTATATATGCAGTATGTATGTATGTTGCATGTATGTAGCATGTAGTATGTATGTAGTATATATGTTGCATGTATGTAACTTGTATTTAGTATGTATGTAGCATGTATGTAGCATGTAGTATGTATGTAGCATGTATGTAGCATGTAGTATGTATGTAGCATGTATGTAGTAGGGATTTTTTTTTTTTTTTTGTACATTCAACACATTCGCCGGATGATGGGAGTACTACTGTCCCATCATTGGCTAATGTGTCAATCACCGTCATGTTAGCAGGCATCACCCGATGGGACTTGTAGTCCCATCGGACGATCCTGCACAGACCCCCGCAGCCTGCTCAGACCCCCGGACAGTCGGCACAGCCCCCCAGCAGGCCAGCACAGCCCCCCGGTAGGCCGGTACAGACCCCCGGCAGTCCAAACAGACCCCCGGGCAGTCGGCACAGACCCCCGGACAGTCGGCACAGCCCCCCGGCAGGCCAGCACAGCTCCCCGGTAGGCCGGTACAGACCCCCGGCAGTCTGCACAGACCCCCGGGCAGTCAGCACAGACCCCTGGAAGGCCAGCACAGCCCCCCGGTAGGCCGGTACAGACCCCCGGCAGTCCGAACAGACCCCCGGGCAGTCGGCACAGACCCCCGGACTGTCGGTACATCCCCCCGGCAGGCCGGCACAGCCCCCCGGCAGGCCAGCACAGCTCCCCGGTAGGCCGGTACAGACCCCCGGCAGTCCGCACAGACCCCCAGGCAGTCGGCACAGACCCCCGGACAGTCGGCACAGCCCCGCGGCAGGCCGGTACAGACCCCCGGCAGTCCGCTCAGACCCCCGGACAGTCGGTACAGACCACCGGCAGGCCGGCACAGCCCCCCGGCAGGCCGGTACAGACCCCCGCAGCCTGCACAGACCCCCGGACAGTCGGTACAGACCACCGGCAGGCCGGCACAGCCCCCCGGCAGGCCGGTACAGACCCTCGGACAGTCGGCACAGACCCCCGCTATATATGTAGTATGCATGTTGCATGCATGTAGTATATATGTGGTATATATGTAGTATGCATGTTGCATGCATGTGGTATATATGCAGTATGTATGTAAGTTGCATGCATGTGGTATATATGCAGTATGTATGTATGTTGCATGTATGTAGCATGCATGTAGCATGTAGTATGTATGTAGTATATATGTTGCATGTATGTAGCTTGTATGTAGCATGTATGTAGCATGTAGTATGTATGTAGCATGTATGTAGCATGTAGTATGTATGTAGCATGTATGTAGTAGGGATTTTATTTTTTTTTGTACATTCAACACATTAGCTGTATGATGGGACTACTACTGTCCCATCATTGGCTAATGTGTCAATCACCGTCATGGTAGCAGGCATCGCCCGATGGGACTTGTAGTCCCATCGGACAATCCTGCACAGACCCCCGCAGTCTGCTCAGACCCCCGGACAGTCGGTACAGACCACCGGCAGGCCGGCACAGACACCCGGGCAGTCGGAACAGACCGCCTGCAGGCCGGCACAGCCCCCCGGCAGTCGGTACAGACCACCCGCAGGCCGGCACAGCCCCCCGGCAGGCCGGTACAGACCCACGGGCAGTCGGCACAGACCACCGGGAGGCCGGTACGGACCCCCGGCAGTCCGCTCAGACCCCCGGGCAGTCGGCACAGACCCCCGGCAGGCCGGTACAGAACCCCGGGCAGTCGGCATAGACCCCCCTATGGAAGGCCCGAACTGACGGCGCATCATGATGCGCACAGACTGCGCATCATGATGACGTCATTTCGGCAGCCAATCAGAGCCACAGCAGTGGCTCTTTGCATTATGGGAACTTCCGATTCCGATATCCGATATTGTAAAAATATCGGTACTCAGTATCGGAATTCCGATACAGCGAATATCGTCCGATACCCGATATTTGCAGTATCGGAATGCTCAACACTACATACAATACATACATATAGACATACAGTACATATAACATAGAGTACATACTCACCGTCACTTGTCACTTTGATCCCCGAAGCCATTGTCGCCTGAGGAATAAATATCAAAATAAAAAAACACCAATATACTTACCCCGATCCGCAGAAGTCCATGAGGGTCCCACGTCGATCTTGCGTGGAGAACAGCAGCATCAGCTGATGCTACCGTTCTCTACCAGCTCCAGGAATACAATGACGGAAGGTAGGTATCCTTCCGCACTGTATTCCTCCACCACTGAAAAAAAAAGTCCCTAGTCTCACTTTATGGCAAAAGCTGCGTGGGAACTTTCTCACGCAGCAATGGCATAAAGTGAGACTAGGGACTTTTTTTTTACAGTGGTGGAGGAATACAGTGCGGAAGGATACCTACCTTCCGTCATTGTATTCCTGGAGCTGGTAGAGAACGGTAGCATCAGCTGATGCTGCTGTTCTCCACGCAAGATCGACATGGGACCCTCGTGGACTTCTGCGAATCGGGGTAAGTATATTGGTGTTTTTTTATTTTGATATTTACTCCTCAGGCGACAATGGCTTCGGGGATCAAAGTGACAAGTGACGATGAGTATGTACTCTATGTTATATGTACTGTATGTCTATATGTATGTATTGTATGTAGTATACTGTATATGTATGTTGCATGCATGTAGTATATATGTTGTATGTATGTTGCATGCATGTAGTATATATGTAGCATGTATGTAGTATGTATGTAGTATGTAGCAGGTATGTAGTATGTATGTTGCATGTATGTAGCATGTAGTATATATGTAGTATGTATGTTGCATGCATGTGGTATATATGTTGTATGTATGTTGCATGCATGTAGTATATGTATTATGTATGTAGCATGTATGTAGTATGTAGCATGTATGTTGCATGTAGTATATATGTAGTATGTATGTTACATGTAGTATATATGTAATATGCATGTTGCATGCATGTAGTATATGTTGTATATATGTTGCATGCATGTAGTATATGTATTATGTATGTAGTATGTAGTATGTATGTGGCATGTATGTAGTATGTATGTTACATGTAGTATATATGTAGTATATATGTAGTATGCATGTTGCATGCATGTAGTATATATGTTGTATGTATGTTGCATGCATGTAGTATATATGTATTATGTATGTAGTATGTATGTAGCATGTATGTAGCATGTATTTTTTTTTTACATTCAACACATTAGCCGGATTAGCATGCATGTAGTATATGTATTATGTATGTAGCATGTATGTAGTATGTAGCATGTATGTTGCATGTAGTATATATGTAGTATGTATGTTACATGTAGTATATATGTAGTATGCATGTTGCATGCATGTAGTATATATGTTGTATATATGTTGCATGCATGTAGTATATGTATTATGTATGTAGTATGTAGTATGTATGTAGCATGTATGTAGTATGTATGTTACATGTAGTATATATGTAGTATATATGTAGTATGCATGTTGCATGCATGTAGTATATATGTTGTATGTATGTTGCATGCATGTAGTATATATGTATTATGTATGTAGTATGTATGTAGCATGTATGTAGCATGTATTTTTTTTTTTTTACATTCAACACATTAGCCGGATTTTGGGACTACTGCTGTCCCATCATTGGCTAATGTGTCAATCACTGTCATGGTAGCAGGCATCGCCCGATGGGACTTGTAGTCCCATCGGACGATGCCTGCACAGACCCCCGGAGCCTGCACAGACCACCGGCAGGCCGGCACAGCCCCCCGGGCAATCGGCACAGACCCCCCGGCAGGCCACACAGACCCCCGGAGCCTGCACAGACCACCGGCAGGCTGGCACAGCCCCCCGGCAGGCCGCACAGACCCACGGGCAGTCGGCACAGACCCCCGGAGCCTGCACAGACCACCGGCAGGCTGGCACAGCCCCCCGGCAGGCCGCACAGCCCCCCGAAAGGCCCGTACAGACCCCAGAGAGGCTGTACAAGGCAAAAATAGGGTTTTTCTTATTCCGATACCGGAAGTCCCATAGACTTGAATGGGACTTCCGGTATCGGAATCGGCGATACCCGATATTTTTTTTAGATCGGCCGATCCATTCCGATCCGATACTTTTAAGTATCTGACGGTATCGCTCAACACTACTCACTATATAGCATACAGTATATGGATATTCATGAAAGACAATAGAAACCTTCTCAGCTAGATATGAATAAACCAAATTAAAGTCCAAATTATAAAGACTTAAAAAGTTTTTATTAATTACACAATAAAAGGAAAACCAGACAAATTGGACATAATACAATACCATAAAATGTGTTAATATAAGGAGATAGTTACATAGTGAACATATAAGCCATGAGTAAATATAGTGATCATAAAAATTCCATCAGCAAAAAAGTGCATATAGTAAGCAGACACGGGGTCTGAAAATTCAAATAAAGTGCATAGGAAATGTAATAAGATCATAAATACCCATGATCAGTGGCTCAATGTGTCTTCAGCTCCCTCCAACGTACGTTTCGCCTACTGTGGCTTTCTCACTCCTTGAGAAAGCCACGGTAGGCGAAACGTACGTTGGAGGGAGCTGGAGACACATTGAGCCACTGATCATGGGTATTTATGATCTCATTACATTTCCTATGCACTTTATTTGAGTTTTCAGACCCCGTGTCTGCTTACTATATGCACTTTTTTGCTGATGGAATTTTTATGATCACTATATTTATTCATGGCTTATGTGTTCACTATGTAGAATCATAGAATCATAGAATCATAGAATCGTAGAGTTGGAAGGGACCTCCTGGGCCATCTGGTCCAACCCCCTGCTCAAAGCAGGATTCGCTAAATCATCCCAGTTAGATGTCTGTCCAGCCTCTGTTTGAAGACTTCCATTGAAGGAGAACTCACCACTTCTCGTGGCAGCCTGTTCCACTCATTGATCACTCTAACTGTCAAAAAGTTTTTTCTAATATCTAATCTGTGTCTCCTCCCATTCAGCTTCATCCCATTGCTTCTAGTCTTTCCTTGTGCAAATGAGAATAAAGTTGATCCTTCTACAATGTGACAGCCCTTGAGATATTTGTAGACAGCTATTAAGTCTCCTCTCAGTCTTCTCTTTTGCAAACTAAACATTCCCAAATCCTGCAACCTTTCCTCATAAGACAGGGTTTGCAGACCGGTCACCATTCTGGTCGCTCTTTTCTGAACTTGCTCCAGTTTGTTGATGTCTTTTTTAAAATGTGGTGCCCAAAATTGGACACAATATTCCAGATGAGGTCTGACCAAAGAGGAGTAGAGGGAAATAATTACTTCACGTGATCTAGACTGTATGCTTCTGTTAATACATCCTAGAATTGCATTTGCCTTTTTTGCTGCTGCATCACACTGTTGACTCATATTCAGTCTGTGATCTATTAGTATACCCAAGTCTTTTTCACATGTGCTGTCACTTAGCCCTATTCCTTCCATTCTGTATATGCTTTTTTCATTTTTATTGCCCAGATGTAGTACTTTGCATTTCTCCCTGTTAAAAACCATTCTGTTAGTTGCGGCCCACTTCTCCAGTTTATTTAAATCTTTTTGAATCCTCTCTCTCTCTTCTCTAGTATTAGCTATCCCTCCTAGCTTTGTGTCATCAGCAAATTTAATCAGTTTACCCTCAATTCCTTCATCTAAATCATTGATAAAGATGTTGAACAATACAGGGCCCAGGACAGAGCCCTGTGGTACCCCACTTGAGACATTCTTCCAACTGGATGTGCAGCCATTTACGACCACTCTTTGGGTCCGATCACTAAGCCAGTTATGAATCCACCTAACAGTTGCCTTGTCCATTCCATACTTAGTCATTTTTTCAATAAGGATTGTATGAGAGACTTTGTCAAATGCTTTGCTGAAGTCAAGATATACTATATCTACAGCATTTCCTTGATCCACCCAATCAGTAATACCGTCATAGAAGGAAATTAAATTAGTCTGACATGACTTATTAGTTACAAACCCATGCTGACTCTGTTTAATCACTTCATTCTTATCCAAGTATTGACATACATGTTGTTTAATAATTTGTTCAAAGATCTTTCCTGGTATAGAAGTCAGACTCACCGGCCTATAGTTGCCTGGGTCCACCTTCTTCCCCTTTTTGAAGATAGGAACAACATTTGCTCTTCTCCAGTCTTCTGGCACTTCTCCTGTTCTCCAAGAATTTTCAAAGATTATGGAGAGGGGTTCAAAAATTTCTTCTGCTATCTCCTTCAGTACTCTGGGGTGTAATTCATCTGGACCTGGAGACTTGAATTCATTTAGGTTAGCTAAGTGTTTCCTCACTATCTTTCTGTTTATAGATATCCTGGATTCTTCTATTCCCTTAATAGGACAGTGAATAACAGTTGATGTTACATTTCCTTTCTGAGAGAAAACAGATGCAAAATAGGAATTTAAAAGTTCAGCCTTCTCAACATCCTGTCTTACCATTTCATCATTTTCATCCTGTACAAATCCTATAGCATCTTTGACTTTTCTTTTACTTTTGACATATCCCCAAAATCCTTTATTATTGCTTTTGACATCTCTTGCAAGTCTCAATTCATTTTCAGCTTTAGATAATCTGATTTGTGCCCTGCAGGTTCTACAGACAGCATTATATTCTTCTTTAGATATGCCTCCCTCTTTCCATTTTATAAACATTTTTTTCTTCCTTTTTAGCATGTGCTTAAGTTCTGTGTTCATCCATCCTGGTTTCCTTAAATGCTTCCTATTCTTCCCTCTTTTCGGAATTGTTAACAACTGTGCTTTGAGAATTTCATTTTTCAAGATTTCCCATCCTTCCTGGACATTTTTGTCTTTAAGGATATCCAGCCATTGGATCCCTCCAATTCTCTTTCTGAATCCCTTAAAATCTGCCTTTCTGAAATCTAACCTTGACGTCTGAGTCTTCACAGGTCTTCCGCCTCTAGTTATCCAAAATTCTAAAATAGCATGGTCGCTACCTCCTAGGGTCCCAGCCACTTTTACCTCCTCAACCATTTCCTCCCTGTTTATAAGGATTAGATCCAAGGTAGCAGTTCCCCTTGTTTTCTCCCTTACCTTTTGGAAGATAAAGTTGTCAGCAAGAGAGGATAAGAATTTCCTTGACCTGTTAGTTTTGCCTGAGAGAGATTCCCAACAAATGTCTGGATAGTTGAAATCTCCCATGACAACTATGTCATATTTTTTGGAGAACTTGGCCATTTGATGCATAAAGAGTTCATCCATATCTACAGCTTGCACAGGCGGCCTGTAGTAAATGCCTACAATGGTGTCCTTTCCATTGTTCTGTCCTTGTATTCTTACCCAAACAGTTTCCACAGAACTCCCAGTCTCTGAAGCTTCAATCTCTGTGCAGATATACGCATTTCTAACATACAATGCGACACCCCCTCCTCGTTTATCAAGTCTGTTTCTTGCAAATAAGTTGTATCCTTCTAGTCTTGTATTCCAGTCATGTGTATTGTCCCACCAAGTTTCAGTGATTCCAATGACATCATATTTCTTTTCCTGTGTTAGTAGTTCCAATTCTCCTTGTTTGTTGCCCATGCTTTGTGCATTAGTATAGAAACATTTTAGTTTGTGATTGGTTTCTCTTTCTCCAATATTTTTATTAATTAGATTCTTTCGTCTTTGTTCTTCCTTTCCACTTCTAATAGCAGAGTTCTCAATAGCATTTGTCAGGTGTATGGCTTTTTCTGGTCTTTTGCTTCCCTTCCCATGTTGTTCTAGTTTAAAGCTCTCCTTACAAGTGTAGCAAGGCGACTTCCAAATACATGCTTTCCAGTCTTCGTAAGGTGCACCCCATCTCTAGCAAGTAGTCCATCGTATAAGTAGTTCACTCCGTGATCCAGAAATCCAAATCGTTGCTGACGGCACCATCGACGTAGCCAGTTGTTCACCTGCAGAATCTTATTCCACCTCCTTGTTCCATGGCCATCCACTGGGAGGATGGAAGAGAAGACCACCTGCGCTCCCAGTTCTTTCACTTTCTTGCCTAAGTCTTCAAAGTCTCTGCAGATGGTTTCCAGGTCGTTTCTTGCGGTGTCATTTGTCCCCACATGTAGTAGCAGGAATGGGTAGTCATCTGTAGGTCTGAAGAGTCCTGATATCCTGTCAGACACATCTTTAATTTTTGCACCTGGAAGACAGCACATTTCTCTTGAAGTTATATATATGTAACTATCTCCTTATATTAAGACATTTTATGGTATTGTATTATGTCCAATTTGTCTGGTTTTCCTTTTATTGTGTAATTAATAAAAACTTTTTAAGTCTTTATAATTTGAACTTTAATTTGGTTTATTCATATCTAGATGAGAAGGTTCCTGTGTCAAAAAAGGACCACGCACTGCAAGTCTTGGGAGCGCCCGTTTTGGCTTTTGGAAGAGGAATGCTCCTAACGGGTGCCGAAGTGGAGGCTACAGGCAACCAAATCTGCCCCCTCCCTATACCTCCTGTTTTGGCCGTTTGGGGAATCTTCCTCAGAGCTGCTCCCACCACCTTCCTGTTCCTCACGCCATGATGGGTCAAGGACCTCATCATCTACACTCCCCTCTTCAAACACCTGCTTCTCCTGGGTAGTCTCGCCAGCACCGTACGCACCAGAAAGTGGCACCTGAGTCTCGTCATCATCTGATGCGTACTGAGGTGTGCTGACCATAGGCACTGGCCCACCCACCTCTTCAGATTCAGAGGGACAAAGCAGTTGTGCATCACTGCATACTCCCTCTTCTTCTCATTTTTGAATGCTGCTTGGCTGGCCCCCTCTTTCCAAGCCAACAGATTCAGAAAACAGAAGAAGAGACTGTGATGGCTCCTGTCCAGGGCTCTCTGACTGCCTGGGCACTTTGGCAGGTGGTGAAGAGACAGATGGTTGCTCTTCAGTGCTCTGGCCCTGAGAGGACGTGGAAGTTATTGAAGTCGATGCGTTAGCTGCCATCCATCCAACAATGGCTTCAATTTGTTCCTCCCGCAGCAGTGGGCTACGGCGAGGTCCTACAAAGCTGTGCATAAAGGACTGTTGCCTGGTAAAACTGGGGGATGCTGACTCACTGGTGCCCGCAGCAGGCACAGAATCCCCACGTCCTCTCCCTGCGGAATCCCCACGTCCTCTCCCTGCTGAAACTCCACGCCCACGCCCACGTGCCTTACTCCCTGCCTTCTTCATCTTGGTAGACTGATAAAGATAGGCAGAAAAGTACAAAGGGGGGCTTAGTGTGCTTATTCCTGAACAGCTGCTAACAGGTATAAGAAACACTAATTTTATAAAGTGTGTGTGTGGACTACACTTTAATATGAGCTAATGTGGCCTACACAACTGTCAAATGGAGTGTTTGGTGAACTTTATTTTGTTTTTTTTTTCAAAAAAACAAAAAGGATGTGACCAAAGATTTGAAAGTGATAGTATCACAAACTTTTTGGAGCTATTACAATGCAGGAAGGTAACCTACAATGCAAAAGATGAGGCTCCAAAAAATAGGGTAATACTAATCTGGATGCGGCTGAAGGGCACAAGCCAGAAAAAAAGGCTCCTCTATCTACTCCTATATAGTGTTTGCAACCAACCAATGTAGATGGATATGGATGGATGCACACTAATAGGAGAATGAAAAATGAACTGCAATAAAAGAAAAATATGTGTGAGGCAGTGACGCAAGCTGAGCGGCCTACAACCAGATGTAGCTGTAGGACACACTACAGCGTGAGCTTCACTCACACACAGAGACCTCTCAGACAGCCATGAACAGTGCAGATAAGTGGGCACTAGCACTGAAAGGCTGCAGAGAGGCTCCGCTGTCTACTCCTATAGTGTTTGCAACCAACCAATGTAGATGGATACGGATGGATGCACACTAATAGGAGAATGAAAAATGAACAGCAAAAAAAGAAAAATATGTATGAGGCAGTGACACACGCTGAGCGGCGTACAACCAGACGTGGCTGCAGGACACACTACACAGCGTGAGCTGCACTCACACAGACCTTGCAGACAGCTGTGAACACTGCTGCAAGGCAAAAGAAAGCTACAGTGGTTTTTTATGTAGCCTGGGTAAAGCACAATATGATTTTGAAAATCGCTATTACTAACTGTCCCTCAGAGTCTTGAACAGCAGCCTGTCCCTAACTGAATTCACAGCAGAGTGAACCCGAAATGGCGGCGGTGGCTTTTATAGTGCATCATGACATCATTTCAGCAGCCAGTCACAGCCATGCCATTAGTTAACATGCCTACATGCCTAACAAGATGTGCCCTCACTTCTGAGGATTGTCATTGGCTGAATCAAATCAAACTGACTCATAGCATTATGGGAACTTCCTATTCCGGTATTCGATATGCTAAAAGTATTGGAACTCAGTATCGGAATTCCGATACAGTGAATATTGGCCGATACCTGATACTTGCGATATCGGAATGCTCAACACTAACTTTAACCCGTTCACCACCTTGGATTTTTTCATTTTTGAGTTTCCGTTTTTTGCTCCCCTTCATCCCAGAGCCATAACTTTTATATTTTTCAGTCAATATGGCCATATGAGGGCTTGTTTTTTGCGTGACAAGTTGTATTTTGATCAACACCATTGGTTTTGCCATATAGCATACAGGAAAACAGGAAAAAAATTCCAAGTGCGGTGAAATTGCAAAAAAGGGCAATTCTACAATTTATTATTGTTTAGCTTTTTTACCATGTTCACTAAATGCTAAAACTGTCCTGACATTATGATTATCCAGGTCAATACAAGTTCGTAGATAAGAAACATGTATAGGTTCTTTTTTTACTTAAGTGGTGAAAAAAAAACCAAAGTTTCTTAAAAAAGAAGTTCCCGTTTTCTGAGACCCGTAGCGTCTCCATTTTTATGATCTTGGGCTGGGTGAAGGATTATTTTTTGTGTGCTAAGCTGACGTTTTTATTGATACCATTTTAGTGTACATGCAATGTTTTGATCACCCATTATTGTATTATAATGCAATGTTAGGGCAGAGACACACTGCCGTATTTCTCGTGCGAGAATTGCATTGTAAAACTCGCACTGGCTGTTGGCTCTCCTGACCTGAGCTTGACAGCTGCATAGTAATCCATCACACTGTCATGCTCAGGTCAGGAGAGGTTTCAAAAACATTTTTTTTCTTGCTTCAATAGTCTCCATGGGAGACTAGAAATTGTGATCATCTGATTGCTTGGGCTACGGACCATGCTCTGTGTAGCAGAAATGCTCACTTGCTTTGAGCGCCGACCACTGGGCAGCACTCATAGCAATCCAGCATCGACAACCACAAGGGTCTGCTGCAGGCCCCGGGTTGTTATGCCAACTCATTAACGCCTAGCGGTCAGGTGACATGGGCGCTTTGGAATTAGTGACGCCATTCCGTCACAATCATGTTAAATGCCACTGTCAGAGATTGACAGGGGCATATAACATGCTAATAGATGTGGGTGGATCGCTATTCCACCCACAACTGTTAGTGTTAGGAACGGCGGAGCGCACTAAATAAAATAATAATAAAGCGCATTCGCCGCTCGGGGTCCACCGTGCAGTAGGTGGTATAACTGCTGCTAAGTGGTGGCAGACAAGCAATATGGCGGTATGATGCACATGGGTTAAACTTCACCCGGAGTGCGCAGAGCGGCCTCTGTTCACACACAGAGGTGCCACAACAAAAAACATACAAAACTCTGAACCTGTTAGTGACACAGGCTTCAGGTAGATGCACGGTATCTGGTCACAGGAGCAGGACCCAAGACAGAGGAGCTGCGTCCCTCTAGACCACCGTGTGTGCATCGTCGCTTCTGCAGACGCCAAGGAGGGCTGCAACTGCAGCGCAGCATAGGACACTTCCGCTCAACGACAAAGCCTGAAAGCAAGCACGATGTCGGACGCTAGCATAGCGGTGCGGTGAGCACAGTGGCTTAAGGCTTGCCACTGACTGGCGCTGACTGATAAACTAATTCCCTATCCACATGCGTATTATCAGAGGGAAGGGGTTTCAAATGAGTCAGTCACCAGAGTCATGCATCCTTCACCATTCACACATAGCAAGTATAGTCTATACTAGCGCATGGCGGACCGACCATGCACACTTTTTATAGCCATGCGGGACCTTCCAGATCTCTGAGATGGACCAATGAGATCTGGAACAGGACCTGGGCACATGACTCCCGATCTCCAATGGGAGATCGTCTCGTGAGCATGCCCAGTAGGAGCACAGAGGGACTTAGTCTCTGGAGGGGTCTGCTGCAAAGCAATCTCCTCTGTAGTAGAAAGACAGCAGGAGACGGCAGAATGTGAGGCTCTGGATTCCTGCAGAGCAGACGCAGAAAACTGACGCCTAACATGTTAGAGGCACATGTCAGATGATGAAATCGGCTGACATGTGCCAAAAAAATTGTGGGCTCATCAGCAAACAGGGGGAGGCCACCTTAGAAGTAACTATATGTCTAAAGTGGTAAAGGGATTAAATAATGGATTGTGCTATGTAGCATCATACTTTATACATTGGGTATCATGCTGTATACAGGGAGGTTGTCATGTTCCACCCCTCAGGATGTCTGGGATGCAGTTACTGACAGCTCGGCCATCAAATCTGGTACAGGGACGTGCTGAAGCTGTCAGTACTTTGATTGACAGCATGGACATCCAATCTGGTTCAGGGATGTGCTGAGCTGTGACATCTTCATTCATCATCATCATCTTTATTTTTTATATGATGCTAACATATTCCGCAGCGCTTTACAGTTTGCACACATTATCATCACTGTCCCCAATGGGGTTCACAATCTAAATTCCCTATCAATATGTCTTTGGAATGTGGGAGGAAACTGGAGTACCCAGAGGAAACCCACACAAACATGGGGAGAACATACCAGCTCCTTGCAGATGTTGTCCTTGGTGGAATTTGAACCCAGGACTCCAGCGCTGCAAGGCTATCCACTGAGCCACCGTGCTGGCCATTAGAGATGGGTGAGCCTGAACAGTAAGGCTGTGTGCACATGCTGCAGATTCTGCTGCGGATCCACAGCGGATTTGGCCCTGCGGATCTGCAGTAGTTTCTGCTGCGGTGTACAGTACCATTATTCCCTATGGGAATTGAAAACCGCTGTGCAGACGCTGCGGAATTTTCCGCGCGGATTTTGCTGCGGTTTCAAATCTGCAGAAAGAATTACATGTTAATTCTTTCTGCGAATTCTGCAGCGGTTTACCATCCCCTCCATTGTGGAGATGATAAACCGCAGGGCAAAACTGCAGGATAATCCGCACATAAACCGCAGGTCTTTTGACCTGGTGATTTACCTGCGGACTTTGCAAAATCCGCGCTGATCATTCTGCAGCAGATTCTGCAGCATGTGCACACAGCCTAAAGTTCGGTGTCCGTACTGAACACGTACTATTCGGGCACGGACATCGAACATGGACTTCACCAGGGAACCCTTGTTACTGCTCGGGTTTGGGAGTGGGTGTTTGTTGCATTATCATATGCATGACAGCATGGCAAACACTGTTTTCGATCAGCGGTGAACTCATCTCCGCCGGCATGAGCGCTCAACTGTGAAAGGAGGTATAAAATTTACCTCTGGTCACTTGTGTCAGCTGATGGGACTAATGTTCCCATCATCCGACATCTGCTGCCGCTAATTACAGTGAGAGCAGGAGTGGCAGAGGGGAGTATTCATCAGCTGCTCCTGCACTGTAAATGAATAACTAAAAAACAAAAATAACATGGGTTCCCCTGCATTTTTGTTAACCAGCCAGGCAAAACTCACAGCTGGGGGCTAAAAAACACATACTTGTCCGTCGTTCTGTCCCACACTGTAATCCATGTTTGGGGCAATAATAGTTTTCAACCTGGACGGTGCCAAAATGCCACCGTCCAGGCTGAGAACCACTGGTGACTGAACGGCAGCGAGTGCAGTCTCAGTGGCTAGTGCTGAAGTCATCGAGGTTACGTCTGGTCATCAAGGCTCCGCTAATAATAATAATAATAATAATACATTTTATTTCTATAGCGCCGACATATTCTGCAGCACTTTACATTTCAGAGGGGATTTGTACAGACAATAGACATTACAGCATAACAATAATCACATAGATTATAACAAATACCAAGAGGAATGAGGGCCCTGCTCGCAAGCTTACAATCTATGAGGAAAAAGGGGAGACAGGTGGGTGGTCACGGTTGCCCTGATTGTTTGGACCAGCCATAATGTTAAGTGTGTAACAGTACAGACACAGAGGGCTAATGAATCATAGAATCATAGAATCATAGAATCGTAGAGTTGGAAGGGACCTCCTGGGCCATCTGGTCCAACCCCCTGCTCAAAGCAGGATTCGCTAAATCATCCCAGTCAGATGTCTGTCCAGCCTCTGTTTGAAGACTTCCATTGAAGGAGAACTCACCACTTCTCGTGGCAGCCTGTTCCACTCATTGATCACTCTAACTGTCAAAAAGTTTTTTCTAATATCTAATCTGTGTCTCCTCCCATTCAGTTTCATCCCATTGCTTCTAGTCTTTCCTTGTGCAAATGAGAATAAAGTTGATCCTTCTACAATGTGACAGCCCTTTAGATATTTGTAGACAGCTATTAAGTCTCCTCTCAGTCTTCTCTTTTGCAAACTAAACATTCCCAAATCCTGCAACCTTTCCTCATAAGACAGGGTTTGCAGACCGGTCACCATTCTGGTCGCTCTTTTCTGAACTTGCTCCAGTTTGTTGATGTCTTTTTTAAAATGTGGTGCCCAAAACTGGACACAATATTCCAGATGAGGTCTGACCAAAGAGGAGTAGAGGGAAATAATGACTTCACGTGATCTAGACTGTATGCTTCTGTTAATACATCCTAGAATTGCATTTGCCTTTTTTGCTGCTGCATCACACTGTTGACTCATATTCAGTCTGTGATCTATTAGTATACCCAAGTCTTTTTCACATGTGCTGTCACTTAGCCCTATTCCTCCCATTCTATATATGCTTTTTCCATTTTTATTGCCCAGATGTAGTACTTTGCATTTCTCCCTGTTAAAAACCATTCTGTTAGTTGCTGCCCACTTCTCCAGTTTATTTAAATCTTTTTGAATCCTCTCTCTCTCTTCTCTAGTATTAGCTATCCCTCCTAGCTTTGTGTCATCAGCAAATTTAATCAGTTTACCCTCAATTCCTTCATCTAAATCGTTGATAAAGATGTTGAACAATACAGGGCCCAGGACAGAGCCCTGTGGTACCCCACTTGAGACATTCTTCCAACTGGATGTGCAGCCATTTACGACCACTCTTTGGGTCCGATCACTAAGCCAGTTATGAATCCACCTAACAGTTGCCTTGTCCATTCCATACTTAATCATTTTTTCAATAAGGATTGTATGAGAGACTTTGTCAAATGCTTTGCTGAAGTCAAGATATACTATATCTACAGCATTTCCTTGATCCACCCAATCAGTGATACCGTCATAGAAGGAAATTAAGTTAGTCTGACATGACTTATTAGTTACAAACCCATGCTGACTCTGTTTAATCACTTCATTCTTATCCAGGTATTGACATACATGTTGTTTAATAATTTGTTCAAAGATCTTTCCTGGTATAGAAGTCAGACTCACCGGCCTATAGTTACCTGGGTCCACCTTCTTCCCCTTTTTGAAGATAGGAACAACATGCTAATGGATGCATAAAGCATGTGGGAACATGATGCGGGTACCTGGTTATGGTAAAACTTTTGACTGTGCCACCCAGGGATAGATTAGATTAATGTGTTGAGGCGGTAGGCCAGTCTGAATAAATGCGTTTTCAGGGCACGCGTAAATTTGTGGGGATTGGGGACTAATCGTATTGACCTGGGAAGTGCATTCCAAAGAATTGGCACAGCACGTTCCCAACAGGGCTGAACTATGGTGACCTCGGTGAGATCCCCGCTAGCAGCGCGGTCCGGGTTCAGGTTGGGTCCGGGTACCGTTTTGGTACCTGAACCCAAACTTTTTGTAACTGTTTGGCTGAACCCGCCAGACCCAAACATCCAGAGGTCCGCCCATCTCTAGTCTTCGTTTTTACCTCTCACTGAGTTTAAAAGTGAAACAGCCAATTAGAGCGATAGTAATATTTCATCAATGAAATTTGATGAAATATTACAATCCAGCCATAGCTGATGCTCCAGTAGCATCGGGCATGGCAGGAGACACCGATCCGACCACCCCACCGGCGATCTGCCCCCCCACCACTGAATGACAGCGGCGATCTGCTGCCGTTGTCATCATCTGCTACCCCAGGCTTTCCTCTGCTCCCCCCCAGCTTCCTATCACCTCCCCTCCCACCCCCCGGTACCTTCCGAGTGCCTCTGTCACTTCTGGTGTCCCGCGGTCCCAGATCAAGGCTGTGCACCCAATCGAATCTGCCGCTGCAGATTCCATTCATTCATTTTGATCACTGTGATAAACTCTCACAGTGATCAAAATAAAATAAAAAGTAACCCCCCCTTTATCAAACCCCCATAGGTGGGAACAAATAATAAAATAAAGAAAATATTTTTATTTTTATTTTTCCATTAGGGTTAGGGTTAAAATTAGGATTAGGATTAGGGTTAGTGTTGGAAATAGGGTTAGGGTTGAAATTAGGGTTAGGGTGGAATTAGGGTTAGGGTTAGGATGGAATTAGGGTTAGGGCTAGGGTTGGAATTAGGTTTAGGATTGGAATTAGGGTTAGGGTTGGAATTAGGTTTAGGGTAGGAATTAGGGTTAGGGTTTGGAATTAGGGGTTTGTTGGGGTTGGGGTTGGGATTAGGATTAGACTTGTCGTTAGGGTTATGGCTAGGGTTGGGATTAGGGTTAGGGGTGTGTTGGGGTTAGGGTTATGGTTAAGGTTGGGATTAGGGTTAGGGATGTGTTGGGGTGTGTTGGGGTTAGGGTTGGAGTTAGAATTGAGGGGTTTCCACTGTTTAGACACATCAGGGGGTCTCCAAACGCGACATGGTGCCAACATTGATTCCAGCCAATTTTGCCTTCAAAAAGTCAAACGGTGCTCCCTCCCTTCCAAGCCCCAACGTGTGCCCAAACAGTGGTTTACCCCAACATAGGGGGTATCAGTGTACTCAGAAAAAATTGCACAACAACTTTGGTGGACTAATTTCTCCTGTTACCATTGGGGCTAAAAAATTATTTTTGTGGAAAAAATGATTTTTTTTATTTTCACGTCTCTGCTTTATAAACTTCTGTGAAGAACTTGGGGGTTCAAAATGCTCACCAGACATCTAGATAAGTTCCTTGGAAGGTCTAGTTTCCAAAATGGGGTCACTTGTGGGGGGGTTTCTACTGTTTAGGCACATCAGGGGCTCTGCAACCATAACGATGACCACAGACCATTCCATCAAAGTCTGCATTTCAAAATGTCACTACTTCCATTCCGAGCCCTGACGTGTGCCCAAGCAATGATTCCCTCCCACATATGGGGTACCAGCGTACTCAGGACAAACTGGACAACAACTTTTGTGGTCCAATTTTTCCTGTTACCCTTGTGAAAATAAAAAATTGCGAGCTAAAAAATCATTTTTTGAGGAAAAAAATGATTTTTTTATTTTCACAGCTTTGCATTATAAACTTCTGTGAAGCACTTGGGGGTTCAAAGTGCTCATCACACATCTAGATAAGTTCCTTGGGGGGTCTAGTTTCCAAAATGGGGTCACTTGTGGGGGCTTCCACAGTTTAGGTACCGCAGGGGCTCTGCAAATGTAACGTGACACCCGCAGACCATTCCATCAAGTCGGCATTTCAAAATGTCACTACTTCCCTTCCAAGCCCCAACGTGTGCCTAAACAGTGGTCCCCCCACATATGGGGTACCAGCGTACTCAGGACAAACTGAACAACAACTTTTGGGGTCCAATTTATCCTTTTACCCTTGTGAAAATAAAAAATTGCGGGCTAAAAATCATTTTTTTGAGGAAAAAAATGATTTTTTTATTTTCACGACTCTGCGTTATAAACTTCTGTGACACACTTGGGGGTTCAAAGTGCTCACCACACATCTAGATAAGTTCCTTGGGGGGTCTAGTTTTCAAAATGGGGTCAATTGTGGGGGGTTTACACAGTTTAGGTACATCAGGGGCTCTGCAAATGTAATGTGACGCCCGCAGACCATTCCATCAAGTCGGCATTTCAAAACGTCACTACTTCCCTTCCAAGCCCCGACGTGTGCCCAAACAGTGGTCTCCCCCACGTATGGGGTACCAATGTACTCAGGACAAACTGGACAACAGATTTTGGGGTCCAATTTATCCTTTTACCCTTGTGAAAATAAAAAAATTTCGGACTAAAAAAAATTTTTTGAGGAAAAAGCTCTGCGCTATAAACTTCTGTGAAGCACCTGGGGGTTCAAAGTGTTCACTATGCATCTAGCTAAAGTTTCTTAAGGGGTCTAGTTTCAAAAATGGTGTCACTTGTGGGGGCTTTTCTCTGTTTAGGTACACAGTGGCTCTCCAAACACGACATGGTGTCCAATAACAATTGGAGCTAATTTTCCATTCAAAATGTCAAATGGTGCTCCTTCCCTTCCGAACCCTGCCATGCGCCCAAACAGTGGTTTATGACCACATATGAGGTATCGTTGTACTCAAGAGAAATTACCCAACAAATTTTATGATCCATTTTATCCTGTTGCCCATGTGAAAATGAAAAAACTGAGGTTAAAAGAAAATTTTTGTGAAAAAAAGGAATTTTTTTTTACGGATCAATCTGTGAAGCACCTGGGGGTTCAAAGTGACCGCTATGCATCTAGATAAGTTCCTTTGGGGGTCTAGTTTCCAAAATGGGGTTACTTGTGGGGGAACTCCATTGTTTAGGCACACAGGGGCTCTCTGAACACGACATGGCAACCGCTAAATATTCCAGCATATTTTCCGTTCAAAAAGTCAAATGGCACTCCTTCCCTTCTGAGCCCTGCCGTGCACCCTAACAGTGGTTTATGACCACATATGAGGTATTGTTGTACTCAGGAGAAATTGCCCAACAAATTTTAGGATACATTTTATCCTGTTGCCGATGTGAAAATGAAAAAATTGATGCTAAAAGAGAATTTTTGTTGGAAAAATTAAAATGTCCATTTTTTCCTTCCACGTTGCTTTAGTTCCCGGGACGCACCTGAAGGGTTAATAATCTTCCTGAATGTAGTTTTGAGTAGCTTGAGGGGTGCAGTTTTTAGAATGGTGTCACTTTTGGGTATTTTATGCCATATAGACCCCTCAAAGTAACTTCAAATGTGAGGTGGTCCCTAAAAACATTGTTGTGTAAAACATTGTTTTGTAAATTTAGTTGTAAAAATGAGAAATCACTGGTCAACTTTTAACCCTTATAACTTCCTAACAAAAAAATTGTTTCCAAAATTGTGCTGATGTAAAGTAGACATGTGCAAAATGTTATTTAGCAACTGTTTTGTGTCACATAACTCTCTGACTTAACAGAATAAAAATTCATAATTTTAAAATTGCAAAATTTTTAAAATTTTCACCAAATTTCTGATTTTTTCACAAATAAACGCAAAAATTATCGACCTAAATTTACCACTAACATGAAGCCCAATATGTCACGAAAAAACATTCTCAGAATCACTAGGATGCATTGAAGTGTTGTTATTATTATTATTATTATTCTTATTATACATTTATATAGCGCCATTTATTCCATGGCGCTTTACAGGCAAAAGGGGAAATATAGACAAGTACCATAAACATGTGCAAGACAAGGGACACATGAGTACAGAAGGAGAGAGGACCCTGCCCTTGAGGGCTCACAGTCTACAGGGATGGGTGAGGATTAAATAGGAGAGGGTAGAGCTGGTTGTGCAGTGGTTCAGTAAACTGAGGATCACTGCAGGCTGTAGGCTTGTCGGAACAGGTGGGTGTTCAGGTTCTTCTTGAAGGCTTCCGTTGTTGGTGAGAGTCTGATGTGTTGCGGCAGAGAGTTCCAGAGTATTTGGGAAGCACGGGAGAAGTCTTGCATGCGGTTGTGGGAAGAAGAGATGAGGGGGGAGTAGAGAAGGGGGGAGTAGAGAAGAGGATCTTGAGAGGATCGAAGGTTGCATGTGGGTAGGTACCAGGAGACCATGTTACAGATGTATGGAGGAGAAAGGTTGTGGATGGCTTTGTATGTCATGGTTAGGATTATGAACTGGAGCTTTTGGACAATAGGAAGCCAGTGAAGGGCCTCGCATAGGGGGAAGGCAGGGGAACAGCGGGGAGACAGGTGGATTAGTCGGGCAGCAGAGTGTAGGATAGACTGGAGTGGTGCCAGAGTGCTGGAGGGAAGGCCAGAGAGTAGGAGGTTGCAGTAGTCGAGGCGGAAGATGATAAGGGCGTGCACTAGTGTTTTTGTGGTTTCATGGTTGAGGAATGCGCGGATCCGGGAAATATTTTTGAGTTTGAGGAGGCAGGAGGAGGCAAGGGCTTGGATATGGGGTTTGAAAGAGAGGGCAGAGTTGAGGATCACCCAAAGGCACCGAGCGTGCGGGACTGGGGAAAGAGAGCAGCCATTGCCATTGCATCCAGAAGAATTCCAGAGTTATTACCTCATAAAGGGACACTGGTCAGAATTGCAAAAAATGGCCTGGTCATTAAGGTCAAAATAGGCTTGGTCATGAAGGGGTTAAACTTAAAGTGCCATGGGTGAAGTTGGGTCCAAAGTTTAATGGTCCATATGTGATCCTAGAGGTGGTCAATCCTGTGGCATTTAGATTAAAGCTTACTCCATCCCTTCGCATCTGTAACATATTCCATAAATCCCTAATAAAGGAGTATGTCCCTTCTGCATTGTCTCCCTCATCCCCGCTTCCTCCGATTTCAGTAGACGATGGCCTAGAGTATGAGGTTCAGAGGGTTGTGTACTCTCAGAGGGTCTGTAATTCCCTCCCCACTGGAGGAGATACGGTCCAGAGGAGAGATCTTGGGCCAGAGGGAGTCCAACATCGGCTTACTATTACGCTCGATGTCAGAAAGGGGTTAAAGGCTGACAGTAAAACATTCAAAATTGACGAGAAATTTTGGTTTACAGGAAAAAAGTTAAGAAACATTTTTTCCAGTATAATGACTTGTACAAAGGCAAAATTTAAAAAGGATTTAAAAAAATTATAATTTAAGATAAGCAAAATTTAATTTTGTATTAAAAAATTGGACATTTCAGTGTAAATTATGAAGGAAGCAAGAAGTAGCAAAAATTAGGGACTCAGATCCACCCTGTAGACATAAAGGATGGCCTCATACACATTTTATTCAAACTGCAATGCAGTGGTACTCCTAGTCTCATAAAGGCACTAAATGCAAATCCTGCCAAAAATTACAAGATTACAAGCACCCATATGCATCCATACACTCTTGAAGATACCAACTGTAGTTCCTCATTCAAATATTGTGACCAAAGTGTAGTTGTGTTACTCTTACTCTTAGAAAAGCTCTGCACACAGTGCAAAGACTGCAAAAAATAACAATCAGGTCATCCATACACCCTTGAAGGCACCAACTGGAGTGCTTCATAAAAAAAATAATAAAGTGTAGTTGTGGTACTTCTACACTCACAAAGGCTCTGCACACAGGAAAAAATACTAAGTAGGGTCATCCAGTCAACTATAGAAAACACAAAGAAGGCAACAACTGGCAGGCCTCATTCAAACATTGAACAGTAAAAACACTTTATGCTCTGCTGTCATCTGGGTTTGTGGAAAGTCAGGTGTCAGGTCTAATCCAGGCTTTGTTCATTTTTATCAGAGTGAACCTGTCAACACTTTCTGTTCCTTTCCTAGGTGAAGAGAATGGGGAATCAGACTGCGCTGCTCGCCTGTCTGGATGACGTACCAGAGGAGTCCAAGTGGATGTAATAGAAAACAGACTTTATTTCTACGCGTGATCACACCACTGCCTCAGGACATTCTATACACATACACATACAGGGTCTGCTACTTATAGCAAAGGAGGCAGATGGAGACGCCTCCTTTCAAAAAAAAAGACCACATCCAATGGGCAGGGAATCAGACTTAAGCACATATATACATCGTAAACACAGCAAACAATCATAAAATATAATGGAGTATATCACTTAAACCATTCTTCATACATTTAAAAATCTACATACAGAGAAACACAATGAAACACAATAAAAAAAAGTTCAATAAATAAATAAAACTTTGCAAGCTGGGGGAGTGCTTGAACCTCTCATTCTTTAGCAGGACCCTGCTAATTGTGTTTTAAACCATTGAGCCACAGAAGGATTTGACAGGAGCTCTTTATTTGGTGGTAGTTGAAATCAAATAGATGCATTAAAAAACTCTGCAAGAAGACAAGAAGAAAGGAAAAAAAACTCTGGAAGAAAGAAAGAAAAACAAAAAAAAACAATTAAGTGATGAACCCCTTCATAGCCAGGAGCAGATGTTTGTCAGAACTGTATCACAAAATGCAGAGGAAAAATGAGGTGGGTTGTACAGGGGAGCAGAGCACACTCCACAAATAAATCAGTTGAACAAATCAGTTGTTTTATTGAGTCCATGGGGATTTATAGTATTCAACTTATGAATCCAGAAGATCTCTTTCCTGTTAAGAGTCAGGACTCAGTTGGGGTTATCAAGGGGAACATGGTCAATAGGGATCACCCTGAAGGAGATCCTTTTGTTATGATATAATGCATAATGCCTGGAATAGTCCAGTTAAAATACGAAAAAAAAATCCTTTACCCTGAACAAATTCCAAGAAAGCGTTTTATTGTTTTTTTTTGGTAGTATTACATGTAGGGAAAAACATACTAAAAGTTTACCAAGATAGGGTTACCACAAAGGGTCCAAATGTGACGTCAAAGAATATGGCCGCCAAAGCTGTAACATGTTAAATGCAACTCGCCTTTCAGTGTCTATCATATTTCTTTTACAATTACTACTATTATTATATTTATTATTTAACGATTTATTTATCTTCTTTTACAGAGCTGAGAATGATGGAAAGTCAAGAAACTTGCCCCTTATGCAGCCATGAAGTAGAAGATGACGGAGAAAGAGTGGTGATTGGTGCGAAAGGAGCTGAAGGGATCAATAAAGCCAGTATTGAGAGGGGCGTTAGCACTGTGGTAGCTGCTGGAGCAGTGGTGCACAAGAGATGTCGTATGAACTACATAAACAAGAAGCAAATAGACTTGCATAAGAAAGCTACTTCCGTTCATCGTTCACCTGCCAAGAGAGGTACACGGGTGTCTACTGGATCCTATGATAGCACGACGTAGTGTTTTTGATGACTATAGCTTTGTTAAAATGAATGGATTTGTAAGGTCCATCTTGTCACATTGCAAACAGCGTAATGATGACTGGGCAATCACCATTCAAGGGAGAATCGCGTACTTTGGGAAGGACTTACATGCTGCAGACTGTCTGTATCATCGCTCATGTGACATTAACATTCGGACAAATTACAGAATTCCTATGCGTCATGGTGGTGGATCAACTACAAAGAAATCGCATAAGGTAGGGAGGCTGATGAACATGGACCAAGAGTAAGCATTCTTGAGAATGTGTGATTTTCTCGAGGACAACGATGAAGAGCAACTGACTGTCACAGATCTTGCAAAGAAAATGACGGAGTATCTTGTAGAAGGAGACAGTGCTGCCTATAGTAATAAATGGCTGAGGTATAGGCTGGAGGAGAGGTATGGCGATTCGCTATTCATAGCAGAGTGTGAAGGGTTGCCTAACATTGTAACATTCCGTGAAAAGACCAGAATAATCCTGAGGGACTATTTCCGTAGTCAGGAAATGGATGAAGAAGCCAAGAAGAGAGCCATCATAGAGACTGTGGCCAAACTAATCAAGAGCGATATCAAGTCTAAGATCCCATCTTCAACCGATGAATATCCGAAGACTTCTTCGCTTGAATGTCAGTCTGCCTTAGATTATCTCCCCCTGAGTTTGCTTTGCTTGCTTGAAACCCTCTTCGTTGGAAAGGACATTCACAGGAAGGTCGCAAGCATTGGACAATCAGTTGTTCAGGCTGTACGTTCCAGGGCTGTAGTAGCTACATTGCAGCTTGGGCTAGCAGTCCAGCTCCATCATCATTTCAGGTCTCAGTTTCTTGTAGACAGTCTCTCAGCCATGGGATATTGTTCATCATATTCAGAAGTTCAGCGATTTGAGGAAAACGCTGCCGCTTCTGTTGGCCAGGATGTACTCGGTGGTACCATAGACAGACTGGATACGGCACTGCTGTTCGCTGCGGACAACGTCGATCATAATATCATCACGTTAGATGGGAAGGGGACTTTCCACGGCATGGGGATGGTAGCTACTGTGACTCCAGGAAGGAAGGTCAGTCGCACTGTTCTCAGACGGAAGACTGCGGACTTGGAGATAGTTGAACAAAGCAGAGTTGATGTAAGGGAATACCGTTTCGCAAAACACACTCGCCGAAACATAAAATTCAAGCCCTTGCCATTTCTCGACGCCAATGACCATTGTGTTGATGTATTGTGGGAGATGTCTTTACGCTTCAAACAGCCTGCACCGAGCTGGAATGGAATGATGCACATGCTACATAAAGACTGTGATCATCCGGGGTCGTCTTCGGTAATCTTCCTGCCCATCATTGACATGTATTCCGGAGACAAGTCATGCATCTTCTCTACTCTTGAGTATCTGTGCAACCTTGCTGATAAACACCGATCCGCTGCAGTTGTTACATTCGATCAGCCACTCTACTGTAAAGTGTCAGAAATCAAACACGCGTTGCCTGAAGACAGCCCGGTTCGAGATGTTGTCCTGATGCTTGGGAGCTTCCACACATTGATAAATCTTATGGGTGCTGTTGTGAGTTCATTCTCACCAGTTGTGAGTTCCCCTTCTGGACTCCCTCTGGTGGTGACGGGAGGTGGTGCGGCTGGTTTGATCGGTGGAGATCTGCCACCTGAGAATGAGGATGATGGTTGGATCTCAGGATTCTCAGATTGGATTTAAGACAGCCGACGCCCTATTCAGTTGCTGGTGATTCCTTCTGGCTTGTCAGCTCTTGGTTTTCAGCTCTGTTCCAGTCATCTAAAGCTAAGTTTTCCTGCTAATGTTCACACTTGATTTTGTTGGTCTATTCAGTTTTTTGTGTGGTCTGCCAGCCCCGATTGGGGGCTGAGCTGAATTTCCACTCTTATTTATCAGTATTTTGCCAATTGGATTTTTGTCCCTTACTTGTTCGGTCTCTTTTTGCTCTGTCTCAGAATATTCCAGAGTGCTGATATAGTGGGAGAAGTCTAGTGACTTCAGGGTTAATTTTGCTATCAGAAGTGTTGGACATTATTTTTGTAGGGTTTTTTGCAGGTTGCAGATAGTGACTTGCCTTTCCTTTCCTGTCTAGTTAGTTTGGGCCCCATCGTTTGCTCAGCCTATTTTCCTGCCTGTGTTTGTGCCTTCATCTTGTTTCACCGTCAATACATGTGTGGGGGCTATCTATTCCTTTGGGGTCTGCTCCGGGGCAGTTAGTTTTCCCTTTTCTTGCTTTAGGCTTATGTAGTCCTCCGGCCATGATGAGGCGTCTAGGAACATCGTAGGCACGCTCCACGGCTACTGCTAGTTGTGTGGAAAGATCAGGGATCTGCAATCTGCATAGTTACCAACTTCTCTGGTTTTCTGTGGCTTAGATTGTTTTGTTTTTTTTCTCCTCGGTAACCCATTTATAACAGGGTGCCATAGGAACGTTGATGGATGGAAGTGGAATCAAAGAGATCTTGGGAACAATTTACAGTGACAATGCTGTGCAACACATCATGACTGGAAAGGCAGTTCAGCGTGCAGTTCGTGGCCATCTCCTCCTTGATCAGTGTCTTACTCAGCAAGTTGCAGACAAAGTACTTAGCGACCATCCCGGTTTTGCAGACCTGTTGCCAGAACTTGAGCAGTTGTATGCTCGGACACTGACAGGGTAGAGTGACTTGAATTCGGTCATCACTTCTACCTGTCTTAGTGAAATTGTCCACCTCTTGTCCACGAAAAGAAACGGATTATCCACTCACTCTCGCACCAGTAAACTATGGCTGAATTACCAACAGATGGTTGGAATTGCAAGGGAGCTTATCGAGGCCGATCGTACAGGATCCAGGCTGATGCACCTTCATGCTGTAGCTGAATGTTTGCCCATTCTTGCAGCTGCTGGGCATGGGAATTATGTGAAGGCCGCCTACCTTTACCTCCAGTCTATGACCACTCTGGAAGATGATATGCCATCAGCAGTGTTGAGCATTCCGATACCGCAAGTATCAGGTATCGGCCGATATTAGCTGTATCGGAATTCCGATACTTAGTTGCTATACTTTTTTCATATCGAATACCGGAATCGGAAGTTCCCATAATGCTAGGAGCCCGCTCGATTTGATTCAGCCAATGGGGATCCTCAGAAGTGTGGGCACATCCTGTTAGGCATGTAGGCATGTTAACTACTGGCATGGCTGTGATTGGCTGCTGAAATGATGTCATGATGCACTATGAAAACTGCAGCAGCCGCCATTTCTGGTCACTCTGCTGTGAATTCAGTTAGGGACAGGCTGCTGTTGAAGACTGTGAGGGACAGTTAGAAATAGCAATCATCAAACATATCTATTGCTCTACCCAGGCTACATAATCCACCACTGTAGCATTTTTGTAGCTCAGCAGCGCTGTTTTAATAGCTGTCTGCAAGGGCTGTGTGAGTGCAGACCCATGCTGTGTAGTGTGTCCTGCAGGCACATCTGCTTGTAGGCCGCCCAGCGTGTGTCTCTGCCTCATACACATTTTTCTTTTATTGCTGCTTTTTTTTTCTCCTGTATAGTGTGCTTCCATACGTATCCATATACGTTGGTTGCAAACACTAAAGGAGTGGACAGCGGAGCCTTTCAGCAGCCTTTCAGTGCTATAGCCCATTTCTCTGCACTGTTTTTGGCTGTCTGATAGGTCTCTCTGTGTGTGAGTGCAGCTCACGTTGCAGTGTGTTCTACAGCCACCGCTCGTTGTAGTCCGCTCAGCGTGCGTCACTGCCTCATACATAGTCCTTTTTTTGCAGCAAATTCAGCCAGATTTTTGCTCCTATATTAGTGTGCTTCCATCCGCATCCATTGTCATTGATTGGTTGCAAACACTATATAGGATTAGATAGAGGAGTCTTTTTGCTGGCTTGTGCCCTTCAGGGCCAGCCAGACTAGTATCACCCTATTTTTTGGAGCCTCATCAATTGCATTGTAGGTTAGCTTCCAGCATTGTAATCGCTCCAAAAAGTTTGTGATACTATATCTTTCAAACTTTGGTCACATCCTTTTCTCCCCCCCCCCAAAAAAAAAAAAAGGAAATAAAGTTCACCAAACACTCCACTTTACTGTTGTGTAGGCCACATTAGATCATATTAAAGTGTAGTACACACACTCTTAGCCAAACTAGTGTTTCTTATACTGGTTAGCAGGTGTTCAGGAATAAGAACACTAAGCCAACCCTTTTTTACTTTTCTGCCTATCTTTATCAGTCTACCAAGATGAAGAAGGCAGGGAGTAAGGCACGTGGTCGTGGCCATGGAGATTCAGCAGGGAGAGGACGGGGGGATTCAGCAGGGAGAGGACGTGGGGATTCGGTGTCTGCTGCGGCCACCAGTGACCCGGCATCCCCCACTTTTACCAGGCAACAGTCCTTCATGCGCAGCTTTGTAGGACCTCGCCATACCCCACTGCTGTGTGACGAACAAATTGAAGCCGTTGTCGGATGGATGGCAGCTAACGCATCCACTTCAATGACTTCCGCATCCTCCCAGGGCCAGAGCACTGAAGAGCAACCATCTGTCTCTTCACCACCTGCCAAATTGCCCAGGCAGTCTGAGAGCCCTGGACAGGAGCCATCTCAATCTTTACTTCTGTTCTCAGAATCTGTTGGCTTGGAAAGAGGTGGCCAGCCAAGCAGCATTCTAGAGCGTGAAGAAGAGGGAGTATGCAGTGATGCGCAACTGCTTTGTCCCTCTGAATCTGAAGAGGCGGGTGGGCCAGTGCCTATTGTCAGCACACCTCAGTGCTCATCTGATGATGATGAGACTCAGTTGCCAATTTCTGGTGCGTACGGTGCTGGCGAGACAACCCAGGACCAGCCGGTGCTTGAAGAGGGGAGTGGAGATGATGAGGTCCTTGACCCATCGTGGCGTCAGCCACAGGAAGGTGGTGGGAGCAGCTCTGAGGAAGAGATTCCCCGAACGGCCAGCCTGTAGCCTCCACTTTGGCACCCGTGAGGAGCAATCCTCTTCCAAAACACAAAACGGGCGCTCCCAGGACTTGCAGTGCGTAGTCTTTTTTTGACACAGTTGCAGATGACATTTGCTTTGTCAAATGCAAGCTGGGTCATCAGAAAGTTAAACGAGGGAAAAATGTGAGCAACCTCAATACCACAAATATGTGGAAACATGTGCGTACCAAGCACGAGGTGGAGTTACACAGACACGCTGAAGATGTAGGCCAACCTTCAGCAGCACCTACCACCTCTTCAGCTCATGTTGGGGCCTCTTCCTCCAGCTCACACACAGCTGGTTCGGCTTCCTCACTGGAAAGCCGTGGAAGAACCTCTGCCACTGTTGTCCAGAGACTCAGTGAAATTCCACCCACTGAACCACGTTCTCAGTCATCAGCACACTCCCAGGCCACTCACCAGCAATAGGTAGCACAGGCATGGGAGAAAAAGCGGCCATACTCGGCAAACCATCCCCGAGCACTGGCTCTGAATGCCAGCATTGCCAAGCTACTGGCCCTTGAGATGCTGTCATTCAGGCTGGTGGAGACTGACACCTTACGGAACTTGATGTCATTGGCAGTTCCACAATACAATGTGCCCAGCCGCTTTTATTTCAGCAGGCAAGCCGTCCCTGCCCTGCAAAAGCATGTGGAGGGAAAAATTAAAAATGCGCTACTAAACACCGTCAGTGGCAAGGTCCACCTGACCACCGATGCGTGGACCAGTAGCCATGGACAGGGACGATACCTTTCCCTCACTGCCCATTGGGTCAATGTTGTGGAGCCGGGTACAGATCTGGAGAGTGGCTCTGTAGGTATTCTGCCAACTCCAAGGATTGCAGGAATGCAGTCTGTACATATTGAGTCCTCCTCCTACTCTAGTTCCTCGGAATCAGCACTGCATGAGCCTGTTAGGCCAGATATGAGCACAGGTGTGGCCAAACATCAACAGGCCGTCTTTAAATTAATTTCTTTGGGGAATCGGAGCCACACAGCACAGGAGCTCTGGAATGCCATCAAGCAGGAGAGCGATGTGTGGTTTGTGCCATCGAATCTCCAGCCAGGTTTGGTAGTGAGTGACAATGGCCGAAATCTAGTGGCAGCTCTGGGCCTAGGCAACCTCACTCACATACCATGTCTGGCACACGTGCTCAATTTGGTCGTGCAGAGCTTTCTGAGGGACTATCTGGATCTTGATGCACTGCTGCACGAGGTTCGCCTAGAGTGTGCTCACTTGCGGAGTTCCAGCATGGCAAGATCGCGCATTGCATCTCTGCAATGCCGATTCCGCCTGCCAGAACATCGCATCATATGGGACCTCCCCACCAGGTGGAATTCAACGTTACATATGTTGGAGCGGTTGTGTGAGCAGCAGGCAGCAGTAATGGAGTACCAGCTGCATCAGGCGCAAACAAGTCGCACTGTACGCCGGACACACTTCGCCACCACTGAGTGGGCCACTATGAGGGACATCTGCCAAGTTTTGTGTGCCTTCGATGACTCCACGCGGATGGCCAGTGCAGATGATGCACTAGTCAGCATGACTGTCCCCCTTATCTGTCTGCTTCTAAAAACCTTACAAGCACTAAGTGAGGAGGTTTTTGAAGAGGTCGAGGATGAGGAGTCAGAAATGCCATCTGCTTCTGGCAAGTCTGCGCAACGTGCCTCCACACAAAGGCCCAGGCAGGGGACACTTAGTGAGGAGGATGACGAGGAGTCAATGGAGGAGGAGGAACACATCTCTCCAGAGGAGGGAGGTACACAAGGCTCTAGTAGTCAGTGTGTACAGCGAGGGTGGGGTGATGCTGAGCAGGCTAAGATGCTGCCTCAAGCTTGGGACAGCGTTTCCGGTCTAGTTGGCAGTCTGCAGCACATGGTTGATTTCATGCTGCAGTGCTTGTTAAATGACCACCGCATCGCCAACATTCTCCACATGGCTGATTATTGTGTGTACACCCTCCTAGATCCTCGCTACCGGGACAACTTACAAAGCCTCATACCACAGTTGAACCGGGAGCGAAAAATGCGGGAGTACCAAGAAACACTTGTGCAGGCCATCATGTTCTCCATTCCCCCCGCAAGTGTTGCTGGTAGTGCTTTTCAAAGCAGCCATGTGGGTAGAGGCAGTGGAGGAAGCTCTGCACAAAGAGGTAGCAGAGGCAGTGCCGCAGGACAAGGCAAGGCCAGTATGGCCCAAATGTGGAAAAGTTTTGTGGGACCGCCACAAACGGCTACACCATCACAGACGGCTCCAGTCAGCAGGAGGCAACGTTTCCGTCAGATGGTGAAAGACTACTTGTCTTGCCCTGCTAGTGTACTCCCAGATGGCTCTTCCCCATTCAAGTATTGGGTCTCTAAGCTGGATACATGGCCAGAGCTTAGCCAGTATGCATTGGAGGTGCTGGCTTGCCCTGCTGCCAGTGTATTATCGGAACGTGTCTTTAGTGATGCAGGTGGTGTGGTAACAGTCCGTCGCACGCGACTATCCGCTGATAATGTTGACCGGCTTACTTTTCTGAAAATGAACAAGGCCTGGATCTCACCTGAATTTTCCAGTCCTCTTCCAGAATAAATAATTGGCTGGCAACAGGATCCAGGTCTCCTGTTGTGTTCATGTTTCTATGACCTGAACTTTATTTCCTGGGCTACAGCAACGCCCGTTGTTGCTCAGAAGTGCTGTCCACACAGACAAAACACTCGCTCATGTGTAAGTGAGGTTCAGTAACGTCAGCTGATCCCCTGATGTGTGTATGGCAAAGTGTCCTGCTCCCTCCACAGTCAAACAACCTCAGATTTACATCTGGCTCCAAGTAGGCCTCGGCCTACTACCTGATTTTCCCTGAGCTCCGACACCGCCAGTTGGTGCTCAGAAGTGCTGTCCGCACAGACAAAACACTCGCTCATGTGTAAGTGGGGTTCGGTAACGTCAGCTGATCCCCTGCTGTGTGTACGGCAAACTCTCCTGCTGCCTGCAACTTCTGACTACCTCTGATTTAATATGTTCTCTGATTTGCCCTCTGTCTCCACTCTGTTTTGAGTATTTCCTTCAGCCTACAACACCGTCTGTTTCTGCTCTCAAGTGCCGTCTGCACAATCCACACTTGTTCCTGTGTTACCTGGGTCCTGTAACATCTGCTCATCTCCAGAGGTGAGTCCGGCAATGTCTCCTGCTTTGTCTACATTCCCACTACTTGTAGTGGAAAAGTGGACAGAGCAGGAGACATTGCCTGACTCACCTCTAGGGAGAAGCTGCTGTTACAGAACCCCAGTAACACAGGAACAAGTGTGGGTTGTGCAGACGGCATTTCAGAGCAGCAACTGGCGTGGTTGGAAGCCAGAGGAAATACTCGAAACAGAGTGAAGACATAGGCCTAATTGGAGTACGTTGACAGTTAGTAGTAGTCTAGAAACAATCGAAAACTGCCACCAAGTAGGCCTTGGCCTACTACCTGATTTTCCCTGCGCTCCGACACCGCCAGTTGGTGCTCAGAAGTGCTGTCCGCACAGACAAAACACTCGCTCATGTGTAAGTTGGGTTCGGTAACGTCAGCTGATCCCCTGCTGTGTGTATGGCAAAGTGTCATGCTCCCTCCACAGTCAAACATCCTCAGATTTACACCTGGCTCCAAGTAGGCCTCGGCCTACTACCTGATTTTCCCTGGGCTCCGACACCGCCTGTTGGTGCTCAGAAGTGCTGTCCGCACAGACAAAGCACTCGCTCATGTGTAAGTGGGGTTCGGTAACGTCAGCTGATCCCCTGCTGTGTGTATGGCAAAGTGTCCTGCTCCCTCCACAGTCAAACAACCTCAGATTTACACCTGGCTCCAAGTAGGCCTCGGCCTACTACCTGATTTTCCCTGGGCTCCGACACCGCCAGTTGGTGCTCAGAAGTGCTGTCCGCACAGACAAAACACTCGCTCATGTGTAAGTGGGGTTCGGTAACGTCAGCTGATCCCCTGCTGTGTGTATGGCAAAGTGTCCTGCTCCCTCCACAGTCAAACAACCTCAGATTTACACCTGGCTCCAAGTAGGCCTCGGCCTACAACCTGATTTTTCCTGGGCTCCGACACCGCCAGTTGGTGCTCAGAAGTGCTGTCCGCACAGACAAAACACTCACTCATGTGTAAGTGGGGTTCGGTAACGTCAGCTGATCCCCTGCTGTGTGTATGGCAAAGTGTCATGCTCCCTCCACAGTCAAACATCCTCAGATTTACACCTGGCTCCAAGTAGGCCTCGGCCTACTCCCTGATTTTCCCTGGGCTCCGACACCGCCAGTTGGTGCTCAGAAGTGCTGTCCGCACAGACAAAACACTCACTCATGTGTAAGTGGGGTTCGGTAACGTCAGCTGATCCCCTGCTGTGTGTACGGCAAACTCTCCTGCTGCCTACAACTTCTGACTACCTCTGATTTAATATGTTCTCTGATTTGCCCTCTGTCTCCACTCAGTTTTGAGTATTTCCTCTGGCCTACAACACCGCCTGTTTCTGCTCTCAAGTGCCGTCTGCACAATCCACACTTGTTCCTGTGTTACCTGGGTCCTGTAACATCTGCTCATCTCCAGAGGTGAGTCCGGCAATGTCTCCTGCTTTGTCTACATACCCACTACTTGTAGTGGAAAAGTGGACAGAGCAGGAGACATTGCCTGACTCACCTCTAGGGAGAAGCTGCTGTTACAGAACCCCAGTAACACAGGAACAAGTGTGGGTTGTGCAGACGGCATTTCAGAGCAGCAACTGGCGTGGTTGGAAGCCAGAGGAAATACTCGAAACAGAGTGAAGACAGAGGCCTAATTGGAGTACGTTGACAGTTAGTAGTAGTCTAGAAACAATCGAAAACTGCCACCAAGTAGGCCTCGGCCTGCTGCCTGATTTTCCCTGGGCTCCGACACCGCCAGTTGGTGCTCAGAAGTGCTGTCCACACAGACAAAACACTCGCTCATGTGTAAGTGGGGTTCGGTAACGTCAGCTGATCCCCTGCTGTGTGTATTGCAAAGTGTCCTGCTCCCTCCACAGTCAAACAACCTCAGATTTACACCTGGCTCCAAGTAGGCCTCGGCCTACTACCTGATTTTCCCTGGGCTCCGACACCGCCAGTTGGTGCTCAGAAGTGCTGTCCACACAGAAAAAAACAATCGTTCATGTGAAAGTGGGGGTCGGTAACGTCAGCTGATACCCTGCTGTGTGGAGGGCAAAGTGCTGCTGCCTCCAAATTGTAACTACTTCAGATTTAAACATTCTCTGATTTGGCTTCTGTCTCCACTCTGTCTCTAGTAGTTCCCCTGACCTCCAGCACCGCCAGTTCCTGCTCACAGTTGCCGTCCGCACATTCCACACTTGTTCCTGTGTTCCTGGTGTTCTGTTACGTGAGCAGATCCCCCAATGTGTGTCCGCCACTGTCTCCTGCGCTGTCCACTTTCCCACTGCAAGCGGTGGGAATGTGGACAGAGCAGGAGACAGTGGCAGACACACATCAGGGGATCTGCTGACATTACAGAACCCCAGTAACACAGGAACACGTGTGGATTGGGCAGACGGCTACTGTACGCATAAACTGGCGGTGTTGGTGGTCACGTGAAATCCTGGAAACAGAGTGGAGACAGATGCCTAATTGGAGCACGTTGACAGTCTGTTGTAGCCTACAAGCAATCTCAAACTACCACCAAGTAGGCCTCGGCCTTCACCATGATTGTCCCTGGGTTCCAACAACGCCAGTTGGTGCTCGGCAGTGTCTTTGGCACGGGTACTCCCTGTTGCCCAGCCTGGTTCCAGCATGCCAGCTGTTTCCGGGTAGTGTCAAGGTCACTATGCCACCAATCCGTTGTCCTGTCGTCTTGCGGCCGGGTTAGCCGACTCTACGGTGCCTGCAGTTTAGGTGACTCCTATGTGGGCTGCGGGAACTGGCACTGAAGGCTGGATCCGTAGTGCCAATGGGACATGGACCCCCTGTAGGACTGTGGGTTTTGGTAACTGCGGCCGGCTTGCGGCCTGGCTACTTTGCTTTGGATGGGTACCTTCTGCTACCCACCCGGGTTCCAGCACTGTCAGCTGGTTCTTGCCAGAGCCTTTGGCCTAGGTGCCTCCATCTCGGTATCCGAAGGTCCAGCACCGTCAGCTGGTCCTTGGTAGTGCTTTTTAGCACAGGTACCTTCTGCTTAGTAACCGTGGTCCAGCACCGTCAGTTGGTGCTCGGTAGTGCCATAGGCTCTTGTTCCTTATGCTACCCATCCAGGTTCCAGCACTGTCTGCTGGTTCTCACCAGAGCCTTTGGCCTAGGTGCCTCCATCTCGGTATCCGAGGTCTAGCAATGTCAGCTGGTTCTTGGTAGTGCTTTTTAGCACAGGTAACTTCTGCTTAGTAACCGTGGTCCAGCACCGTCAGTTGGTCCTCGGTAGTGCCATTGGCTCTTGTTCCTTCTGCTACCCATCCGGGTTCCAGCACTGTCTGCTGGTTCTCGCCAGAGCCTTTGGCCTAGGTGCCTCCATCTCGGTATCCGAGGTCCAGCAACGTCAGCTGATCCTTGGTAGTGGTTTCTATCACAGGTACCTCCTGAATAGTAACTGGGGTCCAGCACCGTCAGCTGTTCCTCAGTAGTGCCATTGGCTATTGTTCCTTCTGCTGCCACTACGGGTTCCAGTACTGTCAGCTGGTTCTCGCCAGTTTCTCAGCCTTCTTGTACCTTCTGCTACATTTCCAAGATCAAGCTTTTTGAAATTGTCTTTGGTAATCCTTATTGATCTCCATGACGACGACCCTGAAGACCACACCAAAGAAGACCAGAAATATGACCCTAAATAATATGACCAAGAGGACAAAGAACATGAAGACAACCACCAAGATACAGAACAAAAAACAGAAGAACAAGAAGCAGAAGAAGCAAAAGCAGAAGAACAGAAAGCAGAAGAACATTAAGCATAAGACTAAAAATCAGCATAGAAGAAATCAAAATTATAAGCAGAAGAAGACTAAGCAGTAAATGGGGGTGAGTCCGTTCCTCCTCGTGGTGCCCCTGGAAAATGCCTGCTGCTGCAGGCCAAACTGAACGCGGACAAATCCTGTTGTAAATCTTTTGTGACAGGCAGAACGTAAGGTGTAATCTTATAACTTTTATAGATAAGTACTACAGGAATGCCTGTCACCATAAGAAAATGAAGAAAAAGAAGAATAGGAAGATGAAGAAATAGCATATGAAAATTAATAATAGCTGAATATGAAGAATGGAAAAAAAAAATTAATGGGAAGAAGGTGAAGAAGAAGAAGATGAATAAGGTGAAGAAAAAGTTGATGAAAAAATGCTACTGCTGCGGATCATGAAGGAGAAAGTGTGGGAGAAGTACAAAAGAAGGTGAAGAGCATGGAAGTTGTGAAACATACATATCTTACTAAATATAAAAAAGTTAACATAGTCAATATCTTTTTAACTCCGAAAGTCTTGAAAAAAAAATTGGAATTAATGCTATGCCATGTGATTTGAATAAACCACTATGCCTTTGATGTCTCCTCCACCTCCCATAATACATTCTACATGATTATTATTTGTTTTCAATTATGTAGAATTAGCAAACAAGGAAATAAAGGGCTTTTTTACATTCCGATACCGGAAGTCCCATTGACTTGAATGGGACTTCCGGTATCGGAATCGGCGATACCCGATATTTTTTTCGTATCGGGCGATACCATCCGATATGATATTTTTGGGTATCGAACGGTATCGCTCAACACTAGCCATCAGTCTTCCATAGATTTATGAATGGCTTGCATGTTGTAAGGTGGACTGATCAGTACTGGGCAGGCCTGGGTTGCGACCTAGTCATCGAGCAAGCTCTGATGCGCTCCCTAAAAACTGCAGGAGGACTCACCAGAGGAAGTGGAATGTCCGAACATCAGAGGGCCTTGTGGACTCTGTCTGTTCCAGTGTCCTCTTCCTACAGTGATGCAATGCAGGGTTTCACTCGCCAGAGCTTTGTCACCAGTGAACAACACAAGGAGGCAAGAACGTCAAGGACGAGAAGAGATCGTGAAGACCTGGAGAAAATTGCAGATAAACTCGAGACCTTTTCACCTTTCACTGATGAAGTGTCTCTTCGCAACATTATCACTGGTGTCAATGCAAATAAGGATGTGAATGTCCATAACTGGTTCACCATTGGCAGAGAAATAGTGTCAACAATGGAGGGTCAATCACTTTTTTCAGTTAAGTACAAGCGGTCAATGAAAGCCAAGACCCTGGCATCCAGTGAGGCTATTGACGTTGCTAAGGACAAAACAATAGACCCCGCTCTTTTGTTCCAAAGGTTTCTTGTGGTGTCTCAAACTGCTGATCTTTCCCTTGATGAGGTGATGGCCTATGAACTTTCACCATACCCACCATCCCTCTTTGAGGCAAAACATCTCTTACGCAAACCAAACAAAGCACAATTGATGGCTGCTATAAAAGAACTGAGTTCAGATGACGCAGTACTCATGGATGTACCAGAAGTGGTACATTACGTTCTTGACGGAGGTTCTCTTCTCCATCGACTGAAGTGGTCAGAAGGAAAGACATATTGTTCAATCGCTGAAGACTATGCATCTTTCACACTAAAGCACTATGGTAAGGCTACGATAGTATTTGATGGTTACATTGGAGGACCAAACACTAAGGACATTACCCATCAGCGACGGCGCAAAAAATGAACAGCAAAGTGAACATTGCTGAAGGAACGAAATTTGTCGGGAAAAAAGAGGACTTCCTTTCGAATGTGGAGAACAAACAGTCTCTTATCAATCTCGTTTCACAGCTCATCAATGACAGAGGTTGCCACGTAATACAATTAGAGGGGGATGCAGATGTGGAGATTGTTAAGGCAGCAGTGTCAATGTCATCCAACAAAAGTACAAGTCTCATTGGCGAAGATACAGATCTTTTGGTGTTGTTACTTCATCATGCGTCAACCAGCGATGGCAACAAGCTTTATTTCTACTCGGATAAAGGGAGTCCTGCAACAGTATACGACATTAAGGTTATGAAGAAATTCCTGGGAAAACATGTCTGCAGCAGTCTTCTGTTCCTTCGTGCATTCACGGGTTGCGATACCACTTCCGCGGTTTTTGGAATCGGAAAAAAACTCGATCAACACAAGGTTTTGAAGGGAGACTCGGTCTTAAATAGCTGTGCTAAAATCTTTTCCACACCTAACAAAAACAGAGCTGAGATTGAAGACGCTGGGTGTAAAGCGATGGTGGCATTGTTCGGGGGCAAACCTGGAGACAATCTGTCTGCAATGAGGTATTCTACTCTCTGCAAAAAAGTTGGTTCAGCCAAAATCTTTGTTACACCTGAACGACTGCCACCAACCTCTTCTGTAACGAAGTATCATGCTCTTCGGAGTTACCTCCAAGTGATGCTTTGGATGGACAATGGTGAGGCCATGGACACTACTGAATGGGGAAGGGAATTGCAGAACAACAGTCTAGTTCCAGTGATGATGGATACTTCACCCGCGCCAGAAACACTTCTGAAAATAATTCACTGCAATTGTTCTCGTGGTTGTTGTACACTTCGGTGCACTTGCAAAAGACACGGACTTACCTGTTCACGGGTATGCGGACCATGTCAAGAAGGGCATTGTGAAAATATGAGTGAGGAAGCAGTGTCTGATGATGAAAATAGTGAATATTGACCTGACACGCTTATTCAGTGATGAAGTAGGTCTTAAAATGCACTGTGTATTAATTCTACAATTTCTAGAAATGTACATATATGTCATGACGTCATTGATGACGTCATGACCTTGCCTGTCCATGTAGTTAGTATAAAACTTTGCATAAAAATTGTTATATGAAAATATATAGCATACAAAATGCAAACTCTTTTGTAACCTAAAGCTACACCTTTGAAATAGGGAAATATTCGTTATTTTTAGTGCGATGGCTGTCATCGTCTTATGACGTCATAGTTAGGACCTTTGTGGTGATCACTTTTTGGAAAACTTTTAATATGTTGTTCCCCACATATAATAGTAATAAAAAAAATCATAAAACGCTTTCTTAGAATTTGTTCCGGGTCAAACCGTATTTTGACTGGACTAGAAAGGCCATGCTGTAGAAATCCTTCTTTTATATTATGCCTATGCGAGTTTATTATTTTATGTAGCTGTTGCGTTGACCTGCCCACATATAATTTCTTAGGCTGGTTTCACACTTGCATTTTTTTTCGCTGTTTTTTGCGCAAAAAACGCATGCTTTTTTTCTTATACTTTACATGGGTGCGCATACACATGCATTTGTACGCGTTTGTATGCGCATGCATTTTTTGTAGTGTGCACTCGGGAGCACAAAATGCATCCTATTGCATTTTTTGTGCATCCGACCTGTCCCAAAAAAACGCATGCGCACGCAATGCGTTTTTTTCACCTAAACACCCATTACAGTCTATGGGTGCGCTGACGTGCGCATGGTAATGCGCACGTCAGGGCAAAAAAAGCATGCTTTTTTTTAAAAAAAACATGCGCAAAACCGCAAAAAAAGCACACAAACGCATGATGTTTTTATGTGCGTTTGCACTGCACACGGTGCGCAGTGCAAAAAAACGCAAGTGTGAAAGTAGCCTATACACGCGCATATGATGACATAAATGACGAAACTGGATTGGCAGGTCAAATGGTATTTGATTTGAAACTCATCTGAATTTCCACTGTCTGATGAAAAAGTTTTTGCATCATGAATGATGCTAGAGCAGCATAGGCATCTCGGGATGCCACATCTATAGGAGCCTTGTCTGAGCTTTTTTGCAGAGTAATTGAAGTCCTCTTTTTTCTTTAGCCGGCTTGGAGCCAACATGCTTTTTTAATGTCGGGGCCCTTCGGAAGGTTATTAGGGGATTGTTGGGAAGAAGCTTCCCCAATATGGGGTCATTAAGAAGTATACACCAATGATTTTTCAGAACCAGACGAATTTTTCTGTTCTTGTGATGGTCAACGTGTGACTGGACACATCGCCTCCAGCAGGTGAATTTCAGCATTATACGCATAACTGGATACACCGCCTCCAGCAGGGCGAATTTAAATAATAAAGGGAAACACCAGGGAAACTGATACAATGGAGGGCCCTGCGATAGGGAACGGGGACGTGGAGACCTGCTGCACTCCCCTGAGTCAGTGTCTCTACACTCCTAACGATCCCTAAGCCGGTTCTGCACCGGGCGCTGATCAGGAACCTAAAAACCCTAACTCGCCCTGCACCTAGCCCTTTCTAATGAAATGGACGGTGCAGAAACTAATCCCACCACTGCACTGAAACACACAAAAGGAAAGTTACAAAACAGGGGTAACACCACTTAGCTTTGCTCTGTTGCTCTTGCTCACAGCAACAGAGTCCACTACCAGAATTCAGCTTCCACCTGAAGCTACTACACCAGAGCTCTGCCTGAGCTGCAAGGAACTCCTCTCTGTAGTTCCTTCCTCCACCAGACTTGGTTGGAAATCAGCAATATCACCAACAGTGAGTGAGAGAACAAGACACACCTATATAGTTAAACCAGAGCAATCAGACCTGTTATTGATAATCACGTGCACTAAACTAAAGAAACCAGAGTGCAATGACCCTACTAGCCACTGGGGCAAAACTAGAACTGAAACCACCACAGTGCAATGACCCTAATGGCCACCAAGGGCAAAACTGTCTTTAAGCACACAGCTTAAGGAAAATAAGGTTACTAGTGCTTTTATCTGTCATAATCCAACCTGGATCATGACAGTTCTGAGCTGAAAAAGTGGTAATAAAATTGAAGTTAAATTTAGTATCAGATGCTATTTTTTTGTTTTATTGAAGATGAAGTCTGTCCGTTCTATTTTTTTGCTTTCAGAGAGGCTCTATGGATCAATTTTTTGGGCTAACTTCTTTCAAGAAATCTATGTGATAAGACTTTTGATTGGTTAATGAAATCTATGTCCATACTACAGTTCCTCTTGATTCTTTTGTATTGGTTAAGTGGGATATTCCTCAGCCATTTGGTGTAGTGTCCACTTTGATAATGGACATAACTGTTCGCATCCACAGGTTTAAAGTAGGTTCTTGTGTGGATTTTTGTATTAACATGAAAGAAAGCTAGGTCAAGGAAGTGGACTGTGTCAGGGTTTACTACAGGGGAGAAACTCAATCCATAGGTAATATCTTCAATTTTCCTGAGGAAGGACCCCACATCATCCTTAGAATTATCATAAATGAAGAATAAGTCATCTATGTAACGCTTGTAAATGATGATATTGGGGGCATGTGAACTGCTATATATGAAGATGGACTCAACAATGGCCATGAACAAATTTGCATAAGTAGGTGCCACTTTCAAGCCCATCGCGATCCCAAGTATCTGATGGATAGGGTATCTTGAAAGGTAAAAAAATTATTATGGAGTATGAACTGCATGCTTTCATGCAAAAATCTTTTTGTGTGGGTGTCAACCATGGATCAATGTCTATGAATGTTTTAAAACACACCAGTCCCAAATTATGTAGGATGCTGGAATAGAGGGCGGATACATCCATGGAGATGAAAACAAAAGTGTTCTTCCATGAGATGTCCTTCGTAAGTCGGATTAGATGACTGGAGTCCCTCAAATAACTGTGTAGTTGGTCTACATGTGTGTGCATCACTACATCCACATAATTTGCAAGGTTCGATGTCAGGGACCTTATCCCTGAAATTATGGGTCTCCCAGGGGGTCTTTTTGCATCCTTGTGGATTTTGGGGAGGTGATAGAGAAAGGCAATCGGGGGATTTACAACTCTCAGGAAATAGAGCCTTCTCTGAAAGCAAAAAATAGAACGGACAGACTTAATCTTCAATAAAACAAAAAAAATAGCATCTAAATTCAGTTTTATTACCACTTTTTCAGCTCAGAAGAGAAAAATTCATCTGGTTCTGAAAAAAACATTGGGGTATACTTCTTAACGACCCCATATTGGGGAAGCTTCTTCCAAACAATCCCCTGATAACCTTCCAAAGGGCCCCGACATTAATAAACATGTTGGCTCCAAGCCGGCTAAAGGAAAAAGAGGACTTCAATTACTCTGCAAAAAAGCTCAGACAAGGCTCCTATAGATGTGGTATCCCGAGATGCCTATGCTGCTCTAGCATCATTCATGATGCAAAAACTTTTTCATCAGACAGTGGAAATTCAGACGAGTTTCAAATCAAATACCATTTGACCTGCCAATCCAGTTTCGTCATTTATGTCATCATATGCGAGTGTAAGAAATTATATGTGGGCAGGACAACTCAACAGCTACATAAAAGATTAAACTCGCATAAGCATAATATAAAAGAAGGATTTCTACAGCATGGCCTTTCCAGGCATTATGCATTATATCTAGAGTTGAGCGACTTTTGGTTTTTTAGGGTCGCGTTTCGTTTCGTGAAACCCGACTTTTCCAAAAGTCGGGTCGAGCAAGATCGTCCGATTATAGGGAAAAGTCGGGGTCGTCCCGAAACACAAAACCCAATGTAAGCCAATGGGGAATAAAAGTCGGCAGTGAGAGGAGGACAGGAAACACACCAACAGTGCCCATTTGAATGCCAAAAGCATCAATTCTTCTTACTTAAGCTTGTCAACCTTAATTAACTTCATAATACAAGTTACGCACTGAAAAATGGGGGTTATTTGGCTACAGACTGTGGGGGGGGAGGGCTGGCTCCAGGTTTTCATGTGCCCTGGGCGAAAGAGCGCCCCTTTAACACATACCACAACTCATCATGCTCCGATACGGCAGAGAAATAGCGGTATAGTACAATGAAAAATACCTCACTTTTTACATCTCATGACGAGGCCATCTATTTCTCCATACAGAATCATTGGTCCCATATAATGTTTGAAACAGTATATGATGAGCTCCACATAATGCTACAGTATATGTTGGTCCCCATGGATGAAGCTCCACTGTCTTATGGGCCCAAATAATGCTCCAAACATAATGGGCCCCATTTCTAATGCTCTAGTGTATAATGGGCCCTGTAAATGCTGCTCCAGTGTCTGATGTCCACCTTTGCAATGTTCCAGTGTATGGTGGGCCCCATCTATCATTCTCCAGAGTATAGTGCTCCCCAAAAATTGCTGTCCCAACATTGAAAACAATCAAATAAGTCTCCTCGCTAGGGAATCCCTGTACTTGTCTGGACTCCTCGTCGTCCCCATCTTCCATCTCACTGCACAGTATTTCAACTTTGCAAGTGCTGTGATCCTGGGCAAGCAGGGGGGGCCCACTCGTTGGCGACGGCACTGGCACAGGGCCCCTGATAGTATAGTGGTGTGTCTGATGGCGGGTGGGCCGAACCTGCACTTTCATCTGCAGCTTCCTCTTTGTCACCGTGTAAGATGGAACTGTATATGGGAAGGGTAACCTGAGTTTCATCAGGGTCAGATTCAGGTCGTGTAGCATGCGAGGGGAATGTAGTGGTCTGGGTCAATGTACCAGCAGATTCATCGAGCAGTGGCTGGGCATCAGTGCACTTGTGTCGCCCCCAGGAGTACGGTCGCCACAGTGGCATTACCTTCTTCCTAGGGAGTGTGATGTCATGCTTGGGAGCAACGAAGGATCTCTAGCAGGTTAACTGATTGGGCGGCGTTATTCCCACGAGTCATGACCCTCCAAACAGCGTTCATGAAGGCAAAGTGTTTGTTTTACGTGGGCAGTATGGTTGCAAAGCTGAACCTTAAAGGAATGTCCAGAAGGGCACCACCAGGAGTGGAGCCTACGGTTAAATTCAACTCCACCTGGGAAACCTCAACCATGCCAGCTACAGAACAGATGCACACATTGCAAGCTTAATTCCGTTAACGAACGAGACTCCGTCATGCCCCACGGTCCGAGTCCGGCTTACTAGAGGGACACGTGAGGCTCTGGCACATGAGATTGGCCAATAACTGGTGTGTCATGCCCTTACATGTCCGTGGCTGCATGTGCGCTACACTGAAAAGGCCAGCGTTTGTCGCTTACAGGTGCAGATAACCCGCTGAACAATGTTAGTGATGGGGATCACTGATTACAATTATTACCCGCGAAAAATGATTTCACAGTAAGTGCAGGTCAACCGCTGTTCCGGAATTAGGCCTAACCGTCATTCCTGAAAAAATGAAAAACTTACGTGTGCAAACCACAGGTGCTGTAGCTTGCTTAACAGCTCGCCAGCCGTTCTCACGCCCAGTATGGATTACACGTGATTGCACAAAGGTTAGAAAGGGTACCGTATCCCCGGATAACATGTATGGATAGCGTACACATTCAAAATATATGTCTCAGGAGGCAGGCTCAGACGGTGTCAGGCCCAGTATGGATTGCACGTGATTGCACAAAGGTTAGAAAGGGTACCGTATCCCCAGATAACATGTATGGATAGCGTACACATTCAAAATATATGTCTCAGGAGGCAGGCTCAGACGGTGTTAGGCCCAGTATGGATTGCACGTGATTGCACAAAGGTTAGAAAGGGTACCGTATCCCCAGATAACATGTATGGATAGCGTACATATTCAAAATATATGTCTCAGGAGGCAGGCTCAGACGGTGTTAGGCCCAGTATGGATTGCACGTGATTGCACAAAGGTTAGAAAGGGTACCGTATCCCCAGATAACATGTATGGATAGCGTACACATTCAAAATATATGTCTCAGGAGGCAGGCTCAGACGGTGTCAGGCCCAGTATGGATTGCACGTGATTGCACAAAGGTTAGAAAGGGTACCGTATCCCCGGATAACATGTATGGATAGCGTACACATTCAAAATATATGTCTATACAGCATGAGGCAGGCTCAGACGGTGTTAGGCCCAGTATGGATTGCACGTGATTGCACAAAGGTTAGAAAGGGTACCGTATCCCCAGATAACATGTATGGATAGCGTACACATTCAAAATATATGTCTCAGGAGGCAGGCTCAGACGGTGTCAGGCCCAGTATGGATTGCACGTGATTGCACAAAGGTTAGAAAGGGTACCGTATCCCCGGATAACATGTATGGATAGTGTACACATTCAAAATATATGTCTCAGGAGGCAGGCTCAGACGGTGTCAGGCACAGTATGGATTTGACGGCCCAGATTACACAGCGGAGGAGCAGGGAGAGGTAAAGATTGCAAATGCTGGGGCCCTGCCCAAGCAAGGGGGGCCCACTCGTGGGCGTGGGTACTGGCACTGGGCCCCTCATAGTACAGCGGTGTGTCTGACGGTGGGTGTGCACCACCACCATCAGAGACACTTGATTGCACTATGAGGGACCCTGTGCCAGTGCCCGCGCCCAAGAGTCGGCCTACCCACCTGTCCAGGGCAACGGCACTCGCACGGTGTCGTGCGCTAGGTGGTAACCCCGGCCATGGGGGGGAGGCAGCACAGTTAGGGAGTTTTAGAAAGTGGCATATGTTGATGTTGGACATTCAGCTGATGCAAAAGGCGAAATAGGTGAAGTACCAGGAAGAGGTGGACCAAAGCAAGCCATTTTTCTGTCACCCTATGTGTCATCAGGGGAAGGTGGGACAAAATCCTTGGAAACCCATGCGTGGTTCATTTTAATGAAGGTTAGATCATCCACATTTTGGGTTGACAGACGGGTCCTTTTTTCTGTCAGGATTGATCCAGCTGCACTGAAGACTCTTTCCGATAGCACACTTGCAGCTGGGCATGCGAGCTCCTGTAAGGCATATTGGGCCAATTCAGGCCAGGTGTCCAGTTTAGCGGCCCAATAGTCAAAGGGGAATGACCTGTGTGGGAGAACATCGATATGGGAGGAAAAGTAGTTTGTAACCATAGTTGACAACTGCTGTCTCCTGTCACTTTCCATCGATGCAGTATTACCAGTTGTGTGAGCGGTATTTGAAAAATCAGTCCACAACATTGTCATGAAACCCCTGTCTCCAACGCCACTTCTGCTGTGTGCACCACGAATACCTCTGCCAAGCTGCCCCCGGCCCGTACGGCTCGTGTGAGAACCATCACCGCTGCTGTGTGCTGGGAATGCCTCAAGCAACCGATTTACCAGAGTTCCTTGTTTATTAGCCAATATTAGGTCAAGGTTCTCCTGTGGCATGATGTTTTGTAATTTGCCTTTATAGCGTGGATCCAGGATGCTGGCCAACCAGTAGTCGTCATCGTTCATCATTTTGGCAATGCGGGGGTCCCTTTTTAGGATCCGCAAGGCATAATCTGACATGTGGGCCAATGTTCCCGGTGTCAATGATGCACTGCGAGTGCTGGGTGGAGGAGCACTTTCTGGCAAATCCACATCCCTCCAGTCACGCACAAACCCTGTACCAGACCTTGCCACGCCAACATTTTCACTTGCCCCACGAGATGCATCCTCCTCCCCTAAGTAATCATCCCCATCATCATCCTCCTCCTCCTCTTCTTCCTCCACCTCATCCAGGAGAGGTCCCTGAGCAGACAATGGCTGAATGTCATCAAGGATTCCCTCCTCCTCTTCCTCCTCATCAACATTGGCTGCAGACGCCTGCTCCTTAAGGTGCGTCAAAGTTTGCATGAGCAGACGAATAAGTGGGATGCTCATGCTTAGGATGGCGTCGTCTGCGCTTACCAGCCGTGTGCATTCCTCAAAACACTGAAGGACTTTACAAAAGTCTTTCAGCTTCGACCACTGCACACCTGTCAACTCCATGTCTGCTCTCAAAGTGCCTGGCCGTGTATCCTCCCACAAATGCATTATGGCCTGCCTCTGCTCGCACAGCCGCTCCACCATGTGCAGGGTGGAGTTCCACCTTGTTGCAATGTCGATAATGAGGCGGTGGTTGGGAAGGTGGAGCAATCGCTGCAGCTTCTGCATACGAACGGAGTGTACAGGCGACCGGCGGATGTGCGCGCACAGTCTTCGCACCTTCTGGAGCAGGGCTGTTAACTCCGGATAATTTTTGAGGAAGCACTGCACCACCAGGTTCAAGGTGTGAGCCAAGCAAGGTATGTGGCTGAGTTTTGAAAGGGCTATGGCTGCCACAAAATTACGGCCGTTATCACTAACTACCTTGCCTGCCTCAAGATGTACACTGCCCAGCCATGACTCAGTTTGTCGCTTCAAGTACTCGGCCAGCACCTCGGCGGTGTGTCTGTCGCCCAAACACATCATCTGCAACACAGCCTGCTGACGCTTTCCACTAGCTGCTCGATAGGGGGACACATCGTGTGCAACAGTGGCAGCTGCAGATGGAGTGCTCGTACGACTGCGCTCTGTGGACGAGCTTTCGCTTCTGGAGGAGGAGGAGGAGGAGGGTCGAACGCCTACAGCCAACTGTTTCCTATACCGTGGGCTAGGCAGCACTGTCCCACCACCGCTGTCCCCTGTGGACCCTGCATCCACCACATTAACCCAGTGCGCAGTGATGGACACGTAACGGCCCTGGCCATGCCGACTGGACCATGCATCAGTTGTGAGGTGCACCTTTCCGCTCACTGACTGCTTGAGTGCATGGACAATGCGGTCTTTCACATGATGGTGGAGGGCTGGGATGGCTTTGCGAGAGAAGAAGTGGCGACTGGGTAGGTCATAGCGTGGTACTGCATAGGCCATGAGTTCGCGGAAAGCTGTGCTTTCCACCAACCGAAAGGGCATCATCTCAAACGAGATTAGTTTGGCAATGTGGGCGTTCAAACCCAGTGTACACGGATGAGAGACTGAGTACTTTCTTGACCTACTCATAGTGTCTGGGAGGGTGAGCTGGACTTAAGAGCTGCATATGGTGGAAGTAGCGGTGGACAGGGCGGACTGAGAGAGGGTTGATGATGGTGATGGAGTTGGTGTTCTTTCTGATGGCCTAGAATCAGTCTTTCGTTGATATAACAGTGGGATTCCCTGACTGCTGTGGTCTTGCAACGACACCTCAACATTTGCTGCTGTGCTAACCGGTGGGCTTACAGTGGGGGAAACAATGTAGCGTTGCTGACTACCTTCGTTGTGATCAGTTGCACATGTGGCACTTGAGGTTTGGTGTTGTGTTCCACGCTTGCAAGTGCATGCTGGTTAAATGTCTAAGCATGCAACTGGTATTCAAATTTTTCAGATTTTTCCCTCGGCTAAAGGTCTTTGCGCACTTCTTACAGATAACCTTGGCCTGATCATGAGGATTTTGGTCAAAAAAGTGCCACACTGCACTCTTCCTACTTTGGCAGACATTTTGCGGCCTAGCACGCTGTGATCTTTTGACCCTCTGGACAAGCTGTACAGCAACTCTTTTGATGTTTGGAACCTGTCTTTGGAGTGCTCCGGGCCTGCCAGATAACAGCTGTTGCGATGTCGATGTCTGCTGTGGATGCTCCTCATCTGTGCTATTGGAAGCAGCACCCTCTTCCCCCAATGGATGCCAATCTGGGTCAACAACTGGGTCATCCATCACCTCCTCTTCTATGTCATGTGCACCTTCCTCTGTGTCACCGTGTATGGTGGTATAGTGTGCGGGAAGGGGCACCTGAGTCACATCAGGGTCAGAATCTGGCTCTGTACACTGCGAGGACAATGTAGTGCTCTGAGTGAATGTACCAGCAGAATCATCCATCAGCGGCTGTGCATCAGTGCACTCCATGTCAGATTCATCTTGGCCTGGGTAATTCACCATTTCACTTGATAATCCAGGCATGGTATGTGAAAACAGCTCCATGGAGTAATCAGTAGTATGGCCTGCGTCATCCTTCAATCTTGGTTGGGGTGAAGGACACAAGGAAAGGTGTGGTTCATGAACATGAGCCTCCAATGACGACTCAGTGCTTTTACTTTTTACAACTGAAGAAGAGGAGGCGATAGAGCTGGAGGCTGAGTCAGCAATGTAAGACAAAACTTTTTCCTGATGCTCTGGCTTTAAAAGCGGTTTGCCAACTCCTAGAAAACTAAGCGTTCGAGGCCTTATGTAGCCAGACGATGACGCAGGGTCAGCACCTCCTGCATTCGGTCCTATTTTGCTCTTGCCACTACCATCAGATCCACCACCAACACCATCATTACCAGCTGCCAACCCCCGCCCAATTCCACGGCCTCTTCCACCAGCCTTCCTCATTTTTGGTAGAAATGTAGACAAAATCCAACAAACTATATAGTAATGTAAAACAAGGTACAAGGTGTCTATAGGACAGGGGAGATTTTGAATTTCTGCAGACACTTGTGGACAGTGGACACTTTTGGATTGTGTGAGGCCCACTGATATCTGAGCGCTATGTGACAGGCTCGATGGCACAGCTGTGACCAAAGTGACTAGAGGATAAGGGAGATTTTGAATCTCTGCACACACTTTTGGACACTGGACACTTTTGGATTGTGTGAGGCCCAATGAATATCTGAGCGCTATGTGACAGGCTCGATGGCACAGCTGTGACAAAAGTGACTAGAGGATAAGGGAGATTTTGAATCTCTGCACACACTTTTGGACACTGGATGGACACTTTTGGATTGTGTGAGGCCCACTGATATCTGAGCGCTATGTGACAGGCTCGATGGCACAGCTGTGACCAAAGTGACTAGAGGATAAGGGAGATTTTGAATCTCTGCACACACTTTTGGACACTGGACACTTTTGGATTGTGTGAGGCCCAATGAATATCTGAGCGCTATGTGACAGGCTCGATGGCACAGCTGTGACCAAAGTGACTAGAGGATAAGGGAGATTTTGAATCTCTGCACACACTTTTGGACACTGGACACTTTTGGATTGTGTGAGGCCCACTGATATCTGAGCGCTATGTGACAGGCTCGATGGCACAGCTGTGACCAAAGTGACTAGAGGATAAGGGAGATTTTGAATCTCTGCACACACTTTTGGACACTGGACACTTTTGGATTGTGTGAGGCCCACTGATATCTGAGTGCTATGTGACAGGCTCGATGGCACAGCTGTGACCAAAGTGACTAGAGGATAAGGGAGATTTTGAATCTCTGCACACACTTTTGGACACTGGACACTTTTGGATTGTGTGAGGCCCAATGAATATCTGAGCGCTATGTGACAGGCTCGATGGCACAGCTGTGACAAAAGTGACTAGAGGATAAGGGAGATTTTGAATCTCTGCACACACTTTTGGACACTGGATGGACACTTTTGGATTGTGTGAGGCCCACTGATAACTGAGCGCTATGTGACAGGCTCGATGGCACAGCTGTGACCAAAGTGACTAGAGGATAAGGGAGATTTTGAATCTCTGCACACACTTTTGGACACTGGATGGACACTTTTGGATTGTGTGAGGCCCACTGATATCTGAGCGCTATGTGACAGGCTCGATGGCACAGCTGTGACCAAAGTGACTAGAGGATAAGGGAGATTTTGAATCTCTGCACACACTTTTGGACACTGGACACTTTTGGATTGTGTGAGGCCCAATGAATATCTGAGCGCTATATGACAGGCTCGATGGCACAGCTGTGACAAAAGTGACTAGAGGATAAGGGAGATTGGATTGCTTTTAAAAAAGCAGTTTGCGGAGCAGTGGGTAAACAGCAATGCAGGAATGTCAGGAAGCCTTAGAAGGCAGCCCAACAACCAACACCACTGATACACCACTATATAGCCTCCCCTTGCACTGCACACAGAGTGACTGGTGTGTTGTGCAGGCCAAATTGCTAGCAGCAGAAGCAGTTTTTTTTTCTTCTCAGCAGGACAAAAAAAAAAAATTGGGATTGCTTTTAAAAAAGCAGTTTGCGGAGCAGTGGGTAAACAGCAATGCAGGAATGTCAGGAAGCCTTAGAAGGCAGCCCAACAACCAACACCACTGATACACCACTATATAGCCTCCACTTGCACTGCACACACAGTGACTGGTGTGTTGTGCAGGCCAAATTGCTAGCAGCAGAAGCAGTTTTTTTGTCTTCTTCCCTGCCTAACGCTCTCCCTACAGAATCAGCAGCAACCTCTCCCTATACTAAGATCGGCAGAAGTAAGATGGCTGTCGGAGTGCACGCCCTTTTATACCCCCTGTGACGCCCACCAAAGCAAGCCAATCACTTGCATGCCCTTCTGAAAGATGGTGGTGACCCGTGCCTATGTCATCACGTTGCCCACAGTGTCCGTGGATCCTGATTGGCTGAAAAAGAGCGCAAAACAAACTTTTGAAACGCGACTTTGGCGCGTAAGTCGCCGACCTCGTGGCCGACCTCATCCTAGGGTCGGGTTTCGTTTCATGAAACCCGACTTTGCCAAAAGTCGGCGACTTTTGAATTTTTTCGACCCGTTTCGCTCAACTCTAATTATATCATAACAAAAGGATCTCCTTCAGGGTGATCCCTATTGACCATGTTCCCCTTGATAACCCCAACCGAGTCCAGACTCTTAACAGGAAAGAGATCTTCTGGATTCACAAGTTGAATACTATAAATCCCCATGGACTCAATGAAACAACTGATTTGTTCAACTAATTTATTCATGGAGTGTGCTCTGTTCCCCTGTACAACCCACCTCATTTTTTCTCTGTATTTTGTGATACAGTTCTGACAAACATCTGCTCCTGGCTATGAAGGGGTTCATCACTTCATTGTTTTTTTTTTCTTTTTCTTCTTCCAGAGTTTTTTTTTTTCCTCTTGCAGAGTTTTTAATGCACTATCATCTATTTGATTTCAACTACCACCAAATAAAGAGCTCCAATCAAATCCTTCTGTAGCTCAATGGTTTAAAACCCAATTATCAGGGTCCTGCTAAAGAATGAATGGGTTAACACCATAGGTTCAAGCACTCCGCCAGCTTGCAAAGTTTTATTTATTGAACTACTTTTTTTTTTCTTTTTTCATTGTGTTTCATTGTGTTTCTCTGTATGTAGATTTTTAAATGTATGAAGAATGGTTTTAAGTGATATACTCCATTATATTTTATGATTGTTTATTGTGTTTACAATGTATATATGTGCTTAAGTCTGATTCCCCGCCCATTGGGTGTGGCCTTTTTTTTAAAGGAGGCGTCTCCATCTGCCTCATTTGCTATAAGTAGCAGACCCTGTATGTGTATGTGTATAGACAGTCCTGAGGAAGTGGTGTGATCACCACGAAACACGTAGAAATAAAGCCTGTTTTCTATTACACCCATTTGGACTCCTCTGGTACAACATCCAGACAGGCGAGCAGCGCAGTCTGATGAGCCATTCTCTTCACCTAACAAAGGATCATCACATCGGGGCTTGCAGCAGCCGCCAATGCTAAGTGCAGTGGTTGTGTCTCACACAACCATAATAGGTGAGTGAATTTGATTATCCCTCATGAATATTCCTTTTATCTCATATAAGATCCTATGTGCGCTCTATATTCCTTCTAGGTACATTTTAACACTTTCTGTTGACAGACGAAAACATCTGTCTGTTGTGACCCCACCCCCAGTGGCACTGAAAACCCGCACAGACAAGATGCTAGTGGCAGGGCAGCACAACACTTCCAAAATATAGAGGGAGAGGTCATGCCAGGTGTCCAGCTTTGAGACCCAATAGTTCAAAATAACAGAGGAATTAGGGAGTATGCTGGTTTCGTTGGCTAGGTATTATCCAGTCATCAGGCCCTGGACACTGGGACAGTGTAATGAAATTGGCCCAAGCCTTTGACAAGTGTACCCTTGCCTCTGCTGTGTGTTTCCCTTTCCTTGCTTCATAGCGTTGTCTGATGGGAATTTTTTCAATATATTTTCCACAATAGCCTTCTGGTATAGCACCATTTTGGAAGACCTTCCTGCCTCAGGAAGAAAAGCTGCAAAGAACTCGTTGTAGCATGGGTCTAGCAGAGTGAACAATCAGTAGTCTTTTTTTGATATGGGAAATGCAGAAACTAAAGTTGGGCAAATGTGCCAAACTACCTAAAGCCAGCACTTCTCTGTCTCCACCATGATGATGACTCTCCATCTGCTTCTCTCTCTCTTCTTCTTCATTTCCATCCGTAGCCTGTCCATGTAGGAGAGACAGGATAAAGGTTGTGTGGGTACTAGCCTCTGTTGCACTAGCCACCAGCTCTTGTTCCTCCTGTTCATCATCCTTCACCTTCTTATTGTTACCCAATTCACGATGAGCAGATGAGATAAGGCTGGGCTGGATAGTATCTCCGTATCCCATGTCTTTCTCCATCTCCATCTGGTTTGCTTGCAAAGCTTCATGTTTAATTGTGAGCAGCAACTGCTTAAGTAGGCACAGAAGCGGGTTTGTTGTGCTGATTATGGGGTCATCACTGCTCATCATCTTTGTGGACTCCACAAAGTCTTGGAGAACCGCACAAATGTCAGACATCCATGTCCACTCTTCAAATATTATGCACGGAGGTTGACCAGAATACTGACAGGAGTGTTGGAGCTGGTACTCAACATCTGGCCTCTACTACCATGCCAAGGTTGGACTCGGCCCCAGCATTCTCAATGTTCACCCAGTGTGCCATCAGGGAAATGTAGCGGTCCTGGCAAGCGCTTGTCCACAGGTCAGTCCTGAAGTGGATAATTCCTTTAAATGCATTGGTAAGGACATGGATTATGTGATGGGTTTTGCTGATACAAGGCAGGAATGCCACATTGGGAGAAAAAGTGGCAGCTGGCGACCAAATACTGAGAGACAGCTGCCACCATTAGTTGGCAGAAATCCTCCATGTCAACAAGCCTGAGCGGCAACATTTCTGTTGCAAGCAGCCTGGAAATATGACCGTTAAGCGTTTGGGCCTGTGGGTTGGTGGCTCGAAACTTTCTCTTTTGTTCAAAGGCATGGGGTAGGGACAGATGAATGCTGTTCAGGGGCAAGGATTTGGAAGTACCTGATGATGGTGCATCAGAATGAGTGAGGACAGGTGCACGGGGGGTTGCTTCTGAGCCAGTATCATGGACAGGGGACTGGAAAGCATCTAGCACAGGGAAAGAGGTTGTGGTATTACCCGCTGGCACCAATCATTGACACAGGTGTGTGGCCCACCGAGTCCGGTCCTCAGAAGAATGATCATGTCTGATCATGCCGGTGGTGGTTAGGCTCTTAGTGGTCAGGCCCCTGCTGATCTTGGCATGGCACAAGTTGCAAATGACCATTTTTTTTCTCAGGACTCTCTTTAGAAAAGTCCCAGACTGGGGAACATCTAATTCTTTGACTGTGAAATTCACCAGTGTCGGTGTTCTAAGGAACAGTTGCCCACCTTCTCCCTCTGGCTACCTCACTGCCACTTTCTGCCTGTTTCAGTGCTGCTGATCCCTCCCCTTAAGAACTGCTGGCCTTGCTTTGCATGCCAGCTTCTTTAGTTGAGTTGGTGACTTTGTCATCCACCACATCATCTTGCACCACTGCACCCTGGTCCTCCTGACTTTCATGACAACCTGACTTATCGCCAACTGTCACTTATCATCATCTTCCTCCTTAGACAAAATTTACCATTCCCCACTGTCATCTTCTTGTGACTGTGGCTGCTTTAAGTTTTGTGCATCATTAAATAGCATGTTCTTCTTTCTTACTGGTGCATGCAGGTTTAGCGGATACAATAAAAAATGATGCTGTAAAGAGGTGTTCGTAGTGTCCTAGAGTCGGATCACTAGTCTCCTGGAACTAGACATTGTGGGAGGAAGGAGAAACAGGTGGAGCATTAAGTGAGCCAAACTGAAGGCTGGTGAGACTGGTCCATGTGGAAGACAGGGTGGTGTTGCCAAGCATGTTGGAACAAATATCTGCTATCCAACCAGCCACCTGTTGGCACTGACTTCAGAAGTGATGTACTGTGCCTCTCTGCAAAGTGGAACAGTAGACTATGTATCATGGATAGGTGTGCTTCTCAGCATCTGAATGCACTATCATTTTCACTTCCACTTCCTTGTACCTTACCGTATGCCTTATGCATCTTGTAATTGATAGGTCTATTGAAATCAAGTTTATTTTTAATAAAAAATAAAAATTGGTCACCTGCAGCAGTCAAAGTGTTTTCTTGTGTTTAATATCAACGTAATGTAACACAAACCGCGTAAAAGTATATGAATGACAAATTCAATCGAGAAAAAAAATTCACCTACTTTTTGGTGTTATATAACACCAAAATGTAGCAGAAAGCACATTATACTCTATGGATGGCTAACTGAATCCAGAAATATTTTTCAATGCTTGTTTGGAGTGTTACCGCATATAACATCGAAATGTATCACAAAGTAGTCAATACTCTATGGATAACTAAAAGAATCCAGAAAGATTTTTTAATGCTTTTATGTAGTGTTATATAACACCGCAATATAACAGAAAGCATTAATACTCTATGGATGACTAAGTGAATCCAGAAATATTTTGCAACACTTTTTTGGAGTGTTATATAAATGCAAAATTTACCACAAAGCATGTTAATACTCTATGGAGGCCTAATTGAACCCAAAAATATTTTTCACTGCTTTTTTTGAGTTTTACATATCATTATAATGTACCAATAACCATGTTAAACTATATGGATGGCTAATTGAATCCAGGGAAAAGCTGTTAACATAAATATTTTGAAAGTCTAGTTTTTATACTTCTACACTAAAAAAGGCTTTTTCTTTTGTATTTTTGCATTCTGTGCTAGCTGGGGTGTGGCCTCCCTATCTCCTGAGCTGGAAATAATATTTAAAGGCTTCATTGACTGGTGTCCACAGGTCGGGACCCAGTCCTTTTGTCTGCCCTTAGTCACACATTGAGGTTAACTTTGATGCATGGTAAGGTTTTTAATATTAGACAGCATAGGACCATCCCGATCAGGGTCACCTTGTCGACTGTGGGATGGTTTTTATGCTATTTTTAATCAAAAACAGTATCATTAAGAACCCTGTATTATTTAAATGCATTTTTGCTTTTTACTTATTTAATTACAGAAGGATTAATGTTTATTTTGCTTCTTGCAGGTTATGTACTCCTAAAGGCTTTGCAGAAAGTGCAAAGACAGACAAAAATTATACGGAGGGTCATAGAGTCATTCATAGTTCCATGAATGACAAAAACTGGAGGGCCTCATTCAAATATTTTTAAAGTGTAATTGCTGTACTTCTACATTCATAAAGGCTTTGCAAAAAGTACAAAGCCAGAAAAAAAAATTTAAGAGGGTAATGCAGTAATCCTTCTTTGGGAGGCTGGGGGAACTGTCTCCACGTACTTCCTGGGTTTCTAAGTGACTCAGCTTTGAGAAGTGCAGGAGCCTCCTACATATAGAAATGTGCAAAAGCCCTCTGTGTCACCTGCACCATTGCTTGCTCGGGCATAGGAAGTGGGGAACTCCAAGGACAGTTCGATCTCTCTGGGGTGGTATCCCTATCTCGAGCCGCCTCGAGGAGCCTCTCCCAGGCCTGTTCATTTCTCAAGAAGGAGTCTTCCTGTTCCATTCTTTCTTGGATCACACCGACCATATACCAGTGATGTTGCCCCTCCATTTTTAGGGACATGACCCTGGTTCCATGCATCAGCTCGTGCAGCATTTGAGGCAAGTGTTCCATCTTTACTGCTTGTTGGTTGAACGAGATGTGATGATGGGTCCCAAACACTTTGATGGATTCCCTTCTCCGCTACTGGTCGTACGTAACGACGTCCCCTTGGGATGCCAACTGTCGTCAACTTGCGGCTGGAGGGCCCATTAGCATTTCTCCAGCCCTCCAGCTCACCTTCTTGTCTCTCCTGATCAGCTTAGGCCCTGCAGTCCGATCACCAGTTCCTGGATCCTAGTTCTCCCATTCGCAGTATACAAGAACCCCAGCGATGAAGGCTACGGCCTGGGTTTGGTGGTTACATGAAAGTGGCCAGTTACGGACCCCACGCTCCTGCCACCTCCACTGACTCACCAGCTTCCTCTGGCTCTGATATTCCTCCGGTCACTCCCTTGGGAGTCTCACTTGATTCTGCCATCTTTGTCACCCACAAAGCATGTATCACAATGGTTTTAACACCAAAATGTTCCACAGAGAATGTAATATTCTTTGGATGAGTAATTAAAGCCAGAAAAATGTTTCAACACTTTTTTGGAGTGTTATATAACAACAAAATGTTCTGCAAAGAATTTAATACTCTCTAGGTGAGTAAGTGAATCCAGAAAAAATGTTTCAACATTTTTTGGGAGTGTTATATGCCACCAAAGTGTACCACAGAGTATGTAATAGTATATGGGTAATTGAATACAGAAAAATTTTTCAACACTTTTTTGGACTATTATATAGCACCAAAATGCACCAGATAGCACGTAATACTCTATGGATGAGTAATTGAATAGAGAAAAAAAGTTGAATGCTTTTTGGGAGTGTTATGTGCCACCAAAATGTACCATAGAGCTCGTAGTAGTATATGGATGAGTAATTGAATACAGAAACATTTTCGCTTAAATGTTATATAACACTGAAATCTACCACAAATTATTATTATTATTTATTTATATAGCACCATTCATTCCATGGCACTGTACATGAGAAGGGGTTACATACAAATTACAGATATCACTTACAGTAAACAAGCTAACAATGACAGACTGACAGACTGATACAGAGGGGAGAGGACCCTGCCCTTTCGGGCTTACATTCTACAATCACCTAATACTCTATGGGTGATTAATTGAATCCAGAAAAATGTTTCAATAATAACATCTAAATGTACCACAGAGTATGTAATACTCGATGTATGAGTAATTGAATAAATAAAAAAAAATTCACTGCTCTTTTGGAGTGTTATATAATCCTGAGTAATTGAATAAAAAAAAAGTTTCAACTCTTTTTGAAAGTGATGCATAACACCGAAATCTATCACAAAGCACGTAATACTCTATGGTAAGTAATTGAATCCACAAAAATATTTCAATGCTTTTTTGGAGTTTTATCTAACACTGAAATATACCAAAAAGAACAAAATACTCTATAGTTGACAATGTACTCAATTTTTTCACCCCCCCAAAAAATGTGGTCAACTGTCACAGCTATATATTTAGCAACAGACTGCAAAGCCCTTATTCCTGCCTAGAAACTGTATTCAGCCACTCTCCCTGCTCCTGCAACTCTCTCTCCCACCCAAGGCTAAATGCAGAATGTATGTGATACAAACATCAAAGCATAAAATTAGCCCTGACAAGGACTATTAGTATGATGGTTCAGCTTCAGCACCAGTATCAACTCTACAGTACTCTGATTCGTTAAATTATGCACACATACACCTGGAAAAGCACAATATCTGTCCAATAGCAACTGTTACAGAGTTGTGCAATGGCATCAGTGTGCTGAGCCTTTTATAACTGCTGATTATGTCATACGGCCAGTCAATCAGAGTAGTGTCGCTACCAATATGGGTTTGGCATTACAGTGACTCACAGGCAATTGAAATTGAGCACCAGCTAATGCTCGTCAATTGACAAGCACAACCGAGCACCCAAATTTTTGAATGATATCTGAGTATCACCATTCACGATCGCTCTTCCCTACTGCCTACCATAAAAGTCAGCTTACAAATATCTACAGTATGTCACTAAGATATTCAAGTTAGGTTGCATCTATCTCTATCTATCTATGTATCTATCGTTTAACAGCATGGATAATAAATGTATGGTCACTAGAGATCCCACTGTTCTCATGCAGATCATTGTCCAGCCCATAGTCTTGAACAGCTCATTTACATACAAGAAAGATGAAACATGATTTTTCTGAATTAAGACATCGGATCATAGAAATCAAGGTATCATTTTGTTCAGCTTCCTGTATGCCCATATAACTGACCTAGGTAGGTTGATATTACTGACAGATTTCTTTTAACTACTGTACTGTTGTAGGCACTTTGGGGTGTACTTACTTTTGTTGCCAGCAGATTAGACATTAATGGCTGTGTGTTGAGTTATTTAGAGGTCACACCAAACTTACACTGTTATACAAGCTGTACACTGACTACTGTATATTGTATCAAAGTGTCATATCTTCAGAGTTGTCCCATGAAAAGATATAATAAAATATTTTCAAAAATGTGACTGTTAGATACTCACTTTTGTGAGATACTGCATGTTCATGTTTCTAAGTCATATAAGTGAAAAGCTGTGTTATTTGTTTTAGAATTTTTCAATTTGCCAGTATTGAGGTCAATAGTTTTATATATTTGTAAACATACAAAATGAAAACTGTCGCACACTAAAAATTAGAATTTCAGTGATTGGCTGCATAACGGGAGCAAAACCTTTTATTCTATATGCTGAGTAATTTCTACATTCCTTAACAGTAGGAATCTTGACGTATTCAATATCAAATCCCCTAACTATGCTGTGAAGTTCTATTTATTTGCATGTCCTGTGGGAGCTGATACCTTCATTTGCTCACAATGTCACAGACGCTTGGCTTCTGTTGGTATGTGGGCTTATGCCACCTCCTTTCAATAGTCATTTGCATGTTTCATTGATTTTAGACAAGTTTATATAATTTAGATCACAATATGTCTTTCTCTGGAAAATCCTCAGAGGCTATAGACACAACAGGGGTAATTCCATTTCCAACACTGGAAGCATCACTATCACTTTTATTTTTGCTTGCTTCATAGGAAAATTAAAATGCAATGTAGTAGTTATTTTCAGGCATTATTTAGCAATTTGTTATAGCCCAGATTTTAAAAAATGAAACTTACAAGCTTATCAAATCTAATGTTATTTATGCACTGTTTAGAGGGAATCTGTGGTGATCTCACCACTGGCAGCATGAATCCGACACCAACTGCATGATTGCAGTTATGTATATTTTACTCTGAAATGCTGTAGTGTTTCAGAGAAAACATGTTTCGAAAAGTTGACTAGAGACCCTGATAACTAGTCTAAGGGTCCCGTTACAATTAGCGATGCAGAAGCGATCCCGACAACAATACGACCCGGTCAGGATCACTGTTGCATCGCTAAATGGTCGCTAGTGAGCTGCCAAACAGACAGATCTCACCAGTGACGCAGCAGCGATAAGCGATCCGTCGGCGGTCGCTGTTACTTATCACACAGCAGCGATGATGATGACTTCCGCCTGCGTCCATGCATCGCTAGTCGGTGCAGCGGGATGATAACGAGGAAAAAATGGTCCAGGACATTCGAGCGCGATCAGCGATATCCAGCGGGGGGGCGGTTGCAGGTACAGTGGGGAAAAAAAGTATTTAGTCAGTCAGCAATAGTGCAAGTTCCACCACTTAAAAAGATGAGAGGCGTCTGTAATTTACATCATAGGTAGACCTCAACTATGGGAGACAAACTGAGAAAAAAAAATCCAGAAAATCACATTGTCTGGTTTTTTTTCATTTTATTTGCATATTATGGTGGAAAATAAGTATTTGGTCAGAAACAAGCAATCAAGATTTCTGGCTCTCACAGACCTGTAACTTCTTCTTTAAGAGTCTCCTCTTTCCTCCACTCATTACCTGTAGTAATGGCACCTGTTTAAACTTGTTATCAGTATAAAAAGACACCTGTGCACACCCTCAAACAGTCTGACTCCAAACTCCACTATGGTGAAGATCAAAGAGCTGCCAAAGGACACCAGAAACAAAATTGTAGCCCTGCACCAGGCTGGGAAGACTGAATCTGCAATAGCCAACCAGCTTGGAGTGAAGAAATCAACTGTGGGAGCAATAATTAGAAAATGGAAGACATACAAGACCACTGATAATCTCCCTCGATCTGGTGCTCCACGCAAAATCCCACCCCGTGGGGTCAGAATGATCACAAGAACGGTGAGCAAAAATCCCAGAACCACGCGGGGGGACCTAGTGAATGAACTGCAGAGAGCTGGGACCAATGTAACAAGGCCTACCATAAGTAACACACTACGCCACCATGGACTCAGATCCTGCAGTGCCAGACGTGTCCCACTGCTTAAGCCTGTACATGTCCGGGCCCGTCTGAAGTTTGCTAGAGAGCATTTGGATGATCCAGAGGAGTTTTGGGAGAATGTCCTATGGTCTGATGAAACCAAACTGGAACTGTTTGGTAGAAACACAACTTGTCGTGTTTGGAGGAAAAAGAATACTGAGTTGCATCCATCAAACACCATACCTACTGTAAAGCATGGTGGTGGAAACATCATGCTTTGGGGCTGTTTCTCTGCAAAGGGGCCAGGACGACTGATCCGGGTACATGAAAGAATGAATGGGGCCATGTATCGTGAGATTTTGAGTGCAAACCTCCTTCCATCAGCAAGGGCATTGAAAATGAAACGTGGCTGGGTCTTTCAACATGACAATGATCCAAAGCACACCGCCAGGGCAACGAAGGAGTGGCTTCGTAAGAAGCATTTCAAGGTCCTGGAGTGGCCTAGCCAGTCTCCAGATCTCAACCCTATAGAAAACCTTTGGAGGGAGTTGAAAGTCAGTGTTGCCAAGCGAAAAGCCAAAAACATCACTGCTCTAGAGGAGATCTGCATGGAGGAATGGGCCAACATACCAACAACAGTGTGTGGCAACCTTGTGAAGACTTACAGAAAACGTTTGACCTCTGTCATTGCCAACAAAGGATATATCACAAAGTATTGAGATGAAATTTTGTTTCTGACCAAATACTTATTTTCCACCATAATATGCAAATAAAATGAAAAAAAAAACAGACAATGTGATTTTCTGGATTGTTTTTTTCTCAGTTTGTCTCCCATAGTTGAGGTCTACCTATGATGTAAATTACAGACGCCTCTCATCTTTTTAAGTGGTGGAACTTGCACTATTGCTGACTGACTAAATACTTTTTTTCCCCACTGTACGTGCTACCCAAAGCGAGATCGCTAGCGATATCACTGTTGCGTCACAAAATCGGTGACGCTTTAGCAATATCTCTAGCGATCTCACTATGTGTGAAAGGCCCTTAAGACTGGGCCAAGTAACTTCTACATCAGTAGACTGACAGGTTTATCCCTATACACATACTGTCTTATCAGTCACAGAGAGCGGGGCAAGGAGAATCTTCCAGGGACCTGCCTTATGTAAATCATTCAAGATGCATAGTCCACAGCTGACTTTCCAAAGTATGCCTTCTCTACAGTGTTCATTTTAGGACATTATTATATATCAAAATCAAACATCAGAAATATCAGACATCGAGTATCAGGTATCGACACTGTACAGCAGTCACATTTTCATGAGTTGGGACTGGTGGGCAAACTTGGTTATGTTATTATGAGAAAGTCTTTATTTACTGAAAGAAGATTTTCCTACAACAAAAATGTTGTATACCATTTTTCTCTACAGCCACTAGTGCACTATCATGGATTCTATTCTGGGTTGCATTGTCTCTTTTAGCAACATTTGGTCTCATTTTTTCCGGTATAATATTATTTAGGGTTCATCCTGTGGGGATATAGGTTATAAAAATTAGTGAAAAAAGAAAAAAGAGGGGTACTCAACAATAGACGTGTGGTGCCTGGGAGAAAAGAATCAATCAAAAATATAATATAACTTCGGCACTCAAAAGATGCTGCGAAAACATTTATTGTACATAGACCCAATAGAGTTCAGATACTAAACAAGTCAACGTTTCAGCCTGTAATATGGCCTTTATCAAGAAGTATCTGGAGAGGAAGGGGTCAATGGGTGGTGAATGCCCTGTTCAGGGAGCCAGAAACATGCTGGCACCAAGAGATATGCTCAAACCAGGAAATGCCGGAAGTGTGGATGCAAATCGCGTCCCATGTACTGCTCGTTGTTGGTGTGGGTGCATTCCGCCAGTCCGTAACATTATGTGCATCTTAGTTGATGTATATCCTCATTTGTTTCTGCTTGGTGTCCCTAGATGGTATTTTGCTTTTTTTAGATAATTTTTAATTGAAACTTAATAAAATATGTATTTTTTATCTTTATTTGTCTGGGATCTCTTCATATTCCCACATGTGTTACACTTTTATGGGTGTTTTTTTCTGTAGCATTATGTAGAAGTGCCCCCTGTATTTTGGACACGTTGTTTGATATAATGAAAGAAGATTTTGCCTGTTAGAATGTTGAGACTGAAAGATCAGTCCATGAGGAGATATATTACAAAGTTTCCTATTTTCAAGTGAACTATTGATTTATGATAATTAATTAGTTAATTAATTAATTAATTAATTAATTAAAAATGATGGTTACAATTTCAAATTCATTGCTTTAGAATTTGTTATGACTGATTAATCTTTAGTTTTCTTTCTATCTATGACATGGAACATTTGAGTGAAAAAAACATTCTGTATCAATAATGTTGATGAACAGGTCCATTCCAGCCATTCCTTACAACATTTTAGGAAGTGGTAAGCAAGTGATGTCGGTATTCCCCTTTATCATGTTTAAAAACATGCTTTCTAATAGCCAACAACCGCCTGCAAAGTCAACTCCTTCCCTGAAAGTCATAGCTATTTTATAATCTCTGAGTCATTAGATAACAGATAGAACTCCACACTTAGTGGTTTCAAATGTTTATGGTCTGCAATTCATTCTTAATGAGCTCTCTCCATGTCTTTATTCTTCTTCACACCCTCCTGCTGGGAAATGTCTTACTCTGCCTTGGCTTTTGTTAATGATTCCACAATCATTTCAGAGTCATTTCTTCTGCCTCATGTGATTCTGACACTGCATAAGAGCCAGACTTTGCAGCCTCACAGTTGGAAATATAACCTTTAATGTATTAATTTCTCTTGCTCAAAACAATTTAACCTCTGTCTTGGTTTTGTGATTGCTAAGTGTTCCAATTAAATGCCTCTTTCATTTTTTGTCCTGGAGGGCCTGATCTTACCACTATAATGTTTAACATATCCTACCTAGTAAATGATGAGCATTCCAGGGTCCCTCAAGTATTTTTCTTCCATATCAATCTATTATCTATCTCAGGAGTGTCTGTCATGCCTCTGAAACAAAAAGAAGCTTAATTAAAGAATTCTAAACACTGAGTAGTAAGCGAGGAAGTGTACAATTATGAACACAGAGACTTGGCATGCCAGAGATGTGATTGCCTTTCATTATCAATGGCAGTAAGAAATTCCCTATTAGAAATGTTAAACCTCCTACATTAGAGAAAAAACGCCATGAGTGTGAAAATTCATCACATAGACGTAATTTTATGCATTGTCATATTTTCTCTGATGACAGCTTATGCCTCGTAGTGTAAACTTTTCTAATAAGCCTTAAATATTTTGCAAAATTGACTATGAATTATGAACATACTTGCTAATCCTCTGTCATGATGGTATGATGAGGAGGAAGCAAATTCTGTTTATTTTTAGCAGTAAATTTAATATTAATTAGAACACAGACTAAAAGAAAATTAAGCAGTACGGTATTCTGTCAGGGAGTGTTATATACGGGAGCTGCGAGTGTTATTCAGTTGCTAGTATTTCATATTTAAAAGCATCTCCTACTATTACTTCCTTGCAAAATAGGAATTATTTAGAATAACAGAAAAAAAGCAAAAAAGAATTATGGGCGTGGATCCAGACTTGCATCTAAACAAAGGGACTGCTGACATGACATTACTATGCCATATCATAAATGCATGGAAGAAAGTGGAATATTTAGAATTGAGAGTCCTCAGTGGTTGATACCTTTTAATGGCTAACTGAAAAGATGGTAACAAGTTGCAAGCTTTCGAGACTACTCAGGTCTCTTCATCAGGCTAGACTAATACAACATCTTTTGTATTAGTCTAACCTGATGAAGAGACCTGAGTAGTCTCGAAATCTTGCAATTTGTTACCATCTTTTCAGTTAGCCATTAAAAGGTATCAACCACTGAGGACTCTCAATTCTAAATATTCTTCTATCTACTGGCTAACACAGTAGAAAGATATATATCTTTCCTGGAAGAAAGTGGTTTTCCTAAACTAGTCTGCATTTAGCTCTGGCATGCTACTTAATGTGAAACTCACACCCAGTAGGCCAACATAATACCAATTTGTCATTGAAGTTTTTCCTACAAGCAGCTACCACTAAGACAATTTGGAATTTAAATTATGGCACCAACAGCAGATGAAATAAGCAGTGAACATGTCACCAAGTTTCTAAGTAAATATATTTCTAGGGGTGCTATTGACATGGATTTCTCTCAAGATGTTGGTTACAACCCAACTAATCCACACAAAAAAATAAATCATACGATAGATGTCCATTTATTAAGTTATGTGTAATAATGAGAAATGTCACATCATGGAAAAATTATTGAACATGCTTACTGAAACTTATTTAATACTTCATACAAAAGCCTTTGTTGGTAAAGACAGCTTCAAGACGTCTCCTGTATAGAGAAACTTGTCGCATGCATTGCTCAAATGTGATTTTGTCTCATTCTTCCACGCAAACACTTTTCAGATCCTGAAGGCTTCATCGGCTCCTTGTATGAATGCTAAACTTTAGTTCCTTCCATACATTTTTTGTTAGATTCGGGTCAAATGATTGGCTAGGCCATTCTAGCATCTTTATTTTCTTTCTAGGACACCAATTGAGAGTTTCCTTGGCTGTGCCGTTGGGATCATTGCTGAAATGTCCATCATCATTTCATCTTCATCATCCTGGTAGATGTCAGCATATTTTTATCAAGAATGTCTCAGTACTTGGTTCATCCTTCCTTCAAGTATATGAAGGTTCCAAGTGCCATATGCTGAAAAACATTCCCACACTATGATGTTCCCAACTACAAACTTTACTGCTCGTAGGGTGTTTTGGGGGTTATATGCAGTGCCTTTTGGCCTCCAAATATGATGTGTATTATAGCATCCAAAGAGTTCAATTTTAGCCTCATCTGACCATACTATTTTCTCCCAGTATTTCACGGGCTTGTCTAAATATTGTTGAGCAAATTTTAAACATGCTTCAACATGCTTTTTGTTCAGCTATGAAGTATTGGGTGGTGAACATGCATCAAGGCCATGGAGATGCACTACTTATAGTTTTCTTGGCTCTTGGGCAATTGTTCTGATAATTCTTTTCACCTTTCTGTCTGAAATCTTGCGGAGAGCACCTAGTCATGGTCGGTTTATGTTGAAATGTTGTTCTTTCCACTTCTGGATTATGTAACCAACAGTGCTCATTGGAAGCTTCAGTAGTTTAGGAATTCTTATGTAACCAATGGTGTCAGTATGTTTTGCCAAAATGAAGTTGAAAAAGGGTCTTGTGACAGCTCACCTTTTTGACAAATTATGAGATGTTTCTTGTGTGGCACCTTGGTAATCAAACACATTTTTATAGGCCAGCTGATATTATTTTTCACTAAGTGGCACGATTGCTCTCTAATTACTGGTAGATTTCAGCTGGTGTCATGGCTTTCTATGACTTTTTGAACATTTCTTTCTTCATGTGTTCAATACTTTTAACCTCTGTAATTTCTCAGTAATAGACTTAGCTTAATTTATGGACAGCTAAGATTTCTTTGCTTGTGTTGATTGGGTTGGTTGTTACCAACATCTGGTGAGAATTTCATGTCAATATCACCTTTAGAAATATATTTTATTAGAAAATTGATGCTGTGTTCAATACCTGTTTCACCCACTGTATATAATATGACCTATTATGTTATTTTATGTAGTAATACTATATGACCTCACAGAGACTGCCGAGAGGCCACAATATTATTATTATAGTGCCATTTACTTCATGGCGCTTTACATGTGAAAAAGGGGTATACATAATAAAAATCAAGTACGACATTCTTGAACAAAAGAAGTCACCAACTAGTACAGTTGGAGATAGGACCCTGACTGCGAGGGCTCACAGTCGACATGGGATAAGTGAGGATACAGTAGGTGAAGGTAGAGCTGGTCATGCAGCAGTATGGTGGGGCTAGAGTTACTGCAAGTTGTAGGCTTGTATGAAGAGTTAGGACTTCATGTTCCTTTTGAAGGTTTCCATAGTAGGCGAGAGTCTGATATGTTGGGGTAGAGAGTTCCAGAGTAGGGAGGATACATGGCCAATATTTGGTATGCGATTGTGTATAATGTGCATAGTATACCACTGTACATAGATTGTAAAGAAGCTTTTACTGCATGTACTGGCTTTTAATTTGCTTGAGGCTAAGCAGAGATATACTGTATAAATAACGAGTCCTATAATAATTCAGATAATATGCCCCTAATGCTTTCCCTATTACTCACATCCTATAATCCATGAGACAAATCCCACAATTAAAAAGAAGATAGTGGTAAGTTCTGAACTGATTCTTGCCACCAGATTGCAAAGTGATGGGACCATGTTTCTTCTCACCTCTTCATAAAAACTAATCAGGTTAATTTGACAACTTTCGTTCTTAGTGAAACCATGCTGGCTATCACTTATCAAATTATTTTGTACTATAAACTATTATATAGTTCTTTACCAGTCCCTTCAACATTTTTCTGCTATTGATGTTAAGCATAATGGTCTTATATTAATTAGGAAAGACCTAGTGCACTTTTTAAAAATGAGCATGATATTACCTCTGTTCTAGTCTCTGTACCATGACAGAGTCATGGGAGATGAGTATCTGTGTTTTTTGTTTTAATGGGGGCACACATACAACAAATTGAAAAGGTGTTGTCCTTGTAATCACAGTTTGAACACTGCTGACTGGCATTATCAATCCCTTTCCTGTTTTATACAGCTCAACTACCTTTTCCCGTAGATCTGTTGATAATTCTTTTACTTTCCTCATGACTCACAATCCAGAAACATCAGTGGCTGGATGAAAGATGCAAGAGTCTGTCTGGATCTCACAAACTCACTCAGCTTTTATGCACACACACTGATTATAAGCAAACAGGTCACAGTTGAGGATGTTACCTTTAGTAGCCATTCAAACCTATTTGCATTAACTTCTGTGCATGTTATCAGGCCAAAATCACCAGGGTATGTAAATGTTTGATCAGGGTAATTTGGATGTTTTGGGTTGTCATTATGATTTAAAAAGAGAAAACACAGCAGTTTGACAATAAATGGCTTCACCCAAACATTAACCATAAGTGGAGAAAAAGTTTTGGTGTTATTCATATTCTCTGAAAAATGGCCAAGAATGCAAAAATTCCACAGGGGTATGTAAACTTTTGAGCATAACTGTATACATCATCATTATTATTTCTGTATTACATCATCCACAAAGAAATCACATGATCAAGTTCCTTTGGTTGACTATATACAATGATAGAAATATGTCATTAAAATTAATACAAATATTTAAAGTCTAAGGCTAGTTTCACACTTGCTTTTTTTTGCAGCGCGTTTTTCCCGCAAAAAAACGCATTGAAAAAACGCATACATAAGCATACAACTGCTGCGTTTTTTTCAAGCATTTTTATGAGCATGCATGAAAAAAACGCAGCGTTTTTATGCGTTTGTATGCGTTTTTAGCGCGTTTTTACCGCGTTTGCGTTTTTTTCCAACATTTTTAGGTGGCCCCTCACACTACCCAAACCATGACTTTACTAACCCTAACCCTGACCCTAACCCTAACCCTAACCCTGACCCTAACCCTAACCCTAACCCTGACCCTAACCCTTAACCAAATCATACTTAACCCTAACCCAAACCCTAACTAACCCTGACCCTAACCCTAACCCTGACCCTAACCCTAACCCTAACCCTGACCCTAACCCTAACCCTAACCCTAACCCTGACCCTAACCCTTAACAAAACCATACTTAACCCTAATCCTGACCCTAACCCTGACCCTAACCCTTAACAAAACCATACTTAACCCTAACCCTGACCCTAACCCTAACCCTGACCCTAACCCTAACCCTAACCCTGACCCTAACCCTTAACAAAACCATACTTAACCCTAATCCTGACCCTAACCCTGACCCTAACCCTTAACCAAACCATACTTAACCCTAACCCTGACCCTAACCCTAACCCTAACCCTGACCCTAACCCTAACCCTAACCCTAACCCTGACCCTAACCGTTAACAAAACCATACTTAACCCTAATCCTGACCCTAACCCTGACCCTAACCCTTAACAAAACCATACTTAACCCTAACCCTGACCCTAACCCTAACCCTGACCCTAACCCTAACCCTAACCCTGACCCTAACCCTTAACAAAACCATACTTAACCCTAATCCTGACCCTAACCCTGACCCTAACCCTTAACCAAACCATACTTAACCCTAACCCTGACCCAAAACCCAACCCTAACCCTGACCCTGACCCTAACCCTAACCCTAAACCCCCTTAACTAACCCTAACTCTAACCCAAACCCCTAAATTCCATGGTTAAAAAAAAAAAACGCATATGCAAAAAAACGCTTACATGAGCATGCCAGTGCGCACATATGCGCATCCATAGGCTATAATGGCCATTTTTAGCGCAAAACGTGCGCATATGTGCGCATGCGCTTTTTTGCAGGGCCAAAAAATGCAACATGATGCGTCTGGAAAATCCAATCGCACACCCCAAAAAAACGCAGCGCATGAAAATCGCATACATGCGCTTACAAGCGCGCAGGTATGCGCACCCATGTTAAATATAGGGGAAAAAACGCATGCGCAGGTTAGCGTTTTTTTCCAGCGCTAAAAAACGCAAATGTGAAACCAGCCTAAGAAATAAACACAAATATCCTTTTTCAATTACAAAATTCTTTATTATGTAAAAGCATAAAAATAATAAATAAATCTGCATATAAGTGTAATATTCTATTATTTATTATGAACAGTGTACACCACACAATAATGTGAGTATTTCTCTGGGTTTTTTGTCAACAGAAAATTAAAAATATGGTTTCTCATAGACAATGGCAAAATAAAAAATGAACATATACTCTATTGAGCAAAAGTAAGAAAAAGTAAAAAAAAAGGATATTTTATATTACATGGTTGCCTCAACATGCACAATAATGCTAAGCTGTCATTTTGCAATGAAAGCAATAACAAAAAAAATTATAGAACTGCAATTTTTTTCCATCCCCATCCAATGAAAAATAAATTGATAGACTAAATTGATAAAATGCTGAGCATTTTCTGAATTAGTACAAATAAATCTCTGACTTTTCTCTAGAAACACAAACCCTCTTACTCTTCTCTATCAACAGAAAAATGAAAGATATACAGTGGGGGGAAAAGTATTTAGTCAGTCACCAATTGTGCAAGTTCTCCCACTTAAAAATATGAGAGAGGCCTGTAATTGACATCATAGGTAGACCACAACTATGACAGTCAAAATGAGAAAACAAATCCAGAAAATCACCTTGTGTGATTTGGCAAGATTTAATTTTCAAATTATGGTGGAAAATAAGTATTTGGTCACCTAAAAACATGCAAGATTTCTGGCTCTCACAGACCTGTTGTCACAGTCCAATTCTAGGATCCGTGTCAGATTCTGGGTTCCCTCATTTAAACCTTTTTTCCTTTCAGGCCTTTGGGGCATTAGTATGGGTTTTTGCCCCCGGTGGCCACAGGTGTTATTACATGTCTGATAGTTTTCTTTGCTTTACCTTTTGCCCCCGGTGGTCACTGGGGTTACTACATGTCTTTGGTTTCTCTGCTGATGGTGACCACTCCTCCTTTGCTATATAAGATCACCTGGTGTATCAGCTGGGGTTGTTTATAGCAGGTCCTTTATGGATTCCAACCACGGTGAAGTTATCAGCTGGCTCTGAGGTGTTTAGACACTGCTGAAAGCTGATCTGGTGCTGATCTCTGCTGCCCGGTGACTGCAGCAGAGAAAGATGTGAAGGTAGCAGCTGGCTCTGAGGTGTCGTGCCACTACTGAAAGCTAATCCGGTGATGAACTCTGCTGCCTGGTAACTACAGCAGAGAAAGATAAGTGTTTTGTTGTTTTCCTTGTTTGGTGTATTTTCCATCTTGTGTAGTAGTGCAGCGATGGGACCAGTGTCCGCACTAACCAGTTCCCTAGTAAGGGATAGGTGCAGGGCTAGTGAGGGATTCAGGTATCCTGGTCGGCGACAGGTGAAGAGCCTGTATAGGGAACATTAGGAGTGTTTATGGACACTGCCTCAGGGGAGTGCAGGAGGTCTCCACGTCCCCGTTCCCTATTGTAGGGCCCACCATTGTAACTGTTTCCCCGGTGTTCCTCTTTTGTCTTGTTGTTTCAGTTACCGATCTGCCCTCTTGCCAAATCAGACAATGTGATTTTCTAAATTTGTTTTCTCATTTTGACTCTCATAGTTGTGGTCTACATATGAAGTCAATTACAGGCCTCTCTCATCTTTTTAAGTGAAAGAACTTGCGCCATTGGTGGCTGACTAAATACTTTTTTCCCCATTGTAACTGTCAGAATAATGACACAAAACACTGCATTTTCTGAAAGTGAAAAATAGAATAAAAAAGCTATATACATATGGTATGTTCATATGTAATAGTATGTACTAAAAAAATAAATCTAAGAAAAAAAATAAATATATGTCCTTTTATCTCGTGATGAACACCTTAAAAAAAAGCTGAAAAACAATACCAGAAATCCTGTTTTCTGTTCATCTTGCTTGCCAAAAAAATGGAATAGAATCAATCAAACAGAATAAAGGAATTATGTCATTTATACAGCAGGGAAATTGTCATGTGAGAAAAAAAAACTTGCAGAAGTGTGAATAAAATTCATTACATTATTAGAACTCAAAGTGATTGCATCAGCAGAAAAATTAAAAAGTCATTATGCACACAACATTGTGGTGAAAAACAAAGTTTCAAAAAAGTTTAAATTTGCATTGAAGTTTTTGAGAAGCAAAACTTCATAATTTGTCAAATATATGTTCATGTGTAAATAAACTCAACATTACCTTTGAGAGATGTTTTAAACACATGAAATGCAAGCAGCAGGAACTTGGAAGAATTCAAAACCCCATTATTTTAGCTTCTTTTCTTTTACGTAATAAAAATAAACCTTTCAACTTTTCAACTGGTCTGGGCCTGCTAAGAAATGTGTGGTTACAGGGTACATTTTGTTTGAGCTGAAACACCTTCCTAGAACAACGTGTACCTTGAACTCAGATTATTTGTGAAAACCCAAAACAAAAGATATATACTGTATTCCTCAAATACGGTATATCTTGATATTCAGTGAATAAAATATTCTTCTCTTATGCATATAAAATAATGTAAAAATATAATAGACACAATAAGATTTAGCACAAACTCATGACACTATGAAATGTTTCTGTTACAAACAGACTTGGTCACTTTGCTGCATTGTCTACCTTCCCTTTTAGGCTCCTTCTCTGTGACCAACATAGACCATCATTAAATTTGGCTTTTTGCACACCTTAAAATCCTAGCTTCTCTTTAATATCGCCGCATCCAGAATAACCCGATCTATAAAACTGTCACACTAGTTAATTTCTTGAGTAAATAAACTAAAAAATAAATAAAAACATGTAAAAAACTATGCTTTCTCATCATACTATCAAGAGTAGGAGTAATCAGAATAGCCAGGCACAGCTGCACTACTTTGGGACTGCAGATAGATGCCGGCTCCGGGACCTCGGCTGCCATTTCACATAAAGTCCAGCAGTTCAAATTCCAAATGCAAATGTAAAGAAGTGGTACAGGCACTCACCGTCCCATTTATATCCTTTATTTGGAAATCACATAAAAACAGCAAGGAAGATAAAGATAGGGTATGCAGGCCGTATGCTGATGGAGGCGGAGCTGAACGGAAGAGGCGCAGCAGTGGGCAGAGCTTCACGGAGGAAGTCCGCATCCCTCCGCTGCTCCTCCATACGCTAGTGTGAAACTAGCCTTAGCCACAGTTTTCTGTACATCTGAAAAGAAGGACACCGCTAAACAGAAACCAGACGAAGTCCAGAGTAACTATGCTGCCTCATTAAAGTGAATAGATCTCTCAGAGTTTTCATCTGAATCACGTTATTCCAATATTTATATGGAAACCCCGATGTAAGTGTTCAGCGTAGAACGCAGACTAAATACGACCCAAAATTTTATGTAGAATGTTTCCAATAAAAGCTTCAACCCAATTAAAAAAAGACTGCACTCAGGTATGTCATCTGTCAGTGGAATTATAGGGGAATTCCATGTTACTGGTAATAAAAGGTTCTGAAAAAGCGCTATACTTCCCCCCCAAAAAACCCCCACAAAATCTGAGCTCCAAAATCCAAATGGCCCCCTCTTTTCTGAACCCCAGAGTGTGTCTAAACCACATTTAGCCTCCACAAGTTTGGCATTTCCATAGCGTTGAGAACCAGCATTATTTTTGGGGTCAACATCTCCAGAAGCATGATTTGGGTGCAATGTACTGGGCACTACAATGGCAGATTTGCAATTTTCACTCAGCAACATCCATTGCTGCTTGTTTCTGGAAAACAGTCATGGAGTCAATATTATCACTACATCTGTAGATAAATTCATAGAAGGGTCTAGCTTCCAAAATGTGGTCACTTGATAGGGGATTCTGCTCTTCTAACACTTAGGGGCTCTGCATATGGAGTATTCAAACTATTCTACTAAAATTTGTTCTCCAAGAGTCAAATGTTGCTTTTTCCCTCCCCAGTCTTGCTGTGTGGCTAAGCTGTACTGTACATCCACAAATGGGATATTGCCACATTCAGCGGAAATTGTGTGACAAGTTTTGTAGACATTTGTATCAATTTTCCCATGTGAAAATGCATAATTTAGAGCTAAAACAACATTTTTTGTGGTATAAATTTAATTATTTTAGCTTTACCACCCAAAGGTATAACATTTTTTGTCACACTTGTGATGTCAATATGATCACTGAATTCATTAAGAGGTGTAGTTTATAAAATGGAATCTCTTATGGAGGTTGTGCTTTTTTGGCTGCTTAGGGGCTCTGCCAATGTGACATGAAACCGGCAACCCTTAACAGCAAAATCTGCACCACAATATGGAGCTCCTTCCCTTCTGAGCTTTCCACTGTGCTTGAAAAGTAGTTCCCTTTTACATGTAGGGTATTAGCGCACTCAGGAGAAATTGCACAACAAATTGTATAGTCCATTTTTTATTAGCACTTATAATATTAAAAACTTGGGGATAAAACAACATGTTAGTGGTAAAAATGCAATCATTCTTTCTTCACCGCCCAAAGGTATAAAATTCTATGAGGCACATGTGGTGTCCATATGTTCACTAAACCACTTGATAAATTAGTAAAGGGGTGTAGTTTGAAAAGTAGGGTCACTTATGGGGTCTTTTTTTCTGGCATGTCACAGGCTCTGCCAATATGACATGGCACCCTCAAACCATTCCAGCAAAATCTGCACTCCAATGTGGTGCTCCTTCCCTTCTGAGCTTTGCACTGTGCCTCAAAATTATTTTTCCACGTATTGGGTATTGGCAGCCTCAGGAGAAATTGCGTAACAAATTATTCTGTTAGATTTCTCCTATTACCCCTTTTGAAAACATAAAACTTGGAGCCAAAGCATTATTTTAGTGGAAAAAATGGTAACTTTCCATTTACTCACCTAATGTCATACAATTCTGTGAGGCCATTAAAATGCGCACTACACCCCCTAAATGAATTCCTTGAAAGGCATTCTTTCCAAAAGATTGGTTTAACATTTCAGGGCTCTTCAAATATGACAAGTAGTATTAATAAGTTTAAATAAGCCGACCCAAGTATAAGCCGAGGCCCCTAATTTTGCCGCAAAAAACTGGTAAAACTTATTGACTTGAGTATAAGCCTATGGTAGAAAATGCAGCAGCTACTGGTAAATTTCAAAAATAAAAATAGATATCAATAAAAGTAAAATTAATTGAGACATCAGTAGGTTAAATGTTTTTGAATATCCATATTGAATCAGGAGCCCCATATAATGCTCCATACAGTTCATGATGGCCTCATAAGATGCTCCATACAAAATACACCCCATATAATGCTGCACAAAGGTTAATAATAGCACCATAAGATGCTCAAAAGAATAATATGCCCCATATTCTGCTCCATAAAGGTTTATGGCCCCATAAGATGCCCCATATAATGCACAAAGGTTATGGCCCCATAAGATGTTCCATAGAATATGCCCCATATGCTGCTCCATAAAGGTTATGGCCCCATAAGATGCTCCATAGAATATGCCCAATATGCTGCTCCATAAAGGTTATGGCCCCATAAGATGCTCCATAGAATATGCCTTATATGCTGCTCGATAAAGGTTATGGCCCCATAAGATGCTCCATAGAATATGCCCCATATGCTGCTGCCGCTAATAAAAAAATGACATACTCACCTCTCGTTGCTGGGGGCTTGGTGCCAGTGTTCTGAGCAGGTGTGGACACCGGTGTGCTATGGGGGCCAGGTGTCGGTGTTGTCACTGGCTCAGGGCCCTGACACCTGCGATATTCACCTGTCCCCATTCCACCACTGTGCGCCGCTCTGTGTTTCGGGTCTCTGCAGTGACTGTTCAAGCAGAGGGCATGCACTAACCATGTCATCGTGCCCTCTGACCTGTACATCACAGCCAGAGGATACTGAAGACAGAACAGCACGCGGCAGTGTAATGGAGACAGGTTAATATTGCATATGCTCCCCCGTCCTCCCCATCATACTCACCCCCTCCTGGCGCGGTCTCGGCAGCCCCTGCTTCTCTGATGGTCTCCGGAAGTTCCTTCCAGTGTTCAGCAGTCAAGTGGTACCACTCATTAAAGTAATGATATACGCAAATACATTACTTTAATGAGTGGTACCATGTGACCTCTGAACACTGGAGACCATCTGAGAAGCATTGTTCACATTAGCTGCAGTTTCACATCTCTGCATGGTGGACCCTGGGTGGCGAACACACATTATTATATTTTATTTGGTGTCTTCCACCAACCCTAACAATATGTTGAAGTGTTCCATAGTTATTACCTCATAAATTGACACTGATCAGATTTGCACAAATGTGGCCTGGTCAGGAAGGTGACTGAAAGCAGGTTTCGGGGGAAGAAGTTAAATGGTTAACAGCCATGGCCAGAACTTGGCAACAGGTGAGATTGTTAGAGACAGATGCACCATGTGGAGACAGCTCAGCTCCTAAGACCCCTCTACAACTCAGTACCCCAGAACGTCAATACAACATCCCTTAGTGAGAAGGTTTAACAAGTATTTATTATTAATTTGTGTACTGATTCTAATGAATGTAGATCTCTTTTTAGAGATTTGTTGGAAGTGTGGATTTATCAAGCTGCCAAACAGAGACCAACCAATCTTCTTTTTCTTCTTTATTTTTATATAGCGCTAACATATTCTGCAGCGCTTTACAGTTTACACACATTATTATCACTGTCCCCGATGGGGATCACAATCTAAATTCCCTATCAGTATGTCTTTGGAATGTGGGAGGAAACCAGAGTAGCCGGAGGAAACCAACGCAAACACGGGAAGAACATACAAACTCCTTGCAAACCAAGATATTTATTGGGTGGATGTTTTATCTCTCTACTTTTGTTGATAACCCAAATCATGTATGAAGGTTTTTAAAGTATCGAACATTGTCTCATGGAAGCTAGCTGTAGATTGAACTAGAGGCAATTTTCTACTATTGATGAACAAGCCTGCCAAATTTAGAATTTGACTGTTCACTCGAATTTGACCAGGAACTTACCATAGCTTTGTCATGGCATTGCATAAGGTCTTTCTTGTTAAAGCGGCAAAATGGCAGCATGCAACCATTGTCTGTATTCATGCAAATTGAATAGCAAAAAATGAGAGGTGAATTTGATTTGGCTCAAGCAATTTGCTCATACTGTATGTATTTTCTTTTCCTCAAAGAGTTATTTTGCATACTTTTTCTAGCATGTAAGGAGATTGTCATGATCCCAGTGCGGGTTTTTGAGCTGCACACCGGGGGTTAATGTCTGGAGCTCTGTGCAGGTTTTGACCTGCACACTTGGGGTTAATGATTGTGGCCTCTTTCTGGTTCTGGGAGAGCTTCATAAACCCCTGGGTAGCTTCAATCCCTGCCAGTTATACTTTTGCCATTGGCCTAGTGTGCTGACCCCCGTGTGCCTGTTTGTTGCTATAGCTTGTTTATATGGTTCTGACCCGATTCTGTTTCCCGTTGTGAGTTTGCCTGTTGATTTTGTACTGTGTTATTATCTGTGTATGACTCATTGCATGTGACCTGACCACTCTCTGCTCGCCCCTCTTGTACCTTCCAACTATCTGTGTATGACTCATTGCATGTGACCTGGTTACTCTCTGCTCGCCCCCTTTGGTACCCTACAGCTATCTCTGTGTGTGACTCATTGGCTACGTCCTGACTATTCTCCCTGTCTATGCCCCTTGGTAACTTTGTCTCGCAGTTACTCTGCTAGGAATTGTCTTGCAGCTCCTAGCTCTGTGGAGTTTAGGCCACGCCTCTAGCAGTCACGTGCTTCAGGCCCTGCAGCTCTGAAGTACGCATCTATTCGGTTGCTGCCCGCTCCACTGGTAGCTTTGAGCACTGTTCGCTTTACTCAGGACACGCGCACTGGCTCAGTGAGTAAGTTCAGTGCGGTGTCTCTGACATTGATGCTCGAAAGAGCCAGCATACAAATCATCTCACAGCTGACCAGAGCCCTGGACAAAGCCAAGTGCAAAACGCACGTCTGGGTACCTGCCGCTCTCAGGTATAGACTTTAATCCATGCTAACACATGTTTTGCTGCTAGTAATTCTGGCATTAACTCCATAAATACTTATTGGCACTTAGTGCTCATGTTACACATGCAAGGATTACCCTTTGATAGATTTACCATTAATATTTGTTGGTACTTATTATTAGGTCATACATGCACTTTGAATAAGACTTTAATGCAGTGACTATTCACTATTTAGTGAGATATATATATATATATATATATATATATATATATAATTCCTTTCTTGGCTTAAAAGAATGCAATATTATTATTCTTTTTGGGAAGCAATTAATTTGCCCCTTTTACTTTTGATTGATATGCACTTTTTTATTGGGCCTTTTTAATATTTGGGATTATACCTTGTACTAGTTGTGAACTTATTTTGTGCAAATGGATGTATACTACCTTTATTCTACACCATAAATATTTGGCGGCTTTTATTTGTATTGTTGTCCCTGTTAACAATTTTTTGCACTATTGCTCTACTGTATATGGATTTAAATAAAATTTTGGAATTTTTATGTGTCCTCTTTTTCTTTCGGATTCATATTATATGGAAGTGCCATTTGTTAGGCAAATGTTTAGTCTGATATATTACCTTTCTTTATAAAGCAGCAAAATGGCAGCATGCAACCATTTGTCTGTATTCATGCAAATTGAATAGCAAAAAATGAGAGGTGAATTTGATTTGGCTCAAGCTATTTGCTCATATGCATTTTCTTTTCCTTAAAGAGTTATTTTGCATACTTTTTCTAGCATATAAGGAGAATCAGTATCTCGAAAGAGCCAACATACAAATCATCTCACACAGCTGACCAGAGTCCTAATTTTTATTGATTGTAATCAGATAAAGAGAAACAACCTACAATGTTGTCTACAGTTGGCTGTCTCATAATTGTCTAATGCCCAATTCATGTATTTGTGCAATTTCATTGTTAACTTATTGACTTAAAGAAAATAAACATCATGGGGTTCATTTGTCAAGCATTTTATGACATTTTTCTGTTGTAAACCTGCTTGAAATTTTCTACTTTTGGTGTTTTTACTCTTGTCCTGGCCAGCTCTGATACATATTTTGGTGGAGCTCAGCTGAGCACGACCATCAAATCCATCATAATTTACATTATAACAGTAATATAAATTAAGAAATAAATGTATGCCAGTCTCTGACAGAGGATCAAATTCTTTATAAGTTTCACTCTTCTTAATGAATTTGGTGCATCTCATTTTAGATGGTGTGTTTCCTGAGTTGTAATTCACTTTAACCTATTCAACTGAACAGGTACAATTTTTGGACTCCATGGTATACAAAAGGGGGGATAACTTGGATATAGATTTATTTACTAAGGAGACCGATAGAAATAGTCTGCTCTATTATAGTAGTAACCACCCCAGGAAGATGATGGATTCTCTACATTGGAGCCAGATGATTCGTGCACGAAGGATAATCTCCGACTAGGAGTGACTCTATTTTAGACTTGGCGAAATGTGCAATAAGTTCATTAAAAGGGGTTACCCGAAAAGAGAAGTGACGCAATATAAAGACAAAGTGGTGGGTTTGACACAAGAGGAAATACGTTCAGAGAGAGACAGGCCTGTCTCTAAACGAGTACCATTTGTTTCCACCTATGGTCCAGCTAGTGTTCGATTGGTAACATTCTGAGGAAAGATTGGAATTTACTCCATGAGAGCCTATCCCATATATCTGAATTTGCTTCTCATCCTCTTCTATCATATAGATGTGGTCACAATCTAAGGGATAAACTTTTAAATCTGATGTGGGGTCTTGTAAAACTTCTGTGCAAGGAATGCTATGCCTGGGTTGTGCATGCTGTGGGAATATGTTGAAAGGGGATTGTTTTTATCACCCTCATACTGAAAAAAGTTTTCTTTATAAGGGATAAATATACCTGTACTACAAACTTTGTCATCTATATTCTTGTGTGCCCATGTTGGCTGATGTATGTGGGCGAGACCTCTATGGAGGTCAAGGCCCGCATTAGCAAACACAAGAGTAACATTATAACTAAATTACTTGATTTACCGGTACCTAATCATTTCTGTGAATGTAAACATTTAGTAAACCAACTTAGGTTTAGCGTTATAGATAGTGTCCCTATACAAAGGTAGGGAGGGGATAGACTAAAGCCCCCATCACACACAGCGAGATCGCTAGGGAGATCACTGCTGAGTCATAAGTTTTGTGACGCAACAGTGATCTCACCAGCGATATCGATGTGTGACAGGTATCGGCGACCGGCCCCCCTGCCGGGTATCGCTGATCATGCTCAAAAGCTCTAGACTTTTTTGATCGTTGGTCTCCCGATGGCCAGCACCCATCACTGTGGCAGGCAGGAGAGCAACGATCAGCGAATTCCCAGCTCGTATCCAAGGTAAACAGTGGGTTTCTAAGCGCGGCGCTTAGAAACCCGCAGTGTACCTTAGATACCAGCGTGCTGGTGCAGGGAGCTGGTAACCAAGGTAAACAGTGGGTTTCTAAGCACCGAACGGCACTTAGAAACCCGCTGTTTACCTTGGATGCGAACTCCCTGCAAAAGCGTGCTGGTATCTAAAGGTACACAGCGACGCGCACGCTCGTCGTCGCTGGTGCTGATCGCTGGTGAGATCTGCCTGTTTGGCAGCTCACTAGTGATCATGTAGCGACACACCAGCGATTCTGACAAGTTTATATCATTGTCGGGATCACTGGTGAGTCGCTATGTGTGACGGGGCCCTTAAGATCCTTAAGGAAAAAGAAGAGTTGAGATGGATCTCAATGCTGCGCACGTTACAACCCAGGGGACTTAATGTTGACTATAATTTACAAATATGTGTGACTTGACTCTCCTGATCCTCTGTTATGTAATGGCTTCTGATGGATGTATTGCTTTAATTTTTATTTTTTTTTGTATGTTTTTCTTTTTTTCTTTTTTTAAAATATCAGAATTGACAGCGGGGAATGATCTGTGGATATGGGGAACAGGAATTTGGAAGACAGATGATATGACATATCCAGTGTTTCTTGAATGAGATTATTTTTGATTATTCCCCATACCCTCTACTCCTTCCACTATTGTCATGTGTTGCACTTTGCATATATATGTTTGTCTTTGATTTAACTGTGTGTCAATGTTCTAAAAGATCAGGTCTACTAATTACTGACTTATATAGTTGATAGATTAGAGCTTTAGTTCCTTGATTATAATACTGTATTAATATTAATGAATGTAATGCAGGTTAATTTTCTAGCTGCCTGTTTAGTCCAAATTAAATAGCCAAATGGTTAACATTTCTCTCAATCTGAGTGTAACTCTGTTGCCATGGATATGGCTGGACACTACCATTCTTCCGCCTTCGGCTGCGCTTTGCGTGTGTGCTGGGTCCTATGCCTGTGAATGGTGTCGCATGACTGTGTCATGTGATCTCTCTCCTGTGTTGTCGGTCGAGTGCACATGCGCGCGTGAGCGCACGCTTGCTGGCGGTGGATTTGCAGGCCATGGTGTGTTCCGAGTATATTACAGCAGTGTGAGTACAGGATTGGCTGATGGATAAATTGAGCACCAACATTAATACATGCGCACATTGGTTGGGAGCTTTGGCTATGCGCCTTCTATGAGACGGAAGATTGCATTAGACTGTGGTCTCTATAACAACTATGATGCTTTACTGTGATTGGCTTGCTACTATATAAAGGGCTGACGTTATGCAAGTATATTTCTCTATTTTGGATGTTTTTTTGCATTTTTTATTTAATATATAAGATATGTACTCTATATTTGATAAATATATATATTATTGTATACTATCTGATATTTGGTACAGTTTTTTGTAGCAGTTCTAACTGGGCAGTACCTTGCTAGTCATTGGTGTACCTGTGACTCCACACTATATAAGGCTGCCTATATATGTATTTTGTGTACTTAATAAAGACCAATACTGTTTGAAACATTGTATCATGGCAGAATAAAGATTTTTTATTTTTTCAATCACCTGGACTAGATGCTGTTCCTTTTTATCTTTTGGATGGTTCATTTTCAATTGGGTCATTGGATCTGGAGCGTTCATACTGGGATTGACATGCTGTCGGCTGCTTTTCTCTTTCTTGGACAGTGCACCTAGCTAGTGTCCAGTATGGCTGTTAAATTTGCCTTCCAGCACTTTTTTTTTGGCCATTACTGAGGTCCATAGACAAAGCCAGCAGGGAACATATCCTACAAATGTGTTGTGCACTACTTCTATTGTGCTCCATGCACAAGTTTAGAATTCTAAATAATATTTTTTCACTAGATAATTGTGAAAAAGCCTGCTGTATCCCAGATTTTAGCTAGTTAGCTAGGTGGTTGTATATCGGTCAGATAGTGTAGCTAGCTAGTGTTAAGTGTGGCTGTTAAATTTACCTTTCACTACTTTTTTTTTGGCCATTACTGAGGTCCACAGACAAAGCCAGCAGGGCACATGTCCTACAAGTGTGCTGTGCACTGCTTCTATTGTGCTAATTGCATGAGTATGGCATTCTAAATAATATTTTTTCAGTAGTTAAATGTGAAACAGTCTGCTGTATCCCACTTTGTCATTTTGTGCTGTAGTGAAATGAAACTGTCTGCGGATATAAAGCACATTAAAAAAAAAATCAAATTTTTAAGTTGCAAAAAGTTAGACAACCCGCCGTATCACACTTTGTCATTTTGTTGGGATGAAATAAAGCTGTAATGGATTGATCCAGAGGCCACAAAAAATTCTTCATTTCCTAGTGTCATACAGTAGGGGAATCTCACAATTAGTTATAGGCGAGCATTAAATGCTCGGGTGCTCGTTGCTCGGCTCGAGCATATTGAAATGCTCGGGTGCTTGACCCAAGCAACGAGCCCAATGTAAGTCTATGGGAAACTCAAGCATTTTTGCCACCCCCCGGTCTAAAAATGGCAGAAATCAATGGGAGCAGAGCTCAAATGACATGGGAACATCATGGGGAAGAGCACTGGAAGCATTTCTGACTCCCAGGTCACTGCTGTGAACAATGTTGTCAGAGTCTTATGCCACTTTTACAGGCGCACAATAAAACATACAAAAATGAAACTAAAATGGATTTTCCTGGGAAATATGTTAAGGAACATCCTTTCCAGGGTAATGATTTGTATATAAGGCAAAATAAATAGCCCAAAACAAAAATGCTCCTCCACCACTTGGGCTATGTTCACACCTAGCGTTTTTGATGCGTTTTTCAACTTTAGCATTGCTTTCAACCAAGACAAATGCATCCATGTAATTTTAACATTTTACAACCTTATCTGGCCATGTGGTGTGTGACACATCATCTGACACATCCTGTTTCATTTATGAAAGAGGGACTCTGAAAGTCACAAAAGCCTATTTTTATAGGGCCATCAGGCGGCCTTTACTATTCTTAAAGGGCCAGCAGTCGGTCCTCACTATTCTTAGAGAGCCATCAGTCAGCTATGCTTTGTTGTTCCCATTATTAAACAGTGGGTCTCCCATACTGTTATTGCCTATGCATTGAATGCAAGGCCTGCTCCAAGTTTAGAAGCACCCAAATAACCCTTTGAAGCCACGTACCGGATGATCACCTGAAAGCAATGTTCTCCTTATTAGGAAGCTGGTACTCCCAAACTGTTTGTCTATGCATTGAATGCAAGGCCTGCCCTGCCCCAAAGTTACACGCACCCCAATAACTCATTTGAACAGACATCCTGGATGGCCACATGAATCCAAAGTTCCCATTATTATTAATTTGGTACTCCCATACTGTTTGCCTATGCATTGATTGCAAGGCCTGCCCCAAATTTGGTCGCACCCCAATAACACTTTTAACAGACTTCCTGGATGGCCACATGAAAGCAAAGTTCCCATTATTATTAATTTGGTACTACCATACTGTTTGCCAATGCATTGACTGCAAGGCCAGCCCTGGCCCAAAGTTACACGCACCCCAATAACCCATTTGAACAGACGTCCTGGATGGCTACATGAAACCAAAGTTCCCATTATTAATTAGTTAGCACTCCCATACTGTTTGCCTATGCAGTGAATTGCAGTGTTGAGCCCGAAGAACCTGAATTGTAGCATTGCAGTGTTGAGGAAGAACACCCAGCAATGGAGTATTTCAGTGTTAAGCCTGAAGAACCAGCAGTGGAGAATTGCAGTGTTGAGGCTGAAGAACCTGCATTGGTGAATTGCAGTGGTGAGCCTGAAGAACCTGCAGTGAACAATTGCAGTGTTGTGGCTGAAGACCCGGCAGTGTAGAATTGCAGTGTGGAGTATGAAGACCTGACAGTGGAGCATTGCAGTGTTGAGGAAGAATACCCAGCAGTGGAGCATTTCAGTGTTGAGCCTGAAGAACCTGCATTGGAGAATGTCAGTGTTGAGGCTGAAAAACCTGCAGTGGAGAATTTCAGTGTTGAGGCTGAAGAAACTAGTGGAGAATTGCAGTGTTGAGGCTGAAGACCCTGCACTGGATAATTGCAGTGGTAAGACTGAAGACCAAGCAGTGGAGAATTGCAGTGTTGAGGCTGAAGAACCTGCATTGGTGAATTGCAGTGGTGAGCCTGAAGAACCTGCAGTGGACAATTGCAGTGTTGAGGCTGAAGACATGGCAGTGGACTATTGCAGTGTTGAGGCTAAACACCCGGCAGTGGAGCATTGCAGTGTTGAGTACGAAGCACCTGCATTGTAGCATTGCAATGTTGAGGAAGAACATCCGGGAGTGGAGCATTTCAGTGTCGATCCTGAAGAACCAGCAGTGGAGAATTGCAGTGTTGAAGTTGAAAAACCTGCATTGGAGCATTACAGTGTTGAGGCTGAACATCCAGCAGTGGATCATTTCAGTGCTGAGCCTGAAGAACCTGCATTGGAGAATGTCAGTGTTGAGGCTAAAGACCTGGCAATGGAGAATGTCAGTGTTGAGGCTGAAAAACCTCCAGAGGAGATTTTCAATGTGGAAGCTGAAGAAATTGCAGTCGAGAATAGCAGTGTTGAGGCTGTAGAACCTGCAGTGGAGAATTTCAGTGTTGAGGCTGAAGAACTGGCAGTGGAGAATTGCATTGTTGAAGCTGGCCAACCAACAAAGTTCAAATTACTTGGAAGTGGGTCTTCCATACTGTTTGGTTATGCAGTGAATGCAAGGCCTGCCCCAAATTAGGATTCACCCCAATACCCATGTGCGGGTGTGAAGAGGAGCACGGGAATAGACCTCCCAAAAAAAAACACTGGATTTGAGTTTATGTTACGCTGCTATCATTCAGTGGTGTTGAGAAGTCTGGCCCAATCCAGTCCTTGTTAATTTTTATAAGAGTCAGCCTATCAGCATTTTCAGTTGACAGGCGGATGCATTTATCAGCTATAATTCCACCAGCGGCACAAAATACCCGCTCTGACAATATGCTAGTGGCAGGCCAGGACCTTCAAGGCATAGAGAGCCAGTTCATGCCACGTGTCCAGCTTTGAGCCCCAATAATTATAAGGCACAGTGGAATCACGGAGGACGTTGGTACATTCAGCAAGGTACTCCCTCAGCATCTTCCAAAACTTTGCAATCCTTGTGAGAGTACCCCGCGCCTCAAGGCCAGTGCGATGGGAGGGTCTGAGAAAAGTCTCCCAGAACTTTGCCAGTGTTCCCCTGCCTCTGCTGGATTGGAGTTATGTATCTCTCGCCTGTTCTTCTTGGTTTTTCAATGAACTGTGACCTCTGCCACCAGTGTTTTCAGATGGGAAATTTTTTAATAATTCCGCAACAATGGCTCTCTGGTACTGCACCATTTAAGTACATCTGTCTGCCTCTGGAATAAGAGATAGAAAGTTCTTATTGTAGCGTGGGTCTAGAAGTGTCACCAACTGTTAAGGTTGGCGGATCAAACTAAATAAAATAAATAATAAAGTGCGATCACAAATTGGGGGCTACCGTGCAGAGATGTAAAACTGCAGCTTATGTGAACAATGATGAAATAAAGACAGCGAACGAACTCTTAAATAGGACTGCGTTAACTCCATGCAGTATGAACAGAACACACAATACTTTGCTCTGTTAGCTTCACAGAGAGAAAGAACAAAAGGGTTGCGCTCACTCTGTAACTGACCCGTGCCAATCGCAACTGATGCTGAGTGACAAGAAAAAACAAAAACTGATGCTATCTACAAACCCTGTAGACTTCACAGGGGAGCATAGCTCTTTGGTTGGATCTTGCACTGTACATCTACTGTGCTAACCGCACACTTGTGGGAAACAGATGCTAAGCCAAGCGGGTACAAAAAGCCCTAACTGGCTAAAACTCAGGAAGTATCTAAACACACACGTGCATACAGAGTGGTAGCATATCCACTCACGCAAATCAACCATAAATGATACTAGTGCACAGGCGTGCACCACTGAGGACCTTTTATACTCATGTCCGGATGGACGGGACCTTGCCCGCTGACCAATCTGGAGCTGCCACACAACCAGAGCAGTTGACGTCCGACCACCAATGAAAATGCTCAGTAAAGCGATATCTGGACTTAGCCTCCAGAGCGCAAGGCTGTACCTGTATGCCACTGGTTGCTAAAAGCTTAGCTGGAGAGTCAGCAGTAACCAAATGGAAGGCATGAACCTGAGCAAGACACCGGCACTGATGCCTGCACTGAGCAGCAGTCTCATCGGCCGGACCAGAATTGGAAATCGCAGGGCCAGACAAGGCTTGGGATCCATCCCGTACAGTTGGAAAATCCTGTCACCTAACACCAACCAGTAATAACTGTCACCCAAAATTTTGAGAACGCGAGGGTCACAGGAAAAGCAGCATAACGTAAACTCAGCCATGCGTGCCAGACTGGTAACAGGTGTGGTTTGTCACCTAAGCATATTAGTTTCAGTACAGCCTGTTGCTGCTCAGCTGAGGCAGTGCTGCAGTGCTTCCAGCTTGTGACTGATGTGGTCAATTCAGAGATGGAGGTTGAGGAGGAGGATGAGGTGCAGAAGCTGTAAACTGTGGGGGCAACACTGATTGACGTAGGGCCCGCAATCCTCGGCATTGGGAGGATGTGTTTCATCGCAAGGTCCGACTGGGTCCCGGCTTCCACTATGTTAACCCAGTGTGCTGTCAGCTAGATGTACCATCCCTACCCACAAGCATTTGTCCATGTGTCTGTGGTTAGTTGGACTTTCCCAGTATTAGCATTGTTGTGGGCACAGCTAATGTTGTGGGACACGTGCTTGTGTAACGCGGGGACAGCACACCAGAAGAAATAGTGGTGGCTTGGGACCGAGTACCGAGGGACGGCCGATGCCATCAGGTTGTGAAAAGCTTCCGTCTCCACGAGCCTAAAAGGCAACATTTTGAGCACAAGCAGGATGAGAAATGTGTGATTTTCGTAGTGTTGCCTTCGGGGCGTTGGCCGTGTATTTGCACTTGCGTTCCAAGGACTGGGGTATGGACAACTAAACGCTGCACTGGGACATGGACATGCTTGATGATGGTGCTAGCTGACTGTGTGCAATGACAGGTGCAGTGCAGGAGGCATCTTTGCATGCACAATGTACAGGGGATTGTCTTTCATGCACAACAGTGGAAAAAGCAGTGGTGTCACCCGCAGATACTGTTCGTGGACCCTGGGGTTTGGCCCACAAAGTTGGGTGCTTTGCTGCCATGTGCATGATCATGCTGGTGGTGGTCAGGTTGGTAGTTTTGCTACCCCTGCTGACACTGGCATAGCATGTAGTGCAAATGGCCTTTTTGGGGTTATCGTCAGAGTCTATTAAAAACAACCAGATTCGGGAAGACCTAGCAGTTGTACTGGCAACTTCCGTTGTGTTGGTGATACAGAGAACGGTTGCCCACCTTCTGTCTGCGGCCACCACACTGCTTCCTGCCTGTTGTGGTGCTATGCCTCCCTCCCCCTGTGTGCTGCTGTCCTCGCTCTGCATGTCCGCCTTCCAGCTTGGGTCAGTTACTATATCATCTACCATCTCGTCTTCCACTTCCTGATCCTGGTCCTCCTCCTGACTTTCTGGCAATTGTGTCTCATCATCGTCCACCTCTTGTGACACATTCCCACTGTCGCTTTCGTGTGACCATAGCTGATCAAATATTTGTGCATCACTACATGCCATCTCCCCTTGCCCCGCTTCAAGTGGACCGGGCAAGAGTCCCGAAGCTATAAATGGAAAAGTGAACAGCTCTTCAGAGTGTCCAAGTGTAGGATCAGTTGTCTCTGGGCACTCGGCACGGTGGGATGAAGGAGGATCAGGGTGAGGAATATGTGGTCCAGACTCACGGCTACTGATACTTGACCATGTGTTTAAGGTAGGGTGGTGGTGGTAGTGGCAAAATGACTGGAAGCATTATCCGCTATCCAATCAACAACCTTTTGACACTGCTCTGGGTTCAATAGTGATGTGATGCTGTGGTTCCCTAGTAATTGGGACAGGATGGTCGGGTGAGAAGATGTGGGTGTTTGCTTTGGCACAATTTCAGCTTGCCCACGGCCTCGGCCACGGCCTCTGCATGCACCATCACCATCGTGTCCAGTTCCCCGTCCCTTGCCACGTGCCTTGCCCATTTTAAAAAGATGACAATATTTTGCATGGTCATGACAAATTCCTGAGTTTAAAATAGCTGGCCTGTAGGTAACTTTTTTTTTTAGCAAACTGGTGTCAATAACTTATAGAATCATAGAATCATAGAGTGGTAGAGTTGGAAGGGACCGGGTCATGTGTTCCAACCCCCTGCTCAAAGCAGGATTCACTAAATCATCCCAGACAGATATCTGTACAGCCTCTATTTGAGGACTTCCATGGAAGGAGAACTCACCACCTCTTGTGGCAGCCTGCTCCACTCATTGATCACCCTGTCAAAAAGTTTTTTTCTAATATCTAATCTGTCTCCTCCCATTCACTTTCATCCCATTGCTTCTAGTCTTTCCTTGTGCAAATGAGAATAAAGATGATCCTTCTACAATGTGACATCCCATGAGATATTTGTAGACAGTTATTAAGTCTTCTCTTAGTCTTCTTTTTTGCAAGCTAAATATTCCCAAATCCTGTAACCGTTCCTCATAGGACATGGTTGCAGACCAGTCACCATTCTTCTCTGAACTTGCTCCAGTTTGTTGATATCTTTTTTAAAACGTGACCAAAACTGGCCACAGTATTCCAGATGAGGTCTGACCAAAGAGAAATAGAGGGCAATAATGACTTCATGTGATCTAGACTGTATACTTCCCAGAATTGAATTTGCCTTTTTTGCTGCTGCATCACACTGTTGACTCGTATTCAATTTATGATGTATTAGTATTCCCAAGTCTTTGTCACATGTGCTGTTGCTTAGCCCTATTCCTCCAATTCTGTATATTCTTTTTCAATTTTTATTGCCCAGATGTAGTACTTTGCATTTTTCCCTGTTAAAAACCATTCTGTTAGTTGCTGCCCACTGCTCCGGCTTATTTATTTCTTTCTTTGAGACATTCTTCTAACTGGATGTGCAGCCATTTACAACCACCCATTGGGTCCGATCACTAAGCCAGTTATGAATCCACCTAACAGTTGCTTGTTCACTCCATACTTAGTCATTTTTTCAATAAGGATGGTGCGAATTACTTTGTCAAATGCTTTGCTGAAGTCACAATAAACTATATCTACAGCATTTCCCTGATCCACCCTGTCCATGATTCTGTCATTGAAAGAAATTAAGTTACTCTGACAGGACATATTAGTTACAAACCCATACTGACTTTGGTTAATCATTTAATTCTTATCCAGGTACTTACATGCATGTTGTTTAATAATTTGTTCAAAGATCTTTCCTGTTATAGAAGTCAGACTCACCGGCCTATTGTTCCCTTGGTCTACCTTCTTCAACTTTTTGAAGATAGGAACAGCATTTGCTCTTCTCCAGTCTCCTGGGACTTATCCTGTTGTTCTAGAATGTTCATAGATTATGGAGAGTGGTTCCAAAATTTCTTCTGCTATCTCCTTCAGTAGTCTAGGGTGTAATTGATCTGGACCTGGAGACTTGAATTAATTTATGTTAGCTAAGTGCTTCCTCACTATATTTCTGTTTATAGATATCCTGGATTCTTCTATTCCTTTAATAGGACAGTGAAGATCAGTTGATGTTACATTTCCTTTCTGAGAGAAAACAGATGCAAAATAGGAATTTAAAAGTTCGGCGTTCTCAACATCCTTTCTTACCATTTCATCATGTATAAATTCTATAGCATCTTTGATTTTTCTTTTACTTTTGACATATCCCCAAAATCCTTTTTTATTACTTTTGAGGTCTCTTGCAAGCCTTAATTCATTGTCAGCTTTAGCTAATTTGAATCGTGCCCTACAGGTTCTGCAGACAGCATTATATTCTTCTTAGATATGCCTCCCTCTTTCCATTTGATAAACAATTCTTTCTTCCTTTTTAGCATGTGTTTAAGTTCTGTGTTCATCCATCCTGGTTTCATTAAATGCTTTGTACTCGTCCCTCTTTTTGGAATTGTTAACGATTGTGCTTTGAGAATTTCATTTTTCAAGATTTCCCATCCTTCCTGGACATTTTTGTCCTTAAGGATATCCAGCCATTGGATCCGTCCAATTCTCTTTCTGAGTCCATTAAAATCTGCCTTTCTGAAATCTAACCTTGAAGTCTGAGTCTTCACAGGTCTTCCTCCTCTAGTTATCTAAAATTCTAAAATAGCATGGTCACTACCTCCTAGAGTCCCAGCCAGTCTTACCTCCTTAACCATTTCCTCCCTGTTTTTAAGGATTAGATCCAAGGTAGCAGATCCCCTTGTTTTCTCCCCTACCTTTTGAAAAATAAAGTTGTCAGCAAGAGAGGATAAGAATTTGCTTGACCTGTTAGTTTTGCCTGAGACAGAATCCCAACAAATGTCTGGATAGTTGAAATCTCCCATGACCACTATGTCATATGTTTTGGAGAACTTGGCCATTTGATGCATGAAGAGTTCATCCATATCTTCAGCCTGCACATACGGCCTGTAGAAAATGCCTACAATGGTGTCCTTTCCGTTGTTCTCTCCTTGTATTCTTGCCCAGTTTCCACAGAACTCCCAGTCTCTGAAGCTTCAATCTCTGTGCAGACATATATAACTTGTATAAGATACTCCAACAAAATTTGACTGTAGCCAGAAATGGCTGATTTTTTTGCGCACTCAGATTTGATTGCTGTGACAGCCAAACCCCTGTTTTAAATAAATGCCCTGTAGTTAACTATTTTTTTCAGCAAACAGGTGTCAATAATTTGTATAAGGCATTCCAACAAAATTTGACAGTAGCCCAGAAATGGCAAAATTTTCTGCTCACTCAGATGTGAACCCTGTGATGGCCAAACCCCTGTTAAAAATAGCTGGCCTGTAGGTAACTTTTTTTTTCAGCAAACTGGTGTCAATAATTTGTATAACATATCAAAAACTCAGCACTCAACTTAACGTGATCAAGAAAATTTTTAATGGTGTCCACAAAGTAGTAACAAACAGAAAAGTTTCGGTCCAAATAGCGGACCTTCATCAGTGACAATAAAATAATAAAATAAAATACATATAAAACAATAATAAACAAGGTATATACAAAAGTATGGCAAACAGAATATGGGACTCAGTAAAGTATGGACCCATAGGTGGTGAGTGAGGGGTATCCATGGGTGTATAACTAACCTTGGAGGAGCCGGGTGCTGTGTATCGTGCTGGGGCAGCGTGGGGACGCGGTATCCACTGCTCGTCCTTGCTGATGTGTGCTGCTACTGACAGAGCTAAAGAGAGGAAGGGGTGGGCTCATGGTTGCCAGCAGGCCAATGAGTGGGCGGTATGCAGTGCACTAGGTCCATACTTTACTTAACCCCATATTCTGTTTCAGACTTGCCAGCTCTGACTTGGGCATAACATCATTAATGCAGGCAGTAATCTGACATATGGTCCGATATGTGTCCCTTAAATAATATGGCTGTAATATTACTTCCTAGTCCCTGTATGATTACTATTTTTCCGTTCCTTACATATTCCTTCTTTTACACAGATCTGCCATTTCCCCCCCTGTTTTTGCCTACCTGACCTGCTAGCACAGACAATAGTCTGTCATATAAGCCTGGTATGTCTATACTGTATGCAATTCCTGTGACACTTTGTCATGGCCAGATACTATATTGATCTCTATTTGCAGGTTTTTTCTAATGTGAATTTGACCACACTTTCTACAATAAAGGGCGGCATTATCCTAAATACCCTGGTATGTTTCCACCATTTACTATTTACACTAACTGCCTCCACTGCCACTAATTATACAATTATATGTGCATATATGTATATATATATTTTTTCCTGTCCACAGATTAAGTCTAGTTATGAAGTGATCACCTGGGTCCACCCACAACCCTGTGTAAACTTTAACGGGTATGTTCTCACCACCTGCGCCACTATTTACGATTCCCGAACTGCTTCCACATTCCGTCTGGTCTAACTTCCTTGATAGCAAGCATTTTTCTATATCATGTAACTCTATCCATTTGTCATACTTTTGTATATACCTTGTTTATTATTGTTTTAGGTGTCTTTTATTTTATTACTTTATAGTGACTGATGAAGGTCCGCTATTAGGACCGAAACGCTTCCATCTGTCACTACTTTATGGACACCATTAAAAATTTTCTTGATCACACTAAGTTGAGTGCCGAGTTTTTGATATATACTATGGTGTGGGAACCTACTCTGGCACCTTCCTATGGTTGTGCACACTCTTATATTTCTACCTAATAATTTGTATAAGACACTCCAACAAAATTTGACAGTAGCCCAGAAATGGCAGAATTTTCTGTGCACTCAGATAGTATCGCTGTGATGGCCAAACCCCTGTTTCAAATAAATGCCCTGTAGGTAACTATTTCTTCTCAGCAAACTGGTGTCAATTACTTGTATAAGACAATGCAGCAAAATTTGACAGTAGCTCAGAAATGACAGAATTTCCTGCGCCCTCAGATGTGAACCCTGTAATGGCCAAACCCCTGTTTAAAATAGTTGCCTGCAGGTAACTTTTTTTTAGCAAACTGGTGTCAATATTTTGAATAAGACACTCTAACAAAATTTAACAGTAGTCCAGAAATGGCAGGATTTTATGCGCACTCAAATGTGATCGCTGTGAAGACCAAAGCCCTGTTTAAAATAAATGCCCTGTAGGTAACTATTTTTTTTCAGCAAACTGGTGTCAATAGCTTGTATAAGTTACTCCAACAAAATTTAACAGTAGCCCATAAATGGCAGAATTTTCCGCACTCAGATGTGAACCCTGTGACGTCCAAACCCCTGTTTAAAATGGCTGGCCTGTAGGTAACTATTTTTTTGTTCAGCAAATTGGTGTGAATAATTTGTATAAGGCATTCCAACAAATTTTGACAGTATCCCAGAAATGGCCGAATTTTCTGCGCACTCAGATGTGATTGCTGTGAAGGCCAAACCACTGTTTAAAATAGTTGGATTTTCACCCTGTAATATGGAAAGGATATGGCTGTATTCTGCACTGCTCACAAGAAAATGGAGCAAAAAAACTGTGTGCTCTGGATTGCTTTTGAAGAAAATAATGAGGATTAAGATACAAAAAAATTATTCCTGGCCACTGATACATGGAGCTATGTATACATAGTAAATATCTATAATAGGCAGCAGCAGCAGACAGTAATGGACTGGATCCTCTTGCGGTATGCAATGAAGTATGCCACATACCATGCCTGCCTAGCCTACCTACCATTGATATCTATATACACTGTAATTAGTCCACAGAAGGACTGCTAAGTTTAGGATTTGTGAATTCAATATGGTATACCTACACTAATACTTATACACCACCAAATCTGTCCCTACCTCTGCAGCAACTCTCCATACACTGCTTAAGCCCGGCACTGACTGTGACAAGCAGGGTGGCGCCAGGTCTGATATAGACCTGATGATGCTGTGAGGCCAGCCAATCACTGTAATGCCACCACCAACATGGCTGCAGCATTACAGTGGGTGGTAGACAATCTAAAGAGCGCCAAACATGCAGCACGGAGACCCTAGCTCCCACCGAGCAACCCTGGAAACGCTCGGCGCTTGCCGAGCAATGCAAGCAGAGAGATGCTCAGGCGAGCACCAAGCACTTCCGAGCATGCTCGCTTATCACTACTCACAGTCAAATAGCTTGCAGCATCTAGTGTGTTATAGAGGTCTGATACAGAGGCCACAAAAGAGTCTTCTGTTCCTAGTGTCATACGGTATGAGATCTGAGTTTCAAATAGTTTAACAACAAAACCTACAAAATTACTCCCACAAACAATAATTCATTATGCAACAATATTTTTATATAAACAATTACCAATCATATAACAAGTAAAAAAGGAGAGGTCATACAGAAAAAAACTCATATGGTAAATATAGCAATATATCATTCATTAATCCCAGAGTAATCAGAAAATCAGTTCAAAGTTATGAGTAATTAGATACATCTCATATGCCCATGTTGTGTGTTGATTTGTTGTATTGATTTCTATTGAGTAATGAGTGCAATGGTATATAATTTTTGTGGGATATTTATTACTCTTTTGCAATTTAATTATTTTTGCTCTTTCTCTTTTCCACATGGGCATATGAGATACTCATAAATTTGAACTGATTTTTTGATTACCCTGGGATTAATGATTGATATATTGATATATTTAACATATGAGTTTTTTTCTGTATGACCTCTTTTTTACTTGTTTTTATAATTGGTAATTGTTTCAATAAAAATATTGTTTTATCATGAATTATTGTTTGTGGGAGTAATTTTGTAGGTTTTGTAGTAGTTCATACTCCCATGTCATATAGATAACCTTGTCTAGCTTTCAAATAGTTTGCAGCATCTAGTGTGTTATAGAGGCCTGATACAGAGGCCACACAAATGCTTCTGTTCCTAGTGTCATACAGTAGGGGACATCTCACATTCAAATAGTTTGTAGCATCTATTGTGTTATAGAGGCTTGATACAGAGGCCACAATATATTCGTTGGTTTCTAGTGTCATAGAGTAGGGGACCTAACTTTCAAATAGTTTGTAGCATCACCTGTGTTATGGAGGCCTGATCCAGAGGCCACAAAAAATTCTTCTGTTCCTAGTGTTATAGAGTAGGGGACCTGACTTTCAAATAGTTTGCAGCATCTAGTGTGGTATAGAGGCCTGATCCAGAGGCCACCAAAAATCCTTCTGTTCCTAGGGTCATACAATAGAGGACCTGACTTTCAAATAGTTTGTAGCATCTAGTGTGTTAAAGAGGCCTGACCCATAGACCACAAAAATGTTTCTGGTGTCATACAGTAGGGGACCTGACTTTCAAATTGTTTGTAGCATATCTTCTTTATCATACAGGCCTCATCCACACTTAAACCATTCTTTCCTTGTGACTAAGATGACACAGTATGCCATATTTCAACACGGAATTAACTGTCGCTGAAATTCAGCTGTTTGCAGAGGTGGTGCAGAGTTTAAATTCTAATTTTTTGTTGCTAATACTGTGCTCCTACCATATTATCTGAGAAACAAGACTGGAATAAAATGAGGCTGTGGTGGAAGGGGAATTAGGCTTGGTGTTCAAGATGTATGTGGGGTAGGTGGTAATGTTTCGTAGTAGTATCTAGTTTGGTGATAATATCTAGTAATATTCAAAAGCCATATTGCTATACACATTTCATATTTCACATTGACATGCTTTAGCATGATAGAGTGCAACCTTTTTTGTATCTTGTATATGGAGGTAGCTGCTCCTGTTATGCACCTATTCTCACTAGTTTGGATGTGCCAGTCCGTCTTTTGATATTTCTATGCTAGCTTACTGACCGAGCACTTCTCCCTTCATCATGTGGTGATTTTAATTACAGCAGGCCCCTACCAACCCATAAATGGCTTTACTGAAAGAGGTGTCCACATTCACCCAGGAATTCAGACATCAGCCTAAGGCTAGTTTCACATTTGCGTTTAAGGCCGCAGCGACGGCCTGCGCACGGCCGCTGCTAAGCCCCGCCCCCTGCCGTTCCTCCGCCAGTAGCTCCGCCTATGGGCGCATGAAGCTGCATGCGTCCTGCGTCCCCTATCTTTAGCACTGGGGACGCAGGCTGTGCGCAGGTATGCGTTTGGCGGTGCATGCGTCCTTTTGACGCTGCGCCGAGCGCACCAAATTGCAACTTGTTGCGCATGAAGCGCAGCGCTAAAAAACGCAAGTGTGAAACTAGCCTTAGCCTAACAATTTTCTCACAGCAGAAGAAAGGCACCAGGACCACGAACTCCACAAAACCAGCAGATTCACCACTGCAACCAGAGAGGGGTCGGGGCTTAGTGGCACAGTGCGCTGCGTGGAATAAACGCTAGTGTGAAACTAGCCTAAGACCTAAGGATATACTGTACTATAATATGTCCTCAGAATAGACTATAATATTTTCACAGGCTATACTATAATATGTTCTCAGGATTAATTATAAGTTTTCAACATGAACTTATAGTGGATAAAGTATTCTGCCAAAGGTGATTTTCTCCACCGATGCTATGCACACCTTGAGCAAAGCTGGAGAAAATGTGTTTTCACCTTGTGCCAAGGTTTTTTGTCGTCTTTGTCGGATGGCTTTGCTGGTAACAGGTGATGCTTCATCCAAGGCAGTCTGCTGTGAACTTTTAAAAGGCCAAAGGAAGATGTTAGAGAAAGTAGACGAGTGGCAGATGGGTACAGTGGATTACCAATGGGGAAGTCCCCCATGATGAGAGTGGAAATGTCACAGGTTTAAAAGTATGGAATGTGGCAAAGTGTTCTAGGATCTTGTTGGTTTTAGTCGCAGGGTGAATGGTTTGAAGAGTCTGATGATGTGGACTTCAAATTATAGAAAATAAGTGAGGGTAGTGGGGGGGGGACCTGGAAAGCACATTGTGTTGAAAAGAGCAGACCAACACCCCATCTTTTCTCCTCTCAGGTCTGGGATATGTGAAAATTGTAGTCCACCACACATGAGAGCAGTGGCGGTGGTGTCAGTCTGCTGGATCCAGGTTTCAGTGAGAGCCAGAAGGTTAAGGGAATTAAAAAGGAAGAAGTACTTAAATATTAGCACAAACTAATTGAATGGAGCATGTGGACTCAGCTAGTTATGTCACTTACAAGTGTCAGCTCTACTTAGTGATAGAAGAATAATTTGAGAACTTTACTTTCAACAAGCTTTGCATAAAATAATGTCCCTAATGAAGCCAAAAATAAAATAATTTAAATGACAAATTATAATAGGAATACAGTATATACCCCAGTCAGTGATGGGTTGTTTATGACCGATCTGTCACAAGGAACTGAGTCTCTTCTTTGAACAACTAGAGATGTTACCCTAGTGAGAACCACTTGCAGTTTCTGAATTTCTCTCAGGGGCAGATACAATCATGATGCTCAGCTGTCAAGACAGCTGATGCTTGTGAAAGATTCTGTGATAGGACCAAAATCTCACCACATGGTGTAATAATGTCAACACTTTTTGCCTATCAATGAAGTGCTGCCTCTTCTCTTTAGACAGCTGTGAAGGCAGATAGACAAGGTTTGACCTCATGAGACTGCGGTGATTTTACCATTAAAAGTCATGAGTAAGACTGCTTAGTGCAGTCGAAACATGTCGACTGGGTCATGTTGACCATGAAAATTTTCTTTTGTATGCACTATATTTTCTTTTGAAAAATAAAAGGAAAAGAAAAATCCAGTCCTGTTGAGCTGGACTCCAATGTTTTCTATATCCTTGATGGGTGGCCAGGGCGAGGCCAGTGTATGAGCCCCAGGTGGATGAGCATAGAGCAACTGGGTGAGCTGGAATCAAGTTTTTGCAGCAATAAAGATTAACTAATTATTTTTAAAATATGGACAAGGTTAAGTGTATGACTTATTTTATGTTGAATGATAAATTTGGTGCAACTTAAAACAAAAGTCACATTTTAACCAAATCTCCTTCTAACAAACCAGGATTTAAAATATAAAATGAGATAAAAAAAAGTGGTACAAGACATGTATACCACATTTTTTAATGCAAATCAATTTAAAATTCTCACACATGTATCTTAGTAAATCTTCTTTTATCTTAAAAATGATTCAGCAAAGCTATTTCTAATGCTTCTTTTCTCCAGTAAGGACACCTGGGCTTGAATATCACAAATTTGACATAGACTTTCTATTTTTAAAATTCCTAAAATGGTAAACTGTCTTTTATTTTCATTATACTTGCTCCTTTTTCCAACACAATTGTCACCCATTATATTACAAAATATTCTTCATTTGTTGCAAAATGTTATTTGAGGCAATTTAAATCTTGCTTCACTCATGAATTCATTATTTAAGAAAAAAAAGAAAGGAACAAAATAGAAACCAGTGAAGAAGTATTAAAACTGTTAACCTTTAAACAGATGGATAATTCTAAACAGTGTAGTAAAATTAATGGAGCATGTACTATACATCTGCAAACTTTGTTGAATGCATGTTTCATAGTTCGTTTTAGAGATTTTCCTTTTCTTGGTGCAACTTCAGATATTAAATAAAGCCCACTGAGTTTGTTATTTAGAAACTGGACTTTAAAACAAAAGATAGACAGATATTTCAAGCTTGATGCAACTGACTGTAAAGAGTTCTGCATGTGAATGGGAAATGTATTCATAAATGTAATAACATAAAACTGAAAAGTTCTACAGGAATTTCAATGTTGTATTACTTATGCATTTTTATTTTAATTTGGATGTCAAATTAATGCTAAGTCAACAAAAAATCTCCAGGATTATGTATCTTTAAAAAAATATGTAAGGGGGAGGTGCAGTCACCAGTAGTTGAGCCACTGTACAAGTTGGAGGTGGTTCGCAGGGTACTTGTCCTGTGGTCACAGAATAATGCTATTGGCCCATGGTCCTGTGAATTAATTTGTTCATCTTTAAAATTAAATTTCTACTATCAGAGTAAACATATTTTTGTCAATCATTAGAAATCAAAAGGAGCTGTCACTCTCTGGAAAATTAAATAATTGTGTTAAATTTGATGCATGAGTGGGGTATTGAATAGAGATGATCAAATTGACCGCCTGTGAAATCAACTTTAGTCAAATTTCATGAATTTCACAAGTCCAAGTGAATTCAAACAATTTATGATTTGATTCATAAAGATCACAAAAAAAGCTACACTATTTCACTCATTTATGAAATTGAATCAGCCTGTGATCAGGGTCACAAAACCTCAAGCAGGACCATGCAGGCTTACTCATAATGTCTTGCATCTATCACATCACATGGACTAGTGCTGTAAGGGGAGGACAGGACTGTAGTCGTGACCCGACATACTGTAACATCGATGTCCAGCCCTCTCCCTACAGAAAACTGTATTCTTCTCTTCAGCATACCTGCATTTCCTAATCTAGACCTCCCTGGGCGTTTCCCATGCAGCGACAGTCCCTCCTTCAGGCAACCCCCAGTAACAGAGACACAGTCTAGGTTAACTTGAACATTCTCTTTACTTAATACTTCACACATTACATCCACATTTGGCACATCATGATATTCACTTGGCTCCTAATCTTTCCCTGCTTGGCTGTCACTTCTGTGCAGTACACGCCCGGACCGGACTGTCCTAGATTGCACCCCAGATCCATCCTTGCCTGACCTCACCATGCTGACAATTCTTTCTGCCTGCTTTGCCCCAGACTCGAAATCATCAGTCACCAGGTTTGGTTGCCTCAGGTAAAGCATCTGGCCTGTCTGTACCAATCTTGTTGAAGCTCCAACTTCCTTCATTTCCTCAGTCCAAGCGACTCCTGCCCTAAAAGCATCTGCCCAGGCGATAAGTCACCACATCTTTCCTGTCCTGTACTGGCCCACTGCTATGAGACACAGTGGCTGTTGGTAACGTGGGCTCCAGCACTTTAACATTATGTGGCTGCCGAGCTGTCCAGACCTATATGTGGACACTTGGGAACCCTGGCCCCATCTGACCTAACTTCCTAGAAACCTCTCTCTTCCTACCCGGAAGCCCCTCCTACACTTAACCCTCTATAAACATCCTATAAGCTATGCATACAATGCCCACTAGTATGCCCCATCTAGTGGCCCACAACAGAACTACCCTTACCCGATGTATAAGAACTATATACTAAAGTGCTCTCCTCTAATGTCCCCAAAAGGATGCACTTACTTACACTAAACTGCACATGAATATCAGTATACATCACATTACATTATATATAGTATAACATTAAGAAACGCAGTCTCAAAAGCATGGTAACACATATATAAACGGTGCAGTACCAAAAATGTGCGTGGCAATACGTGTTCCTATGTAGCAGTACTGCAAGCATTCAACATAGACGTTATCAAATTAGCAATATGTAAACATTAACAGATCAAAGACAATTACAGAAAGGGAAGCAAGGAGGTAATTCTATCTCACCCCCTTATACTCCTCCTTTCCTTAAACTTGGTCATCCTAGGCCAAGGCATGATGCAAAAATTTTTAAAACATTTCCAACCGTAAGAAAACGCAAGTCACTTGGCTTAATGTAAGCCACATCTGGTACGCATCGCACTTCATGATGCACAGGTGTCATCCCTGGTTCTCAGTCCTCCAGGAGTTAGAGACCTTCATCAATAGCAGTTGACAGTTTGTATTTACACTTCCCACAAGTGAGGAAGCAGTCCTAGGAGAGGAGCTCCCCCTTCCCTTGAGGGGAGTACAGTCTTTCCAGGGGTCTCCGGTTAGGAAGATAGTATCTCCTGTTTCCAGCAGAATGGGCGCAACAGGTGCAACAAATCAAAAGAGTCCACAGGCTCCATATAATCTGCTGAGCTCACAGTCCTCGAGGCCAAAATCACATACCTAAAAGAAGCATAACTGACACGGACAACGCTCCACCTTCAGCGTGGCCGAACTTCACCCGCTTAACATGAGAAGGAGGGGTTTCTTCTGGAAGGGCTACAGTGCCCACAGGGACACGGAACAGTCCCAGCAGCTCCAACAGGGATGCAACAAGCATAACACACATTTTTTTCCCAAGTTTCAACGGCACGCACCGTGTGTCACTCTTTCACGTTCAGATGCCATCTCTGCAGCCGCAGAAGATGCAGATTGCAGCATAGTAGCGCCATCAGGCCCCGGGTGCCGGCTGATGTTTGGGCCTTGTGGTACAATAAAGGGTGTTTTACTGGATGGGAGATACATTTCTCCCAGCAGATTAATGTTTGGCCAGGCTTTTCCCTGAAGACAGGACCTGCGATGATGTAATGGTCATGTGGTCAGCCCATGTGATGTCTACCTCACTTGTGGGAGGGGTTATGGGCTATGTAATGGAGGTTGGTGTTTGGCACATGGTGTGTGTGTGTCTGGAAGTTACAGGAACTTGGCTGGACTTAGCCTGAACTTGTGTACAGGATCCACATGCTGCAGGACTACAACACAAACCATGAGCAAAAAAGCTCCAAAAAACGCGATAAATAGGTCAACACATAATAAAGTAGAAAAATATATAAATTTATTGACAGAAGTATGTTAAAAAATCGAATACAAATCCATATAGGGGGATGTTAGGAAAAATAGTGTCAAATCCAAAACAGAATGGGCTAAACAGCAAAGGGAGACAGAAATGGAAAGCAAACTGGTTTGCAAAGTTGATGTAAAAAAGGAAAAAAGGTAATATAATTAATGAAATGGTAACCTCACAATCATCATTATATCATTATACCAAGTGTCCATATTTCATCATATAACATCAGGACATCATGTGTCCACAATGGGCACAATGCACAAGTGTAAAGAACATAATAAAGGACACTCACCAGCGGCTATCAGACTGTACACCCACCCCGACGCGCGTTTCGGAGGGTCAGTCCTTCATCAGGGGGCATGACACATGGGTGAGACAAGGCCAAATAAATACCGGCGAAAACCGGAAGTGGCGGCGTCAGCTGACCGGAAGTGACGCATGCACAGACTCAGCAGCCGCGGTCACGAGCGGCGTCGGCGTCATGCCACGAGGGCGCACCATGGCAACCACAGGGGCTAGAGACGCCGAGAGCCGCGCGGGAGCGGGGGAGCCAGACGCGCATGCGTCATGTCAGTAACGAAGTCACAAGAATATAAAACAATAACTGGTGATAATCATACAAAATAAATAAGCTCAATAAATCAATATAGAAAATACATATATGTGTATAGGACAGGGGGGAAGAAAGGAGGGGAAGGAAAGGGGGGGGAAAGGAGGGGGACAAGTAAATACCAGTAGTAATAGAATCATTAGCCATACAATATTACATATGAAAATGCAAAATGCAAAATACAATTTAACAAAGGATACAAACAATCATATAGTACACAATTAATAAGCATAGGATAATATATCCCTAACAGTACTTCATATTGAAATACAATAATCATATACAAAATATAATAAATAATATAAAAATAATTAAGGATAATATAACCCTAGCAATACTTCAAGTTGGTATACAGTAATCATATGCAAATATGCTGGATAATACACGAATAATAAACACAGGATAATATATCCATGACACCACTTCATATTGGTATACGGTAATCATATACAAATATAATAGATAATACACAGATAAAAAGCAAAGAATAATATAACCCTGACAATACTTCATGTTGGTATACAGTAATCATATACAAATAAGGAAAAAGGGGGGGGGGGAGGGGGAGGGGGGGAGGGGAAAAGAAAAGGGGGAGGGGAAAGGAAGAAGGGGGGGTGAGAAAAAAAGGGGAAGGAGAAATTTGAAATTGTATGGTCAGCATCTTGTTGGACTCCACCAAGCCACTTGAATTATATATTTGGCACCATCAGAGAAACGAGAACTAGAATAAAATAGAAATTATAAATCAATTAAAAAAATAAATAAAAAAAAAAAAAAAAACCACACCATTCGTCATGAAAGATGACACAGATGTGCAACAGAAGCGGTCACAGAAAGGGTGCAAAACTAAGGTTCTCATTAAGACCATTCGGGTGGACGGTATTAAGCCTCCAAATCCAATGTGCCTCCTTTTGGGCTAGGCGACGAGAGATTCCACCTCCCCGAATCCCTACCTCCAATACATCGATACCCCTGACCTTCAAACCACTAGCATTACAATGATGATGTAATTTGAAGTGACGGGGTAAGGTTTTTAAAGTGGAGACATCTTCATGTTCCATAGCGGCTTGTATCCCCAGAACATGTTCCCTCACCTGGATTTTTAATTGTCTAGTGGTCAACCCTATATATATTAGAGAACACGGGCAGGTAGCAAAGTAAATCACATTCTTGGTGGTGCATGTTATATATTTGCGTATTTTATATTCACGTGATCCCATGGAGTCCCAAAAAACCGAACCACGTTCAATATTTACGCATGCCACGCAGTGGCCACAAGGGATACAACCACATCTGGTTTTAAGATGGCTGAAGAAGTTGGGAGGAGGGGTAGGGGCATAGTGACTATGTACTAATTGGTCACGGAGATTCCTGGCACGACGATAAGTGATGAGTGGACGGTCAGGTAAGATCTTAGATAGAATGGGATCAGCCATCAGAATCGGCCACGATCGAGAGAGAATCCCACGTAATCCTTCAGATTGACTATGGAAATTAGTTACAAATCTGATAGGTTGCACCGTGGTGTCATGTGCAGGATGTCTGTATAAAAGTGAATTCCTAGGATTATATTTAGCCTTATGATAGGCTTTTTTAATAATCCGGTGACTATACCCCCGTTCGCCCAATCGCGTTTTCAATTCGAGTGCCCGCTGTTCAAAATCATAATCCGTCGAACAAATACGTCTCAAACGGAGAAATTGACCAGTTGCTACTGCCCGTATCATGTGGGCAGGATGTGAAGAAGCAGCATGGAGTAACATGTTGGTTGAAGTGGGTTTTCGATAGATATCAGTTTGTATATATCCAGATGGATCACGACTTAATTTCACATCCAGAAATTCAATATTATCTGGGTCAGATTTTACAGTAAGATGTATGTTACGGTCGTTCTGGTTAAGGCACAAAATAAATTGATCTAGGGCCATGGAAGTATCCTGCCAGATCAGAAGGATATCGTCAATGTAGCGCGTCCACAGTAGGACGCGCTCCATTGACGCATCCCGATCCGACAGGAAGAGGTCCCTTTCCCACAGCCCCAGGAACAGATTGGCATAGGCCGGCGCATAGGCCGCGCCCATCGCTGTCCCCTGGAGCTGTAGGAAAAAGGACCCCTTAAAAACGAAAAAATTGTGGGTCAAAGTAAATTCTAAAAGTTCAAGAATAAAGGCCCTCATATTACGACTAAATTGGGACATTTCCAAAAAATAACTTGTGGCATTCAACCCATCACTGTGTCTGATGTTTGTATAAAGCGACTCAACGTCTGCAGTAACAAATAAGGTCCCCGGTTCTAATGATAGGCCATCCATCCGACGGAGTAACTGATTGGTATCCTTGAGGTATGATGGAAGGTCCTCGACCAAAGGCTGCAACGTTGAGTCGATCCAACGATTAACACATTCAAGATAATTACCCCCACCCGATACAATGGGGCGGCCGGGGGGATCATTGATGTTCTTGTGGATCTTGGGGAGTAAATAAAAAGTTGGTATAATAGGTTCAACTACAATAAGCGCCGATGCCAATTCCCTAGTGATGATATTATTATCTGCAGCCCTAGTAATAATCCCCCTGAGTAGTGTCTCATAGGCGGACAAGGGGTTAAAAGTAAGTTTTTTATAGCAAGTGGTGTTATTTAATTGCCTATAGGCCTCCTTTTCATACATTGTGGTAGGCCACATTACAATATTTCCCCCCTTGTCCGCCGGTTTGATCACCACATCAGGGAGATGTTGAAGAAATTTAAGGCGTTGACGTTCATCACTAGTCAAATTGTCATGCGCTATATGTTTTTTGAAACGTAATAACTCCTGAGAAGTCACTTTCACAAACAAATCAATGCTACTACACGATGTCAGTGGGGGGAACTTTCTAGACCGTGGCCGAATGGATGGGGGAATCTTACCTCCCTCAACCATGTTGTGTTCACTGGATAAATCCTCCAAAATCCTTAGAGCTGCTTGCTCCTCATCTGTGGGAAAAATTTGGTTGGAATCATCATTATAATAAAACCGTTTAAACAGTAGTGACCTTGCAAAAAGATGAAGGTCTTTTATTACAGTGAAAATATCAATACCAACAGCTGGGGAGAAAGAGAGACCTCTTGACAATACAGATATGTCAGTGGCAGATAAATCATGCTTACTTAAATTAATCACCTTATGGTCATTATTCATATCCTCGGAGGAACTTTTATTATGACGTTTATAGGGATGATATCCATAATTCCTCTTTTTCTTATTTCCTGCCCTGGTGTTCATGGATGACGTTGAGGCCTCAGATTGTGCACTCAAAGAGGAGACTGAAGTCACTGATATGGCACGATGTAACGAATGGATACCAGCTCCTGATTTCTTCCGCCATTGATACACATTTTTGAGATGGAAATCTCTATTATCCCTATTTATCTTAGAGGATTGTGATTCCTGTATCTTTTTAACAGTCTCATCAAGTATTCTCTCAAGATTTTGTTCAAATTTGCGTAATAAATCAGAAGGACAGCCAGCTTTTAACTCAGCCTGTGCCGTGTCAATGGTCTTATCTAAATCCTCTATCGACTTAGAATTCATGTCAATTAGTAATTGCATAAAGGTCATTGAGCAGTTATTGCAAGCTTCCTCCCAATTTGATCTAAAATCTTCATCATCTATCGGAAAGGCAGGAATAACGCGAATCCTGAGCCCTCTAGGTATAATTTTACGGGCCACATATTTTCCCAGGAAGGCCCGATTCCACCAAATTTTTGTACGTTTAATCAATAAAGTCTGAATAGTATCACATAAAGCATCCCATCTATGACCAGCTGTCTGTTGCACATCAATCCCATCACCCCCAAATACCAGATCAACCTGTCCAAGCCTGGATTGATCCCTGGCTCTAAAATCCATGATGCCAAGAGCGGAACCTGTGCATGACACAGAAAAGACACAAATTAGTAGTATGCTCGTGACAAATGTCATCCTAATGAAGGATTACATCAATTCTCAAAGATAGTATAATAGGACATTCATGGAAAAAATTAGACCTATCGCACTGATATGCAACACAAACCATGAGCAAAAAAGCTCCAAAAAACGCGATAAATAGGTCAACACATAATAAAGTAGAAAAATATATAAATTTATTGACAGAAGTATGTTAAAAAATCGAATACAAATCCATATAGGGGGATGTTAGGAAAAATAGTGTCAAATCCAAAACAGAATGGGCTAAACAGCAAAGGGAGACAGAACTGGAAAGCAAACTGGTTTGCAAAGTTGATGGAAAAAAGGAAAAAAGGTAATATAATTAATGAAATGGTAACCTCACAATCATCATTATATCATTATACCAAGTGTCCATATTTCATCATATAACATCAGGACATCATGTGTCCACAATGGGCACAATGCACAAGTGTAAAGAACATAATAAAGGACACTCACCAGCGGCTATCAGACTGTACACCCACCCCGACGCGCGTTTCGGAGGGTCAGTCCTTCATCAGGGGGCATGACACATGGGTGAGACAAGGCCAAATAAATACCGGCGAAAACCGGAAGTGGCGGCGTCAGCTGACCGGAAGTGACACATGCACAGACTCAGCAGCTGCGGTCACGGTTTATCGCGTTTTTTGGAGCTTTTTTGCTCATGGTTTGTGTTGCATATCAGTGCGATAGGTCTAATTTTTTCCATGAATGTCCTATTATACTATCTTTGAGAATTGATGTAATCCTTCATTAGGATGACATTTGTCACGAGCATACTACTAATATGCTGCAGGACTGTAGCAGCAAAACTCTCAACAACCCTGGGAATGGCACCTGGCAGATGCCGCAGACCTGGCAGCCGCTTAGTTAAGCCCATCCCGTGCAAGGGGTGAGTCTGGGACGAGTGGTTCTCCAAGCTGGAGTATATTTATGTTTTTCCTTACTTTCTGTTAACCTGCTGTTTTCAACGTGACATTAAACCACTGACATTGGACTTTAAGCCTGTGTGTTGCCTCGTTACTGCAGGCCTGCCATTACCTACCAGAGCGAATCCCTACAATTGGTGGACTGAATGCGGGTAAACGCAGTGAGGCCAGGCTGTTGTTCTTATTTTTGATTGTACCCCAGCCTCTGTCCTGGGTGAAATGAGTGGTACAGACCAAGGCGGGGAACTTTCCAGAAATAGAGGCCATGGTAAAAACGCTCATAGAGGCCATGCAACAGCAGCAGGCTGTGCAGCAGCAGGCTACACAGCAGCAGCAGCAGGCTATGCAGCAGCAGCAGGAAACCAATTAGCTGTTGATACAGCATATCACGACAGCGCAGACAAAAGGAACTAACCGGGGAATCCATGATGTCCAGAAAGCAGTTCGTACATCGGTTCCCAAAATGGAGAAGTCGGACGATGTGGAGGCGTACCTGGAGATGTTCAAAGGAGTCGCTGAGAGAGAGCAGCTACCCCAGTTATCAGTGGGCAGAAATCATTGCTCCATTTCTGGCCCCAGGACCTTTGAAAGCATATCAGGACCTACCCACGGAGCAAAGGGCGGACTACATGGTCGTCAAGGGTGAGATACTGGCATGTCTTGGGGTAAATGTGTTAGTTCGGGCCCAGCGGGTATACCAGTGGGAGTTTACCCCCTCCAAGCTGGCTCAGTCCCAGTATTACAACCTGATGCACCTGTTATGAAAGTGGTTGCAGTCTGAGGTGTTGTCCCCCACGGCCATGCTGGACCGCATAGTGACTGATAAGTTTTGGAGGGCTTTGCCCCCTCCCTCCAGACATGGGTCGGACAGGCATCCCCCTACTAATGCCATGCAGATGATGGACCTCATAGAAAGGTATGGGGCTACCAAAGAGCTACAGGGAGCCCCGGAAGGTAACAGGAAGGTTCCCTAAGTCTCCACCCCTGGTTCGGCGAGCGGAGCCCAGGAAGGCCGCTCAGGACTTATCTGGGGAAGTAAGGAGCCCCATAATCTGCTGGCATTGCCAGGAACCAGGTCATATGAGAGCTGATTGCCCCCACCTGACTGAGCCCATGGACACAAACTTTGGGTACCACCAGTCCCACTATGCCGAACCGATGTGTGCAATGGGCACCCCGAAAGGTCCCAATATGGATCATTTGTGTCGGGTTGAAGTGGAAGGCACCCCGGCTGTGGCCCTATTGGACTCAGGGAGTCTTGTAACCCTGGTATGAGCCAGCTGAGTACAAACCAGCGAGTATACAGGTCGGAAAATAGGGGTATTGTGTTTACATGGGGACTTAAAAGACTATCCCACTGCACTAGTGGTGATAAACACTGCCAGCGGGAAGGCAGTGCCACGAGGTGGGGGTTGTGACTAATTTGCATCATGAGGTGATAATTGGAAGAGACTTTCCTTTATTTTCTGTGCTGTGGCCATCTGTTGTCCCACCCACGGAGCAACTGCCGGCACCAGAGGCAGCCAGGTTACATTCTCCAGAAGTAGGGCATGAACCTTGTGACCCGGAGGAAGAAGTGCTGGCGGTAGGGGTAACCTTCCCTTCGGTGGAGGAGGGAAGAATTCTCCCATAGAACTATTGGCTGAAGAGGTGGAAGACTTGCCGCCGGGACCCGAGTTGTCAGACTTGAATGTATCAGGTGACAATTTTGGTACGGCGCAACTCCGAGACCCTACTTTTGCCCGGGCCAGAGAAAATGTACTGTTTGTCAATAGGGAACGCCAACAACCTGTGGCAGCTACAGTGCTGCCACGCTTTGAGCTACACCAAGATTTGTTGTACCGAGTGGAGAAAATATGTGGGGAACTGGTAGAATAGTTAATGGTACTGCAGACATATCGTAGGCTGGTAATGGACTTAGCGCATGTACTTGGTGGGCATTTGGGCCAAAAGAAAACCCTAGACCGAATTCCATGAAGAAGTTAAATTGTACTGTAATTCTTGTCCAGTGTGCCAGGTAACCAGTCCCCAGCCTCACTTTCGGAGTCCCTTGGTGCCTTTACCAATCATAGAGGTACCCTTCGAGAGAGTGGCAATGGATCTTATCGGGCCTCTCAATAAGTCGGCACGGGGTTACCAACACATCTTGGTAGTTCTAGATTATGCTACCCGATATCCTGAGGCCATTCTTCTGTGCCACACATCAGCTAAGCTTATAGCAAAGGAACTCATGGGTATGTTTTCACGGGTGGGAATTCCTCAAGAAATTTTTACAGACCAGGGAACCCCCTTTATGTAAAAAATTATGAAGAAATGTTAAACAGTTGCGTATCGGTCTATCATCCCCAAACAGATGGCCTGGTAGAAAGGTTCAATAAGATGCTGAAAAGCATGCGGGAGGTGCCTCAGGCATCTACGGGGTTCTCGCCCTTTGAACTATTGTACGGCAGACATCCATGGGGCTTACTCGATAGAGCCAAAGAGGCCTGGGAGAACCAACCTACCCACCACAAAAGTGTGATAGAACATGTTGCAAAAATGCAAGAAAGAATGGAGACAGTCCTACCCTTAGTCCGGGAACATATGGAGGCAGCACAACAGTCACAGAGTCGGGTCTATAACCGGGGGACTCGGGTAAGAACCTTTAGCCCTGGGGATCGGGTGTTGGTACTTGTGCCTACCGTAGATAGCAAATTTCTAGCAAGGTGGCAGGTGCCCTACGAGATCCTGGAAAAGGTGGGGCCAGTAGACTGCAAGGTACACCAGCAAGGACGGAGAAAGACAGAACAGGTTTACCATGTTAATTTGCTTAAACCAAGGAAAGATAGAGAAAACCTTGGTGGAGATAGTCCGCTGCCTGCGTTTCAGATGGAGAAGGCTCCATCACCTTGGGGTGAGGCAGGAGAAGCACAACCCGCAGTCAGAGCCTGATGGGTCTCTAAGCTTCTGTAATGATTTTATAAAGCTTAATGACATTTCAAAGTTTGACGCCTACCCTATGCCCCGGGTTGACGAGTTGATAGAGCGATTTGGGCAGGCTCAGTATTTTACAACTCTGGACCTCACAAAAGGTTACTGGCAGGTACCCCTAACAGAGGTGGTAAAGGAGAAAACGGCTTTTGCAACACCCGAGGGGCTGTTCCAGTATAAGGTGTTACCCTTTGGGTTGCATGGCGCACCAGCAACGTTCCAGCAATTAATGGATATTGTTCTCCGTTCCCATTGCCGCTATGCCTCAGCCTATCTAATGTAGACGATATTATTGTGTACAGCACCAACTGGGAAAGTCACTTAGCAAAGGTATAGGCAGTGATAGACTCTCTGCAACAAACAGGGCTAACTGCCAACCCAAAGAAGTGTTCCATAGGGTTGGAGGAAGCTCGGTACTTGGGTTACATCATTGGGAGAGGAGTTCTCAAGCCTCAAGTAAACAAAGTGGAGGCAATTCAGAACTGACCCCGTCCCCTCACAACAAAACAGGTAAAAGCCTTTTTAGGTGTGGTGGGATATTACCGGCGCTTCATTCCCAACTTTGCAACCCTGTCCACGCCTTTAACAGACTGCTTAAAAGGGAGGAAATCTGCAGCCCTGCCATTACCTACCAGAGCGAATCCCTACAGCCTGTACTGACTCCTGGAATAGGCCCATGTCGTCCTCGTCATAGTGGGTAACCGCAACTGCATAGTACCCGCAAGGGCACTCCTCCTTGAAGAAGGAAACCCGGACTTTTTGTAACAACCGCCCAAACTTGATGGATGCCACGTTGACATACAGCTTGTCATCCGTTCCTTCTTCCCAAATGAAGCCGTAGCCCCAGTCAGTGTCGGTGTATACCAACCATCCGCTGGTGCGTCACCCCACCAGAGCACCCCCCGCCAGGCTGCCACAGCTCCTTACAAACCACCTTCTCCTGCTGTTTTTCATGGATCACTCCTTCCACCCAGGCAGCCTGCCTGGGTGTGGGGAAGGCACCCTCTGCTGTCAGGTTGGAGTGTGTGGCCCCTAGAGCTGCGGCTGAGTGAGAGCCAGGTCAGACCTCTGACTGCTGGGGCGAAGGGAATGGCACCCCCATTGGAATGTGAGGGCGGAGGATGGTCTCTGGGATGGGATTTTGTGGAGAGGGCCTTCTTTCCGGGGTCAGTCAGGGACAAAGGCACACTCACCCACTCTGATGGGGCTGAAGTTGGACGCAGCACTCGCTGGAATGTTGGCTCCTTCCGCAGGAACGCCCACGCTCTTGATGGTTGGCAGGAGTGCCATTTCATTCTTAACTTGCGGCAGTGGTTCCTCCCGAGCAGTCGCCAGTTCCGGTTCCCACTGATCAAACAGTGGGGGCTCCGGTTTCCTTGATCCTTGGGTCCAACGCTGTACTGCTGGTTCTGCATGTTCCGTATCCCGCTTCTGGAAAGGTGGTAGCTCCGTCAGCTGGACACTCCATGGCTGAGGCAACTCCACAGGTGGACAGATGGGGGTCTCCGCTGGTTTCTTGCCGATCTCAGGAGGCTGGGCTCTCACTCTTTCTTGTCAACACCTCCACTCAATGCGGCCCACACCTTGGCAGTTTTGGGTGCATGAATGCTGCCTCGTCACTGGTTCAAGTTCACATAACTGCACAGCTCCTCCTGGAGTTTTTTTTCTGCGTCCCACCCATTACCCGGTGAGACCGCCTCCAACTGCTCTTCCCATCCATTATTGGTCAGTGGCAGGGGGCGAGGTTTCCTCCTCTTCATCCGTACCCAACAGGGGCAGACCAGGGCATACTGACAGGCAGGTTTTGGCACCAAGAGATGACGGCAACGCCCATGAAGGATGTGGTTTTTGTTGTTGTTTGCTTCTTCACCATCTCCCACCATTCTTACCACCGCCATCTTGGTCTCAGTAGAAATGTCAGATTTTCTTTCCCAATCGGTCAAATGCAATTCAATAGTCAAGTCCGGTGTCACAAAATTGGTAGTAGGCAAATCCAGTGTTTCTTTTGTAATTTCTTCAGATACAGCAACTAATTGCTCTTTCATCCGGTCATCTTCCAGTGGCACAGCAGTCGCACAAACATCTTCATCATCATTTCTTCCAGCAGGTTCTCCGCATTGCGAGGTAGTTGCATCCTGCCGACTATACAAAACTTAAGGGGAGGGCAGGACTGTAGTCGTTACCTGAGATGCTGTAACATCGATGTCCAGTCCTCCCCTACAGAAAACTGTATTCTTCTCTTCAGCATACCTGCATCTCCTAATCCAGACTTCCCTGGGGACTTCCCAGGTGACGACGATCCCTCCTTCAGGTGACCCCCAGTAACAGAGACACAGTTCAAGTTAACTTGACCATTCTCTTTACTTAATACTTCACACGTTACATCCACAGTTGGTACATCATGATATTCACTTGGTTCCTCATCTTTCCCAGCTGGGCTGTCACTTCTGTGCAGTACACACCCGGACCGGACCATCCTAGATAGCTCCGCAGTTCCTTCCTTGCCTGATCTCGCCATGATGACAATTCCTTCTGCCTGTTTCGCCCCAGAATCGAAATCATCAGTCACCAGGTTTGGTTGCCTCTGGTAAAGCATCTGGCCTGTCTGTACCGATCTCGTCAAAGCTCCAATTTCCTTCTTTTGCTCAGTCCAACCATATCCTGCCTTAAAAGAAGTTGCCACATCTTTCCTGTCCTGTATTAGCCCACTACTTTGACACACAGTGGCCGTGGGTAACTTGGGCTGCAGCACTTTAACGTTACGTGCCTGCCGAGCTGTCCAGGCCTATAGCCCATGTGGACACTTGGGAACCCTGGCCCCATCTGACCTAACTTCCTAGAAACTTTTCTCTTACTACCCGGCAGCCCCTCCTACACTTAACCCTCTATAAACATCCTATAAGCTATGCATACAATGCCCACTAGTATGCCCCATCTAGTGGCCCACAACAGAACTACACTTACCCTATGTATGAGAACTATATACTAAAGCTCCCTCCTCTAATGTCCCCAAAAGGATGCACTTACTTGCCCTAAACTGTACACGATTATCAGTATACATCACATGTCATTATATACAGTATAACATTAAGAAACTCAGTCTCAAAAGCATGGTAGCACATATATAAACGTGGCAGTACCAATAATGTGCACGGTAATACATGTTCCTATGTAGCAGTAATGCAAGCATTCAAAATAGACGCTATCAACATTAGCAATATTGCGAATAAAGAAGTTTCAGGGTGCTTCCTTCAGAGGATCCTTAACCCAATTTGGAGCAAGAAGGTTATATAGTCAAATAACTATCTATGATGTTAAATCAGATGATATTTTATTGGCTAGGTAAAATGAAAAATGTTATAAAAAACATTAAAACATTTTTTGATATAATAAAACACAATGTGTTTCGGCCATGTAGGCCTTCGTCAGGTGTATAAAAAAATGATTTTGTTGTAAGCTATTTATACCCCATTTTCTTTGCTAATGGGTGGGGTTATAATAACTGAGGAACCAATCACTATTTATCAAACTCTTTATCAGTTAAAATACGTATATTGTAACTTCATCCCCAAGAAAAGAATGTTGTGCACGCATATTATATAACATCATCCCTCCTTCAGACTTAAAACAGTATATCTGTAAATTTTAGGCAGTCACCATGCTATTACAGATGGGCACAAGTGGAAGGATCTCCCTTGTTTGCAAACTTTTCCCAGTGTTGTGCTTCCTTGCACAACCACACCAGGTGAGCAAGTTTGAAGTTGTACTTTTCTCACCAGGCTGAATTGACTCATCTACTACGCTTAGATAGCCCTTTCCCTCTTTTTCCCCGCTTCCTTTCTTTCCCAGGACCTTATTCCCGCAAAACTAGTAATATGTTAACATTAACAGATCAAATACAACTAGAGAAAGGGAATCAAGGAGGTAATTCTATCTCACCCCCTTACAGTGCAAGCAAGCAGGAGGGCCTTTCACAGCCACTATAGAAAATGAGAGCAGGAAAGGCAGCATCCATTTTAGTGTTTTACAGCTTATCAATAGGAGGCTAGAGCATACAGTACATTACTAGAATGTAGTGTACCACTGCAGAACTGAAGAACATAGAAAATTGGAGTGGTAGTTTCAGTTTATAAATAATAACACATATATTCAAGTGATATAGAAAAACAGGATCTGTTTCACTGTGAATTTATTTATCCAATGATATTTTCAGATTATAAGATGCAATTTTTTTCCCCCAAAATTGGGGGTTCTTTTAATCTGAATGTAGCTTACCAGATGTGGTGGAGAGGGGTCAAAGGAGGTAGGGTGCAGTGGCAGAAGAGGGGCAATGCTGCGGGCCCCTTGGCTTTCATAAAATATCAGTGTTGAAAAGAGTCCCCTTCCCGTTGATTTCCCTGCAGTGAGCTTTGGGAAAATGGCTGCCAGAGGCGGCGTATGTGCAGATGGGGATCTCGGGAGCAGAAATCTCAGGAGCCTCCTGTGACCCCGCTCCACCGCAGCTGCCTTCCTTTCCTGGTAAGCCACTATAAAATCAGAATTTAAAATGCACTGATATGTTATTTTAAAAAAAATTCATATTTTCCTCCCCAAAATTCATATTTTCCTCCCCAAAATACCGTACTTCCATTCAGTATTTTTAAAACAAAATTTTTGTTTTCACACTTGACGTACTACAAACTGGAAGGGCAGTTTAAGTGTCGTCAATAGTGATGAGCAAATGTGCTCACCATTACTCGGTACTCGCCTGAGTATCACGGTACTCGGGGTACTCGGCGAGCACTGAGCACTTCCGGGATTACTCGGTGGGTACTCGGGTCTCTACCCAGCATTTTTGGCAGACTTTAGAGACCCAGCCACGCTGCAGGGATTTTCTGTCAGGCATTTAAATGCCGCAGCCATCTTTGATGTGGTCGTGCAGTGATTGGCTGGCTGCACAGCATCATCAGGGGTATTCGATGATGCCTGCTATGCGGGGGGGCTGTGCGGGGGTATGCGGGTCTGTGTGGGGGTCTGTACGGGGGTATGCGGGGCTGTGCATGGGTCTGTGTGGGGCTTGCCGGGGCTGTGCAGGTGGATGTGGGTCAGTGCGGGGGTATGCGGGGCTGTGCGGGGGTAACATAGTAACATAGTAACATAGTTTTGAAGGCTGAAGGAAGACCTTATGTCCATCTAGTTCAGCCTATTTTTAGTGCAGCTGTTCTGCATTGTTCATCCTGGGGAAGGCAAAAAACCCACAGAGTAGAAGCCAATTTTCTCCATAGGGAAAAAAATTCCTTCCCCTAAGCTGTGTCAACCATCTACCTATATTATTCTGTTATTCGTAACCTTCTATACTGTTACTCACAAGAAAAGCATCCATTCCTTTCTTAAATTCATTCAGTGAGTTGGCCATCACCACTTCCTCAGGAAGAGAATTCCAGAGCCTCACTGCTCTTACCGTGAAGAACCTTCTTCTATGCTGGTGCAGAAATTGTCTTTCCTCTAAACGAAGAGAATGCCCCCTTGTTCTTGTCACAGTCCTTGGTACAAACAGTTCATTGGAGAGATCTCTGTATTGCCCTCTGATATACTTGTACATATATATTAAGTCTCCCCTAAGTCTTCTCTTTTCTAGAGTAAATAGACCTAATTTTGATAACCTTTCTGGGAATTGTAGTGAACCCACTCCATTTATCATTTTAGTAGCCCGCCTTTGAACCCTTTCAAGTTCAGTAATGTTTTTCTTGAGCACCGGCGTCCAAAATTGCACACAATACTCCAAATGTGGTCTGATGAGTGATTTGTACAGAGGGAGAATTATGTTTTCATCTCATGTCCCCAGACCTCTTCTATTGCATCCCATGACCCTATTTGCTTTGGTGGCAGCTGCCTGACACTGGGCACTCCAATTTAGCTTCTTATTGACTAAGATGCCTAAGTCTTTTTCCATGTCTGATTTCCCCAGCAGTTTCCCATTTAGTAAGTAATTATAGCATCTGTTTCTCCTTCCCATGTGCTTAACCTTACACTTATCTGTGTTAAACCTCATTTGCCATTTTTAAGCCCAATGCTCCAATTTACTCAAATCTGTCTGTAGTTGCAAACTGTCCTCCTTTGTGTTAACTACCTTGCATAGTTTTGTATCATCTGCAAATACTGATATTTTACTGTGTAAGCCATCCACTAGATCATTAATAAATATATTAAATAGTAGGGGGCCCAATACAGAACCCTGTGGTAACCCACTAGTAACCCTGGCCCAATCTGAGTATGCACCATTAATAACCACTCTTTGTTTTCTATCACTAAGCCAGCTGTTATGAAATGAGTCACCGTAGGAGGCAAAAACAGAAATACTAGCGAAGTCCAGAAAACCAGAGAAGTTGGCAGCTATCGGATTGCAGACCCCTCAACCTATCAACAACAACTAGCAGTAGCCGTGGGGGGTTCCTACGGTGCCCTAGACCCCTCGATCACAGCCGGAGAACTACATAGCCTAAAGACAGAAAAGGAAATCTAAACTGCCCCAGAGCAGACCCCAAAGCAATAGGCAGCCCCCAACATATAATGACAGTGAAGCAAGGTGAAAAAACACTCACACAGATAGAAAGATAGGCTGAGCAAATGATGGGGCCCAAGCTAACTAGATAGGACAGGATAGAAAAGCTGATGTCTGTAATCCGCCAAAACCTTATCAAAACAAGAGCCAACAGCTGATAGGGAAAAAAGCCCTGAAGATGCTATATCAGGACTCATGTATTTTCTGAAGACAGAGCAAAAAGGAATTCAGCTCACCCCAGCAGGGAATGGCAGAAATCAAGGAAAACAATGCAAAACAAAACCAAAACACAAATGCAAAAAGTAGAGCAGAAAACTTAGCTTTTGAGGAGCAGGAATCAGACTGGTCTCCTAGAATCCCTCAGAGAGATCACAAGCAAGGCAGAAGGACGTCGGCTGCCTTATATCCAGTCAGTAATTCCCGTCACCCAGTCATCATCATCCTGCCCAGGTGCTTGGTAATCAGCCTCACTACCTTCCTTCACCAGAAGAGGGAGTTCATCAGACCTCAATGGTGAAGGGGAAAATGAACTCACAACATCCAGCTACCTACCCATCTACACACATTTTCCCCTATCCCAAGCTTTCTCATCTTACTTACCAATCTTTTATGTGGGACAGTGTCAAATGCTTTAGAGAAGTCGAGATAAATGACATCCAATGATTCACCTTGGTCCATTTGAGAGGTTGCATCCTCATAGAAGCTGATCAGGTTAGTTTGACAGGAGCGATCCTTCATAAATCCATGTTGATATGGAGTTAAACATTTATTAACATTGAGATATTCCATAATGGTATCCCCTAGAAACCCTTCAAAAATTTTACCCACAACAGATGTTAAGCTTACCGGCCTATAGTTTCCAGGTTCCCTTTTACACCCCTTTTTGAATATTGGTACCACATTTGCTTGCCGCTAATCAAAAGGAACAGACCCTGTTTCTATAGTCTTTAAATATAAGGAATAGAGGCCTGTCTATCACATTACTTAACTCCCTTAATACCCGAGGGTGAATGCCATCAGGGCCTGGTGATTTGTTAATTTTAATTTTACTAAGGCGGTTCTGCACTTCTTCCTGGGTTAGGCAGGTAATACTTAATGGGGAGTTTACATTATCACTCTGCATTTCCCCTGGCAAATCCTTTTCCTGTGTGAACACTGTTGAGAAAATAGTACTTAAAACATTTGCTTTTCCCACATCGCTCTCTATGATTTCACCCTCATTGTTCTTTAAAGGGCCTACACCATCAATTTTAATCTTTTTACTGTTTATATAATTAAAGAATAGTTTGGGGTTTGTTTTACTTTCCTTAGCAATGAGTCTCTCAGTTTCCACTTTTGCTAAATGTATTTGTTTTTTACACCTTTTATTTTTTTCTCTATAACTTTTTAATGCTTCTTCATTGCCTTCTTGTTTTAGCTTCCTAAATGCCTTGCTCTTGTTATTTATTGCCCTTTTTACATCCTTATTTAGCCACATTGGTGTTCTCCTGTTCCTAGCCCTTTTATTTTTGTACGGTATGGCTACCTCGCAGTGGGTGTGTAAAACTGATTTAAATATTTCCCATTTATTTTCTGTGCTCCTATTTTTGAGGACATTGTCCCAATCAAGTCGGCGAAGGTCCTCTCTAAGCTGATCAAACTTTGCTTTCCTGAAATTCAGCGCTTTCGTAACCCCCTTCCAGGGCACCTTACTGAAGGACAAGTGGAATTGTATTATATTGTGGTCACTGTTCCCTAGGTGCCCATTGACTCGTACTTCTGTTATTCTATCTGGCCTGTTGCTTAAAATTAAGTCCAGAAGGGCTGTCCCTCTAGTTGGACCCTGCACAAGTTGTGACAGATAATTATCAGTAGCTTAAAAATGGTAACACCGATTTACTAAGTCATCCCAAGATAACGGAAAAAATTAATTATAGGAAGTTATTTATAGGTTTATTCACAAAGAATATAACATCCAATAGGTCATTGGTATAGGAACACCACCCATATGCTGGGAATGGTAACCCATTGACCACAGGAGACAATAGAAAGAACATATCCCAATAGGAGCACATCGCTCTCCCGTCAATCCAAATGACCAATTATGGCATCCACAATATTAAACCAAGACTTCCACATATAATGTAGCTCCCACTTAGTAATAAACATATGGCAAAAAATTAAAAAAAATATATTAGTAATAAAAAATATAATAAAAAACAAAAAATAAATACAAATAAATAGCAAAAAATAAAAAGTATTTGAACCTTAATAAAGGGATGAGTCTAGTTCACAGCAGCTAAAATTAGGCATATTGATCTAAAAAAAGAAAAAAATAATAAACTATAAAAAAGTTACCATTATCCTACACAGCACAAGATAAAACAAAGATCACAATTTGAGCAAGAAAGCAAGCCGCAATTCACTGTAGAATCACTCAAAGTTTAAAATCAACATTTAAACTTTTTGATTTAAGCTTTTTAAGTCTTCTAATCCATTCCAATTCCGTGCCTTTGAGTATTTTAGTTCTATTACAACCCCTCCTTAGTGGAAGGACGTGGTCAATAAACCTAAATTTTAGCTCCTTTTCAGTGTGTTTAAACTCAGTGAAATGTTTAGGAAAAGGTAAATCAAATCTCTTTTTGTGAATAGTATATCTATGTTGATTCAACCTCACTTTAAATTCACAAGTTGTCTCTCCAGCATAAAACAACTTACATGGACATTCAAGTAAATATATGACATGGTCAGAGGAACATGTTAAATAATGATTTATTGAAAATTTTTTTTGTGTAACTGGGTGTTTGAAATTATGGCCCTTTAACTTGTTTGGACAGTTGATACAGTTCAAGCATGGGTAACATCCAGTTATTCTAAGCCCTGTTAAAGATATTTGAGTAGATCTGGCAGATCCGCCAACATCACCACAAACTAATCTATCTTTAATATTAGCAGATCGCATAAATGAAATTAAGGGAGGCATACTAAACTCTTTAATGTTGGGTAAACAGCTGCCCAACATTGACCAATGCTGTTTGACTATGTTGACTATGTCTCTACGTTGCTCAAAGAATGTTGTGACTAAAGGTATTCTCTCCAAATTTTTATTCATTTGTCTAGGTTTACATAAAAGGCTATCACGTGTTAATCCTTTAACCTCTACTTTACATTTTTCCAACAGTTTTTTCAGATACCTTCTCAATCTAAATTTAGAACTCATACTATTCAAAGCCTCGTCAAACACATCCTCATCACTAACGATCCTCCTTACCCATAAAAATTGGCTAAAAGGCAACGACTCAATCATCCTCCGTGGATGATGACTTTCAAAACTCAAGAGATTATTTCTATCAGTGGCTTTTACAAATATTTCTGTAGAAAAATGACAATTCACATATTTGACCGAAACATCAAGAAATTGTATTTCAGAATAGGAGGAAGTCAAAGTGAACTGTATATCACTATACATATTATTCAAAAAATTATGAAAGTTTTCAAGTTCAGCAATTGTACCCGTCCATAGGAGGAAGACATCATTGATGTATCGCCACAAACTCAGCACATGCCGAAAGTGGTGGGACACATAGATGATGCCCTCCTCTATGGCTGTCATTGTCAAATTTGCCATTGCTGTGCCTCTGCATTGTTCAAAAAACTAATCACCAAATAAAAAATAATTGTTATACAAAACCACTTTCAATAGTTTTAATATAAATTCAACAACCAATGGTGAATAAGATGTCCTCTCCAAACTTTTACTTAGTGGCCTATAGACGTATACAGTGAAATGACATCAAAATATGCCAAAATGATGTCACCCTATGTCTGAACATGTCCCAATTTCACAAAAAAATTGGTAGTGTCTACTAAGTGGCCTGGTTCGCCAATGGACCCAAAATCTTATCTAATAAAATCCACAAGGGACTAAAAACAAAATCACAACTTGAAACTATCGGTCGCCCTGGGGGATTAATTAAGCTCTTATGGATTTTAAGAAGAATATAATTGGAGTCTCTGGATTTTCAACCAATAAAAATGTATAGAGATTTGAATCTATAACATCTTGTTCTAATGCTACATCCAAAAGATTTTTAATTTTATTTTTAATAGAAAATTTAGGATCTCCATTAATTCTTAATTCATTATTTGTGTCCATGATGATGACAGCACCATCTTTATCAGCTGGTTTGATGGTTATGTCGCCGTCATGGACAAGGGTCTCCAAGGCCATCTTCTCCACCCCAGTAAGATTAGGATTTTGAAATTTTTTAGCATCTATTTATTGTTTGGAAATCTCTATATCCCAATTAACAGCCATCATATAAGCTTCAATAACAGGTGCATCCACTATAGGTACAAAATTACTAGGATTTGTTAGTGCAAATTGTTGTAATTTCAACAGAGATGTATTAGGGGGTACAACATCACAATTTTTAGATATATCTCTTGAAGCCAATATTGCAATTTTATAGATCTAAAAAATCTAAACAATTCCGTCTCCAGTTTGAACCAATTAACATGTTCGCATGGACTAAAAGACAAACCCTTTTCCAACAACTTGATTTCTAAATCACATAAATTTTTTGATGAAAGATTTACCACTAAATTTGATCTTTCTTTTTCTGTGTTGTTTGTCTCACAGAGTTCATTCTGCCTTTCTGTGTCCTTTCTTTTCTGTCCACAGCGGTGCTTTCTCCCTCCTCTTCTCTGAAGTCTTCCTCTGCTTCTTTTGTTGATACTGCTAAAAAAATCACCACATAAATTCTTTTGAGATAAAAAAATATCCATATCTCTAGGGCACGAATAACCACCTGTTTTAACAAATATTTTTTTCTCCTTCATCATTTTGCTGCCATCTTTCTGCCAATTATAAACATGTCCCAAGCGGTAATCATCTGCATCCCTGTTCCATATATGTCTTTTTTGCTCCTCCAATTCTTCTTTAGTCTTTTTCAGATGTATATTAACAGTTTCCTTAAATTTTTCAAATTCCTCAGTACCCAATGTCTCTCTTAATTTATTTTCAATATCCAAAATAGTTGTATTCAAAGTTGACATTTCCTTTTGTAAAAATTCCATGTTCAATAATAAAATGTCCATGGCGTATTTAATAGATAATGAAAAAACTTTTCAAAAAACATCATTCTGAGAAAAAAGATTTGGATGAATATTTGATCTTAGACCTCTAGGTATATTCTTATTCAAAAAATACTCCTTCATAGTCATGAGATGTAATTGGAATGTCAAATATCGCTTTGTTTCATATCCATACTTGCATTTGAGATCCATTTGTGACGGCATATTACCATGTTACCCATGCTTGAATTGTATCAACTGTCCAAACGTTAAAGGGGCATAGTTTCAAACACTCAGTTACACAAAAAAAATTTTCAATAAATCATTATTTAACATGTTCCTCTGACCATGTCATATATTTACTTCAATGTGCATGTAAGTTGCTTTATGTTGGGGAGACAACTTGTGAATTTAAAGTGAGGTTGAATCAACATATATATATCTATAGATATATATAGAATTGAGCGAAACGGGTCGGTCAAATTCAAAAATCGCCGACTTTAGCTAAAGTCGGGTTTCGCCGATCGAAACCCGACCATAGCATGAGGTTGGCCTCGAGGTCGCTGAGCCGAGCGCCAAAGTTGCATTTCAAATAATGCTTACAGCGCCTTTTCTCAGCCAATGATGGAGGACGCACACTGTGGGCAACGCGATGACATGGGCAGTGGACACCACCATCTTAGAGAAGGGCATTGAAGTGATTGGCTGGCTTTGTGTGGCGTCACAGTGGCTATAAAAGGGCGTGACCGCCGACCGCCATCTTACTTCTGCCGATCTTACAATAGGGAGAGGTGCTGCTGCTGATTCTGAATAAGGGAGAGTGTTAGGCAGGGAAGAAGAAAAAAAATAGCTATTGCTGATAGCGCTTTTCACTGTACAGTTAGTGTGCATTGACAGGGGAGGATTTTTGTTGTGTGCAGCAGCGCTGGTGGTGATTAGGCTGCCTTTTAAGGCTACCTGATAGCTGCATTGCTGTGTGCACACTGCTGTTGCTGTTCAAACTGCTTTTTTCAAAGCACTCCAACTTTTATTATTTTGATCTGGTGAGTTACCGAGCGTTCATTTTTTCACACACAGTATAGCTGTGCACGATCCTCACACACTACCGTGTACCAACTGGTATGTCGGACAAAAACAAGCTATCTGTGTGAGACTCTGGAAAAACAAACCGAGGAGATTTTCCATTTTTCCAGACCTACACCTTCTAGAGCTGTACGCTTTTCAACCAGTTTTGTATATCTGCCGTTTGATCATGGTCAAAACTATACAGAAACAGCGTGTGTCACTCCGTATAAAAATAGACAGAGATTGACAATTTTCCATACAGACACCGTATAGCGGTGTACACTCCTCACACACTACAGTATACCAACTGGTATCATGGACAAATAAAAGCTATCTGTGTGTGACTCTGGAAAAACAAACCGAGGAGATTTTCCATTTTTCCAGACCTACACCTTCTAGAGCTGTCCGCTTTTCAAACAGCTTTGTATATCTGCCGTTTGAATACGGTCAAAACTATACAGAGACAGCATGTGTCATTCCATATAAAAATAGACGGAGATTGACAATTTTCCATACAGACACCGTATAGTGGTGTACGCTCCTCACACACTGCCGTGTACCAACTGGTATCACGGACAAATACAAGCTATTTGTGTGTGACTCTGGAAAAACAAACTGAGGAGATTTTCCATTTTTCCAGACCTACACCTTCTAGAGCTGTCCGCTTTTCAAACAGTTTTGTATATCTGCTGTTTGATAACGGTCAAAACTATACAGAGACAGCATGTGTCACTCCGTATAAAAATAGACGGAGATTGACAATTTTCCATACAGACACCGTATAGAGCTGTCCGATTCTCAAACAGTATTGTATATCTGCCGTTCGCATTACAGTCACATCTATACAGAGTCAGCGTGTGTGTGTGACACTCCGTAAATACATATACGGAGATTGTTAGTTACACAAAAACCATATACAGCTGTACACTTCTGATACAGTTCTGTATATCTGCTTGTTGGATTATGGTCAAATACATACTGGGAGAGCGTCAGTGACTAACAAAATATATACGCAGATTTATTTTTTTTTAATACACCTTACACAGCTGGACGCTCCTTATACAGTACCATTTCTTTGCTGGTATTTTTGGTACATTTTCCCAAACATGAGGAAGTATGGTGGAAGAGGCCGCAGACGTGGGCAGGGGGGCGTGGCTGGTAATGATGGTGGTGGTGCATCGGCTGGTTCTGGCAAAAGCACAATAGCAGCTAAGGCAGGAGGTGTTGAGTATGCATCATCGTCTGGCCCAAGAAGGCCTGTAAGGTTCCATTTTTTTGGAGTAGGAAAACCGCTTTTAAAGCCGTAGCATCAGGAACAGGTTTTGGCGTACATAGCTGAAACAGCCACCAGCTCTATTGGTTCCTCTTCTGAACGTTCGAAACCTGCAAGCACGGAGTAGTCAGTGCAGGGTTCTGGTCAGGAAAAACACCTTTTCTTGTGTCCTTCACCCCCACCAAAAGTTAAGGATGTGGCAGCCCACACTTCAGATTACTCTATGGAGCTCTTTTCACATACCATGCCTGGGTTAATTAAAAATGGGGCCCACATTGCCCTCGCAGTCTACTGAGCCAGAATCTGACCCTGATGAAACTCAGGTGCCCCTTCCCGCATACTATACCACCTTACACGGTGACACAGAGGAAGGTAAAGAGGAAGGTGCAGATGACTTTGAAGAGGAGGTGATGGATGACCCAGTTCTTGACCCGGATTGGCATCCATAGGGGGAGGAGGGTGGCGCTGGCAATAGTTCAGATAAGGAGAAGGATCCACAGCAGGCATTGACATCGCAGCAGCGGTTATCTGGCAGGCCTGTAGCTGTTCAAAAATGTGGACCAAAAACTAAAAGAGTTGCAGGACAGCTTGGCAAGACGGTCAACTTAGCACAGCGTGCAAGGCCAGAAAATGTATACCATAGTAGGAAGTGCAGTGTGGCACTTCTTTGTCCAAAATCCTACTGATGAGGCAAAGGTTACCTGTAAGAAGTGTGGAAGGACCTTTAGCCGAGGTAAACAACTCAGAAATTTGAATGCCAGTTGCATGCTTAGACATTTAATCAGCATGCACTTGCAAGCGTGGACAGACTACAAAACCTCAGGTAGCACATGTGCACCTGCTCTGTCTGAAGGTAGCCATCAACGCTCCATCGCTTCCCCCACTGCAAGAACACCGCCACCATTAAGCACACCACCAGTTCTAACTGTTGAGGTGTCGTCGCAAGGCCAAAGCACTCAGGGGATCACAATGGTTTTGCAACACAACACTGAATCTAGGCCATCACCACCAATACCATCACCAACCCCCTCTCACTCCGTCCGGTCCACCGCTACTTCCCCATATGCAGCTCTCCAGTCCAGCTCACCATACCAGACACTCTGAGTAGGACAAGAAAGTACTCATCCTCTCATCCGCGTACACTGTGTTTGAACGCCTACATTGCCAAACTAATCTCATTAGAGATGATGCCCTACCGTTTGGTTGAAAGCGAAGCTTTCCGCGAGCTCATGGCCTACGCAGTCCCACACTATGACCTACCCAGTCGGCACTTCTTTTCTTGAAAAGCCATCCCAGCCCTCCACCTGCATGTGAAAGATCGCATTGTCCATGCATTCAAGCAATCAGTGAGTGGAAAGGTGCACCTCACAACAGATGCATGGTCCAGTAGGCATGGCCAGGGCCGTTACGTGTCCATCACTGCGCATTGGGTTAATGTGGTGGATGCAGGCTCCACAGGGGACAGCGGCGGTGGAACAGTGCTGCCTAGTCCACGGTATAGCAAACAGTTGGCTGTAGGCTTTCGACCCTCCTCCTCCTCCATAAGCGAAAGCTCATCCACAGAGCGCAGTCGCATGAGCACTCCATCCGCAGCTGGCAGTGTTGCACACGAGGTGTCCCACTATCGAACAGCTAGTGGTAAGCGTCAGCAGGCTGTGTTAAAGATGATGTCTTTGGGCGACAACAGACACACCGCGGAGGTACTGGCTGACTACTTGCAGCGACAAACTGAGTCATGGCTGGGCACTCTACATCTTGAGCCAGGCAAGGTAGTCAGTGATAATGGCCGTAATTTTGTGGCAGCCATAGCCCATGCAAAACTTACACACATACCTTGCCTGGCTCACACTTTGAACCTGGTGGTGCAGTGCTTCCTCACTAATTATCCGGATTTAGCAGGCCTGCTCCATACGGTGCGAAGACTGTGCTCGCACATCCGTCGCTCAAACGTCCACTCCACTCGTATGCAGAAGCTGCAGCGATTGCTCCACCTCCCCAAGCACTGCCTAATCATAGACGTTGCAACAAGGTGGAACTCCACCCTGCACATGGTTGAGAAGCTGTGCGAACAGAGGCAGGCTGTAATGCATTTGTGGGAGGATACACGGGCAGGCAGTTTGAGGAAAGACATGGAATTGTCTGGTGTGCAGTGGTCAAAGCTGAAAGACCTCTGTAAAGTCCTTCAGTGTTTTGAGGAATGCACACGGCTGGCAAGCGCAGACAACGCCATCATAAGCATGAGCATCCCACTTATGCGTCTGCTCATGCAAAGTTTGACGCACATTAAGGATCTGACGTCTGCAGCGGAGGAGGAACAGGAGGAGGAGGAGGGAAGCCTTGCTGACAGTCAGCCATTGTCTGGTCAGGGAACTGTCCTGGATGAGGTGAAGGAAGAAGAGGAAGAGGAGGAGAAGGAGGATGAGGGGGATGATTATTTTGGGCAGGAGGATGCTTCTCAGGGGGCAAGAGAAAATGTTGGCATTCCAAGGTCAGGTGCAGTGTTTGTGCGTGACTGTAGGGATGTGGATTTGCCAGAAACTGCTCCTCCACCCAGCAGTGGCAGTGCATTATTGACACCTGGAACATTGGCCCACATGTGCGATTATGCCTTGCGGATCCTAAAAAGGGACCCCCGCATTGCCAAAATGATGAAGGATGACGACTACTGGCTGGCCAGCATCCTCGAGCCACGCTACAAAGGCAAATTACACAACATCATGCCACAGGAGAACCTAGAGATAATATTGGCTAACAAACAAGCAACTCTGGTAAACCGTTTGTTTGAGGCTTTCCCAGCACACAGCAGCGGTGCTGGTTCTCCCACAAGCCATAGAGGGCACAATGGAAGAGGTGTTCGTGGTGCACACAGCTGAAGTGGCATTGGAGACAGGGGTTTAATGACCATGTTGTGGAATGATTTCTCAAGTACCACTCACACGACTGCTAATACTGCATCGATTATAAGTGACAGGAGACAGCAGTTGTCAACTATGTTTACAAACTACTTCTCCTCCCATATCGATGTTCTCCCTCACAGGTCATTCCCCTTTGATTATTGGGCCTCTAAACTGGACACCTGGCCTGAATTGGCACACTATGCCTTACCGGAGCTCGCTTGCCCTGCTGCTAGTGTGTTATCTGAAAGAGTCTTCAGTGCTGCTGGATCAATCCTGACAGAAAAAAATGACCCGTCTGTTGACCCAAAATGTTGATGTTCTAACCTTCATTAAAATGAACCATGCATGGGTTTCAAAGGATTTTGTCCCACCTTCCCCTGATGACCCATAGGTTGCCAGAAAACTGCCTCGCTTTTGTCCTCCTCTTCCTCGGACTTGCCCAATTCCGCCATTTGCAGTAGCTGAATATCCAGCCTACACATCAACATATGCCATTTTTTAAACCTCCCTAACTGGGTGCCCACCCCCCCAAGGGCTGGGGTCAACACCTGGCGCACCCAGGCTGGTGCCATTGCGCTGAACAGGTGGATGGGCACACTGATGGCCAACGGCACTGGCACAGGGCTCCTCATAGTACAATACAGTGTCTCTGACGGTGGGGGGGCACACTCGCTGTCAGACACACCAGCATACTATGAGGGGCCCTGTGCCAGTACCATCGCCCATGAGTGTGCCCCCCTGCTTGGTCATGGCCACAGCACTTGCAAGTTGCAATACTTACCTCTCCCTGCTCCACCGCTGTGTAGTCTGGCCAGTTAAATCGTTCACAGGGACGGCCACTAGAAATTTGGTGTATTGATCGATGATGGTTAAGATGTAGCTATGGCCTGTCCTGCTGGCCTCTACCTTCAGATGATCAATGACTACCATTTGTAAGGGACATCAACTTACAAGCGGATGCAGTTTTGCTTTACGATCACCTTTCACAGTTGTGATAGTCAAAGACGTGTGACATTCCTATTACCATTTTTCAATGGCTCCTCTCATGCCAATCCAATAGAATCGCCTACGGCCTGTGACTTCTGTCTTTTGCACTCCAAAATGACCAGACACATCATGATAGGCAGTGAGGACCATGTCTACATCTCTCCCTGTGATCACAATTTGATGGAGACGAGTAATGGTGATGGGATCCACGCTACTGCGATAAAGCAATCCTTTCTTCACAAAGAACCATTTTCGCTCTCTCCACAGACACAGTAATTGAGGGTCTGCATTGCCTCTGCAATATCTACCGGGAGGTTTTCCCGCGATGAGTAATTTCCAAATTTCTGCTAACACTCAACTTTCCGTCTGTACTTTTAACCATGTAGTTTCCAGTAGCGGAGAGTCTGGACTGGCTTACTGAGGTTGAAATATATACGAAGATTTAAAAGTACCACAACACTGTATACTGTTGTACGTTCCGAATACCTTTCCCTTTTTCTACTTTTTAAATTCTCGTGTAATACATAGTGAGCCTGTGAGTGTCTGTGTCTGTCTCCGGAAGTATAGACGGAAATTTACAATTACCCCTAGACTGGATACACCTGGTATGTGCTTATACAGTACCTTTGTTTAAAATTTTTTATTACGGTATCATCCAGAGTGAGTGAGCGTGTGTTGTATACACCTTCTATATATACGGTGAATCGGAGATACCAATTTTTACCCTATACTCGATACAGCTTGTATCTTGTTATACAGTACCTTTGTTCGACATTTAATATTACAGTCAAATCCATACTGAGTAAGCGTCTGAGAGTGACTATGGGACTATGTATACGGAGGTTTCAATTGTACCCTATAATATATATTCTTGCTATCTTGTTATCCAGTACCTTTTTTCCAACATTTTTTATTATGGTCAAACCCAGACTGAGTGAGCGTCTGAGGGTGACTCTGGAAATATGTACCTTCTGATACAGTATCCTTTTTTGCTATTTAGATTCTGGTGTAATCCATAATGAGCCTGTAAACGTCTGTCTGTTACACCGGAAATATATTTGGAGCTTTAAGATTACCCCAACACTGTATACAGCTGTATGCTTGTGTTACATTACCCATTTACAGCTTTTCATATTCTTGTGTAATCCATACTGGGACTGAGAGTGTTTGTGTCTGCCTCCTCAAATATATACGGAGATTCATAATGTTTACACCATACTATATATACCTTGTATCTGGTGATACTGTACCCTTTTTCAACTTTTTATTTTATTGTGTAATCCATACTGAGCCTGTGAGTGTCTGTGTATGACTCATGAAATATATACGGAGATTTACTGTTATCCCTAGACTGTATAGAGCTGTACGCTTCTGATATAATACCATATATCTGCTGGTATTTTGGGTCCATTTTTCAAAACATGAGGAAGTATGGTGGAAGAGGACATGGTTGTGGGCATGGGGGGCCACCTGGTACTGATGGTGGTGGTGGTGCATCTGCTGGTAGTGCCAAAAACACAATTGCAGCTAAGGCAGGAGGTGTTGAGCCAGCGTCATGGTGTAGCTCTGGAAGTCCTGTAAGGCTCCCTTTTCTGGGAGTAGGTAGACTGCTTTTAAAACCAGAGCATGAGGAACGTTTTTTGGCTTACATTGCTGAAACAGCCTCCAGCTCTATCTCCTCCTCTTCTGAAGTTTAAAAAAATGCAAGCATTGAGTTGTCAGTGCAGGCTTTTGGTCAGGAGCAACCCCTTTCATTGTGTCCTTCACCCACACCAAAAGTAAAGGATGCGGCAGCACACACTTCAGATTACTCCATGGAGCTCTTTTCACATACCATGCCTGGGTTAATTAAAAATGGGGCCCATCATATACTGGAACATTCCAAATGGGGGACATCAGACACTGGAGCAGCACTTACGGGGCACATTATACACTGGAGCATTAGAAATGGAGCCCATTATATATGGAGCATTATAAGGGCCCATCATACACTGGAGCATCATCCATGAGGCCCATCATATACTGCAGCATTCCAAATGGGGGACATCAGACACTGGAGCAGCATTTATGAGGCCCATTATACACAGGAACATTAGAAATGGAGCCCATTATATATGGAGCATTATTTGGGCCCATAAGACACTGGAGCATCATCCATGGGGACCATCATATACTGTAGCATTATGTGGAGCTCATCATATACTGTATGGAACATTATATGTGACCAATTATTATGTATGGAGAAATATATGGGACTCATTATTCTGTATGGCGCACAATGTGGTGGCCATAATACTATATGGAGTAATATACTGTCCTTTTTTTGAGCTATTGTACAATTTAAAATAGATCAGTCATGTCATGTAAGCAGTGAAGTATTTGTCATTGTACTATACCTATATTTCTGTGCCGTATTGGAGCATCATGAGTTGTGGTATGTGTTAAAGGGGCGCACTGACACTTTTTGGCCCAGGGCACACGAAAACCTGGAGCCAGCCTTACCCCCCACAACTTTAGCCAAATAACCCCCAGTTTTCAATAAGTAACTATTATTATCAAGTAAATTAAGGTTGACAAGCTCCAGTAATAAGAATTAATGTTTTTGGCATTGTAATGGGCACTGTAGGTGTGTTTAATGTCCACGACTTTGCTTCCCCATTGACTTGCATTGGGATTCTTGTTTCAGTCGGCCTCCGACTTTTCCATATAGTTGGCCGATTTCGTTCGACCCAACTTTTTCGAAAGTTGGGTTTCATGAAACCCAACTCGACCCTAAAAAAGGCAAAGTTGCTCATCTTTAGATATATAGCCATATATATTTTTAAAAATAAATGGAAAAAAAATGGCGTGGGCTCCCGTGTAATTTTCTGCGCCAGAGGGGGAAAGCCGATGGCCGGGGGCCAATACTTGCAGCCTGGAAAGGTGGTAATACACATGGCCCCTTCCCAGGCTATGAATATCAGCTCGCAGCTGTCTGCATTAGCTGCGGGCTAATATTCATAGCCTAGGAAGGGGCCATGGATATTGCCCCCCCTGGCTACAAATACCAGCCCGCAGCCGCCCCAGAAATGGCGCATCTATAAGATGCACCAATTCTGGCACTTAGCCCCTCTGTTCCCACTGGCGTGTAGTGGTGGCATATGGGGTAATAAGATATTAACGTCACCTTGATATTGGAAGGTGACATTAAGCCCGGTTAATAATGGAGAGGCGTCAATAAGACGCCAATCCATTATTAATCTTATATTAATAAAGGCTTAAAAACACAAACACACATAACAATAAAGTATTTTAATGAAATAAAACACAACACGGTTTTTCATTATTTTTATTGTATACCCAGATCCTAGTGAAGCCATCAATCACCTGCAAAAAAATAAAAAAATAAACCAACAACATACTCCCTGTCTGACGTAATCCCATTAATAACGATTGTCCCACGAAGATCTCCCCTACAGAGCTGTCACATCAGCAGATGTGACCACTCTTTAGGCCTCCAATGACACACTGACTGGAGATAATCCTCCAGCAGTGTGTCATTGGAGATAAGCCTCTCGCTTTACAGCACTACAGCGTGAGAAAATTCTCACGCTGTAGTGCAGCAAAGTGAGAGGTGAACTCAGGTGACCTGTCGGCGGCAGAGTGATACAATGTGGAGGATTATCTCTGTCATTGTATCAATGGAGCCCCTGGAGAGCGGTTGCATCAGCTGATGTGGTAGCTCTCCACGGGAGATCGTCAGGGGACAATCGTATTAATTGGATTACGTCGGACAGGGAGTCTAGGTTGGTTTATTATTTTAATTTTTTTCAGGTGATCGATGGCTTTGGGGATTACGTGTATATGATGAGTATGAACTATATATGTGTGTATGTTTTTTTTTTTACACAGACCCCACACAGACCCGCATACCCCCACACAGACCCCCGCCCAGCTCTGCATACCCCCGCACAGCTTCCCGCACAGATCCGCAGACTCCCGCACAGCCCTGCACAGACCCCTGCAGAGCCCAATACAACTCCCACACAACCCCGCACAGCCCCGCATACCCCCACACAGACTCCCACACAGCCTTGCACAGCCCCACAGACTCACGCACAGCCATGCATACCCCCGCACAGCCTCGCATAGCCCCGCACAGCCCCACACAACCCCGCACAACCCTGCACAGACCCCCGCATAGACTCCCGCACAGCTCCGCATACCCCCACACAGACCACCGCACAGAGACCCCCCCGCACACCCCCCCGCACACTCATGCACAGACCCCCGCACAGCCCGGCATAGACCCCGCACAGACCCGCATACCCCACACAGACCCCTGCACAGCCCCACCTACCCTGCATAGACCCCCACACAGACCCACACACAGATCCACATACCCCCGCACAGCCTCGCCTACTTCCGCACAGCCCTGCATACCCCCGCACAGACTCCCGCACAGCCCCGCATACCCCCACACAGCCACGCATACCCCCAGACAGCCCCACACAGACCACCGCACAGCCCCGCCTACTCCGACAAAATCCATTTTGGTTTCGTTTTGGTAAGTTTTTTGGTGCACTGGTAAAAATTTCATCAAACTCTGACAAGATTGGTTAAAGCTTCCAGGGTCTATCCCCATGATGTCCCTGTGTCATTTGAGCAGTGTTTCCATCATTTTCAGATGTTTTTAGACCTTTAAAGGACCCCCAGGGGGATTGCAGTAAAAATGCTCGGGTCTCCCATAGACTTACATTGGGCTCGTTGCTCAGGTCGAGCACCCGATTATTCCAATGTGCTCGACCCGAGCAACAAGCACCCAATCATTTTACTGCTCGCTCATCACTAGTCATGATTTAATCCAGAAGATTTTGCCTTCATAATCCAGAGACAGAATACAACACCACTCAAGCATTCACCCTCTGCGCCTCAGACTTTCTATATGCACAGTAGCTACATCTAGGCAGAAGATGATGATGGTGGCAGTATTTGGTGCATTTAAGACAAAGTCATCAAGCAGCCATAACAATTTGAAACAGAAGTATTTTTACAGAGATGCTAAACTGTTCAATATGTGGCCTGTATTTTAGTTTTTGACAGCAAAATAGTGTTTATAACTAGGGTAAGACACAGCAAAAACAGTTGAATGGAGCCCTAAAATGCCACTTTTTATAGACCACAGATACATTAGTCATGTTACAGAGATACCACACTGTTAATATATGTGGTCTGCAGTTATATTTTTGAAAGAAAAATAGGGTATAGAAATAGGGTAACACACAGCAAAAAAATGTTTCATGGAGGCCTGAAATACCACAATTTGTAGGCCACAGATACATCTGGCGTTTGACTGAGATGCCAGACTGTTCAAAATGTATGCGGTATTTTTAAATTTTGAACCCCAAAGTAGTGTATAGAAATAGGCTCACAGACAGCAAATACAGTGGAATGTAGCCCTGAAATGGCACAATTTGTAGGTCACAGATACATCTGGTGTTTGACTGAGATACCAGACTCTTCAATATATGCCCTGTATTTTAAAAATTTGCACCCCAAAATAGTGTGTAGAAATAGGGTCACAGACAACAAATACAGTACAATGCAACCCTGAAATGGCAAAATTTGTAGGCCACAGATATATCTGGCGTTTGACAGAGATACCAGACTCTTCAATATGTGGCCTGTATTTTTAAAATTTTATCCCAAAATAGTGTATAGAAGTAAGGTCACAGACAGCAAATAAAGTGAAATGTAGCCCTGAAATGGCACAAGTTGTAGGCCACAAATAGATCAGGTGCCTGACGGACATAGCACACTGTTAAATATGTGGCTTGTTTTTTTTTGGCCACCAAAATTGTGTCAATAAGTAGGCTATGACACTACAAAAAAAATTCTTTGGAGGACTAAAGATATCATCCCCTGAGGAAGAAGTGTTTTTAACTTTGAAACGCGTTGGGCTATGAATAAATCTGCAATTCTTTTATGATCAAAAGAATCTGTGTCATGTCTAGCAGTGCAGTAAATCCACAAAAAGCTCCATTAAACTGAAAATAATGTATAGAAATAGGGTCACAGACAGCAAATACAGTGAAATATATCCCTAAAATGTCACAATTTGTAGGCCACAGATACGTCTGGCGTTTGAATGAGATACCAGACTGTTCATTATGTGCCCTGGCACACTGTTAAATATGTGGCCTGGGTTGTTTTTTTTTGGCCACCAAAATTGTGTCAATAAGTAAGCTATGACGCTACTAAAAAATTCTTTGGAGGGCTAAAATTGTAAAATATTTAGCACAATGAAATGCGCTGTGTGTGGTGGACAAAACACGGTGTTAAATATGTAGCTAAATATTTTTTGGGCAGATATATTTTTTTATTCCAGCTAAATATTTTTTTGGCAGATAAATATTTTTTTGTCAGCTAAAAAAAATTTTTGGCAGCAAAATGGTGTCAAAAAAATTGGATAAAACGCTCCAAAAAATACTACAGTACCACAAAAAATGACAGAATTTCCTGCATACTCAGATGTGATGCCTAGGACGGGAAAATGTGTTCAAAATTGCTGGATTTTCACGCTGTAGTATTACAAGGATCTGGCTGTATTCTGAAGAGTCAACAAGCAAATGGAGAAAAAAAAGGACTCGATTGCTTTGGAATAAAACAATCAGGATTGAGGTGCAAAACAAAATTATTCCTAGCCAATGACACCTGGAGCTAGGTATATATGTAATAAGCAGCAACAGCAGCAGACAGTAATGCACCCTTTTGATGTATGCAATGAAATCTATATATTCACATACAGTGCCTGCATGCCTTGAACTGATGTGTATATATGCCCATACACTCCCTGCCTACCTAGCACTGCAATCAATTTACCCCATAATAAGTCCTTAGAAGAACTGTTGGTTTAGCTGGTTTTGTGGATTCTATGATGGTCTACCCACACTAAATAATAAAAGCACACATCTGTCTCTATCTCAGCAGCATCTCTCTCTACACCATCTGATTCCTGATGTAATTGTGATGAGCATGACGGTGGCAGGTCTCTTACAAACCTGATGACTCTGTGCAGCCAGCTGTCACTGTAATACCACAACAAAGCTGGCTGTGGCATTACAGTACGTGGCATACAATCCCTGCATGTTGATTGGCGCTCTAATGCGCGACAAAATTGCAGGGCGTAGACCTGAGCTCCCGCTGAATAATCCCGGAAATGCTTGGTGCTCGCCGAGTACCGCGAGTATAGCGATACCCGGGCGAGTACCGAGTAGTGGGGAGCATGTTCACTCATCACTAGAAATTATCTCCCAATTCCCTCATACCATGCACTGTCCTCCCTCCCCCACTGCATCTAGCTCACTCTCTGATTTTGAACCAGTCACAGATGAAGAAGTAATCAGGCTATTCCGTCACATCTCCTCCAATCCCTTTCCCCTGCTGTCACCACTCACCTAAAAAAATATTCAACCTCTCTCTCTCTCTCTTCTGATATTTTTCCCTCCTCATTTAAGCATGATATCATACATCCATTACTTAAAAAAGATCCCTTGACCAAAAACTGTGCAGCTAACTATAGACCTGTCTCTAATCTTCCCTTCATCTCTAAACTCCTGGGACGCCTGGCCCACTGCCGTCTATCTCTCAGATAGCTCTTCTTTCAACTTTCTACAATCTGGTTACCGCTCTTTACACTCTACTGAAACTGCCCTCACCAAAGTTTCTAATGATCTACTAACAGCTAAATCTAATGGTCACTACTCCATACTAATTCTCTTGGATCTCTCTGCAGCATTCCACACTGTGGATCATCAGCTCCTCCTCACTATGCTTCACGCCATCAGCCTCAAGGACACTGTTCTCACCTGGTTCTCCTTCTACCTCTCTGACCGCTTCTTCATTGTTTCTTTTGCTTGCTCCTCCTCCTCTCATCTTCCCCTTACTGTTGGGGTTCCTCAAGGATTGGTTCTAGGCCCCCTCCTCTTTTCTTTGTATACTGCCCATATTGGTCAAACAATCAGTAGATCTGGTTTCCAGTACCATCTCTATGCTGATGACACCCAATTACACACTTCTCCTGATATCATGCCAGCCTTTTTAGAAAACACCAGTGATTGTCTTATCACTGTCTCTAACATCATGTCCTCCCTCTATCTGAAACTGAGCCTGTCAAAAACTGAACTCCTTGTGTTTCCTCCCTCTACTAACCTACCTATGCCTGACTTTGCCATTTCCATGTGTGGTTCCACCATTACTCCCCAGCAACATGCCTACTGTTTTGAGGTCATACTTGATTTCATGCTTTCATTCACCCCTCACATCTGTTCACTGGCTCGCTCTTGTTATCTGAACCTCAAAAACATTTCTAGAATTTAACCCTTTCTTACTTTCAACTGTGCAAAAACTTTTACTGTTTCTCTTATTCATTCTCGTCTAAACTATTGTAACTCTCTACTAATCGGTCTCCCTGTTACCAAACTTTTCCCCCTCCAATTTGTCTTTAATGCTGCAGCCAGGATCATATTCCTCACCAATCGTTCTAACGATGCCTCTACCTTGTGCCAGTCAGTACAGTGGTTACCCAGCCACTCCAGAATTCAGTAAAAACGTATTACCCTTTCCTGCAAAGCATTCCATGGCTCAGCACCACCCTTCATCTCCTACCTCGTCTCAGCCTACCACCCTACCTGTGCCCTCCATTCTGCTAATGACCTGAGGTTAACATCCTCAATAATCAGAACCTCCCACTCCCTTCTCCAAGACTTTTCACGTGCTGCGCCAATTCTTTGGAATGCACTACCTAGATTAATACGTTTAAGCCCCAATCCCCACAGTTTTAAGCGTTCCCTAAAACTGCATTTGTTCAGACTGGCCTACTGCCTCATCGCATTAACCTAACTATCCCTGTGTTGCCCATTCAAAATTTTTACTATAACCTGGTTCCTCGCATCATGGTCTCACATGCTTTATGCATTTAATAACCCTCTGTGTCTGTACTGTTACATACTTAGGCTGATAACCGGTTCATGCAGCATTACATGAACACCCGATTCATACAGTTGGCTGGTCCGAACAACAAAAGCAATTGCTACCATCCACCTTTCGTGTCTCCCCTTTTTCCTCATAGATTGTAAGCTTATGAGCAGGACCCTCATTCCTCTTGGTATCTGTTTTGATCTATGTGTTTATGTTATTCTGTAATGTCTATTGACTGTACAAGTCCCCTCTAAAATGTAAAGTGCTGCGGAATATGTTGGTGCTATAGAATTAAAATGATTACACTGGTCAACAGCATTTTTGGTGCCAAAGATATTTCATCGAATTTAGGGTATTTTTGGGGTGCTGATTCTGAATATGTCATCAGTTTTGCCAGATTGGCTCAAGTTTTTGAGATTTTTGGTATCTTATTTATAGCACTTGTTGGTAAATGCGACGCATCATCTCATTAATTTCTTTGGATTAGTACTTGAACTGAGCAGTTCTCAATATAGTTTTGTGTTAATTAGTGTTCTAAAAGTTTGTTCATAGCTTGATTTTTGCACTAACTTTATGTTGTTGTCTGTTTTCCAGTGAAAAGCATGAACTCATCATGAAGAAGTTGTCTTAACGATCCAGACTCATTCTGTTACATTTGTGGTGAATATACACTGCCAAAACATAGAAGAAACATAACAGACTTCGTAAAAAAAGTGTATTTTGCCTATTTTGGGGTTATGCTTGGGGACCAAGACAAGTTTTGGGCACCACACATAGTGTGCAAAGCATGTATCGAATTATTACGAAAATGGAGCAAAGGACAAAGAAAAAGCTTCAAATTTGGTGTTCCAATGGTGTGGAGAGAGCCAAAAAATCATCATGATGACTGTTATTTATGGTAAACACAGGTACAGGCACATCTTCACAATGAGGGACAGGCCTTCTTGCAGATTCCATGTTACTCCCATTTTCGTTTCTTATGCTTATTGAATCCTTGCACTTGCACTGCACAGAAATAACAGTCATCATGATGATTTTTTGGCTCTCTCCACACCATTGGAACACCAAATTTGAAGCTTTTTCTTTGTCCTTTGCTCCATTTTCGTAATAATTCGATACATGCTTTGCACACTATGTGTGGTGCCCAAAACTTGTCTTGGTCCCCAAGCATAACCCCAAAATAGGCAAAATACACTTTTTTTACGAAGTCTGTTATGTTTCTTCTATGTTTTGGCAGTGTATATTCACCACAAATGTAACAGAATGAGTCTGGATCGTTAAGACAACTTCTTCATGATGAGTTCATGCTTTTCACTGGAAAACAGACAACAACATAAAGTTAGTGCAAAAATCAAGCTATGAACAAACTTTTAGAACACTAATTAACACAAAACTATATTGAGAACTGCTCAGTTCAAGTACTAATCCAAAGAAATTAATGAGATGATGCGTCGCATTTACCAACAAGTGCTATAAATAAGATACCAAAAATCTCAAAAACTTGAGCCAATCTGGCAAAACTGATGACATATTCAGAATCAGCACCCCAAAAATACCCCAAATTCATTAAAATATTTTGGACACCAGAAAAAAAATTTTTTTTCGTTGACCTGTGTTATTATTATTCCACACTACATCAGAAAAAAAGCGACGTAGTGCCGCCCTGCACAGTACCCCCTTTTGTTCCCTCCATGGAAAACAGTTTCATAAAAAGTGAATTATACTGCAGTAGTTATAATGTCCCTAATTGGACCCTAAAGAAATTATGCTTCCCACTTGTCACCATAAACTAATATAGCATGTTCATCATTCTGGCCCCAAAACAGTAATTAAGTCCCTCATCCTGACCCCCTTTATTTAACAATCTCTCCCAGCCTGGCTCCACTTATTTTATAATTTGCTCCAGCCTAGACCCCTATGTTCCTTGTCCAGCCTGGCCTCCAGATATCCATCCTGCCCCCCCAACTATCCATATTGGCCCAAATATGTCCCTTGTCCTGCTCCCCATATATGTCTCCTTTACCCCCATATATATGCATCATGGTCCCTTGTCTTGCCCCCGATATATCCATCTTGGCTGCCCATAAATATGCATCCTGGCTCCCCCACATATATCCATACTGGCTCCCCCATATGTATCCATCCTTACTCGCCTTATATATCCATCCTGGCCCCCCATATATATGCATCCAGGTCCCCCAATATATATCCATCCTGGCTCCCCCATATATATCCATCCTGGTCTTGCCCCCCATATAGCCATCCTGGCTCCCCATGTATATCTATCCTGCCCCCACATATATGCATCCTGGATCCCCCACATATATGAATCCTGCCCTCCATATGTATGCATCCTGGCTCTACCATTTATATGCATCCTGGTTCCCCCAATTATCTGCATCCTGGCCCCCCATATATCCATCTTGGCCCTCCATATATATGGGTCCTGGCTACACCATATATCCATCCTGGCCCCCCATATATATGCATCCTGGTCCTTTGTCCTGCCCTCCCATATGTCTGCACCCTGGCTCCAAAAATATTAATCTTGGCCCCCCATATGCATGCATATGTATCCATCCTGACCCCCATATGTATCCATCCTGGTCCTTTGTCCTGCCCCCATATATCCATCCTGGCCCCCTGGGCCCCACATGTATCCATCGTGGCCTCCCATATGTATCCATCCTGCTCCCCATTTGTATCCATCCTGGCCTCCCATATGTATCCATCCTGGCCCACCATATGTATCCATCCTGGTCCTTTGACCTGCCCCCCATATATCCATCCTCCCCCATATATCCATCCTGGCCCCCTGGGCCCCATATGTACCTATCCTGGTCCCCCATATGTATCCATCCTGGCCCCTCATATGTATCCATCCAGGCCCCCCATATGTATACATCCTGGCCCCCCATATGTATCCATCCTGGTATGTTGTCCTGCCCCCCATATATTCATTCATACCCCCATTTATCCATCTTGGCCCCTTGTCCTGGCTTCATGCACACAGAGAGAAAATAGAAAAAAAGATACCTCTTACCTTCCTGCGCTCCCAGCACCGGGTAGTGTCCTCCTCCTCCTCCTCTCTGCAGGTCCGGCACGCACATAGTAAAATGGCCGCTGACATAGCAGAGGCCGGCGGTGAATGTGTGCGCCCGTCACGTGCGGCGCATGACACTGACGTCATACGCTGGTGACGACGTGTGCACACTTGCCAGTATCGGTAGGGATGTGCATCGCGGCAGTTCATGTAATGAACGTTGCATGCGCGTGCCCCTGCACATATGCAGCCTGCGATATTAACCCCTTTACTCCCCAGGGTGGTTTGCATGTTAATGACCAGGCCAATTTTTACAATTCTGACCACTGTCCTTTTATGAGGTAAAAACTCTGGAATGCTTCCATGGATCCCAGTGATTCTGACATTGTTTTCTCTTGACATATTCTAATTCATAATTCACAAAGTCCACCCTAGGAAATGAAAATAACCGGGCTCCAGACCAATTGGTATTATAAAAAAATATATTTTTATTTATCAAAACATTAAAAATATCCCTTTTTTGATATGTACATCTCTCTTTTCACATATATATATATTTTTAATGTTTTGATAAATAAAAATATATTTTTTTATAATACCAATTGGTCTGGAGCCCGGTTAATTTCATTTCCTAGGGTGGACTTTGTGAATTATGTATTGTTGGTGGTATTTTATTTATGATTATATTGGCATTTCATAGTGATTTATTGTTAATTGACTGTTGTTTAAACAGAGCCATATTATGGATTTCAAAGCCAAGGAAAGCTCCTGGCAAGCAAAGGCAACCAGTATGTTTAAGAGAGGTGCTACATCATCATCTAGTTTCACTTCCCATGTGAGTCAGGAAAACGCACAGAAATACAAGAGAGTAGAGTTGAGCGAAACGGGTCGAAAAAATTCAAAAGTCGCCGACTTTTGGCAAAGTCGGGTTTCATGAAACGAAACCCGACCCTAGGATGAGGTCGGCCACGAGGTCGGCGACTTACGCGCCAAAGTCGCGTTTCAAAAGTTTGTTTTGCGCTCTTTTTCAGCCAATCAGGATCCACGGACACTGTGGGCAACGTGATGACCTAGGCACGGGTCACCACCATCTTTCAGAAGGGCATGCAAGTGATTGGCTTGCTTTGGTGGGCGTCACAGGGGGTATAAAAGGGCGTGCACGCCGACCGCCATCTTACTTCTGCCGATCTTAGTATAGGGAGAGGTTGCTGCTGATTCTGTAGGGAGAGCGTTAGGCAGGGAAGAAGACAAAAGAACTGCTTCTGCTGCTAGCGATTTGGCCTGCACAACACACAAGTCACTGTGTGTGCAGTGCAAGGGGAGGCTATATTGTGGTGTATCAGTGGTGTTGGTTGTTGGGCTGCCTTCTAAGGCTTCCTGACACACTGGCATTGCTGTTTACCCACTGCTCCGCAAACTGCTTTTTTAAAAGCAATCCAATCTCCCTTATCCTCTAGTCACTTTGGTCACAGCTGTGCCATCGAGCGTGTCACATAGCGCTCAGATATCAGTGGGCCTCACACAATCCACAAGTGTCCAGTGTCCAAAAGTGTACGCAGAGATTCAAAATCTCCATTATCCTCTCGTCACTTTGGTCACAGGCAGCTGTGCCATCGAGCGTGTCACATAGCGCTCAGATATCAGTGGGCCTCACACAATCCACAAGTGTCCAGTGTCCAAAAGTGTACGCAGAGATTCAAAATCTCCATTATCCTCTCGTCACTTTGGTCACAGGCAGCTGTGCCATCGAGCGTGTCACATAGCGCTCAGATATCAGTGGGCCTCACACAATCTACAAGTGTACAGTGTCCAAAAGTGTACGCAGAGATTCAAAATCTCCATTATCCTCTCGTCACTTTGGTCACAGGCAGCTGTGCCATCGAGCGTGTCACATAGCGCTCAGATATCAGTGGGCCTCACACAATCTACAAGTGTCCAGTGTCCAAAAGTGTAAGCAGAGATTCAAAATCTCCATTATCCTCTCGTCACTTTGGTCACAGGCAGCTGTGCCATCGAGCGTGTCACATAGCGCTCAGATATCAGTGGGCCTCACACAATCCACAAGTGTCCAGTGTCAAAAAGTGTACTCAGAGATTCAAAATCTCCATTATCCTCTCGTCACTTTGGTCACAGGCAGCTGTGCCATCGAGCGTGTCACATAGCGCTCAGATATCAGTGGGTCTCACACAATCTAAAAGTGTCCAGTGTCCAAAAGTGTACGCAGAGATTCAAAATCTCCATTATCCTCTCGTCACTTTGGTCGCAGGCAGCTGTGCCATCGAGCGTGTCACATAGCGCTCAGATATCAGTGGGCCTCACACAATCCACAAGTGTCCAGTGTCCAAAAGTGTACGCAGAGATTCAAAATCTCCATTATCCTCTCGTCACTTTGGTCACAGGCAGCTGTGCCATCGAGCGTGTCACATAGCGCTCAGATATCAGTGGGCCTCACACAATCCACAAGTGTCCAGTGTCCAAAAGTGTACGCAGAGATTCAAAATCTCCATTATCCTCTCGTCACTTTGGTTACAGGCAGCTGTGCCATCGAGCGTGTCACATAGCGCTCAGATATCAGTGGGCCTCACACAATCTACAAGTGTCCAGTGTCCAAAAGTGTACGCAGAGAATCAAAATCTCCATTATCCTCTCGTCACTTTGGTCACAGGCAGCTGTGCCATCGAGCGTGTCACATAGCGCTCAGATATCAGTGGGCCTCACACAATCTACAAGTGTCCAGTGTCCAAAAGTGTACGCAGAGATTCAAAATCTCCATTATCCTCTCGTCACTTTGGTCACAGGCAGCTGTGCCATCGAGCGTGTCACATAGCGCTCAGATATCAGTGGGCCTCACACAATCCACAAGTGTCCAGTGTCCAAAAGTGTACGCAGAGATTCAAAATCTCCATTATCCTCTCGTCACTTTGGTCACAGGCAGCTGTGCCATCGAGCGTGTCACATAGCGCTCAGATATCAGTGGGCCTCACACAATCCACAAGTGTCCAGTGTCCAAAAGTGTACGCAGAGATTCAAAATCTCCATTATCCTCTCGTCACTTTGGTCACAGGCAGCTGTGCCATCGAGCGTGTCACATAGCGCTCAGATATCAGTGGGCCTCACACAATCCACAAGTGTCCAGTGTCCAAAAGTGTACGCAGAGATTCAAAATCTCCATTATCCTCTCGTCACTTTGGTCACAGGCAGCTGTGCCATCGAGCGTGTCACATAGCGCTCAGATATCAGTGGGCCTCATACAATCCACAAGTGTCCAGTGTCCAAAAGTGTACGCAGAGATTCAAAATCTCCATTATCCTCTCGTCACTTTGGTCACAGGCAGCTGTGCCATCGAGCGTGTCACATAGCGCTCAGATATCAGTGGGCCTCACACAATCTACAAGTGTCCAGTGTCCAAAAGTGTACGCAGAGATTCAAAATCTCCATTATCCTCTCGTCACTTTGGTCACAGGCAGCTGTGCCATCGAGCGTGTCACATAGCGCTCAGATATCAGTGGGCCTCACACAATCCACAAGTGTCCAGTGTCCAAAAGTGTACGCAGAGATTCAAAATCTCCATTATCCTCTCGTCACTTTGGTCACAGGCAGCTGTGCCATCGAGCGTGTCACATAGCGCTCAGATATCAGTGGGCCTCACACAATCCACAAGTGTCCAGTGTCCAAAAGTGTACGCAGAGATTCAAAATCTCCATTATCCTCTCGTCACTTTGGTCACAGGCAGCTGTGCCATCGAGCGTGTCACATAGCACTCAGATATCAGTGGGCCTCACACAATCTACAAGTGTCCAGTGTCCAAAAGTGTACGCAGAGATTCAAAATCTCCATTATCCTCTCGTCACTTTGGTCACAGGCCGCTGTGCCATCGAGCGTGTCACATAGCGCTCAGATATCAGTGGGCCTCACACAATCTACAAGTGTCCAGTGTCCAAAAGTGTACGCAGAGATTCAAAATCTCCATTATCCTCTCGTCACTTTGGTCACAGGCAGCTGTGCCATCGAGCATGTCACATAGCGCTCAGATATCAGTGGGCCTCACACAATCCACAAGTGTCCAGTGTCCAAAAGTGTACACAGAGATTCAAAATCTCCATTATCCTCTCGTCACTTTGGTCACAGGCAGCTGTGCCATCGAGCGTGTCACATAGCGCTCAGATATCAGTGGGCCTCACACAATCCAAAAGTGTCCACTGTCCACAAGTGTGTGCAGAAATTCTAAATCTCCCCTGTCCTATAGACACCTTTTACCTTGTTTTACATTACTATATAGTTTGTTGGATTTTGTCTACATTTCTACCAAAAATGAGGAAGGCTGGTGGAAGAGGCCGTGGAATTGGGCGGGGGTTGGCAGCTGCTAATGATGGTGTTGGTGGTGGATCTGATGGTAGTGGCAAGAGCAAAATAGGACCGAATGCAGGAGGTGCTGACCCTGCGTCATCGTCTGGCTACATAAGGCCTCGAACGCTTAGTTTTCTAGGAGTTGGCAAACCGCTTTTAAAGGCAGAGCATCAGGAAAAAGTTTTGTCTTACATTGCTGACTCAGCCTCCAGCTCTATCGCCTCCTCTTCTTCAGTTGTCAAAAGTAAAAGCACTGAGTCGTCATTGGAGGCTCATGTTCATGAACCACACCTTTCCTTGTGTCCTTCACCCCAACCAAGATTGAAGGATGACGCAGGCCATACTACTGATTACTCCATGGAGCTGTTTTCACATACCATGCCTGGATTATCAAGTCAAATGGTGAATTACCCAGGCCAAGATGAATCTGACATGGAGTGCACTGATGCACAGCCGCTGATGGATGATTCTGCTGGTACATTCACTCAGAGCACTACATTGTCCTCGCAGTGTACAGAGCCAGATTTTGACCCTGATGAGACTCAGGTGCCCCTTCCCGCACACTATACCACCATACACGGTGACACAGAGAAAGGTGCACATGACATAGAAGAGGAGGTGATGGATGACCCAGTTGTTGACCCAGATTGGCATCCATTGGGGGAAGAGGGTGCTGCTTCCAATAGCTCAGATGAGGAGCATCCACAGCAGACATCGACATCGCAACAGCTGTTATCTGGCAGGCCTGGAGCACTCCAAAGACAGGTTCCAAACATCAAAAGAGTTGCTGGACAGCTTGTCCAGAGGGTCAAAAGATCACAGCGTGCTAGGCCGCAAAATGTCTGCCAAAGAAGGAAGAGTGCAGTGTGGCACTTTTTTGAACAAAATCCTCATGATCAGGCCAAAGTGCGCAAAGACCTTTAGCCGAGGGAAAAATCTGAAAAATTTGAATACCAGTTGCATGCTTAGACATTTAACCAGCATGCACTTGCAAGCGTGGACACAACACCAAACCTCAAGTGCCACATGTGCAACTGATCACAACGAAGGTAGTCAGCAACGCTACATTGTTTCCCCCACTGTAAGCCCACCGGTTAGCACAGCAGCAAATGTTGAGGTGTCGTTGCAAGGCCACAGCAGTCAGGGAATCCCACTGTTATATCAATGAAAGACTGATTCTAGGCCATCAGAAAGAACACCAACTCCATCACCATCATCAACCCTCTCTCAGTCCGCCCTGTCCACCGCTACTTCCACCATATGCAGCTCTCAAGTCCAGCTCACCCTCCCAGACACTATGAGTAGGTCAAGAAAGTACTCAGTCTCTCATCCGCGTACACTGGGTTTGAACGCCCACATTGCCAAACTAATCTCGTTTGAGATGATGCCCTTTCGGTTGGTGGAAAGCACAGCTTTCCGCGAACTCATGGCCTATGCAGTACCACGCTATGACCTACCCAGTCGCTACTTCTTCTCTCGCAAAGCCATCCCAGCCCTCCACCATCATGTGAAAGACCGCATTGTCCATGCACTCAAGCAGTCAGTGAGCGGAAAGGTGCACCTCACAACTGATGCATGGTCCAGTCGGCATGGCCAGGGCCGTTATGTGTCCATCACTGCGCACTGGGTTAATGTGGTGGATGCAGGGTCCACAGGGGACAGCGGTGGTGGGACAGTGCTGCCTAGCCCACGGTATAGGAAACAGTTGGCTGTAGGCGTTCGACCCTCCTCCTCCTCTTCCTCCTCCAGAAGTGAAAGCTCGTCCACAGAGCGCAGTCGTACGAGCACTCCATCTGCAGCTGCCACTGTTGCACACGATGTGTCCCCCTATCGAGCAGCTAGTGGAAAGCGTCAGCAGGCTGTGTTGCAGATGATGTGTTTGGGCGACAGACACACCGCCGAGGTGCTGGCCGAGTACTTGAAGCGACAAACTGAGTCATGGCTGGGCAGTGTACATCTTGAGGCAGGCAAGGTAGTTAGTGATAACGGCCGTAATTTTGTGGCAGCCATAGCCCTTTCAAAACTCAGCCACATACCTTGCTTGGCTCACACATTGAACCTGGTGGTGCAGTGCTTCCTCAAAAATTATCCGGAGTTAACAGCCCTGCTCCAGAAGGTGCGAAGACTGTGCGCGCACATCCGCCGGTCGCCTGTACACTCCGTTCGTATGCAGAAGCTGCAGCGATTGCTCCACCTTCCCAACCACCACCTCATTATCGACATTGCAACAAGGTGGAACTCCACCCTGCACATGGCGGAGCGGCTGTGCGAGCAGAGGCAGGCCATAATGCATTTGTGGGAGGATACACGGCCAGGCACTTTGAGAGCAGACATGGAGTTGACAGGCATGCAGTGGTCGAAGCTGAAAGACCTTTGTAAAGTCCTTCAGTGTTTTGAGGAATGCACACGGCTGGTAAGCGCAGACGACGCCATCCTAAGCATGAGCATCCCACTTATGCGTCTGGTCATGCAAACTTTGATGCACCTTAAGGAGCAGGCGTCTGCAGCCAATGTTGATGAGGAGGAAGAGGAGGAGGGAATCCTTGATGACATTCAGCCATTGTCTGCTCAGGGACCTCTCCTGGACGAAGGGGAGGAAGAAGAGGAGGAGGAGGAGGAGGATGATGGGGATGATTACTTAGGGGAGGAGGATGCATCTCGTGGGGCAAGTGAAAATGTCGGCGTGGCAAGGTCTGGTACAGGGTTTGTGCGTGACTGGAGGGATGTGGATTTGCCAGAAAGTGCTCCTCCACCCAGCACTCGCAGTGCATCATTGACACCGGGAACATTGGCCCACATGTCAGATTATGCCTTGCGGATCCTAAAAAGGGACCCCCGCATTGCCAAAATGATGAACGATGACGACTACTGGTTGGCCAGCATCCTGGATCCACGCTATAAAGGCAAATTACAAAACATCATGCCACAGGAGAACCTTGACCTAATATTGGCTAATAAACAAGCAACTCTGGTAAATCGGTTGCTTGAGGCATTCCCAGCACACAGCAGCGGTGATGGTTCTCACACGAGCCGTACGGGCCGGGGGCAGCTTGGCAGAGGTGTTCGTGGTGCACACAGCAGAAGTGGCGTTGGAGACAGGGGTTTCATGACAATGTTGTGGACTGATTTTTCAAATACCTCTCACACAACTGGTAATACTGCATCGATGGAAAGTGACAGGAGACAGCAGTTGTCAACTTTGGTTACAAACTACTTTTCCTCCCATATCGATGTTCTCCCACACAGGTCATTCCCCTTTGACTATTGGGCCGCTAAACTGGACACCTGGCCTGAATTGGCCCAATATGCCTTACAGGAGCTCGCTTGCCCAGCTGCAAGTGTGCTATCGGAAAGAGTCTTCAGTGCAGCTGGATCAATCCTTACAGAAAAAAGGACCCGTCTGTCAACCCAAAATGTGGATGATCTAACCTTCATTAAAATGAACCACGCATGGGTTTCCAAGGATTTTGTCCCACCTTCCCCTGATGACACATAGGGTGACAGAAAAATGGCTTGCTTTGGTCCACCTCTTCCTGGTACTTCACCTATTTCGCCTTTTGCATCAGCTGAATGTCCAACATCAACATATGCCACTTTCTAAAACTCCCTAACTGTGCTGCCTCCCCCCCATGGCCGGGGTCACCACCTACCGCACGACACTGTGCGAGTGCCGTTGCCCTGGACAGGTGGGTAGGCCGACTCTTGGGCGCGGGCACTGGCACAGGGTCCCTCATAGTGCAATCAAGTGTCTCTGACGGCGGTGGTGCACACCCGCCGTCAGACACACCGCTGTACTATGAGGGGCCCAGTGCCAGTACCGACGCCCACGAGTGGGCCCCCCTTGCTTGGGCAGGGCCCCAGCATTTGCAATCTTTACCTCTCCCTGCTCCTCCTCTGTGTAATCTGGGCCGTCAAATCCATACTGTGCCTGACACCGTCTGAGCCTGCCTCCTGAGACATATATTTTGAATGTGTACGCTATCCATACATGTTATCCGGGGATAAGGTACCCTTTCTAACCTTTGTGCAATGACGTGCAATCCATACTGGGCCTAACACCGTCTGAGCCTGCCTCATGCTGTATAGACATATATTTTGAATGTGTACGCTATCCATACATGTTATCCGGGGATACGGTACCCTTTCTAACCTTTGTGCAATGACGTGCAATCCATACTGGGCCTAACACCGTCTGAGCCTGCCTCCCCCCCATGGCCGGGGTCACCACCTACCGCACGACACTGTGCGAGTGCCGTTGCCCTGGACAGGTGGGTAGGCCGACTCTTGGGCGCGGGCACTGGCACAGGGTCCCTCATAGTGCAATCAAGTGTCTCTGACGGCGGTGGTGCACACCCGCCGTCAGACACACCGCTGTACTATGAGGGGCCCAGTGCCAGTACCGACGCCCACGAGTGGGCCCCCCTTGCTTGGGCAGGGCCCCAGCATTTGCAATCTTTACCTCTCCCTGCTCCTCCTCTGTGTAATCTGGGCCGTCAAATCCATACTGTGCCTGACACCGTCTGAGCCTGCCTCCTGAGACATATATTTTGAATGTGTACGCTATCCATACATGTTATCCGGGGATAAGGTACCCTTTCTAACCTTTGTGCAATGACGTGCAATCCATACTGGGCCTAACACCGTCTGAGCCTGCCTCATGCTGTACAGACATATATTTTGAATGTGTACGCTATCCATACATGTTATCCGGGGATACGGTACCCTTTCTAACCTTTGTGCAATGACGTGCAATCCATACTGGGCCTAACACCGTCTGAGCCTGCCTCATGCTGTATAGACATAAATTTTGAATGTGTACGCTATCCATACATGTTATCCGGGGATACGGTACCCTTTCTAACCTTTGTGCAATGACGTGCAATCCATACTGGGCCTAACACCGTCTGAGCCTGCCTCATGCTGTATAGACATATATTTTGAATGTGTACGCTATCCATACATGTTATCCGGGGATACGGTACCCTTTCTAACCTTTGTGCAATGACGTGCAATCCATACTGGGCCTAACTCCGTCTGAGCCTGCCTCATGCTGTATAGACATATATTTTGAATGTGTACGCTATCCATACATGTTATCCGGGGATACGGTACCCTTTCTAACCTTTGTGCAATGACGTGCAATCCATACTGGGCCTAACACCGTCTGAGCCTGCCTCATGCTGTATAGACATATATTTTGAATGTGTACGCTATCCATACATGTTATCCGGGGATACGGTACCCTTTCTAACCTTTGTGCAATGACGTGCAATCCATACTGGGCCTAACACCGTCTGAGCCTGCCTCATGCTGTATAGACATATATTTTGAATGTGTACGCTATCCATACATGTTATCCGGGGATACGGTACCCTTTCTAACCTTTGTGCAATGACGTGCAATCCATACTGGGCCTAACACCGTCTGAGCCTGCCTCATGCTGTATAGACATATATTTTGAATGTGTACGCTATCCATACATGTTATCCGGGGATACGGTACCCTTTCTAACCTTTGTGCAATGACGTGCAATCCATACTGGGCCTAACACCGTCTGAGCCTGCCTCATGCTGTATAGACATATATTTTGAATGTGTACGCTATCCATACATGTTATCCAGGGATACGGTACCCTTTCTAACCTTTGTGCAATGACGTGCAATCCATACTGGGCCTAACACCGTCTGAGCCTGCCTCATGCTGTATAGACATATATTTTGAATGTGTACGCTATCCATACATGTTATCCGGGGATACGGTACCCTTTCTAACCTTTGTGCAATGACGTGCAATCCATACTGGGCCTAACACCGTCTGAGCCTGCCTCATGCTGTATAGACATAAATTTTGAATGTGTACGCTATCCATACATGTTATCCGGGGATACGGTACCCTTCCTAACCTTTGTGCAATGACGTGCAATCCATACTGGGCCTAACACCATCTGAGCCTGCCTCATGCTGTATAGACATATATTTTGAATGTGTACGCTATCCATACATGTTATCCAGGGATACGGTACCCTTTCTAACCTTTGTGCAATCACGTGCAATCCATACTGGGCGTGAGAACGGCTGGCGAGCTGTTAAGCAAGCTACAGCACCTGTCCAGACAAGTACAGGGATTCCCTAGCGAGGAGACTTATTTGATTGTTTTCAATGTTGGGACAGCAATTTTTGGGGAGCACTATACTCTGGAGAATGATAGATGGGGCCCACCATACACTGGAACATTCCAAAGGTGGACATCAGACACTGGAGCAGCATTTACAGGGCCCATTATACACTAGAGCATTAGAAATGGGGCCCATTATGTTTGGAGCATTATTTGGGCCCATAAGACAGTGGAGCTTCATCCATGGGGACCAACATATACTGTAGCATTATGTGGAGCTCATCATATACTGTTTCAAACATTATATGGGACCAATGATTCTGTATGGAGAAATAGATGGGCCTCGTCATGAGATGTAAAAAGTGAGGTATTTTTCATTGTACTATACCGCTATTTCTCTGCTGTATCGGAGCATGATGAGTTGTGGTATGTGTTAAAGGGGCGCTCTTTCGCCCAGGGCACATGAAAACCTAGAGCCAGCCCTCCCCCCCCACAGTTTGTAGCCAAATAACCCCCATTTTTCAGTGCGTAACTTGTAATATGAAGTTAATTAAGGTTGACAAGCTTAAGAAAGAAGAATTGATGCTTTTGGCATTCAAATGGGCACTGTAGGTGTGTTTCCTGTCCTCCTCTCACTGCCGACTTTTATTCCCCATTGACTTACATTGGGTTTCGTGTTTCGGGACGACCCCGACTTTTCCCTATAATCGGACGATCTTGCTCGACCCGACTTTTGGAAAAGTCGGGTTTCACGAAACGAAACGCGACCCTAAAAAACCAAAAGTCGCTCAACTCTACAAGAGAGCACTGAATAAAAAAATCAAAATATGGTGGATGAAAATTACTTTAGAAAATTATGCGGCACAAAACATTGTCCCCAGGGGTCTGAGGGTTAATATATATCCTACTTTCGATTTGGGAGAAGAGAATTTAATTAATAGGTGGATTGCTGCAGCTAACACCTGCTCTTTGGAATTCATCAAAATTATTATTGAGAAGAATTCCATTACTCTTAAAAACATTGAAACTGAAATTGAGGATCTCCAAAAAATTTTACAACATGAGATGAGAAAAGAGGAATTTCAGGAATTTATTACAAAACTTGATAAAGATATTGAAAAATGGGAGAATATTATTTGCCTCAATAAACAGAAGAAGTATGAAAGAGACCTGGCTGACTTTGAGTCGAAAAAAATTTTTAAATGGCAAATGCCAAGGAAAAAGGACCCTATATCTGGGAACTCGTTTAGGGACTTATCTAAATCCAACTCCTCTATTAGTGATGCTGGGAGTTCTATTTTTGAAGCTAGTTACAAACCGAGGACTCGACAACATTACAAAAAAAGTTCAGCTCCTAAAAATCAAGTGAGTGACTCTGTTAAGATTATCAATTTGTCTTGTCATGTACTAACAGATGCACAAATAAGGGTTTTGCAGAGAGGGTTAACGTTTTCTCCTTCGTCTGATTTAGACTCGTTTACCGCAATAAAGGACTTACATCTCTTCTCCAGAAAATTAGTTTTGAAGAGATTACATTATAAAAAAGAAAGTGGTGGTGAATTTTCTAGTAGGGAGGAGAATGAGGCTCTTGAGGTCCTTGAGTCTCTGATAGATGAAAATACATCAAATGTAAGTAATTTCCCTATGAAACTAATTAATAAATCTACGAAATTTCCCTCCTTAACATTAGTACCGGCAGTGGAAACGTTTACTAAGATTGTGTCATCTGAAATTGAAAACTTAAAGAGAACTAGTAATTTTGGACATAATAATTTGTCAATGCAAGAGAGGATTGCCCTGGAGGAACTCAAGGAATGGGATGATGTGGTTTTCAAATTGGCCGATAAAGGGGGCAACATAGTGATATGGCCTAACCATATGTATGAGGCTCAGGCCAATAAATTGCTAAATAATACTCAGGCGTATAAGTTGCTCACCTTTAATCCTATGGGACAATTTAAATTGGAATTGATTGATATTTTAGTGGCCGCTGTTGAAAACCACATTGTCCCTAAGAAATTATTGGAGATTCATCAGAAGCTCAGCCCTAGATTGGCAACGTTTTACTTAATACCAAAGGTGCACAAGAATTCCCAAGATCCACTGGGGAGACCTATAGTGGCAGCGAATGAGGGTCTCTGTGAGACCATATGTAATGTGATAGAATTTTTTCTCAAACCTTTGGTGATCCAGTTACCCTCATATATTAAGGATACTACAGCTGCTCTTGGTCATTTAGAAAATATGCAACTTGCTGATAATATGATTCTTGTCACAGCGGATGTTGAGGCATTATATTCATCGATCCGTCATCAAGATGGGCTTAACGCTGTCGGTAAATTTCTTTTTCATAGCAATATTGACCATGACATGGACAATCTTGTTCTGACTCTGTTACAATATGTGCTAACTCATAATGCCTTTTCTTTCAATGGAAAAATCTTTTTACAAAAGCAAGGCACAGCTATGGGGGCGGCTTGCGCCCCCTCATATGCTAACTTATTTATGGGGGCCTGGGAAAGGAACATCTTCCAAGAAAATGAGATTGTGGGTATGGAACGGATCCATAATTGGATCCGTTACATAGATGATATTATGTTCATTTATGAAGGATCAGTTGAGGAATTGAGGTGCTTAATGGATGAGCTAAATAAGAATAATCAAAACATTAGGTTGACATATAAATATGGACGTAGTATTGAATTTTTGGATTTGTCCATTACAGCCTTACCCGATGGTCGACTATCAACCACAGTATATCGTAAACCGACGGCAACAAATTCGCTACTCCATGCCTCATCGGCACATTTGAAATCCACTATAGATGGTATCCCCATTGGGCAATTTTTGCGTATTAAGAGAATTTGTTCTGATGAAGGGCTTTTTGAAGAACAGTCCTCGATTCTTAAGAAGCGCTTCCAAGATAGAGGGTATAACCGGAAGGCCATTCAGAAGGGATATATGAGGGCAAAAAGTGTTCCTAGAGAACAACTCCTACATAAAAATGTGGTACCTACCAAACCTGTGAATGATGAGCAGCAGGTAAGATTTATTTCAAACTTCAATAATAAATGGTTTGAGGTGAAAAACATAGTGCAGAGGCATTGGCAGATTTTATTAACTGATCCTATGCTGAGGGAGATTTTGCCATCATGTCCTTCATTTGTAGCAAAAAGGGCTCCTAATCTGTGAGACATGCTGACACATAGCCAATATGATCCCAAGCGGAAGGAAAAAGGTGGGAGGAATATTGATCGTTTGGGATTCTTTCCATGTGGAATCTGTAAGGCATGTGCCAACATGAAAAAAAGTAGTAAGTTCTATAATTTTGATAATTCAAGATGTTTTGATATTAGAACTTATATCACATGTTCGACTAAAGGAGTGATTTATTACGTGGTATGTCCATGTCAGAAAATCTATATTGGGATGACCAGTAGGGAACTCAAGATCCGAGTCCGGGAGCATTGCCTTGATATTGATAAAGCAAAAAATATTGATGACGTTGCTTCATTGAAGACTTTACCAAAGCATTTTAAAAAATTTCATCAAAGCAATTCAAGGCTGCTTCAGGTCAAGGGCATTGATCATATTGATTTGGGCCTTAGGGGAGGTGATATAGGTAGAAGGCTTGCAAAAAAAGAGTGTCAGTGGATATTTCGGCTAGGCACTTTAACCCCTCAAGGACTCAATGAAAGCTTTGGTTTCGGTGCTTTCTTATAATTCTGGCCAATCACATGTGTTTACTCCATGGGGGTGATTTTTAGGGTGGGTTTTGTTTTATTGTCTGATATTAATCCTGGTATTTTTTAGTTTCAGTTTATTCTTCGTCGTGAGTGACTATTCCAGTGTGATAATGGAAGAGAAGATTGTGGTGTCCTAATTGAAGATTGAAGATCTGAAGAAAACTTTTTCCTGTTTAAATAATCCTCGTTATTATATCTTTTAGCATGATATGATTCTGTGCCATCTTTCATATATTACATAACCCATGTGAATACTGTTGGTTTCATCTATGATGTCCTTAATTGTATAGGGTCTTCAGTTAGTCTGGAGGAGCTTTAATTTGAACATTTCCTGGTGAGAGCGCATGCGTGGGTCTTAGCTCACCAAAGAAGGGTGTGATGCTCTTTTATGCCTTTCCATTTACCTGTGTCATCTGGTGATGATCGGTGGCGGTCGGCATATGAGCACACGAACACTTCTCATGTTGATGATAGGGAGCCAAGTTCAACTCCCGCATGCGCCGCCTTTACCAGGTTGTGGTGGGGGGTGTAATCTATTTTTGAAGCATGCCCTATTAAGCAGCCTTTTACTTCTATGGGTTATAGCATGTTGGTCATATATGAATTTTCATCTTCTTTAGATGCAGGTATAAGCCACTTATTACTCGTGTTATATCAGTTTTTATAGTAGCGCTATGATGTGAGAAGAAAAAGAAGAGATTTAAAATCCATTTATGTGCTGTTGTTATCTGAGGCTTATAGGTTTTTGCTCTTTTGTTATAGCGCTATAATATTGGAAACAAGCATGTATCATTATGATTCAGCGGTTTAGCCTGTTATTTATTTTATTTTATGCTATATTTACTATTAACCTTTATGGCAGCTACTGGGCATGCAATATTTATAGATGAGCGTTGAAATTGGTTGCAGCTTGGGAGGGGATTATATAAACGGGCATTTTCCCTCCTCTCATTGTGCCTCCCGTTGAAGCAAAAGCGAAACGCACGTCGGGGCAGAGGGACTCCCGGGGGACTCCGCATCCATCACATGGTAGGGCCGCTCTTATTCATATGATTATGTGATCACCGCTCCGTGATTACTGCTACATGGCTGGTTCCCATCATGATACCTTGAGTCTGTCATCATGCACATAAGGCCGACTTTTGGGCCTCTTCTCTTGGCGGTATTGTATACCGCAGATACAAAATGTCACTGCCATTCTAACAGCGATCACATATGTCTTTGGATAGTGGATTATATGTGCTTTGTTACAGTTTAGGTTATCAAATGTGGGGTGATTCCAGTTTATTACAGTAATGAGATATGTGGGTATGATCATTTCATAATCTTGTTACCGTATTATACTGATATATAGGTGCTGTTCATTAGACCCAATTTTTGAAGCGGCATTCATACACAATTTTGTTGATAGTGATAAAATCCTTAGGTGGTGGATAGTTGTGAGAAACTTCATGGGATAATGACATCCCTTTTTTGATATGTACATCTCTCTTTTCACATATATATATATTTTTAATGTTTTGACAAATAAAAATATAGTTTTTTATAATACCAATTGGTCTGGAGCCCGGTTATTTTCATTTCCTAGGGTGGACTTTGTGAATTATGTATTGTTGGTGGTATTTTATTTATGATTATATTGGCATTTCATAGTGATTTATATTCTAATTCATGGTAGTGGTAAAATTTCATTCATATAATTTGTGTTTATTTGTGAAAAAAATGGAAATTTGGCGAAAATTTTGAAAATTTCGCAATTTTCCAACTTTGAATTTTTATGCTCTTAAATCACAGATATATGGCACTCAAAAAACATAATAAGTAACATTTCCTTTACATCAGAACAATTTGGGAACCAAATTTTTTTTTGTTAGGAAGTTATAAGGGTTAAAAGTTGACCAGCGATTTCTCATTTTTACAACACAATTTTATTTTTAGGGACCACATCACATTTGAAGTCACTTTGAGGGGTCTATATGATAGAAAATACCCAAAAGTGACAGCATTCTAAAAACTACACCCCTCAAGGTGCTCAAAACCACATTCAAGAAGTTTATTAATCCTTCAGGTGCTTCACAGGAATTTTTTGAATGTTTAAAAAAAATGAGCATTTAAACTTTTTTTCACAAAAAAAATTACTTCAGGTTCAATTTTTTTAATTTTACCAAGGGTAACAGGAGAAATTGGACTGCAAAAGTTATTGTGCAATTTGTCCTGAGTACGCTGACACCTGATATTTGGGGGGAACCACTGTTTGGGCGCATGGCAGAGCTTAGAAGCGAAGGAGCGCCGTTTGACTTTTTCACTGCAAAATTGGCTGGAATTCAGATCGGATGCCATGTCAAGTTTGGAGAGCTCCTGATGTGCCTAAACAGTGGAAACCCCTCACAAGTGACCCCATTTTGGAAATTAGACACCCCAAGGAACTTATCTGGATATGTGGTGAGCACTTTGAACCCCCAAGGGCTTCACAGAAGTTTATAACGTACAGCCGTGCAATTAAAAAATCATATTTTTTCCACAAAAATGATCTTTTCACCCCCAATTTTTATTTTCCCAAGGGTAAAAGGACCCTAAAAGTTATTGTGCAATTTGTCCTGAGTATGCTGATACCCCATATGTGGGGGTAAACCACTATTTGGGCGCATGGCAGAGCTCGGAAGGGAAGCAGCGCCATTTGACTTTTTTGGCTGGAATTGAGATCGGACGCCATGTCGTGTTTGGAAAGCCCCTGATGTGCCAAAACAGTGGAAATCCCCCAATTCTAACTTCAGCCCTAACCCCAGCCCTAACGGGAAAATGGAAATAAATACTTTTTTTCATTTTATTATTTTTCCCTAACTAAGGCTAGTTTCACACTTGCTTTTTTTTGCAGCGCGTTTTTCCCGCAAAAAAACGCATTGAAAAAACGCATACAAAAGCATACAACTGCTGCGTTTTTTTCAAGCATTTTTATGAGCATGCATGAAAAAAACGCAGCGTTTTTATGCATTTGTATGCGTTTTTAGTGCGTTTTTACCGCGATTGCGTTTTTTTCCAACATTTTTAGGTGGCCCCTCACACTACCCAAACCATGACTTTACTAACCCTAACCCTGACCCTAACCCTAACCCTAACCCTGACCCTAACCCTAACCCTGACCCTAACCCTTAACTAAATCATACTTAACCCTAACCCAAACCCTAAACCCTAACTAACCCTAACCCTAACCCTGACCCTAACCCTAACCCTAACCCTGACCCTAACCCTAACCCTGACCCTAACCCTAACCCTAACCCTGACCCTAACCCTAACCCTAACCCTGACCCAAACCCCAACCCTAACCCTGACCCTGACCCTAACCCTAACCCTAAACCCCCTTAACTAACCCTAACTCTAACCCAAACCCCTAAATTCCATGGTTAAAAAAAAAAAACGCATATGCAAAAAAACGCATACATGAGCATGCCAGTGCGCACATATGCGCATCCATAGGCTATAATGGCCATTTTTAGCGCAAAACGTGCGCATATGTGTGCATGCGCTTTTTTGCAGGGCCAAAAAATGCAACATGCTGCGTCTGGAAAATACAAACGCACACCCCAAAAAAACGCAGCGCATGAAAATCGCATACATGCGCTTACAAGCGCGCAGGTATGCGCACCCATGTTAAATATAGGGGAAAAAACGCATGCGCACATGTGCGTTTTTTTCCAGCGCTAAAAAACGCAAATGTGAAACCAGCCTAAGGGGGTGACAAAGGGGGATTTGATTTACTATTTATGGCGGGTTTTATTTTTGGCAGCTGTCACACGCTAAATGACGCTTTTTATTGTAAAAATAGTTTATTCATCACCACATTTTGAGAGCTATAATTTTTCCATATTTTGACCCACCGAGTCATGTGGGGTCTTATTTTTTGCGGGACGAGTTGACGTTTTTATTGGTACCATTTTCGGGCATGTGACATTTTTTGATCGCTTTTTATTCTGGTTTTTGGGATACAGGATGAACAAAAACAATGTTTCATGAATTTCTTTTGGGGGGTGCATTTACACCGTTCCGCATATGGCAAAATTGATAAAGTAGTTTTATTGTTCGGGTCAGTACAGTTACAGCGATACCTCATTTATGTCTTTTTTTATGTTTTGGCGCTTTTATGCAATGAAAACAATTTTATATCAGCACGGTGGCTCAGTCCTCCTGGGTTCGAATCCCACCGAGGACAACATCTGGAAGGAGTATGTATGTTCTCCCTGTGTTTGCGTGGGTTTCCTCCGGGTACTCCGGTTTCCTCCCACACTCCAAAGACATACTGATAGGGAATTTAGATTGTGAGCCCCATTGGGGACAGTGATGAAAATGTGTGCATACTGTAAAGCGCTGCGGAATATGTTAGCGCTATATAAAAATAAAGATTATTATTATTATTATTATTATTATTATATAAAAAATAATTATTTTTGCCTTGTTTTATTCTGTGAGCTATAACTTATATTTTTTTGCTGATGATGCTGTGTGGCAGCTCGTTTTTTGCGGGACAAGATGACGTTTTCAGCGGTACCATGGTTATTTATATCTGTCTTTTTGATAGCACGTTATTGCACTTTTTGTTTGGCGGTATGATGATAAAGCATTATTTTTTGCTTTGTTTGTTATTTTTATTTTTTAAGGGGTTCAATAAAGGGGTTAACTAGTGGGACAGTTTTATAGGGCGGGTCGTTACGTATGCGGCGATACCAAATATGTGTACTTTTATTGTTTTTTTTAATTTTCAAAAAATGAATTTATTAGAGAAATTTTTTTTAATTTATTTAGCGATTTTTTAAAATTATTTTTACACTTTTTTTTTAACTTTATTACATTGTCCCAGGGGGGACATCAGTGTTATGTGACAGATCGCTGATCTGTGATGTGACAGATCAGCGATCTGTCACATCACAGATCACTGTGACAGATCAGCGATCTGACACAGTCGCTGCACAGGCTACCTCATGCCTGCGCTCTGCAGGCAGTGAGGAAGCCGGATCCCTGCAGGCCCCCGAAGGTGCCCGTCGCCATATTGGATCCGGGGACCTGCAGGGAAGGAGGCCCCCAGAGCAGCGCAGCACATCGTGCTGCTCCGGGGGTCTCAGAGAAGCATGGAGGGGGCCTCCTCCCTGCGTGCTTCTCTCCTATGCCACCAGTACACTTCAATCATGTTTGATCGTAGTGTGCCGGGGGTTAATGTGTCGGGGACCGCCCCTGGCGCATAGTGCCGGGTGTCAGCTGTGATAATCAGCTGACATCCGATCGCGATCAGCGGCGCTTCCCCTGTGAGTGCCGCTGATCACGCTAGATGTACTATTCCGTCCTTGGGACTTAGGTCCCAGGTCACATGGACATAATAGTACGTCTAATGTAGGAAAGGGGTTAAAGGGCCTATGCCCCTAAAAAAAAGCTGCCTTTTTTTTCTTCTCCTCCTCTCCTTTTTCCCACAGCTAAGGGCCCACCTGGGATTTACCCAGTACCCTGCTAGGCCAGTCCGACCCTGCTGACACAATAATGGATAGTCATCATCAAGTCTAGGACCCTGCATGTATATTTAGAAATTATGTGGTCAATCAGCCCATAGTCTGAGGCAGGTAATTTTTAAGTTGGCAAAATGACATTTCATTTTCAGGAACTTACAAGTTAAGTCAGAATTTTGTGCCTGACAGCAAAACACTAAGATAATTTTTGAACACTTTTGTTTTTTTTATTTTTAACCCCCTACTGACATGTGCCATACATATACTGCTTTGCGGGAGCTGCGTTCCCGCAAAGAGAAGTGTACATGTGTGTCTCACAAAATTAGAATATCATCAAAAAGTTAATTTATTTCAGTTCTTCAATACAAAAAGTGAAACTCATATATTATATAGAGTCATTACAAACAGAGTGATCCATTTCAAGTGTTTATTTCTGTTAATGTTGATGATTATGGCTTACAGCCAATGAAATCCAAAAATTCATTATCTCAGTAAATTAGAATACTTTATAACACCAGCTACAAAAAATAATTTTAAAATCTGAAATGTTGGCCTACAGAAATGTATGTTCAGTAAATGCATTCACTGCACTGACTTTGGTCTTGATAAAATGCAGTGGGCCTACACCAGCAGATGACATGGCTCCCGAAACCATCACTGATTCTGGAAACTTCATGCTAGACCTTGGAAATCAAGGTCCCAGAGTTTGGAGGAAGATTGGAGAGGCACACAATCCAAGCTGCTTGAGGTGTCATGTGAAGTTTCCATTTTCAGTGGTGGTTTGGGGAGCCATGTCATCTGCTGGTGTAGGTCCACTGTGTTTTATCAAGACAAAAGTCAGCACAGCCATCTTCCAGGAAATTTTAGAGCACTTCATGCTTCCCTCTGCCAACAAGATTTTTGGAGATGGAAATTTAATTCTTCAGTAGGACTTGGCACCTGTCCACACTGCCAAAAGTACCAATACCTGGATGAAAAACAACAGTATCACTGTGCTTGATTGGCCAGCAAACTCGCCTGATCTTAAACCCATAGAAAATCTATGGGATATTGTAAAGAGGGAGATGAGAGACACCGGACACAACAATGCAGATGAGCTGAAGACTGCTATCAAAGCAACCTTGGCTTCCAGATCACCTCAGCAGTGCCAGAGGCTGATCGCCTCCTTGATGCAGTAATTGATGCAAAAGGAGCCTCAACCAAGTATTGAGAGCATTTACTGAACATACATTTCAGTAGACCAACATTTTGGATCTTAAAATCATTTTTCAAGCTGGTGTTATAAAGTATTCTAATTTACTGAGATAAAGATTTTAGGGTTTTCATTGGCTGTATGTACAGTGCCACAATCGCTCATAATGAGCGCCTCGGTGATTGGGTACGGGTGTCAGCTCTATGTGAGAGCTGATACCCTGCAGCAATGTCCACGGTCAGTGCTAGCACTGATTGCAGGCACTTAAACCCTCTGATGTTGCTGTCAATAGTGACAGCGACATGGAGGAGCATTGGGCAGGAAATGGGCTTCCTGTGAGCTTCCATGAGCATAACGCAATTCGATCACATTGTGCTGATGTTCTCAATGATGACCCCCGGCTGCAGGATGGCCACGGAGTCCTTCAGTGAAGGTGGCCTGTGAGTGCCTGCTAAGAGCAGGAGCTGACGTGCCTCCTTCCCTGCTTGTCAGTTACTTATCTGATGCTCTGCAGTGCAGAAGCATTGCAGAGTATTAGATCAGCGATCTGTCATTATACAGTGATGTCCCATTATGCGACAATGTAAAAAAGTTATTAAAAAGTATTAAAATATTTTTCAATAATCCTCAAATAAAGAACAAAAAAAAATAAAAATATTAATCCAATAAATACATTTATTTATGTAAAAAACAAAAAAAGTACAGCTATTTGGTATCACCGAGTCCGGCATGAATAAACTGTCCCACTAGTTAACCCCTTCAGTGAACACCATAAAAAAACAAGGCAAAATAAATACTTTATCATCATACCACTGAACAAAAAGTGCAATAAAGCACGATCAAATAGATAAATGTAAATAAAAATGTGGGTTTTTGTCCCAAAAAACAAACCACCATACAGCTCCATCAGAATAAAAATAAAAAAGTTATAGCTCTTAGAATAAAACGATGCAAAAATAATTAGTTTTTCACTAAAATAGTTTAGTTGTGTAAATGCACCAAAACATAAAAAGCAATATAAATGGAGTATCTCTGTAATCGTACTGACTCGAAGAATAAAGCTGCCAGTGGACCTCTGACACCGGCGGTGTCTGTCTTTTCAGGCGATCATAAATGTGCGGTCAACTACAGTCTTGCGCACTTCTGAAAAGAAGGACAACACTGAACAGAACAGAGGGAGTCCAGGGTAACTCTGCTGCCTCATTTTAGTGAATGGATCCCTGGGGGGGGTTCATCTGAATCACGTCCCTCGGAGAATAAGATGGAAATCCCATAGAAAGTGCTCACCATAGAGTGTTGTATAAATGTGATCCTAAATGTTGTGTGAAATGTTCCCAATAAAAGCTTCAACTCAATCCACAAAAAAAGCAAGTTGCCACTCAGGTACTTCATTTGTTAAAGGAAATATAGGGTCTTCCACGGTACTGGAAGCATAAAGGCTCTGGAAAAGTGAAATGGTTCCTTGCCTCTCAAAAGAAATTCAGCAAATTTTGTGTTCCCAAATCCAAACTCCCCTCTCCCTTCTGAGCCTCAGTGTGTCTAAATCACATACAGAGCCCACATGTTTGGCATTTCTTTAGTAATGAGAGCCTGTCTAATCTATGGGTGAGTGTCTCCAGAAGCATAAGCTGGGCATACAGTGGATACGGAAAGTATTCAGACCCCTTTATATTTTTCACTCTTTGTTTCATTGCAGGCATTTGGTAGATTCAAAAAAGTTCTTTTTTTCCTCATTAATGTACACTCTGCACCCCATCTTGACTAAAAAAAACAGAAATGTGGAAATTTTTGCAAATATAGTAAAAAGAAAAACTGAAATATCACATGGTCATAATTGTTCAGATCCTTTGCTCAGTATTGAGTAGAAGCACCCTTTTGAGCTAGTGCAGCCATGAGTCTTCTTGGGAATGATGCAACAAGTTTTTCACACCTGAATTTGGGATCCTCTGCCATTCTTCCTTGCAGATCCTCTCCAGTTCGGTCAGAATGGATGGTGAACATTGGTGGATAGGCATTTTCAGGTCTCTCGAGAGATGGTTAATTGGGTTTAGGTCAGGGCTCTGGCTGGGCCAATCAAAAATGGCCACAAAGTAGTTCTTAAGCCACTCCTTTGTTATTTTAGCTGTATGCTTAGGGTCATTGTCTTGTTGGAAGGTGAAACTTCGGCTAAGTCTGAGGTCCAGAGCACTCTGGAAGAGGTTTTCATCCAGGATATCTCTGTACTTAGCTGCATTCATGTTTCCTTCAATTGCAACCAGTCATCCTGTCTCTGTAGCTGAAAACATCCCCATAGCATGATGCTGCCACCACCATATTTTACTGTTGGGATTGTATTGAGCAGGTGATGAGCAGTGCCTGTTTTTTTTCACACATACCGCTTAGAATTATCACCAAAAGTTCTATCTATGTCTCATCAGACCAGAGAATCTTATTTCTCATAGTCTGGGAGACCTTCATGTGTTTTTTAGCAAACTCTATGTGGGCTTTCATATGTCTGGCACTGCTGAGCGGCTTTCGTAGGGCCTCTCTACCATAAAGACCCGACTGGTGGAGGGCTGCAGTTATAGTTGACTTTGTGGAACTGTCTTGCATCCCCCACTTCATCTGTGGAGCACAGCCACAATGATCTTGTGATTCTTCTTTACCTCTCTCTCCAAGGCTCTTTTCTCACAATTACTCTGTTTGATTGGATGGCCAGGTCTAGGAAGACTTCTGGTGGTCCCAAACTTTTTCCCTTTAAAGAATATAGAGGCCATTCTGCTTTTAGGAACCTTGAGTACTGCAGAAATTCATTTGAAACTTTGTTAAGATCTGTGCCTTGCCACAATTCTGTCTCTGAGCTCCTTGGCCAGTTCCTTTGACCTCATGATCCTCATTTGTTCTGAGATGCACTGTGAGTTGTGAGGTCCTATATAGACAGGCGTGTGCCTTTACAAATCAAGTCCTATCAGTTTAATTAAACACAGCTGGACTCCAATGGAGGAGTAGAACCATCTCAAGGAGGATCACAAGGAAGTGGACAGCATGTAGTTTAAATATGAGTATCTGAGCAAAGGGTCTGAATACTTATGACCATGTGATATTTCAGTTTTTCTTTTTTTAATAAACTTGCAAAAATTTCTACATCTCTGTTTTCTTCCATCAAGATGGGGTGCAAAGTGTATATTAATGAGAAAAAAATGAACTTTTTTGAATTTACCAAATGGCTGCAATGAAGCAAAGAGTGAACAATTTAAATGGGTCTGAATACTTTCCGTACCCACTGTAATGTACTGGTCACTACAACATACTGGCACTACAATGTATTGTCCACTTTAACTTACTGGTCACTCAATGGCAGTTTGCAATTTTCACTGAGCAGCATTCATTGCTGTTTGTTTCTGAAAAACACACATGGAGTCAAAGTCATCACTACATCTGTATTTCTAAAATAGAGTCACTTGAGGGGGGATTCTACTTTTCTAACACTTAAGGGCTCTGTATAAGGTGTCCGCAAACATTTCTAAGAAAATCTGCACACCAGGAGGCAAATAGCGCTCCGTCCCTCCCGAGTCTCGCCGTGTAGCTAAGCAGTAATGTTCAGCCAAGAGGGCGTATGTCTACATTCAGCAGAAATTGTGAGACAAATATTGGTGCCATTCTTACCCATTTCCCAGTATGAAAATGTAAAATTTGGGTTAACACAATTTTGGTGGTAAAAGTGTGGATTATTTTTTCTTCACTGCCCAATGGTATAAAAATATGTGACATACTGGTGGTGTCAATATGATCACTGCACCCATAGAAGAATTCATTGAGAGGTTTAGTTTGTAAAATGGGGTAATTTATGTTGGGGTCTGAGGTTCTGGCATGTCAGGGGCACTGCCAACGTGACATGGCACCCTAAGCCAGTGCAGCAAAATTTGCACTGTGATATGGCCCTCATTCCCTTCTGAGCTTTGCACTGTGCCTCAAAAGTTTTTTTTGACCACATGTGGGATATTGGTGAATGGAGAAATTGCACAACAAATTTTGGGGTCCATTTTCTCTTGTTACCGTTGTTTAATGCAAAATTTAGGGCTAAAAATTTTTTTTAGAGGGAAAAATTTTATTTTTTTATTTTCTTGGCTCAATTTTATAAACTTCTGTGAAACACCTGGAGTTTCAAAACTGGTGTCAATTGTGGGGGTTCCACTGTTTAGGCACATCAGAGGCTCTCCAAATGTGACGTGGCGTGGCGTCTGCTAATTAGTCAAGCAAATTTTACATTCAAAAAGTCAAATGTATTTCTATCCCTTCCGAGCCCTGCTGTGCAACTAAACAATGGTTTTCCCCCACATATGGGGTATCGGCATGCGCAGAAGAAATTGTACAACAAATTATATGGTGCAGTTTCTCCAGTTACCCTTATTAAAATGCAAAGTTTGAGGCTAAAAAGATTTTTTGAGGGAAAAATTTTATTTTTTTCACTTTCACAGCTCAAATTTATAATCTTATGTGAAGCACCTGGTTGTTCAAGGTGCTCAATACATATCTATATACAGCTCTGGCAAAAATTATGAGACCAACACATCAAAACCTTGCCTTGGGCAGCCCATTCTCCAGACCTCAACCCCATTGACAACCTCTGGAATGTAATCAAGAGGATGATGGATAGTAACAAGCCATCAAACAAAGAAGAACTGCTTAAACTTTTGAGCCAGAAGCAGTGTGAAAGGCTGGTGGCAAGCATGCCAAGACGCATGAAAGCTGTTTTTAAAAATCATTTCAGAAGTCTTCCTGAGTTAAAACATTAGTATTGTTTCTAAATGATTATGAACTTGTTTTCTTAGCATTATTTGAGGTCTGAAAGCACTGTTTTTTTTAATTGTGACCATTTTTCATGGTCAGAAAAAAAATACAAAATTTATGGCTTGGAAATTTGGAGACATGTTGTCAGAAGTTTATAGACTAAAAGAACAATTTACATTTTAGTCAAAAATATACCTATAAAGAGGAAAATCAGACAAACTGAACATTTGAAAGTTCCTTGAGGGGTCTAATTTCCAAAATGGTGTCACTTGCGGAGGTTTTCCACTGTTTAGGCACATCAGGGGCTCTTCAAATGTGACATGATGTCAGCTAATTATTCCAGTAAATTTTACATTCAAAAAGTCAAATGCCGCTACTTCCTTTATAAGCCCTGCCGTGCACCTAAACGGCGGTTTTCCCCCAGATATTGGGTATTGAAATATTCAGGAGAAATTGCACAACAAATTGTATAGTGCAATGTCTCTGGCTACACTTATGAAAATGCAAAATTTGGAGCTAAAAACATTTTTGTGGGAAAGATGTGATTTTTTTATTTACATGGCTCTACGTTATAAACTTTTGTGAAGCACATGGGGGTTCAAGGTACTCAATACATTTCTAGATAAGTTCCCTGAGGGGTCTAGTTTCCTAAATGATGTCTCTCTGTCACAAAGTGACTGACCAGTGAGACACGACCCAATGATTGGTCGGTTACCAAAGAGCAAACAAACAAGAGAACACCGAGGACACAATTACAACGGTGGGCCCTGCGATAGGGAACGGGGAAATGGACACCTCATGCACTCTCCTGAGGATGTGCCCTGCTCTAACTAGCGTCCCTATAGAGGTTCTATCAACCTGTCTCTGAGCAGGATACCTTAGCCCTCGCTTGCCCTGCACCCATCCCTAAGTAGGGAATTGGCAAGTGAGGATACTGGTCCCACCGCTGCACAAATACAACACCAAGGAAAGATATGACAAACAAGCTAAAGACAAACAACACTTAACTTTCTGCTGTCAAGCAAACCACAGCAGGATCAAGACACCAGATACACCATGAACAGCTGAGGCACCACTGCTCACAGCAAGCTCCTTCTCCTAAGCATCGTCACTGCATAATGACCTCTAACACCGACTGTCACGTGACCTTTTAAAGGATGGTGGGAGTGGTCACCACCTGCATCAGCAAATTCAGCTGCAATGTAATTATACCAGTGGCCACCGGGGGGGGGGAAACAGACATTAACCCCCTATGGCCAGAAAGGAAAAAAGTTTATATGTGAGAATCCAGATCTGCCACAGATCCAAAAATGGATCGTGACTCTCGTGTGAGGGTTTTCCACTGTTTAGGCACATCAGGAGCTCTCCAAATACAACATTGTATATGTTAATTATGACAGCAAATTTTAAACTCAAAAAGTCAAATGGCTTGCCTTCCCTTCCGAGCCCTGCCATGTGCCCAAACAGTGTTTTTATCCTACATGTGGGGTATCAAAATGCTCAAGAGAAATTGCACAACAAATTGAATGGTCCGTTTTTCCCCTTACCCTTGTGAAAGCAAAAAAAAATGGGTCTGAAAGAAAATTTTTGGGAAAAAAGTTAAATGGTTATTGTTTCCTTCCACATTCCATTAATTACTATAAAGCACCTGAAAGGTTAATAAGCTTCATGAATGTGGTTTTGAGCACCTTGAGGGGTTCAGTTTTTAGAATAGTGTCACATTATTGTATTTTCTGTCATATAGGCCCCTCAAAGTCACTTCAAATGTGATGTGGTCCCTAAATAAAATGGTTTTGTAAATTTTGTTGTAAAAATGAGAAATAACTGGTCAATTTTAACCCTTGTAACTTCCTAACAAAAAAAACCTTAGGTTTCAGAAATTGTGCTGATGTAAAGTAGACATGTGGAAAGTGTTATTTATTAACTCTTGTGTATTACATGACTCTGATTTAAGGGCATAAAAATTAAAAGTTTGAAAATTGCAACATTTTCCTAATTTTTGCCAAATTTCCGATTTTTTCAAAAAATGAAGTCATTTCAAAGAAATGTTACCACTATCATGAAGTACAATTTGTTGCATAAAAAATTTTGATAGTCAGTGGGATCCATTGGAATGTTCCAGAGTTATAACCTCATAAATAGACAGTGGTCAGAATTGAAAAAATTGGCCTAGTCAAGAAGGAAAAAAAGGCTTTGGGGTGAAGGGGTTAAAAACCTTAAAGAATGTCTGTGCTATCTGATATTCGATGCGCTATTATTTACCTCTGGTTACCAATTGTTTACCCATAGACAGATTTGTTGAAGACACCTAAAAACTATTTAGAATTGAGAGTCCTCAGTGGTTGATATATTTTAATGGCTAACTGAAAAGATGGTAACAAATTGCAAGCTTTCAAGACTACTCAGGTCTCTTCTGGCTAACACGGTACAAAGAAATATATCTTTCCTGTGTTGGAGACACCAAGACATTATTAAAGATCTTTGCTTGTGTTAGCATGTTCAAAAGGGGTTCAATACAGTTATAGGAAACCTCAAACCACTGCAATCATAGTTTCTGGGCAATTAGAGGCTGGCAGTATTGTTATTCCCATCAAATAGTTTTGCTGCAAATCATATTTTTGGGGAAAATTCTACAAAACCTGGAAAATCAATTTTTAATTGATTTGATCATTTCCTTTTACAGTTCTAGTCTGATTATTGTCAACTTTCAATATGTTTATAGAATTTTCAAGTAATCCTGATCCTATAGGAATAGGAGCTAATGAATATGGCAATTGATTTTTTCCAGAAGTTTTAGCAAGCTGTGAGGAGTTATGGTAAGTCTCATTGCACGTATGAAGACCAGTAAGCTATATTTATTTTGAGCCTAGGATGCTAAATTCATTAATAGTAGTAGTATTATTAGTGATACACATTTTGTTTAAAATCTTTTATTTGGATCAGTTGGGCAAAGCTGACAAAATATTTTACACTTCAAAAGAATTGTTAACTTTTTTCGCTTTGTGTTTGATCATTACTCATTTTTTACATAGGTTAAGTCATTCTGCTGCCAAAATAAACTGCATGTTTTATTAAAACTTCATGCAGTTTAAATTCAGATGTTTGGCATTAATGGATAAAATTGAATTGTCTACAAAGGATTTCCTCCTTCAATGTAAATAAACACTGGAACAAATGACTTTTGTGCATACATAATTATAGTATTAGTGGACTTGCCTTTAAGTTGGTAAAAATAATGTTTGGTGATATATTTTACTTAGACAAAACACATTACTGCTCATTTCACAGCACTTTATGCATGCAGGTTATAACACCCGATCAATTTCATGTCTGGCTTATTTCAGCAGAATTATAGAAAAGGTATTGTTTTGCTAACATAGACCGATTCCTTTTATTGAACCCAGAGACACAATTAATTTTTTTTTTTTACTATAACTCAAAACAAGTCATTTAAGTTTGGATTGTGTATTTTTACTTGTCTCTTTTTTAGCATAAAATATACATTAAATATTAAAATTAAGGAGCATATTAATATGAGGGGTGAAGTGTTAATAGAAGTAGGCAACCATATTTAAATTACATGATATTATTATAAACACAGTAAAATGTCAAAATGTTAAAACATTAATAAAAATGCAGCATGTAGAAAGTGTTTCATAAGTTAAGCTCTGGTCATGTCTTTAGACTTCTCGAATGTATACTCCAGATATACGCACCTACAGTGGCCTGTAAAAGTTTGGGCATCCCTGGTCAAAATTACTGTTATTGTGGACAGTTAAGCAAGTTGAAGATGAAATGATCTCTAAAAGAGCTCCAGTTAAAAATGACACATTTCCTTTCTAATTTAGACAAACACATAAGAAGAAAATGTTTTCTGTGTCCTCACCATAAGGGTAATTTCATACTTGGCGTTTTTGCTTTTTTTTCTGCAGCAAAACCTGATTTTTGGCAGGAAAGAAGCTCCGGCAGAAACGCTGGTTTAGGTGGTGTTTTGGTGTGAATTTGTTGCGTTTTTGGTGCATTTTTTGTGTCTCTTTGTCCATGCTAATGTCCATGACTTTTCTGCAGAAAAATCGCTATAAATAATGATACCTGCATTTTTGCTGCATTTTTTCAACATCCATTCAAGCCAATGGGTGAAAAATGCTGAAAAAGCGATGAAAGAAGTGACATGCTCTATGTCCAAAAAGGCAGCAAAGCATAAAATCCTGATGACACAAAAACCAATGTGTGTGCATGAGATTTCTGAAATCTCAAAGGCTTTGCTGGTACTGTAAAAAACAGCTGAAAATTAGCATTAAAATACACAACAAAAACACCTAGTGTGAACATACCCTAAAATTCAGCATCAGAAGAATGCAAAAGAACATCTAAACTCTAAACTAGCTTGATACCTTTTGGAGCAAGTCTTGTGGACCAACGATGTTAAAATAGAACTATTTGGCCACAATAAGCAAAGGCATGTGTGGAGAAAGAAAAGAACATCTCACCAACCATAAAGCAAGGACAGACAACAAAGAAAAGTAGCATGTAAAAGGCAAGGGTCACCATTAAATGTACAAGATTGGCAAAATGTATCTTTTTTTAACAAGCAAAACAAGAAATGGTTTAAAAACAATTAAAAAACCCAAAGAGGTTTACAGATAGACAACAACATGGAGGGCCATTCAAGTGCCCACCAGTCTCCTCTACTATGTGCATCGGGGGTGTGCTAAGGTAAGCCACACTATACACATAAACCAAAACTACAGTACAGTAGATCAAAAGCTCAAAAAACTCAAGAATTGCAAGACATACAAATACATCCCTAAATTATAGATAATTGTACCCCTTAGGAGGAATATATTAATTCCCAAAGATGAAGAAAGTAAGGAGCTATACCTATAATAAGGGATGTAATAGCCCCAGGTAAAAAGGAAAAAAAGGAACGATAAAATGAATAAGGCTGTATAAGACCTGTTAGAATCTGGGAAAGAGTCACCCAGTCACGTCACAGTATATGGAGGGAGAAGAACTCCACACGTATCGCCACACAGCATGGCTTCCTCAAGGGAAAGTGAGGAGGAAAGGAACTTCTTCATAAGCCCAAGTTTAATATGCAAAGGAGGGAGAAATATTTTTGCTGGATCAACGAGAGGATTATGTTTAACATTCTTCTGTCCAGCAACCAGGTTTTCACGGAGTGGCCAGTCCTTTCTGAAATAGTGCATTTCTCGCGCACGACTGTCCCACTCACAAATAAAACAACAATACTTGGTATACCCAAGCGGCAGTCCAAGAAGAAGTGCAACAACTTTTAGATCACCACATATGTTCCAGTTATAATTTCTATAATTAATGTGGGTGAACAGTAACTCCATATTCTGATATGTTTCTTTCATGTGTACGGCATGTCCAATAGGTATAGAAGGATAGATATTTCCGTTGTGAGGTAAAACAGCCTTCAGACTTAAAACTGATGAGTCAATGAACAGTCACCATTCCTTTGGTTATATTCGCATCCAAGAGCACCAAACAACCCCAAGACGTCATTGCAAAAGGTTAAACTGTCAACCTGGCTGAAAAATTGATTAAGGTCTTCTTGATGACTATGAAAATCAGAAACTTTTGTTCCTGGTAATAAAAGATCCCGTTCTTGTAGCCTTGATCCCAATAATTCTGCCTGCCTCTTTGACAATTTCAAATCTCTGACCAAGTAACTCAGATCGGCTTGACTGAACAGATGTGGATTAGATGCAGAAGGCTCAATGTCTGGGTCGGCAGCAGTTTCAATTTCCACTGACATTGTTAGTTCATCTTTGTTGTCCTCCATTGTCCATACTTTGAGCAGCTTTGGAACACAAAGACTTTCATCGTGTGGCACTGGTCTTATGGCTGAATAAAGATTAGGATATTCTATTGATTTCTTGTTCTTTGCTGAATATCCTGTTACATTTGTATGGCTGAAGTAGCAATCTGTTACATGATCTCTCTGCTCTCTCCATATCATTAGGACAGCGAATGGCTTTGAAGGTCGTGATCCATTGAGCCATGCTCTAAAGCTTCTAGAACAAGATGCACAGCATATATGAGGTGCCCACTGTTTGTCTTGATCTCCAATTGAACATTCAAAGTATAGTTCATATGCTTTCTTAACAAGTGGAGTCATTTCCTTCTTTTGTGCTCTCATTTTATATATTCTCCACATATGTAGCAGAAATTATCACTGCTATTGAGACACCGAAGCAACATTTCAAAATATTTCTTCAATTTTTAAAATGAAAAGTATTCAGGCGAATCGCATATATGATAGTAACTAGATGGAGGACCGATGCTATCACATCGGGAGAGTGGTAATGTCACGATGAGGGCAGGCTTTGCATCGTTGAGAATCTCCCCCCCATGTGCTCACCCACCTATCCACTCTCTATTTCCCCATTTGCTGACTTCTCCCGTCTGTGCTCGCTTGAGATCGCAGAGGATACATTTTGTAAGGTAAAAAATTGTTTAAAAACAGTCAGTGAAATATTTTACATCACAAAATGAATCCTCGGTGATCCCCTGCTGTAATGTCAGTATTGTCTATTGATTCCTCCCCTGCCCAGGAGATGTGGTATGCTCCGTACATGGTCAGTCAAATGATTCACTGCGCCTGCGCTAAATTCGCATATGTGCTTTCATATGTGTAGATCAGCGATTTATGTTATTTCAGTGGTAAATTGAGAATATTTTGTTTCAGAAAAAGTTCATATATGAGATTTTAGAATCATAACAGAATATTATAATGTTTTGTATCATTTGTCAAAAACCTTACATAACAGGAAAAATCTGAAGACATTTCTGAAATCAGCATGAAAAAATCTATCAGGAACACTCAAAATTGTCCGAGGGACAAAACCTTTGCAACACAGTGTAACAAGTTCTAACAGGTGCCATTACTACAGGTAATGAGTGGAGGACAGAGGAGCCTTTTAAAGAAGAAGTTACAGGTCTGTGAGAGACAGAAATCTTGCATGTTTTTAGGTGACCAAATACCTATTTTCCACCATAATTTGCAAAATAAATCTTGCCAAATCAGACAAGGTGATTTTCTGGATTTGTTTTCTCATTTTGACTCTCATAGTCGATGTCAATTAAAAGCCTCTCTCATCTTTTTAAGTGGGAGAACTTGAGCAATTGGTGGCTGACTAAATATTTTTTTTCCCACTTTATATAGAGGGACAGGTTTGTTTAATTCAAGCAGAGGAATATTGGACAAAAGTTTCCCAAGTACAGTGTCTTGCGAAAGTATTCGGTCCCCTGGAACTTTTCAACCTTTTCCCACATATCATGCTTCAACCATAAAAATACCAAATGTAAATTTTTGGTGAAGAATCAACAACAAGTGGAACACAATTGTGAAGTTGAACAAAATTTATTGGTTATTTTAAATTTTTGTGGAAATTAAAATACTGAAAAGTGGAGCGTGCAATATTATTCGACCCCATCTGGGAGACACACCAAACATGTGGAAGAAGGTGCTCTGGTCAGATGAAGCCTAAATCGAACTTTTTGGCAACAATGCCAAATGATATGTTTGGCATAAAGGCAACACAGCTCATCACCCTGAACACACCATCCCCACTGTCAAACATGGTGGTGGCAGCATCATGGTTTGGGGCTGCTTTTCTTCAGCAGGGACAGGGAAGATGGTTAAAATTGATGTTAAGATGGATGGAGCCAAATACAGGACCATTCTTGCAGAAAACATGTTGGAGTCTGCAAAAGAATTGAGACTGGGATGGAAATTTGTCTTCCAACAAGACAATGATCCCAAACATAAAGCAAAATCTACAATGGAATGGATCACAAATAAACGTATCCAGGTGTTAGAATGGCCAAGTCAAAGTCCAGACCTGAATCCAATCGAGAATCTGTGGAAAGAGCTGAAAACTTCTGTTCACAAATGATCTCCATCAAATCTTGCTGAGCTAGAGTTGTTTGCCAAGGAAGAATGGGCAAGAATTTCAGTCTCTCGATGTACAAAACTGATAGAGACATACCGCAAGCGACTTGCAGCTGTAATCTCTGCAAAAGGTGGCGCAACAAAGTATTAAGTTAAAGAGGCCGAATAATATTGCACGCCCCACTTTTCAGTTTTTGAATTTCCACAAAAATTTAAAATAACCAATAAATTTCATTTAACTTCACAACTGTGTTCCACTTGTTGTTGATTCTTCACCAAAAATTTACATTTGGTATCTTTATGTTTGAAGCATGATATGTGGGAAAATGTTGAAAAGTTCCAGGGGGCCGAATAGTTTCGCAAGGCACTGTAATTAGGTAAGTATTAGTAGTAATATATGAAGATATTGCAAAAAAGGGTAATATAGAGAAACATTACTAAAAAGGTGCACATAGTGAAGGAATCAATTACTTGAACGGACAAAGTCTAAACTGAGTTAGACCATGGCAAAGAATGTAAATTATATACATATAGGGTTCAGGTGAAGCAGGCCTGTCCAAAAGGATAAGTGGAAACTTGCAATGATCAAAGACAAAGGTGAAGGAGAATACTGCCAGTGATGAATCTGTGTGGGAAATGAGAAAAATATGAATAAATGAACCAAAACATAGAATCAATGAAGGCATCATTTCTTGTAAAAATGGGCAAATAAGAGTTCTTCATTTAAGCCTCTTGGAGCCAGTCTATTCAGGTTGTAAATCCACCTGGACTTGCATCTAAGACGTTCATCTGTGGTACTGCCTCCCCTGATGGAGGTGGAAATTTTATCTATAACCATAATCTGCAGTTGTGTGCAAGAGCCACTGTGAAATTCCAGGAAATGAGATGCCACTGGTGTGATAGGCTTACCAAGGGCTTTATCTTTTTTGGCACAGGCGATGTTGGACATATGTTGTTGCACCCTCCTGGGCAATTCCTGGCAGGTGTTGTAGCTGTTTTCGTTCTGACCCAAAGTCAAGCATGCCAGATCACCAGCGAGGCCAAATTAGGAGTTTACGCCCTTAATCTACAAGCGCGCTTGGAGACAAAAGAGACTGCACACAGGTCATGGGCAAATCACTTTATCTGAAATAATGAAACGCAAGGCAATATTTTATACCATTTACAACAAATGTAACTCTATGTAGCTAATGTAGCCCCCACCGTCTACCCAGGGTCATACCTTGTTTACCATGTACCCAGAACACGTTGTGACTGATTATTGAGAACATATACTGTATGATAAGAAGTATAGTTTCCTTGAAGAGGAGACTGACAGACTGCTGCGTCATGAGAATAAATTGTAGCAATGTAAGGCAAAAGGCAATTGAAGAATTAAAGGCTGTTAAAGGCAAACCATTAATCCTTCTATATCAATTTCCCCCTTTTGTAAATGGTATAACCTTTGCCACAGGGTCAGCTGATGTCCACAAAGGAGCTACTGTCTCATGGGTCTAGTACCCATAAGGGGGCTTCCTACCTGCTTCGCCCATCCACCCTCAGTGTGGACACTCACTTTCCCCGTCAGCAATGGCTATCTGGGGTCTATGATACACTACGGAAGGTTCAGCCTTAGATTCCTTTTTCACACATACATTATTCAATAACTTACATAATACATATGTTAGCGCTTTTATGGCTACATAAAACAGTAAGCAAAACAACAAAATTTTGCATACAAGTCTGTAAAATGCCAAAAATCCATCCTGCTAGGCCATTAAACTAATTTGCTGGATTTAAAAAAAGAGAATGTGTTACCCCACCAGGAGTCTCTGTTTGCACTGTGTTGTTTTAACCATTGGTCTCTAAGTTCACCTATTTTGTCTATACTGGCCCTGATCTGGAGATTGCCAGCAGGGTCGATATAGTTGCAACAGGTGGGACCAATTATTTGACACATTCCTTCTTCTTTTAAGGGCATGTCACACTAAGCGATATCGCTAGCAATATCGCTATAACTAGTGACATTATAGCGATATTGCTAGCGATATCGCTATGTCTGATACTTACCTATGACCGGCTCCCCCGCTGGTTATCGCTGATCGCGCGAGAACGTCCAGGACCGTTTCTCGTCGTCAGCTTCCTGCGGCGCTTCCTGCTGTGACGACGAGCGACACGTGGAGCCGGGCGGGAGGACGCAGGATCGCCTGGTGTGACAGGTAAGTAGCGTCCCCCGTCCCCAGCGATGTCGCTAGTGAGATCTGCCTGTGTGGCAGCTCACTAGCGACCACTTAGCGATGTACCAGCGATCCTGACCGCGTCATAAGTGTGACAGTACCTTTACTGTCAGGTAATCTAGTACAATAGTATGTTGGTTAGTAACTATGATTAATTGTCTCTGTATTATATTAGTTCCATTAAGAACTTCAAGAATCTGGAAAATATGATCATCCAGGTGGTCGGTAGCTTCCACTAATTTATCCCAGATTTGTGTTATTAAGGGGTATATTGACATACTACTGAATATTTTATTTGTTGTCCCCATTTCTACTAGATGCGGCCTACCATTTGGCCGGGGCTTATTGTCTTCAGCCCTTCTATACAAGGTGTGAATAAGAACTGCTGCTGTGTCTATTTTATTCTGAGCAACTATGAGTCTGGCTGGTGTTAGTTTGGCAAGAGTGCAAACCCCTCTTATGTCTGGGCTCACCCACCTGTAGGCACGATGTTGCACACAACCAGCTTAGGTGTGTCACTAATAAAGGGGATTAGTCTCGGTTCATTAAGAAGAATGCCCCAGTTCTTGTTTAACATCTATTAAATATCATGACTATGATTATTAAATGCGGCAATTATATTAATTTTCACATGATGTTGGCGAAAAGAGATGCAACAAAATGGATAACACATGGGAGAATAATAATCTGTTTTTGACAGTCAAAAAATTGGAAACGGATATGTGAATGTGACCTAATGCTGCTGACCATAAATAAATCAGCAGAAAGTAATGGCAGTAACAGAATTGTCCCGACCGCAGTTCATCAATCATTTAATAGTTCTGACCACTTAACTATCCCTATTAATTTACATTATCAATAAAGTAGTGCAAATCGTGTCGGCAGCCACGTATGAGTGACCATACAAATTTTCCAACTATGTCACTGCCAGTGCGGAATTGGCAGCCCTAACATTGCCAATACAAGATGAGCCATCCACATATCTTTACCCATATAATACTCCTGGTCATTCTACTTCCAAAGACATAAGATTAGCTGGGAGAGCTCGCTTTAAATGAGACAATTAGACTCAATGGGTCAATATAATGATCATCTATGTGAATAGTGTGCCCTCTCCCAGATAGTTGGATGGCAGACCATCCGGTACACAAAAAGAGAACCAACTGAGAATGGTGAGAGAAAAAAGCCTGATAAGAGCCATGAATATAAAATAAAAGTGAAAAGGATAAAATTACTTGATAAAATAGCCTTTATTATAAGAATGGCTCAACAACAAGGATTGTAAAATTAGTGCATAAAAAAGGCAATTCAACCGCTGTAATATATTGAGCGTATATATAAATATATAGGACCATGACTAAGGTGCAAAATACTGGACCAGACAAAGATATGCTCATGTGTCATATGTACCCAAACCACTCGAGCCTAATTGCAAAACCTTATGTAAATAACCAGTAGTTTGGCGGGTAACATATACATATATAATATATATGGAAAGTGCCAAAAATAGTGTAGAAGATTGCTCTCACTGGACTTGTGCAAAAATTGCAAATTGTGCAAAAGAATGCAAATTGTGCAAAAGAAGTGAATGTCAGTGTTGCAAATAATTCAGACTGCGGCAATATGCAAAAAATGAGAACAATTGTGCAGAATATTGAAAAAAAATTGTGTACGTAAAGTGTGCTAGGCCGAAGGCTAAGCGTGTGGGCCAAACAATTAAAACATAAGGCCAGTAATGTGTTAATAAGCCTGGTAATACCTGTGAGGGTGGGTAGCACGGTGTGCCTGTAGAACGCGCCCCGACGCGCGTTTTGGAAGATTACCTTCGTTCATGGTCCTATATATTTATATACACTCACTGGCCACTTTATTAGGTACACCATGCTAGTAACAGGTTGGACCCCCTTTTGCCTTCAGAACTGCCTCAATTCTTCGTGGCAGAGATTCAACAAGGTGCTGGAAGCATTCCTCAGAGATTTTGGACCATATTGACATGATGGCATCACACAGTTGGCGCAGATTTGTCGGCTGCACATCCCTGATGCGAATCTCCCGTTCCACCACATCCCAAAGATGCTCTATTGGATTGAGATCTGGTGACTGAGGAGGCCATTTGAGTACAGTGAACTCATTGTCATGTTCAAGAAACCAATCTGAGATGATTCGAGCTTTATGACATGGCGCATTATCCTGCTGAAAGTAGCCATCAGATGTTGGGTACATTGTGGTCATAAAGGGATGGACATGGTCAGCAACAATACTCAGGTAGGCTGTGGCGTTGCAACGATGCTCAATTGGTACCAAGGGGCCCAAAGAGTGCCAAGAAAAAATTCCCCACACCATGACACCACCACCACCAGCCTGAACCGTTGATACAAGGCTGGATGGATCCATGCTTTCATGTTGTTTACGCCAAATTCTGACCCTACCATCCGAATGTCGCAGCAGAAATCGAGACTCATCAGACCAGGCAACGTTTTTCCAATCTTCTACTGTCCAATTTCGATGAGCTTGTGCAAATTGTAGCCTCAGTTTCCTGTTCTTAGCTGAGAGGAGTGGTACCCAGTGTGGTCTTCTGCTGCTGTAGCCCATCTGCCTCAAAGTTCGACGCACTGTGCGTTCAGAGATGCTCTTCTGCCTACCTTGGTTGTAACGGGTGGCAATTTGAGTCACTGTTGCCTTTCTATCAGCTCGAACCAGTATGCCCATTCTCCTCTGACCTCTGGCATCAACAAGGCATTTCCGGCCACAGAACTGCCGCTCACTGGATTTTTTTTCTTTTTCGGACCATTCTCTGTAAACCCTAGAGATGGTTGTGCGTGAAAATCCCAGTAGATCAGCAGTTTCTGAAATACTCAGACCAGCCCTTCTGGCACCAACAATCATGCCACGTTCAAAGGCACTCAAATCACCTTTCTTCCCCATACTGATGCTCGGTTTGAACTGCAGGAGATTGTCTTGACCATGTCTACATGCCTAAATGCACTGAGTTGCCGCCATGTGATTGGCTGATTAGAAATTAAGTCTTAACACACAGTTGGACAGGTGTACCTAATAAAGTGGCCAGTGAGTGTATATGCTCAATATATTACAGCGGTTGCATTGCCTTTTTATGCATTAATTTTACAATCCTTGTTGTTGAGCCATTCTTATAATAAAGGCTATTTTATCAAGTAATTTTATCCTTCTCACTTTTATTTTATATTCACGGCTCTTATCAGGCTTTTTTCTCTCACCATTCTCAGCTGGTTCTCTTTTTTCCAAAGACATAATAATTGGGAATTTAAATTGTGAGTCTCAGTGGGTACAGTGATGACAATATCTGTAAAGCAATGTGTAATTAATGTCGCTATATAAGAAAGCATAATAAATGATAAAAATAATAATAAATACTGCCCAAATGCACAATCCACATATTGGGATCTATTAACTATCAGTGTGAATTGATTCACAGGACCCGGTCCATTGGCCACATCTTTAATCTGTGGTTGCTGAATGGGAGCATTATGAATCTCCTCCTACATGATGGTATCTGTGGTTCTTCTTTTGATTGGTTGGTCTGATGCGATTTCACACTTACGTCAAGTAACAATGATGATGTTGCAGCAGGACTGCTGATCAGGGGAAGAGCAGTGGATGCTGTGAGGTAGGAGGCGGTTCTCAGGGCTCCATCAGAAGGACAATGGAGCATGTCCTGCAAATTGATTCAATCCCTCTGTACTTATTTATCAATAGCCATTTATAAAAAGAAAAAAGTCCAGTTCACCACTTGATGCTTAGATGCAGTCCGGAGCATGGAGAGTGTCACTGCCAGGACACCAGTAATGTAAAAGTAACAAAGAGAAATCTAGCTGCACAATCATAAATTATTATTTATTGAAGCATATTGAAAATCCTGATAACATCCAGAATTGGTTGGGAATTTCTGAAACCCTAAAGTGTTTCTGCTGCATCAAGCACCTTTAATCATGGCATCTAAAATAGTACTGTAAGAGTGGTGGACTGTACTTTCACGTTTCTAATCCTGAAACCACCAATCACATTGTAATATTGTGTGAATAATGTTATGCATCTTTTATATATTGTGATATGGTATTGTGTAATGTATAGAGTGTGATAAGCATTAAAAGTGTAATATGCAAAGTGTTTAGCATTATAGGATGTGATAGCATAAGGTATAGTATAGGTACTGTTAGTCTAGCATTTTGATAGGGTAGTTCTGCCCAGCCACAGACAGGAGTGTAAGCAATATTTAAGAGTTGGAACTAGCCCAGAGTGGGAGGGGATACTGCCAAGAAAAGCAGACTGCTTTCTGATAGTGAGATAAGAGTTAGAGTTTGGAGAGTAACAATCTTGCAGTGCTGCTAAGAGGTGATCCACAGCTAAGAAGAAACTGGAGTGAGGATTAGAGAGATGCTAAAGAGAGTTACTGAAAAGACAGAGTGGCCTTCCGCCTTAAAGGGGTCCTTGGATAAGACAACCCTTAGCATGCTAAATACCGAAGGTAGCGTACCTAAACACGACTGAGTGCATGGAACTAGTAGTGTTCCTGAGTGGTAGATCCAGGGCATCCATAGTGATAGGACGCAGAATCGCCGAGCATGTAGAAAGACCTGCTTCTAAGGACTGTGGCAACAAGCCAGGCTGTGACTAAGTAGGGCAAAACAGTTTGCTTCACAGCCATGGAGTAGACTGCAGTGGAAGAAAACAATGAGTGTGAAAATGCTTCTTACTGCTTCTTACTGTATTAAGGTAACATACTTAAGACTATGTACACCGGACACCGTTCTCTCATGGTTCACCTCCAATCTCACTGACCGCTCCTTCACTGTATCTGTATCTTTTGCTGGCTCCTGTTCCTCTCCTCTTCCCCTTACTGTCGGGGTTCCTCAAGGATCAAACCTATACCCCCTCCTCTCCTCCTTATATACTGCCCCTATTGCACAAATAATCAGTAGATTTGGTTTTCAATACCATATGTATGCTGATGACACCCAATTAATCATCTCTACTCCTGACATCACGCCTGCATTATTACAAAACAGCAGTGATTTTATTTCCGCTGTCTGTAACATCATAACCTCCCACTATCTGAAACTGAACTTGTCAAAAACTGGACTCCTTGTGTTTCCTTCCTCCACTAACATACCTATGCCCGATATTGCCACCTCCGTGTGTGGTTCCACCATTACTTCCCAGCAACATGCTCGCTGTCTTATTGTCATCTTTGATTCAGATCTTTCCTTCACTTCCCACATCCGATCACACGCCTGCTCATCTCAGTTTTAGGCGTACCCTAAAAACGCATTTCTTTAGTCTGGCTTATCGTCTCAACACACTTATTTAACTATCCCTGTTTTACCAAAAAAGAAATTCTTCAAAACCAGGAGCCTTGTATCATCTGTTCACACACCCTCCATACACTTAATAGCCCTCTGTGTCCATACACATACTGGTTGGTGATCGGTTCATTAAGTCATTAAGTGAACACCCTATTAATAATGATGGCTGGACCTTACGTTATGAGAAATTTTTACCATCCACCTTTCGTGTCTCCCTCATTTCCCCATAGATTGTAAGCTTGTGAGCAGGGCCCTCATTCCTCTTGGTATCTGTTGATTTATGTGATTGTTATGCTGTAATGTCTTTTATTGTCTGTACAAGTCCCCTCTATAATGTAAAGTGCTGCGGAATAGGTTGGCACTATAGAAATAAAATTATTATTATTATTATTATTATTATTATTATTATTATTATTCAGGTCATTGATGAACTGCTGACATGCCTCCAAAGAGCCTGACCACAAAAACAGTATATCATCATTATAATGGTACCACCTAACTACATGTAGCTGAAAATTGGTCAATAGGTGTACATGGGTGTCCTCCAACCCACCTAGGAAAAGGTTGGCATACGAGAAATGCACTTGGCGACCATGGCAGTGCCGGTAATTTGTCTATAATAAACACGATCAAAGACAAAATAGTTGTTATTAAGTACCATTTTGAGAAGTTCAAGAATAAAGGAATCATGGAGGCAATCACCTGAAGTTTTTGAATCATGGAAGAAAGATACTGCCGGGGATCCGAGGTCATGATTGATACACGTGTAGAGCAATTCTACATCTGTCGTGATGATCAGTGTTTTGGGGGGCAGAATTAAATCATCCAGTTGTGAGATCAGATGCGAAGTATCACAAACAAAGGAACCTAATGATGAGACAAGAGGTTGTAAAAAAAAATCCAAGTAGGCACAAATATGCTCAAAAAGCCTATTCCTGACACAATGGGCCTGCCCGGTGGTTCACTTAGTGACTTGTGGACCTTTGGGAATAAGTAAAAGGTTGGGATAACCGGATTTTTTGTGGTTAAGAAATCCGTCTCTTTTTTGTTAATAATAGCCATCCCAAAGGCCCTATTCACAAGTCCATCCAATTTATTTTTAAACAATTCAATGGGATTAGATGGTAAAATTTGATAAGATCTCTCTTCCCCCAATTGCTTTTGGGCCTCTTTTACATACATATCTATAGGCCAGAGGACCACATTTCTACCCTTATCTGCCTCCTTTATCGCAAATGAATTGTTGTTTCTAAGGGCAGAGAGAGCACTCTGTTCATCAAGGCTGAGAATGGCCTTTAAATGTGTGTCCAATCACATATTTTGTATATTGGCACAGGTGACATCAAAGAAAATTTGGACTTCCGGGAACAGAGAAAAAGATGATGTTACCTGGGATGGAAGTCTTTGGGTGAAAGTGGCCCTCTTACCATATAATGATTGATTTTCTTCAAGAAGCTCCAATAAATCCCGAAAGGTCTGTCGCTCATCCTCTGGGAGAGTGTTCATAATAGACGGTTGATGATTGAGTAGTTTACAGACAATTTGCCTGCAGAAAACTTAGGGATCTTTTGCTAGTTCAAATCTATCCAGAACTTTTTTGGGGGAGGAGAGTCCCCTAGAAAGGAGTTTCATTCCAGTTAGTGAAAGAAAATATGAGGGCAGAGTAATAACCTGTAGATTACCTCCCATTTGTTGTACAGGAAGATTGGGCAGAGTCACTTCCAGGTCCTCATATGGAGGAGAAGGATTTAACATCTCAGATGACGTCTCATCTCCCACTTGTATGATGGAGACCATGTCTGAAACCTAATGTCTATTTTCCGTCGATTTAGAGGGCTTGCGCTGGGGTCTGAGGACAAAAAGCACTAGAGGAAGGCTCGTATCTGACTGTGGTATTGGTAGTTTTAGCCATATTGGGGGCTCAGTTCGATCCAAGAGGTATGTGATTTCCTCTATGAGATCATTTATAGACTTTGTTGTTATCAAAGTCACTTTTATCACAATTAAATTTGCACCTTTTCTCCCGGATAATATCCTTTTCAAATTTATCAATAATGTCCTTAGGGCATTGTTGGAAAGGTATCACCAGGGTATTTAAATCAACGGATTTTAGTTCAGTCTCGCCCACTTTTATGTCCTCTTTCAGTCTGCCAAGTAAGGTCATTTCATGCTCAATAAATAGATTGATAAGAATTGTAGAGCATTGACGTAGACCATTTTCCCAAACATTTTTAAATTCAGCATCTGTATCCCAAGCAGGGATAATTTGAAGCCTGAGACCACTGGGCAGTAAGCCTAATTTAAGGTACTCTTCAAGGATTTTGATGTTCCACCAGGTCTTTGCAGCATCACCCTACTCCTGCCTCCTCCAGCAGCAACCCTGGGACCCCGCTTCACCACAGCCACCACCCACGGTAAGCAATAAGATACATGGATTATAAGAAGCACCACCATTTTGTAAAAAAATTCCTATTTTCCTCCTCAAAATTTGGGATGCGTCTTATAATCTGGAGCATCTTATAATCTGAAAAATACGGTATTTGTATGTCTTGCAATTCTTGAGTTTTTTGAGCTTTTGATCTACTGTACTGTATTTTTAGTTTCTTTTCTATAGTGTGCTTTACCTTAGCACACCCCCAGTGCACATAGTAGAGGAGACTGGTGGGCACTTATTTGGCTAATTTTGTACATTTAATGGTGATCCTTGCTTTTTACACGCAACTTTTCTTTGTTGTCTGTTCATACTGCTTCAGTGTGTGGTTAGTGATCCCACTTATCTATATTTATAGTAGTGCCCTCAGTCTTTGTTTCTATAACCATTAACAGCTTTGTGACCGCCAACAGTAGATAAACGTCGGTGCTAGCAGGGCTTTGTGCAGCACCGACGTTTGTCTACGGTCGGCGGTTTTGTGCTGATCGGGACCCCCACATACCTTATAACGAGGTGATCCTGGTGCACAAGGCTTCCTGTGACCCTCAACCTCATCGAGACCTGATTGGTTCAGGTCCTGATGATGTCAGTATCACACCAGTCAATGAGACAGATCACTGGGAAAGTTTGTTGTAGCAACGAACTTTCCTGGCAATCTGCCTCATAGTAACACTGTTTCTCCTCTGATCTCCTGTCAGTGAGAGATTAGAGGAGAAACAGTGTGACAAGTGCTGCTGGCTAAGGCTGTGCCAGTCAGCGATCTTGTCATAAAGTGAAAAAACATATACGGCAGGTTAGGGTTACTGCTAAAGTTATGGTTAGGGTTAGTGCTATAGTTTGGGCTACTGTTAGGGATAGGGTTATTGTTAGGGTTAATGATATAGTTAGGGTTAGTGTTGGACTAAAGTTAGAGCTACCATTACTGTTAGGGTTATTGATAGGCTAAAGTTAGAGTTATTGTTAGGCTAAAATTAGGGTTATTGTTAGGTTAAATTTAGGGTTAGGGTAGGCTAAAGTTAGGGTTAAGCTAAAGTTAGGGTTAGGGTTAGGCTAAAGTTAGGGTTAAGGTTAGGCTAAAGTTAGGGTTAGGCTAAAGTTAGGGTTAGCGTTAGGCTAATGTTAGGGTTAGGCTAAAGTTAGGGCTAGCGTTAGGTGAAAGTTAGGGTCAGGGTTGGGGCTAAAGTTTGGGTTAGGAATGAGGCTAAAATTAAGGTTAGCGTTGCGGCTAGGGTTAGGTTTGGGATTAGGGTTAGAGGTGTGTTAGGGTTATATTTGTGGTTAGTGTTATGATTAGGGTTGGGATTGGGTTAGGAGTGTTTTGGTGTTAGGGTTATGGATAGGGTTGTGATTGGATTAGGGTTCGGGGTGTGTTAGGGTTAGGGTTGGAATTAGAATTGGGGGTTTTCCACTACTTAGGCTGACCCGGGGCTTTCCAAATGCGACAAGGCGTTTGATTTCTATTTCAGCCAATTCTGCATTGAAAAAGTCAAACGGTGCTCCTTCCCATCCAAGCTCTGCCATGCACCCAAACAGTGGTTTACCCCCACATATGGTGTATCGGCATACTCAGGACAAATTGTACAACAACGTTGGGGGTATAATTTCTCCTGTTACCCTTGGAAAAATAAAAATTTGGGGGCAAAATTATTATTTTTGTGGAAAAAAAATGATTTTTTTATATTCATGGCTCTGCGTTATAAATTTTTGTGAAGCCCTGGGGGTTCAAAGTGCTCACCAAACATCTAGATCCCTTCCGAGCTCCACCGTGTGCCCAAACAGTAGTTTTCTCCCACATTTGGGGTACCAACATACTCAGAAAAAGTTGGACAACAACTTTCAGGGTGCAGTCTCTCCTGTTACCCTTGTGAAAATATAAAATGGTGCAGTTTTTAGAATGGTGTCATTTTTGGGTATTTTCTGTCATATTGACCCGCCAAACTCACTTCAAATGTGAGGGGGTCCCTAAAAAAAATGGTTTTGTAAATTTGGTTGGAAAAATTAGTAATTGCTGGTCAAATTTTAATCATTATAACTTCCTAACAAAAGAAAATTATGTTTCAAAAATTGTGCTGATGTAAAGAAGACATATGTGAAATGTTATTTATTAGCTATTTTTTGCAATATGACTCTGACTTAAGGGCATAAAAATTAAAAGTTTGAAAATTGCGAAATTATAAACATTTTTCACAAATTTCCATTTTTTTTACAAATAAACGCAAATCATATCAAAGAAATTTTACTACTATCATAAAGCACAATAAGTCACAAGAAAACAATCTCAGAATCACCAGGATCCGTTGAAGCGTTCTAGAGTTATGACCTCATAAATTGACACTGGTCAGTATTGAAAAAATTGGCCCTGTCACGAAGGCAAAAACAGGCTCTGGCATGAAAGGGTTAAGCAAGGGAGAGAATTAATCATGCTTTGGGGTTGTGTTTCAGCCAGTGGCACTGGGAAAATGTAAGGAGTAGAGGGAAGAATGGATTCAATAAAATTTCAATATATTCTTGATGCAAACTTAACACCATTTTTAACCCCTTTCTGCCATTAGACGTACTATCCCGTCCATGTGCCCTGGGACTTAATTCCCAGGGACGGGATAGTACGTCTAATGCGATCAGCGGCGCCCACGTGGTGAGCGCCGCTGTTCGCGGCCGGGTGTCAGCTGATTATCACAGCTGACACGCGACACAATGTGTCGGGGCGGTCACGGACCGCCCTCGACACGTTAACCCCTTGCACACCGCGATCAAACACGATTGCGGTGTACCGGGGGTTAAAGGGAAGCATCGGCAGGGAGGGGGCTCCCTCCATGCTTCCCTGAGCCCCCCACGGCAGCGCAATGTGCAGCGCTGCTGCGGGGGACTCCTTCCCTACAGGCCCCCGGATCCAAGATGGCGACAGGGGCCTTCGGGGGCCTGTAGGGAGCTGACTTCCTTGCTGCCTGCAAAGCGCAGGCATGAGGAAGTCTGCAGAACTGCCTATGACAGATTGCTGATCTGTCACAGTGATCTGTGATGTGACAGATCAGCGATCTGTCACAGGACAGTGATGTCCCACCTGGGACTATGTAATAAAGTAAAAAAAAAAAGTGTAAAAATAATTTTTAAAAAATCGCTAAATAAATTAGTAAAAAAAAAAAATATTCCCCAATAAATTCATTTTTTGAAAATAAAAAAAAAAACAATAAAAGTACACATATTTGGTATCGCCGCATCCGTAGCGACCCGCCCTATAAAACTGTCCCATTAGTTAACCCCTTTAGCGAACTCCTTAAAAAATAAAAATAAAAAACGAAGCAAAAAATAATGATTTATTATCATAGCACCGAACAATAAGTGCAATAACGCGCAATCAAAAAGACGCATATAAATATCCATGGTACCGCTGAAAACGTCATCTTGTCCCGCAAAAAAAGAGCTGCCATGCAGCATCATCCGCAAAAAAATGTAAAAGTTATAGCTCGCAGAATAAAGCAATGCAAAAATAATTATTTTTTATATAAAATTGTTTTCATTGCAAAAAACCGACAAAACATAAAAAAAGACCTAAATGAGGTATCACTGTAACTGTACCGACCCAAAGAATAAAACCGCTTTATCAATTTTACCGCATGCGGAATAGTGTAAACGCACCCCCCCAAAAGAAATTCATGAAACGCTGGTTTTTGTTCATTCTGCATCCCAAAAATCAGAATAAAAAGCGATCAAAAAATGTCACATGCCCGAAAATGGGAGCAAAAAAAACGTCAACTCGTCCCGCAAAAAATAAGACCTCACATGACTCGGTGGGTCAAAATACGGAAAAATTATAGCTCTCAATATGTGGTGATGCAAAAACTATTTTTACAATAAAAAGCGCCTTTTAGCGTGCGACAGCTGCCAAATATAAAAACCGCCATAAATAGTAAATCAAACCCCCCATTATCACCCCTTTAGTTAGGGAAAAATAATAAAACTAAAAGAAAATGTATTTATTTCCATTTTCCCATTAGGGTTAGGATTAGGGCTAGGGTTAGGGTTAGGGCTAGGGCTAGGGTTAGGGCTAGGGCTAGGGCTAGGGTTAGGGTTAGGGCAAGGGTTAGGGCTCAGATTAGGTTTAGGGGTGTGTTGGGGTTACGGTTGGAGTTATAATTGGGGGGTTTCCACTGTTTGGGCACATCAGGTGCTCTCCAAATGCAACATGGCATCTGATCTCAATTCCAGCCAATTCTGCGTTGAAAAAGTCAAATGGTGCTCCTTCCCTTCCAAGCTCTGCCATGCGCCCAAACAGTGTTTTACCTCCACATATGGGGTATCAGCCTACTCAGGACAAATTACAAAACAACTTTTGGGGTCCAATCTCTCCTGTTACCCTTTGGAAAATAAAAAATTGGGGGCAAAAATATCATTTTTGTGGAAAAAAATGATTTTTTTATTTTCACGCCCAGGCGCTATAAACTTCTGTGAAGCACTTGGGGGTTCAAAGTGCTCACCACACATCTAGATAAGTTCTGTGGGGGATCTAGTTTCCAAAATGAGGTCACTTGTGGGGAGTTTCAATAGTTTAGGTACATCAGGGGCTCTCCAAACGCACATGACACTCGCAGACCAATCCATCAAAGTCTGCATTCCAAAACGTCACTACTTCCCTTCCGAGCCCCGACGTGTGCCCATACAGTAGTTTTCTCCCACATATGAGATATCAGCGTACTCAGGACAAATTGGACAACAACTTTTGGGGTCCAGTTTCTCCTGTTACCCTTGGGAAAATAAAAAAATTGGAGACTAATTGATCATGTTTGTGGAAAAAATACGATTTTTTTATTTTCATGCCTGGGCATTATAAACTTCTGTGAAGCCCTTGGGGGTTCAAAGTGCTCACCACACATCTAGATAAGTTCCTTAGGGGGTCTAGTTTCCAAAATGGGGTCATTTGGGGGGGTTTCCACTGTTTAGGTACATCAGGGGCTCTCCAAAGGCAATATGACACCCGCAGACCATTCCATCAAAGTCTGCACTCCAAGACGTCACTACTTCCCTTCCAAGCTCCGACGTGTGCCCATACAGTAGTTTTCTCCCACATATGGGGTGTCAGTGTACTCAGGGCAAATTGGACAACAACTTTTGGGGTCCAATTTCTCCTGTTACCCTTGGGAAAATAAAAAAAATGGGGACTAAAAGATGATGTTTGTTGAAAAAATACGATATTTTTATTTTCACGCCCGGTCGTTATAAACTTCTGTGAAGCACTGGGGGGTTCAATGTGCTCACCAAACATCTAGATAAGTTCCTTAGGGGGTCTAGTTTCCAAAATGGGGTCAATTGTGGGGGGTTTCCACTGTTTAGGTACATCAGGGGCTCTCCAAAAGCAACATGACACCCGCAGACCATGCCATCAAAGTCTGCATTCCAAAACGTCACTACTTCCCTTCTGAGCCCCGACGTGTGCCCATACAGTAGTTTTCTCCCACATATGAGGTATCAGCGTACTCAGGACAAATTGAACAACAACTTTTTGGGGTCCAATTTCTCCTGGTACCCTTGGGAAAATGAAAAAATTGGTGACTAAAAGATCATGTTTGTGGAAAAAATATGATTTTTTTATTTTCATGCCCGGGCGTTATAAACTTCTGTGAAGCACTGCGCGGTTCAAAGTGCTCACCACACATCTAGATAAGTTCCTTGGGGGGTCTAGTTTCCAAAATGGTGTCATTTGTGGGGGTTTCTACTGTTTTGGTACATCAGGGGCTTTCCAAACGCAACATGGTGTCCGATCTCAATTCCAGCCAAAAACATCAAATGGCGCTGCTTCCCTTCTGAGCTCTGCCATGCGCCCAAATAGTGGTTTACCCCCAATTGTGGGGTATCAGCACACTCAGGACAAATTGCACAATATCTTTTAGGGTCCTGTTACTCTTGGAAAAATAAGAATTGATGGTGAAAAGATCATTTTTGTGGAAAAAATATGATTTTTTAATTGTACAGCTGTATGTTATAAACTTCTGTGAAGCCCTTGGGGGTTCAAAGTTCTCACCACACATCTAGATAAGTTTCTTGGGGGGTCTAGTTTCCAAAATGTTGTCATTTGTGGGGAGTTTCCACTGTTTTGGTACATCAGGGGTTTTCCAATCGCGACATGGTGTCCGATCTCAATTCCAGCCAAAAACGTCAACTGGCGCTGCTTCCCTTCCGAGCTCTGCCATGCGCCCAAATAGTCATTTACACCCACATTAGGGGTATAAGCGTACTCAGGACAAATTGCACAATAACATTTAGGGTCCTGTTACCCTTGGAAAAATAAAAATTGGCGGTGAAAAGATCATTTTTGTGGAAAAAATATGATTTTTTAATTGTACCGCTGTACGTCATAAACTTCTGTGAAGCCCTTGTGGGTTCAAAGTTCTCACCACATATCTAGATAAGTTCCTTGGGGGGTCTAGTTTCCATAATGGGGTCACGGGGGGTTTCCACTGTTTAGGTACATCAGGGGCTCTCCAAATGCGACATGGCGTCCGATCTGAATTCCAGCCAATTTTGCATTGAAAAAGTCAAACGGCGCTCCTTCCCTGCTGAGGTCTGCCATGCACAGAAACAGTGGTTCCCCCCCACATATCAGGTATCAGCGTACTTAGGACAAATTGCACAATAACTTTTGCAGTCCAATTTCTCCTGTTACCCTTGGTAAAATAAAAAAAATTGAACCTGAAGTATTTTTTTAGTGAAAAAAAGTTAAATGTTCATTTTTTTTTAAATATTCAAAAAATTCCTGTGACGCACCTGAAGGGTTACTAAACTTCTTGAATGTGGTTTTGAGCACCTTAAGGGGTGCAGTTTTTAGAATGGTGTCACTTTTGGGTATTTTCTATCATATAGGCCCCTCAAAGTGGCTTCAAATGTGATGTGGTCCGTAAAAATAAAATGGTGTTGCAAAAATGAGAAATCGCTGGTCAATTTTTAACCCTTATAACTTCCTAACAAGAAAAATTTTGGTTCCAAAATTGTGCTGATGTAAAGTAAACATGTCGGAAATGTTATTTATTAAGTTTTTTGTGTGCTGTATCTCTGTGATTTAAGGGCATAAAAATTCAAAGTTGGAAAATTGCGAAATTTTCAAAATTTTCGCCAAATTTCTATTTTTTTCACAAATAAACGCAAGTTATTTGAATGAAATTTTACCACTAACATGAAGTACAATATGTCATGAGAAAACAATGAATCCAAAGGGAGTTTGTAGCTATATTCCGCGCTGCCGCTTTAGACAAATTCCAGGAGAATGCTGTATGATTGCAGTGGTTTTATTCTACGCGTTTCAGGGGTCTCATGCCCCCTTCATCAGGAAATACCTGTCTAAAGCGGCAGCGCGGAATATAGCTACCAACTCCCTTTGGAATCATCATTTCTTTGGTCACTGAAGACCTGTGGATCTACACGCTCTTATCTCATCCTAACCAGGTGAGCATATTTCATGATATACTGTCTTTTGTAACGTGGATAAGACCCTATTGCGCTTTTTGTCTCCCCCTTTTTTTGCATGAGAAAACAATGTCAGAATCACCGGGATCCATGGAAGCGTTTCAGAGTTATTACCTCATAAAGGGACAATGGTCAGAATGGTAAAAATTGGCCTGGTCATTAACGTGCAAACCACCCTTGGGGCTTAAGGGGTTAAAAAAGCTGAAGTTGAAAAGAGGATGGTTTCTACAGATGGATAATTATCCTAAACACACGTCAAAATCCACAATAGACTGCCTCAAAGGTGCAAGATGAAGGTTTTACAATGGCCCTCACAGTGCCTGCATTGAAAATTTGTGGCTAGACCTTAAAATAGCAGTGAATGCAAAATGACTCAGGAATTTCATAAAAATTTAAGAATTTTAAGGGCAAAAGGAGAAAAGGGACACAACAATTTGTAATGCAATTTCTTCTGAGTACATCAGTATCCCATATGTAGAAGAGAAGAAGTGCTAGTTGATATTTGAGGCATAAATTTAGCTGGAATACATTGTGGACCCCATGTTGCAGTTGCAAAGATTCTGAGGTGCTAAAACAGCAAAAAAACCCACATATATCTGTATTTTGAAAACTGCTCCCCTCAAGGAACTTATCTGGGGTGTGGTGATTTTTTTATTCCAACATGTGATTCACAGACTTTTATAACATTGAACCGTGAAAATGAAAAATAATATTTTTTCCACGAAAATGTTGCTTTAGCCTCAAATTTCTCATTTTCACAAAGAAAAAAAGCAGATAGAGGGCTCTCCCAATGTTATAGAAAAAGGCAAAATCGATCCAATGAGTGGAGATAAAACAAAAAAAACAAAAAAAAACCCTTTTTCTTTAAAAAGATAAAAAACACCATGCGTTAAGGCTGCAGGTGTATGGATGTGATTTTTAAATAAAAAGTTTTTATTTGTTTATTTCTTTAGATTTCCCTGCCCTCATTGGATATATTTGCCTCTTTCCATGTGTCCTCTATCTGTTTTTTTCACTTCTTCTGGCTCTGCTGGAACTTTCCATGGAGTAATTTGCCACAGAATACCATGTTGGCTGAATCCACTGGGTTCCACTTCCTTTGGCACCAAAGAAAATCGATATTTTGGTTTAATTTTCACAATGGTAACAGGAGAAAATAAACTTTACAAATTGTTGAGAAATTTGTCCTGACTATGCTGATTCCTCAATTGTGGTCAGAAATTATTGCTTGGGCAAGGGAAGGAGCACCATATGAATTTTGATATGCAAATTTAGCTAGAATAGATTATGGATATCATGTCACATTGACAGAGTCTTTGAGATACCAAATCAGCAGAAACCCTCCATATGTGACCCATTTTACAAACTACACCCCTCAATAAATTCATCTAGTAGAGCCGTTAGAATATTAACATCATAGGTGTGTCACAGAATTTTATACCACTAGGTGGTATAGAAAAAATAAAAATAATTTTTCCATAAAAATAGTTTTTGCCCAAAGATTTTAATGTTCAAAAGGACTCGAAGAAGAAAATGGACCAAACATTGTTATGCAATTTCTCCAAAATATGACAATACCCCGTAATTCGTTAATTAATTGGAGTGCAAATTTTGCTGGAATAGTTTGGGTGCCATGTCACCTGTTAGAGCCCCAGCATAGGAGAACTACCCTTAATAGACACATTTTAAAAACTATACCCCTCAATGAATTCATCTAGGCGTGTAGTGAACATGTTAATACCACCGAATTTTACAAAACTGGACGGTGAAAAAAATTATATTTTAACCTCTAAAATGATGTTTTAGTCCTAGATTTTGCATTTCCCCAAGGGGGAACAGATAAAATGTCCCCATAATATTTTACACAATTTCTCTAAAATGTAGCATTACCCCATATGTGATTGTACAATACTGTTTGCTCACAGGGCAGGGCTTGTGATGGATGGAGCGCTATTTGACTTTTTGAGCACAGATTTTCCTGGAAGAGTTTGCAGATTCTATTTTCAGAGTCCCAATGCGCCAGAATAGCAGACCCCCTTAAGTGACCCCATTTAGGAAACTACCACCCTCCCCCCGGGAATTCACCTATAGGCATAGTGATTAGTGATGAGTAGTGTTGAGCATTCCGATACCGCAAGTATCGGGTATCGGCCGATATTAGCTGTATCGGAATTCCGATACTTAGTTCCGATACTTTTTTCATATCGAATACTGGAATCGGAAGTTCCCATAATGCTAGGAGCCCGCTCGATTTGATTCAGCCAATGGGGATCCTCAGAAGTGTGGGCATATCCTGTTAGGCATGTAGGCATGTTAACTACTGGCATGGCTGTGATTGGCTGCTGAAATGATGTCATGATGCACTATAAAAAGCGCTGCAGCCGCCATTTCTGGTCACTCTGTTGTGAATTCAGTTAGGGACAGGCTGCTGTTGAAGACTGTGAGGAACAGTTAGAAATAGCGATTCTAAAAACAATATTGTGCTTTATCCAGGCTACATAAACCACCACTGTAGCTTGCTTTTCCCTAGCAGCGCTGTTTTCACAGCTGTCTGCAAGGGCTGTGTGAGTGCAGACCCACAATGCTAGGAGCCCGCTCGATTTGATTCAGCCAATGGGGATCCTCAGAAGTGTGGGCATATCCTGTTAGGCATGTAGGCATGTTAACTACTGGCATGGCTGTGATTGGCTGCTGAAATGATGTCATGATGCACTATAAAAAGCGCTGCAGCCGCCATTTCTGGTCACTCTGCTGTGAATTCAGTTAGGGACAGGCTGCTGTTGAAGACTGTGAGGGACAGTTAGAAATAGCGATTCTAAAAGCAATATTGTGCTTTATCAAGGCTACATAAACCACCACTGTAGCTTGCTTTTCCCTAGCAGCGCTGTTTTCACAGCTGTCTGCAAGGGCTGTGTGAGTGCAGACCCACGCTGTGTAGTGTGTCCTGCAGGCACGTCTGCTTGTAGGCCGGCCAGCGTGTGTCTCTGCCTCATACACATTTTTCTTTTATTGCTGCTTTTTTTTTCTCCTGTATAGTGTGCTTCCATACGTATCCATATACGTTGGTTGCAAACACTAAAGGAGTGGACAGCGGAGCCTTTCAGCAGCCTTTCAGTGCTATAGCCCATTTCTCTGCACTGTTTTTGGCTGTCTGATAGGTCTCTCTGTGTGTGAGTGCAGCTCACGTTGCAGTGTGTTCTACAGCCACCGCTAGCTGTAGTCCGCTCAGCGTGCGTCACTGCCTCATACATAGTCCTTTTTTTGCAGCAAATTTAGCCAGATTTTTGCTCCTATATTAGTGTGCTTCCAACCATATCCATTGTCATTGGTTGGTTGCAAACACTATATAGGATTAGATAGAGGAGCCTTTTTGCTGGCTTGTGCTCTTCAGGGCCAGCCAGGCTAGTATCACCCTATTTTTTGGAGCCTCATCAATTGCATTGTAGGTTAGCTTCCTGCATTGTAATCGCTCCAAAAAGTTTGTGATACTATAGCTTTCAAACTTTGGTCACATCCTTTCCTTTCCCCCCACCCAAAAAAAAAAAAGGAAATAAAGTTCACCAAACACTCCACTTTACAGTTGTCTAGGCCACATTAGATCATATTAAAGTGTAGTACACACACTCTTAGCCAAATTAGTGTTTCTTATACTGGTTAGCAGGTGTTCAGGAATAAGAACACTAAGCCACCCTTTTTTTACTTTCCTGCCTATCTTTATCAGTCTACCAAGATGAAGAAGGCAGGGAGTAAGGCACGTGGTCGTGGCCGTGGAGTTTCAGCAGGGAGAGGACGGGGGGATTCAGCAGGGAGAGGACGTGGGGATTCGGTATCTGCTGCGGCCACCAGTGACCCGGCATCCCCCACTTTTACCAGGCAACAGTCCTTCATGCGCAGCTTTGTAGGACCTCGCCGTACCCCACTGCTGCGTGACGAAGAAATTGAAGCCGTTGTCGGATGGATGGCAGCTAACGCATCCACTTCAATGACTTCCGCATCCTCCCAAGGCCAGAGCACTGAAGAGCAACCATCTGTCTCTTCACCACCTGCCAAATTGCCCAGGCAGTCTGAGAGCCCTGGACAGGAGCCATCTCAATCTTTACTTCTGTTCTCAGAATCTGTTGGCTTGGAAAGAGGTGGCCAGCCAAGCAGCATTCTAGAGCGTGAAGAAGAGGGAGTATGCAGTGATGCGCAACTGCTTTGTCCCTCTGAATCTGAAGAGGCGGGTGGGCCAGTGCCTATGGTCAAAACACCTCAGTATGCATCAGATGATGATGAGACTCAGTTGCCAATTTCTGGTGCGTACGGTGCTGGCGAGACAACCCAGGACCAGCCGGTGCTTGAAGAGGGGAGTGGAGATGATGAGGTCCTTGACCCATCATGGCGTCAGCCACAGGAAGGTGGTGGGAGCAGCTCTGAGGAAGAGATTCCCCGAACGGCCAAAAGAGGAGGGAGAGGGCGGGGGCAGACTTGGTTGCCTGTAGCCTCCACTTTGGCACCTGTGAGGAGCAATCCTCTTCCAAAACACAAAACGGGCGCTCCCAGGACTTGCAGTGCGTGGTCTTTTTTCGACACAGTTGCAGATAACATTTGCTTTGTCAAATGCAAGCTGTGTCATCAGAAAGTGAAACGAGGCAAAAATGTGACCAACCTCAATACCACAAATATGTGGAAACATGTGCGTACCAAGCACGAGGTGGAGTTACACAGACACACTGAAGATGTAGGCCAACCTTCAGCAGCACCTACCACCTCTTCAGCTCGTGTTGGGGCCTCTTCCTCCAGCTCACACACAGCTGGTTCGGCTTCCTCACTGGAACGCCATGGAAGAACCACTGCCACTGTTGTCCAGAGACCCAGTGAAATTCCACCCACTGAACCACGTTCACAGTCATCAGCACCCTCCCAGGCCACTCACCAGCAATCGGTAGCACAGGCATGGGAGAAAAAGCGGCCATACTCGGCAAACCATCCCCGAGCACTGGCTCTGAATGCCGGCATTGCCAAACTACTGGCCCTTGAGATGCTGTCATTCAGGCTGGTGGAGACTGACACATTCCGGAACTTTATGTCATTGGCAGTTCCACAATACAATGTGCCCAGCCGCTTTTATTTCAGCAGGTAAGCTGTCCCTGCCCTGCAAAAGCACGTGGAGGGAAAAATTAAAAATGCGCTACTAAATGCCGTCAGTAGCAAGGTCCACCTGACCACCGATGCGTGGACCAGTAGCCATGGACAGGGACGATACCTTTCCCTCACTGCCCATTGGGTCAATGTTGTGGAGCCGGGTACAGATCTGAAGAGTGGCTCTGTACGTATTCTGCCAACTCCAAGGATTGCAGGAATGCAGTCTGTACATATTGAGTCCTCCTCCTACTCTAGTTCCTCGGAATCAGCACTGCGTGAGCCTGTTAGGCCAGATATGAGCACAGGTGTGGCCAAACGTCAACAGGCCATCCTTAAATTAATTTTTTTGGGGAATCGGAGCCACACAGCACAGGAGCTCTGGAATGCCATCAAGCAGGAGAGCGATGTGTGGTTTGTGCCAGCGAATCTCCAGCCAGGTTTGGTAGTGAGTGACAATGGCCGAAATCTAGTGGCAGCTCTGGGCCTAGGCAACCTCACTCACATACCATGTCTGGCACACGTGCTCAATTTGGTCGTGCAGAGCTTTCTGAGGGACTATCCGGATCTTGATGCACTGCTGCACAAGGTTTGCCTAGAGTGTGCTCACTTGCGGCGTTCCAGCATGGCAAGATCGCGCATTGCATCTCTGCAACGCCGATTCCGCCTGCCAGAACATCGCATCATATGTGACCTCCCCACCAGGTGGAATTCAACGTTACATATGTTGGAGCGGTTGTGTGAGCAGCAGGCAGCAGTAATGGAGTACCAGCTGCATCAGGCGCAAACAAGTCGCACTGTGCGCCAGACACACTTCACCACCACTGAGTGGGCCACTATGAGGGACATCTGCCAAGTTTTGCGTGCCTTCGATGACTCCATGCGGATGGCCAGTGCAGATGATGCACTAATCAGCATGACTGTCCCCCTCATCTGTCTGCTTCAAAAAACCTTACAAGCACTAAGTGAGGAGGTTTTTGAAGAGGTCGAGGATAAGCAGTCAGAAATGCCATCTGCTTCTGGCAAGTCTGCGCAACGTGCTTCCACACAAAGGCCCAGGCAGGGGACACTTAGTGAGGAGGATGACGAGGAGTCAATGGAGGAGGAGGAACACATCTCTCCAGAGGAGGGAGGTACACAAGGCTCTAGTAGTCAGTGTGTACAGCGAGGGTGGGGTGATGCTGAGCAGGCAGAGATGCTGCCTCAAGCTGGGGACAGCGTTTCCGGTCCAGTTGGCAGTCTGCAGCACATGGTTGATTTCATGCTGCAGTGCTTGTTAAATGACCGCCGCATCGCCAACATTCTCCACACGGCTGATTATTGGGTGTACACCCTCCTAGATCCTCGCTACCGGGACAACTTACAAAGCCTCATACCACAGTTGAACCGGGAGCGAAAAATGCGGGAGTACCAAGAAACACTTGTGCAGGCCATCATGTTCTCCATTCCCCCCACAAGTGTTGCTGGTAGTGCTTTTCAAAGCAGCCATGTGGGTAGAGGCAGTGGAGGAACCTCTGCACAAAGAGGTAGCAGAGGCTGTGCCGCAGGACAAGGCAAGGCCAGTATGGCCCAAATGTGGAAAAGTTTTGTGGGACCGCCACATACGGCTACACCATCACAGACGGCTCCAGTCAGCAGGAGGCAACGTTTCCGTCAGATGGTGACAGACTACTTGTCGTGCCCTGTTAGTGTTCTCCCAGACGGCTCTTCCCCGTTCAAGTATTGGGTCTCTAAGCTGGATACATGGCCAGAGCTTAGCCAGTATGCATTGGAGGTGCTGGCTTGCCCTGCTGCCAGTGTATTATCGGAACGTGTCTTTAGTGCTGCAGGTGGTGTGGTAACAGACCGTCGCACGCGACTATCCGCCGATAATGTTGACCGGCTTACTTTTGTGAAAATGAACAAGGCCTGGATCTCACCTGAATTTGCCAGTCCTCTTCCAGAATAAATAATTGGCTGGCAACAGGATCCAGGTCTCCTGTTGTGTTCATGTTTCTATGACCTGAACTTTATTTCCTGGGCTACAGCAACGCCCGTTGTTGCTCGGAAGTGCTGTCCGCACAGACAAACACTCGCTCATGTGTAAGTGGGGTTCGGTAACGTCAGCTGATCCCCTGCTGTGTGTACAGCAAACTCTCCTGCTGCCTACAACTTCTGATTACCTCTGATTTAATATGTTCTCTGATTTGCCCTCTGTCTCCACTCTGTTTTGAGTATTTCCTCCGGCCTACAACACCGCCTGTTTCTGTTCTCAAGTGCCGTCTGCACAATCCACACTTGATCCTGTGGTACCTGGGTCCTGTAACATCTGCTCATCTCCAGAGTTGAGCACGGCAATGTCTCCTGCTTTGTCTACATTCCCACTACTTGTAGTGGAAATGTGGACAGAGCAGGAGACATTGCCTGACTCACCTCTAGGGAGAAGCTGCTGTTACAGAACCCCAGTAACACAGGAACAAGTGTGGGTTGTGCAGACGGCATTTCAGAGCAGCAAGTGGCGTGGTTGGAAGCCAGCGGAAATACTCGAAACAGAGTGAAGACAGAGGCCTAATTGGAGTACGTTGACAGTTAGTAGTAGTCTAGAAACAATCGCAAACTGCCACCAAGTAGGCCTCAGCCTACTACCTGATTTTCCCTGGGCTCCGACACCGCCAGTTGGTGCTCAGAAGTGCTGTCCGCACAGACAAAACACTCGCTCATGTGTAAGTGGGGTTCGGTAACATCAGCTGATCCCCTGCTGTGTGTATGGCAAAGTGTCCTGCTCCCTCCACAGTCAAACAACCTCAGATTTACACCTGGCTCCAAGTAGGCCTCGGCCTACTATCTCATTTTCCCTGGGCTCCGACAACGCCAGTTGGTGCTCGGAAGTGCTGTCCGCACAGACAAAACACTCGCTCATGTGTAAGTGGGGTTCGGTAACGTCAGCTGATCCCCTGCTGTGTGTACGGCAAACTCTCCTGCTGCTTACAACTTCTGACTACCTCTGATTTAATATGTTCTCTGATTTGCCCTCTGTCTCCACTCTGTTTTGAGTATTTCCTCCGGCCTACAACACCGCCTGTTTCTGCTCTCAAGTGCCGTCTGCACAATCCACACTTGATCCTGTGGTACCTGGGTCCTGTATCATCTGCTCATCTCCAGAGTTGAGCATGGCAATGTCTCCTGCTTTGTCTACATTCCCACTACTTGTAGTGGAAATGTGGACAGAGCAGGAGACATTGCCTGACTCACCTCTAGGGAGAAGCTGCTGTTACAGAACCCCAGTAACACAGGAACAAGTGTGGGTTGTGCAGATGGCATTTCAGAGCAGCAAGTGGCGTGGTTGGAAGCCAGCGGAAATACTCGAAACAGAGTGAAGACAGAGGCCTAATTGGAGTACGTTGACAGTTAGTAGTAGTCTAGAAACAATCGCAAACTGCCACCAAGTAGGCCTCGGCCTACTACCTGATTTTCCCTGGGCTCCGACACCGCCAGTTGGTGCTCAGAAGTGCTGTCCGCACAGACAAAACACTCGCTCATGTGTAAGTGGGGTTCGGTAACGTCAGCTGATCCCCTGCTGTGTGTACGGCAAACTCTCCTGCTGCCTACTACTTCTGACTACCTCTGATTTAATATGTTCTCTGATTTGCCCTCTGTCTCCACTCTGTTTTGAGTATTTCCTCCGGCCTACAACACCGCCTGTTTCTGCTCTCAAGTGCCGTCTGCACAATCCACACTTGATCCTGTGGTACCTGGGTCCTGTAACATCTGCTCATCTCCAGAGTTGAGCACGGCTATGTCTCCTGCTTTGTCTACATTCCCACTACTTGTAGTGGAAATGTGGACAGAGCAGGAGACATTGCCTGACTCACCTCTAGGGAGAAGCTGCTGTTACAGAACCCCAGTAACACAGGAACAAGTGTGGGTTGTGTAGACGGCATTTCAGAGCAGCAACTAGCATGGTTGGAAGCAAGCGGAAATACTCGAAACAGAGTGAAGACAGAGGCCTAATTGGAGTACGTTGACAGTTAGTAGTAGTCTAGAAACAATCGTAAACTGCCACCAAGTAGGCCTCGGCCTACTACCTGATTTTCCCTGGGCTCCGACACCGCCAGTTGGTGCTCAGAAGTGCTGTCCGCACAGACAAAACACTCGCTCATGTGTAAGTGGGGTTCGGTAACGTCAGCTGATCCCCTGCTGTGTGTATGGCAAAGTGTCCTGCTCCCTCCACAGTCAAACAACCTCAGATTTACACCTGGCTCCAAGTAGGCCTTGGCCTACTACCTCATTTTCCCTGGGCTCCAACAACGCCAGTTGGTGCTCGGAAGTGCTGTCCGCACAGACAAAACACTCGCTCATGCGTAAGTGGGGTTCGGTAACGTCAGTTGATCCCCTGCTGTGTGTACGGCAAACTCTCCTGCTGCTTACAACTTCTGACTACCTCTGATTTAATATGTTCTCTGATTTGCCCTCTGTCTCCACTCTGTTTTGAGTATTTCCTCCGGCCTACAACACCGCCTGTTTCTGCTCTCAAGTGCCGTCTGCACAATCCACACTTGATCCTGTGGTACCTGGGTCCTGTAACATCTGCTCATCTCCAGAGTTGAGCACGGCAATGTCTCCTGCTTTGTCTACATTCCCACTACTTGTAGTGGAAATGTGGACAGAGCAGGAGACATTGCCTGACTCACCTCTAGGGAGAAGCTGCTGTTACAGAACCCCAGTAACACAGGAACAAGTGTGGGTTGTGCAGACGGCATTTCAGAGCAGCAACTGGTGTGGTTGGAAGCCAGCGGAAATACTCAAAACAGAGTGAAGACAGAGGCCTAATTGGAGTACGTTGACAGTTAGTAGTAGTCTAGAAACAATCGCAAACTGCCACCAAGTAGGCCTCGGCCTACTACCTGATTTTCCCTGGGCTCCGACACCGCCAGTTGGTGCTCAGAAGTGCTGTCCGCACAGACAAAACACTCGCTCATGTATAAGTGGGGTTCGGTAACGTCAGCTGATCCCCTGCTGTGTGTATGGCAAAGTGTCCTGCTCCCTCCACAGTCAAACAACCTCAGATTTACACCTGGCTCCAAGTAGGCCTCGGCCTACTACCTCATTTTCCCTGGGCTCCGACAACGCCAGTTGGTGCTCGGAAGTGCTGTCCACACAGAAAAACACACTCGTTCATGTGAAAGTGGGGTTCGGTAACGTCAGCTGATCCCCTGCTGTGTGGCGGGCAAACTGCTGCTGTCTCCAAATTTTAGCTACTTCAGATTTAAACATTCTCTGATTTGGCCTCTGTCTCCACTCTGTCTCTAGTATTTCCCCTGACCTCCAACACTGCCAGTTCATGCTCACAGTTGCCGTCCACGCATTCCACACGTGTTCCTGTGCCACTGGGGTTCTGTTACGTCAGCAGATCCCCCAATGTGTGTCCGCCACTGTCTCCTGCGCTGTCCACCTTCCCACTGCAAGTGGTGGGAATGTGGACAGAGCAGGAGACATTGGCAGACGAACATCAGGGGATCTGCTGACATTACAGAACACCAGTAACACAGGAACACGTGTGGATTGGGCAGACGGCTACTGTATGCATAAACTGGCGGTGTTGGTAGTCACGTGAAATCCTGGAAACAGAGTGGAGACAGATGCCTAATTGGAGCACGTTGACAGTCTGTTGTAGCCTACAAACAATGTAAAACTGCCACCAAGTAGGCCTCGGCCTGCACCCTGGTTCTCCCTGGGCTCCAACAACGCTAGTTGGTGCTCAGAAGTGCTGTCCACACAGAAAAACACACTCGTTCATGTGAAAGTGGGGGTCAGTAACGTCAGCTGATCCCCTGCTGTGTGGAGGGCAAAGTGTCCTGCTCCCTCCAAAGTCAAAATACCTCAGCTTTACACCTGGCTCCTAGTAGGCCTCGGCCTGCACCATGATTGTCCCTGGGTTCCAACAACGCTAGTTGGTGCTCGGAAGTGCTGTCCACACAGAAAAACACACTCGTTCATGTGAAAGTGGGGTTCAGTAACGTCAGCTGATCCCCTGCTGGGTGGAGGGCAAACTGCTGCTGCCTCCAAATTGTACTACTTCAGATTTAAACATTCTCTGATTTGGCCTCTGTCTCCACTCTGTCTCTAGTATTTCCCCTGACCTCCAAAACCGTCAGTTCCTGCTCACAGTTGCCATCCACGCATTCCACACTTGTTCCTGTGTTCCTGGTGTTCTGTAACGTGAGCTGATCCCCCAATGTGTGTCCGGCACTGTCTCCTGCGCTGTCCACCTTCCCACTGCAAGTGGTGGGAATGTGGACAGAGCAGGAGACATTGGCAGACAAACATCAGGGGATCTGCTGACATTACAGAACACCAGTAACACAGGAACACGTGTGGATTGGGCAGACGGCTACTGTACGCATAAACTGGCGGTGTTGGTAGTCACGTGAAATCCTGGAAACAGAGTGGAGACAGATGCCTAATTGGAGCACGTTGACAGCCTGTTGTAGCCTACAAACAATGTAAAACTGCCACCAAGTAGGCCTCGGCCTGCACCCTGGTTCTCCCTGGGCTCCAACAACGCTAGTTGGTGCTCAGAAGTGCTGTCCACACAGAAAAACACACTCATTCATGTGAAAGTGGGGGTCAGTAACGTCAGCTGATCCCCTGCTGTGTGGAGGGCAAAGTGTCCTGCTCCCTCCAAAGTCAAAATACCTCTGCTTTACACCTCGCTCCTAGTAGGCCTTGGCCTGCACCATGATTGTCCCTGGGTTCCAACAACGCTAGTTGGTGCTCGGATGTGCTGTCCACACAGAAAAACACACTTTGTTCATGTGAAAGTGGGGTTCGGTAACGTCAGCTGATCCCCTGCTGTGTGGAGGGCAAAGTGTCCTGCTCCCTCCAAAGTCAAAATACCGCAGCTTTACACCTGGCTCCTAGTAGGCCTCGGCCTGCACCATGATTGTCCCTGGGCTCCAACACCGCCAGTTGGTGCTCGGAAGTGCTGTCCACACAGAAAAACACACTCGTTCATGTGAAAGTGGGGTTCAGTAACGTCAGCTGATCCCCTGCTGTGTGGAGGGCAAACTGCTGCTGCCTCCAAATTGTAACTACTTCAGATTTAAACATTCTCTGATTTGGCCTCTGTCTCCACTCTGTCTCTAGTATTTCCCCTGACCTCCAACACCGCCAGTTCCTGCTCACAGTTGCCGTCCACGCATTCCACATGTGTTCCTGTGTTACTGGGGTTCTGTAACGTCAGCAGATCCCCCAATATGTGTCCGCCACTGTCTCCTGCGCTGTCCACCTTCCCACTGCAAGCGGTGGGAATGTGGACAGAGCAGGAGACAGTGGCAGACACACATCAGGGGATCTGCTGACATTACAGAATCCCAGTAACACAGCAACACGTGTGGATTGGGCAGACGGCTGCTGTATGCATAAACTGGCGGTGTTGTTGGTCACGTGAAATCCTGGAAACAGAGTGGAGACAGATGCCTAATTGCCTAAAACTGCCACCAAGTAGGCCTCGGCCTGCACCCTGGTTCTCCCTGGGCTCCAACACCGTCAGCTGGTTCTCGGCAGTGTCTTTGGCACGGGGACTCCCTGTTGCCCAGCCTGGTTCCAGCACGCCTGCTGTTTCCGGGTAGTGTCAAGGTCACTATGCCATTAATCCGTTGTCCTGTCGTCTTGCTGCCGGGTTAGCCGACTCTACGGTGCCTGCAGTTTAGGTGACTCCTATGTGGGCTGCGGGAACTGGCACTGAAGGCTGGATCCGTAGTGCCAATGGGACATGGACCCCCTGTAGGACTGTGGGTTTCGGTAACTGCGGCCGGCTTGCGGCATGGCTACTTTGCTTTCAATGGGTACCTTCTGCTACCCACCCGGGTTCCAGCACTGTCTGCTGGTTCTCGCCAGAGCCTTTGGCCTAGGTGCCTCCATCTCGGTATCCGAGGTCCAGCACCGTCAGCTGGTCCTTGGTAGTGCTTTCTAGCACAGGTACCTCCTGCCTAGTAACCGTGGTCCAGCACCGTCAGCTGTTCCTCGATAGTGCCATTGGCTCTTGTAGCTTTTGCAACCCATCTGGGTTCCAGCACCATCAGCTGGTTCTCGGCAGTGTCTTTGGCATGGGGACTCCCTGTTGCCCAGCCTGGTTCCAGCACGCCTGCTGTTTCCGGGTAGTGTCAAGGTCACTATGCCACCAATCCGTTGTCCTGTCGTCTTGCGGCCGGGTTAGCCGACTCTACGGTGCCTGCAGTTTAGGTGACTCCTATGTGGGCTGCGGGAACTGGCACTGAAGGCTGGATCCGTAGTGCCAATGGGACATGGACCCCCTGTAGGACTGTGGGTTTCGGTAACTGCGGCCGGCTTGCGGCCTGGCTACTTTGCTTTCAATGGGTACCTTCTGCTACCCACCCGGGATCCAGCACTGTCTGCTGGTTCTCGCCAGAGCCTTTGGCCTAGGTGCCTCCATCTCGGTATCCGAGGTCCAGCACCGTCAGCTGGTCCTTGGTAGTGCTTTTTAGCACAGGTACCTTCTGCTTAGTAACCGTGGTCCAGCACCGTCAGTTGGTCCTCGGTAGTGCCATTGGCTCTTGTTCCTTCTGCTACCCATCCGGGTGCCAGCACTGTCTGCTGGTTCTCGCCACAGCCTTTGGCCTAGGTGCCTCCATCTCGGTATCCGAGGTCCAGCACCGTCAGCTGGTCCTTGGTAGTGCTTTTTAGCACAGGTACCTTCTGCTTAGTAACCGTTGTCCAGCACCGTCAGTTGGTCCTCGGTAGTGCCATTGGCTCTTGTTCCTTCTGCTACTCATCCGGGTGCCAGCACTCTCTGCTGGTTCTCGCCACAGCCTTTGGCCTAGGTGCCTCCATCTCGGTATCCGAGGTCCAGCACCGTCAGCTGGTCCTTGGTAGTGCTTTTTAGCACAGGTACCTTCTGCTTAGTAACCGTGGTCCAGCACCGTCAGTTGGTCCTCGGTAGTGCCATTGGCTCTTGTTCCTTCTGCTACCCATCCGGGTGCCAGCACTGTCTGCTGGTTCTCGCCACAGCCTTTGGCCTAGGTGCCTCCATCTCGGTATCCGAGGTCCAGCACAGTCAGCTGGTCCTTGGTAGTGCTTTTAGCACTGGTACCTTCTGCTTAGTAACCGTGGTCCAGCACCGTCAGTTGGTCCTCGGTAGTGCCATTGGCTCTTGTTCCTTCTGCTACCCATCCGGGTGCCAGCACCGTCTGCTGGTTCTCGCCACAGCCTTTGGCCTAGATGCCTCCATCTCGGTATCCGAGGTCCAGCACCGTCAGCCGGTCCTTGGTAGTGCTTTTTAGCACAGGTACCTTCTGCTTAGTAACCGTTGTCCAGCACCGTCAGTTGGTCCTCGGTAGTGCCATTGGCTCTTGTTCCTTCTGCTACCCATCCGGGTGCCAGCACTGTCTGCTGGTTCTCGCCAGTTTCTCAGCCTTCTTGTACCTTCTGCTACATTTCCAAGATCAAGCTTTTTGAAATTGTCTTTGGTAATCCTTATTGATCTCCATGACGATGACCCTGATGATGACGACCCTGAAGACCACACCAAAGAAGACGAGAAATATGACCCTAAATAATAAGACCAAGAGGACAAAGAACATGAAGACAACCACCAAGATATAGAACAAAAGACAGAAGAACAAGAAGCAGAAGAAGCAAAAGCAGAAGAACAGAAAGCAGAAGAACATTAAGCATAAGACAAAAAATCAGCATAGAAGAAATCAAAATTATAAGCAGAAGAAGACTAAGCAGTAAATGGGGGTGAGTCCATTCCTCCTCGTGGTGCCCCTGGAAAATGCCTGCTGCTGCAGGCCAAACTGAACGCGGACAAATCCTGTTGTAAATCTTTTGTGACAGGCAGAACGTAAGGTGTAATCTTATAACTTTTATAGATAAGTACTACAGGAATGCCTGTCACCATAAGAAAATGAAGAAAAAGAAGAATAGGAAGAAGATGAAGAAATAGCATATGAAAATTAATAATAGCTGAATAAGAAGAATATGAAGAATGGAAAAAAAAAATTAATGGGAAGAAGGTGAAGAAGAAGAAGATGAATAAGGTGAAGAAAAAGTTGATGAAAAAAATGCTACTGCTGCGGATCATGAAGGAGAAAGTGTGGGAGAAGTACAAAAGAAGGTGAAGAGCATGGAAGTTGCGAAACATACATATCTGACTAAATATAAAAAAGTTAACATAGTCAATATCTTTTTAACTCCGAACGTCTTGAAAAAAAAAATTGGAATTAATGCTATGCCATGTGATTTGAATAAACCACTATGCTTTTAATGTCTCCTCCACCTCCCACAATACATTCTACATGATTCTTATTTGTTTTCAATTATGTAGAATTAGCCAACAAGGAAATAAAGGCCTTTTTTTAATTCCGATACCGGAAGTCCCATTGACTTGAATGGGACTTCCGGTATCGGAATCGGCGATACCCGATATTTTTTTCGTATCGGGCGATACCATCCGATACGATATTTTTGGGTATCGAACGGTATCGCTCAACACTAGTGATGAGCGAGCACTAAGATGCTCGGACAGAAAAACGAGCCCAATGTAAGTCTATGGGAGACCCGAGCATTTTTGCTGCGATCCCCCCAGGGGGTCCATTTAAGGTTTAAAAACGTCTGAAAATGATGGAAACACTGCTCAAATGACATCATGGGGACATCATGGGGATCGCCCCTGGAAGCATTCCTGACTTCTAGTTCACAGCTTTAACCAATTTTTTTCTGAGTTTCATGACAATTTTCCCGATGCAACAAAAAACACACCAAAACGCAACCAAAACTGATTTTTCTGGGAAATATGTTAAGGTACATCCTTTGCAGGTTAATAACTTGCCTGTAAGGCAAAATAATTAACCCCAGACCGAAATATTGCTCCCCCACTTGGGCTTAGGTCAGACGCAGCATTTTTGAAGAGTTTTTAAACTTTAACATTGCTTTCAACTACTACAAATGCATTCACTGTGAAATGTCATTGTAACATTTAACAACCCTAGCTGGCCATGTGGTGTGTGACACATAAGCAGATCCATCTTGTTTAATTTATGAAGGAGGGACTCTTAAAGTCACAGAGCCTATTTTAACTGGTGCATCACGTGGCATTAATCTTCTTAAAGGGCCATTATTAAACAGTGGGTCTCCTAAACTGTTGTAGCCTATGCTGAGAGTGAATGGGCTGCCAAGAATTACGATGCACCCCAATACCCCTTTCATAAGATATCCAGGACGGCCTCCATAAAAAATGTAGCATTGAATGTAAGGCCTGCCCTGCTACCAATTCATATGCACCCCAATAAGCCATTGAACCCACATACTGGATGGGCCCAGGAAAATCAAGTTCACATTATGCATTTTGTACTCCCGCACTCTTTTTGCTACACATTCACAGCAAGGCCAGCCCTGCTGCATAGTCATATGCACCCCATTACACCTTGGAACCCACATACTGGATGGGCCTCTGAAAATCCACTTCACAAAAATCATTTTGTACTCCTGTGATCTTTTGTTTACACAGTGACAGCAATGTCTGCCCTGCTGCATAGTCATATGCACCTCATTACGCCTTGGAACCCACATACTGGATGGGCCCATGAAATTCCACTTCACAATATTCATTTTGTACTCCCGTACTCTTTGTTTTACACATTGGCAGCAAGGACAGCCCTGCTGCATAGTCATATGAACCACATTACATCTTTGAACCCACATACAGTATGTGCCCAGGAAAATCCACTTCATCATATTCATTTTGTACTCCCGTACTCTTTTGTTTACACAGTGATAGCAATGTCTGCCCTGCTGCATAGTCATATGCACCTCATTACGCCTTGGAACCCACATACTGGTTGGGCCCATGAAAATCCACTTCACAATATTCATTTTGTACTCCTGTACTCTTTTGTTTACACAGTGACAGCAATGTCTGCCCTGCTGAATAGTCATATGCACCCCATTACGCCTTGGAACCCACATACTGGATGGGCCCAAGAAAATCTACTTCACAATATTCATTCTGTACTCCTGTACTCTTTGTTTTACACATTGGCAGCAAGAACAGCCCTGCTGCATACATAGTCATATGCACCCCATTACACCTTGGAACCCACATACTGAATAGGCCCATGAAAATCCACTTCGCAATATCCAGAAGCCACCAGTGATAGACATAAAAGTTAATCTACCCAAGTAGTGATTAATGGGGCTTCAGTGCAAGATTTCCAACATATCAAAGGAAATGTCATTTCCACGCAAAAAACATTACTTACACCTCCATGCAAAGTGTGCGTTTTCTCCACAGAAACCCTTGAAGATCATTATATTTTTTTCACCTTTTATTGTATCAGCTAAAGAAAATAATGTTCCTTCCATGAAATCATCTTCTGATGGCAAAGAAAAGCATTCAGTGAACTCTGAATCTGTAGGCAAAGATCGTACATTGCAAGATGATGGACGTTAAGCAAGGCATGGTTCCAAAAGATTTTTTTCAAATATCAGAAAAGTGCGTTTTTCCCCTACCTAATTCATTTCTCAATGTTCAAATAAATAATTCCATAGAAAATCACACGGAGTTAAGGAGAACTGACTGCAAGGAAAAAAAGGAAAGAATCTGCATCACTTCCTCCAAAACTTGCTAACACTTCAGAGTTGTGGCTGATAAAAATCTCACCAATTACTACAAAAGCGAGTGAAACAGATTACTTTAAATCCTTGCAAGACTATAAAGTTTACTAATGTGACACAAAATGTTGCCTGTTTTCAGTAAAGCTTTTGAGAATAACCAACAATGCAGTCTGAATGACATGATTGGAGACAGGAGACTGTTAGTTAAAGAAAAAAAAAGGGTACCATGAAGCCTCAAGCTGTCAAACCCTTTCTTTGTTTTCAAATGGTAATGGAATCCCGACAATATGTTGAGAGCAGGAAGCACAACATTGAAGGACGATCAAATTGTTGTATTTTTTAATGGTATGATGGTTACCTCTTTGCAGAATTATTTACTGGCGAACTAGGCTATTTGATTTGCCAAGTTTTTAACACTAAGGTTCAGAAGGCTAATACTTGAAATAAAATGCAATTTTATTTCAAAGTACAAAATTCAAGGAATAGTATGATTGAATAGTATGAGTGTTAGGGCTAGTGGAGTGCACCGAGAAAAAGAGATGGAATCAAGGTGCATTCGCAGCCCGGGGTCCACCGTGCAGAGATGTTACCTGCTGCTCGGCAATGGCAGAGGGTATACAGCAACTAATAAATGAACACACTTCGGTTAATGTCCCCCGGTGTGCACCGGAGCGAGTTCTGTTGCTCCACAGAACTGCGTAGCCGCACAGTGTAAACAGCGGAACCTGTTAAGCTCACAGGTCTCAGACGGGTGAGCGTTAGTATGCAGACACAGGACTCTGCCCAAAAGACACGGGGTTAGAGTCCCTCTAGTCCTCTAGCGCTCGGCACCGCAGTCGCGGTGCCAGCAAGAAGCAACTGAAATAGGAATGCATCTAGTGCGCACTGCTCTGGCAGACTCTACTAACCACCCTGACTAGGGTAAGGAAAGCGCTAGACTGCGCACGGTGTCACGCAGGCGGATGCAGTCACTCAAGTGCCTTGTGCTAAATGGCACAATATGGCGCTAAGAGAGGTGCTGTGAATTGGAAGCACGGTGGCATTAGACTTAGCCACTTCAAGGCACTGACTCTAATAGCCCTATGACATATGTATCTTGTGAGACTGAGGACCTCCGGAGTGAACCCTCAGGACCGCGACGACGAACCTCCCTCGGGCGAGCTGACCAGGTGGACCACCCCCTATACAGGGAGCGTTAGGGGCAGACCCAAGGGAGACTATCGCCGCGGAAGCTGATACCTGGAAACAGCCGGGTGAGTATGCAGGCAGGGAAGTGCAGGCGACCAGGTGGGAGATGGTGACAGCCACAGGGATGGCTGCTGAGACTGCGGGAATGGCGGTGGACGGCAGACGTGACTGGCAATGGCGGGCGGCAGGAACCGGTACAGGACGAGACACAGGAGTAGGAAGTCGGAGGCAGGAACGGACAGGATCTAGGAGGGAACACAGGAAAGTCACAAACAGGGAGAACAGCGGAGGCCACGGAGTGGTACACAGCGCAGAGACAAAGAGGAACGCAGGAGCACGTGGACCCGATACCACAAATGATAGTCAGGCAGCAAGCATAGGGTGAGACTGCGTGATATAGGGCACGCTGGTGAACTTCCGGGTCAGAGTGCAGCTGTACCATGGAGCCAGGAGATAGGACGCCAGGTCTAGGGGGCACATCTAGCTGTACACCTGTGTGAAGGAGCGGGGGCCAGCCACAGGAAGGATGATTGACAGGTGCCAGCTGAGGAGACAGAGCGAGAGGACCGGACGCGCTGGAGAGCCCCAGGCGGTGTGGAGGCACGGGAGGCGGCGGGGACTGAAGGCGCCGCAAGAGGTGAAGCCGCGGCATCGGCAGATGGAGCGGCAGTGACAGGAGCCCGGGCAGAGGTAGCAGGGACAGCGACGGTCGGGACAGCGGCCGCAGACACCGCAGAGAGGACCAGAGCCAGGTAGGTGAGCGTGCCAGGCGCCGGGGAGGAGGTGCGCATGACAGTACCCCCCTCCTTACGCCCCCTCTTCTTAAGACTGGAAAGGAATCTTGCCAAGATATGAGGAGTCTGAATGTTTTCCCGGGGCTCTCAAGATCTCTCCTCAGGACCGAAACCCTTCCAATCAATTAAGAAGAGAGTCTTACCTCTGGATTTTTTCACTGCAAGAATGTCTTTGACTTCAAAGACATCCTGTGCAGATACAGGCGGAGGAGAACGGCCAGTGGAAGGATGAAAGCGGTTAAGTACAACAGGCTTTAAGAGAGAGACATGGAAAGAATTTGGAATCCTAAGCGAAGCGGGAAGTTTCAGCTTGTAGGCCACATCGTTGATACGAGCCGAGACCTCAAACGGACGTATATACCGAGGACCCAGTTTATACGAGGGTTGCTTTAGGCGGACGAACTTAGAAGACAGACATACTTTATCTCCAGGCTGGTACCGTGGAGAATCTAGGCGTCTCTTATCAGCATGTCTCTTGATCCGGCCTTGGGCCTGATCAAACGCGGTTTTGGTCTCCTTCCAGACCCTGGAGAACTCCTCGGTCAGAAGATCGGCTGCCCACACAACGAAGACAGGACATACCGGCAAAGGAACACCTGGATGTTTCCCGTAGACAGTATAGAAGGGTGACTTGGAGGAGGACTCACTGTAATGGTTGTTGTAGGTGAATTCGGCCCATGGGAGCAGGTTGGACCAGTCCTTCTGGTGGGCATTGGAAAAATGCCAAAGATAGGTCACGAGAATTTGATTTGTTCGCTCTGCCTGGTCGTTAGTCTGAAGATGGTAGGAAGAGGAGAAGTCCAACGTTACCTCCATCATATGGCATAGGGCCCTCCAAAACCGCAAGGTGAATTGCACCCCTCTGTCGGAAATGGTATGCTTGGGGAAGCCGTGAATCCGAAAGACATGGGTGATGAAAATCCTTGCCAATTCTGGTGCGGAGGGTAACCCTGGCAGCGGAATAAAATGGGCCATATTGGAAAATCGATCCACTACGACCAAGATGACGGTGTGACCAGAAGATCGTGGCAGATCAGTAATAAAGTCCATTGCGACATGCTTCCATGGGACCGAAGGAATCAGAAGCGGGTGTAAGAGACCAGACGGTAGATGCCGAAGAACTTTGTTTCTGGCACACGACGGGCAGGAGGCGATAAAACTTCGGACATCCTGAAGAAGAGATGGCCACCAATAGAAATGAGAGATGAGAAGGAGTGTCTTCTTGAGACCCATGTGGCCAGCCAGCTTGGAGGCATGACCCCAGTGTAACACTCGCTTCCTCTCGCTCTCTTGCACAAAGGTATTACCGAGCGGCAATGAAGTCAGGTTAATGGGTGCAACCTTGATGATTTTACCGGGATCTACGATGTGTGATGGCTCTTCCTCAATATCGGAGACCAGAAAAGACCTGGATAGAGCGTCTGCTTTCAGATTCTTGTCACCGGGACGGAAATGAAGCTCAAAATCGAACCGGGCAAAGAACAGAAACCATCTGGCTTGTCGGGGGTTAAGTCTTTGTGCTGACTGGATGTATGCCAGATTCTTGTGGTCGGTGTAGATTTTAAATGGATGAACAGCTCCTTCCAGAAGATACCGCCACTCCTCCAAAGCCAACTTGATGGCAAGTAGCTCTCTGTCACCAATAGTGTAGTTTCTCTCAGCGGTGGAAAACATCTTAGAGAAAAAAACTGCAGGTGAGTAGCCGACCGGAGGAAGATCTTTGGGAAAGAACTGCCCCGGCTCCAATGGCTGACGCATCCACCTCGAGGATGAAAGGCTTGTTGATTTCAGGACGATGGAGTACGGGAGTGGTAGCGAAAGCTTGTCTCAACATCAGAAAGGCATCTTTGGCCTCCGGGGACCAGAGGTGAGGGTTGGGTCCATTATGGGTCAAGGCGGAGATAGGAGCGGTCAGAGAAGAAAAGTGTGGGATAAATTGCCGGTAATAATTAGCAAACCCAAGGAATCGTTGGATCGCCTTGACTCCCTGGGGACGCGGCCATTTGAGCACGGCGGACACTTTTCCAGGGTCCATGCATAGACCCGAGTCGGAAATGATGTATCCCAAGAATGGCAGGGACGATTGCTCGAAGGTGCACTTCTTGAGTTTGGCATAAAGACGCTGCTCTCTTAAGTGTAGTAAAACTTGGCAGACGTCTTTTCTGTGGGTAGCCAGGTCCGCGGAGAACACAAGGATATCATCCAAATACACCACCACACAGGAGTAGAGAAGGTCTCGAAAGACGTCGTTGACGAACTCCTGGAATATTGCAGGAGCATTGCACAGGCCAAAAGGCATGACTAAATATTCATAGTGGCCGTCTCGGGTATTGAAGGCGGTCTTCCATTCATCTCCGGGGCAAATGCGGATCAGATTATGCGCCCCACGGAGATCCAGTTTAGTGAAGACTTGTGCTCCCCGCAGACAGTCGAATAGCTCTGGAATGAGAGGCAACGGATATTTGTTTTTGATGGTGATATCGTTGAGACCCCGGTAATCAATGCAGGGACGAAGGGAACCATCCTTCTTCTTGACGAAAAAGAACCCTGCTCCTGCCGGTGAAGACAATTTGAGAATAAAACCTCTGGCCAGGTTCTCTTGGATGTATTCGGTCATGGCCAGGGTCTCGGAGGGAGATAGGGGATAGATCCGACCACGGGGTGGTGTAGAACCTGGGACCAGGTCGATCGGGGAATCATAGGGCCGATGCGAGGGCAGAACCTCCACCTCCTTCTTGTTGAAGACGTCAGAGAAGGCCCAATAGGCCGAAGGTGATCCAGTAGAGACTGGAGTAGCATGACGTTCTTTGGTTGAACGACAGACAGACATCTGGCTTGACACGACTGTCCCCAATGCAGGGTGTCCCCAGAGCGCCAATCCAAGACAGGCTCATGAGTTCTCAACCAGGGCAGGCCCAAGAGGATGGTATGAGATAACGAAGGCAGGACATAAAAGACTATCCTCTCCCGGTGTAAGGCTCCAATCTGCAGTTCCACTTCTTCAGTGACCTGAGTGACGGACATCCGCAGGGGTCAACCGTCGACCGAACCAATCTGCCGAGGAGTCTCCAGGGATCAGGCAGGGATCCGGAGTCTTTTAACCGCCTTGAACTGAATAAAATTGCCGGCAGCGCCTGAATCAATGTAGGCCCACTCAGAGGAGAGTTTGGGGCCTATGTGCAAAAGAACGGAGAGAATCAGGGGTAGAGAGTAGAGTTGAGCGAAACGGGTCAAAAAAATTCAAAAGTCTCCGACTTTCGCCAAAGTCGGGTTTCATGAAACAAAACCCGACCTTAGCGTGAGGTCGGCCACGAGGTCGGCGACCATCGCGCCAAAGTCTCGTTTCAAAAGATGCTTTTGCGCCCTTTTTCAGCCAATCAGGAAGAACGGACACTGTGGGCAACGTGATGACATAGGCAGCGGTTACCACCATGTTTGTGAAGGGCATGCAAGTGATTGGCTTGCTTTGTGTGGCGTCACAGGGGGTATAAAAGGGCGTGCACGCTGACCACCATGTTACTTATGCTGATCTCAGAATAGGGAGAGCTGCTGCTGCTGATTCTGTAGGGAGAGCGTTAGGCAGGGAAGAAGATACCAAAAACTACTTCTGCTGCTAGCGATTTTGCCTGTACAACACACCAGCTACTGTGCAGTGCAAGGGGAGGCTATATTTCGGTGCATCAGCTCTGTTGGTTATTAGGCTGCCTTTTAAGGCTCCCTGACAGCTGCATTGCTGTTTTCACACTGCTGAGCAAACTGCTTTTTTCAAAGCAATCCAAATTTTATTGTTTTGTCCTGGTGAGTTACTGAGCGTTCATTTTTTCACACACCATACAGCGGTGTACGCTCCTCACACAGTACCGTGTACCGGCTGTTATCACGGCCAAATTGAAGCTATCTACGTGTGTGACTCTGTAAGGAAAAGTCGAGGAGTTTGTCCGTTCTTACAGACATACACCTTATAGTTTTGTCCGTTTTTCAAACAGTTTAGTATATTTGCTGTTTGATTACATTCAAAACTAGAGAGAGACAGCGTGTGTCAGTCCGTATACAAAAACACGGAGCTTGACAATTTTACATACACCGTACAGCGGTGTACATGCACGCTCCTCTCTCAGTACCATGTCACGGCTGTTATCACGGCCAAATTGAAGCTATCTACGTGTGTGACTCTGTAAGGAAAAGTCGAGTAGTTTGTCTGTTCTTACAGACCTCCACTCTAGGGAGATTCCAATTCTGCCCAATTCTATATACACCTTGTAGTTAGTCATACACTAGGCAATTTCTGCCTGTCACATTGTGGTGTAATCTGTCCTGGGCCGGAGACAATAGTTCAGCGGCCAAATTGAAGCTGTGTGTGACTCTGTAAGAAAAAGCCGAGGAGTTTGTCCGTTCTTACAGACCTACACTCTAGGGAGATTCCAATTCTGCCCAATTCTATATACACCTTGTAGTTAGTCATACACTAGGCAATTTCTGCCTGTCACATTGTGGTGTAATCTGTCCTGGGCCAGAGACAATAGTTCAGCGTCCTCCAATCTACATTGAGATTCAAATTCTCAGCAATACTCTATACAGCTTTTGCCTTCTCATACACAGGGCAATTTCTGCCTGTCACATTGCGGTGTAATCTATACTGGGCCTGAGACAATAGTTCAGCGTCCTCCAATCTACATTGAGATTCAAATTCTCAGCAATACTCTATACAGCTTTTGCCTTCTCATACACCAGACAATTTCTGCCTGTCACATAGCGGTGTAATCTATACTGGGCCTGAGACAATAGTTCAGCGTCCTCCAATCTACATTGAGATTCAAATTCTCACCAATACTCTATACAGCTTCTGCCTTCTCATACACCAGGCAATTTCTGCCTGTCACATTGCGGTGTAATCTATACTGGGCCTGAGACAATAGTTCAGCGTCCTCCAATCTACATTGAGATTCAAATTCTCAGCAATACTCTATACAGCTTTTGCCTTCTCATACACCAGACAATTTCTGCCTGTCACATAGCGGTGTAATCTATACTGGGCCTGAGACAATAGTTCAGCGTCCTCCAATCTACATTGAGATTAAAAGTCTCACCAATACTCTATACAGCTTTTGCTTTCTCATATACCAGCCAATTTCTGCCTGTCACATTGCGGTGTAATCTATACTGGGCCTGAGACAATAGTTCAGCGTCCTCCAATCTACATTGAGATTCAAATTCTCACCAATACTCTATACAGCTTCTGCCTTCTCATACACCAGACAATTTCTGCCTGTCACATTGCGGTCTAATCTATACTGGTCCTGAGACAATAGTTCAGTGTCCTCCAATCTACATTGAGATTCAAATTCTCACCAATACTCTATACAGCTTTTGCCTTCTCATACACCAGACAATTTCTGCCTGTCACATTGCGGTGTAATCTATACTGGGCCTGAGACAATAGTTCAGCGTCCTCCGATCTACATTGAGATTCAAATTCTCACCAATACTCTATTCAGCTTCTTTTTTCTCATGCATCAGACAATTTCTGCCTGTCACATAGCGGTGTAATCTATACTGGGCCTGAGATAATAGTTCAGCGTCCTCCAATCTACAGTGAGATTCAAATTCTCACCAATACTCTATAGACCCTTTACCTTGTTTTACAGTACCATATAGCTGTTGTTATTTTGGGTACCTTTTTCCAAAAAAGTGAAGAAGTATGATGGAAGAGGCCGTGGAAGTGGGCGGGGGTTGCCTGCTGGTCCTGATGGTGGTGTTGGTGGTGGTGCTTCTGCTGGTTGTGGCAAAAGCACAATAGCACCTAAGGCAGGAGGTGGTGAGCCAGCATCATTGTCTGGCTCCACAAGGCCTCGTAGGCTCCCTTTTCTGGGAATAGGTAAACAGCTTTTAAAGCCGGAGCTACAGGAACAAGTTTTGGCTTACATTGCTGACACAGCCTCCAGCTCTATCGCCTCCGCTTCTGAAGTTTCAAAAAATAAAAGCAATGCGTCGTCAGTGGAGGCTCCTGGTCAGGAACAACACCTTTCCTTGTGTCCTTCACCCCTACCAAAAGTGAAGAATGCGGCAGGCCTCACTACAGATTACTCCATGGAGCTCTTTTCTCATACCATGCCTGGGTTATCAAGTCAAATCGTGAATTCCCCAGTCCAAGATGAATCTGACATGGAGTGCACTGATGCACAGTCACTGCTAGATTTATCTGCTGGTACATTCACTCAGAGCACTACATTGTCCTCGCAGTGTACTGAGCCAGAATCTGACCCTGATGAAACTCAGGTGCCCCTTCCCACATACTATACCACCATACACGGTGACACAGAGGAAGGTGCACATGACATTGAAGAGGAGGTGATGGATGACCCAGTTGTTGACCCAGATTGGCATCTATTGGGGGAAGAGGGTGCCGCTGCCAATAGCTCAGAAGAGGAGGAGGAGCATCCGCAGCAGGCATCGACATCGCAACAGCTGTTATCTGGCAGGCCCGGAGCAGTCCAAAAATGGGTTACAAAAACCAAAAGGTTTGCAGAACAGCTTGGCCAGACGGTCAAAATAGCACAGCGTGCAAGGCCTCAAAATGTCTTCCATAGTAGGAAGAGTGCAGTGTGCCACTTTTTTGAACAAAATCCTAATGATCAGGCAAAGGTTATCTGTAAGAAGTGCGCAAAGACCTTTAGCCATGGGAAAAATCCGAGAAATTTGAATACCAGTTGCATGCTTAGACATTTAACCACCATGCACTTGCAAGCGTGGACAGACTACCAAACCTCACGTACCACATGTGCAACTGCTCCCAAAGAAGGTAGTCAGCAACGCAATCATCAGCAAATGTTGAGGTGTCGTTGCAAGGCCAAAGCAGTCAGGGAATCACAATGTTATATCAATGAAAGACTGAATCTAGGCCATCAGAAAGAACACCAACTCCATCACCATCATCAACCCTCTCTCAGTCCGCCATGTCCACCGCTAGTTCCACCATATGCAGCTCTCAAGTCCAGCTCACCCTACCAGAGACTATGAGTAGGACAAGAAAGTACTCATCCTCTCATCCGCGTACACTGGGTTTGAACGCCCACATTGCCAAACTAATCTCATTAGAGATGATGCCCTACCGGTTGGTTGAAAGCGCAGCTTTCCACGAACTCATGGCCTACGCAGTACCACGCTATGACCTACCCAGTCGCCACTTCTTTTCTCGCAAAGCCATCCCAGCCCTCCACCTTCATGTGAAAGACTGCATTGTCCATGCACTCAAGCAATCAGTGAGTGGAAAGGTGCACCTCACAACTGATGCATGGCCAGGGCCGTTACGTGTCCATCACTGTGCACTGGGTTAATGTGGTGGATGCAGGGTTCACAGGGGACAGCGGTGGTGGGACAGTGCTGCCTAGCCCACAGTATAGGAAACAGTTGGCTGTAGGCGTTCGACCCTCCTCCTCCTTCTCCAGAAGCGAAAGCTCATCGACAGAGCACAGTCGCACGAGCCCTCCATCCGCTGCTGCCAGTGTTGCACACGAGGTGTCCCCCTATCAATCAGCTAGTGGAAAGCGTCAGCAGGCTGTGTTGCAGATGATGTGTTTGGGCGACACACCGCGGAGGTACTGGCCGACTACTTTCAGCGACAAACTGAGTCATGGCTTGGCAGTCTACATCTTGAGGCAGGCAAGGTAGTTAGTGATAAAGGCCGGAATTTTGTGGCACCCATAGCCCTTTCAAAACTCAGACACATACCTTGCTTGGCTCACACCTTGAACCTGGTGGTGCAGTGCTTCCTCAATAATTATCCGGAGTTAACAGGCCTGCTCCGTAAGGTTCGAAGACTGTGCTCGCACATCCGCCGGTCGCTGGTACACTCCAGTCGTATGCAGAAGCTGCAGCGATTGATCCACCTTCCCAAGCACCGCCTAATTATCGATGTTGCAACAAGGTGGAACTCCACCCTGCACATGGTTGAGCGGCTGTGCAAACAGAGGCAGGCCGTAATGCATTTGTGGGAGGATACACGGGCAGGCACTTTGAGGGCAGACATGGAGTTGACAGGTGTGCAGTGGTCGAAGCTGGAAGACCTCTGTAAAGTCCTTCAGTGTTTTGAGGAATGCACATGGCTGGTAAGCGCAGACGATGCCATCATAAGCATGAGCATCCCACTTATGCGTCTGCTCATGCAAACTTTGACACACATTAAGGAGCAGACGTCTGCAACCGAGGTAGATGAGGAGGAAGAGGAGGAGGGAAACCTTGCTGACAGTCAGCCATTGTCTGCTCCGGGACCTCTCCTGGACGAGGTGGAGGAAGAAGAGGAAGAGGAGGAGGATGATGATGGGGATGATTATTTAGGGGAGGAGGATGCTTCACGTGGGGCAAGAGAAAATGTTGGCATGGCAAGGTCTGGTGCAGGAGTTGTGCGTGACTGAAGGGATGTGGATTTGCCAGAAAGTGCTCCTCCACCCAGCACTCGCAGTGCATCATTGACACCGGGAACATTGGCCCACATGTCAGACTATGCCTTGCAGATCCTTAAAAGGAACCCCCGCATTGCCAAAATGATGAACGATGATGACTACTGGTTGGCCAGCATCCTGGATCCATGCTATAAAGGCAAATTCCAAAACATAATGCTACAGGAGAACCTTGACCTAATATTGGCTAACAAACAAGCAACTCTGGTAAACCGGTGGGTTGAGGCATTCCCAGCACACAGCAGCGGTGATGGTTCTCACACGAGCCATAGGGGCCAGGGGCAGCTTGGAAGAGATGTTCGTGGTGCACACATCAGAAGTGGCGTTGGAGACAGGGGTTTCATGACCATGTTGTGGACTGATTTTTCAAGTCCCGCTCACACGACTGGTAATACTGCATTGATTGAAAGTGACAGGAGAAGGCACTTGTCAACTATGGCTACAAACTACTTCTCATCCCATATCGATGTTCTCCCGCACAGGTCATTCCCATTTGACTATTGGGCCGCTAAACTGGACACCTGGCCTGAATTGGCACAATGTGCCTTACAGGAGCTCGCTTGCCCAGCTGCAAGTGTGCTATCAGAAAGAGTCTTCAGTGCATCTGGATCAATCCTGACAGAAAAAAGGACCCGTCTGTCGACCCAAAATGTTGATGATCTAACCTTCATTAAAATGAACCATGCATTGGTTTCCAAGGATTTTGTCCCACCTTCCTCTGATGACACCTAGGTTGCCAGAAAAATGACTTGCTTTGGTCCTCCTCTTCCTCGCACTTGCCCAATTTCGCCTTTTCAAGCAGCTGAATGTCCAACATCAACATATGCCATTTTGTAAACCTCCCTAACTGGGCTGCCTCCCCCCCATGGCCAGGGTCACCACATAGCGCACCCAACCGTGCGAGTGCCATTGCCCTGGACAGGTGGGTGGGCCGACTCTTGGGCGTGGGCACTGGCACAGGGTCCCTCACAGTGCAATCAAGTGTCTCTGACAGTGGGGGTGCCCACCCGCTATCAGACACACCACCGTACTATGAGGGGCCCTGTGCCAGTGCCGTCGCCAACGAGTGGGCCCTACCTGCTTGCTCTGGATCACAGAACTTGCAAAGTTGAAATACTTACCTTTCCCTGCTCCACCGCCATGACGTCTTCCGCGTGTCCTGACAGTGATATTCTGATCAGAGAGCGCAATGACATCACGTCTGTACGCCCTCTGCCTAAACAGCCAAGTGCAGTGAGATGGAAGATGGGGACGACGAGAAGTCCAGACTAGCACAGGGATTCTCTAGCGAGGAGACTTATTTAATTGTTTTTAATGTTGGGACAGCAATTTTTGGGGAGCACTATACTCTGGAGAATGATATATGGGGCCCACCATACACTGGAGCATTCCAAAGGTGGACATCGGACACTGGAGCAGCATTTACAGGGCCCATTATACACTGGAGCATTAGAAATAGGGCCCATTATATATGGAGCATTATTTGGGCCCATAAGACAGTGGAGCTTCATCCATGGGGACCAACATATACTGTAGCATTATGTGGAGCTTATCATATACTGTTTCAAACATTATATGGGACCAATGATTCTGTATGGAGAAATATATGGGCCTCATTACTCTGTATAGTGCACTATGCGGTGCCCATAATACTTTATGGAGTAATATACTGTCCGTTTTTGGAGCTATTGGAGAATTTAAAATCGATATCAGTCATGAGATGTAAAAAGTGAAGTATTTTTCATTGTACTATACTGCTATTTCTCTAACGTATCGGAGCATCATGAGTTGTGGTATGTGTTAAAGGGGCGCTCTTTGGCCCAGGGCACATGAAAACCTGGATCCAGCCCTACCCCTCCACAACTTTAGCCAAATAACCCCCAGTTTTCAGTGCGTAACTATTATTATGAAGTAAATTAAGGTTGACAAGCTTCAGTAATAAAAATTGATGTTTTTGCCATTCAAATGGGCACTGTAGGTGTGTTTTATGTCCTCCACTCCCTGCCAACTTTGCTTCCCGATTGACTTGCATTGGGTTTCGTGTTTCAGTCTGCCTTCGACTTTTCACGATAATCGGTCGATTTCGTTTGACCCGACTTTTGAGAAAGTCACGTTTCATGAAACCCGACTCGACCCTAAAAAAGGCAAAGTCGCTTATCTCTAGTAGAGAGGAATCACAATTACCTAGAGAGGCCTCTCTTACCTGACCTAGGTGGAGGTGTTTCCTGGGCGTTTAGGACAGGAACGGAGGAAGTGGGATGCACTCCCACAATAGAAGCAGATCCCCTGATCAATCCTCTCTCTCCGACGCTCCTCCACCGGCTGGAGATGATCCACTTGCATGGGTTCTGGTGCAGAAGCCGCCGAGGACGTCACTGAGCGGGAGCGAGGAGGACTACAAGCGGCTGGCAGGACGTGAGGCCTCCTCTCTCTAGCAGCCTCTCGGGATCACTCCTGAAAGCGGAGGTCGATACGGGTAGCCAAGGAGATCAAATCCTCCAAGGAGGCTGGAGGATCTCGTCCCGCCAACTCATCTTTAACTCGACCAGAGAGCCCCCGCCAAAAAGCTCCCACCAAGGCCTCGTTATTCCACCCCAATTCAGAGGATAGGGTGCGAAAGCGTATGGCGTACTGGCCTACCAAGAGCATGCCCTGTTGGAGATTAAACAGCGCATCGGTAGTGGAGACCAAACGTCCCGGTTCATCAAACACCTTCCGAAAGGTGTTCAAAAAATTGGAGAGATGGGAGACAATGGGGTCATCTCGCTCCCAGAGAGGATTTACCCAAGCTAGAGCCTCCCCCTCCAAGTGGGACACAACAAAGGCCACCTTGGCCTGATCCGTAGGGTACTGCAGGGGGGACAGCTCGAAGTGGAGCAGGCATTGGCTTAGGAGCCCTCTGCATAATTTGGGATCACCATTATACCGTGGAGGTTTCGCCAAGTGGGGTGAGAGGTGGGGGGTTGCCGCCTGGGCCGGAGCAGGGGCCGCGGACTGGAGAGCCAGGAGATGGTTATCCACCGAGGCCATATAATTTAAAATATAGGCCTGAGTGTCGCGCTGCTGAGCGAGCTCCTGCTGGAGGCCTGCCATTTGGGAAGCGCTGGTGGGATCAGAGGACTGAAGGGAGGACAGACGAGACTCCATAGACTTGAGGAAGGACATTATCCTCATTTGGTTCTCTCGCAGGAACAGGAGCTCCTTTTGGGTCGGGGTACCAGCGGGGTCCATGGCCTGACTATACTGTGAGACTGGGGACCTCCGGAGTGAACCCTCAGGACCGCGACGATGAACCTCCCTTGGGCGAGCTGACCAGGTGGACCCTATACAGGGAGCGCTAGGGGTAGACCCAAGGGAGACTATCGCCGCGGAAGCTGATACCTGGGAACAGCCGGGTGAGTATGCAGGCAGGGAAGTGCAGGAGACCAGATGGGAGATGGCGACGGCCACAGGGATGGCTGCTGAGACTGCGGGAATGGCGGTGGACGGCAGACATGACTGGCAATGGCGGGCGGCAGGAACGGTATATGATGAGACACAGGAGCAGGAAGAAGGAGGCAGGAACAGACTGGATCTAGGAGGGAACACAGGAAAGTCACAAACAGGGAGAACAGCGGAGGCCACGGAGTGGCACACAGCGCAGAGACAAAGAGGAACGTAGGAGCGCGTGGACCAGATACCACAAATGATAGTCAGGCAGCGAGCATAGGGTGAGGCTGCCTGATATAGGGCTCGCTGGTGAACTTCCGGGTCAGAGTGCAGCTGTACCATGGAGCCAGGAGATATGATGCCAGGTCTAGGGGGCGTATCTAGCTGTACGTCTGTGTGAAGGAGCGGGGGCCGGCCGCAGGAAGGATGATTGACAGGTGCCAGCTGAGGGGGCAGAGCGAGAGGACCGGACGTGCCGGAGAGCCCCAGGTGGTGTGGAGGCACGGGAGGCAGCGGGGACCAAAGGCACCGCAAGCGGTGGAGCCGCGGCATTGACAGATGGAGCGGCAGTGACAGGAGCCCGGGCAGAGGTAGCAGGGACAGCAGCTTTCGGGACAGCGGCCACAGACGCCACAGAGTGGACCAGAGCCGGGGAGGTGAGCGTGCCAGGTGCCGGGGAGAAGGTGAGCGTGACATATCTAAGGGAGGGGAGTCATAAGTCAGTCACCAGATACTTGCATCCATCATCACTCACACAAAGTATAATAAGAGTCTATACTAGCGCATGGCCGAGCTGCCATGCGAACCTTTTATAGCAGCATCCTTCCGGGACCTTCCTGATGGTCCAATCCAAGCAGCTTGAGGACCTGAGCATGTGACCTGAGAGGTCATCCCACGAGCATGCTCAGTAGGCTGTAAAAAGGACTTAGACTCTGGAGCTGCTCGTTGCTGGCTAGTGCAGATTGCTAAAGCTGAACCAGAGGTGGCAGCAGCAACCAACCTAACAGCACTAGCTTGAGTAAGACGCCGGGAATGACATCTTTGCTGAGCAGCCTCCTCTGCAGTCGGGGCTGAATGGGATACCACAGAAGGCAAGGCTCAGGATTCCTCCGGTGCAGAGACAGAAACCCGACGCCTAACAATGAGTGCATGCACTTTTGTATATTTTAATATACAAAGGTTACGTACAAATAAGGATTACATACATAGAATGATTAAGTATATATAAAAATTAACTACATACAGTATACTTACATCATCACCATGAGGCTTTTAAACATCATCCGTCTGGACTATCAGAGAAGCAACACCAAGACAGAGAACCCCTGGGAGATTCACTACACTGCATGGGTGTCCCCAATTATGCAGGTATGAACACACTGTACATATACAGGTACACCAGTTTTGCTTCTGTCTTAGTCATGTTTCTCTGGCCAGCTTTCAAGGTCGGATGATACTGAGATATCATGGAGTCATCAGACGAGGGGCAATAAACCCTTAGATTATAAAATCCACAAGGATTTAGATAAAACCACCACAGACAGAGGTTAAGTAAACCTTAATGTTTTACAATAAACATATAGAAGCTTAGAACTGTGAAGTGAATAAACAAACAGTTCTCATGATTGTGTCACTGTGAGCATTGTCTGTCACAACTGTAAATGTTTGACCAGAAATGCAGCTATGTAATTGTCTGAATGCATTCTATATATTTCAATATGGACTCAAAATAGCCATTTGTATATTTGCACTACACTATTAACAGCAATCATATCTTTAATCAGCCTTTCTAGAAAAACTTAAGGTTAACCCATTGAGTACTATGGATAATCACGACAATCTTCTTGACCAGTATCTATTGGTAAGTAATGTTAAAACTAGCTGCTACTATGTATTCCAGAAATAAAAGAGAGAACTGCAAGAATGTGAAGATGTTCTAATCATAACTGTGACCATGCTCAATTTTCCATAACTGTTCCGTTCTGCTGTGTAGTAAATATTGGAGACACAATAGATGATCTGACATCCTTTCCAAAAAATACTTTACAGATAAAAAAGCATTTATTATTATTACTGTTTATTATCCAGGAAAGAAGGAACATGCAGTCTCCCTCATAGATGTTATCTCAGCCAAAATTGATTACATTACGTACTCTGCATCTACAAGCATTCAGATGTCACTTTTTGCTATTGAACACTTACCATTTGATGCAGCCAAAGTAATGGCTTTCACTAAGGGAAAACATATAGTGGCAAAAGATATATTTCCATTGAGCTACTGAGCCAAACTAACAGCATTGCTTTATCAAAGTTATATGCAGTATATTGTGTCCAATATGATCAACCAGTCAACAAAAAACGTACCTTTACAAGTGAGGTCTTTAAAGCATGCAAATGTTCCGAAGTCTTTGCAAACTAGGTTGTGGTTTACACATTGGGGGTACCTTTGTTAAAAATATACTCTTGTCATCACAGACACACTTGCCCAAAATTGTACTGCCTTAACAGCACAGAACACGTTCACCCTGGTCATCTATTGGCTGTTAAGGAGGCCTCAGTAACAAGTTGGCCAAATGTAAAGGACCGGGTCTTCTAGACTAGTAGTGCCCATACACGCAGTGCATGGGCTGACAAACATCTCCACATGGTGGGAAACTTTTTAAAAAAATTATTATTGCAATCGTAGACACCCTTGCCCAAAATTGTACTTCCATAAACAGCACAGAACATGTTTACCCTGGTCATGTAGTCGCAGATAAGAGGTAGACATTGAAAAGGGCTCAGTAAATAATGGGCTCAAGGTAAATTACCGGGTCTCTTAAGGTACTGTCACACTAAGAGATATCGCTAGCAATATCGCTATAACTATGCTATGTCAAAAGCAATAATAAAGGATTTTGGGGATATGTCAAAAGTAAAAGAAAAGTCAAAGATGCTATAGGAGTTTTACAGGATGAAAATGATGAAATGGTAAGACAGGATGTTGAGAAGGCTGAACTTTTAAATTCCTATTTTGCATCTGTTTTCTCTCAGAAAGGAAATGTAACATCAACTGTTATTCACTGTCCTATTAAGGGAATAGAAGAATCCATGATATCTATAAACAGAAAGATAGTGAGGAAACACTTAGCTAACCTAAATGAATTCAAGTCTCCAGGTCCAGATGAATTACACCCCAGAGTACTGAAGGAGATAGCAGAAGAAATTTTTGAACCCCTCTCCATAATCTTTGAAAATTCTTGGAGAACAGGAGAAGTGCCAGAAGACTGGAGAAGAGCAAATGTTGTTCCTATCTTCAAAAAGGGGAAGAAGGTGGACCCAGGCAACTATAGGCCGGTGAGTCTGACTTCTATACCAGGAAAGATCTTTGAACAAATTATTAAACAACATGTATGTCAATACCTGGATAAGAATGAAGTGATCAAACAGAGTCAGCATGGGTTTGTAACTAATAAGTCATGTCAGACTAACTTAATTTCCTTCTATGACGGTATCACTGATTGGGTGGATCAAGGAAATGCTGTAGATATAGTATATCTTGACTTCAGCAAAGCATTTGACAAAGTCTCTCATACAATCCTTATTGAAAAAATGATTAAGTATGGAATGGACAAGGCAACTGTTAGGTGGATTCATAACTGGCTTAGTGATCGGACCCAAAGAGTGGTCGTAAATGGCTGCACATCCAGTTGGAAGAATGTCTCAAGTGGGGTACCACAGGGCTCTGTCCTGGGCCCTGTATTGTTCAACATCTTTATCAACGATTTAGATGAAGGAATTGAGGGTAAACTGATTAAATTTGCTGATGACACAAAGCTAGGAGGGATAGCTAATACTAGAGAAGAGAGAGAGGATTCAAAAAGATTTAAATAAACTGGAGAAGTGGGCAGCAACTAACAGAATGGTTTTTAACAGGGAGAAATGCAAAGTACTACATCTGGGCAATAAAAATGAAAAAAGCATATATAGAATGGGAGGAATAGGGCTAAGTGACAGCACATGTGAAAAAGACTTGGGTATACTAATAGATCACAGACTGAATATGAGTCAACAGTGTGATGCAGCAGCAAAAAAGGCAAATGCAATTCTAGGATGTATTAACAGAAGCATACAGTCTAGATCACGTGAAGTCATTATTTCCCTCTACTCCTCTTTGGTCAGACCTCATCTGGAATATTGTGTCCAGTTTTGGGCACCACATTTTAAAAAAGACATCAACAAACTGGAGCAAGTTCAGAAAAGAGCGACCAGAATGGTGACCGGTCTGCAAACCCTGCCTTATGAGGAAAGGTTGCAGGATTTGGGAATGTTTAGTTTGCAAAAGAGAAGACTGAGAGGAGACTTAATAGCTGTCTACAAATATCTAAAGGGCTGTCACATTGTAGAAGGATCAACTTTATTCTCATTTGCACAAGGAAATACTAGAAGCAATGGGATGAAACTGAATGGGAGGAGACACAGATTAGATATTAGAAAAAACTTTTTGACAGTTAGAGTGATCAATGAGTGGAACAGGCTGCCACGAGAAGTGGTGAGTTCTCCTTCAATGGAAGTCTTCAAACAGAGGCTGGACAGACATCTGACTGGCATGATTTAGCGAATCCTGCTTTGAGCAGGGGGTTGGACCAGATGGCCCAGGAGGTCCCTTCCAACTCTACGATTCTATGATTCTATGATTCTATGATTCTAACTAGTGACGTTATAGCGATATTGCTAGCGATATCGCTGTGTCTGATACTTACCTACGACCAGCTCCCCCGCTGATTATCGCTGACCGCGCGAGAACGTTCAGGACTGTTTCTCGTCGTCAGCTTCCTGTGGCGCTTCCTGCTGTGACGACGAGCGACGCGTGGAGCCGGGCGGGAGGACGCAGGATCGCCTGGTGTGACAGGTAAGTAGCGACCCCCGACCCCAGCGATGTCGCTAGTGAGATCTGCCTCTGTGGCAGCTCACTAGCGACCACTTAGCGATGTACCAGCGATCCTGACCGCGTCATATCGCTGGTCGGGATCGCTGGTATATCGCTAAGTGTGACAGTACCTTTAGACTTATACTGCCCATACATGCAGTGCAATCATAGACACCCTTGCCCGAAATTGTACTTCCATAAACAGCACAGAACACATTTACCCTGGTCATGTAGTCGCAGATAAGAGGTAGACATTAAAAAGGGCTCAGTAAAAATGGGCTCAAGGTAAAGGACCGAGTCTCTTAGACTTTTAATGCCCATACATGCAGTGCATGGGCTGTCAACCAGTTCCCAAAGGGGGTACACATTTGTAAATACTATACTCTGGGCATCATAGACACCCTTGTCAAAAATTGGACTGCCTGTAAGGAAAAAGAAACAAAGAATCTGCATCTGTTCCACCAAAATTTGATAACACTTCAGAACTGCTGCCGATATAAAACACCTAAATTGGGCAAAAAACTAGTGATACAGATTCCTTAAAATCGTAGCAAATCTCTAAATTAATGTGTAAGAAAATTACAGATGCTTTCATTAAAGCTCTTGAGAAGAAGCAACAATGCAGTCTAAATAACGTGATTGTGGACAGGAGACCGTTAGTTTAAAAAAATCTAAAAACATTTTTAAAGTGTACCCTGAAACCTCAAGCTGTCAAAGCCTTCCTGTACTTGCAAATGGTTATGGAAAACCCAACAATATGTTGAGAGCAGGGTGCAACATATTGTTGGACTGCAAACATAATTTTTTTATGGTATGATGGGACCCTCTATGAAGAATTATTTTCAGGAGAATATGACGATCAACAGCAATCATATGTTTATTCAGCCTTTCAAGAAAAACAGAAGCTTAAAGGCCCCTTTACATTTAGCGATGCACCAGTGATACGACCCGGTCAGAATCGCTGGTGCATCGCTAAATGGTCGGTAGTGAGCTGCCAAACAGGCAGATCTCACTAGCGATCGATATAGCGATGGAGCAGTGGTCGATACTTACCTTTCACACGCAGCGATGCTGACGTCCTCCAGCCCGCGTCCACACGTCGCTCGTCGGCGCCAGCAGGAAGCGTCTGACGAGAAATGGACCCAGCCGATCTCGCGCGATCAGTGACAGACAGTGGGGGAGCTGGTCAGAGGTAAGTATCACACATAGCGATATCGCTAGCAATATTGCTGCTGCGTCACAAAATCGGTGACGCTTTAGCGATATTGTTAGCGATATTGCTATGTGTAAAACCCCCTTAGCACAATGAGTACTCGGAAAAATCATTACAATCAACTTTCCCAGGATCTACAGGCAATTAATTAAAAAAACAGCTGCTACTATGTATTCCTGAAATACAAGCGAGATGTGCAATAATGTGATGATGTTCAAAAACATAACTGTGACAGTGCTAAATTTTCCCTAACTGTTCCTTTCAGCTGTGGAGTAAATATTGGAGACACCATAGATGATCACAGAGCCTTTCAACAAAGTAATTTAGAGATAATAAGATCTTTTTTTATCTTCCTGTTTATAATCCAGTAAAGAAGGAATATGTAGTCTCACTCGTAGAAGTTATCGCTTCAAAAATTGATTACATTATGTACTCTGCATCTACAAGCATTCAGCCATCACTTTTTTGTACTGAACTCTAACCATTTGATGCAGCCAAAGTTATGGCTCTCAAGGAGAGAAACAAATATAGTGGCAAAGAAATATTTGTAATGAGCTACTGAGCCAAACTATAAGTATTGCTTTATCAAATTTATATGAAGTGTATTGTGTCCAATGTGAGCAACCAGGCAACACGAAAAGGAGCTTTTCAAGTGAGCTCTTTAAGGTACACAAATGTTATGAAGTCTTTGCCAACAGGGATGTGGTTTCACCAATAGGGGGACCTTTTTTTAATAAATAAACTATTGCCATCACAGCAAAACATTGATCATTTCACACTAAACTCCAAAAATGGGCCAGAAAAAAAGTATTGGCACCCTCAGCCTAATACTTGGTTGCACAACCTTTAGCCAAAATAACTGCGACCAACCGCTTCCGGTAACCATCAATGAGTTTCTTACAATGCTCTGCTGGAATTTTAGACCATTCTTCTTTGGCAAACTGCTCCAGGTCCCTGATATTTGAAGGGTGCCTTCTAAAAACTGCCATTTTTAGATCTCTCCACAGGTGTTCTATGGGATTCAGGTCTGGACTCATTGCTGGCCACCTTAGAAGTCTCCAGTGCTTTCTCTCAAACCATTTTCTAGTGCTTTTTGAAGTGTGTTTTGGGTCATTCTCCTGCTGGAAGACCCATGACCTCTGAGGGAGACCCAGCTCTCTCACACTGGGCCCTACATTATGCTGCAAAATTTGTTGGCAGTCTTCAGACTTTATATGCCATGCACATGGTCAAGCAGCCCAGTGCCAGAGGCAGCAAAACAACCGAGCTCATCTTTCATCGTTTTTAAGAAATCTCAAGATGGAAGAGGCCAGGAGCCATTTGGTGAGCTGCATTTCTTGCTACATGTTCACAGATTTACCAGTGGAAAAGCCAAACTTCACATGCCACAAATGCAAGCTTGTGTCCCTGTTGGAGAAAAGTTGCAAAATCTCGAAGAGAGGTTAGCTACGTTGAAGATCATTAAGGAAGGTGAAGAGTTCTTGGACAGAGCAGAATTATCTCTTCATGTTACAGAAAGAGAAGAAATTCGAAGTGCTCCTGAAGAAAGAGAGGAATGGAGACATGTGACCCAGAGAAGCAGGAGGATCAGGAGGCAGTCAGCACCCATACTGCTCAGGAACCAGTACCAGGCTCTCACGCAGGAAAACGATGAAGAAATGCATCAGGATAAGACTTTGCCAACAAACAGCAACCTTGTACGCCTTCAGAGTCCTCCTGGATGGAGAAAGAAAAATGTTGTGAAGAAGAAACGGAGAGTGGTGGTCATGGGGGATTCCCTGTTGAGAGGAACAGAGGCCGCTATCTGCAGACCAGATATAACTTCAAGAGAAATGTGCTGTCTTCCAGGTGCAAAAATTAAAGATGTGTCTGACAGGATATCAGGACTCTTCAGACCTACAGATGACTACCCATTCCTGCTACTACATGTGGGGACAAATGACACCGCAAGAAACGACCTGGAAACCATCTGCAGAGACTTTGAAGATTTAGGCAAGAAAGTGAAAGAACTGGGAGCGCAGGTGGTCTTCTCTTCCATCCTCCCAGTGGATGGCCATGGAACAAGGAGGTGGAATAAGATTCTGCAGGTGAACAACTGGCTACGTCGATGGTGCCGTCAGCAACGATTTGGATTTCTGGATCACGGAGTGAACTACTTATACGATGGACTACTTGCTAGAGATGGGGTGCACCTTACGAAGACTGGAAAGCATGTATTTGGAAGTCGCCTTGCTACACTTGTAAGGAGAGCTTTAAACTAGAACAACATGGGAAGGGAAGCAAAAGACCAGAAAAAGCCATACACCTGACAAATGCTAATGAGAACTCTGCTATTAGAAGTGGAAAGGAAGAACAAAGACGAAGGAATCTAATTAATAAAAATATTGGAGAAAGAGAAACCAATCACAAACTAAAATGTTTCTATACTAATGCACAAAGCATGGGCAACAAACAAGGAGAATTGGAACTACTAACACAGGAAAAGAAATATGATGTCATTGGAATCACTGAAACTTGGTGGGACAATACACATGATTGGAATACAAGACTAGAAGGATACAACTTATTTGCAAGAAACAGACTTGATAAACGAGGAGGGGGTGTCGCATTGTACGTTAGAAACACGTATATCTGCACAGAGATTGAAGCTTCAGAGACTGGGAGTTCTGTGGAAACTGTTTGGGTAAGAATACAAGGACAGAACAATGGAAAGGACACCATTGTAGGCATTTACTACAGGCCGCCTGTGCAAGCTGAAGATATGGATGAACTCTTTATGCATCAAATGGCCAAGTTCTCCAAAAAATATGACATAGTTGTCATGGGAGATTTCAACTATCCAGACATTTGTTGGGAATCTCTCTCAGGCAAAACTAACAGGTCAAGGAAATTCTTATCCTCTCTTGCTGACAACTTTATCTTCCAAAAGGTAAGGGAGAAAACAAGGGGAACTGCTACCTTGAATCTAATCCTTATAAACAGGGAGGAAATGGATGAGGAGGTAAAAGTGGCTGGGACCCTAGGAGGTAGCGACCATGCTATTTCAGAATTTTGGATAACTAGAGGCGGAAGACCTGTGAAGACTCAGACGTCAAGGTTAGATTTCAGAAAGGCAGATTTTAAGGGATTCAGAAAGAGAATTGGAGGGATCCAATGGCTGGATATCCTAAAAGACAAAAATGTCCAGGAGGGATGGGAAATCTTGAAAAATGAAATTCTCAAAGCACAGTTGTTAACAATTCCGAAAAGAGGGAAGAATAGGAAGCATTTAAGGAAACCAGGATGGATGAACACAGAACTTAAGCACATGCTAAAAAGGAAGAAAAAAATGTTTATAAAATGGAAAGAGGGAGGCATATCTAAAGAAGAATATAATGCTGTCTGCAGAACCTGCAGGGCACAAATCAGATTATCTAAAGCTGAAAATGAATTGAGGCTTGCAAGAGATGTCAAAAGCAATAATAAAGGATTTTGGGGATATGTCAAAAGTAAAAGAAAAGTCAAAGATGCTATAGGATTTTTACAGGATGAAAATGATGAAATGGTAAGACAGGATGTTGAGAAGGCTGAACTTTTAAATTCCTATTTTGCATCTGTTTTCTCTCAGAAAGGAAATGTAACATCAACTGTTATTCACTGTCCTATTAAGGGAATAGAAGAATCCAGGATATCTATAAACAGAAAGATAGTGAGGAAACACTTAGCTAACCTAAATGAATTCAAGTCTCCAGGTCCAGATGAATTACACCCCAGAGTACTAAAGGAGATAGCAGAAGAAATTTTTGAACCCCTCTTCATAATCTTTGAAAATTCTTGGAGAACAGGAGAAGTGCCAGAAGACTGGAGAAGAGCAAATGTTGTTCCTATCTTCAAAAAGGGGAAGAAGGTGGACCCAGGCAACTATAGGCCGGTGAGTCTGACTTCTATACCAGGAAAGATCTTTGAACAAATTATTAAACAACATGTATGTCAATACCTGGATAAGAATGAAGTGATTAAACAGAGTCAGCATGGGTTTGTAACTAATAAGTCATGTCAGACTAACTTAATTTCCTTCTATGACGGTATCACTGATTGGGTGGATCAAGGAAATGCTGTAGATATAGTATATCTTGACTTCAGCAAAGCATTTGACAAAGTCTCTCATACAATCCTTATTGAAAAAATGACTAAGTATGGAATGGACAAGGCAACTGTTAGGTGGATTCATAACTGGCTTAGTGATCGGACCCAAAGAGTGGTCGTAAATGGCTGCACATCCAGTTGGAAGAATGTCTCAAGTGGGGTACCACAGGGCTCTGTCCTGGGCCCTGTATTGTTCAACATCTTTATCAACGATTTAGATGAAGGAATTGAGGGTAAACTGATTAAATTTGCTGATGACACAAAGCTAGGAGGGATAGCTAATACTAGAGAAGAGAGAGAGGATTCAAAAAGATTTAAATAAACTGGAGAAGTGGACAGCAACTAACAGAATGGTTTTTAACAGGGAGAAATGCAAAGTACTACATCTGGGCAATAAAAATGAAAAAAGCATATATAGAATGGGAGGAATAGGGCTAAGTGACAGCACATGTGAAAAAGACTTGGGTATACTAATAGATCACAGACTGAATATGAGTCAACAGTGTGATGCAGCAGCAAAAAAGGCAAATGCAATTCTAGGATGTATTAACAGAAGCATACAGTCTAGATCACGTGAAGTCATTATTTCCCTCTACTCCTCTTTGGTCAGACCTCATCTGGAATATTGTGTCCAGTTTTGGGCACCACATTTTAAAAAAGACATCAACAAACTGGAGCAAGTTCAGAAAAGAGCGACCAGAATGGTGACCGGTCTGCAAACCCTGTCTTAGGAGGAAAGGTTGCAGGATTTGGGAATGTTTAGTTTGCAAAAGAGAAGACCGAGAGGAGACTTAATAGCTGTCTACAAATATCTAAAGGGCTGTCACATTGTAGAAGGATCAACTTTATTCTCATTTGCACAAGGAAATACTAGAAGCAATGGGATGAAACTGAATGGGAGGAGACACAGATTAGATATTAGAAAAAACTTTTTGACAGTTAGAGTGATCAATGAGTGGAACAGGCTGCCACGAGAAGTGGTGAGTTCTCCTTCAATGGAAGTCTTCAAACAGAGGCTGGACAGACATCTGACTGGGATGATTTAGCGAATCCTGCTTTGAGCAGGGGGTTGGACCAGATGGCCCAGGAGGTCCCTTCCAACTCTACGATTCTATGATTCTAACCCCAAAACATCAGGGAACCTCCGCCATGTTTGACTGTAGGGACCATGTTCTTTTCTTTGAATGCCTCTTTTGTTCTCCTGTAAACTCTATATTGATGCCTTTGCCCAAAAAGCTCTACTTTTGTCTCATCTGGCCAGAGAACATTCTTCCAAGACGTTTTAGGCTTTTTCAGGTAAGTTTTGGCAAACTGCAGCCTGGCTTTTTTATGTCTCAGGGTAAGAAGTGGGGTCTTCCTGGGTCTCCTACCATACAGTCCCTTTTCCTTCAGATGCCGACGGATAGTACGGGTTGACACTGTTGTACCCTCGGACTGCAGGGCAGCTTGAACTTGTTTGGATGTTAGTCGAGGTTCTTTATCCAACATCCGCACAATCTTGCATTGAAATCTCTTGTCAATTTTTCTTTTCCGTCCACATCTAGGGAGGTTAGCCACAGTGCCATGGGCTTTAAACTTCTTGATGACACTGCGCACGGTAGACACAGGAACATTCAGGTCTTTGAAGATGGACTTGTAGCCTTGAGATTGCTCATGCTTCCTCACAATTTGGTTTCTCAAGTACTCAGACAGTTCTTTGGTCTTCTTTCTTTTCTCCATGCTCAATGTGGTACACAAAAGGACACAGGACAGAGGTTGAGTCAACTTTAATCCATGTCAACTGGCTGCAAGTGTGATTTTGTTATTGCCAACACCTGTTAGGTGCCACAGGTAAGTTTCAGGTGCTGTTAATTACACAAATTAGAGAAGCATCACATGATTTTTCGAACAGTGGCAATACTTTTGTCCACCCTCTTTTTTATGTTTGGTGAGGAATTATATCCAATTTGGCTTTAGGACTATTCTTTTTGTGTTTTTCATTTAAGACAAATTAAATGAAGATAATACCAAAAAATTTGTGTTTGCAATCATTTTCAGGAAGAAACTGAGTATTATCTGACTGAATTACAGGGGTGTCAATACTTTTGGCCATAACTGTATGTCTGACATCCATGTCCACTCCTGAGGTCTTATATGTGGAGTCTGACCTGAGTATCCACAGCCTTGTTGAAGCTGGTACTCAACAACTGCCCTCTTCTGCTCACAAATCCTTTGCAACATATGCAGTGTAGTGTTCCAACACGTAGGGACATCACACACCAGTTGGTGAACCGGAAGCTTCAAATGCTGCTGAAGCCCAGGAAGGGCGGCTGAAGCTGTCACTGACTTTTGAAAATGAACAGACATACGGCGTACTTTCAACAGCAGATCCAGCAGCTCCGGGTAGGTTTTGAGAAAGTGTTGAACCATGAGGTTAAGCACATGGGCCAGGCAAGGTACGTGTGTGAGCTGACCTTACCTCAGAGCTGCCATCAGGTTCCGGCCATTGTCACACACAACCATGCCTGGCTATAGGTTCAGCGGTGTCAGTCAAATATCTGACTGCTCCTTCAGCGCTGTCCACAACTCTTCTGCATTGTGCAGTTTGTCACCTATGCAGATTATCTTCAGCACAGCCTGTTGCTACTTGGCTGAGGCAGTGGTTAGGTGGACTTTATCAGTAGTAGCGTTGTTGAGGGCACAGGTAATGTTGTGGGGACACATGCTGGTGTAATTCCGGAATGGCACAATGGGAGAAATAGTGGCGACTGGGGACCGAGTACCTTGGGATGGCCGCCGCCATCAAGTTGTGGAAAGGTTCCATCTCAATGAGCCTAAAAGGCAACATTTCAAGCACAAGAAGGCGAGAAATGTGCGAATTAAGTTATGTGGCATGGGGGGCATTGGCTGGGTATTTCCGCTTGCATTCCAATGACTGGGGCATAGACAACTGAAGGCTGGGCTGGGACAAGGATGTGGACTGGCTTGATGATGGTGCTGGTTGACTGTTATCAACAACAGGTGCAGGGCCCGAGGCATCTTCACAGGCACATGGAACTGGGGATTGGCATGTATGCAAAACAGTGGAAAAAGTGTTGTCACCTGCAGACAGTGTTCCTGGAGCCTGGGGTTCTGCCCACAAAGTAGGGTGCTTTGCTGCCATGTGTCTAATCATGCTAGTGGTGGTCAGGCTGGTAGTTTTACTACCCCTGCTGATGCGAGCATGGCAAGTGCTGCAAATGGCCTGTTTGGGGTTATCGGCAGAGTCCTTAAAAAATAACCAGACTTGGGAAGATCTAACAGTTGAAATGGCAACTTCCGGCCTGTTGGTGATACGGGGAATGGATGCATGCCTTCTGACTGCGGCCACCACACTGCTTCTTCCTGCCTGTTGCAGTGATATGCCTCCTTCCCCGTGTGTGCTGCTGTCCTTGCTCTGCATGTCCTCCTGCCAGGTTGGGTCAGTCACTATGTCATCCACCACCTTGTCTTCAAATTCCGCACCCAGCTCCTCCTCCTGACTTTCCAGCAATTGGGTCTCATCATCATCCATCTCTTGTGACCGTGGCTGCTCAAAGATTTGGCCATCGCTACATGGAATATCATCTTGCCCTGCTTCAAGTGGAGCGGGCGAGAGGCCCGAATCTGCAAATGGGAAACTGAACAGCTCTATGGAGTGTCCGAGTGTGGGATCTGTTGTCACAGGGCACTCGCCATGGTGGGAGGAAGGAGGATCAGGGTTAGTAATATCCGGTCCACACTCACGGCTACTCAGACTTGACCGTGTTGAAAACATAGTGGTGGTGGTGGTGGTGGCTAAGTGACTGAAAGCATTATCCTCTATCCAACCAACAACCGTTTCACACTGCTCTGGGTTCAATAGTGGTGTGGTGCGGTCCCCTAGAATCTGGGACAGAAATTTCAAGTGCAAAGATGTGGGTCTTTGCTGTGGCCCACTGTCAGCTTGGCCATGTCTCGTCCTCTGCATGCACCATCAGCATCATTATTATTATTAGCATCATGTCCACGTCCCCGTCCCTTGCCCATTTTAAATGGACTAATTAAATATGTGAAGAGCTGCCTACAAATAGATGTCTTCGGAGAATAATTTGATGTAGTAGCCTGAGATAACAGACTGTATTCCTTAATTTTTTTTATTTTTTGGATTCAAAAGACTTCTGGATAAAATAACAGTGACAGCAAGGCCAAAAACAAATAAGCCGTAAACTGGCCAAACTTTGAACACACACACATAGGAGATAGCACGGACAAAGCACACCAAAGAATGTGTGGCCCGTATGTTTTTCTTTTGCCTAAATAATACTGTATTCTGACAAAATTGAGAGCCAGAAAAAAGAGAAAAATAAGCCGTAAACTGGCCTAAATTGCTGCACACAGAGATATGAGCTGTCACGACAGACCACGCCAAACAATTTGTGACCTGTATTTTTTTTTTTTGGACTAAATAATGCTGTATTTAAAAAAAATGACAACCAGGAAAAAAGAGGCAAAAAAACCAGCCATAAACTGGCCAAAATTTCTACATGCACAGATATGAGCTAGCATGACAGACCACACCAAACAATGTGTGGCTTTTTTTTGTGGGCTAAATACTGCTGTATTTAAACAAAAGTGACAGCCAGCACCAAAAATAAAAACAGCCGTAAACTGGCCAACGTTTGAGCATGCACTGATATGAGCTGCACGGAGATACCACTACAATGAATGTGTGGCCTTTTTTATTTTGTGGACTAAATACTGTTGTATTTAAACAAAAGTGACAGCCAGCCCAAAAAAATTAAACAGCCGTAAACTGGCCAATGTTTGAGCATGCACAGATATGAGTTGCCACGGAGATACCACTACAATGAATGTGTGGCATTTTTTATTTTGTGGACTAAATACTGCTATATTTAAACAAAAGTGACAGCCAGTCCAAAAAAATTAAACAGCCGTAAACTGGCCAATGTTTGAGCACACACAGATATGAGTTGCCACGGAGATACCACTACAATGAATGTGTGGCATTTTTTTTGTGGGCTAAATACTGCTGTATTTAAACAAAAGTGACAGCTAGCCGAAAAAAATAAAACAGCCGTAAACTGGCTATAGTTTGAGCATGCACAGATATGCCACGGAGATCACACACCAAAAAATGTGCGGCCTGTATTCCAATTGCACCTGGGGTTAGCTATAAACGGATAATATAGCCCTCAGGTAGCAGCAGCACCAGAATACAGGAAGGGAATGGACCCTCTTGATGTATGCAATGCTCTATATACACACATACAGTGCCTGCAGGCTTTGCACTGATGTGTATAGAGCGATGTACACTACCCTGCCTGCCTAACACTGGAACCTATATACTCCGGAATTAGTCCTTAGAAGGACTGTTGGTTTAGCTGGATGTGAGGATATAGGATGGTAGACCCCACACTAACTAATAAAGCAGCAATTCTGACCCTATATTGGCTGCAGGTCTCCCTACTCTCTCTGATTCCAGACGTGACTGCGCCGAGCAGGGCGGTGTCCTGTCTCTTATACCCCTGATGATGCTGTGCGGCCAGCTAATCACTGCACGACCACAACAAAGATGGCTGCGGTGTTTCATAGCCTGGCAGACAATCCCTGCAGTGTGATTGGGTCTCTATTGTCCACCAAAATTGCTGGGTGGAGACACGAGTTCCCACCGAGCAATCCCGGAAAAGCTTGCTGCTCGCCGAGTAATCCGTATACACTAATACTCGGGTCAGTAACTAGTAGTGGCGAACACGTTCGCTCATCACTAGTAGTGATAATTTTTGATTCAATGAGTGTTTTCTGGAAAACACTCTTTTCTCTTGCACTTTTCGCTGCAGTAATGAAAAACATGTGTATGCTAAATTTGGATTATGCAGACTATTGGGTTCAGAAGGGAGATGGGCATTTGTTATTAGCATGTAGGTTTTACTGGATTTCTTTTGGGGGGAGCCATGTCGCTTTTTGAGAGGCTTTGTGCTACCAGGAGCATGAGCACCCCATATATTTCCATTACCAATGGCAGAAGAGTAGGGGTTTGTTTTTTGTGGAATGATTTCAGTTCAAGATTTTATTGTTACCAGTTTGGTCTTCATAACGTTTTGAATCACATTTAAGACTTGACTTACATTTATCCTGTGAACTACTCTGAGCACTCTAAGGGTTTCTGGCTATATCTCTAAAATACAAGTTTTAGAGGAAACCACTAATGAATCCATTCTATATAATGAGGCAAGCAGATTTACTCTTGACTCCTTATGGCAGGTGGTATCTGTCTGCTCAGTGGTACACAAAATTGTGGTCGATCAAGCTTTTGTGCATGACAGTAAAGACTGAAAAAGTTGGATCACAGGTTATGTGGCGTCCAAAATGACTCAATCTGTCTTAATATAGTGAATCTGTTGTTGGGGTTTGGTTTTAATCATATATTTCAGAGATTTAGATGAACTCAAGATAAATGTCAACAAAGCTTTATTGTGATCTTTCAGAGACAGAATGAACAAATCAATAGAAGTTTAAGAAATAGTTTTATTTATTTGTACGCCTTTCACAGTGTGGTATAAGTGATAAGACAGCTTTATTTCTTAAGTCAGTGCAATTATAGAGATGCCAGATTTATTTTTTTAAGATTTGCTACTATCACACACTAAAAAATCCTTTTTATTTACAAAAAAAAAATTTGCATCATCACTTTTTGAAATCTATAATTTTTTCCATTTTTCTATCGACAAAGTCATGTGAGGGCTTGTTTTTGTGGGATGAGTTGAAGATTTTATCGATCCATTTTTTGATCACTTTCTAGTCTCATTTTTGGAAGACAGAGGAAACAAAAGACAGCAATTCAATATTTTCTTATGTCACTCACACTGTGTTAAAAGTGATAAGACAGCTTTATTTTTCTGATCAGTCTACACAATTGCAATTATAATTGATATAACACTTATAGAGTTTTTTAATGTTTTCTATGTTTTGCTGCTTTTAAACATTTAAAAAATAATTTTATATAAAAAAAAAATTGTTTTTGCCATATCTTTTTTACTATTCTGCTGTTGGAGATGAATGGTGATTTTTTGTGAGACGAAATTATATTTTCACCAATGCCATTTGTATTTACATACAACCTTTTGATCATGTTTTATTCAACTGTTTGTTAAGCATTATAATAAAAAATATATATTAGCGCTATATAAAAAAAAGATATTATAATGTTTTTCATAATCTTTTCCTTCTTTGTTTTTCATATTTTTACAGTGTTTTTTTTTCCATTTTTTACTTTTTCATTTAGCCTCTCTATGGGACTATAAACTGAATTTACCTGATAACTGCTGTAATGCATTGCAATACAAATGTATTGCAATGCATTAGAGCTGTCAGTGTGACAATGGCAAAATGCCCTTTAAACCATGCTTAGACCCACATTTTTCAGAGGGATAAAGTGCAAAAAAAAATGCAATTTTAGGATTTTAATTTGTTTCCTTATTTTTTTACTTACAGTGCAGGAGAGTGTGATGATTTTTTTCCACTTATCATCCGTGTGCAGTCCGTATGCTATGTGTATGCAATCATTTTTATTATTCGGCAGCTATTAATATTTTACTGGAACATTTACAGTTTTACATCTTGCAGAATTGCAATGTATCTGTTAAAATCGGATTCCATACTGATGGTTTGTATGGCATCCAATTTTTTACATGCATCCATCTGCTTTCAGAGTCAAATTGCAGCATGCTACGATTTTTTTCTCATGTCAATTACAGCTGAGGAAAAATGTATACAGATCTGCACTGCCTCAATGAATAACATCAGTCTGAGTGCAATTCCTCTTTTTATCAGATTGCATACGTCCTATTTATATGTTCGTGTGAGCGAACCTTTAGGCTGAGATTCTCAGGAGAGTCAAAACAGAGGACTTCAAATACTGTACATAGCACAAAGATGTAAGATTTTAAAGAACGTTTGTACTTAGTTTCCAACTCACCTCTCTGCTACCCACTGCCTGCTGTACTGTCCTCAAAGTTGCCTCCTCTTTCATATTTTCATATTTTTACAGTGTTTTTTTTTCCTTTTTTTCCTTTTTCATTTAGCCTCTCTATGGGACTTTAAACTGAATTTACCTGATAACTGCTGTAATGCATTGCAATATAAATGTATTGCAATGCATAAGAGCTGTCAGTGTGACAGTGGCAAAATGCCCTTTAAACCTTAGACCCACATTTTTCACAGGGATAAAGTGCAAAAAAAATGCAATTATAGCATTTTAATTTGTTTCATTATTCTTTTACTTATGGTTTTTGGTTTGGAGCGTATTGGTGGACAACAAACTCACATTTAGTCGCCAGTTTCAGTTGGCTGTTGCAAAGGCAAATAAAATAATGAGATGCTTTAAGAGAGGCATAGATGCTCATGAGGAGAACATAATTTTACCTCTATACAAGTCACTAGTGCGACCATACTTAGAATACTGTGTACTGTCATGACTCTGAACAGGATGGTTCCACCTCCATCCTGGTCAGGTCAGGGTTAATTTTAGTTTGCCTCTCTTTGGTTCTGGGGAGGCTATTTAATGTTGGCAGTTCCTGGATTTGGTGTAGTTGATACTTCAGTATACTCGGTTTGTGGTTGCTGACCCAGGTTACTCGTCCCTAAACGTTGTGCCTCTGTGCTTGTGTGCTTTGCAGTGTATGACCCGGTTTGTCCCCTGACTTTTGCCTCTGTATCCTGCTTTGTAATGCTCAGTCCCTCTTGGTTATCTGACCCCTTGGTGTTATGATTAGGTTACTGAGGAGGATAGCCGGGGAATAAGCTAGGCAACCAGATAACCAGAAAGGTTGGTAACTTAGCGGATTGCAGACCCCTAAAACTAACAACATAAATAGAATTAGCCGTGGGACGTACCTACGATGCCCTAGATGCCTAGGCACAGCCAAAGAATTAACTAAGCCTAAAGCAAGAAAAGGAAAAGCAAAACTGCCCCGGAGTAGAACCCCAAAGGAATAGCTAGCCCCCAAACATATATTGCCGGTGAGACAAGATGAGTCACAAACACAGGCAGAAAATAGAGTAAGTAAATGATGGGTCCCAAACTGTCTATATAGAACAGGACAGGAAAGATACTGTCTGCAACCACGCAAAAAACCCTAAGAAAAATCCAACACGTCTGATATGCAAAAATACTGAGGCCACACGGCCTCTCCCCCACTATATCAGAATTCTGGTGTGAACTGGAAGCAAACAAAAGATACTGATATAACAGGGGATTAGCAATACTGAACAAACTGACATGAGCTGTGGCATATGGAACGGGGTCCAGCACAGGTCCCATCAGGGAACAATGCTGAACCCACACAGCAAAGCAGAAAATAGAGAAGGGCAAAAACTGGATCAAATGCAAAAAGATTCCAGCAAATAACTTATCTGAACGACGCAGGACCAAGCAGGGGGCAAGCGGACTTCAAAATGCACAGGAAGAAAACCAAATCACCAGCAACAACTGAGGGAAGCTTGCTCACATAAATCTTCCCAGTCTGTAACACCTGACCTCCAATCATCCTCTTCAGGTGATTGACTTGTCAACTCGACCAGCTCCATTACCTGCAGCAACCACCAGAGGGAGCCCAAACTCAGAAGTCAGGTCAAAAGTGTTCACAACACCTTGGCTTGTCTCCATTTACTCTCTGTCTTATCCCTAGGTACCACGCTCTTGTCTGACTTTTGACCCTCAGGTCTCCTTTGACTACATTTACTATCTGTGCCCTGTACTCCGCGCACTCAGTTGCCTTCCCTGTCCTCACACGCACATGACTGCTTAGTTCCAGGTCCTGTGCTCACTGCTTAGTTTCAGGTCCTTGCTCACTGTGTGCCATGTTCCTTGACTCCCTGTGCTCATTAACGGGCCCCCTGATAGCACCCCCTAGGCTGCGCCAGTAACACCATTGGTGTCATCACATTATCACTGACCCGTGCAATTTTGTAGGGTTTTTTGTGTGTTTGTTATGGACCCACTGCATTCTCTGTCAGATCAGGTATCTAACCTGACCAAAATGATGCAGAACCTATCTGCAGAGCAAAGAGCGTTGGTTGCTTCTCACCAACAGGTACAGAGGGAGTTGGCAGATACAGCTAACATTGCTAGGGGTGCCTATTCCTTGTCTGGCAATGGGGAGGGTACTGTGTCTGATGTTTCCCTATCCTCTCCTGAACCCTTTATCAAACTTCTGGTTACCTTTTCTGGGGATAAGAAAAAATTCTGGGTGTTTAAGGAGAGTTGCAAAATACTTTTTTCCCTGCGTCCTCGTTCCTTGGGTGATGAGAGTCAAAGGGTGGGGATAGTTATCTCCCTGTTACGTGAGGGGCCGCAATCTTGGGCTTTCTCCCTATCCTCCAGACTCTGTGGCTATGGGCCACTTATAAGATCTGGGCTGGAGAAAACAGACCAGCCCCACTACATTCCTGTAGTCCGTTTAAAAAATAAAAGCCCATACCTGGTTTGCCTGAACAATTCCTTGGTCAAATAACTTGACCAAGCTCACACTCACTTTTATTCTGCCCTGTGACTCACAGGCAACTTGCTGTGACCACAAGGCACTCCAGCGAATCTAATACGCTTCTGAGCACATCCTCGGGGACACATAGCGACCCTCACATATGGCACTGGTCACTGCCTCACAATATATTTATATATGTATATATATACACACACATACATTATATATAATATATATACACGTTATAACATACTATATTTCTGCTGTTATACATTAACCATCATGGTGCATTCTTTCTCCTGCAGCAAATACAGCATAATTTCTAGTAGTTATGCTTAGCTTCATGGAAAAAAGCATCTGGAAAACATAAAATAATTGGATATTTTTATAAATGTGATGCCTGATCAAAAAACAAAACTCTAATGTAGGTTTGGAGAAAATTTAAGTTCAAAGTGTAATGCTGCATAGCTGCCAACCTTAGATATGCCAATTCCTCAGAGACTTTTTCATTAGCAGAAAGCTGTGGAATAAACTTGAAGCATGATGTGATGATCTCTTGCCTTGATACCTCATAGACCACTGCTAATTATGAAGCTGGTTGACAAGCAAACAGTGCTCCGTATTTATAATAAAACAGTAGACAAAATCCGCCAATTTGTAATTTTAATGTTAGATGTAACCTCATATTTCCCTGCAAAAGCATAAAAAATGTGGTAAATAAATTAATGAGAACAATATTTTAGAGCCTGCAGAAAAAAAAAAAACATACACGTACAGGAAGATGCAGAGATGGCTCACAGACCAATTAGCCTTAATATTTACCCCATTGCATGATTTCCTTACATCAAAGCCTGACTATTCCTATACCCTTATTTAGGGTTTTACCAACTGACTGCAATTAAAGCAGCTCTGATGACAAATAAAAACAAATGCTTTGGCATTGGGCTACATATTTCCAAATTCAAATTTAAACATGGTTGTGTTGGGAAAGAAGACTTTTATGTATAACAGTAAATGAGAGCAGAGGATGGAGAATTCTTGCATAATTATACTTTATCATTAGGATGCAGCCTTTCACTTTCGACTTCAAATGTGAAGTTCTGCTCAGTAATTTTCATTCATTCATTCATTCGCTGCATGAATTGATTTCTTGTGTGATTTTATGAGCTTTAAAATCACAGTAGATAGGATGCCATAGACCGGCAGATACTTCAACCGATAATGAGCAGTCACTGTGTCTATGGCAAGAGAACAATATTTTTTGCCAGAAATCAGTTACATTGGCCCAAACATTTATCAGGCAGGTTTAGACTTTTTTTTTTCGTTTTTTGTCATTCTACTTTGTTATGCATGCAAATTTTCCAATCAACTAGAATTTCTATGCACTATGCATTTTCAGTTATTTTATATACAACAGTTACTGGTAAACCAAGCATAGGGTATATTCACTTTTCCCTTTGGATCTCCGCCAGTCAGGTATGGGCACTTTATTAATGACATACTTATTTGGTGTGGTCATGTTGTTTCCTTACCAGATTTTATTTCTTATATCCATGGGAATACTACCAAATTGACTTTTTTCTATAATTCGGATTTAGGTTCAATTTCTTTTTTTCAATATTCTTTTGACAGGTGATTACCATAATACTAATAAAGGTGATTGCCAAATTTATAGGAAATCAACGACTGCCAACTCCTTGTTTGCAACTAAAGTAGATGCCATCTTAATCATGCCTTGCATAATTTGCCTATTGGTGAATATGTGTGCACATCCTAATGTTGCTCCATCATAGAAAACTATGAGCAAGAATGTTTTATTATTATTGACTTGTAGAGCACCATTGATTCAATGATGCTGTACATGAGTGTTAATGTCTTAACATTGATTTGCAATTGTGATGAGTCTTGCTAAATGTATGGCTGATTCAAAAGCATGACAATTAATACTTATTACCTAAAAGTGATTAGCTTGTGTCAAACAGAGCTTGAAAAAATTGGAAATATTAGTTCTCCTAGTGACCATACCATTAATGCTGAATGCATGGAATTAACTTGGTTGACTACTGGAGGTTCTTATAAACATAGGTAAAGACACATTATAAAAATAATGCCCTTAAATGAATAATACAAGAAAATGTAATTTATTTTCCACATTATTAAATTCTTCATTAATTGTAGCAGTTTATTTGTACTATTAGTTGTAAGATCTGCAAACTTCTATATGTGAGTTGTACTTCTTGATCCTTGCAAAGATGCATTGAGGAACATATATGTGATGCATTAAATCCTCTACACACAAATGATTAGCTGCTTTCCAAATAGAACCTTTCAGTAATGTTAGTGGATTAAAAGTAACTACTATCAAGAAAGTACTTAGACAGAAGCGCGGTGGCATAGTTTGTTGCCTTTACAGGTGCTTCTCACAAAATTAGAAAATCATCAAAAAGTAAGTTTATTTCAGTTCTTCAATATAAAAAGTGAAACTCATATATAGAGTCATTACAAGCAGAGTGATCTATTTCAGGGTTTATTTCTGCTAATGTTGATGATTATGGCTTACAGCCAATGAAAACCCAAAAGTCATTATCACAGTAAATTAGAATACTTTATAACAGCAGCTTGAAAAAATGAAAAATTTTGTATTGTAGAACTGAAATAAATTATCTTTTTGATGATATTCTAATTTTGTGAGAAGCATGTGTATGTGAGGCTTTTTGGGTTCTCAGATTAGATACTAGACCATTTGCTGGCATGAATATTAACAGATTCAGTGTTCGGCATAAATGAGTACACACTATTTGAAAAGTAAAATTTTAGTCAATATATCACGGAATACAAAAACAATTTGCAAAATTAGGACAATATTGAGTTTCATAGAACTATGTTTAACTCATGACACGAAGGTAAGGTTAATAATGTAAATATCTTTCCAAAATCTTTAGTTTTACTCAAATTGGTTGATGCAAAAATGAATATACCCCATCAATAACTACTATATCTAGTACTTTGTATGACCACCATGATTTTTAAGGTGAGCATCAAGCCTTGGAGGCATGGAATAAACAAGTTAGCGACATTTTACATCTTTCTTTTTCCATTCTTCAATAATGACCTCTTTTTGACCCTAGAAGTTGTAGAATGATGCTCACCTTGTCTCGTCAGAATTACCCACAGGTGTTTTATTGGGCTCAGATCAGGAGACACACTTGGCAACTGGATCAATTCCACCCTGTCCTTCTTCAGAAATGCAACAAATGTGTGTTTTGGACATATGTCATGTTGGAAAAGTGGCAAAGTTATCATCTTCTCTTTCAATTTAGAGCAGTATATCTATAACTTTATGATACCATCAATGAAATGTAGCTCCCCAACACCAGAAGCACTTATGCAACTCCATATAAGGTCACTGCCACCACCATGTTTCACTTTAGGCACCATTCAGTTTTCAAAATGCATGATGCATAAAGTGAAGCATGGTGGTGGCAATGTCCTTATGTGCGGCTGCATGAGTGCTTCTGGGTGTTTTCATTTTTTTCAACTAATTTAAGTAAAACTGAAGATTTCGTAATTAAATTATATTATTTACCTTACTTTCATGTTACAAAAAATGTTTTATGAAACTCAGTCTTGTAAAATATATGTGAACAATGCTGGTCAAAAGGTCAAAGATTTGGGCACACGTGTTCATGCAATGGTTTTCTTTTTTCTTATTATAATGTGCACATTGTAGATTCAGACTGGAAGCAGCAAAAGGGTGACACTATGTGTGATTTATACCAAAGCACACTTACCCAGCATGGCTATCAAAACATTGTGCAAAGACAAACCATCCCATCTGGCTTGTACTCAGTAGATCTATAATTTGTAATGCAATGGGACCTTAAACCAGGGGAATGCCTATAATTGGTGCAACCTATGCAGTCGCACAGGGGCCCGGGAGGTAATAATCCAATTGTCTTGCGACACATCTAGCTCTGCTACATCTACTGTAGATGGCAGGCTGAATTGTTGCATGATGTGACAATAGAGCTTGGCATCCAGCAGAGACACTGAGCTGCGCTTGATTGCTCAGCTCAGTGACTCGCGGTGATGTGATAAAGTTGAGCGGCGTTCATATCCAATGAACTCCTTTCATCTCATTGATGTCACCACGAGCATGAGAAAGTTTGCAACTTTATACCTCAGATCACACCTGAGCACTCACGCTGTCTTTTGACAGCATGGGAGCCATGGCTCTCTGACAGGCTGGGATGGTTTCACCGCCGATCAGAAGTGGTGTTTGATGCGCTGTCATGCATATGACAGCATGTCAAACACTGTATTGTCAGGTCCCCCATTCAAGTGAATGGGGTTCGGGTCTGCTGCTCAGTGTCTCTGCTGGATGACAGGCTGTATGGACACATCAGACACCCATGCAGCCTGCCATCTAGAGGTAGCAAAGCCGAGTGTGAGGTCATATCCTGCTGTCCTTGACATTTCAAAAAAGTCAGCCTGCATATTTGCATCGTTTTTTCACCATCCATTGAAGTCAATGGGTGAAAAATGCAGCAAAAACTCTGAACAATTGCTGTAAAAAGTGACATGCTCTATGTAAAAAAAAAATCTGCAAAGAACAAAATCCAGATGACAAAAAAAACAATTTGTGTGCATGAGATTTCTGAAATCTCATAGGCTTTGCTGGTACTGTAAAAAGCAGCTGAAAAGTAGCATAAAAAGTAGTTCAAAAATCAGCAAAAACGCCCAGTGTGAACACACCGTTATGAAGCGTCACTAAATGACATCTGGCTCTTTTGTGTATGTAAGGCTGTGTTCATACATAAACTAAAAATAAACAAAACCCTAGACAAGTAAATAGAGGCTCCAAGTCCACAGTAAAGCCCCCGTTACACACAGTGAGATCGCTAACAATATTGCTGTAACGTCACTGGTTTTGTGACGAAGCAGCGATATTGCTAGCGATATCGCTATGTCTGATACTTACCTCCGACCGGCTCCACCGCTGATTATCGCTGATCGCGTGAGAACGTCCTGGACCGTTTCTCGTCGTCAGCTTCCTGCTGGGCTCCCTGCTGTGGAGACGAGCGACGCGTGGACGCGGGCGGGAGGACGTCAGGATCACCTCGTCTGACAGGTAAGTAGTGACCCCCGACCACTGCTATGTCCCTGGTGAGATCTGCCTGTGTGGCAGCTCACTGGCGACCACTTAGCGATGCACCAGCGATCCATATCGTTGTCGGGATCGCTGGTGCATCGCTTAGTGTAACGGTACCCTAAGATCAGTTCAGGTTTATTTCACAATCAGAGAGAACCAAAAGAAAAAGGAGTCATAATTCGTATATATATCAAAGAGTAATACAAATTTTATTCAGTTATATAAAATTACACAACAAGTCACAGTGCTTAATATAGTCCCAGACAATACAGACAGGAAAGAGGGGGAAGGAATCCTCCACATAATATACATGTCAGATATAGGGGACAAATAATAGTCCCATTAACAATAACACCCAAGAGAAGCCCTGAGCATGACCCATAGTAACATTAAGGGAGGTCCCCAGCACAAGTAACAAATGGGCTTACCAGGAGAAAGTGACAATAAAAGGGAGGTTTCCTCACCAGAGGTCGACTCCGTCCTTCACGACGCGCATTTCGCTGGCATACAATGCTGCTTTTTTGATACCCAGTGACAGTGAACAGTGCAAACAGTATGGCTGATTCCCAAACACCGCTACATGTCACACTGATGACACATAAGTGTCATTCATGTGTCATCAGTGTGCACATGTGCTAGGCATTTTGCAGCCCATGCTGCTATCCGAAACACTGACGTCTGAAAAAGCCCTTATTGGAAACTCTAAGATTTTCCAAATTTTGGTCAAATTTTGCCGATTTTTAGGAAAAATGTTCAGGAATGCAAACACGAATCAGAATATGCATCTTTGAGATGAATTTGAGATTGGCGAATGTTTTCCAAACAAGTTCGCTCAACTCTAATAATATACTCATATATCATCACTTTTACCTATTTCCAGAGTCACTCCTTTCCTCTTCTGACTCATAAATTGAGCGTGCATTTTTGCCTTTAGATGATGTTCATATTATGTACTAATGAAATATTCAGACATCATCTGCCTTTAACAGCCATGCATGGAGCTGAAATCTGACCGCGGCTATTAACTTGTTAAATGCCACGGTTAATGACAATGACAGCAGCATTTACAGCGAGAGTTCAGTGAGGCATGCTATTCTAATAGCTCATTGACGCATATCTGTTGAAGACCTACATGACTCTTATGAGGGTATGTGCACATGCTGCAGATTCTGCTGCGGATCCGTGGCAGATTTGGCCCTGCAGATCCGCAGCAGTTTCTGCTGCGTTGTACAGTACCTTTATTTTCTATGGAAAATTAAAACCGCAGTGCACATGCTGTGAATTCTTCTGCGCGGATTTGCTGCGGTTTCAAATCTGCAGCATGTCATTTCTTTGTGTGGAATCCGCAACGGTTTAGCACCTGCTCCATTGTACAGGCGTCAAACCGCAGGGTAAAACTGCAGGCTAATCCGCAGATAAAACGCAGGTCTTTTGACCTGCGGATTTACCTGCGGATTTTGCGAAATCCAAGCGGAAAAATCCGCAGCACAATCCACAACCTGTGCACTTACCCTGAAGGTGTTCCAGTGAAAAACCAGCTGGCATACAGTACATAGGAGATCGTGATTGTTGCGATAAACAGTAATACTGAGTCTTATCAGAATAGCCTTCATATGAATGAGAAGAGGACTGGAGCAGTGCTGGAAACTGGGAAAGATGTTAATTGGTGAGTATAGTACCTACCACACTAACATGACAGTACACAAGCAATAACACAGGTTTAGCTAATGAAAATGATTAATGAAAATTCTTCTTTAGGAATCATAAGTATTCTTTATTTCTGTAAATCTCTGTTTGTGCAGCTTAGGCTACTTTCAAACTTGCGTTAGGAGTTGCAGCGCAGGGCTAAGCTCCGCCCCTGGCCACGCCTCCTCCGGTCAGCTCCTCCTATGATCGCATGACGCTGCATGCAATCAGCGTACCCTATATTTAGCGTTGGGTACGCTGGTCGTGCGCTGGTATGATTTTGCCAGCGCTTGCGCCCTTTTGGCGCTGCGCCGACGTGCCCCAAACGCACCATGTTGCATTTTTGTGCGCTTGGCGCGGCGCCAAAAGGGCGCAAGCGCCGGCAAAATCATACCAGCGCACGACCAGCATACCCAACGCTAAATATAGGGTACACTGATCGCATGCAGCGTCATGCGATCATAGGACGAGCCTCCCGGAAGAGGCTTGGCTGGGGGTGGAGCTTAGCGGCAGCCCTGCGCTGCGCCTCCTAACACAAGTCTGAAAGTAGCCTTAACCAGTGGTTGCAGCTTAGATGGAGCTTTTCTTGTGAAAGACTTTTAACAAAATAAATATTTAGCTTTAATAGCTGTTCATAGACATGTAACACATAAACATGTTATTTATAGCGAATGTAACATCCCACACTATCTGTGGACGGTGATTATTTGCTTTCCTAGTCATTAAGGCTTACTGTTGTGAACTCATTTTCTGGTCTGCCTCTGGTTTCTGGTGAGGGAACTGTTTGTGCTGACAGAGGAGTTGTGAGTTCTCTTTCCGGGCTCCCTCTGGTGGTGGCAGGAGGTAATGAAGCTGATCTAATTAACAGAGACCTGCCACCTGATAATGAGGATGATGATTGGACATCTGGAGTCTCAGACTGGATTTAAGACAGCTGACTCCCTATTCCCATGCTAGTGATTTTTTCCTGCCTCCTGAGGTCTTGGTTTCCAGCTCAGTTCCTGTCTTCTCAAGCTAAGTTTTCTCTGCTAATGTTCACATTTGATTTGGTTTTGTCTATTCAGTTTTTGTGTGGTCAGCCAGCCCCGGCTGGGGCTGTGCTGAATTTCCACTCTTATGTTACAATATGTGCCAGTTTGCTTTTTGGCCCTTATTAGATTGGCCTCTTTTTGCTCTGTTCTCAGAATATGCCAGAGTGCTGATATAGTGGGTGAAGTCTAGTGACTTCAGGGTTTTTTTTGCTATCAGAAGTGTTGGACATTTTTTGCAGCGTTTTTTGGTGTGATTGCTGACAGTATCTTTCCTTTCCTGTCCATTCTAGTTAGTGTGGGCCCCATCGTTTGCTCAGCCTATTTTCCTGCCTGTGTTTGTGCTTTCATCTTGTTTCACCATCAATACATGTGTGGGGGCTGTCTATTCCTTTGGGGTCTGCTCTGGGGCAGTTTAGATTTCCCCTTTTCTTGCTTTAGGCTTATTTAGTCCTCTGGCTGTGACGAGGCATCTAGAATAATCGTAGGTATGCTCCACGGCTGCTGTTAGTTGTGTGGTTAGGATCAGGGGTCTGCAATCCACGTAGTTACCAACCTCTCTGGTTTTCTGTGACTTAGCTTGGTTTTGTTCTCCTCCTTGGTGACCTAATCATAACAGCATACGCTAGGACACTCAGGGTTAAAAAGTCCATCCGGTTTATTAAAGTACAGCATAAACTGCTCTTCAGGAACCAAATAGTTATCAGCATCCAGTACACAGTCCGTTACTCATTCGGCTCTGTAGCATAAACACAGTCTCTCACTGACCCCGTCCAGCATAACACGGATTCCTGTCCGTTACCTGTTAGTGTCAGCCACACAGGTTCCCGGATGCCTCTTGTCCTCAGAGGTATCCAATAAACACAGTTTCTCACTGACCCCGGTCAGCATAATATGGATTCCTGTCCGTTACCTGTTGGTGTTGGCCACACAGGTTCTCAGATGCCTCTTCTCCTCAGAGGTATCCCACAAGCACTTCTCACAGACCCCAGTCAGTATCACTCACGGTTGTCAGACTGTCCACTCCGTAGTGTCCCACCTGGACACATGGAAATCTGTCCACACTAACAGACTCCCAAACACTCGCTGCCATGTGCCAAACACACTTCCATTACATAGCTGTAACCACACCCAGGTACCTATCACATGGCTAGTCATGTGATCATGACATTATCACAGGTCCTCAAACACACAACCACACAGGCTTCTGCACGGAAAAAGAGGTACAGTGAGCACCCTTACCTCATGGTGAGATATATGGGTAGTCTGACCCTCCCAACTCTCAGAGCTACCCGTAACCCGGACCCAAGTGTGAACAACAACCACTTAGGGCTTACGTGCATTAAAGAAAAAATACTCCGGGTTACATTGTGGGAAGCAGCCATCCCTGTGACACATACCTCCCATTAATTGTGCGACCATTAGTCATGCTACACTAATTAATTACTTCTATTGTGCTGTTATGACATTAACCCCTGTTTTGTTATTCAGAGAACAACGTTGACTTTTGATTGCATTTTATATTTTCTCTGACCACTTTAAACTGTAGTTGCAAGTTGAAAAAGTAGAACCTCACACATAGTTAAGGAAATATATGACATCAATATCACTAATAAAGGTTTAAACGTAATTTCTGTAATGAACCTACAATTTTTACTCAGCTATTACTATCTTAACATCAACATTGTATAGTAGAAATCTATAATGAGGATTTTTATGGGTTTTACTAATGCACAAAAGCACCCTCTTGTGAGGTGAGAGAAGCTAATCATATATTGTTCTTGTTTGTACTAGATCTTAACATTTTACAGTGTGTGTGCATGTATATGTTGTGCTGGTGTATATACCATATCTCGGTAACTCTTTTGGAGGCAATTATGACTGGTATCAACCACTGAGGATTCTTAATTCTAAATTGCAAAGTATGCAGATTTGAATTTCTAGTATATCTGCAAAGTAATCTTGAAACTATTTTCAGTTCATATTTTTTGTGAGTTGTACTGGAGGACAGTCCCTATGATAGATCCAGTCTCTTGCACATACTGTACACTTCTTTATTGTTCAGCTAAAACTTATATATGTGTTCATACATTCAAGTAGTTAGGGGATAGAGCTAAAAAGGACTGCAAGCAGAAGGTCAAATAGGTTTTTGTAGAACTAAATAAAATGGCCTAGCTGCATGAAATTTCACAGTTGTCAGCCTCAGAATTTACATATTTGGTTGAAATTGAACTCCTAAACAACATAGAAATGTAGTAGGTAGAAGTACATGTAAAACTTGTCAAATTGTAGTAGGACTGGAATCAGTGATTAAGAAGATGGACAGAATCACTTGCAGTTAAGGCCACCTATACTGATTTATTTTCTGGCTATCAGAGTATAGCGGGGTGCCGACGACAACCTTGTTGTGTACCAATCAATCAAATAAAAAGGAATCTCCACTGATCGTTATAAGTATGGCCATTTGTCCCTAATTCCTCATCATATTAATTGCCACAGTGAGGATTTGCTTCTTATGCAAAACATTGAATTGTACTCTCAAAATTCAAAAAAGCACATTGCTCAAAATTGGATATTAAATTAAATTGTGTATGTCAAAATGCTGGTGTTACTATAGATATCCAAGTATTATACAAGATACGTTCAACACAGTAGCTCAGCTACTGGGTGGGGTAGAGAGCGCGATCGCTCTTAGTGGTCCACTTGGAGCTACCATCAGTCTTAACTTTATTGGCATGTGCAGCACACTGATACAGTTAAACTCTAAGGTAGAGCAGCAAGACATCATGGGGGGACCTGGTGTCACGTGTACCTGTCCTGTGTGACACGACCTGCAGGTCGGTAACTGAAACAACAAGGCTGTCACGTGTACCTGTCCTGTGTGACAAGACCTGCAGGTCAGTAAATGAAACAACAAGACTAAAGGGGAACACCGGGGAAACAGTTACAATGGTGGGCCCTGCAATAGGGAACGGGGACGTGCAGACCTCCTGCACTCCTCTGAGGCAGTGTCCCTGACCAGTCCTAATGTTCCCTACACAGGCTCTTCACCTGTCGCCGACCAGGATACCTGAATCCCTCACTAGCCCTGCACCTATCCCTTTCTAGGGAACTGGATAGTGCCGACACTACTCCCACCGCTGCACTAATACACATGAAGGAAAATACACCAAATGGGGAAAACAACAAAACACTTATCTTTCTCTGCTGCAGTCACCGGGCAGCAGAGTTCATCACTAGATTAGCTTTCAGCAGTTGCTCGACACCTAAGAGCCAGCTGCTACCTTCACCATCTTCAGCAGTAGCTCAACACCTAAAAGCCAGCTGCTACCTTCACCATCTTTCTCTGCTGCAAACACCAGGCAGCAGAGTTCAGCACCAGATCAGCTTTCAGCAGTGGCTAAACACCTCAGAGCCAGCTGCTAACTTCACCGTGGTTGGAATCCACTACGGACCTGCTATCACCAACACCAGCTGATACACCATGTGACCTTATATTGCAAAGGAGGATTGGTCACATCAGCAGTGAAAGCAACAGAAATGTAATAACCCCAGTGACCACCGAGGGCAAAAAGCCATATTAATGCCCCAAAGGCCTGAAAGGAAAAAAAAGGTTTAAAGGAGGGAATCCAGAATCTGACACAGATCCAAGAATTGGACTGTGACAGTACCCCTCCCTCAATGAGGGGCCTCCAGACCCTCAACACCGTACTACACTGGAGACCACCTACAGTGAGGACACCTTGTTCCACCAGAGTTCACTTCAGCAATCATCTGATACTCCAGGTCATAGCAAGAGAGGGCAGATGGAGGTGACGACGTATACTCCGGAGGTACCACAAATCTCCAGAGCACCGACCTGGGGAATGAGCTAGGCCTGGGTATAACAAAGGGTAACTCCAGATGATAACTCACTGGCGTGAGAATAGCAGGCACCCATGCAAACACGTACACACCCAGGTCCGGACCTGAACGTTTCTTGTCATTCACTCTCTTGCCACTAGATGGTGAACTCCTCACAGAACCGACAACAGAGGCATCCCCCTGTGTCACAACACTCACACCCCACAAGGCTCAGAGGCAACCACTCCTCTATGCCCCCCCAAGAGAACTCTGACTCTGAGGGGCAACTTGTGGTGAGGGTTGCGACTTGCCCCTACTCCGTGGCAGCACCCCTGCTGCCACTACTAGAGGAGAAGAGGACGGGAATATGGAGGAAATATACACTCCTTGGTCGTCTTCCTCCACACGACCAGGAGGGGGCGGCTTCTTCGAAGGTATATTAGTTTCGGCATGAGCCCCGTGGACTAAATCATCAGTCTGCTCACTACAGGGACGTGTCCCCTCACCACGGGGAACATCAGGCAGCACCTCGGGGACACCAACTCCTCCCACCTGCCTGGGTGCGTCCGTGTGTATGAGCAAGTCCTGCTCCCTAGCAGGGACTACAGGGGGCATGTTTGCCAGAGCCGCAATTGGGAAGGGAAAGATGAAGGAAATATACTCTCCCTGGTCGTCTTCCCCCACACAACCAGGGGAAGGCGGCTTCTTCAGTAGTATAGAAGTTTCGGCGTGAGCCCCGCGGACCAAATTATCAGTCTGCTCACAACGGGGATGTGCCCCCTCACCACAGGGAACATCAGGCAGCACCTCAGGGACACCAACTCCTCCCACCTGCCTGGATGCTTCCGTGTGTATGAGCAAGTCCTGCTCCCTAGCAGGGACTACAGGAGGCATATTCGCCAAAGCAGCACATTGGGGTCTGGTTGAGCCAGCGGGGAGGCCCCAGACAACTGCTGCTGCTCTAACACACCGTGCAGCACCTCACTCTCCTCAGTGAGGACCAGAAGCAATTGGTCACAGGTCTGTACTTGGCCCATGGCTCACCAGAGAAAATGAGTGGTTGGTTATAAACTGTCACGTGTACCTGTCCTGTGTGACATGACCCGCAGGTCGGTAACTGAAACAACAAGGCTGTCACGTCTACCTGTCCTGTGTGACAAGACCCGCAGGCCAGTAACTGAAACAACAAGACAAAAGGGGAACACTGGGTAAACAGTTACAACGGTGGGCCCTGCAATAGGGAACGGGGACGTGGAGACCTCCTGCACTCCCCTGAGGCAGTGTCCCTGAACACTCCTAATGTTCCCTACACAGGCTCTTCACTTGTCAACGACCAGGATACCTGAATCCCTCACTAGCCCTGCACCTATCCCTTACTAGGGAACTGGATAGTGCCGACACTACTCCCACTGCTGCACTAATACACATGAAGGAAAATACACCAAACGGGGAAAACAACCAAACACTTATCTTTCTCTGCTGCAGTCACCGGGCAGCAGAGTTCATCACAAGATTAGCTTTCAGCAGTGGCTCGACACCTAAGAGTCAGCTGCTACCTTCACCATCTTCAGCAGTAGCTCAACACCTAAAACCCAGCTGCGACCTTAACCATCTTTCTCTGCTGGAAACACCAGGCAGCAGAGTTCAGCACCAGATCAGCTTTCAGCAGTGGCTAAACACCTCAGAGCCAGCTGCTAACTTCACCGTGGTTGGAATCCACTACGGACCTGCTATCACCAACACCAGCTCATACACCATGTGACCTTATATAGCAAAGGAGGAGTGGTCACATCAGCAGTGAAAGCAACAGACATGTAATAACCCCAGTGACCACCGAGGGCAAAAACCCATATTAAAGCCCCAAAGGCCTGAAAGGAAAAAAAAAAGGTTTAAATGAGGGAATCCAGAATCTGACACAGATCCAAGAATTGGACTGTGACAGTACCCCTCCCTCAATGAGGGGCCTCCAGACCCTCAACACTGTACTACACTGGAGACCACCTACAATGAGGACACCTTGTTCCACCAGAGTTCACTTCAGCAATCATCTGATACTCCGGGTCATAGCAAGAGAGGGCAGATGGAGGTGACGACGTATACTCCGGAGGTACCACAAATCTCCAGAGCGCCTACCAGGGGAATGAGCTAGGCCTGGGTATAACAAAGGGTAACTCCAGATGATAACTCACTGGTGTGAGAATAGCAGACACCCATACAAACACGTACACACCCAGGTCCGGACCTGAACGTTTCTTGTCATTCACTCTCTTGCCACTAGATGGTGAACTCCTCACAGAACCGACAACAGAGGCGTCCCCCTGTGTCGCAATGCTCACACCCCACAAGGCTCAGAGGCAACCACTCCTCTATGCCCCCCCCAAGAGAACTCTGACTCTGAGGGGCAACTTATGGTGAGGGTTGCGACTTGCCCCTACTCCGTGGCAGCACCCCTGCTGCCACTACTAGAGGAGAAGGGGACGGGAATATGGAGGAAATATACATTCCCTGGTCATCTTCCTCCACACAACCAGGAGGGGGTGGCTTCTTCGAAGGTATATTAGTTTCGGCGTGAGCCCCGTGGACTAAATCATCAGTCTGCTCACTACAGGGACGTGTGTTATGAGCTCATTTTCTCCTCCACCTGTTGAGAGTTCTCTTTCCGTTCTCCCGCTGATGGTGACAGGAGGTAGTGAGGTTGGTTTAAGTGGTAGTGATCTGCCACCTGATGAGGAGGATAACGATTGGATCTCTGGAGTATCAGACTGGATATAAGACAGCCGACGCCCTATCCTGGTGCTGGTGATTCAGTCTGCTTCGCTGGTCTTGGACTTCAGCTCTCTTCCAGTCTTCTCAAGTTAAGTTTGCTTTTTGCTAATGTTCACACTTGCGCTTGTTGGTCAATTCAGTTTCTTGTGTGGTTAGCCAGCCCCTGCTGGGGCTATGCTGAATTTCCACTTCTATTTATCTGTATTTGCCAATTTGCCTTTTTTGTCCCTTATTAGATTGGCCTCTTTTTGCTCTGTCTCAGAATATTTCAAAGTGCTGATATAGTGGGAGAAGTCTAGTGACTTCAGGGTTAATTTTGCTATCAGAAGTGTTGGACATTATTTTGGTAGGGTTTTTTGGCAGATTGCAGACAGTGTCTTTCCTTTCCTGTCCTTTCTAGTTAGTCGGGCCCCATCGTTTGCTCAGCCTATTTTCCTGCCTTTGTTTGTGTTTTCATCTTGTTTCACCATCAATACATGTGGGGGGCTGTCTTTCCTTTGGGGTCTGCTCTGGGGCAGTTAGTTTTCCTCTTTTCCTGCTTTAGGCTTATGTAGCTCTCCGGTTGTGACGAAGCGTCTAGGATTATCGTAGGAACGCTCCACGACTGCTGCTAGTTGTGTGGTTAAGATCAGGGATCTGCAATCTGCATAGTTACCAACCTCTCTGGTTTTCTGAGACTTAGCTTGTTGTTTTTTTCCTCCTCGGTGACCCATTCCTAACAGAATCACCAGCCATACTGCAGATTCTAGGGTACTCAAAAGCAGGAAAGAATTGTTAAAGAAAAAAGTGTCAGATTTTTTTTTTTTTTTTTTTTTATATTTTTTCCTCTTTTTCTCTGGGGCCGTAGGAGGATTTTTTTTTTTCTCCTAATGGAGATTAAGCAACTGTCTGATCGTGTGGAGCAACTTGCTGCTGAAGTACAGGGAATTTCCACCTACCTTATTCAGTCACATGCTGCTGAACCCAAGATTCCTACTCGTGATGTGTTTTCTGGGGATCGGTCTAAATTTCTGAATTTTAAGAATAATTGTAAATTATTTCTTGCTTTGAAGCCTAACTCATCGGGGAGCTCTGTGCAGCAGGTTAAAATTGTCATCTCCTTGCTGCGCGGCGATCCCCAGGATTGGGCTTTTTCTCTGACACCTGAAAATCCTATTCTGACTAATGTGGACGCATTTTTTCAGGCCTTGGGGTTGTTGTATGATGAACCTAATGCTGTTGATCAAGCTGAGAGAACCCTCTTGGCATTAGACCAGGGTCAGGATCCTGCAGAGTTGTACTGTCAAAAATTCCGAAAGTGGGCGGTACTTACTACATGCAATGATAGTGCTTTGGCAGCTCTCTTTCGGAAAGGTTTGTCAGAGACCGTAAAAGATGTTATGGTGGGATTTCCTGTTCCCTCTAGTCTGGATGGCTCTATGTCATTAGCCATTCAAATTTATGGGTGTTTATGTGAACGTAAAACTACACGAGAGGCGCTGCCACCTTTTGAGCAAATGTCTGAACCTATGCAATGTGATGGGGTTTTGTGTAGGGCGCAACGTCGGGAGTTTAGAAGGCGTAATAAGCTGTGTTTTTTCTGTGGAGATGCCTCTCATACTATTTCTGTCTGCCCTAAACAAGAGAAACGTTTTGCACACACATTTGCTGTGGGCAGTATACAACCTAAGTTCCTTTTGGCAATTACTCTGATCTGCTCCTTGTCCACGTTTTCCACTAAGCTAAGGCTTTTGTGGATTCAGGAGCAGCTCTGAATCTGATAGATTTGGACTTTGCTAAATGTTGTGGTTTGTCCATGACGCCTCTGCAGACACCTATTCCTTTGAGGGGTATTGATGCCACTCCTTTGGCGGAGAATAAACTTCAGTTTTGGACCCAGGTGATAATGCGAGTTGCCCCAGACCACCAAGAAAATTGTAAATTTTTAGTTCTGCATAATTTGCATGATACTATTGTTCTGGGGTTCCCCTGGTTGCAAACTCATAACCCAGTTTTGGATTGGAAATCTGTGTCTGTGGTGAGTTGGGGTTGTCAGTGTGTTCTTAGGTACGCTACTGTTTTCTCCACCTCTCCTCAGTCTCATGATATTCCTGATTATCTGGCTGACTTCTCTGATGTATTTAGTGAGAGTAAGTCTGCGTCTTTGCCTCCTCATAGGAGTTATGACTGTGCAATTGAATTGATGCCTGGGTGTAAATTTCCCAAGGGTTGGCTTTTCAACTTATCTGTACCCGAACATGATGCTATGCTATCCTATATTAAGGAGTCATTGGAGAAGGGTCATATTAGACCATCCTTGTCACCTTTAGGTGCTGGGTTTTTTTTTTGTGGCCAAGAAGATGGTTCATTAAGACCGTGTATTGATTATCATTCCCTTAACAAGATGACGGTTAAATATCAGTACCCGTTACCTCTGATGTCTGATTTGTTCTCCAGAGTTAAGAGTGCCTGCTGGTTTACTAAGCTTGACCTCAGGGGGGCATATAATCTTATTCGCATCAAGCACGGGGATGAATGGAAGATGGCGTTTAATACTCCGGAGGGACATTTTGAGTACCTGGTGATGCCTTTTGGGCTCTCTAATGCCCCTTCTGTCTTCCAGTCCTTTATGAATGATATTTTCTAAGACTTTGTGGATAAGTTTTTGATCATCTATCTGGATGATATTTTGATCTTTTCTAGTGATTGGGATTCCCATGTGGAACATGTCCGGACTGTGTTCCGGATTTTGAGGGAGAATTCCCTGTTTGTTAAAGGATCGAAGTGCCTCTTTGGTGTACAGAGGATTTCATTTTTGGGATTTATCTTGTCTCCATCGACTATTGAAATGGACCCAGCCAAGGTACAGGCCATTTATGATTGGGTTCAGCCTACTTCTTTGAAGGCTCTCCAGAAGTTTTTGGGTTTTTCTAATTTCCATCGTAAATTTATAGGTAATTTTTCTAGTATTGTCAAACCACTGACTGATCTGACCAAGAAGGGAGCTGATGTGCTGAATTGGTCTCCTGAGGCTGTCTCAGCATTTCAGGAGCTTAAGCGGAGATTTACTTCAGCTCCAGTTTTACGGCAACCTGATGTCTCTCTTCCATTTCAAGTGGAGGTAGACGCTTCTGAGATTGGTGCAGGAGCTGTTTTGTCACAAAAATACCCTGTGACTTCTAAGATGAATCCCTGTGCCTTCTTTTCTCGAAAGTTTTCCCCATCTGAACGCAACTATGACGTGGGGAATCGGGAATTGTTGGCCATGAAATCGGCATTTGAGGAGTGGAGACATTGGTTGGAGGGAGCTAGACATCAATTTGTGGTCCTCACCGATCACAAGAATCTGATTTATCTGGAGTCGGCCAAACGCTTGAATCCTAGACAGACTAGATGGGCCTTGTTTTTCACACGTTCTAATTTTGTGGTCTCTTTTCTTCCGGGCACTAAGAATGTTAAGGCAGACGCCCTTTCTAGGAGTTTCTTTGCTGATTCTCTTAATGTGACCGAGCCTACTACTATCCTAGGTGAGGGGGTAGTTCTTTCTGCCATTTTGCCCGATTTGAGATGCGCCCTGGAGGAATTTCAGGAGGATAAACCTGAGTGTTGCCCTATGGGAAGATTGTATGTTCCTGACCAGCGGAGAAAGAGAGTGATGTCTGAAGTCCATTGCTCTGCATTGGCTGGTGATTCGGGTATTTTTGGTATCAGAGATTTGGTGAGTCGGTCATTTTGGTGGCCTGCCTTATCTCGTAATGTCAGGAATTTTGTACAGTCCTGTGGGACTTGTTCTCGGTCTAAACCCTGTTCTTGTTCTAGTGGGTTGCTGATGCCCCTGCCGGTGCCCAAGAGGCCATGGACCCATATCTCAATGGATTTTATTTCTGATCTTCCTGTCTCTCAGAGAATGACTGTTATCTGGGTGATTTGTGATAGATTTTCGAAGATGGTCCATCTTGTACCACTCCCAAAGTTGCCATTTTCCGCTGAGTTGGTACCCTTGTTTTTACAACAGGTGGTTCGGTTACATGGGATTCCTGAGAACATTGAGTCCGATAGAGGGGTCCAATTTGTTTCCAGTTTCTGGAAAGTCTTTTGCTCCAATCTAGGAATTCAGTTATCCTTCTCCTCCACGTTTCATCCCCAGACCATTGGGCAGACTGAGAGAAAAGCCAGACCCTGGAGTCTTATTTAAGATGTTTTATATCTGCTGATCAAGATGATTGGGTCTCATTTTTGCCCTTGGCCGAATTTGCGCTGAACAATAGAGCTAGTTCTGCCACTTTGATGTCACCCTTTTTCTGTAATTTTGTATTCCATCCTCAATTCTCTTCAGTGCAAGTGGAATCTTCGTCCTGCCCAGGTGTGGACACTGTGGTTGTAAGATTGCAGCAGATATGGGACCAAGTGGTGGATAAGTTGTCACTCTCTCAGGAAAAGGCCCAGCGTTTTTCCAACCGGCATAGGACCATTGGTCCCCGGTTTAAAGTGGGTGATATGGTTTGGTTGTCATCTAAGAATATTCCTATGAAGGTTGCATCTCCAAAATTTAAGCCAAGATTTATTGGACCTTATAAGAATTTGGAGATTCTTAATCCTGTTTCTTTTCGATTGGCTCTTCCAGTTACGTTCAAAATCCATAACGTATTTCACAAGTCACTGTTAAAGAGGTTTGTTGAGCCAGTAGTTCCTGTGGCGGCACCTCCTGACCCCATATTGGTTAAAGGCAATGTGGAATATGAGGTAGGGAAAATATTGGATTCTCGTTTGGTTAGACGGAGACTCCAGTATTTGGTCAAATGGAATGGTTATGGCCAGGAGGATAATTCTTGGGTCTCTGCCTCTGATCTTCATGCCAATAAATTGGTTCGTGCTTTTCACCGGGCCCATCCTGATCGGCCTGGTGGCATGGATGAGGGTTCGGTGACCCCTCCTCAAGGGGGGGTACTGTTATGAGCTCATTTTCTGCTCCACCAGTTGAGAGTTCTCCTACCGTTCTCCCTCTGGTGGTGACAGGTGGTAGTGAGGTTGGTTTAAATGGTAGTGATCTGCCACCTGATGAGGAGGATAACGATTGGATCTCTGGAGTATCAGACTGGATATAAGACAGCCGACGCCCTATCCTGGGTGCTGGTGATTCAGTCTGCTTCTCAGATCTTGGACTTCAGCTCTCTTCCAGTCTTCTCAAGTTAAGTTTGTTTTTTGCTAATGTTCACACTTGCGCTTGTTGGTCAATTCAGTTTCTTGTGTGGTCAGCCATCCCCTGCTGGGGCTATGCTGAATTTCCACTTCTTCTTATCTGTATTTGCCAATTTGCCTTTTTTGTCCCTTATTAGATTGGCCTCTTTTTGCTCTGTCTCAGAATATTTCAGAGTGCTGATATAGTGGGAGAAGTTTAGTGACTTCAGGGTTAATTTTGCTATCAGAAGTGCTGGACATTATTTTGGTAGGGTTTTTTGGCAGATTGCAGACAGTGTCTTTCCTTTCCTGTCCTTTCTAGTTAGTCGGGCCCCATCGTTTGCTCAGCCTATTTTCCTGCCTTTGTTTGTGTTTTCATCTTGTTTCACCGCCAATACATGTGGGGGGGCTGTCTTTCCTTTGGGGTCTGCTCTGGGGCAGTTAGTTTTCCTCTTTTCCTGCTTTAGGCTTATGTAGCTCTCCGGTTGTGACGAAGCAACTAGGAATATCGTAGGAACACTCCACGACTGCTGCTAGTTGTGTGGTTAAGATCAGGGATCTGCAATCTGCATAGTTACCAACCTCTCTGGTTTTCTGAGACTAATCTTGTTGTTTTTTTCCTCCTCGGTGACCCATTCATAACAGACGTGCCCCCTCACCACAGGGAACATCAGGCAGCACCTCGGGGACACCAACTCCTCCCACCTGCCTGGGTGCGTCCGTGTGTATGAGCAAGTCCTGCTCCCTAGCAGGGACTACAGGGGGCATATTCGCCAAAGCCGCACATTGGGGTTCTGGTTGAGCCAGCGGGGAGGCCCCAGACCCCGTCAACTGCTGCTGCTCCAACACACTGTGCAGCACCTCACTCTCCTCAGTGAGGACCAGAAGCAATTGGTCACAGGTCTGTACTTGGCCCATGGCTCACCAGAGAAAATGAGTGGTTGGTTATAAACTGTCATGTGTACCTGTCCTGTGTGACATGACCCGCAGGTCGGTAACAGAAACAACAAGGCTGTCACGTGTACCTGTCCTGTTATGAATGAGTCACCATAGGAGGCAAAAGCAGAAATACAAGCTAAGTCCAGAAAACCAGAGAAGTTGGCAACTATCAGATTGCAGACCCCTGGACCTATCAACACAACTAGCAGTAGCCGTGGGGGGTTCCTACGATGCCCTAGACCCCTCGATCACAGCCGGAGAAATACATAGGCCTAAAGAAAGAAAGGGGAAATCTAAACTGCCCCAGAGCAGACCCCAAAGCAATAGGCAGCCCCCAACATATAATGACGGTGAAGTAAGATGAAAATACTAACACAGACAGAAAGATAGACTGAGCAAAGACGGGGCCCCAAAACTACCTAGATAGGAAAGGACAGGAAGGCTGCTGTCTGCAATCTGCCAAAAACCCTATCAAAGACATAAGCCAACCAGCTGATATGAAAAAGGCCCTGAAGCAGCTAGGCTTCAAAAACTGAATCAGCACTCAGGTATTTTCAGAAGACAGAGCTAAATGAATTCAGCACACCCCAGCAGGGAATGGCAGAAATCCAGAAAAACAAAGCAAAAACAAAGTCAAAGCACAAAAGCAAAAGGCCGAGCAGCAAACTTAGCTTTGGAGGAGCAGGAATTAAGACTGGTCTCCAAGGATCCCACAGAGAAATCACCCGCAGGGCAGAAGGGCGTCGGCAGCATTATATCCAGTCCGTAACTCCACTCAGCCAGTCACAATCATCAGCCTCAGGTGTTTGACAATCAGGCTCACTACCTTTCTTTACCAGAAGAGGGAGTTCCTCGGGCCTCAGTAATGAAGGGGAAAATGAACTCACAACAGTACCTCCCCCTTGAGGAGGGGTCACCAAATCCTCAACTATGCCACCAGGGCGATCAGGGTGAGCCCGATGAAAGGCACACACCAATCATTTGGCATGAATATCAGAGGCGGAGACCCAGGAATTATCCTCCTGACCATAACCCTTCCACTTAACCAAATACTGGAGTCTCCGTCTAGCCAGACGGGAATCCAGTACTTTCTCTACCTCATACTCCATGTTACCTTCAACCAATACAGGGTCCAGAGGTGCCACCCCCGGAACAACAGGTTCAACAAACCTCTTCAACAAAGATTTATGGAACACATTATGGATTTTAAATGTGACAGGAAGAGCCAAACGAAAAGAGACCGGATTAATAATCTCCACAATCTTGTAAGGTCCAATAAATCTAGGCTTAAACTTAGGAGAAGCCACCTTCATAGCAATATTTTTTGATGATAACCACACCATATCACCAACCTTAAACTGGGGACCAATGGTCCTTTGTCGGTTGGAAAACCGCTGGGCCTTCTCCTGGGAGAGAGATAACTTATCCACCACTTGGTCCCAGATCTGGTGCATTCTCTCCACCACAGTGTCAACACCTGGGCAGGCAGAGGGCTCCACCTGCCCTGAAGAAAATCGAGGATGAAACCCAAAGTTACAAAAAAAGGTGACATCAAAGTGGCAGAACTAGCTCTATTATTCAAAGCAAATTCGGCCAAGGGCAAAAATGAAACCCAATCATCCTGATCAGCAGAAATAAAACATCTCAAATATGACTCCAAGGTCTGGTTTGTTCTCTCTGTCTGCCCATTGGTCTGAGGGTGAAAAGCAGAGGAGAAGGACAACTGAATTCCCAGCCTGGAACAGAAAGTTCTCCAAAATCTAGACACAAACTGCACTCCTCTGTCAGATACAATGTTCTCAGGAATCCCGTGCAAACGAACCACCTGTTGTAAAAACAGGGGCACCAACTCAGAGGAAGACGGCAACTTAGGGAGTGGTACAAGATGAACCATCTTAGAGAACCTATCACAAATCACCCAAATAACAGTCATCCTCTGAGAGACAGAAATATCAGAGATGAAATCCATTGAAATATGGGTCCATGGCCTCTTGGGGACAGGCAAAGGCATCAACAACCCACTAGAGCGAGAACACGATTTAGACCGGGAGCACGTCCCACAGGACTGCACAAAATTCCTGACATCACGAGACAAGGAGGGCCACCAAAAAAAGCGACTCACCAGATCTCTAGTACCAAAAATACCTGGATGACCAGCCAAAGCAGAGCAATGAACTTCAGACATCACTCTCTTCTTCCACTGGTCAGGAACATACAACTTTCCACTGGGACAACGCTCAGGTTTGTCCTCCTGGAACTCTTCCAGAGCACGTCTCAAATCGGGCGAAATGGCAGAAAGAACTACCCCTTCGCCTAAGATGGTAGCAGGCTTGGCCACCACAGGAGAATCAGCAAGGAATCTCCTAGAGAGGGCGTCTGCCTTGACATTCTTTGTTCCAGGAAGAAAAGAAACCACAAAATCAAAACATGTAAAAAACAAGGCCCACCTAGCCTGTCTAGGGTTCAAGCGCTTAGCCGACTCTAGGTAAATCAAATTCTTGTGGTCAGTGAGGACCACGACTTGATGCTTAGCTCCCTCCAACCAATTTCTCCACTCCTCAAATGCCCATTTCATGGCCAACAGTTCCCTATTCCCCACATCATAGTTACGTTCAGATGGAGAGAACTTTCAGGAAAAGAAAGCACAGGGATTCATTTTAGATGTTACAGGATCCTTTTGGGACAAAAAAGCTCCTGCACCAATCTCAGAAGCATCCACCTCTACCTGGAATGGAAGTGAGACATCAGGTTGCCGCAAAAACGGGGCGGAGGTGAATCTTCGCTTCAACTCCTGAAAGGAAGAAACAGCCTCCGGAGACCAATTTAACACATCAACACCCTTTTTAGTCAAATCAGTCAATGGCTTGGCAATACTAGAAAATGTTGCTATAAATTTCCAATAAAAATTAGCAAAACCCAAAAACTTCTGGAGGGCCTTCAAAGAAGTGGGCTGAACCCAATCGTGAATGGCCTGTACCATGGCTGGGTCCATTTCAATAGTTGACGGGGACAAAATAAATCCCAAAAAAGAAATCCTCTGTACTCCAAACAGGCATTTAGATCCCTTGACATACAGGGAATTCTCCCTCAAGATCCGGAACACAGTCCGAATATGTTCCACATGAGAATCCCAATCCTTGGAGAAGATCAAAATATCATCCAGATAGATAATCAAAAATTTATCGACAAAATCTCGGAAAATATCGGTCATGAAGCACTGGAAGACAGAAGGGGCATTAGTGAGCCCAAAAGGCATCACCAGGTACTCAAAATGTCCCTCCGGAGTATTAAACGCCGTCTTCCATTCATCCCCATGCTTAATGCGAATAAGATTATACGCCCCCTGAGGTCAAGCTTGGTAAACCAGCAAGCACCTTTAACTCTGGAGAATAGATCAGAAATCAGGGGTAACGGATACTGATATTTAACAGTAATTTTGTTGAGGGCACGATAATCAATACAAGGTCTTAATGATCCATCCTTTTTGGCTACAAAAAAAAAACCGGCACCCAAGGGTGACGAGGATGGTCTAATATGACCCTTCTCCAACGCCTCCTTAATATAGGATCGCATAGCCTCGTGCTCAGGTACAGATAAATTGAAGAGCCGACCCTTGGCAAATTTACACCCCAGGCTCAGTTCAATTGCACAGTCATAACTCCTATGAGGAGGCAGAGACGCAGACTCATTCTCACTAAATACATCATAAAAGTCCGCCAAATAATCAGGAACATCATGCGACTGAGGAGAGGTGGAAAACACCGGAGCCTCACTAAAGGCACACCGACAACCCCAACTCACCACAGACACAGATTTCCAATCCAAAACTGGATTATGAATCTGTAACCAGGGAAACCCCAGAACAACAGTATCATGCAGATTATGCAACACCAGAAATCTGCAATTTTCTTGATGGTCTGGGGCGACCCGCATTACCACCTGGGTCCAAAACTGGGGTTTATTTTTAGCCAAAGGAGTGGCATCAATTCCCCTCAAAGGGATAGGCGTCTGCAGAGGTGTCATCGGAAATCCACAACGTTTAGCAAAATCCAAGTCCATTAGGTTTAGGGCTGCTCCCGAATCCACAAACGCCTTGGCGGAAAATGTGGACAGGGAGCAGATCAGAGTAATAGCCAGAAGAAACTTAAGTTGAACACCCCCAACAGAAAACATGTGTGCAAAGCGTTTCTCTCGTTTGGGACAGACAGAAATAATATGCGAGGCATCTCCACAGAAAAAACACAACTTATTACGCCTTCTGAACTCCTGACGCTGCTCTCTGGAAAAAACTCTATCACATTGCATAGGTTCAGACATTTGTTCAACAGGTGGCAACACCTCTCGTGCAGCTTTGCGTTCGCGCAAACGCCAATCAACCTGAATGGCTAATGACTAGAGTTGAGCGACTTTTGGTTTTTTATGGTCGAGTTTCGTTTCGTGAAACCCGACTTTTCCAAAAGTCGGGTCGAGCAAGATCGGCCGATTATAGGGAAAAGTCGGGGTCGTCCCGAAACACGAAACCCAATGTAAGTCAATGGGGAATAAAAGTCAGCAGTGAGAGGAGGACAGGAAACACACCTACAGTGCTCATTTGAATGCCAAAAGCATCAATTCTTCTTACTTAAGCTGGTCAACCTTAATTAACTTCATAATACAAGTTACGCACTGAAAAATGGGGGTTATTTGGCTAAAGTTGTGGGGGGGTAGGGCTGGCTCCAGGTTGTCATGTGCCCTGGGCGAAAGAGCGCCCCTTTAACACATAATACCACAACTCATCATGCTCCGATACGGCAGAGAAATAGCGGTATAGTACAATGAAAAATACTTCACTTTTTACATCTCATGACGAGGCCCATCTATTTCTCCATACAGAATCATTGGTCCCATATAATGTTTGAAACAGTATATGATGAGCTACACATAATGCTACAGTATATCTTGGTCCCCATGGATGAAGCTCCACTGTCTTATGGGCCCAAATAATGCTCCAAACATAATGGGCTCCATTTCTAATGCTCTAGTGTATAATGGGCCCTGTAAATGCTGCTCCAGTGTCTGATGTCCACCTTTGGAATGTTCCAGTGTATGGTGGGCCCCATCTATCATTCTCCAGAGTATAGTGCTCCCCAAAAATTGCTGTCCCAACATTGAAAACAATCAAATAAGTCTCCTCGCTAGGGAATCCCTGTACTAGTCTGGACTCCTCGTCGTCCCCATCTTCCATCTCACTGCACAGTATTTCAACCTTGCAAGTGCTGTGATCCTGAGCAAGCAGGGGGGGCCCACTCGTTGGCGACGGCACTGGCACAGGGCCCCTGATAGTACGGTGGTGTGTCTGATGGCGGGTGGGCCGAACCTGCACTTTCATCTGCAGCTTCCTCTTTGTCACCCTGTAAGATGGAACTGTATATGGGAAGGGTAACCTGAGTTTCATCAGGGTCAGATTCAGGCCGGGTAGCGTGCGAGGGGAATGTAGTGGTCTGGGTCAATGTACCAGCAGATTCAACGAGCAGTGGCTAGGCATCAGTGCACTTGTGTCGCCCCCAGGAGTACGGTCGCCACAGTGGCATTACCTTCCTCCTAGGGAGTGTGATGTCATGCTTGGGAGCAACGAAGGATCTCTCGAGAAGGTTAACTGATTGGGCGGCGTTATTCCCACGAGTCATGACCCTCCAAACAGCGTTCATGAAGGCAAAGTGTTTGTTTTACGTGGGCAGTATGGTTGCAAAGCTGAACCTTAAAGGAATGTCCAGAAGGGCACCACCAGGAGTGGAGCCTACGGCGTAATTTGACTCAACACGGGCAACCTCAACCATGCCAGCAACAGAACAGATGCACACATTGCAAGCTTAATTCCGTTAACGAACGAGACTCCGTCATGCCCCGCGGTCCGAGTCCGGCTTACTAGAGGGACACGTGAGGCTCTGGCACATGAGATTGGCCAATAACTGGTGTGTCATGCCCTTACATGTCCATGGCTGCATGTGCGCTACACTGAAAAGGCCAGCGTTTGTCGCTTACAGGTGCAGATAACCCGCTGAACAACGTTAGTGATGGGGATCACTGATTACAATTATTACTCGCGAACGATGATTTCCCAGTAAGTGCAGGTCAACCGCAGTTCCGGAATTAGGCCTAACAGTCATTCCTGAAAAAAATGAAAAACTTACGTGTGCAAACCACAGGTGCTGTAGCTTGCTTAACAGCTCGCCAGCCGTTCTCACGCCCAGTATGGGTTACACGTGATTGCACAAAGGTGAGAAAGGGTACCGTATCCCCGGATAACATGTATGGATAGCGTACACATTCAAAAGATATGTCTATACATCAGGAGGCAGGCTCAGACGGTGTAAGGCCCAGTATGGCTTGCAAGTGATTGCACAAAGGTGAGAAAGGGTACCGTATCCCCGGATAACATGTATGGATAGCGTACACATTCAAAAGATATGTCTATACATCAGGAGGCAGGCTCAGACGGTGTAAGGCCCAGTATGGCTTGCAAGTGATTGCACAAAGGTGAGAAAGGGTACCGTATCCCCGGATAACATGTATGGATAGCGTACATATTCAAAAGATATGTCTATACATCAGGAGGCAGGCTCAGACAGTGTTAGGCCCAGTATGGCTTGCACGTGATTGCACAAAGGTAAGAAAGGGTACCGTAACCCCGGATAACATGTATGGATAGCGTACACATTCAAAAGATATGTCTATACGTCAGGAGGCAGGCTCAGACGGTGTAATGCCCAGTATGGCTTGCAAGTGATTGCACAAAGGTGAGAAAGGGTACCGTATCCCCGGATAACATGTATGGATAGCGTACACATTCAAAAGATATGTCTATACATCAGGAGGCAGGCTCAGACGGTGTAATGCCCAGTATGGCTTGCAAGTGATTGCACAAAGGTGAGAAAGGGTACCGTATCCCCGGATAACATGTATGGATAGCGTACACATTCAAAAGATATGTCTATACATCAGGAGGCAGGCTCAGACGGTGTAATGCCCAGTATGGCTTGCAAGTGATTGCACAAAGGTGAGAAAGGGTACCGTATCCCCGGATAACATGTATGGATAGCGTACACATTCAAAAGATATGTCTACACATCAGGAGGCAGGCTCAGATGGTGTTAGGCCCAGTATGGCTTGCAAGTGATTGCACAAAGGTGAGAAAGGGTACCGTATCCCCGGATAACATGTATGGATAGCGTACACATTCAAAAGATATGTCTATACATCAGGAGGCAGGCTCAGACGGTGTAAGGCCCAGTATGGCTTGCAAGTGATTGCACAAAGGTGAGAAAGGGTACCGTATCCCCGGATAACATGTATGGATAGCGTACACATTCAAAAGATATGACTATACATCAGGAGGCAGGCTCAGACGGTGTCAGGCACAGTATGGATTTGACAGCCCAGACTACACAGCGGAGGAGCAGGGAGAGGTAAAGATTGCAAATGCTGGGGCCCTGCCCAAGCAAGGGGGCCCACTCGTGGGCGTCGGTACTGGCACTGGGCCCCTCATAGTATGGCGGTGTGTCTGATGGCGGGTGTGCACCACCACCATCAGAGACACTTGATTGCACTATGAGGGACCCTGTGCCAGTGCCCGCGCCCAAGAGTCGGCCTACCCACCTGTCCAGGGCAACGGCACTCGCACGGTGTCGTGCGCTAGGTGGTGACCCCGGCCATGGGGGGGGAGGCAGCACAGTTAGGGAGTTTTAGAAAGTGGCATATGTTGATGTTGGACATTCAGCTGATGCAAAAGGCGAAATAGGTCAAGTCCCAGGAAGAGGTGGACCAAAGCAAGCCATTTTTCTGTCACCCTATGTGTCATTAGGGGAAGGTGGGACAAAATCCTTGGAAACCCATGCATGGTTCATTTTAATGAAGGTTAGATCATCCACATTTTGGGTTGACAGACGGGTCCTTTTTTCTGTCAGGATTGATCCAGCTGCACTGAAGACTCTTTCCGATAGCACACTTGCAGCTGGGCAAGCGAGCTCCTGTAAGGCATATTGTGCCAATTCAGGCCAGGTGTCCAGTTTAGCAGCCCAATAGTCAAAGGGGAATGACGTGTGGGAGAACATCGATATGGGAGGAAAAGTAGCTTGTAACCATAGTTGACAACTGCTGTCTCCTGTCACTTTCCATCGATGCTGTATTACCAGTTGTGTGAGCGGTACTTGAAAAATCAGTCCACAACATTGTCATGAAACCCCTGTCTTCAACGCCACTTCTGCTGTGTGCACCATGAACACCTCTGCCAAGCTTCCCCCGGCCCGTACGGCTCGTGTGAGAACCATCACCGCTGCTGTGTGCTGGGAATGCCTCAAGCAACCGATTTACCAGAGTTGCTTGTTTATTAGCCAATATTAGGTCAAGGTTCTCCTGTGGCATGATGTTTTGTAATTTGCCTTTATAGCGTGGATCCAGGATGCTGGCCAACCAGTAGTCGTCATCGTTCATCATTTTGGCAATGCGGGGGTCCCTTTTTAGGATCCGCAAGGCATAATCTGACATGTGGGCCAATGTTCCCGGTGTCAATGATGCACTGCGAGTGCTGGTTGGAGGAGCACTTTCTGGCAAATCCACATCCCTCCAGTCACGCACAAACCCTGTACCAGACCTTGCCACGCCAACATTTTCACTTGCCCCACCAGATGCATCCTCCTCCCCTAAGTAATCATCCCCATCATCATCCTCCTCCTCCTCTTCTTCCTCCAACTCGTCCAGGAGAGGTCCCTGAGCAGACAATGGCTGAATGTCATCAAGGATTCCCTCCACCTCTTCCTCCTCGTCAACATTGGCTGCAGACGCCTGCTCCTTAAGGTGCGTCAAAGTTTGCATGAGCAGACGCATAAGTGGGATGCTCATGCTTAGGAAGGCGTCGTCTGCGCTTACCAGCCGTGTGCATTCCTCAAAACACTGAAGGACTTTACAGAGGTCTTTCAGCTTCGACCACTGCACACCTGTCAACTCCATGTCTGCTCTCAAAGTGCCTGGCCGTGTATCCTCCCACAAATGCATTATGGCCTGCCTCTGCTCGCACAGCCGCTCCACCATGTGCAGAGTGGAGTTCCACCTTGTTGCAATGTCGATAATGAGGCGGTGGTTGGGAAGGTGGAGAAATCGCTGCAGCTTCTGCATACGAACGGAGTGTACAGGCGACCGGTGGATGTGCGCGCACAGTCTTCGCACCTTATGGAGCAGGGCTGTTAACTCCGGATAATTTTTGAGGAAGCACTGCACCACCAGGTTCAAGGTGTGAGCCAAGCAAGGTATGTGGCTGAGTTTTGAAAGGGCTATGGCTGCCATAAAATTACGGCCGTTATCACTAACTACCTTGCCTGCCTCAAGATGTACACTGCCCAGCCATGACTCAGTTTGTCGCTTCAAGTACTCGGCCAGCACCTCGGCGGTGTGTCTGTCGCCCAAACACATCATCTGCAACACAGCCTGCTGACGCTTTCCACTAGCTGCTCGATAGGGGGACACCTCGTGTGCAACAGTGGCAGCTGCAGATGGAGTGCTCGTACGACTGCGCTCTGTGGACGAGCTTTCGCTTCTGGAGGAGGAGGAGGAGGGTGGAACGCCTACAGCCAACTGTTTCCTATACCACGGGCTAGGCAGCACTGTCCCACCACCGCTGTCCCCTGTGGACCCTGCATCCACCACATTAACCCAGTTACGCAGTGATGGACACGTAATGGCCCTGGCCATGCCGACTGGACCATGCATCAGTTGTGAGGTGCACCTTTCCACTCACTGACTGCTTGAGTGCATGGACAATGCGGTCTTTCACATGATGGTGGAGGGCTGGGATGGCTTTGCGAGAGAAGAAGTGGCGACTGGGTAGGTCATAGCGTGGTACTGCATAGGCCATGAGTTCGCGGAAAGCTGCGCTTTCCACCAACCGATAGGGCATCATCTCAAACGAGATTAGTTTGGCAATGTGGGCGTTCAAACCCAGTGTACGCGGATGAGAGACTGAGTACTTTCTTGACCTACTCATAGTGTCTGGGAGGGTGAGCTGGACTCGAGAGCTGCATATGGTGGAAGTAGCGGTGGACAGGGCGGACTGAGAGAGGGTTGATGATGGTGATGGAGTTGGTGTTCTTTCTGATGGCCTAGATTCAGTATTTCGTTGATATAACAGTGGAATTCCCTGACTGCTGTGGCCTTGCAACGACACCTCAACATTTGCTGCTGTGCTAACCGGTGGGCTTACAGTGGGGGAAACAATGTAGCGTTGCTGACTACCTTCTTTGTGATCAGTTGCACATGTGGCACTTGAGGTTTGGTGTTGTGTCCACGCTTGCAAGTGCATGCTGGTTAAATGTCTAAGCATGCAACTGGTATTCAAATTTTTCAGATTTTTCCCTCGGCTAAAGGTCTTTGCGCACTTCTTACAGATAACCTTGGCCTGATCATGAGGATTTTGTTCAAAAAAGTGCCACACTGCACTCTTCCTACTTTGGCAGACATTTTGCGGCCTAGCACGCTGTAATGTTTTGACCCTCTGGACAAGCTGTCCAGCAACTCTTTTGATTTTTGGAACCTGTCTTTGGAGTGCTCCGGGCCTGCCAGATAACAGCTGTTGCGATGTCGATGTCTGCTGTGGATGCTCCTCATCTGAGCTATTGGAAGCAGCACCCTCTTCCCCCAATGGATGCCAATCTGGGTCAACAACTGGGTCATCCATCACCTCCTCTTCAATGTCATGTGCACCTTCCTCTGTGTCACCGTGTATGGTGGTATAGTGTGCGGGAAGGGGCACCTGAGTCTCATCAGGGTCAGAATCTTGCTCTGTACACTGCGAGGACAATGTAGTGCTCTGAGTGAATGTACCAGCAGAATCATCTATCAGCGGCTGTGCATCAGTGCACTCCATGTCAGATTCATCTTGGCCTGGGTAATTCACCATTTCACTTGATAATTCAGGCATGGTATGTGAAAACAGCTCCATGGAGTAATCAGTAGTATGGCCTGCGTCATCCTTCAATCTTGGTTGTGGTGAAGGACACGAGGAAAGGTGTGGTTCATGAACATGAGCCTCCAATGACGACTCAGTGCTTTTACTTTTTACAACTTCAGAAGAGGAGGCGATAGAGCTGGAGGCTGAGTCAGCAATGTAAGACAAAACTTTTTCCTGATGCTCTGGCGTTAAAAGCGGTTTGCCAACTCCTAGAAAACTAAGCCTTCGAAGCCTTATGGAGCCAGACGATGACGCAGGCTCAACACCTCCTGCATTCGGTCCTATTTTGCTTTTGCCACTACCATCAGATCCACCACCAACACCATCATTACCAGCTGCCAACACCCCGCACAATTCCACGGCCTCTTCCACCAGCCTTCCTCATTTTTGGTAGAAATGTAGACAAAATCCTACAAACTATATAGTAATGTAAAACAAGGTACAAGGTGTCTATAGGACAGGGGAGATTTAAATTTTCTGCAGACACTTGTGGACACTGGACACTTGGATTGTGTGAGGCCCACTGAATATCACAGCGCTATGTCACAGGCTCGATGGCACAGGTGTGAAAAAAGTGACTACAGAATAAGGGAGATTTTGAATTTCTGGGAGATTTTGAATTTCTGCAGACACTTGTGGACACTGGACACTTGGATTGTGTGAGGCCCACTGAATATCACAGCGCTATGTCACAGGCTCGATGGCACAGGTGTGAAAAAAGTGACTACAGGATAAGGGAGATTTTGAATTTCTGGGAGATTTTGAATTTCTGCAGACACTTGTGGACACTGGACACTTGGATTGTGTGAGGCCCACTGAATATCACAGTGCTATGTCACAGGCTCGATGGCACAGGTGTGAAAAAAGTGACTACAGGATAAGGGAGATTTTGAATTTCTGGGAGATTTTGAATTTCTGCAGACACTTGTGGACACTGGACACTTGGATTGTGTGAGGCCCACTGAATATCAGAGCGCTATGTCACAGGCTCGATGGCACAGGTGTGAAAAAAGTGACTACAGGATAAGGGAGATTTTGAATTTCTGCAGACACTTGTGGACACTGGACACTTGGATTGTGTGAGGCCCACTGAATATCACAGTGCTATGTCACAGGCACGATGGCACAGGTGTGAAAAAAGTGACTACAGGATAAGGGAGATTTTGAATTTCTGGGAGATTTTGAATTTCTGCAGACACTTGTGGACACTGGACACTTGCATTGTGTGAGGCCCACTGAATATCACAGTGCTATGTCACAGGCTCGATGGCACAGGTGTGAAAAAAGTGACTACAGGATAAGGGAGATTTTGAATTTCTGGGAGATTTTGAATTTCTGCAGACACTTGTGGACACTGGACACTTGGATTGTGTGAGGCCCACTGAATATCACAGCGCTATGTCACAGGCTCGATGCAGCAGGTGTGAAAAAGTGACTACAGGATAAGGGAGATTTTGAATTTCTGCAGACACTGGACACTTTTGGATTGTGTGAGGCCCAATGAATATCAGAGCGCTATGTCACAGGCTCGATGCAGCAGGTGTGAAAAAAGTGACTACAGGATAAGGGAGATTTTGAATTTCTGCAGACACTTGTGGACACTGGACACTTTTGGATTGTGTGAGGCCCACTGAATATCAGAGCGCTATGTCACAGGCTCGATGGCACAGGTGTGAAAAAAGTGAATTGTAGAATTGGGCAGAATAGGAATCTCCCTAGAGTGTAGGTCTGTAAGAACGGAACAAGTCCTCCACTTATCCTTCCACAGTGACACACAGATAGCTTCACTGTGGCTGTGATAACAGCCGTTACACGGTACTGTGTGAGGAGCGAACACCGCTGTATGGTGTGAATAAATGCACGCTCAGTACCTTAGCAGGACAAAAAAAAAATTGTGATTGCTTTTAAAAAAGCAGTTTGCAGAGCAGTGGGGAAACAGCAATGCAGCTGTCAGGAAGCCTTAGAAGGCAGCCTAACAAGCAACACCGCTGATCCACCACAATATAGCCTCCCCTTGCACTGCACACACAGTGACTGGTGTGTTGCACAGGCAAAATCGCTAGCAGCAGAAGCAGTTTTTTTGTCTTCTTCCCTGCCTAACGCTCTCCCTACAGAATCAGCAACCTCTCCCTATGCTAAGATCGGCAGAAGGAAGATGGCGGTCGGCGTGCACGCCCTTTTATAACCCCTGTGACGCCCACCAAAGCAAGGCAATCACTTGCATGCCCTTCTGAAAGATGGTGGCGACCCCTGCCTATGTCATCACATTGCCCACAGTGTCCGTGGATCCTGATTGGCTGAAAAAGAGCGCTAAACAAACTTTTGAAACGCGACTTTGGCGCGTAAGTCGCCGACCTCATGGCCGACCTCATCCTAGGGTCGGGTTTCGTTTCATGAAACCCGACTTTGCCAAAAGTCGGCGACTTTTGAAATTGTTCAACCCGTTTCGCTCAACTCTACTAATGACATAGAATCGTCAAGACCAGAGGGAACAGGAAATCCCACCATAGTATCTTTTACGGCTTCTGACAACCCCTTCTGAAAGAGAGCAGCCAAGGCATTATCATTCCAGGTAGTAAGTACTGCCCACTTTCGGAATTTTTGACAGTACAATTCTGCAGAATCACGACCCTGGCTCAATGCCAGCAGGGTCTTTTCAGCCTGATCAATGGCATTAGGTTCGTCATACAACAACCCCAAAGCTTGAAAGAATGCGTTCACATTAGTCAGAATAGGATCATCTGGTTTCAAAGAAAACGCCCAATCCTGGGGATCGCCACGCAGCAAAGAGATGACAATTTTAACCTGCTGCGCGGAGCTCCCTGACGAGTTAGGCTTCAAGGCAAAAAAAAATTTACAATTATTTTTGAAATTCAAAAATTTAGACCGATCCCCAAAAAATACATCAGGTGTAGGAATCTTTGGTTCAGCAGCATGTGAATGAGCAAGGTAGGCGGAAATTCCCCGCACTTCCGCAGCGAGCTGCTCCACACGATCAGACAATTGCTTTATCTCCATTGAGAGAAAACAAAAAATTCCCCCTACGGCCTCAGAGATATAGAGGAAAAAATATACACATTTTTTTTTTTTTTTTTTTTTACAATTCTTTCCTGCTATTGAGTACCCTAGAATCTGCGGTATGGCGGGTGATTCTGTTATGAATGAGTCACCGTAGGAGGCAAAAGCAGAAATACAAGCTAAGTCCAGAAAACCAGAGAAGTTGGCAACTATCAGATTGCAGACCCCTGGACCTATCAACACAACTAGCAGTAGCCGTGGGGGGTTCCTACGATGCCCTAGACCCCTCGATCACAGCCGGAGAAATACATAGGCCTAAAGAAAGAAAGGGGAAATCTAAACTGCCCCAGAGCAGACCCCAAAGCAATAGGCAGCCCCCAACATATAATGACGGTGAAGCAAGATGAAAATACTAACACAGACAGAAAGATAGACTGAGCAAAGACGGGGCCCCAAAACTACCTAGATAGGAAAGGACAGGAAGGCTGCTGTCTGCAATCTGCCAAAACCCTATCAAAGACATAAGCCAACCAGCTGATATGAAAAAGGCCCTAAAGCAGCTAGGCTTCAAAAAACTGAATCAGCACTCAGGTATTTTCAGAAGACAGAGCTAAATGAATTCAGCACACCCCAGCAGGGAATGGCAGAAATCCAGAAAAACAAAGCAAAAACAAAGTCAAAGCACAAAAGCAAAAGGCCGAGCAGCAAACTTAGCTTTGGAGGAGCAGGAATTCAGACTGGTCTCCAAGGATCCCACAGAGAAATCACCCGCAGGGCAGAAGGGCGTCGGCAGCATTATATCCAGTCCGTAACTCCACTCAGCCAGTCACAATCATCAGCCTCAGGTGTTTGACAATCAGGCTCACTACCTTTCTTTACCAGAAGAGGGAGTTCCTCGGGCCTCAGTAATGAAGGGGAAAATGAACTCACAACACTGTCCAGTGTGACAAGACCCGCAGGTCGGTAACTGAAACAACAAGACAAAAAGGGAACACCGGGGAAACAGTTACAATGGTGGGCCCTGCAATATGGAATGGGGACATGGAGACCTCCTGCACTCCCCTGAGACAGTGTCCCTGAACACTTCTAACGTTCCCTATACAGGTTCTTCACCTGTTGCCGACCAGGATACCTGAATCCCTCACTAGCCCTGCGCCTATTCCTTTCTAGGGAACTGGATAGTGCCGATACTAGTCCCACCGCTGCACTAATACACATGAAGGAAAATACACCAAATGGGGAAAACAACAAAACACTTATCTTTCTCTGCTGCAAACACCAGGCAGCAGAGTTCAGCACCAGATCAGCATTCAGCAGTGGCTAAACACCTCAGAGCCAGCTGCTAACTTCACCGTGGTTGGAATCCACTAAGGACCTGCTATCACCAACACCAGTTCATACACCATGTGACCTTATATAGCAAAGGAGGAGTGGTCACAACAGCGGGGAAAGCAACAGACATGTAATAACCCCAGTGACCACCAGGGGCAAAAACCCATATTAAGGCCCCAAGGCCTGAAAGGAAAAAAAAAGGTTTAAATGAGGGAATCCAGAATCTGACACAGATCCAAGAATTGGACTGTGGCACCTGGGACCTGCTGAACAACAGGATGATGCACTGGACAAGTCCCAGATGGGGAAGGTGTGATGTGATGACTCTTGGTTTGGACTGGTTTGGAGTGCAGAATCTACTGTGAGGATGTCACACAGTGTGGAAACTACTGCAGAGGCCATCATACTGTGTGGTAACTACTGTGGAGGCCATCGTACATTGTTCAGACTACTGTTGTGAACCATCATGCAGCGTGGGGTCTAATGCGGGAGCATCCATACAGTGTGGCGATTATGATACTCTGTGTGGACTACTGTGGTGCATAATACAGTGTAAGAGGCATTATACTGTGTGTAGAGGAACATGAGGCCCATTATCATACTGTATAGGGGAGATGTGTGCTCATAATGCTTTGTATAGGAAGGTGTGGGGAAATCATACTGTGTACTTTATATGAGGTAGAATCAGGGGACATTATTACTTTATGTGGAAATATCAAGGGACATAATTTCTGTAAATGGGGTAGCACAGGGAACATTACTAAATGTTGTGTGGGCACTTAAGAAAAATCATTATTGTTATAGGGGCACTTATTGTATTGTGACTGTCCAAGGTGCACACAGGGGGCATTATTACTTTCTAGGGGCAAAATGCTGGCAATTTTTTCAAGGGCATTGATACTTTCTTGAGGGCAATTTTACCATCTAATGGGCACAAAGGAGGCATTTCACAGTGGTGTGCATTATTATGAGGGAGCATTAAGAGGAACACTGTTTTTCTGTCACACAGCAGGTGCAGTAATAGGGATACATTGCAGTAGTAGGCTCAGCATTGGAGTGGCAAAAAGATGAGGGTTTGTGTCTGTTGACAATACTTGGACATGGTGCTGGAAATGTGGGAAGTCAAATGTGTATTTTTTGCTAAGTTTGCAGATGCGTTGTAGCTGGAAGATGTGTTCATAGTGGTCTAGGCCAGATGGAAAAGGTGGTAAAAGTAAACTACTCCAGCAGTAAAAATCTGTCCTGTTAGTTACTACTTATAACTATTCTATAATGTTTTAAAACATTCTGCAGTACTGGTATCTACCACTTTATGGTCATTGTTTGGTGTTAATATTGGTATAGTAATTATTTTTTCAGTAACACCATGATCATCTCTTGAGGTTTCTCTATACTCACAATTAAGGAGTGGCATCATTGCTATATATACTGGCATGTAAAAGTTTGGGCACTCCTGGTCAACATCACTGTTATTGTGAATAGTTAAGCAAGTTGAAGATTAAATGATCTCTAAAAGTCCTAAAGTTAAAGATAGAAAAATATTCATGATTGAGAGTCCTCAGTAGTTGATACCTTTTAATGGCTAACTGAAAAGATGGTAATACATTGCAAGCTTTCGAGACTACTCAGGTCTCTTCATCAGGATATACATCTTTCCTGTATCAAAGTTAAAGATGGCATGTTTCCTTTGTATTTAAGGCAAAAAAGCAAATATATTGTCATTTTTTATTTTAAAAATTACAAATAGGAAAATTGGCTGATGCAAAAGTTTGGGCACCCTTGAAGATTTGTGTGCTCAGATAACTTAGATCAAGGTTTCAGAGCTTAATTGGCCTGTGAGGGTTATGGCTTGTTCACTATCCTCGTTAGGAAAGGCCGGGCGATGCAAATTTCCCAGCTTTATAAAAACCCAGCCTACTCTAACCATGTGCCAAAAAACAGCAGCCATGGGTTCTTCTAAGTAGCTGCCTAGCACTCTGAAAATGAAAATGGCGGAGGCCCACAAAACTACTGGAAGCCTATAAGAAGATATCAAAGCATTTTCAAGTTGCCCTTTCCTCAGTTTGAAATGTAATTAGCAAATGGCAGTTAGCAGGAACAATGTTGGTCAAGATAAGGTCTGGAAGGTCATGCAAAATATCAGTGAGAGCTGCTTCTAGGATTGCTAGAGAGGCAAATCAGAACTAGAGATGACCCTAAGGCTATGTGCACACGTAGTGGAACTCTCGCAGAAGTTACCGGGAGAATTCCGGATTCCATTCTCAGTGGATTTTATTTCTGATCTTCCTGTCTCTCAGAGAATGACTGTTATCTGGGTGATTTGTGATAGATTTTCGAAGATGGTCCATCTTGTACCACTCCCAAAGTTGCCATCTTCCGCTGAGTTGGTGAAGTCCCTCCTTACACGGCGGCACCCTGGATTCCTCCTGCGGGCACTAAGCGCTGTATCTGTTTACAGAGCCTGCACCCCTAGCGCTGTTAACCCATTCCTGTAGCCCTGCTTTATCCAGTCACATTAATTCAACTCCAACCAGATAGACTCGTGCTCCAGCCTCTACATTATATAATACCAGCAGCATAGACTTTGCTACCACCTAAGGATATCTATTACCCTATCTGTATCTTTTGTAGTTTTCTACCAAAAGAAACCAAAAAAAACCTTTCTGATGAAGGTTCGTTGTTGGACCGAAAAGGTTCATACGATATGAGTCATATGAGATGCTGCAGTGCTAACATCTATCTCAAGGACAGAGTCCCGTGACGTACTACTGTCATTGTGGAGGTCCCGTTGTTGAGACAGATGCTGATCCCATTGGTAAGACAACATTTAGTACACATTCATGGTCTATTCTGTGGGTACGCCAAAAATGTAGGAAATGGGAATACCACTTTGGACACCTTGATTAGTAAATGCGGCTATGGATGAGAAAATGCAAAATACAAAACATCTAATAAGAATAACAGCTGGGTGTCAACTCATTGGACACGCAATACTGTTTACTAAAGTGTTGCATCTAAACCTACCTTGCATGATACTACCTGATGTGCTGTTGTAGATAAGCCTATCGTGTGTGTGTATTGTCTGCTGAAACCCTGGATGTAAGGCCCGTTTCACACTTCCGTTTGTGACCATCAGTCAAGATCCGCCGATTTGGAAAAAAAAACGGATCCGCCATTTTCCGCCAAAACCAAAGTACATGACTTTTTCCTTTCAGACGATAAAAGGGACTGCTCAATCACATTAATAACAATCTATAGAGTCTTATGGGCACATACAACAATGATTAATGGCCTTATGGTGTAAACCATTTCTTATGAATAATGAGACATACATTCAGCAATACTGTCAGCAAAATTCCTCAGTTATAAGGCAATGATATAATCATATGAGATCTTATATGACAGATGTTCTCCACAATTCTCATGTGCTGATCCATAGCCAATAAAACAGTCCCACACTCAATGAATAAACAAATGATACAGCCAAAAATAGTGTCCCACATGTTCCCCCAGGATAGGACTTATTATGACTCCAGTGCACCACAACGCGTTTCCCCGTAAATGGCATGGTTCATCAGGAGGTTAATTTCAAGTGGATGCTGGCTGCCATAGTAGATGATGACGTGCCGCAGCCCCACACATAGTGGACTTAAATAAACACCAACATTCACTCAGCCCGATAGGCTCCGTCCACCCTATCGCGGGCCAATAGACCGGGTTCCACATTACGCTGCCAATAGATACACACCTCACCTCCCCCGTCAGGGAGCGGCACTTTTTTCTTTCATTTCCAGTCAATAATGCCACGCTCAGATCAGCATGGCTTGGGCGTCCAGGAAGTACCTTGCGCTTCCAAATAATGAGCGCCCATGTCACATCCGCCCACTCCACTGGAAATTTCATGCGCTCCAAACAATGAAGCGCACACAGCGCTTACTTCCTTATCGTGATCTCATACAAAGACATATAGCATGTCACATGATTTCAGCAGTGTAATTAGAGATCTGCAAAGCACATACAAAACGATAAATCAATATTGCAGCTACTTAGGGGTTATGAGAGACAGCTTAATGAAAGGATATATATAACAAGATATGAAATGCAAAAGAATAACTTTACACTAATCAAAATAGAAACGCCCATAATAGGGGCATGTGCAAAAAACATGCATGTAGTATGCTAGCTAAATCAAATATACCCTATTACATTATTGACTCCACAGACACACAAAAGGTATGTATTTTCTCAAATAAAACATGCATACGAGAGACATTCATTTAAGCTTTTAGGAGAGAGGGATTGCATCCTGAAAATCCACTCAGCCTCACATTTCAAATTAAGCCTATCCAGATCCCCTCCTCTCATTTTGGGCTTCACAAGTTCCACCATAGTAAAAGATAAATCCGATAGACGGCCTGCATGAACCTCATTAATATGACGGGCTAGTGGTGTATCTCTCCTATGTTTGATGTCATTTCGGTAATTTAAAACGGACCCCGATTTTGCCAGACGCGAAAGTATACTACAGACCTCTGTTGAAAAATTTCAGACTAATCTTAAGGACCGCAAACATAATCAGTTCTTGTGGGACTTACTGGCCTATAATTTCCAAGTTCAGTTTTTGTCCCCTTTATGAATATTGGCACCACATTTGCTATACGCCAGTTCGGTGGTACAGACCCTGTTATTATGGAATCTTTAAAGATTAAAAATAATGGCCTATCTATAACTGTGCTTAATTCCTGCAGTACTCGGGGGTGCATCCCATCCGGGCCCGGGGATTTGTCAATGTTAGTGACTCTTAGATGCCGCTGTACTTCCTGCTGGGTTAAGCAGGTGACATTTAATGGAAAATTTTTATCCCTGACCATGTTATCCGTCATGGAATTTTCTTGTGTAAATACTGTTGAAAAAAAGTCATTTAGCATATTGGCTTTTTCCTCATCCTCATCCACCATTTCACCCAGACTATTTTTAAGGGGACGAACACTATCATTTTTTAGTTTCTTACTATTTATGTAGTTAACCGCTTCCCGACCGCCCACAGTAGATAAACGTTGGCGCTTGCTGGGCTTTGTGCAGCGCCGACGTTTATCTACTGTCGGCGGTTTTGTGCCCCCCGGGACCCCCACATACCTTATAACGCGGGGATCCCGGTGCACAATGCATGCTGGGACCCCCGACGTCATTGAGACCTGATTGGTTCAGGTCCTGATGATGTCAGCGTCACAGCAGCCAATGAGAGCGCTCGCTGGGAAAGCTGCTTGTTTCCCGGCGATCTCACTCATTGTAATGCAACTTCTCCTCTGATCTCACACTGACAGATAATCAGAGGTGAAGCAGCGTTACTGTGTGACTAGATCGCTGCCTGGCACAGCTGATCGCTGCCTGGCACAGCTGTGCCAGGCAGCGATCTTGTCACACAGTAACGCTACTTCTCCTCTGATCATCTGTCAGTGTGAGATCAGAGGAGAAGTCGCGTTACTATGTGCCAGGCATCGATCTTATCACATAGTAACGCTGCTTCTCCTCTGATCATCTGTCAGTGTGAGATCAGAGGAGAAGTGGCGTTACTATGAGTCAGATCGCAGGGCAGCGATCTTATCACAAAAAGAAAAAAAAAGTAAAGAAAAAAAAGCAGGCACGCAGGTTAGGGCTAGGGTTAGGGCTAGGGTTAGGGCTAGGGCTAAGGTTAGGGCTAGGGCTAGGGTTAGGGCTAGGCTTAGAGCCAGGGCTAGGGCTGGGATTAGGGTTATGGGTGTGTTGGTGTTAGGTTTGTGGTTAGGGTTATGGTTAGGGTTGGGATTAGGGTTAGGGGTGTGTTGGGGTTAGGGTTGATATTAGAATTGGGGGTTTCCACTGTTTAGGTACATCAGGGGCTCTGTAAACGCAACATGACGCCCGCAGACCATTCCATCAAAGTCTGCATTTCAGAACGTCACTACTTCCCTTCCGAGCCCCGACGTGTGCCCAAACAGTAGTTTTCTCCCACATATGGGGTACCAGCGTACTCAGGACAAATTGGACAACAACTCTTAGGGTCCAATTTCTCCTGTTACCCTTGTGAAAATAAAAATTGGGGGCTAAAAGATCATCTTTGTGGAAAAAAAATGATTTTTTTATTTTCACGGCTCTACATTATAAACTTTAGTGAAACACTTGGGGTTCAAAGTGCTCACCACACATCTAGATAACTTCCTTGGGGGAGGTCTAGTTTCCAAAATGGGGTCATTTGTGGTTTTTTTTCGCTGTTTAGGTACATCAGGGGCTCTGCAAACGCGACATGACACCCGCAGACCATTTCATCAAAGTCTGCATTCTAGAACGTCACTACTTCCCTTCCGAACCCCAACGTGTACCCAAACAGTAGTTTTCTTACACATATGGGGTATCAGCGTACTCAGGACAAATTGGACAACAACTTTTGGGGTCCAATTTCTCCTGTTACCCTTGTGAAAATAAAAAATTGGGGGCTAAAAGATCATTTTGTGGAAAAAAAATGATTTTTTATTTTCATGGCTCTACGTTATAAACTTCTGTGAAGCACTTGGGGGTTCAAAGTGTTCACGACAGACCTAGATAAGTTCTTTAAGGGGTCTAGTTTCCAAAATGGGGTCACTTGTGGGGGGTTTCTACTGTTTAAGTACATCAGGGGCTCTCCAAATGCGACATGGCATCCGATCTCAATTCCTGCCAATTCTGCATTGAAAAAGTCAAACGGCGCTCCTTCCGTTCTGAGCTCTGCCGTGTGCTCAAACAGTGGTTTAGCCCCACATACGGGGTATCGGCATATTCGGGAGAAATTGCACAAAAAATTTTGTGGTTCATTTTCTCTTTTTACACTTGTGAAAGTAAAAAAAAATGGTTCTGAAGTAAAATGTTTGTGAAAAAAAGTTAAATGTTTATTTTTTCCTTCCACATTCCATTCATTCATGTGAAGCACCTGAAGGGTTAATAAACTTCTTTAATGTGGTTTTGAGTACATTGAGAGGTGCAGTTTTTAGAATGGTGTCACTTTTGGGTATTTTCTGTCATATTGACCCCCCAAACTCACTTCAAATGTGAGGTGGTCCCCAAAAAAAGGTGCTGTAAATTTTGTTATAAAAATGAGAAATCCGCTGGTCAACTTTCAACCCTTATAACTTCCTAAAAAAAAAAAATTATGCTTCCAAAATTGTGCAGATGTAAACTAGACATGTGGGAAATGTTATTTATTAACTATTTTATGTGATATCACTCTCTGATTTAAGGGCATAAAAATTAAAAGTTTGAAAATTGCAAAATTTTCTAAATTTTCGCCAAATTTCGATTTTTTTAACAAGTAAGCGCAGTTCATATCTAAGAAATTTTACCACCATCATGAAGTACAATATGTCACGAGAAAACAGTGTCAGAATCAGCAGGATCCATTGAAGCGTTCTAGAGTTATGACCTCATAAAGTGACACTGGTCAGAATGGAAAAAATTGACCCAGTCACAAAAGCAAAAACAGGCTCGGGTGCGAAGGGGTTAAAGAATATTTTGGGATTATTTTTACTTTCTCTGGCAATGAGTCTCTCTGTCTCAATCTTTGCTGTCTTGATTTGCTTTTTACAGAATTTATTTAATCTTCTGTATTTAGTTAATGCCTCATCACTACCTACTTGCTTTAATTCTCTAAATGCTTTATTTTTGTCCCTTATTGCGCCCCTTACAGCTCTATTTAGCCATAGTGGTTTCTTCCTATTTCTAGCATGTTTATTCCCATATGGTATGTATTGTGCACAGGTCCTATTTAGGATGCTAATAAACGTCTCCCATATTCTTTGTGTATTTTTATGTCTCAGGATATCGTCCCAGTTAATTGCACCAAGATCATCTCTCATCCGTTGGAAATTTGCCTTCCTGAAGTTTAGTGTACTTGTAACCCCTCTACTACACATCTTATTAAAGGATACATGAAAACTTATTATTTTGTGATCACTATTACCCAAGTGACCCTCAACCCTTATATTTGATATGCGGTCTGGCCTGTTGGTTAATATTAGGTCTAGCAGTGCCCCTCTCTTGTTGGGTCCTGAACCAGTTGTGAAAGGTAATTGTCTCTCATAGTTGTCAAAAACCTATTGCCTTTGCTGGAACTGCAGGTTTCGGTTCCCCAATGTATTTCAGGGTAGTTGAAGTCCCCCATAATAATGACTTCTCCTTGAGTCGCCGCTTCATCTATTTGCTTCATGAGGATATTCTCTGTTGCTTTCATTATTTTTGGAGACTTATAACAAACCCCTATCAGTAATTTATTATTTTCCCCCCTTCCCTTATCTCTACCCACAGGGACTCTACATTTTCATTAGATTCATATATATTATCACGAAGGATGGGTTTTAAGGATGATTTTACATATAAACACACACCTCCCCCTCACTTATTTGTACGTACATTTCTGAACAGACTATAGCCCTGTAAATTAACCGTCCAGTCATGGCTCTCGTCCAGCCATGTCTCAGATATCCCCACCATGTCATAATTATGTTCCAACAACATTATCTCCAATTCCTCCATTTTGTTGATGAGGCTTCAGGCATTAGTATACATGCACTTTATGTATCTCTGTAAACCTCTATTCTTTCTTAAATTATAAACTGTTCTAACTCCACCCCCCATGCCACCCCCACCCCCAATTTCATTATTTGTGCCTAGGTCTCTATCTGCACTGTCTTCCCCTCCTATAAAAGGAATACCCTCCCCCATCCCTAGTTTAAACACTCCTCCAACCTTCTAGCCATTTTCTCCCCCAACACAGCTGCACCCTCCCCATTGAGGTGCAGCCCATCCTGTTATGAATGAGTCACCGTAGGAGGCAAAAACAGAAATACTAGCTAAGTCCAGAAAACCAGAGAAGTTGGCAGCTATTGGATTACATAGCCTAAAGACAGAAAGGGAAATCTAAACTGCCCCAGAGCAGATAACAAAGCAATAGGCAGCCCCCAACATATAATGACGGTGAAACAAGATGAAAAAACACTCACCCAGATAGAAAGATAGGCTGAGCAAAAGATGGGGCCCAAGCTAACTAGTAAGGACCGCCCACTTTCGGAATTTTTGACAGTACAATTCTGAAGAATCTCGACCCTGGCTCAATGCCAACAGGGTCTTTTCAGCCTGATCAATTGCATTTGGTTTGTCATACAACAACCCCAAGGCTTGAAAAAATGCGTTCACATTAGTCAGAATAGGATCATCTGGTTTCAAAGAAAACGCCCAATCCTGGGGATCGCCACGCAGCAAAGAGATGACAATTTTAACCTGCTGTGCGGAGCTCCCTGACGAGCTAGGCTTCAAGGCAAAAAATAATTTACATTTATTTTTGAAATTCAAAAATTTAGACCGATCCCCAAAAAACATATCAGGAGTAGGGATCTTTGGTTCAGCAGCATGTGAATGAGCAAGGTAGGTGGAAATTCCCCGCACTTCCGCAGCGAGCTGCTCCACACGATCAGACAATTGCTTTATCTCCATTGAGAGAAAAAAAAATTCCCCCTACGGCCTCAGAGATATAGAGGAATAAATATACACCCATTATTTTTTTTTTTTTTACAATTCTTTCCTGCTATTGAGTACCCTAGGATCTGCGGTATGGCTGGTGATTCTGTTATGAATGAGTCACCATAGGAGGCAAAAACAGATATACTAGCTAAGTCCAGAAAACCAGAGAAGTTGGCAGCTATCGGATTACAGACCCCTGAACCTATCAAAAACAACTAGCAGTAGCCGTGGGGGGTTCCTACGGTGCCCTAGACCCCTCGATCACAGCCAGAGAACTACATAGCCTAAAAACAGAAAGGGAAATCTAAACTGCCCCAGAGCAGATCCCAAAGCAATAGGCAGCCCCCAACATATAATGACGGTGAAGCAAGATGAAAAAACACTCACACAGATAGAAAGATAGGCTGAGCAAAAGATGGGGCCCATGCTAACTACATAGGACAGGAGAGAAAAGCTGCTGTCTGTAATCCGCCAAAACCCTATCAAAACAAGAGCCAACAGCTGATAGGGAAAAAAGCCCTGAAGACGCTAGGCTTCAAAAAGACTATATCAGCACTCAGGTATCTTCTGAAGACAGAGCAAAAAGGAATTCAGCACACCCCAGCAGGGAATGGCAGAAATCCAGAAAAACAAGGAAAAACAAAACCAAAACACAAATGCAATAGGCAGAGCAGAAAACTTAGCTTTTCAGGAGCAGGAATCAGACTGGTCTCCTAGAATGACTCAGAGAGATCACCAGCAAGGCAGAAGGGCGTCGGCTGCCTTATATCCAGTCAGCAATTCCCGTCACCCAGTCATCATCATCCTGCCCAGATGCTTGGTAATCAGCCTCACTACCTTCCTTCACCAGAAGAGGGAGTTCATCAGACCTCAATGGTGAAGGGGAAAATGAACTCACAACAGTACCTCCCCCTTGAGGAAGGGTCACCGAACCCTCATCCACGCCACCAGGGCGATCAGGGTGAGCCCGATGAAAGGCACGCACCAATCTTTTGGCATGAATATCAGAAGCAGAGACCCAGGAATTATCCTCCTGACCATAACCCTTCCACTTAACCAAATACTGGAGTCTCCGTCTAGCCAGACGGGAATCCAGTATCTTCTCTATCTCATATTCCATGTTACCTTCAACCAATACAGGGTCCAGAGGTGCCAACCCAGGAACTACTGGTTCAACAAACCTCTTCAACAAGGACTTATGAACCACATTATGGATTTTAAATGTGACAGGAAGAGCCAAACGAAAAGAGACCGGATTAATAATCTCCAAAATCTTGTAAGGTCCAATAAATCTAGGCTTAAATTTAGGAGAAGCCACCTTCATAGAGATATTTTTTGATGATAACCAAACCATATCACCAACCTTAAACTGGGGACTAATGGTCCTATGTCTGTTGGAAAACCGCTGGGCCTTTTCCTGGGAGAGAGATAACTTATCCACCACTTGGTCCCAGATCTGGTGCATTCTCTCCACCACAGTGTCAACACCTGGGCAGGCAGAAAGCTCCACCTGCCCTGAAGAAAATCGAGGATGAAACCCAAAGTTACAAAAAAAAGGTGACATCAAAGTGGCAGAACTAGCTCTATTATTTAAAGCAAATTCGGCCAAGGGCAAAAATGAAACCCAATCATCCTGATCAGCGGAAATAAAACATCTCAAATACGACTTCAAGGTCTGGTTTGTTCTCTCCGTCTGCCCATTGGTCTGAGGGTGAAAAGCAGAGGAGAAGGACAACTGAATTCCCAGCTTGGAACAGAAAGTCCTCCAAAATCTAGACACAAACTGAACTCCTCTGTCAGATACAATGTTTTCAGGAATCCCGTGCAAGCGATCCACCTGTTGCAAAAACAGGGGCACCTACTCAGAGGAAGATGGCAACTTAGGGAGTGGTACAAGATGAACCATCTTAGAGAACAAATCACCCAAATAACAGTCATTCTCTGAGAGACAGGCATATCAGAGATGAAATCCATTGAAATATGGGTCCATGGCCTCCTGGGGACCGGCAAAGGCATCAACAACCCACTAGAGCGAGAACAAGGTTTAGACCGGGAGCAAGTCCCACAGGACTGCACAAAATTCCTGACATCACGAGACAAGGCGGGCCACCAAAAAGACCGACTCACCAGATCTCTAGTACCAAAAATGCCTGGATGACCAGCCAATGCAGAGCAATGAACTTCAGACATCATTCTCTTCTTCCACTGGTCAGGAACATACAAATTCTCACTGGGACAATGCTCAGGTTTGTCCTCCTGGAACTCTTCCAGAGCACGTCTCAAATCGGGCGAGATGGCAGAAAGAACTACCCCTTCGCCTAAGATGGTAGCAGGCTTGGTCACCACAGGAGAATCAGCAAAGAAGCTCCTAGAGAGAGCGTCAGCCTTGACATTCTTAGTGCCAGGAAGAAAAGAGACCACAAAATCAAAACGTGTAAAAAACAAGGCCCACCTAGCCTGTCTAGGGTTCAAGCGTTTGGCCGACTCCAGGTAAATCAAATTCTTGTGGTCAGTGAGGACCACGACTTGATGTTTAGCTCCCTCCAACCAATGCCTCCACTCCTCAAATGCCCATTTCATGGCTAACAGTTCCCGATTCCCCACATCATAGTTACGTTCAGATGGAGAGAACTTTCGGGAAAAGAAAGCACAGGGATTCATTTTAGATGTTACAGGATCCTTTTGGGACAAAACAGCTCCTGCACCAATCTCAGAAGCGTCCACCTCAACCTGGAACGGGAGTGAGACATCAGGTTGCCGCAAAACCGGGGCAGAAGTGAATCTTTGCTTCAGCTCCTGAAAGGAAGAAACAGCCTCCGGAGACCAATTCAACACATCAGCACCATTCTTAGTCAGATCAGTCAATGGCTTGGCAATACTAGAAAATTTTGCCATAAATTTCCGATAAAAATTAGCAAAACCCAAAAACTTCTGGAGGGCCTTCAAAGAAATGGGCAGAACCCAATCATAAATGGCCTGTACCTTGGCCGGGTCCATTTCAATAGTTGACGGAGACAAAATAAATCCCAAAAATGAAATCCTCTGTACCCCAAAAAGGCATTTCGATCCTTTGACATACAGGGAATTCTCCCTCAAGATCCGGAACACAGTCCGAACATGTTCCACATGAGAATCCCAATCCTTGGAGAAGATCAAAATATCATCCTGATAGATAATCAAAAATTTATCCACAAAGTCTCGGAAAATATCGTTCATGAAGCACAGGAAGACAGAAGGGGCATTAGTGAGCCCAAAAGGCATCACCAGGTACTCAAAATGTCCCTCCGGAGTATTAAACGCCGTCTTCCATTCATCGCCATGCTTAATGCGGATAAGATTATACGCCCCCCTGAGGTCAAGCTTGGTAAACCAGCAAGCACCTTTAACTCTGGAGAATAGATCAGAAATCAGGGGTAACGGATACTGATATTTAATAGTAATTTTGTTGAGGGCACGATAATCAATACAAGGCCTTAATGAACCATCCTTTTTGGCAACAAAAAAAAACAGCACCTAAGGGTGAAGAGGATGGTCTAATATGACACTTCTCCAACGCCTCCTTAATATAGGATTGCATAGCCTCGTGCTCGGGTTAGGATAAATTGAAGAGCCGACCCTTGGGAAATTTACACCCCGGGCTCAGTTCAATTGCACATTCATAACTCCTATGAGGAGGCAAAGACGCAGACTCATTCTCACTAAATACATCATAAAAGGCAGTCAAATAGTCAGGAACATCATGTGATTGGGGAGAGGTGGAGAAAACAGGAGCCTCACTAAGGGCACACCGACAACCCCAACTCACCACAGACACAGATTTCCAATCCAAAACTGGATTATGAATTTGCAACCAGGGAAACCCGAGAACAATGGTATCATGCAAATTATGGAACACCAAAAATCTGCAATTTTCTTGATGGTCTGGGGCGACCCGCATTACCACCTGGGTCCAAAACTGAGGTTTATTTTTCACCAAAGGAGTAGCATCAATCCCCCTCAAAGGGATAGGTGTCATCGGAAATCCACAACGTTTAGCAAAATCCAAGTCCATTAGGTTCAGGGCTGCTCCCAAATCCACAAAAGCCTTGGCGGAAAATGTGGACAGGGAGCAGATCAGAGTAATTGCCAGAAGAAACTTAGGTTGAACACCACCCACAGAAAACGTGTGTGCAAAACGTTTCTCTCGTTTAGGACAGACAGAAATAAGATGCGAGGCATCTCCACAAAAAAAACACAGCTTATTACGCCTTCTGAACTCCTGACGTTGCTCCCTGGACAAAACTCTATCACATTGCATAGGTTCAGACACTCGTTCAACAGGTGGCAACACCTCTCGTGCAGTCCTGCATTCACGTAAACGCCGATCAACCTGAATGGCTAATGACATAGAATCGTCAAGACAAGAGGGAACAGGAAATCCCACCATAGTATCTTTTACGGCTTCTGACAAACCCTTCCGAAAGAGAGCTGCCAAGGCATTATCATTCCAGGTAGTAAGGACCGCCCACTTTCAGAATTTTTGACAGTACAATTCTGAAGAATCTCGACCCTGGCTCAATGCCAACAGGGTCTTTTCAGCCTGATCAATTGCATTTGGTTTGTCATACAACAACCCCAAGGCTTGAAAAAATGCGTTCACATTAGTCAGAATAGGATCATCTGGTTTCAAAGAAAACGCCCAATCCTGGGGATCGCCACGCAGCAAAGAGATGACAATTTTAACCTGCTGTGCGGAGCTCCCTGACGAGTTAGGCTTCAAGGCAAAAAATAATTTACAATTATTTTTGAAATTCAAAAATTTAGACCGATCCCCAAAAAACATATCAGGAGTAGGGATCTTTGGTTCAGCAGCATGTGAATGAGCAAGGTAGGTGGAAATTCCCCGCACTTCCGCAGCGAGCTGCTCCACACGATCAGACAATTGCTTTATCTCCATTGAGAGAAAAAAAAATTCCCCCTACGGCCTCAGAGATATAGAGGAATAAATATACACCCATTATTTTTTTTTTTTTACAATTCTTTCCTGCTATTGAGTACCCTAGGATCTGCGGTATGGCTGGTGATTCTGTTATGAATGAGTCACCATAGGAGGCAAAAACAGATATACTAGCTAAGTCCAGAAAACCAGAGAAGTTGGCAGCTATCGGATTACAGACCCCTGAACCTATCAAAAACAACTAGCAGTAGCCGTGGGGGGTTCCTACGGTGCCCTAGACCCCTCGATCACAGCCAGAGAACTACATAGCCTAAAAACAGAAAGGGAAATCTAAACTGCCCCAGAGCAGATCCCAAAGCAATAGGCAGCCCCCAACATATAATGACGGTGAAGCAAGATGAAAAAACACTCACACAGATAGAAAGATAGGCTGAGCAAAAGATGGGGCCCATGCTAACTACATAGGACAGGATAGAAAAGCTGCTGTCTGTAATCCGCCAAAACCCTATCAAAACAAGAGCCAACAGCTGATAGGGAAAAAAGCCCTGAAGACGCTAGGCTTCAAAAAGACTATATCAGCACTCAGGTATCTTCTGAAGACAGAGCAAAAAGGAATTCAGCGCACCCCAGCAGGGAATGGCAGAAATCCAGAAAAACAAGGAAAAACAAAACCAAAACACAAATACAAAAGGCAGAGCAGAAAACTTAGCTTTTGAGGAGCAGGAATCAGACTAGCGTAGATAAATACCTATATGGAAAAAGATACCAACAATAGAAAAATATATAATCAAAAGACTCAAAATATCAAAAAGATAAGAATCCAAAACCAGAGATATTCAGAGTACTGACTATTTTTATTATAACTATAATTCGCATACAAAAAATCAAAGATACTAAAGACAGTATATTATCATGAGAATTTTATTTGTACCTCACAATTTTTATAAAAATACAATTAAAAACTAGATGTGTATTTCCTGAAGGAAGTACAGATAGTGGTTTGAAATGGTGCCCGGGCTGCCCCTTTAAGAGAGACTTGCCTGCTGCCCCTGCAAGACTTTCAACTCAGTATCCGTTTTACCTGTGGGTACCTCTCAGGGGCCACTTTGGCCTGTGGGGCCCCTCAGGGTCTGATTTGGTGGGTGGGGCCCCTCAGGATCCGATTCAGTGGACTGGGCTCCTCAGGGCTTGAATTGGTGGGCCGATTTGGTGAGCGATGCCCCTCAGGGTCCGGTTTGGTGGGCACGGCCCCCCAGGGTCTGTTTTGGTGGGAGGGGCCACTCTGGGTCCAATTTGGTGGGCGGGGCCCCACAGGGTCCGATTTGGTGAGTGGGGCCCCACAGGGTCCAATTTCATGGGCGGGGCTCCTCTGGTTCCGATTTGGTAGACGGGGCCTCTCAGGGTCCAATTTGGTGGGCGGGTCCCCTCAGGATCCGATTTGGTGGGTGGGGCTCTTCAGGGTATGATTTGGCAGGTGGGGCCCATGAGGGTCTGATTTGGTGGGCGGCGCCCCTCATGGCCTGACTTGGTGGGCGGGGCCACTCTGGGTCTGATTAGGTGGGCGGGGCCCCTTAGGGTAAGATTTGGTGGGTGGGACCCCTCAGGGTCTGATTTGGTGGGCGGGGCCACTCTTGGTCCAATCTGGTGGGCGGGGCCCTTCAGGGTACAATTTGGTAGGCGGGACCACTCTGAGTCTGATTTGGTGGGAAGGGCCCCTCAGGGTTCGATTTGGTGGGCGGGCCACTCTGGGTCCGATTTGGAGGGCGGGGCCACTACGGGTCTGATTTGGTGAGCGGGGCCCCTCAGGGTCCAATTTGGTGGGCAGGGCCTCTCTGGGTCCGATTTGGAGGGCGGGGCCACTCCGGGGCCGATTTGTTGGCCTGGGTGGCTCAGCCTCCGATTTGTAGGCCAGGGTCGATCAGCCTCCGATTTGGAGCCTGGGGTTACTCAGCTTTCGATTTGGCGTGCCGGCCCTTTAAGACTCATTTTGGTGCGCCGGCTCTTTAAGAATCACTTAGCCGCGTCGGCCCTTTAAAAGCCAGTTTGGCGCACTTGGCTTCTAAATCCACTTTGGCGCACATTCTCTCTCTGGGGCATGCGTCATGTGATGAAGCTAGATTTGCATTTGTGCTGTGGGTTTCGCTTTAAGAGCTGATATTATCTGCCAGAAATTGTGTCCTTGGGGCGTCATGTGAAGTTCTTTGGCGTTGGCATAGTAACTGGGTCTGCCTGTGCATATCAATGAGCTAAACTGCCATTTGAATCGCCTCAGGGCATATTTTCTCTAAGGCAAAATTTCCCCATTGAAAAGCATTGAGACAATACATTCAAATGACGGGAAAAAAAATTTCTAATACAAATTGCGCAAAAACTACAAATCCAATCGACACGAAAATTACTTAGCACACCTCTCGTGGACGCTGGCTTCGAAACGACACCTCAACGGAGTCTGTGCGTGTAGCGGTTCGGGCTGCATTAATTGCGGAAATCAACTGAATAAAAAGAAAAAGTTAGCAGCGGTCAAATTACAACATTAATACTAGATGTGTATTTCCTGAAGGAAGTACAGATAGTGGTTTGAAATGGTGCTCAGGCTGCCCCTTTAAGAGAGACTTGCCTGCTGCCCCTGCAAGACTTTCAACTCATGATCCGTTTTAACTGTGGGTGCCTCTCAGGGGCCACATTGGCCTCATGGTCCGATTTTGTGGGTGGGACCCCTCAGGGCCCGATTTGGTGGACGGGGCCACTCAGGTTCCGATTGGGTGGGCGGGGCCACTCAGGGTCCAATTTGGTAGGCTGGGCCACTCAGGGTCCGATTTGGTGAGTGGGGCCCCTCAGAGTTCAATTTGGTCAGCGGGGCCCCTCAGGGTCCGATTTTGTGGGTGGGGCCCCTCTGGGTCCAATTTTGTGGCCCGGGCACCTCAGGGTCCGATTTTGTGGGTGTGGCCCCTTAGGGTCCGATTTGGTGGACGGGGCCACTCAGGTTCCGATTGGGTGGGTGGGGCCACTCAGGGTCCAATTTGGTGGGCGGGGCCACTCAGGGTCCGATTTGGTGAGTGGGGCCCCTCAGAGTTCAATTTGGTCAGCGGGGCACCACAGGGTCCGATTTTGTGGGTGGGGCCCCTCAGAGTCCGATTTTGTGGTTGGGGCCTTTCAGAATCCGATTTAGTGGGCGGGGCCCCTCAGGGTCCGATTTGGTGGGCGGGCCCCCTCAGGGTCCGATTTGGTGGGCAGGGCCCCTCAGGGTCCGATTTTATGGGCGGGGCCCCTCAGGGTCTGATTTGGTGGGCGGGGCCCCTCAGGGTCCGATTTGGTGTTCGGGGCCACTCTGGGTCTGATTTGGTGGGCGGGGCCACTCTGGGTCCGATTTGGTGGGCGGGGCACTTCAGGGTCCAATTTGGTGGGCGGGGACACTGAGTCTGATTTTGTGGGTTGGGCCCTCAGGGTCCGATTTTGTGGCCGGGGCCCCTCAGGGTCCGATTTTGTGTCCGGGGCCCCTCAGGGTCCGATTTTGTGGCCGGTGCCTCTCAGGGTCCGATTTTGTGGTTGGGGTCCCTCAGGGTCCGATTTTGTGTCCGGAGCCTCTCATGGTCCGATTTTGTGGTTGGGGCCCCTCAGGATGTGATTTTGTGGCCGGGGCCCCTCAGGGTCCGATTTTGTGGCCGGGGCCCCTCAGGGTCCAATTTTGTGGGTGGGTCCCCTCAGGGTCCAGTTTTTTGGCCGGGGCCCCTCAGGGTCCAATTTTGTGGGTGGGGCCCCTCAGGGTCCAATTTTGTGGGTGGGGCCCCTCAGGGTCCGATTTTGTGGTTGGGGCCCCTCAGGGCTCGATTTTGTGGTTGGGGCCCCTCAGGATCCAATTTTGTGACCGGGGCCCTCAGGGTCTGATTTTGTGGGTGGGGCCCCTCAGGGTCCGATATTGTGGTTGGGGCCCCTCAGGATCCGATTTTGTGGGTGGGGCCCCTCAGGATCCGATTTTGTGGTTGGGGCCCCTCAGGGTTCAATTTTGTAGGCGGGGCCCCTCAGGGTCTGATTTTGTGGCCGGGGCCCCTCAGGGTCCGATTTTGTGGCCGGGGCCCCTCAGGGTCCGATTTTGTGGTTGGGGCCCCTCAGGGTCTGATTTTGTGGGTGGGGCCCCTCAGGGTCCGATTTTGTGAGTGGGGCCCCTCAGGGTCTGATGTTGTGGCCGGGTCCCCTCAGGGTCTGATTTTGTGGCCGGATCCCCTCAGGGTCCGATTTTGTGGGTGGGGCCCCTCAGGGTCTGATTTTGTGGCCCGGGCCACTCAGGGTCCGATTTTGTGGGTGGGGCCCCTTAGGGTCCGATTTTGTGGGTGGGGCCCCTCACGGTCCAATTTGGTGGGTGGGGCTACTCTGGGTCTGATTTGGTGGGCGGGGCCACTCTGGGTCCGATTTGGTTGGCGGGGCCACTCTGGGTCCAATTTGGATGCCAGGGTGGCTCAGCCTCCTTTTTGTAGGCCGGGTCTATCAGCCTCCGATTTGGAGCCTTGGGTCACTCAGCTTTCGATTTGGCGCACCGGCCCTTTAAGACTCATTTTGGTGTGCCGGTTCTTTAAGAATCACTTTGGCGCGTCGGCCCTTTAAGAGCCAGGGTGGCTCACTGGGCTTCTAAATCCACTTTGACGCACATTCTCTCTCAGGGGCATACGTCATGTGATGAAGCTAAATTTGCATTTGTGCTGTGGGTTTTGCTTTAAGAGCTGATATTATGTGGCAGAAACTCTGTCTTGGAGAGGTCATGTGACGTTCGTAGGCGTTGGCATAGTAACTGGGTCTGCCTGCGCATATCAATGAGCTCAACTGCCATTTCAATCGCCTCAGGGCACGTTTTGCCATTACCCATTGAAAAGCATTGGAGACAGTGCATTCCAATGACGAGAAAAAAAAATTTCAAACGCAAATTGCGCAAAAACTACAAATCCGATCGACACGAAAAATACTTAGCCCACCTCTCGTGGACGCTGGCTTCAAAACAACACCTTAATGGCGTCTGTGCGTGTAGCGGTTCGGGCTGTATTAATTGCGGAAATCAACTTAATAATAATAACTAGATGTGTATTTCCTGAAGGAAGTACAGATAGTGGTTTGAAATGGTGCCCGGGCTGCCCCTTTAAGAGAGACTTGCCTGCTGCCCCTGCAAGACTTTCAACTCAGGATACGATTTAACTGTGGGTGCCTCTCAGGGGCCACTTTGGCCTCATGGTCTGATTTTGTGGGTGGGGCCCCTCAGGGCCTGATTTTGTGGGTGGGGCCCCTCAGGGTCCGATTTTGTGGTTGGGTCCCCTCAGGGTCCGATTTTGTGGTTGGGTCCCCTCAGGGTCCGATTTTGTGGCCGCGGCCCCTCTGAGTCCAATTTGGTGGGCGGGACCACTCTGGGTCCAATTTGGTGGGCGGGGCCTCTCAGGGTCCGATTTTGTGATGGGCCCATCAGGGTCCGATTTTGTGGCCGCGGCCCCTCAGGGTCTGATTTTGTGGCAGGGGCCCCTCTGGGTCGGATTTTGTGGGCGGAGCCCCTCTGGGTCCAATTTGGTGGGCGGGACCACTCTGGGTCCAATTTGGTGGGCAGGACCACTCTGGGTCCAATTTGGTGGGCTGGTCCTCTCAGGGTCCGATTTGGTGGGCGGGGCCCCACAGGGTCCGATTTGGTGGGCGGGGCCACTCTGGGTAAGATTTGGAGGCTGGGGTCGCTCAGCCTCCAATTTGGAGGCCGGGGTCGTTGAGCTTCCGATTTGGAGGCCGAGGTCAAAGAGCCTCTGATTTGGAGGCCGGGGTCGATGAACTTCCGATTTGGAGGCCGGGGTGGCTCAGCCTCCGATTTGGAGGCCGGGGTGGCTCAGCCTCCGATTTGGAGGCCGGGGTCGATCAGCCTCCGATTTGGAGGCCAGGGTGGCTCAGCCTCCTATTTGGAGGCCGGGGTGGCTCAGCCTCCGATTTGGAGGCCGGGGTCGATCAGCCTTCTATTTGGAGGCCGGGGTCGATCAGCCTCCGATTTGGAGGCCGGGGTCGATCAGCCTCCGATTTGGAGGCCGGGGTGGCTCAGCCTCCGATTTGGAGGCCGGGGTGGCTCAGCCTCCGATTTGGAGGCCTGGGTCGATCAGCCTCCGATTTGGAGGCCGGGGTGGATCAGCCTCCGATTTGGAGGCCGAGGTGGATCAGCCTCCGATTTGGAGGCCGGGGTGGATCAGCCTCCGATTTGGAGGCCGGGATGGATCAGCCTCCGATTTGGAGGCCGGGGTGGATCAGCCTCCGATTTGGAGGCCGGGGTGGCTCAGCTTCCGATTTGGAGGCCGGGGTGGCTCAGCCTCCGATTTGGAGGCCGGGGTGGCTCAGCCTCCGATTTGGAGGCCGGGGTCGCTCAGCCTCCGATTTGGAGGCCGGGGTCGCTCAGCCTCCGATTTGGAGGGCGGGGTGGCTCAGCCTCCGATTTGGAGGCCGGGGTGGCTCAGCCTCCGATTTGGAGGCCGGGGTGGATCAGCCTCCGGTTTGGAGGCCGGGGTCGATCAGCCTCCGATTTGGAGGCCGGGGTGGCTCAGCCTCCGATTTGGAGGCCGGGGTGGCTCAGCCTCTGATTTGGAGGCCGGGGTCGATCAGCCTTCTATTTGGAGGCCGGGGTGGCTCAGCCTCCGATTTGGAGGCCGGGGTGGCTCAGCCTCCGATTTGGAGGCCGGGGTGGCTCAGCCTCCGATTTGGAGGCCGGGGTGGCTCAGCCTCCGATTTGGAGGCCGGGGTGGCTCAGCCTCCGATTTGGAGGCCGGGGTGGATCAGCCTCCGATTTGGAGGCCGGGGTGGATCAGCCTGCGATTTGGAGGCCGGGGTGGCTCAGCCTCCGATTTGGAGGCCGGGTAGGCTCAGCCTCCGGTTTGGAGGCCGGGGTCGATCAGCCTCCGATTTGGAGGCCGGGGTGGCTCAGCCTCCGATTTGGAGGCCGGGGTGGCTCAGCCTCTGATTTGGAGGCCGGGGTCGATCAGCCTTCTATTTGGAGGCCGGGGTGGCTCAGCCTCCGATTTGGAGGCCGGGGTGGCTCAGCCTCCGATTTGGAGGCCGGGGTGGCTCAGCCTCCGATTTGGAGGCCGGGGTGGCTCAGCCTCCGATTTGGAGGCCGGGGTGGATCAGCCTCCGATTTGGAGGCCGGGGTGGATCAGCCTGCGATTTGGAGGCCGGGGTGGCTCAGCCTCCGATTTGGAGGCCGGGTAGGCTCAGCCTCCGATTTGGAGGCCGGGGTGGCTCAGCCTCCGATTTGGACGCCGGGGTGGCTCAGCCTCCGATTTGGAGGCCGGGGTGGATCAGCCTCCGATTTGGAGGCCGGGGTGGATCAGCCTGCGATTTGGAGGCCGGGGTGGATCAGCCTCCGATTTGGAGGCCGGGGTCGATCAGCCTCCGATTTGGAGGCCGGGGTGGCTCAGCCTCCGATTTGGAGGCCTGGGTGGCTCAGCCTCCGATTTGGAGGCCTGGGTGGCTCAGCCGCCGATTTGGAGGCCGGGGTGGATCAGTCTCCGATTTGGAGGCCGGGGTGGATCAGCCTCCGATTTGGAGGCCGAGGTGGCTCATTGTCCGATTTGGAGGCGGGGGTGGCTCAGCCTCCGATTTGGAGGCCGGGGTGGCTCAGTCTCCGATTTGGTGTGTCGGCCCTTTAAGACTCATTTGGGTGCGCTGGCCCTTTAGCAATCACTTTGGCGCATTGGCCCTTTAAGAGCTAGTTTGGCTCACTGGACTTCTTTTAAATCCACTTTGGTGCACACATTCTCTCTCAGGGGCATGTGTCATGTGATGAAGCTAGATTTGCATTTGTGCTGTGGGTTTCGCTTTAAGAGCTGATATTATGTGGCAGAGGCTCTGTGCTGGGGTTCAAGTGAAGTTCGTAGGCGTTGGCATAGTAACTGGGTCTGCCTGCGCATATCAATGAGCTCAACTGCCATTTCAATCGCCTCAGGGCACGTTTTGCCATTTCCTATTGAAAAGCATTGGAGACAGTGCATTCCAATGACGGGAAAAAAAATTTTCAAACGCAAATTGCGCAAAAACTACAAATCCGATCGACACGAAAAATACTTAGCACACCTCTCATGGACGCTGGCTTCGAAACGACACCTCAACGGAGTCTGTGCGTGTAGCGATTCGGGCCGCATTAATTGCGGAAATCAACTTAATAATAATAATAAGAAGAAGAAGAATAAGTTAGCAGCGTTCGGATTACAATATAGTGGTTTTTTCAAACCACTATAATAATAAGAAGAATAAGTTAGCAGCGTTCGGATTACAATATAGTGGTTTTTTCAAACCACTATAATAACTAGATGTGTATTTCCTGAAGGAAGTACAGATAGTGCTTTGAAATGGAGCCCGGGCTGCCCCTTTAAGAGAGACTTGCCTGCTGCCTCTGCAAGACTTTCAACTCAGGATCCGTTTTAACTGTGAATGCCTCTCAGGGGCCACTTTGGCCTTTTGGGCCCCTCAGGGTCCGATTTTGTGGCCGGTGCCCCTCAGGGTTCGATTTTGTGGCCGGGGCCCGTGAGGGTCCGATTTTGTGGCCGGGGCCCCTCAGGGTCCGATTTTGTGGTTGGGGCCCCTCAGGGTCTGATTTTGTGGTTGGGGCCCCTCAGGGTCCGATTTTGTGAGTGGGGCCCCTCAGGGTCCGATATTGTGGCCAGGGCCCCTCAGGGTCCGATTTTGTGGTTGGGGCCCCTCAGGGTCTGATTTTGTGGGTGGGGCCCCTCAGGGTCCGATTTTGTGGCCGGGGTCCCTCAGGGTCCGATTTTGTGGCCGGGGCCCCTCAGGGTCCAATTTTGTGGGTGGGGCCCCTCAGGGTCCAATTTTTTGGCCGGGGCCCCTCAGGGTCCAATTTTGTGGGTGGGGCCCCTCAGGGTCCAATTTTGTCGGTGGGACCCCTCAGGGTCCGATTTTGTGGTTGGGGCCTCTCAGGGATCGATTTTGTGGTTGGGGCCCCTCAGGATCCAATTTTGTGACCGGGGCCCTCAGGGTCTGATTTTGTGGGTGGGGCCCCTCAGGGTCCGATATTGTGGGTGGGGCCCCTCAGGATCCGATTTTGTGGGTGGGGCCCCTCAGGATCCGATTTTGTGGTTGGGGCCCCTCAGGATTCAATTTTGTAGGCGGGGCCCCTCAGGGTCCGATTTTGTGGCCGGGGCCCCTCAGGGTCCGATTTTGTGGCCGGGGCCCCTCAGGGTCCGATTTTGTGGTTGGGGCCCCTCAGGGTCCGATTTTGTGGTTGGGGCCCCTCAGGATCCAATTTTGTGACCGGGGCCCTCAGGGTCTGATTTTGTGTGTGGGGCCCCTCAGGGTCCGATATTGTGGGTGGGGCCCCTCAGGATCCGATTTTGTGGGTGGGGCCCCTCAGGATCTGATTTTGTGGTTGGGTCCCCTTAGGGTTCAATTTTGTAGGCGGGGCCCCTCAGGGTCCGATTTTGTGGCCGGGGCCCCTCAGGGTCCGATTTTGTGGTTGGGGCCCCTCAGGGTCCGATTTTGTGGTTGGGGCCCCTCAGGGTCCGATTTTGTGAGTGGGGCCTCTCAGGGTCCGATGTTGTGGCCGGGGCCCCTCAGGGTTTGATTTTGTGGCCGGGGCCCCTCAGGGTCCAATTTTGTGGGTGGGGCCACTCAGGGTCCAATTTTTTGGCCGGGGCCCCTCAGGGTCCAATTTTGTGGGTGGGGCCCCTCAGGGTCCAATTTTGTGGGTGGGGCCCCTCAGGGTCCGATTTTGTGGTTGGGGCCCCTCATGGATCGATTTTGTGGTTGGGGCCCCTCAGAATCCAATTTTGTGACCGGGCCCTCAGGGTCTGATTTTGTGGGTGGGCCCCCTCAGGGTCCGATATTGTGGGTGGGGCCCCTCAGGATCCGATTTTGTGGGTGGGGCCCCTCAGGATCTGATTTTGTGGTTGGGGCCCCTCAGGGTTCAATTTTGTAGTCGGGGCCCCTCAGGGTCCGATTTTGTGGCCGGGGCCCCTCAGGGTAAGATTTTGTTGGTGGGGCCCCTCAGGGTCCAATTTGGTGGGTGGGGCCACTCTGGGTCTGATTTGGTGGGAGGGGCCACTCTGGGTCCAATTTGGATGCCAGGGTGGCTCAGCCTCCTTTTTGTAGGCCAGGGTCTATCAGCCTCCGATTTGGAGCCTTGGGTCACTCAGCTTTCGATTTGGCGCGCCGGCCCTTTAAGACTCATTTTGGTGCGCCAGCTCTTTAAGAATCACTTTGGCGCGTCGGCCCTTTAAGAGCCAGGGTGGCTCACTGGGCTTCTAAATCCACTTTGGCACACATTCTCTCTCAGGGGCAAGTGTCATGTGATGAAGCTAGATTTGCATTTGTGGTGTGGGTTTTGCTTTAAGAGCTGATATTATGTGTCAGAAGCTCTGTCTTGGAGAGGTCATGTGACGTTCGTAGGCGTTGGCATAGTAACTGGGTCTGCCTGCGCATATCAATGAGCTCAACTGCCATTTCAATCGCCTCAGGGCATGTTTTGCCATTTCCCATTCAAATGCATTGAGACAGTGCATTCCAATGACGGGAAAAAATATTTTCAAACGCAAATTGCGCAAAAACTACAAATCCGATCGACACGAAAAATACTTAGCACACCTCTCATGGACGCTGGCTTCGAAACGACACCTCAACGGAGTCTGTGCGTGTAGCGGTTCGGGCCGTATTAATTGCGGAAATCAACTTAATAATAATAATAAGAAGAAGAAGAATAAGTTAGCAGCGTTCGGATTACAATATAGTGGTTTTTTCAAACCACTATAATAAGAAGAAGAATAAGTTAGCAGCGTTCGGATTACAATATAGTGGTTTTTTCAAACCACTATAATAACTAGATGTGTATTTCCTGAAGGAAGTACAGATAGTGCTTTGAAATGGAGCCCGGGCTGCCCCTTTAAGAGAGACTTGCCTGCTGCCTCTGCAAGACTTTCAACTCAGGATCCGTTTTAACTGTGAATGCCTCTCAGGGGCCACTTTGGCCTTTTGGGCCCCTCAGGGTCTGATTTGGTGGGTGGGGCCCCTCAGGATCCGATTTTGTGGGTGGGGCCCCTCAGGATCCGATATTGTGGGTGGGGCCCCTCAGGGTCCAATTTTTTGGCCGGGGCCCCTCAGGGTCCAATTTTGTGGGTGGGGCCCCTCAGGGTCCAATTTTGTGGGTGGGGCCCCTCAGGGTCCAATTTTGTCGGTGGGGCCCCTCAGGGTCCGATTTTGTGGTTGGGGCCTCTCAGGGATCGATTTTGTGGTTGGGGCCCCTCAGGATCCAATTTTGTGACCGGGGCCCTCAGGGTCTGATTTTGTGGGTGGGGCCCCTCAGGGTCCGATATTGTGGGTGGGGCCCCTCAGGATCCGATTTTGTGGGTGGGGCCCCTCAGGGTCCGATTTTGTGGTTGGGGCCTCTCAGGGATCGATTTTGTGGTTGGGGCCCCTCAGGATCCAATTTTGTGACCGGGGCCCTCAGGGTCTGATTTTGTGGGTGGGGCCCCTCAGGGTCCGATATTGTGGGTGGGGCCCCTCAGGATCCGATTTTGTGGGTGGGGCCCCTCAGGATCCGATTTTGTGGTTGGGGCCCCTCAGGGTTCAATTTTGTAGGCGGGGCCCCTCAGGGTCCGATTTTGTGGCCGGGGCCCCTCAGGGTCCGATTTTGTGGCCGGGGCCCCTCAGGGTCCGATTTTGTGGCCGGGGCCCCTCAGGGTCCGATTTTGTGGTTGGGGCCCCTCAGGGTCCGATTTTGTGGTTGGGGCCCCTCAGGATCCAATTTTGTGACCGGGGCCCTCAGGGTCTGATTTTGTGGGTGGGGCCCCTCAGGGTCCGATATTGTGGGTGGGGCCCCTCAGGATCTGATTTTGTGGGTGGGGCCCCTCAGGATCTGATTTTGTGGTTGGGTCCCCTCAGGGTTCAATTTTGTAGGCGGGGCCCCTCAGGGTCCGATTTTGTGGCCGGGGCCCCTCAGGGTCTGATTTTGTGGTTGGGGCCCCTCAGGGTCCGATTTTGTGGTTGGGGCCCCTCAGGGTCCGATTTTGTGAGTGGGGCCTCTCAGTGTCCGATGTTGTGGCCGGGGCCCCTCAGGGTTTGATTTTGTGGCCGGGGCCCCTCAGGGTCCAATTTTGTGGGTGGGGCCACTCAGGGTCCAATTTTTTGGCCGGGGCCCCTCAGGGTCCAATTTTGTGGGTGGGGCCCCTCAGGGTCCAATTTTGTGGGTGGGGCCCCTCAGGGTCCGATTTTGTGGTTGGGGCCCCTCATGGATCGATTTTGTGGTTGGGGCCCCTCAGGATCCAATTTTGTGACCGGGCCCTCAGGGTCTGATTTTGTGGGTGGGCCCCCTCAGGGTCCGATATTGTGGGTGGGGCCCCTCAGGATCCGATTTTGTGGGTGGGGCCCCTCAGGATCTGATTTTGTGGTTGGGGCCCCTCAGGGTTCAATTTTGTAGTCGGGGCCCCTCAGGGTCCGATTTTATGGCCGGGGCCCCTCAGGGTCAGATTTTGTGGGTGGGGCCCCTCAGGGTCCAATTTGATGGGTGGGGCCACTCTGGGTCTGATTTGGTGGGCGGGGCCACTCTGGGTCCGATTTGGTGGGAGGGGCCACTCTGGGTCCAATTTGGATGCCAGGGTGGCTCAGCCTCCTTTTTGTAGGCCAGGGTCTATCAGCCTCCGATTTGGAGCCTTGGGTCACTCAGCTTTCGATTTGGCGCGCCGGCCCTTTAAGACTCATTTTGGTGCGCCGGCTCTTTAAGAATCACTTTGGCGCGTCGGCCCTTTAAGAGCCAGGGTGGCTCACTGGGCTTCTAAATCCACTTTGGCACACATTCTCTCTCAGGGGCAAGTGTCATGTGATGAAGCTAGATTTGCATTTGTGGTGTGGGTTTTGCTTTAAGAGCTGATATTATGTGTCAGAAGCTCTGTCTTGGAGAGGTCATGTGACGTTCGTAGGCATTGGCATAGTAACTGGGTCTGCCTGCGCATATCAATGAGCTCAACTGCCATTTCAATCGCCTCAGGGCATGTTTTGCCATTTCCCATTCAAATGCATTGAGACAGTGCATTCCAATGACGGGAAAAAAAAATTTCAAACGCAAATTGCGCAAAAACTACAAATCCTATCGACACGAAAAATACTTAGCACACCTCTCATGGACGCTGGCTTCGAAACGACACCTCAACGGAGTCTGTGCGTGTAGCGGTTCGGGCCGTATTAATTGCGGAAATCAACTTAATAATAATAATAAGAAGAAGAAGAATAAGTTAGCAGCGTTCGGATTACAATATAGTGGTTTTTTCAAACCACTATAATAAGAAGAAGAATAAGTTAGCAGCGTTCGGATTACAATATAGTGTTTTTTTCAAACCACTATAATAAGAAGAAGAATAAGTTAGCAGCGTTCGGATTACAATATAGTGGTTTTTTCAAACCACTATAATAACTAGATGTGTATTTCCTGAAGGAAGTACAGATAGTGCTTTGAAATGGAGCCCGGGCTGCCCCTTTAAGAGAGACTTGCCTGCTGCCTCTGCAAGACTTTCAACTCAGGATCCGTTTTAACTGTGAATGCCTCTCAGGGGCCACTTTGGCCTTTTGGGCCCCTCAGGGTCTGATTTGGTGGGTGGGGCCCCTAAGGATCCGATTTTGTGGGTGGGGCCCCTCAGGATCCGATATTGTGGGTGGGGCCCCTCAGGGTCCGATTTTGTGGCCGGGGCCCCTCAGGGTTCGATTTTGTGGCCGGGGACCGTGAGGGTCCGATTTTGTGGCCGGGGCCCCTCAGGGTCCGATTTTGTGGTTGGGGCCCCTCAGGGTCTGATTTTGTGGTTGGGGCCCCTCAGGGTCCGATTTTGTGAGTGGGGCCCCTCAGGGTCCGATATTGTGGCCAGGGCCCCTCAGGGTCTGATTTTGTGGCCGGATCCCCTCAGGGTCTGATTTTGTGGGTGGGGCCCCTCAGGGTCCGATTTTGTGGCCGGGGTCCCTCAGGGTCCGATTTTGTGGCCGGGGCCCCTCAGGGTCCAATTTTGTGGGTGGGGCCCCTCAGGGTCCAATTTTTTGGCCGGGGCCCCTCAGGATCCAATTTTGTGGGTGGGGCCCCTCAGGGTCCAATTTTGTGGGTGGGGCCCCTCAGGGTCCAATTTTGTCGGTGGGGCCCCTCAGGGTCCGATTTTGTGGTTGGTTCCCCTCAGGGATCGATTTTGTGGTTGGGGCCCCTCAGGATCCAATTTTGTGACCGGGGCCCTCAGGGTCTGATTTTGTGGGTGGGGCCCCTCAGGGTCCGATATTGTGGGTGGGGCCCCTCAGGGTCCGATATTGTGGGTGGGGCCCCTCAGGATCCGATTTTGTGGGTGGGGCCCCTCAGGATCCGATTTTGTGTTTGGGGCCCCTCAGGGTTCAATTTTGTAGGCGGGGCCCCTCAGGGTCCGATTTTGTGGCCGGGGCCCCTCAGGGTCTGATTTTGTGGCCGGGGCCCCTCAGGGTCCGATTTTGTGGCCGGGGCCCCTCAGGGTCCGATTTTGTGGTTGGAGCCCCTCAGGGTCCGATTTTGTGGTTGGGGCCCCTCAGGATCCAATTTTGTGACCGGGGCCCTCAGGGTCTGATTTTGTGGGTGGGGCCCCTCAGGGTCCGATATTGTGGGTGGGGCCCCTCAGGATCCGATTTTGTGGGTGGGGCCCCTCAGGATCTGATTTTGTGGTTGGGTCCCCTTAGGGTTCAATTTTGTAGGCGGGGCCCCTCAGGGTCCGATTTTGTGGCCGGGGCCCCTCAGGGTCCGATTTTGTGGTTGGGGCCCCTCAGGGTCCGATTTTGTGGTTGGGGCCCCTCAGGGTCCGATTTTGTGAGTGGGGCCTCTCAGGGTCCGATGTTGTGGCCGGGGCCCCTCAGGGTTTGATTTTGTGGCCGGGGCCCCTCAGGGTCCAATTTTGTGGGTGGGGCCACTCAGGGTCCAATTTTTTGGCCGGGGCCGCTCAGGGTCCAATTTTGTGGGTGGGGCCCCTCAGGGTCCAATTTTGTGGGTGGGGCCCCTCAGGGTCCGATTTTGTGGTTGGGGCCCCTCATGGATCGGTTTTGTGGTTGGGGCCCCTCAGAATCCAATTTTGTGACCGGGCCCTCAGGGTCTGATTTTGTGGGTGGGCCCCCTCAGGGTCCGATATTGTGGGTGGGGCCCCTCAGGATCCGATTTTGTGGGTGGGGCCCCTCAGGATCTGATTTTGTGGTTGGGGCCCCTCAGGGTTCAATTTTGTAGTCGGGGCCCCTCAGGGTCCGATTTTGTGGCCGGGGCCCCTCAGGGTAAGATTTTGTTGGTGGGGCCCCTCAGGGTCCAATTTGGTGGGTGGGGCCACTCTGGGTCTGATTTGGTGGGAGGGGCCACTCTGGGTCCAATTTGGATGCCAGGGTGGCTCAGCCTCCTTTTTGTAGGCCAGGGTCTATCAGCCTCCGATTTGGAGCCTTGGGTCACTCAGCTTTCGATTTGGCGCGCCGGCCCTTTAAGACTCATTTTGGTGCGCCAGCTCTTTAAGAATCACTTTGGCGCGTCGGCCCTTTAAGAGCCAGGGTGGCTCACTGGGCTTCTAAATCCACTTTGGCACACATTCTCTCTCAGGGGCAAGTGTCATGTGATGAAGCTAGATTTGCATTTGTGGTGTGGGTTTTGCTTTAAGAGCTGATATTATGTGTCAGAAGCTCTGTCTTGGAGAGGTCATGTGACGTTCGTAGGCGTTGGCATAGTAACTGGGTCTGCCTGCGCATATCAATGAGCTCAACTGCCATTTCAATCGCCTCAGGGCATGTTTTGCCATTTCCCATTCAAATGCATTGAGACAGTGCATTCCAATGACGGGAAAAAATATTTTCAAACGCAAATTGCGCAAAAACTACAAATCCGATCGACACGAAAAATACTTAGCACACCTCTCATGGACGCTGGCTTCGAAACGACACCTCAACGGAGTCTGTGCGTGTAGCGGTTCGGGCCGTATTAATTGCGGAAATCAACTTAATAATAATAATAAGAAGAAGAAGAATAAGTTAGCAGCGTTCGGATTACAATATAGTGGTTTTTTCAAACCACTATAATAAGAAGAAGAATAAGTTAGCAGCGTTCGGATTACAATATAGTGGTTTTTTCAAACCACTATAATAACTAGATGTGTATTTCCTGAAGGAAGTACAGATAGTGCTTTGAAATGGAGCCCGGGCTGCCCCTTTAAGAGAGACTTGCCTGCTGCCTCTGCAAGACTTTCAACTCAGGATCCGTTTTAACTGTGAATGCCTCTCAGGGGCCACTTTGGCCTTTTGGGCCCCTCAGGGTCTGATTTGGTGGGTGGGGCCCCTCAGGATCCGATTTTGTGGGTGGGGCCCCTCAGGATCTGATATTGTGGGTGGGGCCCCTCAGGGTCCAATTTTTGGGCCGGGGCCCCTCAGGGTCCAATTTTGTGGGTGGGGCCCCTCAGGGTCCAATTTTGTGGGTGGGGCCCCTCAGGGTCCAATTTTGTCGGTGGGGCCCCTCAGGGTCCGATTTTGTGGTTGGGGCCCCTCAGGATCCAATTTTGTGACCGGGGCCCTCAGGGTCTGATTTTGTGGGTGGGGCCCCTCAGGGTCCGATATTGTGGGTGGGGCCCCTCAGGATCCGATTTTGTGGGTGGGGCCCCTCAGGATCCGATTTTGTGGTTGGGGCCCCTCAGGGTTCAATTTTGTAGGCGGGGCCCCTCAGGGTCCGATTTTGTGGCCGGGGCCCCTCAGGGTCCGATTTTGTGGCCGGGGCCCCTCAGGGTCCGATTTTGTGGCCGGGGCCCCTCAGGGTCCGATTTTGTGGTTGGGGCCCCTCAGGGTCCGATTTTGTGGTTGGGGCCCCTCAGGATCCAATTTTGTGACCGGGGCCCTCAGGGTCTGATTTTGTGGGTGGGGCCCCTCAGGGTCCGATATTGTGGGTGGGGCCCCTCAGGATCTGATTTTGTGGGTGGGGCCCCTCAGGATCTGATTTTGTGGTTGGGTCCCCTCAGGGTTCAATTTTGTAGGCGGGGCCCCTCAGGGTCCGATTTTGTGGCCGGGGCCCCTCAGGGTCCGATTTTGTGGTTGGGGCCCCTCAGGGTCCGATTTTGTGGTTGGGGCCCCTCAGGGTCCGATTTTGTGAGTGGGGCCTCTCAGGGTCCGATGTTGTGGCCGGGGCCCCTCAAGGTTTGATTTTGTGGCCGGGGCCCCTCAGGGTCCAATTTTGTGGGTGGGGCCACTCAGGGTCCAATTTTTTGGCCGGGGCCCCTCAGGGTCCAATTTTGTGGGTGGGGCCCCTCAGGGTCCAATTTTGTGGGTGGGGCCCCTCAGGGTCCGATTTTGTGGTTGGGGCCCCTCATGGATCGATTTTGTGGTTGGGGCCCCTCAGGATCCAATTTTGTGACCGGGCCCTCAGGGTCTGATTTTGTGGGTGGGCCCCCTCAGGGTCCGATATTGTGGGTGGGGCCCCTCAGGATCTGATTTTGTGGTTGGGGCCCCTCAGGGTTCAATTTTGTAGTCGGGGCCCCTCAGGGTCCGATTTTGTGGCCGGGGCCCCTCAGGGTCAGATTTTGTGGGTGGGGCCCCTCAGGGTCCAATTTGATGGGTGGGGCCACTCTGGGTCTGATTTGGTGGGCGGGGCCACTCTGGGTCCGATTTGGTGGGAGGGGCCACTCTGGGTCCAATTTGGATGCCAGGGTGGCTCAGCCTCCTTTTTGTAGGCCAGGGTCTATCAGCCTCCGATTTGGAGCCTTGGGTCACTCAGCTTTCGATTTGGCGCGCCGGCCCTTTAAGACTCATTTTGGTGCGCCGGCTCTTTAAGAATCACTTTGGCGCGTCGGCCCTTTAAGAGCCAGGGTGGCTCACTGGGCTTCTAAATCCACTTTGGCACACATTCTCTCTCAGGGGCAAGTGTCATGTGATGAAGCTAGATTTGCATTTGTGGTGTGGGTTTTGCTTTAAGAGCTGATATTATGTGTCAGAAGCTCTGTCTTGGAGAGGTCATGTGACGTTCGTAGGCATTGGCATAGTAACTGGGTCTGCCTGCGCATATCAATGAGCTCAACTGCCATTTCAATCGCCTCAGGGCATGTTTTGCCATTTCCCATTCAAATGCATTGAGACAGTGCATTCCAATGACGGGAAAAAAAAATTTCAAACGCAAATTGCGCAAAAACTACAAATCCTATCGACACGAAAAATACTTAGCACACCTCTCATGGACGCTGGCTTCGAAACGACACCTCAACGGAGTCTGTGCGTGTAGCGGTTCGGGCCGTATTAATTGCGGAAATCAACTTAATAATAATAATAAGAAGAAGAAGAATAAGTTAGCAGCGTTCGGATTACAATATAGTGGTTTTTTCAAACCACTATAATAAGAAGAAGAATAAGTTAGCAGCGTTCGGATTACAATATAGTGTTTTTTTCAAACCACTATAATAAGAAGAAGAATAAGTTAGCAGCGTTCGGATTACAATATAGTGGTTTTTTCAAACCACTATAATAACTAGATGTGTATTTCCTGAAGGAAGTACAGATAGTGCTTTGAAATGGAGCCCGGGCTGCCCCTTTAAGAGAGACTTGCCTGCTGCCTCTGCAAGACTTTCAACTCAGGATCCGTTTTAACTGTGAATGCCTCTCAGGGGCCACTTTGGCCTTTTGGGCCCCTCAGGGTCTGATTTGGTGGGTGGGGCCCCTAAGGATCCGATTTTGTGGGTGGGGCCCCTCAGGATCCGATATTGTGGGTGGGGCCCCTCAGGGTCCGATTTTGTGGCCGGGGCCCCTCAGGGTTCGATTTTGTGGCCGGGGACCGTGAGGGTCCGATTTTGTGGCCGGGGCCCCTCAGGGTCCGATTTTGTGGTTGGGGCCCCTCAGGGTCTGATTTTGTGGTTGGGGCCCCTCAGGGTCCGATTTTGTGAGTGGGGCCCCTCAGGGTCCGATATTGTGGCCAGGGCCCCTCAGGGTCTGATTTTGTGGCCGGATCCCCTCAGGGTCTGATTTTGTGGGTGGGGCCCCTCAGGGTCCGATTTTGTGGCCGGGGTCCCTCAGGGTCCGATTTTGTGGCCGGGGCCCCTCAGGGTCCAATTTTGTGGGTGGGGCCCCTCAGGGTCCAATTTTTTGGCCGGGGCCCCTCAGGATCCAATTTTGTGGGTGGGGCCCCTCAGGGTCCAATTTTGTGGGTGGGGCCCCTCAGGGTCCAATTTTGTCGGTGGGGCCCCTCAGGGTCCGATTTTGTGGTTGGGGCCCCTCAGGGATCGATTTTGTGGTTGGGGCCCCTCAGGATCCAATTTTGTGACCGGGGCCCTCAGGGTCTGATTTTGTGGGTGGGGCCCCTCAGGGTCCGATATTGTGGGTGGGGCCCCTCAGGATCCGATTTTGTGGGTGGGGCCCCTCAGGATCCGATTTTGTGGTTGGGGCCCCTCAGGGTTCAATTTTGTAGGCGGGGCCCCTCAGGGTCCGATTTTGTGGCCGGGGCCCCTCAGGGTCTGATTTTGTGGCCGGGGCCCCTCAGGGTCCGATTTTGTGGTTGGAGCCCCTCAGGGTCCGATTTTGTGGTTGGGGCCCCTCAGGATCCAATTTTGTGACCGGGGCCCTCAGGGTCTGATTTTGTGGGTGGGGCCCCTCAGGGTCCGATATTGTGGGTGGGGCCCCTCAGGATCCGATTTTGTGGGTGGGGCCCCTCAGGATCTGATTTTGTGGTTGGGTCCCCTCAGGGTTCAATTTTGTAGGCGGGGCCCCTCAGGGTCCGATTTTGTGGCCGGGGCCCCTCAGGGTCCGATTTTGTGGTTGGGCCCCTCAGGGTCCGATTTTGTGGTTGGGGCCCCTCAGGGTCCGATTTTGTGAGTGGGGCCTCTCAGGGTCCGATGTTGTGGCCGGGGCCCCTCAGGGTTTGATTTTGTGGCCGGGGCCCCTCAGGGTCCAATTTTGTGGGTGGGGCCACTCAGGGTCCAATTTTTTGGCCGGGGCCCCTCAGGGTCCAATTTTGTGGGTGGGGCCCCTCAGGGTCCGATTTTGTGGTTGGGGCCCCTCATGGATCGATTTTGTGGTTGGGGCCCCTCAGGATCCAATTTTGTGACCGGGCCCTCAGGGTCTGATTTTGTGGGTGGGCCCCCTCAGGGTCCGATATTGTGGGTGGGGCCCCTCAGGATCCGATTTTATGGGTGGGGCCCCTCAGGATCTGATTTTGTGGTTGGGGCCCCTCAGGGTTCAATTTTGTAGTCGGGGCCCCTCAGGGTCCGATTTTGTGGCCGGGGCCCCTCAGGGTCAGATTTTGTGGGTGGGGCCCCTCAGGGTCCAATTTGGTGGGTGGGGCCACTCTGGGTCTGATTTTGTGGGCGGGGCCACTCTGGGTCCGATTTGGTGGGAGGGGCCACTCTGGGTCCAATTTGGATGCCAGGGTTGCTCAGCCTCCTTTTTGTAGGCCAGGGTCTATCAGCCTCCGATTTGGAGCCTTGGGTCACTCAGCTTTCGATTTGGCGCGCCGGCCCTTTCACACTCATTTTGGTGCGCCGGCTCTTTAAGAATCACTTTGGCGCGTCGGCCCTTTAAGAGCCAGGGTGGCTCACTGGGCTTCTAAATCCACTTTGGCACACATTCTCTCTCAGGGGCAAGTGTCATGTGATGAAGCTAGATTTGCATTTGTGGTGTGGGTTTTGCTTTAAGAGCTGATATTATGTGTCAGAAGCTCTGTCTTGGAGAGGTCATGTGACGTTCGAAGGCGTTGGCATAGTAACTGGGTCTGCCTGCGCATATCAATGAGCTCAACTGCCATTTCAATCGCCTCAGGGCATGTTTTGCCATTTCCCATTCAAATTTATTGAGACAGTGCATTCCAATGACGGGAAAAAAAATTTTCAAACGCAAATTGCGCAAAAACTACAAATCCGATCGACACGAAAAATACTTAGCACACCTCTCATGGACGCTGGCTTCGAAACGACACCTCAACGGAGTCTGTGCGTGTAGCGGTTCGGGCCGTATTAATTGCGGAAATCAACTTAATAATAAGAAGACGAAGAAGAAGAACTAGATGTGTATTTCCTGAAGGAAGTACAGATAGTGGTTTGAAATGGTGCCCGGGCTGCCCCTTTAAGAGAGACTTGCCTGCTGCCCCTGCAAGACTTTCAACTCAGGATAAGATTTAACTGTGGGTGCCTCTCAGGGGCCACTTTGGCCTCAGGGTCTGATTTTGTGGGTGGGGCCCCTCAGGGCCTGATTTTGTGGGTGGGGCCCCTCAGGGTCCGATTTTGTGGGTGGGGCCCCTCAGGGTCCGATTTTGTGGCCGGGGCCACTCAGGGTCCGATTTGGTGGCCGGGGCCCCTCAGGGTCCGATTTGGTGGCCGGGGCCCCTCAGGGTCTGATTTGGTGGGTGGGGCCCCTCAAGGTCCGATTTTGTGGCTGGGGCCCCTCAGGGTCCGATTTTGCGGCCGGGGCCACTCAGGATCCGATTTTTGTGGCCGAAACCCCTCAGGGTCCAATTTTGTGGGTGGGGCCCCTCAGGGTCCGATTTTGTGGCCGGGGCCCGTCAGGGTCCGATTTTGTGGGTGGGGCCCCTCTGGGTCCAATTTGGTGGGCGGGACCACTCTGGGTCCAATTTGGTGGGCGGGGCCTCTCAGGGTCCGATTTTGTGGTTGGGTCCCCTCAGGGTCCAATTTTGTGGTTGGGGCCCCTCAGGGTCCGATTTTGTGGCTGGGGCCTATCAGGGTCCAATTTTGTGACTGGGGCCCATCAGGGTCCGATTTTGTGGCCGTGGCCCCTCAGGGTCTGATTTTGTGGCAGGGGCCCCTCTGGGTCTGATTTTGTGGGCGGAGCCCCACTGGGTCCAATTTGGTGGGCGGGACCACTCTGGGTTCAATTTGGTGGGCGGGGCCTCTCAGGGTCCGATTTGGTGGGCGGGGCCCCACAGGGTCCGATTTGGTGGGCGGGGCCCCTCAGGGTCCGATTTGGTGGGCAGGGCCTCTCTGGGTCTGATTTGGTGGGTGGGGCCACTCTGGGTAAGATTTGGAGGCTGGGGTCGCTCAGCCTCCAATTTGAAGGCCGGGGTCGTTGAGCTTCCGATTTGGAGGCTGAGGTCAAAGAGCCTCCGATTTGGAGGCAGGGGTCGATGAGCTTCCGATTTGGAGGCCGGGGTCGATGAGCCTCCGATTTGGAGGCCGGGGTGGCTCAGCCTCCGATTTGGAGGCCGGGGTGGCTCAGCCTCCGATTTGGAGGCCGGTGTGGCTCAGCCTCCGATTTGGAGGCCGGGGTCGCTCAGCCTCCGATTTGGAGGCCGGGGTCGCATTTGGAGGCCGGGGTGGATCAGCCTCCGATTTGGAGACCGGGGTGGATCAGCCTCCGATTTGGAGGCCGGGGTGGATCAGCCTCCGATTTGGAGGCCGGGGTGGCTCAGCCTCCGATTTGGAGGCCGGGGTCGCTCAGCCTCCGATTTGGAGGCCGGGGTCGCTCAGCCTCCGATTTGGAAGCCAGGGTGGCTCAGCCTCCGATTTGGAGGCCGGGGTGGCTCAGCCTCCGATTTGGAGGCCGGGGTGGCTCAGTCTCCGATTTGGTGTGTCGGCCCTTTAAGACTCATTTGGGTGCGTTGGCCCTTTAACAATCACTTTGGCGCGTTGGCCCTTTAAGAGCCAGTTTGGCTCACTGGGCTTCTAAATCCACTTTGGCGCACACATTCTCTCTCAGGGGCATGTGTCATGTGATGAAGCTAGATTTGCATTTGTGCTGTGGGTTTCACTTTAAGAGCTGATATTATGTGGCAGAAGCTCTGTTCTGGAGATGTCATGTGACGTTCGTAGGCGTTGGCATAGTAACTGGTTCTGCCTGCGCATATCAATGAGCTCAACTGCCATTTCAATCGCCTCAGGGCATGTTTTGCCATTTCCCATTGAAATGCATTGGAGACAGTGCATTCCAATGACGGGAAAAAAAATTTTCGAACGCAAATTGCGCAAAAACTACAAATCTGATTGACACGAAAAATAATTAGCACACCTCTCATGGACGCTGGCTTCGAAACGACACCTCAACGGAGTTTGTGCGTGTAGCGGTTCGGGCTGTATTAATTGTGGAAATCAACTTAATAATAATAACTAGATGTGTATTTCCTGAAGGAAGTACAGATAGTGGTTTGAAATGGTGCCTGGGCTGCCCCTTTAAGAGAGACTTGCCTGCTGCCCCTGCAAGACTTTCAACTCAGGATACGATTTAACTGTGGGTGCCTCTCAGGGGCCACTTTGGCTTCAGGGTCTGATTTTGTGGGTGGGGCCCCTCAGGGCCTGATTTTGTGGGTGGGGCCCCTCAGGGTCCGATTTTGTGGCCGGGGCCACTCAGGGTCCGATTTGGTGGCCGGGGCCCCTCAGGGTCCGATTTGGTGGGTGGGGCCCCTCAAGGTCCGATTTTGTGGCTGGGGCCCCTCAGGGTCTGATTTTGTGGCCGGGCCACTCAGGATCTGATTTTTGTGGCCGGAACCCCTCAGGGTCCAATTTTGTGGGTGGGGCCCCTCATGGTCCGATTTTGTGGCTGGGGCCCGTCAGGGTCCGATTTTGTGGGTGGGGCCTCTCAGGGTCCGATTTGGTGGGCGGGGCCCCTCAGGGTCCAATTTGGTGGGCAGGGCCCCTCAGGGTCCGATTTTGTGGCCGGGGCCCCTCAGGGTCCGATTTTGTGGCCGGGGCCCCTCAGGGTCCGATTTTGTAGCCGGGTCCCCTCAGGGTCCGATTTTGTGTCAGGGGCCCCTCAGGGTCCGATTTTGTGGTTGGGTCCCCTCAGGGTCAGATCTTGTGGTTGGGGCCCCTCAGGGTCCGATTTTGTGGCCGCGGCCCCTCAGGGTCTGATTTTGTGGCCGCGGCCCCTCAGGGTCCGATTTTGTGGCAGGGGCCCCTCTGGGTCCGATTTTGTGGGTGGGGCCCCTCTGAATCCAATTTGGTGGGCGGGACCACTCTGGGTCCAATTTGGTGGGCGGGACCTCTCAGGGTCCGATTTTGTGGTTGGGTCCCCTCAGGGTCCGATTTTGTGGTTGGGGCCCCTCAGGGTCCGATTTTGTGTCCGGGGCCTATCAGGGTCCAATTTTGTGGCCGCGGCCCCTCAGGGTCTGATTTTGTGGCAGGGGCCCCTCTGGGTCCCATTTAGTGGGCGGAGCCCCTCTGGGTCCCATTTAGTGGGCGGGACCACTCTGGATCCAATTTAGTGGGCGGGACCACTCTGGGTCCAATTTGGTGGGCGGAACCACTCTGGGTCCAATTTGGTGGGCGGGGCCTCAGGGTCCGATTTGGTGAGCGGGGCCCCACAGGGTCCGATTTGGTGGGTGGGGCCACTCTGGGTAAGATTTGGAGGCTGGGGTCGCTCAGCCTCCAATTTGGAGGCCGGGGTCGTTGAGCTTCCGATTTGGAGGCAGAGGTCAAAGAGCCTCCGATTTGGAGGCCGAGGTCAAAGAGCCTCCGATTTGGAGGCCGGGGTCGATGAGCTTCCGATTTGGAGGCCGGGTGGCTCAGCCTCCGATTTGGAGGCCGGGGTGGCTCAGCCTCCGATTTGGAGGCCGGGGTGGCTCAGCCTCCGATTTGGAGGCCGGGTTGGCTCAGCCTCCGATTTGGAGGCCGGGTTGGCTCAGCCTCCGATTTGGAGGCCGAGGTGGCTCAGCCTCCGATTTGGAGGCCGTGGTGGCTCAGCCTCCGATTTGGAGGCCGGGTTGGCTCAGCCTCCGATTTGGAGGCCGGGGTGGCTCAGCCTCCGATTTGGAGGCCGGGGTGGCTCAGCCTCCGATTTGGAGGCCGGGGTGGCTCAGCCTCCGATTTGGAGGCCGGGTTGGCTCAGCCTCCGATTTGGAGGCCGGGTTGACTCAGCCTCCGATTTGGAGGCCGAGGTGGCTCAGCCTCCGATTTGGAGGCCGGGTTGGCTCAGCCTCCGATTTGGAGGCCGGGTTGGCTCAGCCTCCGATTTGGAGGCCGTGGTGGCTCAGCCTCCGATTTGGAGGCCGGGTTGGCTCAGCCTCCGATTTGGAGGCCGGGGTGGCTCAGCCTCTGATTTGGAGGCCGGGGTGGCTCAGCCTCCGATTTGGAGGCCGAGGTGGCTCAGCCACCGATTTGGAGGCCGGGGTGGCTCAGCCTCCGATTTGGAGGCCTGGGTCGATCAGCCTCCGATTTGGAGGCCGGGGTGGATCAGCCTCCGATTTGGAGGCCGGGGTGGATCAGCCTCCGATTTGGAGGCCGGGGTGGATCAGCCTCCGATTTGGAGGCCGGGGTGGATCAGCCTCCGATTTGGAGGCCGGGGTGGATCAGCGTCCGATTTGTAGGCCGGGGTGGCTCAGTCTCCAATTTGGTGTGTCGGCCCTTTAAGACTCATTTGGGTGCGCTGACCCTTTAACAATCACTTTGGCGCGTTGGCCCTTTAAGAGCTAGTTTGGCTCACTGGGCTTCTTTTAAATCCACTTTGGCGCACACATTCTCTCTCAGGGGCATGTGTCATGTGATGAAGCTAGATTTGCATTTGTGCTGTGGGTTTCGCTTTAAGAGCTGATATTATGTGGCAGAGCCTCTGTGCTGGGGTTCAGGTGAAGTTCGTAGGCGTTGGCATAGTAACTGGGTGTGCCTGCGCATATCAATGAGCTCAACTGCCATTTCTATCGCCTCAGGGCATGTTTTGCCATTTCCTATTGAAAAGCATTGGAGACAGTGCATTCCAATGACGGGAAAAAAAATTTTCAAACGCAAATTGCGCAAAAACTACAAATCCGATCGACACGAAAAATACTTAGCACACCTCTCATGGACGCTGGCTTCGAAACGACACCTTAACGGCGTCTGTGCGTGTAGCGGTTCGGGCCGCATTAATTGCGGAAATCAACTTAATAATAAGAAGAAGAATAAGTTAGCAGCGTTCGGATTACAATATAGTGGTTTTTTCAAACCACTATAACTAGATGTGTATTTCCTGAAGGAAGTACAGATAGTGGTTTGAAATGGTGCCCGGGCTGCCCCTTTAAGAGAGACTTGCCTGCTGCCCCTGCAAGACTTTCAACTCAGGATCCGTTTTAACTGTGAGTGCCTCTCAGAGGCCACTTTGGCCTCAGGGTCTGATTTGGTGGGTGGGACCCCTCAGGATCCGATTCCTTGGCCTGGGCGCCTCAGGGCTTGAATTGTTGGCGGGGATCTCTCAGGCTCCGATTTTGTGGGTGTGGCCCATCAGGGTCCGATTTTGTGGGTGGGGCCCCTCAGGTTCCGATTTTGTGAGTGGGGCCCCTCAGGGTCCGATTTTGTGGCCGGGGCCCCTCAGGGTCTGATTTTGTGGCCGGATCCCCACAGGGTCCGATTTTCTCTCCGTGGCCCCTCAGGGTCCGATTATGTGGGTTGGGCCCCTCAGGGTCCGATTTTGTGGCCGGGGCCCCTCAGGGTCCGATTTTGTGACCGGGGCCCCTCAGGGTCCGATTTTGTGGCCAGGGCCCCTCAGGGTCTGATTTTGTGGTTGGGACCAATCAGGGTCTGATTTTGTGGTTGGGGCCCCTCAGGGTCAGATTTTGTGGGTTGGGCCCCTTAGGGTCTGATTTTGTGGGCGGAGACCCTCTGGGTCCGATTTGGTGGGCGGGGCCACTCTGGGTCCGATTTGGTTGGCGGGACCACTCTGGGTCCGATTTAGTGGGCGGGGCCCCACAGGGTCCGATTTGGATGGCGGGGCCCCTCAGGGTCCGGTTTGGTGGGCAGGGCCTCTCTGGGTCCGATTTGGTGGGCGGGGCCCCTCAGGGTCCGATTTCGTCAGCGGGGCCCCTCAGGGTCCGATTTCGTGGGCGGGGCCCCTCAGGGTCCAAATTGGTGGGCGGGGCCCCTCAGGGTCCGATTTGGTGGGCGGGGCCACTCTGGGTCTGATTTGGTGGGCGGGGCCACTCTGGGTCTGATTTGGTGGGCGGGGCCACTCTGGGTCCGATTTGGTGGGCAGGGCACCTCAGGGTCCGATTAGGTGGGCAGGGACACTGAGTCTGATTTTGTGGCCGGGGCCCCTCAGGGTCCAATTTTGTGTCCGGGGCCCCTCAGAGTCCGATTTTGTGGCCGGTGCCTCTCAGGGTCCGATTTTGTGGTTGGGGCCCCTCAGGGTCCAATTTTGTGTCTGGAGCCTTTCACGGTCCGATTTTGTGGTTGGGGCCCCTCAGGATCCGATTTTGTGGCCGGGGCCCCTCAGGGTCCGATTTTGTGGCCGGGGCCCCTCAGGCTCCAATTTTGTGAGTGGGGCCCCTCAGGGTCCAGTTTTTTGGCCGGGGCCCCTCAGGGTCCAATTTTGTGGGTGGGGCCCCTCAGGGTCCAATTTTGTGGGTGGGGCTCCTCAGGGACCAATTTTGTGGGTGGGGCCCCTCAGGGTCCGATTTTGTGGTTGGGGCCCTTCAGGGTTCGATTTTGTGGTTGGGGCCCCTCAGGATCCGATATTGTGGTTGGGGCCCCTCAGGATCCGATTTTGTGGGTGGGGCCCCTCAGGATCCGATTTTGTGGTTGGGGCCCATCAGGGTTCAATTTTGTAGGCGGGGCCCCTCAGGGTCCGATTTTGTGGCCGAGGCCCCTCAGGGTCCGATTTTGTGGCCGGGGCCCGAGAGGGTCCGATTTTGTGGCCGGGGCCCCTCAGGGTCCGATTTTGTGGGTGGGGCCCCTCAGGGTCCGATTTTGTGAGTGGGGCCCCTCAGGGTCCGTTGTTGTGGCCGGGGCCCCTCAGGGTCTGATTTTGTGGCCGGATCCCATCAGGGTCCAATTTTGTGGGTGGGGCCCCTCAGGGTCCAATTTGGTGGGTGGTGCCACTCTGGGTCTGATTTGGTGGGCGGGGCCACTCTGGGTCCGATTTGGTGGGCGGGGCCACTCTGGGTCCAATTTGGAGGCCGGGGTGGCTCAGCCTCCGATTTGGAGCCTTGGGTCACTCAGCTTTCGATTTGGCGCGCCGGCCCTTTAAGACTCATTTTGGTGCGCCGGCTCTTTAAGAATCACTTTGGCGCGTCGGCCCTTTAAGAGCCAGGGTGGCTCACTGGGCTTCTAAATCCACTTTGGTGCACATTCTCTCTCAGGGGCATGCGTCATGTGATGAAGCTAGATTTGCATTTGTGCTGTGGGTTTTGCCTTAAGAGCTGATATTATGTGGCAGAAGCTCTCTCCTGGGGTTGTCATGTGACGTTCGTAGGCGTTGGCATAGTAACTGGGTCTGCCTGCGCATATCAATGAGCTCAACTGCCATTTCAATCGCCTCAGGGCACGTTTTGCCATGTCCCATTGAAAAGCATTGGAGACAGTGCATTCCAATGACGGGAAAAAAAAATTTCAAACGCAAATTGCGCAAAAACTACAAATCCGACACGAAAAATACTTAGCACACCTCTCATGGACGCTGGCTTCGAAACTACACCTTAACGGCGTCTGTGCGTGTAGCGGTTCGGGCCGCATTAATTGCGGAAATCAACTTAATAATAATAAGAAGAATAAGTTAGCAGCGTTCGGATTACAATATAGTGGTTTTTTCAAACCACTATAATTAGATGTGTATTTCCTGAAGGAAGTACAGATAGTGGTTTGAAATGGTGCCCGGGCTGCCCCTTTAAGAGAGACTTGCCTGCTGCCCCTGCAAGACTTCAACTCAGGATCCGTTTTAACTGTGAGTGCATCTCAGGCGCCACTTTGGCCTCAGGTCCGATTTTGTGGGTGGGGCCCCTCAGGGTCCGATTTAGTGGCCAGGGCCCATAAGGGTCCGATTTGGTGGGTGGGGCCCCTCAGGGTCCGATTTAGTGGCCGGGGCCCCTCAGGGTCTGATTTGGTGGGTGGGGACCCTCAGGGTCCGATTTTGTTGCCGGGGCCCCTCAGGGTCCGATTTGGTGGTTGGAGCCCCTCAGGGTCTGACTTTGTGACCAGGGCCCCTAAGGGTCCGATTTTGTGATTGGGGACCCTCATGGTCCGATTTTGTGGCCGGGGCCCCACAGGGTCCGATTTTGTGGGTTTAGCCCCTCAGGGTCCGATTTGGTGGCTGGGGCCCCTCAGGGTCTGATTTGGTGGGCGGGGACACTCAGGGTCCGATTTGGTGGGCGGGGCCTCTAACGGTCCGATTTGGTGGGCTGGGCCCCTCAGGGTCTGATTTGCTGGGCGGGGTCCCTCAGGGTCCTATTTGGTGGGCGTGGCCCCTCAGGGTCCGATTTGGTGGGCGGGGCCACTCAGGGTCCGATTTGGTGGGCGGGGCCCCCAGGGTCCAATTTGGTGGGTGGGGCCCATCAGAGTTAGATTTGGTGGGCGGGGCCCCTCAGGGTCCGATTTGCTGGGCGGGGTCCCTCAGGGTCCTATTTGGTGGGTGGGGCCCCTCAGGGTCCGATTTGGTGGGCGGGGACCCTCAGGGTCCGATTTGCAGGGCGGGGTCCCTCAGGGTCCTATTTGGTGGGTGGGGCCCCTCAGGGTCCTATATGGTGGTTGGGGCCTTTCAGAATCCGATTTGGTGAGTGGGGCCCCTCAGGGTCCAATTTGGTGAGCGGGGCCCCTTAGGGTCCGATTTGGTGAGCGGGGCCCCTCAGGGTCTGATTTGGTGGGCAGGGCCACTCAGGGTCCGATTTCGTGGGTGGGATCTCTCAGAGTCCGATTTGGTGGGCGGGGCCCCTCAGGGTCCGATTTGGTGGGCGGGGCCCCTCAGCGTCCGATTTGGTGGACGGGGCCCCTCAGGGTCCGATTTGGTGGGCTGGGCCCCTCAGGGTCTGATTTGGTGAGCGGGGCCCCTCAGAGTTCAATTTGGTGAGCGGGGCCCCTCATGGTCCGATTTGGTGAGCGGGGCCCCTCTGTGTCCGATTTGGTGGGCGGGGCCCCTCAGGGTCTGATTTGGTGGGTGGTGCCCCTCAGGGTCCGATTTGGTGGGCGAGGGAACACTTTGGCGCACATTCTCTCTCAGGGGCATGCGTCATGTGATAAATAAAATAAAATAAAATAAATCTTTATTTTTATATAGCGCTAACATATTCCGCAGCGCTTCACATTTTGCACACATCATCATCACTGTCCCCGATGGGGCTCACAATCTAAATTCCCTATTGGTATGTCTTTAGAATGTGGGAGGAAACCGGAGTGCCCGGAGGAAACCCACGCAAACACGGGGAGAACATACAAACTCCTTGCAGATGTTGTCCTTGGTGGGATACGAACCCAGGACCCCAGCGCTGCAAGGCTGCAGCGCTAACCACTGAGCCACTGTGCCGCCCACGGCATGTGATGAAGCTAGATTTGCATTTGTGCTGTGGGTTTCGCTTTAAGAGCTGATATTATGTGGCAGAAGCTCTGTCCTGGGGGCGTCATGTGACGTTCGTAGGCGTTGGCATAGTAACTGGGTGTTCCTGCGCATATCAATGAGCTTAACTGCCATTTCAATTGCCTCAGGGCACGTTTTGCCATTTCCCATTCAAATGCATTGAGACAGTGCATTTCAATAACGGGAAAAAAAAATTTCAAACGCAAATTGCGCAAAAACTACAAATCCGATCGACACGAAAAATACTTAGCACACCACTCGTGGACGCTGGCTTCAAAACAACACCTCAACGGAGTCTGTGCGTATAGCGGTTCGGGCCGCATTAATTGTGGAAATCAACTGAATAGTAATAATAATACTAGATGTGTATTTCCTGAAGGAAGTACAGATAGTGGTTCGAAATGGTGCCCGGGCTGCCCCTTTAAGAGAGACTTGCCTGCTGCCCCTGCAAGACTTTCAACTCAGGATCCGTTTTAACTGTGAGTGCATCTCAGGCGCCACTTTGGCCTCAGGGTCTGATTTGGTGGGTGGGGCCCCTCAGGGTCCGATTTAGTGGCCAGGGCCCCTCAGGGTCCGATTTGGTGGGTGGGGCCCCTCAGGGTCCGATTTAGTGACCGGGGCCCCTCAGGGTCTTATTTGGTGGGTGGGGACCCTCAGGGTCCGATTTTGTTGCCGGGGCCCCTCAGGGTCCGATTTGGTGGTTGGAGCCCCTCAGGGTCTGACTTTGTGACCAGGGCCCCTAAGGGTCTGATTTTGTGAGTGGGGACCCTCATGGTCCGATTTTTTGGCCGGGGCGCCTCAGGGTCCAATTTGGTAGGTAGGGCCCCTCAGGGTCCGATTTTGTGGTTGAGGCCTTTCAGAATCCGATTTGGTGGGTGGGGCCCCTCAGGCTCCGATTTGGTGAGCGGGGCCCCTCAGGGTTCGATTTGGTGAGCGGGGCCTCTCAGAGTTCAATTTGGTGAGCGGGGCCCCTCAGGGTCCGATTTGGTGAGCAGGGCACCTCAGGGTCCGATTTTGTGTTTGGGGCCTCTCGGTCCGATTTGGTGAGCGGGGCCCCTCAGGGTCCGATTTGGTGGGCGTGGCCCCTCAGGGTCCGATTTGGTGGGTGGGGCCCCTCAGGGTCTGATTTGGTGGGCGGGGACCCTCAGGGTCCGATTTGGTGGGCGGGGTCCCTCAGGGTCCTATTTGGTGGGTGGGGCCCCTCAGGGTCCTATTTGGTGGTTGGGGCCTTTCAGAATCCGATTTGGTGAGTGGGGCCCCTCAGGGTCCGATTTGGTGAGCCGGTCCCCTTAGGGTCCGATTTGGTGAGCGGGGCCCCTCAGGGTCTGATTTGATGGGCGGGGCCACTCAGGGTCCGATTTGGTGGGCGGGATCTGTCAGAGTCCGATTTGGTGGGCGGGGCCCCTCAGGGTCCGATTTGGTGGGCGGGGCCCCTCAGGGTCCGATTTGGTGGGCGGGGCCCCTCAGGGTCCGATTTGGTGGGCGGGGCCCCTCAGAGTTCAAATTGGTGAGCGCGGCCCCTCATGGTCCGATTTGGTGAGAGGGGCCCCTCAGAGTTCAATTTGGTGAGCGGGGCCCCTCATGGTCCGATTTGGTGAGCGGGGCCCCTCTGTGTCCGATTTGGTGGGCGGGGCCCCTCAGGGTCTGATTTGGTGGGTGGGGCCCCTCAGGGTCCGATTTGGTGGGCGGGGGCACACTTTGGCGCACATTCTCTCTCAGAGGCATGCGTCATGTGATGAAGCTAGATTTGCATTTGTGCTGTGGGTTTCCTTTAAGAGCTGATATTATGTGGCAGAAGCTCTGTCCTGGGGCGTCATGTGACGTTCGTAGGCGTTGGCATAGTAACTGGGTGTTCCTGCGCATATCAATGAGCTTAACTGCCATTTCAATCGCCTCAGGGCACGTTTTGCCATTTCCCATTCAAATGCATTGAGACAGTGCATTCCAATGACGGGAAAAAAAATTTCAAACGCAAATTGCGCAAAAACTACAAATCCGATCGACACGAAAAATACTTAGCACACCACTCGTGGACGCTCGCTTCAAAACAACACTTCAACGGAGTCTGTGCGTGTAGCGGTTCGGGCCGCATTAATTGCGGAAATCAACTGAATAGTAATAATAATACTAGATGTGTATTTCCTGAAGGAAGTACAGATAGTGGTTTGAAATGGTGCCCGGGCTGCCCCTTTAAGAGAGACTTGCCTGCTGCCCCTGCAAGACTTTCAACTCAGGATACGATTTAACTGTGGGTGCCTCTCAGGGGCCACTTTGGCCTCATGGTCTGATTTTGTGGGTGGGGCCCCTCAGGGCCTGATTTTGTGGGTGGGGCCCCTCAGGGTCCGATTTTGTGGTTGGGTCCCCTCAGGGTCCGATTTTGTGGCCGGGGCCCCTCTGGGTCCGATTTTGTGGCAGGGGCCCCTCTGGGTCCGATTTTGTGGGTGGGGCCCCTCTGGGTCCAATTTGGTGGGCGGGACCACTCTGGGTCCAATTTGGTGGGCGGGGCCTCTCAGGGTCTGATTTTGTGGTTGGGTCCCCTCAGGGTCCGATTTTGTGGTTGGGGCCCCTCAGGGTCCGATTTTGTGGTTGGGGCCCCTCAGGGTCCGATTTTGTGGCCGGGGTCTATCAGGGTCCAATTTTGTGACTGGGGCCCATCAGGGTCCGATTTTGTGGCCGCGGCCCCTCAGGGTCTGATTTTGTGGCAGGGGCCCCTCTGGGTCTGATTTTGTGGGCGGAGCCCCTCTGGGTCCAATTTGGTGCGCGGGACCACTCTGGGTCCAATTTGGTGGGCGGGACCACTCTGGGTCCGATTTGGTGGGCGGGGCCTCTCAGGGTCCGATTTGGTGGGCGGGGCCCCACAGGGTCCGATTTGGTGGGCGGGGCCACTCTGGGTAAGATTTGAAGGCCGGGGTCGTTGAGCTTCCGATTTGGAGGCCGAGGTCAAAGAGCCTCTGATTTGGAGGCCGGGGTCGATGAACTTCCGATTTGGAGGCCGGGGTCGATGAGCCTCCGATTTGGAGGCCGGGGTGGCTCAGCCTCCGATTTGGAGGCCGGGGTGGCTCAGCCTCCGATTTGGAGGCCGGGGTGGCTCAGCCTCTGATTTGGAGGCCGAGGTCAAAGAGCCTCTGATTTGGAGGCCGGGGTCGATGAACTTCTGATTTGGAGGCCGGGGTCGATCAGCCTCCGATTTGGAGGCCGGGGTGGCTCAGACTCCGATTTGGAGGCCGGGGTGGCTCAGCCTCCGATTTGGAGGCCGGGGTCGATCAGCCTCCGATTTGGAGGCCGGGGTGGATCAGCCTCCGATTTGGAGGCCGGCGTGGATCAGCCTCCGATTTGGAGGCCGGGGTGGATCAGCCTCCGATTTGGAGGCCGGGGTGGATCAGCCTCCGATTTGGAGGCCGGGGTCGCTCAGCCTCCGATTTGGAGGCCGGGGTGGCTCAGCCTCCGATTTGGAGGCCGGGGTGGCTCAGCCTCCGATTTGGAGGCCGGGGTGGCTCAGCCTCCGATTTGGAGGCCGGGGTGGATCAGCCTCCGATTTGGAGGCCGGGGTGGATCAGCCTCCGATTTGGAGGCCGGGGTGGATCAGCCTCCGATTTGGAGGCCGGGGTCGATCAGCCTCCGATTTGGAGGCCGGGGTCGATCAGCCTCCGATTTGGAGGCCAGGGTGGCTCAGCCTCCTATTTGGAGGCCGGGGTGGCTCAGCCTCCGATTTGGAGGCCGGGGTCGATCAGCCTCCGAATTGGAGGCCGGGGTCGATCAGCCTCCTATTTGGAGGTCGGGGTCGATCAGCCTCCGATTTGGAGGCCGGGGTCGATCAGCCTCCGATTTGGAGGCCAGGGTGGCTCAGCCTCCGATTTGGAGGCCAGGGTGGCTCAGCCTCCTATATGGAGGCCGGGGTGGCTCAGCCTCCGATTTGGAGGCCGGGGTGGCTCAGCCTCCGATTTGGAGGCCGGGGTGGCTCAGCCTCCGATTTGGAGGCCTGGGTCGATCAGCCTCCGATTTGGAGGCCGGGGTGGATCAGCCTCCGATTTGGAGGCCCGGGTGGATCAGCCTCCGATTTGGAGGCCGGGGTGGATCAGCCTCCGATTTGGAGGCCGGGGTGGCTCAGCCTCCGATTTGGAGGCCGGGGTGGCTCATTGTCCGATTTGGAGGCCGGGGTGGCTCAGTCTCCGATTTGGTGTGTCGGCCCTTTAAGACTCATTTGGGTGCGCTGGCCCTTTAACAATCACTTTGGCGCGTTGGCCCTTTAAGAGCTAGTTTGGCTGACTGGGCTTCTTTTAAATCCACTTTGGCGCACACATTCTCTCTCAGGGGCATGTGTCATGTGATGAAGCTAGATTTGCATTTGTGCTGTGGGTTTCGCTTTAAGAGCTGATATTATGTGGCAGAGGCTCTGTGCTGGGGTTCAAGTGAAGTTCGTAAGCGTTGGCATAGTAACTGGGTCTGCCTGCGCATATCAATGAGCTCAACTGTCATTTCAATCGCCTCAGGGCACGTTTTGCCATTTCCTATTGAAAAGCTTTGGAGACAGTGCATTCCAATGACGGGAAAAAAAATTTTCAAACGCAAATTGCGCAAAAACTACAAATCCGATCGACACGAAAAATACTTAGCACACCTCTCATGGACGCTGGCTTCGAAACGACACCTCAACGGAGTCTGTGCGTGTAGCGGTTCGGGCCGCATTAATTGCGGAAATCAACTTAATAATAAGAAGAAGAATAAGTTAGCAGCGTTCGGATTACAATATAGTGGTTTTTTCAAACCACTATAACTAGATGTGTATTTCCTGAAGGAAGTACAGATAGTGGTTTGAAATGGTGCCCGGGCTGCCCCTTTAAAAGAGACTTGCCTTCTGTCACTGCAAGACTTTCAACTCAGGATCTGTTTTAACTGTGAGTGCCTCTCAGGGGCCACTTTGGCCTCAGTGTCTGATTTGGTGGGTGGGGCCCCTAAGGATCCGATTCAGTGGCCTGGGCTCCTCATGGCTTGAATTGGTGGCCGGGATCCCTCAGGGTCTGATTTGGTGGGTGTGGCCCCTCAGGGTCTGATTTTGTGGGTGGGGCCCCTCAGGGTCCGATTTTGTGGGTGGGGCCCCTCAAAGCTGATTTTGTGGGTGGGGCCCCTCACGTCCGATTTTGTGGCCGGGGCCCCTAAGGGTCTGACTTTTTGTGGGTGGGGCACCTCAGGGTCCGATTTTGTGGCCGGGGCCCCTCAGGGTCCAATTTTGTGGCCGGGCCCCTCAGGGTCCGATTTTGTTGGTGGAGCCCCTCAGGGTCCAATTTGGTGGGCGGGCCACTCAGGGTCTCATTTGGTGAGTGGGGCCCCTCAGGGTCTGATTTTGTGGGTGGGGCCCCTCAGGGTCCGATTGTGTGGGTGGGGCCCCTCAAGGTCCGATTTGGTGGGGCGGGGCCCCTCAGGGTGCGATTTGGTGGGCGGTGCCACTCAGGGTCCGATTTGGTGGGGCGGGGCCTCTCAGGGTCCGATTGTGTGGGTGGGGCCCCTCAAGGTCCGATTTGGTGGGGCGGGGCCCCTCAGGGTGCGATTTGGTGGGCGGTGCCACTCAGGGTCCGATTTGGTGGGGCGGGGCCTCTCAGGGTCCGATTGTGTGGGTGGGGCCCCTCAAGGTCCGATTTGGTGGGGCGGGGCCCCTCAGGGTGCGATTTGGTGGGCGGTGCCACTCAGGGTCCGATTTGGTGGGCAGGGCCCCTCTGGGTCCGATTTGGTGAGCGGGGCCCCTCAGGTCCGATTTGGTGGGGCGGGGCCTCTCAGGGTCCGAATGTGTGGGTGGGGCCCCTCAAGGTCCGATTTGGTGGGGCGGGGCCCCTCAGGGTGCGATTTGGTGGGCGGTGCCACTCAGGGTCCGATTTGGTGGGCGGGGCCCCTCTGGGTCCGATTTGGTGAGCGGGGCCCCTCAAGTCCGATTTGGTGGGCGGGGCCCTTCAGGGTCCGATTTGGTGGGCAGGGCCCCTCAGGGTCTGATTTTGTGGCCGGGGTCCCCCAGGGTCCGACTTTGGGGGTGGGGCCCTTCAGGGTCCGATTTGTTGGGCGGGACCACTCTGGGTCCAATTTGGTGGGCGGGGCCCCTCAGGGTCCGATTTGGTGGGCGGAGCACCTCAGGGTCCGATTTGGTGACCGGAGCCACTCTGGGTCCGATTTGGACGCCAGGGTGGCTCAGCCTCCGATTTGTAGGCCAGGGTCGATCAGCCTCCGATTTGGAGGCCGGGGCGGCTCAGCCTCCGATTTGGAGCCTGGGGTCACTCAGCTTTCGATTTAGCACGCTGGCCCTTTAAGACTCATTTCGGTGCGCCAGCCCCTTAAGAATCACTTTGGCGTGTCGGCCCTTTAAGAGCCAGTTTGGCTCACTGGGCTTCTAAATCCACTTTGGCGCACATTCTCTCTCAGGGGCATGCGTCATGTGATGAAGTTAGATTTGCATTTGTGCTGTAGGTTTTGCTTTAAGAGCAGAAATTATCTGCCAGAAACTGTGTCCTGGAAAGGTCATGTTACGTTCGTAGGCGTTGGCATAGTAACTGGGTGTGGCTGCGCATATCAATGAGCATAACAGCCATTTCAGTCGCCTCAGGGCATGTTTTGTCTGTGGCAACATTTCCCCATTGAAATGTGTTGAGGAAAATGTTTTTTCAAATGCAAATTGCGCAAAAACTACAAATCCGATCGACACGAATATTACTTAGCACACCTCTCGTGGACGCTGGCTTCGAAACGACACCTCAACGGAGTCTGTGCGTGTAGCGGTTTGGGCCGCATTAATTGCGGAAATCAACTGAATAATAAGAATAAGTTAGCCGCATTCGGATTGCAACATTAATACTAGATGTGTATTTCCTGAAGGAAGTACAGATAGTGGTTTGAAATGGTGCCCGGGCTGCCCCTTTAAGAGAGACTTGCCTGCTGCCTCTGCAAGACTTTCAACTCAGGATCCGTTTTAACTGTGAGTGCCTCTCAGGGGCCACTTTAGCCTCAGGGTCTGATTTGGTGGGTGGGGCGCCTCAGGATCTGATTCCTTGGCCTGGGCTCCTCAGGGCTTGAATTGTTGGCGGGGATCCCTCAAGCTCCGATTTTGTGGGTGTGGCCCCTCAGGGTCCGATTTTGTGGGTGTGGCCCCTCAGGGTCCGATTTTGTGGGTGGGGCCCCTCAGGGTCTGATTTTGTGGCCGGATCCCCTCAGGGTTCGATTTTGTGGTTGGGGCCCCTCAGGATCCAATTTTGTGACCGAGGCCCTCAGCGTCTGATTTTTTGGGTGGGGCCCCTCAGGGTCCGATATTGTGGTTGGGGCCACTCTGGATCCGATTTTGTGGGTGGGGCCACTCTGGGTCCGATTTGGTGGGCGGGGCCATTCAGGGTCCGATTTGGTGGGCGGGGCCACTCAGAATCTGATTTGGTGTGCGGGGCCCCTCAGGGTCCGATTTGGTGAGCATGGCCTCTCAGGGTCCGATTTGGTGAGTGGTGCCCCTCAGGGTCCGATTTGGTGGGCGGGGCCCCTCAGGGTCTGATTTGGTGAGTGGTGCCCCTCAGGGTCCGATTTGGTGGGCGGGGCCCCTCAGGGTCTGATTTGGTGGGTGGGGCCCCTCAGGGTCCGATTTGCTGGGCGGAGGCCATTCTGGGTCTGATTTGGTGGGCGGGGCCCCTCAGGGTCCGATTTTGTGACCAGGGCCCCTCAGGGAACGATTTTGTGGGTGGGGCCCCTCAGGGTCCGATTTTGTGGGTGGGCCCCCTCAGGGTCCGATTTGGTGGGCTGGGCCACTGTGGGTTCGATTTTGTGGTTGGGGCCCCTCAGGGTCCGATTTTGTGGTTGGGGCCTTTCAGAATCCGATTTGGTGGGCGGGGCCGCTCAGGGTCCGATTTGGTGGGCGGGGCCGCTCAGGGTCCGATTTGGTGGGCGGGGCCGCTCAGGGTCCGATTTGGTGGGCGGGGCAACTCAGGGTCCGATTTGGTGGGCGGGGCGCACTTTGGCGCACATTCTCTCTAAGGGGCATGCGTCATGAAGCTAGATTTGCATTTGTGCTGTGGGTTTCGCTTTAAGAGCTGATATTATGTGGCAGAAGCTCTGTCCTGGGGGCGTCATGTGACGTTCGTAGGCGTTGGCATAGTAACTGGGTGTGCCTGCGCATATCAATGATGCCATTTCAATCGCCTCAGGGCACGTTTTAAGTTTCCCATTCAAATGCATTGAGACAGTGCATTCCAATGACAGGAAAAAAAATTTTCAAACGCAAATTGCGCAAAAACTACAAATCCAATCGACACAAAAAATACTTACCACACCTCTCATGGACGCTGGCTTTGAAACGACACCTCAACGGAGTCTGTGCGTGTAGCGGTTCGGGCCGCATTAATTGCGGAAATCAACTGAAAAATAAGAATAAGTTAGCAGCGTTCGGATTACAACATTAATACTAGATGTGTATTTCCTGAAGGAAGTACAGATAGTGGTTTGAAATGGTGCCCGGTCTGCCCCTTTAAGAGAGACTTGCCTGCTGCCCCTGCAAGACTTTCAACTCAGGATCCGTTTTAACTGTGAGTGCCTCTCAGGGGGCCACTTTGGCCTCAGGGTCTGATTTGGTGGGTGGGGCCCCGCAGGATCTGATTCCTTGGCCTGGGCTCCTCAGGGCTTGAATTATTGGCGGGGATCCCTCAGGCTCTGATTTTGTGGGTGTGGCCCCTCAGGGTCCGATTTTGTGGGTGTGGCCCGTCAGGGTCCGATTTTGTGAGTGGGGCCCCTCAGGGTCCGATTTTGTGGGTGGGGCCCCCCAGGGTCCTATTTTGTGTCTGGGGCCCCTCAGGGTCCAATTTTGTGGGTGGGGCCCTTCAGGGACTGATTTTGTAGCCGGGGCTCATTAGGGTCCGATTTTGTGGTTGGGGCCCCTCAGGGTCCGATTTTGTGGGTGGGGCCACTCTGGGTCCGATTTGGTGGGTGGGGCCACTCTGGGTCCGTTTTGTTGGGCGGGGCTACTCAGGGTCCGATTTGGTGGATGGGGCCCCTCAGGGTCTGATTTGGTGGGCGGGGCCCCTCAGGGTCCGATTTTCTGGTCGGGGCCCCTCAGGGTCCGATTTTGTGGCCTGGGCCCCTCAGGGTCCGATTTTGTGTCAGGGGCCCCACAGGGTCCGATTTTGTGTTTGGGACCCCTCAGGGTCCGATTTTGTGGTTAGGGCCCCTCAGGGTCCGATTTTGTGGCCGGGGCGCATCAGGGTCCGATTTTGTGACTGGGGCCCATCAGGGTCCGATTTTGTGGCCGAGGCCCCTCAGGGTCTGATTTTGTTGGGGCCCCTCATGGTATGATTTTGTGGCAGGGGCCCCTCGGGTCCGAATTTGTGGGTGGGGCCCCTTAGGGTCTGATTTTGTGGGCGGAGCCCCTCTGGGTTCGATTTGGTGGGCGGGACCACTCTGGGTCCAATTTGGTGGGCGGGGCCTCTCAGGGTCCGATTTGGTGGGAGGGGCCACTGTGGGTCCGATTTAGTGGGCGGAGTCCCACAGGGTCCGATTTGGTGGGCGGGGCCCCTCAGGGTCTGGTTTAGTGGGCAGGGCCTCTCTGGGTCCGATTTGGTGGGTGGGGCCACTCTGGGTAAGATTTGGAGGCCGTGGTCGATGAGCCTCTGATTTGGAGGCCGGGGTCATTGAGCCTCCGATTTGGAGGCCGGGGTCGATGAGCCTCCGATTTGGAGGCTGGGGTCGCTCAGCCTCCGATTTGGACCCCAGGGTCGATCAGGCTCCGATTTGGAGGCCCTGGTGGCTCAGCCTCCGATTTGCAGGCCGTGGTGGCTCAGCCTCCGATTTGCAGGCCGTGGTGGCTCAGCCTCCGATTTGGAGGCCGGGGTGGCTCAGCCTCCGACTTGGAGGCCGGGGTGGCTCAGCCTTCGACTTGGAGGCCGGGGTGGCTCAGCCTCCGATTTGGAGGCTTGGGTGGCTCAGCCTCCGATTTGGAGGCTGGGGTGGGTCAGCCTTTGATTTGGAGGCTGGGGTGGCTCAGCCTCCTATTTGGAGGCCGGGGTGGCTCAGCCTCCGATTTGGAGGCCAGGGTGGCTCAGCCTCCGATTTGGAGGCCGGGGTAGCTCAGCCACCGATTTGGAGGCCGGGGTGGCTCAGCCTCTGATTTGGAGGCCAGGGTGGCTCAGCTTCCGATTTGGAGGCCGGGGTGGCTCAGCTTCCGATTTGGAGGCCGGGGTCGCTCAGCCTCCGATTTGGAGGCAGGTTTAGCTCAGCCTCCGAATTGGAGGCCGGAGTGACTCAGCCTCCAATTTCGAGGCGGGGGTGCCTCAGCCTCGGATTTGGAGGCCGAAGTGGCTCAGCCTCCGATTTGGAGGCCGATGTGGCTCAGCCTCCGATTTGGTGGCCAGGGTGGCTCAGCCTCCGATTTGGAGGCCGGGGTGGCTCTGCCTCCGATTTGGAGGCTGGGGTGGCTCAGCCTCCGATTTGGAGGCCGGGGTGGCTCAGCCTCCGATTTGGAGGCCGGGGTGGCTTAGCCTCCGATTTGGAGGTCGGCTTGGCTCAGCCTCCGAATTGGAGGCCGGAGTGACTCAGCCTCCGATTTGGAGGCCGGGGTGGCCCAGCCTCCGATTTGGAGGCCGGGGTGGCTCAGCCTCCGATTTGGAGGCCGGGGTGGCTCAGCCTCCGATTTGGAGGCCGGGGTCGCTCAGGCTCCGATTTGGAGGCCGGGGTCGCTCAGGCTCCGATTTGGGGGCCGGGGTCGATCAGCCTCCGATTTGGAGGCCGGGGTCGATCAGCCTTCGATTTGGAGGCCGCGGTCAATCAGCCTCCGATTTGGAGGCCGGGGTGGCTCAGGCTCCAATTTGGAGGCCGAGGTAGCTCAGCCTCCGATTTGGAGGCCGGGGTCGATCAGCCTCTGATTTGGAGGCCGGGGTCGATCAGCCTCCGATTTGGAGGCCGGGGTCGATCAGCCTCCGATTTGGAGGCTGGGGTGGCTCAGTCTCTGATTTGGAGGCCGGGGTCGATCAGCCTCCGATTTCGAGGCCGGGGTGGCTCAGCCTCCGATTTGGAAGCCGGGGTGGCTCAGCATCCGATTTGGAGGCCGGGGTCGATCAGCCTCCGATTTGGAGCCTGGGGTCACTCAGCTTTCGATTTGGCGTGTCGGCCCTTTAAGACTTTTTTCGGTGCACCGTCCTTTTAACAATCACTTTGGTGCGTCGGCCCTTTAAGAGCTGGTTTGGCTCACTGGTAGAGTTGAGCGATACCGTCCGATACTTCAAAGTATCGTATCGGATGGTATCGGCCGATCTTTAAAAAAAAGTATCGGTATCGCCGATTCCGATACCGGAAGTCCCATTCAAGTCTATGGGACTTCCGGTATCGGAATAAGAAAAACCCTTTCCTGCCCTTGTACAGCCTCTCTGGGGTCTGTACGGGCCTTTCGGGGGGCTGTGCCGGCCTGCCAGGGGGTCTGTGCAGGCTCCGGTGGTCTGTGCCGGCCTGCCGGTGGTCTGTGCAGGCTCCGGGGGGCTGTGCCGGCCTGCCGGGGGGCTGTGCCGGCCTGCCGGGGGGCTGTGCAGGCTCCGGGGGGCTGTGCCGGCCTGCCGGGGGGCTGTGCCGGCCTGCCGGTGGTCTGTGCAGGCTCCGGGGGTCTGTGCAGGCATCGTCCGATGGGACTACAAGTCCCATCGGGCGATGCCTGCTACCATGACAGTGATTGACACATTAGCCAATGATGGGACAGTAGTAGTCCCATCATCCGGCTAATGTGTTAAATGTAAAAAAAAAAAAAAAAAAAAAAAATTACATGCTACATACATACAACATGCATACTACATACATGCTACATTCATACTACATACTACATACATGCTACATTCATACTACATAAATACTACATGCAACATACATACTACATATATACTACATGCATGCTACATACATACTGCATGCTACATACATACCACATATATACTACATATATACTACATGCATGCTACATGCATGCTACATGCTACATACATAACACATATATACTACATGCATGCTACATACATACTACATGCTACATACTACATATATACTACATGCATACTACATACTACATGCTACATACATACTACATATATACTACATGCATGCTACATACATACTGCATGCTACATGCATGCTACATACATACTACATACATACTACATGCTACATACATACTACATATATACTACATACATACTACATACATACTACATGCATGCTACATACATACCACATACATAACACATATATACTACATGCATGCTACATACATACTACATGCTACATACATACCATATACATACTACATGCATGCTACATACATACTACATGCATGCTACATACATACTACATGCTACATACATACTACATATATACTACATGCATGCTACATACATACTACATGCTACATACATACTACATATATACTACATGCATGCTACATACTACATGCTACATACATACTACATACATACTACATGCTACATACATACTACATACATACTACATGCTACATACATACTACATATATACTACATGCATGCTACATACATACTACATGCTACATACATACTACATATATACTACATGCATGCTACATACTACATGCTACATACATACTACATACATACTACATGCTACATACATACCACATATATACTACATACATACAATACATTCATACAATACATACATAGACATACAGTACATATAACATAGAGAAATTCCCACGCAGCAATGGCATAAAGTGAGACTAGGGACTTTTTTTTTTTTTAAGTGGCGGAGGAATACAGTGCGGAAGGATACCTACCTTCCGTCATTGGATTCCTGCAGCCCGTAGAGAACGGCAGCATCATCTGATGCTGCAGTTCTCTACCCAAGATCGTCGTGGGACACACTCGTGGACTGCTTCGGATCATGGGTGAGTATTTTTGTGGTTTGTTATGTTAATATTTATCCCGGAAAAGACAATGGCTTCGGGGAACAATGTGACAAGTATTGGTAAGTATGTTACTCTATGTTATATGTACTGTATGTCTATGTATGTATTGTATGAATGTATTGTATGTATGTAGTATATATGTGGTATGTATGTAGCATGTAGTATGTATGTAGCATGCATGTAGCATGTAGTATGTATGTAGCATGCATGTAGTATATATGTAGTATGTATGTAGCATGCATGTAGTATATATGTAGCATGTATGTAGTATGTATGTGGTATGTATGTAGCATGTAGTATGTATGTAGCATGCATGTAGTATATATGTAGTATGTATGTAGCATGTAGTATGTATGTAGTATGTATGTAGTATGTATGTGGTATGTATGTAGCATGTAGTATGTATGTAGCATGCATGTAGTATATATGTAGTATGTAGTATGTATGTAGTATGTATGTGGTATGTATGTAGCATGTAGTATGTATGTAGCATGCATGTAGTATGTATGTAGCATGCATGTAGTATGTATGTAGTATGTATGTAGTATGTATGTAGCATGCAGTATGTATGTAGCATGTATGTAGTATGTATGTAGTATATATGTAGTATGTATGTAGCATGTAGTATATATGTAGTATGTATGTAGCATGCATGTAGTATGTATGTAGTATGTATGTAGCATGCAGTATGTATGTAGCATGTATGTAGTATGTATGTAGCATGCATGTAGTATGTATGTAGCATGTAGTATGTATGGAGCATGCATGTAGTATGTATGTAGCATGTATGTAGTATGTATGTAGTATGTATGTAGCATGTAGTATGTATGTAGCATGCATGTAGTATGTATGTAGTATTTTTTTTTTTTTTTTTTTTTTTTTAACATTTAACACATTAGCCGGATGATGGGACTACTACTGTCCCATCATTGGCTAATGTGTCAATCACTGTCATGGTAGCAGGCATCGCCCGATGGGACTTGTAGTCCCATCGGACGATGCTTGCACAGACCCCCGGACATCAGCACAGCCCCCCGGCAGGCCGGCACAGCCCCCCGGCAGGCCGGTACAGACCCCCACAGGGTGCACAGACCACCGGCAGGCCGGCACAGCCCCCCGGCAGGCCGGTACAGACCCCGGGCAGTCCACACAGCCCCCCGGCAGGCCGGCACAGCCCTCCGGCAGGCCGGCAGAGACCCCCGGAAGGCCCGAAATGACGGCGCATCATGATGCGCACACACCGCGCATCATGATGACGTCAGGCCGTCAATCAACTGAACTTCCGATTCCGATGCCGAATTCCGATATTGAAAAAATATCGGAAGTCGGTATCGGAATTCCGATACAGCAAGTATCGGCCGATACCCGATACTTGCGGTATCGGAATGCTCAACACTACTCACTGGGCTTCTTCTAAATCAACTTTGGCGCACATTCTCTCTCAGGGGCATGTGTCATGTGATGAAGCTAGATTTGCATTTGTGCTGTGGGTTTTGCTTTAAGAGCTGATATTATGTGGCAGAAGCTCTGTCCTGGGGGGCGTCATGTGACGTTCGTAGGCGTTGGCATAGTAACTGGGTTTCTGCCTGCGCATATCAATGAGCTTTACTGCCATTTCAATCGCCTCAGGGCACGTTTTAAGTTTCCCATTCAAATGCATTGAGACAGTGCATTCCAATGACAGGAAAAAAATTTTCAAACGCAAATTGCGCAAAAACTACAAATCTGATCAACACAAAAAATACTTAGCACACCTCTCGTGGATGCTGGCTTCGAAACGACACCTCAACGGAGTCTGTGCGTGTAGCGGTTCGGGCCGCATTAATTGCGGAAATCAACTGAAAAATAAGAATAAGTTAGCAGCGTTCGGATTACAACATTAATACTAGATGTGTATTTCCTGAAGGAAGTACAGATAGTGGTTTGAAATGGTGCCCGGTCTGCCCCTTTAAGAGAGACTTGCCTGCTGCCCCTGCAAGACTTTCAACTCAGGATCCGTTTTAAATGTGGGTGCCTCTCAGGGGCCACTTTGGCCTCAGGGTCTGATTTGGTGGGTGGGGCCCCTCAGGATCCGATTCGGTGGCCTGGGCTCCTCAGGATTTGAATTAGTTGCCGGGATTCCTCAGGGTCCAATTTTGTGGGTGTGGCCCCTCAGGGTCGGATTTTGTGGGTGTTTGCCCCTCAGGGTCCGATTTTGTGGGTGGGTCCCCTCAGGGTCCGATTTTATGGGTGGGGACCCTCAGGGTCTGATTTTGTGGGTGGGCCCCTCATGGTCTGATTTTGTGGGTGGGGCCCCTCAGGGTATGATTTTGTGTCCGGGGCCCCTCAGGGTCCGATTTTATGGCCGGGGCCCCTCAGGGTCTGATTTTATGGCCGGGGCCCCTCAGGGTCTGATTTTGCGGGTGGGGCCTCTCAGGGTCCGATTTTGTGGGTGGGGCCCCTCAGGGTCTGATTTTGTGGCTGGGGCCCCTCAGGGTCCGATTTTGTTGATTGGGCCCCTCAGGGTCCGATTTTGAGGGTGGGGCCCCTCAGGGCTTGAATTGTTGGCCGGGATCTCTCAGGCTCCTATTTTGTGGGTGTGGCCTCTCTGGGTCTGATTTGGTGGGTGGGGCCACTCTGGGTAAGATTTGGAGGCTGGGGTCGTTGAGCTTCCGATTTGGAGGCTGAGGTCAAAGAGCCTCCGATTTGGAGGCCGGGGTCGATGAGCTTCCGATTTGGAGGCCGGGGTCGATGAGCCTCCGATTTGGAGGCCGGGGTGGCTCAGCCTCCGATTTGGAGGCCGGGGTGGCTCAGCCTCCGATTTGGAGGCCGGGGTGGCTCAGCCTCCGATTTGGAGGCCGGGGTGGCTCAGCCTCCGATTTGGAGGCCGGGGTGGCTCAGGCTCCGATTTGGAGGCCGGGGTCGCTCAGCCTCCTATTTGGAGGCCGGGGTCGCTCAGCCTCCGATTTGGAGGCCGGGGTCGCTCAGCCTCCGATTTGGAGGCCGGGGTCGTTCAGCCTCCGATTTGGAGGCCGGGGTGGCTCAGCCTCCGATTTGGAGGCCGGGGTGGCTCAGCCTCCGATTTGGAGGCCGGGGTGGCTCAGCCTCCTATTTGGAGGCCGGGGTGGCTCAGCCTCCGATTTGGAGGCCGGGGTGGCTCAGCCTCCGATTTGGAGTCCGGGGTGGCTCAGCCTCTGATTTGGAGGCCTGGGTCGATCAGCCTCCGATTTGGAGGCCGGGGTGGATCAGCCTCCGATTTGGAGGCCGGGGTGGATTAGCCTCCGATTTGGAGGGTGGGGTGGATCAGCCTCCGATTTGAAGGCCGGGGTGGATCAGCCTCCGATTTGGAGGCAGGGGTGGATCAGCCTCCGATTTGGAGGCCGGGGTGGCTCAGCGTCCGATTTGGAGGCCGGGGTGGCTCAGCCTCCGACTTGGAGGCCGGGGTGGCTCAGCCTCCGATTTGGAGGCCGGGGTGGCTCAGCCTCCTATTTGGAGGCCGGGGTGGCTCAGCCTCCGATTTGGAGGCCGGGGTGGCTCAGCCTCCTATTTGGAGTCCGGGGTGGCTCAGCCTCTGATTTGGAGGCCTGGGTCGATCAGCCTCCGATTTGGAGGCCGGGGTGGATCAGCCTCCGATTTGGAGGCCGGGGTGGATTAGCCTCCGATTTGGAGGGTGGGGTGGATCAGCCTCCGATTTGAAGGCCGGGGTGGATCAGCCTCCGATTTGGAGGCAGGGGTGGATCAGCCTCCGATTTGGAGGCCGGGGTGGCTCAGCGTCCGATTTGGAGGCCGGGGTGGCTCAGCCTCCGACTTGGAGGCCGGGGTGGCTCAGCCTCCGATTTGGAGGCCGGGGTGGCTCAGCCTCCGATTTGGAGGCCGGGGTGGCTCAGTCTCCGATTTGGTGTGTCGGCCCTTTAAGACTCATTTGAGTGCGCTGGCCCTTTAACAATCACTTTGGCGCGTTGGCCCTTTAAGAGCTAGTTTGGCTCACTGGGCTTCTTTTAAATCCACTTTGGCGCACACATTCTCTCTCAGGGGCATGTGTCATGTGATGAAACTAGATTTGCATTTGTGCTGTGGGTTTCGCTTTAAGAGCTGATATTATGTGGCAGATGCTCTGTGCTGGGGTTCAAGTGAAGTTCGTAGGCGTTGGCATAGTAACTGGGTCTGCCTGCGCATATCAATGAGCTCAACTGTCATTTCAATCGCCTCAGGGCACGTTTTGCCATTTCCTATTGAAAAGCATTGGAGACAGTGCATTCCAATGACGGGAAAAAAAATTTTCAAACGCAAATTGCGCAAAAACTACAAATCCGATCGACACGAAAAATACTTAGCACACCTCTCATGGACGCTGGCTTCGAAACGACACCTCAACGGAGTCTGTGCGTGTAGCGGTTCGGGCTGTATTAATTGCGGAAATCAACTTAATAATAATAACTAGATGTGTATTTCCTGAAGGAAGTACAGATAGTGGTTTGAAATGGTGCCCGGGCTGCCCCTTTAAGAGAGACTTGCCTGCTGCCTCTGCAAGACTTTCAACTCAGGATCCATTTTAACTGTGAGTGCCTCTCAGGGGCCACTTTGGCCTCAGGGTCTGATTTGGTGGGTGGGGCGCCTCAGGATCTGATTCCTTGGCCTGGGCTCCTCAGGGCTTGAATTGTTGGCGGGGATCCCTCAGGCTCCGATCTTGTGGGTGTGGCCCCTCAGGGTCCGATTTTGTGGGTGTGGCCCCTCAGGGTCCGATTTTGTGGGTGGGGCCCCTCAGGGTCCGATTTTGTGGGTGGGGCCCCTCAGGGTCCGATTTTGTGGGTGGGGCCCCTCAGGGTCCAATTTTGTGGGTGGGGCCCCTCAGGGTCTAATTTTGTGGCCGGATCCCCTCAGGGTCCGATTTTGTAGGCGGGGCCCCTCAGGGTCCGATTTTGTGGCCGGGGCCCCGCAGGGTCCGATTTTGTGGCCGGGGCCCCGCAGGGTCCGATTTTGTGGTTGGGGCCCCTCAGGGTCCGATTTTGTGGGTGGGGCCCCTCAGGGTTTGATTTTGTGGCCGGATCCCCTCAGGGTCTGATTTTGAGGGTGGGGCCCCTCAGGGTTCGATTTTGTGGCCTGGGCCCCTCAGGGTCCGATTTTGTGGTTGGGGCCCCTCAGGGTCTGATTTTGTGGCCGGGTCTACTCAGGGTCCGATTTTGAGGGTGGGGCCCCTTAGGGTCCTATTTTGTGGTTGGGGGCCCTCAGGGTCTGATTTTGTGGGTGGGGCCCCTTAGAGTCCGATTTGGTTGGCGGGGCCCCTCAGGGTCTGATTTGGTGGGCGGGGCCTCTCAGGGTCCGATTTTGAGGGAGGGGCCCCTGAGGCTCCGATTTTGAGGGCGGGGCCCCTGAGGGTCCGATTTTGTGGCCGGGGCCCCTCAGGGCCGATTTTGTGGTTGGGGGCGCTCAGGGTCCAATTTTGTGGGTGGGGCCCCTCTGGGTTCGATTTTGTGGCCGGGGTCTCTCAGGGTCAGATTTTGTGGCCGGGGCCCCTCAGGGTCCGATTTCGTGGCCGGGGCCCCTCAGGGTCCGATTTTGTGGCTGGGGCCCCTCAGGGTCTGATTTTGTGGCCGGGGCCCCTCAGGGTCCGATTTTGTGGTTGGGCCGCTCAGGGTCCGATTTTGTGGCCGGGGACCCTCAGGGTCCGATTTTGTGGCCGGGGCCCCTCAGGGTCCGATTTTGTGGCTGGGGCCCCTCAGGGTCCGATTTTGTGGCCGGGGCCCCTCAGGGTCCGATTTTGTGGTTGGGGCCCCTCAGGGTCTGATTTTGTGGCCGGGTCTACTCAGGGTCCGATTTTGTGGGTGGGGCCCCTTAGGGTCTGATTTTGTGGGTGGAGCCCCCTGGGTCCATTTTGGTGGGCAGGTCCACTCTGGGTCCGATTTTGTGGTTGGGGCCCCTCAGGGTCCGAATTTGTGGTTGGGGCCCCTCGGGGTTCAATTTTGTAGGTGGGGTCCCTCAGGGTCCGATTTTGTGGCCGGGTCCCGTCAGGGTCCGATTTTGTGGCCGGGGCCAGTCAGGGTCCGATTTTGTGGCCGGGGCCAGTCAGGGTCCGATTTTGTGGGTGGGGCCCCTCAGGGTCCGATATTGTGGGTGGGGCCCCTCAGGGTCCGATTTTGTGGGTGGGGCTCCTCAGGGTCCAATTTGGTGGGCGGGGCCACTCTGGGTCTGATTTGGTGGGCGAGGCCACTCTGGGTCCGACTTCGTGGGCGGGGCCACTCTGGGTCCGATTTGGATGCCAGGGTTGCTCAGCCTCCTTTTTGTAGGCCAGGGTCTATCAGCCTCCGATTTGGAGCCTTGGGTCACTCAGCTTTCGATTTGGCGCGCCGGCCCTTTAAGACTCATTTTGGTGCGCCGGCTCTTTAAGAATCAATTTGGCGCGTCGGCCCTTTAAGAGCCAGGGTGGCTCACTGGGCTTCTAAATCCACTTTGGCGCACACATTCTCTCTCAGGGGCATGCGTCATGTGATGAAGCTAGATTTGCATTTGTGCCGTGGGTTTAGCATTAAGAGCTGATATTATGTGGCAAAAGCTCTGTTCTGGAGATGTCATGTGACGTTCGTAGGCGTTGGCATAGTAACTGGGTCTGCCTGCGCATATCAATGAGCTCAACTGCCATTTCAATCGCCTCAGGGCACGTTTTAAGCTTCCCATTGAAAAGCATTGACACAGTGCATTCCAATGACGGGAAAAAAAAATTTCAAACGCAAATTGCGTAAAAACTACAAATCCGATCGACACGAAAAATACTTAGCACACCTCTCATGGACGCTGGCTTCGAAACGACACCTCAACGGAGTCTGTGCGTGTAGCGGTTCGGGCTGCATTAATTGCGGAAATCAACTTAATAATAATAATAATAAGAAGAAGAATAAGTTAGCAGCGTTCGGATTACAATATAGTGTTTTTTTCAAACCACTATAACTAGATGTGTATTTCCTGAAGGAAGTACAGATAGTGGTTTGAAATGGTGCCCGGGCTGCCCCTTTAAGAGAGACTTGCCTGCTGCCCCTGCAAGACTTTCAACTCAGGATCTGTTTTAACTTTATGTGCCCTCTCAGGGGCCACTTTGGCCTCATGGTCTGATTTGGTGGGTGGGGCCCCTCAGGATCTGATTCCTTGGCCTGGGCTCCTCAGGGCTTGATTTGTTGGCCGGGATCCCTCAGGCTCCTATTTTGTGGGTGTGGCCCCTCAGGGTTCGATTTTGTGGGTAGGGCCCCTCAGGGTCCGATTTTGTGGGTGGGGCCCCTCAGGGTCTGATTTTGTGGCCGGGGCCCCTCAGGGTCTGATTTTGTGGCCGGATCCCCTCAGGGTCTGATTTTGGGGGTGGGGCCCCTCAGGGTCCGATTTTGTGTCCGGGGCCCCTCAGGGTCCAATTTTGTCAGTGGGGCCCTTAAGGGCCCGATTTTGTGGCCGGGGCTCCTCATGGTCCGATTTTGTGGTTGGGGCCTCTCAGGTTCCAATTTTGTGGGTGGGGCCACTCTGGGTCTGATTTGGTAGGCGGGGCCCCTCAGGGTCTGATTTTCTGGCCGGGGCCCCTCAGGGTCCGATTTTGTGGGTTGGGCCCCTCAGGGTCCGATTTTGTGGTTGGGACCCCTCAGGGTCCGATTTTGTGGCCGAGGCCCCTCAGGGTCCGATTTTGTGACTGGGGCCCATCAGGGTCTGATTTTGTGGCCGGGTCCCCTCAGGGTCCAATTTTGTGGTTGGGGCCTTTCAGGGCCCGATTTTGTAGCCGGGGCTCATCAGGGTCCGATTTTGTGGTTGGGGCCCCTTAGGGTCCCATTTGGTGGGCGGGGCCACTCGGGGGTCGATTTGGTGGGCGGGGCCACTCAGGGTCCGATTTGGTGGGTGGGGCCACTCAGGGTCCGATTTGGTGGGTGGGGCCACTCGGGGCCCGATATGGTGGGTGGGGCCACTCGGGGCCCGATATGGTGGGTGGGGCCACTCGGGGGCCGATTTGGTGGGCGGGGCCACTCGGGGGCCGATTTGGTGGGCGGGGCCCCTCAGGGTCCGATTTGGTGGGCGGGGCCCCTCAGGGTCCGATTTGGTGGGCGGGGCCCCTCATGGTCCGATTTGGTGGGCGGGGCCACTCTGGGTCTGATTTGGTGAGCGGAGCCCCTCTGGGTCCGATTTCTTGAGCGGGGCCACGCTGGGTCCGATTTCGAGGCCAGGTTCGATCAGCCTCCAATTTGGAGGCCAGGGTGGCTAAGCCTCCGATTTGGAGCCTGGGGTCACTCAGTTTTCGATTTGGCGCGCTGGCCCTTTAAGAGTCACTTTGGTGCGTCGGCCGTTTTAGAGACAGGGTGGCTCACTGGGCTTCTAAATCCACTTTGGCGCACATTCTCTCTTAGGGGCATGCTTCATGTGATGAGGAAAGATTTGCATTTGTGCTGTGGGTTGCGCTTTAAGAGCTGATATTATGTGCCAGAAGCTCTGTCCTGGGGGCGTTATATGACGTTTGTAGGCGTTGGCATAGTAAGTGGGTGTGCCTTCACATATCAATGAGCTTTACTGCCATTTCAATCGCCTCAGGGCACGTTTTAAGTTGCCCATTGAAAAGCATTGAGACATGCATTCCAATGACGGGAAAAAAAATTTTCAAACGCAAATTGCGCAAAAACTACAAATCCGATCGACACGAGAAATACTTAGCACACCTCTCGTGGACGCTGGCTTCGAAACAACACCTCAACGGAGTCTGTGCGTGTAGCGGTTCGGGCCGCATTAATTGCGGAAATCAACTGAATAAAAAGAAAAAGTTAGCAGCGTTCGGATTACAACATTAATACTAGATGTGTATTTTCTGAAGGAAGTACAGATAGTGGTTTGAAATGGTGCCTGGGCTGCCCCTTTAAGAGAGACTTGGCTGCTGCCCCTGCAAGACTTTCAACTCAGGATCCGTTTTAAATGTGGGTGCCTCTCAGGGGCCACTTTGGCCTCAGGGTCTGATTTGGTGGGTGGGGCCCCTCAGGATCCGATTCGGTGGCCTGGGCTCCTCAGGATTTGAATTAGTGGCCGTGATTCCTCAGGGTCCAATTTTGTGGGTGGGGCCCCTCAGGGTCTGATTTTGTGGGTGTGGCCCCTCAGGGCCTGATTTTGTGGCCAGGACACCTCAGGGTCCGATTTTGTGGCCAGGGACCCTCAGGGTCCGATTTTGTGGCCGGGGCCCTCATGGTCCGATTTTGTGGCGATTTTGTTGGTTGGGCCCCTCAGGGTCCGATTTGGTGGGCGGGGCCCCTCAGGGTCTGATTTTGAGGGCGGGGCCCCTCAGGGTCCGATTTTGTGGGCGGGGACCCTCAGGGTCTGATTTGGTGGGCGGGGCCCCTCAGGGTCCAATTTTGTGGGTGGGGCCCCTCTGGGTTTGATTTTGTGGCCGGGGTCTCTCAGGGTCCGATTTTGTGGCCGGGGCCCCTCAGGGTCCGATTTTGTGGGTGGTGATCCCTCAGGGTCTGATTTGGTGGGCGGGGCCCCTCAGGGTCCAATTTTGTGGGTGGGGCCCCTCTGGGTTCGATTTTGTGGCCGGGGTCTCTCAGGGTCCGATTTTGTGGCCGGGGCCCCTCAGGGTCCGATTTTGTGGTTGGGGCCCCTCAGGGTCCGATTTTGTGGTTGGGGCCCCTCAGAGTCCGGTTTTGTGGTTGGGGGCCCTCAGGGTCCGATTTTGTGGCCGGGGCCCCTCAGGGTCTGATTTTGTGGTTGGGGCCCCTCAGGGTCCGATTTTGTGGCTGGCGCCCCTCAGGGTCTGATTTCGTGGCTGGGTCCGATTTTGTGGCCGGGGCCCCTCAGGGTCCGATTTTGTGGTTGGACCGCTCAGGGTCCAATTTTGTGGCCGGGGCCCCTCAGGTTCCGATTTTGTGGCCGGGGCCCCTCAGGGTCCGATTTTGTGGCCTGGGCCCCTCAGGGTCCGATTTTGTGGTTGGGGCCCCTCAGGGTCTGATTTTGTGGCTGGGTCTACTCAGGGTCCGATTTTGAGGGCGGGGCCCCTTAGGGTCCTATTTTGTTGTTGGGGGCCCTCAGGGTCCGATTCTGTGGGTGGGGCCCCTCAGAGTCCGATTTGGTTGGCGGGGCCCCTTAGGGTCCGATTTTGTGGGCGGGGCCCCTGAGGGTCCGATTTGGTGGGCGAGGCCCCCCTGGGTCAGATTTTGAGGGCGGGGCCCCTTAGGGTCCTATTTTGTGGTTGGGGGCCCTCAGGGTCCGATTTTGTGGGTGGGGCCCCTCAGAGTCCGATTTGGTTGGCGGGGCCCCTCAGGGTCTGATTTGGTGGGCGGGGCCTCTCAGGGTCCGATTTTGAGGGCGGGGCCCCTCAGGGTCCGATTTTGAGGGCGGGGCCCCTGAGGGTCCGATTTTGTGGCCGGGGCCCCTCAGGGTCCGATTTTGGGGTTGGGGCCCCTCAGGGTCCGATTTTGTGGTTGGGGGCGCTCAGGGTCTGATTTTGTGGGTGGGGCCCCTCAGGGTCCAATTTTGTGGGTGGGGCCCCTCAGGGTCCGATTTTGTGGGTGGGGCCCCTCAGGGTCCGATTTTGTGGGCGGGGCCCCTGAGGGTACGATTTGGTGGGCTTGGCCCCTCTGGGTTCGATTTTGTGGCCGGGGTCTCTCAAGGTCTGATTTTGTGGCCCTTAGGGTCCGATTTTGTGGTTGGGGGCCCTCAGGGTACGATTTTGTGGGTGGGGACCCTCAGAGTCCGATATGGCTGGCGGGGCCCCTCAGGGCCCGATTTGGTGGGCGGGGCCTCTCAGGGTCCGATTTTGAGGGCGGGGCCCCTCAGGGTCCGATTTTGTGGTTCGGGCCCCTCAGGGTCCGATTTTGTGGTTGGGGCCCCTCAGGGTCTGATTTTGTGGGTGTGGCCCCTCAGGGCCTGATTTTGTGGCCAGGACACCTCAGGGTCCGATTTTGTGGCCGGGGACCCTCAGGGTCCGATTTTGTGGCCGGGGCCCTCATGGTCCGATTTTGTGGCGATTTTGTTGGTTGGGCCCTTCAGGGTCCGATTTTGTGGGCGGGGCCCCTCAGGGTCTGATTTTGAGGGCGGGGCCCCTCAGGGTCCGATTTTGTGGGCGGGGACCCTCAGGGTCTGATTTGGTGGGCGGGGCCCCTCAGGGTCCAATTTTGTGGGTGGGGCCCCTCTGGGTTCGATTTTGTGGCCGGGGTCTCTCAGGGTCCGATTTTGTGGCCGGGGCCCCTCAGGGTCCGATTTTGTGGTTGGGGCCCCTCAGGGTCCGATTTTGTGGTTGGGGCCCCTCAGAGTCCGGTTTTGTGGTTGGGGGCCCTCAGGGTCCAAATTTGTGGCCGGGGCCCCTCAGGGTCTGATTTTGTGGTTGGGGCCCCTCAGGGTCCGATTTTGTGGCCGGCGCCCCTCAGGGTCTGATTTTGTGGCTGGGTCCCTCAGGGTCCGATTTTGTGGCCGGGGCCCCTCAGGGTCCGATTTTGTGGTTGGACCGCTCAGGGTCCAATTTTGTGGCCGGGGCCCCTCAGGTTCCGATTTTGTGGCCGGGGCCCCTCAGGGTCCGATTTTGTGGCCTGGGCCCCTCAGGGTCCGATTTTGTGGTTGGGGCCCCTCAGGGTCTGATTTTGTGGCCGGGTCTACTCAGGGTCCGATTTTGAGGGCGGGGCCCCTTAGGGTCCTATTTTGTTGTTGGGGGCCCTCAGGGTCCGATTCTGTGGGTGGGGCCCCTCAGAGTCCGATTTGGTTGGTGGGGCCCCTTAGGGTCCGATTTTGTGGGCGGGGCCCCTGAGGGTCCGATTTGGTGGGCGAGGCCCCTCTGGGTCCGATTTTGAGGGCGGGGCCCCTTAGGGTCCTATTTTGTGGTTGGGGGCCCTCAGGGTCCGATTTTGTGGGTGGGGCCCCTCAGAGTCCGATTTGGTTGGCGGGGCCCCTCAGGGTCTGATTTGGTGGGCGGGGCCTCTCAGGGTCCGATTTTGAGGGCGGGGCCCCTCAGGGTCCGATTTTGAGGGCGGGGCCCCTGAGGGTCCGATTTTGTGGCCGGGGCCCCTCGGTCCGATTTTGTGGTTGGGGGCGCTCAGGGTCTGATTTTGTGGGTGGGGCCCCTCAGGTTCCAATTTTGTGGGTGGGGCCCCTAAGGGTCCGATTTTGTGGGTGGGGCCCCTCAGGGTCCGATTTTGTGGGCGGGGCCCCTGAGGGTACGATTTGGTGGGCGAGGCCCCTCTGGGTTCGATTTTGTGGCCGGGGTCTCTCAAGGTCTGATTTTGTGGCCGGGGCACCTTAGGGTCCGATTTTGTGGTTGGGGGCCCTCAGGGTCCGATTTTGTGGGTGGGGACCCTCAGAGTCCGATATGGTTGGTGGGGCCCCTCAGGGTCCGATTTGGTGGGCGGGGCCTCTCAGGGTCCGATTTTGAGGGCGGGGCCCCTCAGGGTCCGATTTTGTGGTTCGGGCCCCTCAGGGTCCGATTTTGTGGTTGGGGCCCCTCAGGGTCCGATTTTGTGGCCGGCGCCCCTCAGGGTCCGATTTCGTGGCTGGTGCCCCTCAGGGTCCGATTTTGTGGCTGGGGACCCTCAGGGTCCGATTTTGTGGCCGGGGCCCCTCAGGGTCCGATTTTGTGGTTAGGCCGCTCAGGGTCCGATTTTGTGGCCGGGGCTCCTCCAAGTCTGATTTTGTGGCTGGGGCCCCTCAGGGTCCGATTTTGTGGCTGGGGCCCCTCAGGGTCCGATTTTGTTGGTTGGGCCCCTCAGGATCCGATTTTGAGGGTGGGGCCCCTCAGGGTCCGATTTTGTGGCCGGGGCCCCTCAGGGTCCGATTTTGTGGTTGGGGCCCCTCAGGGTCTGATTTTGTGACCGGGTCTACTCAGGGTCCGATTTTGAGGGTGGGGCCCCTCAGGGTCCGATTTTGTGGCCGGGGCCCCTCAGGGTCCGATTTGTTTGGCGGGGCCCCTCAGGGTCCGATTTGGTGGGCGGGGCCTCTCAGGGTCCGATTTTTAGGACGGGGCCCCTCAGGGTCCGATTTTGTGGGCGGGGCCCCTGAGGATCCAATTTGGTGGGCGGGGCCCCTCAGGGTCCAATTTTGTGGGTGGGGCCCCTCAGGGTCCGATTTTGTGGTTGGGGCCCCTCAGGGTCCGATTTTGTGGTTGGGGCCCCTCAGGGTCCGGTTTTGTGGTTGGGGGCCCTCAGGGTCCGATTTTGTGGCCGGGGCCCCTCAGGGTCTGATTTCGTGGTTGGGGCCCCTCAGGGTCCGATTTTGTGGCCAGCGCCCCTCAGTGTCCAATTTCGTGGCCGGGGTCCCTCAGGGTCCAATTTCGTGGCCGGGGCCCCTCAGTGTCCGATTTTGTGGCTGGGACCCCTCAGGGTCCGATTTTGTGGATGGGCCGCTCAGGTTCCCATTTTGTGGCCGGGGCTCCTCAGGGTCCGATTTTGTGGGTGGGGCCCCTCAGGGTCCGATTTTGTGGCCGGGGCCCCTCAGGGTCCGATTTTGTGGTTGGGGCCCCTCAGGGTCTGATTTTGTGGCCGGGTCTACTCAGGGTCCGATTTTGTGGGTGGGGCCCATTGGGTCTGATTTTGTGGGTGGAGCGCCCTGGGTCCATTTTGGTGGGCAGGTCCACTCTGGGTCCGATTTTGTGGTTGGGGCCACTCAGGGTCCGATTTTGTGGTTAAGGCCCCTCAGGGTTCAATTTTGTAGGTGGGGTCCCTCAGGGTCCGATTTTGTGGCCGGTGCCCCTTAGGGTCCGATTTTGTGGCCGGGGCCCCTCAGGGTCTGATTTTGTGGCCGGGGCACTTCAGGGTCCGATTTTGTGGCCGGGGCCAGTCAGGGTCCGATTTTGTGGGTGGGGCCCCTCAGGGTCCGATTTTGTGGGTGGGGCCCCTCAGGGTCCGATTTTGTGGATGGGGCTCCTCAGGGTCCAATTTGGTGGGCGGGGCCACTCTGGGTCTGATTTGGTGGGCGAGGCCACTCTGGGTCCGATTTGATGGGCGGGGCCACTCTGGCTCCGATTTGGATGCCAGGGTTGCTCAGCCTCCTTTTTGTAGGCCAGGGTCTATCAGCCTCCGATTTGGAGCCTTGGGTCACTCAGCTTTCGATTTGGCGCGCCGGCCCTTTAAGACTCATTTTGGTGCGTCGGCCCTTTAAGAGCCAGGGTGGCTCACTGGGCTTCTAAATCCACTTTGGCGCACACATTCTCTCTCAGGGGCATGCGTCATGTGATGAAGCTAGATTTGCATTTGTGCTGTGGGTTTAGCTTTAAGAGCTGATATTATGTGGCAGAAGCTATGTTCTGGAGATGTCATGTGACGTTCGTAGGCGTTGGCATAGTAACTGGGTCTGCCTGCGCATATCAATGAGCTCAACTGCCATTTCAGTCGCCTCAGGGCACGTTTTAAGCTTCCCATTGAAAAGCATTGACACAGTGCATTCCAATGACGGGAAAAAAAATTTTCAAATGCAAATTGCGCAAAAACTACAAATCCGATCGACACGAAAAATACTTAGCACACCTCTCATGGACGCTGGCTTCGAAACGACACCTCAACGGAGTCTGTGCGTGTAGCGGTTCGGGCCGCATTAATTGCGGAAATCAACTTAATAATAATAAGAAGAATAAGTTAGCAGCATTCGGATTACAATATAGTGGTTTTTTCAAACTACTATAACTAGATGTGTATTTCCTGAAGGAAGTACAGATAGTGGTTTGAAATGGTGCCCGGGCTGCCCCTTTAAGAGAGACTTGCCTGCTGCCCCTGCAAGACTTTCAACTCAGGATACGATTTAACTGTGGGTGCCTCTCAGGGGCCACTTTGGCTTCAGGGTCTGATTTTGTGGGTGGGGCCCCTCAGTGCCTGATTTTGTGGGTGGGGCCCCTCAGGGTCCGATTTTGTGGCCGGGGCCACTCAGGGTCCGATTTGGTGGCCGGGGCCCCTCAGGGTCCGATTTGGTGGCCGGGGCCCCTCAGGGTCTGATTTGGTGGGTGGGGCCCCTCAAGGTCCGATTTTGTGGCTGGGGCCCCTCAGGGTCTGATTTTGTGGCCGGGACACTCAGGATCCGATTTTTGTGGCCGGAACCCCTCAGGGTCCAATTTTGTGGGTGGGGCCCCTCAGGGTCCGATTTTGTGGCCGGGGCCCGTCAGGGTCCGATTTTGTGGGTGGGGCCTCTCAGGGTCCGATTTAGTGGGCAGGGCCCCTCAGGGTCCAATTTGGTGGGCAGGGCCCCTCAGGGTCCGATTTTGTGTCCGGGGCCCCTCAGGGTCCGATTTTGTGGTTGGGTCCCCTCAGGGTCCGATTTTGTGGTTGGGGCCCCTCAGGGTCCGATTTTGTGTCGGGGGCCTATCAGGGTCCAATTTTGTGGCCGCGGCCCCTCAGGGTCTAATTTTGTGGGCGGAGCCCCTCTGGGTCCAATTTAGTGGGCGGGACCACTCTGGGTCCAATTTGGTGGGCGGAACCACTCTGGGTCCAATTTGGTGGGCGGGGCCTCAGGGTCCGATTTGGTGAGCGGGGCCCCACAGGGTCCGATTTCGTGGGTGGGGCCACTCTGGGTAAGATTTGGAGGCTGGGGTCGCTCAGCCTCCAATTTGGAGGCCGGGGTCGTTGAGCTTCCGATTTGGAGGCCGAGGTCAAAGAGCCTCCGATTTGGAGGCCGAGGTCAAAGAGCCTCTGATTTGGAGGCCGGGGTCGATGAGCTTCCGATTTGGAGGCCGGGTGGCTCAGCCTCCGATTTGGAGGCCGGGGTGGCTCAGCCTCCGATTTGGAGGCCGGGGTGGCTCAGCCTCCGATTTGGAGGCCGGGGTGGCTCAGCCTCCGATTTGGAGGCCGAGGTGGCTCAGCCTCCGATTTGGAGGCCGAGGTGGCTCAGCCTCCGATTTGGAGGCCGGGGTGGCTCAGCCTCCGATTTGGAGGCCGGGTGGCTCAGCCTCCGATTTGGAGGCCGGGGTGGCTCAGCTTCCGATTTGGAGGCCGGGGTGGCTCAGCCTCCGATTTGGAGGTCGGGGTGGCTCAGCCTCCGATTTGGAGGCCGGGGTGGCTCAGCCTCCGATTTGGAGGCCGGGGTGGCTCAGCCTCCGATTTGGAGGCCGGGGTGACTCAGCCTCCGATTTGGAGGCCGGGGTGGTTCAGCCTCCGATTTGGAGGCCGGGGTGAATCAGCCTCCGATTTGGAGGCCGGGGTGGCTCAGCCTCCGATTTGGAGGCCGGGGTCGATCAGCCTCCGATTTGGAGGCCGGGGTGGCTCAGCCTCTGATTTGGAGACCGGGGTGGCTCAGCCTCCGATTTGGAGGCCGGGGTGGCTCAGCCTCCGATTTGGAGGCCGGGGTGGATCAGCCTCCGATTTGGAGGCCTGGGTCGATCAGACTCCGATTTGGAGGCCGGGGTGGCTCAGCCTCCTATTTGGAGGCCGGGGTGGCTCAGCCTCCGATTTGAAGGCCTGGGTCGATCAGCCTCCGATTTGGAGTCCGGGGTGAATCAGCTTCCGATTTGGAGGCCGGGATGGATCAGCCTCCGATTTGGAGGCCGGGGTGGATCAGCCTCCGATTTTGAGGCCGGGGTGGATCAGCCTCCGATTTGGAGGCCGGGGTGGCTCAGCCTCCGATTTGGAGGCCGGGGTGGATCAGCTTCCGATTTGGAGGCCGGGGTGGCTCAGCCTCCGATTTGGAGGCCGGGGTGGCTCAGCCTCCGATTTGGAGGCCGGGGTGGGTCAGCCTCCGATTTGGAGGCCGGGGTGGATCAGCCTCCGATTTGGAGGCCAGAGTGGATCAGCCTCCGATTTGGAGGCCGGGGTCGATCAGCCTCCGATTTGGAGGCCGGGGTGGCTCAGCCTCCGATTTGGAGGCCGGGGTGGATCAGCCTCCGATTTGGAGGTCGGGGTGGATCAGCCTCCGATTTGGAGGCCGGGGTGGCTCAGCCTCCGATTTGGAGGCCGGGGTCGATCAGCCTCCGATTTGGAGGCCGGGGTGGCTCAGCCTCTGATTTGGAGGCCTGGGTCGATCAGCCTCCGATTTGGAGGCCAGGGTGGATCAGGCTCCGATTTGAAGGCCGGGGTGGATCAGGCTCCGATTTGGAGGCCGGGGTGGATCAGCCTCCCATTTGGAGGCCGGGGTGGATCAGCCTCCCATTTGGAGGCCGGGGTGGCTCATTGTCCGATTTGGAGGCCGGGGTGGCTCAGTCTCCGATTTGGTGTGTCGGCCCTTTAAGAATCATTTGGGTGCGCTGGCCCTTTAACAATCACTTTGGAGCGTTGGCCCTTTAAGAGCTAGTTTGGCTGACTGGGCTTCTTTTAAATCCACTTTGGCGCACACATTCTCTCTCAGGGGCATGTGTCATGTGATGAAGCTCGATTTGCATTTGTGCTGTGGGTTTCGCTTTAAGAGCTGATATTATGTGGCAGAGGCTCTGTGCTGGGGTTCAAGTGAAGTTCGTAGGTGTTGGCATAGTAACTGGGTCTGCCTGCGCATATCAATGAGCTCAACTGTCATTTCAATCGCCTCAGGGCACGTTTTGCCATTTCCTATTGAAAAGCATTGGAGACAGTGCATTCCAATGACGGGAAAAAAAAATTTCAAACGCAAATTGCGCAAAAACTATAAATCCGATCGACATGAAAAATACTTAGCACACCTCTCATGGACGCTGGCTTCGAAACGACACCTCAACGGAGTCTGTGCGTGTAGCGGTTCGGGCCGCATTAATTGCGGAAATCAACTTAATAATAATAATAAGAAGAAGAATAAGTTAGCAGCGTTCGGATTACAATATAGTGGTTTTTTCAAACCACTATAATAATACTAGATGTGTATTTCCTGAAGGAAGTACAGATAGTGGTTTGAAATGGTGCCCGGGCTGCCAGTTTAAGAGAGACTTGCCTGCTGCCCCTGCAAGACTTTCAACTCAGGATACGATTTAACTGTGGGTGCCTCTCAGGGGCCACTTTGGCCTCATGGTCTGATTTTGTGGGTGGGGCCCCTCATGGCCTGATTTTGTGGGTGGGGCCCCTCAGGGTCCGATTTGGTGGGCGGGGCCCCTCAGGGTCCGATTTGGTGGGCGGGGGCCCTCAGGGTCTGATTTGGTGGGCGGGGGCCCTCAGGGTCCGATTTGGTGGGCGGGGGCCCTCAGGGTCCGATTTGGTGGGCGGGGGCCCTCAGGGTCTGATTTGGTGGGCGGGGGCCCTCAGGGTCCGATTTAGTGGGTGGGGCCCCTCAGGGTCCGATTTGGTGGGCGGGGCCCTTCAGGGTCTGATTTGGTGGGCAGGGCCCCTCAGGGTCCGATTTGGTGGGCGGGGCCACTCTGGGTCCGATTTGGTGGGCGGGGCTACTCTGGGTCCGATCTGGTGGGCGGGGCACTTCAGAGTCCAATTTGGAGGGCGGGGACACTGAGTCTGATTTTGTGGGTTGGGCCCCTCAGGGTCCGATTTTGTGGCCGGGGCCCCTCAGGGTCTGATTTTGTGTCCGGCGCCCCTCAGGGTCCGATTTTGTGGCCGGTGCCTCTCAGGGTCCAATTTTGTGGTTGGGGCCCCTCAGGGTCCGATTTTGTGGGTTGGGCCCCTCAGGGTCCGATTTTGTGGCCGGGCCCCTCAGGGTCCGATTTTGTGGTTGGGGCCCCTCAGGATCCGATTTTGTGGCCGGAGCCCCTCAGGGTCCGAATTTGTGGCCGGGGCCCCTCAGGTCCAATTTTGTGGGTGGGGCCCCTCAGGGTCCAGTTTATTGGCCGGGGCCCCTCAGGGTCCAATTTTGTGGGTGGGGCCCCTCAGGGTCCAATTTTGTGGGTGGGGCCCCTCAGGGTCCGATTTTGTGGCCGGGGCCACTCAGGGTCCAATTTGGTGTGCGGGGCCACTCAGGGACCAATTTGGTGGGCGGGGCCACTCAGGGTCCGATTTGGTGAGTGGGGCCCCTTAGAGTTCAATTTGGTCAGCGGGGCCCCTCAGGGTCCGATTTTGTGGGTGGGGCCCCTCAGGGTCTGATTTTGTGGTTGGGTCCTTTCAGAATCCGATTTAGTAGGCGGGGCCCCTCAGGTTCTGAATTGGTGGGCGGAGCCCCTCAGGGTCCGATTTGGTGGGCGGGGCCCTTCAGGGTCTGATTTGGTGGGCGGGGCCCCTCAGGGTCCGATTTGGTGGGTGGGGCCCCTCAGGATCCGATTTGGTGGGCGGGGCCACTCTGGGTCTGATTTGGTGGGCGGGGCCACTCTGGGTCCGATTTTGGTGAGGGGCACTTCAGAGTCCAATTTGGAGGGTGGGGACACTGAGTCTGATTTTGTGGGTGGGGCCCCTCAGGGTCCGATTTTGTGGCCGGGGCCCCTCAGGGTCTGATTTTGTGTCCGGGGCCCCTCAGGGTCCGATTTTGTGGCCGGTGCCTCTCAGGGTCCGATTTTGTGGTTGGGGCCCCTCAGGGTCCGATTTTGTGGGTTGGGCCCCTCAGGGTCCGATTTTGTGGCCGGGGCCCCTCAGGGTCCGATTTTGTGGTTGGGGCCCCTCAGGATCCGATTTTGTGGCCGGAGCCCCTCAGGGTCCGAATTTGTGGCCGGGGCCCCTCAGGTCCAATTTTGTGGGTGGGGCCCCTCAGGGTCCAGTTTTTTGGCCGGGGCCCCTCAGGGTCCAATTTTGTGGGTGGGGCCCCTCAGGGTCCAATTTTGTGGGTGGGGCCCCTTAGGGTTCGATTTTGTGGTTGGGGCCCCTCAGGGTTCGATTTTGTGGTTGGGGCCACTCAGGATCCAATTTTGTGACCGGGGCCCTCAGGGTCTGATTTTGTGGGTGGGGCCCCTCAGGGTCCGATATTGTGGTTGGGGCCCCTCAGGATCCGATTTTGTGGGTGGGGCCCCTCAGGGTTCAATTTTGTAGGCGGGGCCCCTCAGGGTCCGATTTTGTGGGTGGAGCCCCTCAGGGTCCGATGTTGTGGCAGGGGCCCCTCAGGGTCTGATTTTGTGGCCGGATCCCCTCAGGGTCCGATTTTGTGGCCGGGGCCCGTGAGGGTCCGATTTTGTGGCCGGGGCCCCTCAGGGTCCAATTTTGTGGTTGGGGCCCCTCAGGGTCCGATTTTGTGGGTGGGGCCCCTCAGGGTCCGATGTTGTGGCCGGGGCCCCTCAGGGTCTGATTTTGTGGCCGGATCCCCTCAGGGTCCGATTTTGTGGCTGGGGCCCCTCAGGGTCCGATTTTGTGGCCGGTGCCCCTCAGGGTCCGATTTTGTGGGTGGGGCCCCTCAGGGTCCAATTTGGTGGGTGGGGCCACTCTGGGTCTGATTTGGTGGGCGGGGCCACTCTGGGTCTGATTTGGTGGGCGGGGCCATTCTGGGTCCAATTTGGATGCCAGGGTGGCTCAGCCTCCTTTTTGTAGGCCAGGGTCTATCAGCCTCCGATTTGGAGCCTTGGGTCACTCAGCTTTCGATTTGGCCCTTTAAGACTCATTTTGGTGCGCCGGCTCTTTAAGAATCACTTTGGCACGTCGGCCCTTTAAGAGCCAGGGTGGATCACTGGGCTTCTAAATCCACTTTGGCGCACATTCTCTCTCAGGGGCATACGTCATGTGATGAAGCTAGATTTACATTTGTGCTGTGGGTTTTGCTTTAAGAGCTGATATTATATGGCAGAAGCTCTGTCTTGGAGAGGTCATGTGACGTTCGTAGGCGTTGGCATAGTAACTGGGTCTGCCTGCGCATATCAATGAGCTTAACTGCCATTTCAATCGCCTCAGGGCATGTTTTGTCTATAGCAAAATTTCCCCATTCAAATGCATTGGAGACAGTGCATTCCAATGACGGGAAAAAAATTTTTCGAACGCAAATTGCGCAAAAACTACAAATCCGATCGACACGAAAAATACTTAGCACACCTCTCATGGACGCTGGCTTCGAAACGACACCTCAACGGAGTCTGTGCGTGTAGCGGTTCGGGCCGCATTAATTGCGGAAATCAACTGAATAATAATAAGAAGAATAAGTTAGCAGCGTTCGGATTACAATATAGTGGTTTTTTCAAACCACTATAATAAGTTAGCAGTGTTCGAATTACAATATAGTGGTTTTTTCAAACCACTATAACTAGATGTGTATTTCCTGAAGGAAGTACAGATAGTGGTTTGAAATGGTGCCCGGGCTGCCCCTTTAAGAGAGACTTGCCTGCTGCCCCTGCAAGACTTTCAACTCAGGATCCGTTTTAACTGTGTGTGCCTCTCAGAGGCCACTTTGGCCTCAGGGTCTGATTTGGTGGGTGGGGCCCCTCAGGATCCGATTCCTTTGCCTGGGCTCCTCAGGGCTTGAATTGTTGGCGGGGATCTCTCAGGCTCCGATTTTGTGGGTGTGGCCCCTCAGGGTCCGATTTTGTGGGTGGGGCCCCTCAGGTTCCGATTTTGTGAGTGGGGCCCCTCAGGGTCCGATTTTGTGGCCGGGGCCCCTCAGTGTCTGATTTTGTGGCCGGATCCCCTCAGGGTCCGATTTTCTGGCCGTGGCCCCTCAGGGTCCGATTATGTGGGTTGGGCCCCTCAGGGTCCGATTTTGTGTCCAGGGCCCCTCAGGGTCCGATTTTGTGGCCGGGGCCCCTCAGGGTCCGATATTGTGGCCGGGGCCCCTCAGGGTCTGATTTTGTGGTTGGGACCCCTCAGGGTCAGATTTGGTGGGTTGGGCCCCTTAGGGTCTGATTTTGTGGGCGGAGACCCTCTGTGTCTGATTTGGTCGGCGGGGCCACTCTGGGTCCGATTTGGTTGGCAAGACCACTCTGGGTCCGATTTAGTGGGCGGGGCCCCACAGGGTCCGATTTGGTGGGCGGGGCCCCTCAGGGTCCGGTTTGGTGGGCAGGGCCTCACGGGGTCCGATTTGGTGGGCGGGGCCACTCGGTAAGATTTGGTGGGCGGGGCCACTCTGGGTAAGATTTGGAAGCCGGGGTCGATGAGCTTCCGATTTGGAGGCCGAGGTCAAAGAGCCTCCGATTTGGAGTCCGGGGTGGCTCAGCCTCCGATTTGGAGGCCGGGGTGGCTCAGTCTCCGATTTGGAGGCCGGGGTCGATCAGCCTCCGATTTGGAGGCCGGGGTCGATCAGCCTCCGATTTGGAGGCCGGGGTCGATCAGCCTCCGATTTGGAGGCCGGGGTGGCTCAGCCTCCCATTTGGAGGCCGGGGTGGCTCAGCCTCCCATTTGGAGGCCGGGGTGGCTCAGCCTCCCATTTGGAGGCCGGGGTGGCTCAGCCTCCCATTTGGAGCCTGTGGTCACTCAGCTTTCGATTTGGCGTGTTGGCCCTTTAAGACTCATTTCGGTGCGCCAGCCCTTTAACAGTCACTTTTGCACTTCGGCCCTTTAAGAGCCAGTTTGGCTCACTGGGCTTCTAAATACACTTTGGCGCACATTCTCTCTCAGGGGCATGTGTCATGTGATGAAGCTAGATTTGCATTTGTGCTGTGGGTTTCGCTTTAAGAGCTGATATTATGTGGCAGAAGCTCTGTTCTGGAGATGTCATGTGATGTTCGTAGGCATTGGCATAGTAACTGGTTCTGCCTGCGCATATCAATGAGCTCAACTGCCATTTCAATCGCCTCAGGGCATGTTTTGCCATTTCCCATTCAAATGCATTGGAGACAGTGCATTCCAATGACGGGAAAAAAAATTTTCGAACGCAAATTGCGCAAAAACTACAAATCTGATCGGCACGAAAAATACTTAGCACACCTCTCATGGGCGCTGGCTTCGAAACGACACCTCAACGGAGTCTGTGCGTGTAGCGGTTCGGGCCGCATTAATTGCGGAAATCAACTTAATAATAAGAAGAAGAAGAATAAGTTAGCAGCGTTCGGATTACAATATAGTGGTTTTTTCAAACCACTATAACTAGATGTGTATTTCCTGAAGGAAGTACAGATAGTGGTTTGAAATGGTGCCCGGGCTGCCCCTTTAAGAGAGACTTGCCTGCTGCCCCTGCAAGACTTTCAACTCAGGATACGATTTACCTGTGGGTGCCTCTCAGGGGCCACTTTGGCCTCATGGTCTGATTTTGTGGGTGGGGCCCCTCAGGGCCTGATTTTGTGGGTGGGGCCCCTCAGGGTCCGATTTTTTTGGGTGGGGCCTCTCAGGGTCCGATTTTGTGGCCGGGGCCACTCAGGGTCCGATTTGGTGGCCGGGGCCCCTCAGGGTCCGATTTGGTGGCCGGGGCCCCTCAGGGTCTGATTTGGTGGGTGGGGCCCCTCAAGGTCCGATTTTGTGGCTGGGGCCCCTCAGGGTCCGATTTTGTGGCCGGGGCCAATCAGGATCCGATTTTTGTGGCCGGAACCCCTCAGGGTCCAATTTTGCAGGTGGGGCCCCTCAGGGTCCGATTTTTTGGCCGGGGCCCGTCAGGGTCCGATTTTGTGGGTGGGACCTCTCAGGGTCCGATTTGGTGGGCGGGCCCCTCTGGGTCCAATTTGGTGGGCAGGTCCCCTCAGGGTCCGATTTTGTGGGTTGGGCCCCTCAGGGTCCGATTTTGTGGCCGGGGCCCCTCAGGGTCTGATTTTGTGGTTGGGTCCCCTCAGGGTCCGATTTTGTGGTTGGGTCCCCTCAGGGTCCGATTTTGTGGTTGGAGCCCCTCAGGGTCCGATTTTGTGGCCGCGGCCCCTCAGGGTCTGATTTTGTGGCCGCGGCCCCTCAGGGTCCGATTTTGTGGCAGGGGCCCCTCTGGGTCCGATTTTGTGGGTGGGGCCCCTCTGGGTCCAATTTGGTGGGCGGGACCACTCTGGGTCCAATTTGATGGGCGGGGCCTCTCAGGGTCCGATTTTGTGGTTGGGTCCCCTCAGGGTCCGATTTTGTGGTTGGAGCCCCTCAGGGTCCGATTTTGTGGCCGCGGCCCCTCAGGGTCTGATTTTGTGGCAGGGGCCCCTCTGGGTCTGATTTTGTGGGCGGAGCCCCTCTGGGTCCAATTTGGTGGGCGGGACCACTCTGGGTCCAATTTGGTGGGCGGGACCACTCTGGGTCCGATTTGGTGGGCGGGGCCTCTCAGGGTCCGATTTGGTGGGCGGGGCCCCACATGGTCCGATTTGGTGGGCGGGGCCACTCTGGGTAAGATTTGGAGGCTGGGGTCGCTCAGCCTCCAATTTGGAGGCCGGGGTCGTTGAGCTTCCGATTTGGAGGCCGGGGTGGCTCAGCCTCCGATTTGGAGGCTGGGGTCGATCAGCATCCGATTTGGAGGCCGGGGTGGCTCAGCCTCCGATTTGGAGACCGGGGTGGCTCAGCCTCCGATTTGGAGGCCGGGGTCGATCAGCCTCCGATTTGGAGGCCGGGGTGGCTCAGCCTCCGATTTGGAGGCCGGGGTGGCTCAGCCTCCTATTTGGAGGCCGGCGTGGCTCAGCCTCCTATTTGGAGGCCGGGGTGGCTCAGCCTCCTATTTGGAGGCCTGGGTCGATCAGCCTCCGATTTGGAGGCCGGGGTGGATCAGCCTCCGATTTGGAGGCCGGGGTGGATCAGCCTCCGATTTGGAGGCCGGGGTGGCTCAGCCTCCGATTTGGAGGCCGGGGTGGCTCAGCCTCCGATTTGGAGGCCGGGGTGGCTCAGCCTCCGATTTGGAGGCCGGGGTGGATCAGCCTCCGATTTGGAGGCCGGGGTGGATCAGCCTCCCATTTGGAGGCCGGGGTGGATCAGCCTCCCATTTGGAGGCCGGGGTGGCTCATTGTCCGATTTGGAGGCCGGGGTGGCTCAGCCTCCGATTTGGAGGCCGGGGTGGCTCAGTCTCCGATTTGGTGTGTCGGCCCTTTAAGACTCATTTGGGTGCGTTGGCCCTTTAACAATCACTTTGGCGCATTGGCCCTTTAAGAGCTAGTTTGGCTGACTGGGCTTCTTTTAAATCCACTTTGGCGCACACATTCTCTCTCAGGGGCATGTGTCATGTGATGAAGCTAGATTTGCATTTGTGCTGTGGGTTTCGCTTTAAGAGCTGATATTATGTGGCAGAGGCTCTGTGCTGGGGTTCAAGTGAAGTTCGTAGGCGTTGGCATAGTAACTGGGTCTGCCTGCGCATATCAATGAGCTCAACTGTCATTTCAATCGCCTCAGGGCACGTTTTGCCATTTCCTATTGAAAAGCATTGGAGACAGTGCATTCCAATGACGGGAAAAAAAATTTCGAACGCAAATTGCGCAAAAACTACAAATCCGATCGACACGAAAAATACTTAGCACACCTCTCATGGACGCTGGCTTCGAAACGACACCTCAACGGAGTCTGTGCGTGTAGCGGTTCGGGCCGCATTAATTGCGGAAATCAACTTAATAATAAGAAGAAGAAGAATAAGTTAGCAGCGTTCGGATTACAATATAGTGGTTTTTTCAAACCACTATAATAAATGCACAATTGGTGTGCAGGGGGCACGAAGAGACACAATGTGGTCAACAGCAAAACACACATAGCGTTCAGTAAATGTCAGAAAGTCAGTGGTATGACCCAATATACATAATCAATCTAAAAAATAAAGTACATATATATTCACCCAAATATGCAGAAAATATGTATAAATATATTATAAATATAAAGTGTCCTGTGCATATGTAAATAAACCATATATAAATCCCATAAATTAGTGTGGTAATATTTGTTTCAATATGCAAGCACCATCAAAATAAAAAAATGCTCAGTGCAAAACAATATAAGCGGTTATATAACCTTCACTATATGGAAATAGGTGAAAAATAAAAAATTAAGTGCAAAAAAAATGATAGCTTAACGCTGCTATGAATCACTGCTGACTTCTGCCAGCCACCAACATCAATGTTGCAGTATGATTGAAACAATGTCACTTCATATGGTTATTGACCAGAGTCTCCTCCTGCCCCTGCACACAACACTCCAACGCACATTTCGCTCTTGCTTCATCTGGGAGTGATGTGATCAGGGGTAGAGGGAATTAAATAGGGAGCTATTAGCTGCAGACACTATATAATTAGGAGCGTCATGGTTACATGGCGCCGCTATGGGCGTAAACATCAGCCGTCTTCCCCCGTCAGAAACCAGGAACTGCAACGCTGGGTGCGACTAATGTCACAGTCAGTGATGCAGATCCCCGGAGACCAATCACGGGAAGAGGCGGGCGCATGTGCAATGCGGCGCTCGGCGCTCCCGCAGCCATGTAAAGAGTGGGAGGATCAATATAGGAAAAATCTGTCATATGGGCAAACATGCATATTGCTTATGATTGTAAAAAGCTTCCATACGAAAGATAGAATTTATTACAAACAAAAATAAAAATAAAAAATACACGTGATTAGTGAAAATACATAATTAAAAATTAATAATGTCCTTAAAGACCAATCAAGGGAAGAGGTGGACGCATGTGCAATACAGCGATCAGCGGTCCTGCATCCATGTTGAAAGTGGGAAAATCAATATAGAAAAGATCTATCATATGGGAAAAAATGCATCTTTCTAATGGTTTTATAGAAAGCTTCCATAGAAAAAACAAAATTCATTAAACATCTAACCACGTGATTAGTGACAATATATGATAAATAAAAAAATATATATGAAATTATAATATATATAATAAAAAATGTGATAAAATAACACAAAACAAAAACAAAAAATATATATAAAAAATATATATATGTGTATATAATAATTTATATAAAAATCTGTATAAAATGTATATAAAAAAAGTGTATATAACTTAATATTCTTAATCTTCCTATGTTAATGCCTAATGTTTATTGGCCCACAGAATTTCTATTATATCCACAAATTTTTGCTCCAAAAAAATAATAATATATAAAAAATATAAAATAAAAAATAAAAATTAAGAATTGTAAAATTAAAAAATAAAAATATTACTCTTGTCAGTAACCATATGAAGTGACATTGTTTCATTCATATTGCAACATTGATGTTGGTGGCTGGCAGAAGTCAGCAGTGATTCATAGCAGCGTTAAGCTATCATTTTTTTTGCACTTAATTTTTTATTTTTCACCTCTTATTTCCATATAGTGAAGGTTATATAACCTCTTATATTGTTTTGCACTGAGCACTTTTTTATTTTGATGGTGCTTGCATATTGAAACAAATATTACCACACTAATTTATGGGATTTATATATGGTTTATTAACATATGCACAGGACACTTTATATTTATAATATATTTATACATATTTTCTGCATATTTGGGTGAATATATATGTACTTTATTTTTTAGATTGATTATGTATATTGGGTGTCATATCACTGACTTTCTGACATTTACTAAACGCTATGTGTGTTTTGCTGTTGACCACATTGTGTCTCTTCATGCCCCCTGCACCCCAATTGTGCATTTGTTTTTAATCGTAATTTTATAAAAATTGTGAGATACAAATAAAATTCTCGTGATAATATACCGTCTTTAGTATCTTTGATTTTTTTAAGGCGAATTATAATTATAATAGTCAGTACTCTGGATATCTCTGGTTTTGGATTTTCGTCTCTAGTGTAGAACCTGTAGCCAACTGAAAAGTCAGCCCAGTTCTCCAGGAACCCAAACCCCTCCTTCCTACACCAATTCCTGAGCCACTTATTAACCTCCCTAATCTCCCGTTGCCTCTCTGGCGTGGCACGTGGTACAGGAAGTATTTCCAAAAATACCACCTTGGAGGTCCTTGGTTTAAGCTTGCAGCCTAATTCCCTGAAATCATCTTTAACCCCTTCACCCCCAAGGGTGGTTTGCACGTTCATGACCGGGCCAATTTTTACAATTCTGACCCATGTCCCTTTATGAGGTAATAACTCTGAAACGCTTCCATGTATCCCGGTGATTCTGACATTGTTTTCTCATGACATATTGTACTTCATGTTAGTGGTAAAATTTCATTCGTATAACTTACGTTTATTTGTAAAAAAAAAAATGGAAATTTGGCAAAAATTTTGAAAATTTTGCAATTTTCCAACTTTGAATTTTTATGCCCTTAAATCACAGAGATACAAAAAAAATTAATAAATAACATTTCCCACATGTTTGCTTTACATCAGCACAATTTTGGAACCAAAATTTTTTTTTGTTACGAAGTTATAAGGGTTAAAAGTTGACCAGCGATTTCTCATTTTTACAACACCATTTTATTTTTAGGACCACACCACATTTGAAGCCACTTTGAGGGGTCTATATGATAGAAAATAGCCAAAAGTGACACCATTCTAAAAACTGCACCCCTCAAGGTGCTCAAAACCACACTCAAGAAGTTTATTAACCCTTCAGGTGCTTCACAGGAATTTTTTGAATATTTTAAAAAAAATGAACATTTAACTTTTTTTCGCAAAAAAAAATAATTCGGGTTCAATTTTTTTTATTTTACCAAGGGTAACAGGAGAAATTGGACTGGAAAAGTTATTGTGCAATTTGTCCTGAGTACGTTGATACCTGATATGTTGGGGGGAACCACTGTTTCGGCGCAATTAAAAAATCATTTTTTCCACAAAAATGATCTTTTCACCCCCAATTTTTATTTTCCCAAGAGTAACAGGACCCTAAAAGTTATTGTGCAATTTGTCCTGAGTACGCTGATACCCCATATGTGGGTGTAAACGACTATTTGGGCGCATGGCAGAGCTCAGAAGGGAAGCAGCGCTATTTGACTTTTTTGGCTGGAATTGAGATCGGACACTATGTTGCATTTGGAAAGCCCCTGATGTACCAAAACAGTGGAAACCCCCCACAAATGACACCATTTTGGAAACTAGACCCCCCCAAGGAACTTATCTAGATGTTTGGTGAGAACTTTGAACTCCCAAGGGCTTCACAGAAGTTTATAACGTACAGCCATACAATTATAAAATCATATTTTTTCCACAAAAATGATCTTTTCACCCCCAATTCTTACTTTCCCAAGGGTAACAGGACCCTAAAAGTTATTGTGCAATTTTTCCTGAGTATGCTGATACCCCATATGTGGGGGTATACCACTATTTGGGCGCATGGCAGAGCTCGGAAGGGAAGCAGCGCCATTTGACTTTTTTGGCTGGAATTGAGATCGGACACAATGTCGCGTTTGGAAAGCCCCTGATGTACCTAAACAGTGGAATCCCCCCACAAGTGACACCATTTTGGAAACTAGACGCCCTAAGGAACTTATCTAGATGTGTGGTGATCACTTTGAACCCGCAAGGGTTTCACAGAAGTTTATAATGCCCGGGGCGTGAAAATAAAAAAATCATATTTTTTCCACAAACATGATCATTTAGTCCCCAATTTTTTTATTTTCCCAATGGTAACAGAAGAAAATGGACCCCAAAAGTTGTTGTCCAATTTGTCCTGAGTACCCTGATACCCCATATGTGGGAGAAAACTACTGTATGGGCCCACGTCGGGGCTCGGAAGGGAAGTAGTGACGTTTTGGAATGCAGACTTTGATGGAATGGTCTGCGGGTGTCATGTTGCCTTTGGAGAGCCCCTGATGAACCTAAACAGTGGAAACCCCCCACAAATGACACCATTTTGGAATCTAGACCCCCTAAGGAACTTATCTAGATGTGTGGTGAGCACTTTGAACCCAAGGGCTTCACAGAAGTTTATAACGCCCGGGCGTGAAAATAAAAAAAAAAATTTCCCACAAAAATGATATTTTTGCCCCCAATTTTTTATTTTCCTAAGGGCAACAGGAGAAATAGGACCCCAAAAGTTGTTTTGCAATTTGTCCTGAGTAGGCTGATACCCCATATGTGGGGGTAAAACACTGTTTGGGCGCATAGCAGAGCTTGGAATGGAAGGAGCACCATTTGACTTTTTCAACGCAGAATTGGCTGGAATTGAGATCAGATGCCATGTTGCATTTGGACAGCACCTGATGTGCCCAAACAGTGGAAACCCCCCAATTCTAACTCCAACCCTAATCCCAACACACCCCTAACCCTAATCTCAGCTCTAACACTAGCCCTAGCCCTAACCCTAGCCCTAACCCTAGCCTTAACCCTAATGTGAAAATGGAAATAAATACATTTTTTTAATTTTATTATTTTTCCCTAACTAAGGGGGTGATAACGGGGGGTTTGATTTACTATTTATGGCGGGTTTTATTATTGGCAGCTGTCACACGCTAAAAGACGCTTTTTATTGTAAAAATAGTTTTTGCATCACCACATATTGAGAGCTATAATTTTTCCGTATTTTGACCCACTGAGTCATGTGAGGTCTTATTTTTTGCGGGATGAGTTGACGTTTTTATTGGTATCATGTTTGGGCACATGACTTTTATGATCGCTTTTTATTCCGATTTTTGATACGCAGAATGAACAAAAACCAGTGTTTCATGAATTTCTTTTGGGAGGTGCGTTTACACCGTTCCGCGTGCGGTAAAAATGATAAAGCAGTTTTATTTTTCGGGTCAGTACAGTTACAGCGATACCTCATTTATGTCTTTTTTATGTTTTGGCGCTTTTATACAATAAAAACAATTTTATATAAAAAATAATTATTTTTGCATCGCTTTATTATGCAAGCTATAACTTTTTTATTTTTTCTCTGTTGATGCTGTGTGGCAGCTCATTTTTTGCGGGACAAGATGACGTTTTCAGCGATATGATGGATATTTATATCCGTCTCTTTGATCGCGCGTTATTGCACTTTTTGTTCGGCGGTATGATAATAAATCATTATTTTTTGCTTCGTTTTTTATTTTTATTTTTGAAGCGGTTCGCTAAAGGGGTTAACTATGGGACAGTTTTATAGGGCAGATCGTTACGGACGCGGCGATACCAAATATATGTACTTTTATTGTTTTGTTTTGCTTTTACTTCCAAAAAATGAATTTATTAGGGAATATTTTTTTTTATTTATTTAGCGATTTTTTTTAAATTATTTTTACACTTTTTTTTTTTAAACTTCATTAGGTTGTCCCAGGGTGGACATCACTGTCCTGTGACAGATCAGCAATCTGTTACAGTCAGTGTGCAGGTTTCCTCCTTGCCTGCGCTTTGCAGGCACTGAGGAAGCCAGCTCCCTGCAGGCCCCCGAAGGTTCCCGTCGCCATCTTGGAACCGGGGACCTGCAGGGAAAGAGCCCCCCGCTGCAGCACTGCACATTACGCTGCTGTGTGCCGATGCTTTCCTTTAACCCCCGGTACACCGCGATCGTGTTTGATCGCGGTGTGCAAGGGGTTAACATGTCGGGGGCGGTCCGTGACCGCCCCTGACACATAGTGCCAGGTGTCAGCTGTGATAATCAGCTGACACCAGGCCGCGATCAGCGGCGCTCAGCACGTGGTGAGCGCCGCTGATTGCGCTAGACGTACTATCCCGTCCATGGGCATAGGGGCTCGGGTCCCATGGATGGGATAGTACGTCTGATGTCAGAAAGGGGTTAAGGACCTTCCACCTACCACTAACTTTGTCATTTGTGCCAATGTGCACCATAAAGCTCAATCAAATATCCTTTAGGAAATCATAAATTATAAAAGTGAACATATATTTCCCTATAAAAATCAATTTTTATTATTTTCGATTAAAAAACACACCAACCCAGTGAAACTGGTATATATGAAAAATACCATATGATAAAAAAACCTAGCCTACCGGATACCCTGCAATAAAGCTAAGCTTTATCCCTGCCTGACCGTGGAGTTTGGCACCCTAATAGGATGATTTTGGTGCCCCCACTCAATGTAGGCTTTCCCTCACTCCCCTAGTACACCCTAGCAAAAAAAAAAAGGTGGGAAAACAATGTCCAAAAAGGGCAGAGGTAAAGTGAGTCTTGAAGCTAAACAGGTACCCAATAGGTGTATCAAAACCAAAGTACCGTATATACTCGAGTATAAGTCGATCCGAGTATAAGTCGACCCCCCTAATTTTGCCACAAAAAACTGGGAGAACTTATTGACTCGAGTATAAGTCTAGGGTGGGAAATGCTCCATAGATTATTCCCCCATATGGTGTCCTCAGAAAAAACTCCATAGATTATTCCCCCATATGCTGCTCCCATAAGAAGCTCCATAGATTGTTCCCTCATATGCTGCCCCCACAAGAAGCTCCAGATTATTCCCCCATATGCTGCCCCCCCATAAGAAGCTCCATATATTGTTCCCTCATATGCTGCCCCCACAAGAAGCTCCATATTGTTCCCCCATATGCTGCCCCCATAAGAAGCTCCATATTGTTCCCCCATATACTGCCCCCACAAGAAGCTCCATATTGTTCCCCCATATGCTGCCCCCATAAGAAGCTCCTTAGATTATTCCCCCATGTGCTGCCGCCGCTGCTGCTGTTGCATGTAAAAATAAAAAAAATGACATACTCACCTCTCCGTCGCTGGGTGTCAGATTCTCACCTGTCCTGCGTCCATGGCTGCTCACCGCTATCTGCACGTCATCAGTCAGTGACGTTCAGACTGCAGGGGGCGCAGCGCGCATTAACCACGTCACCGCGCCCTCTGCTGTCTGAAGTCACTGACCGATGACAGACAGCAGCAAGCAGCCATGGACGCAGGACAGGTGAGTATTGCTGTACTTACCCGTCCTGACGCTGTCTTGAGCCCCCAGCTTCTCCGCGCTCTCTCTTCATGCCTTCAGCGGTCACGTGGTGCCGCTCATTAAAACTCATGAATATGCGCATATTGATGAGTTTTAATGAGCGGCACCACATGACCGCTGAAGGCAGGAAGAGAGAGCACGGGGAGAAGCTGGGGGCTCAAGACACAGCGTCAGGACGGGTAAGTATGACCTGACACATCCTCCCCCTCCAACCCCTTTGTATATGACTCGAATATAAGTCGAGAGGGGGACTTTCAGCCCAATTTTTTGGGCTGAAAATCTCGACTTATATTCGAGTATATACGGTACATGACTTTTTCCTTTCAGACGATAAAAGGGACTGCTCAATTACATTAATATCAATCTATAGAGTCTTATGGGCACATACAACAATGATTAGTGGCCTTATGGTGTAAGCCATTTCAAATGAATAATGAGACATACGTTCAGCAATACTGTCAGCAAAATTCCTCAGTTATAAGGCAATGATATAATCATATGAGATCTTATGACAGATGTTCTCCATAATTCTCATGTGCTGATCCATAGCCAATAAAACAGTCCCACACTCAATGAATAAACAAATGATACAGCCAAAAATAGTTCCCCACATGTTCCCCCAGGATAGGACTTATCATGACTCCAGTGTACCCCGATGCGTTTCCCCGTAAATGGCACGGTTCATCAGGAGGTTAATTTCAAGTGGATGCTGGCTGCCATAGTAGATGATGACTCGCCGCAGCTCCACACATAGTGGACTTATATAACCACCGACATTCACTCAGCCCCGATAGGCTCCGTCCACCCTATCGCGGGCCAATAGACCGGGTTCCACATTACGCTGCCAATAGTTACACACCTCACATCCCCCGTCAGGGAGCGGCACTTTTTTCTTTCATTTCCGGTCAATAATGCCGCGCTCAGATCAGCATGGCTCGGGCGTCCAGGAAGTACCTTGCCCTTCCAAATAATGAGCGCCCATGTCACATCCGCCCACTCCACCGGAAATTTCATGCGCTCCAAACAATGAAGCGCACACAGCGCTTACTTCCTTATCGTGATCTCATACAAAGACATATAGCATGTCACATGATTTCAGCAGTGTAATTAGAGATCTGCAAAGTGCATACAAAACGATAAATCAATATTGCAGCTACTTAGGGGTTATGAGAGACAGCTTAATGAAAGGATATATAATAAAATAAGATATGAAATGCAAAAGAATAACTTTACACTAATCAAAATAGAAACGCCCATAATAGGGGCATGTGCAAAAAACATGCATGTAGTATGCTAGCTAAATCAAATATACCCTATTACATTATGGACTCCACAGACACACAAAAGGTATGTATTTTCTCAAATAAAACATGCATATGAGAGACATTCATTTAAGCTTTTAGGAGAGAGGGATTGCATCCTGAAAATCCACTCAGCCTCACATTTCAAAATAAGCCTATCCAGATCCCCTCCTCTCGTTTTGGGCTTCACAAGTTCCACCATAGTAAAAGATAAATCCGATAAACGGCCTGCATGAACCTCATTAATATGACTGGCTAGTGGTGTATCTCTCCTATGTTTGATGTCATTTCGGTAATTTAAAACAGACCCCGATTTTGCCAGACGCGAAAGTATACTACAGACCTCTGTTGATGTCATTTTGGCGTTCCCCTACCCTCACTCTTAGCTCTCTCTTGGTTTTTCCAATATAGTCCATGGGACAGGTACAGGTGGCCTTATATACATCCCCATGGACTTACAGTTTCTGAAATCTCTGATGGAAAAAACCTTACCATTGGCTGCACTACAGAAGGTCTTTCCTTGAACCATCATATTACATCTCGAGCAATTACCACATCTGCAAATCCAACTGGTCTCCTATCCAGCCATGTAACAGTCATGGCAGGTTTTTGATAGAAACTATGGACCAGACGATCACCAATGGACCGGCCCTTCCTGTATGTCACCCATGGTTTGGCTGAGATAAACTTATTAACATTTGGGTCTGCAAGAAGGATCCCCCAATGTTTCTTGAGTACCTGATAGACCCTCTCCGACTGTTCATCAAAGGTGCCAATCAATCTCACAGAGGCATCCTCTTCTTTTTTATGTACCTGGTTTTTATTCAGGAGTGTCTCCCTATTAACCGAAATGGCATAATCCAAAGGTCCATCAAGGACATTGCACGGATAGCCTCTCCTTCTAAATCTACCATATAGGTCTCTCTATTGTCTCCTGAAGGTGCCCAAATCGGAGCAGTTCCTTCTAATCCAAAGGAACTGTCCCTTCGGTATCCCTCTTTTCAGGGGGGCCGGATGGTGATTGGTCCATTTAAGAAGACCATTGGTTGCTGTAGGTTTCCTATATGTGCTGGCACCTATTTTACCATCTTCCTCCTTCACAATGGTCAAGTCTAGAAAGTTAATGCTCCTTGTATTACATTCTGAGGTAAATTTTAGACCTATCCTGTTTACATTAATGCTTTCAATGAAACGGGTGAACTCCCCCTCTGGGCCAGACCAACAAATCAATATATCATCAATATATCTGGCCCAGAGGGAGATATAGGGACTCCACCAGACATCCACCTCCTCCCCAAAGATGTGGGTTTCCTCCCACCAGCCCAGGAAGATGTTTGCATAAGTAGGAGCACGAGGGCTCCCCATTGCAGTCCCCCTGAGCTGGTGGAAGTACTTAGTATTGAAAAGGAAGTAGTTATGGGTGAGGGTGAAATGAAGAAGTTCGTACACAAAATTATTGCGGTCTCGGCATTCCACCGATCTGGTCCTCAAAAAATGAACGACTGCCCTGGTGCCAAATTCATGTGGGATACTGCTATATAAAGCCACTACATCAATAGTAGCTATCAGCGTATCAGCTTCCACAGTAATCCCTTCCAAAATGCACAAGAGATGGGAAGTATCATGTACAATTGAGGGTAAAGATATAGCAAAAGGCCTCAAGATTCTGTCAAGATACAGCCCCGCATTTTGTGTCAACGAGTCAATCCCCGAGACAATCGAGCGACCACTCAGTGGATCTAGGCCCTTATGTACTTTAGGTAGGGCATAAAAAGTTGATATCACTGGACAACTTGGTGTCATAAATTTCAACTCATTTTCAGATATGAGACCTCTTCCTCTTGCCTCAGTCAAAATCTCCACTAATCTTTCCTTGTAACTCAGGGTTGGGTCTCCCTGCCGGATCTCATATGTGCTAGAATCATGAAGTAGCTGATAGCACATTTTGAGATACACTGAGTGGTCCATGAGCACCAGATTCCCACCTTTGTCAGATGCCTTTATGATAAGGTCCTTGTTCTTTTCAAGATTCTCCAGGGCCCGCTTTTCTCCATAGGTAAGGTTAGGTAGATGCTGACCATTATCCCATGTAATCTTACATAAGTCAGCCTCCACTAATTTCATAAAAATATCAACACTTGTAGTCTCTGCAGTAGGTGGCATTCTGGTGCTCTTATTCTTAAGGTCCGTAAAAGGGCCCTTACCCCTGACCTGTACATTTTCATCTAGAAGACTGGTAAGGGTCTGAAAACCCTCAATATCTTCCTCTGATAAACCCAATCTTCTGCATTGTTCAATGTCATGCTTTTGAAAAAATGTCTTTCATTTAAGTTTCCGTCCAAATAAATTAAGGTCCTTAACCCAACCAAAACAATTGAAGGGGTTAGTAGGTACAAAATTAAGACCTTTTCTCAAAACAGAGAAATCATCCCCTGATGGCACCTATGATGAAAGGTTAATAATCTGACACTGGTCTATTGAGGTTTCCTCCTCAGATCGTATCCCATCAATGGACCTCTGTCCAAAAGAGATTGTGAGGATCCAGATGCAGAGGGCCCAATACTTGTACCAATGTTGGATTGGGCACCCCTTCCATTGCCTCTTTGCCTGAAGTGGCTTCTTGGTACACGCCATCTCCACCTGCCCTGTCTTCTCCTCCCCTGGTAGTTAGATAGACTCTCAGTACGTTCTGTATCAGATGTAACTATGTCTGATGATGAAACCTCAGCAGGAGCCAAAACCTGATATTCATATGCCTTATTCTCTTTAAACTCATTTAAGTTTAACCTCAACTGTGGGTAAAATCCTGGAGGTTTTCTAAGAGATACTATACTGGAGTATCTGGAGAAGAATAACCTCATGACCTAATATCAACATGGGTTTACGAGGAACCGTTCCTGTCAGACTAATCTGATAAGCTTTTATGAAGAGGTAAGTTCCGGACTGGACCAAGGGAATGCAGTGGACGTGGTGTACATGGACTTTTCAAAAGCTTTTGATACGGTGCCACACAAAAGGTTGATACATAAAATGAGAACAATGGGGATAGCGGAAAATATGTGTAAGTGGTTAAGAGCAGGCTCAGGGATAGGAAACAAAGGGTGGTTATTAATGGAGCACACTTGGACTGGGTCACGGTTAGCAGTGGGGTACCACAGGGGTCAGTTTTGGGCCCGCTTCTTTTTAACATATTTATTAATGACCTTGTAGGGAGCATAGAGAGTATAATTTCAATATTTGTAGATGACACGAAACTTTGCAGGGTAATCAATACAGAGGAGGACAATTTTATATTACAGGAGGATTTATGTAAACTAGAAGCTTGGGCTGATAAATGGCAAATGAGCTTTAATGGGGATAAATGTAAGGTCATGCACTTGGTTAGAATGAACAAGATGTATAATTATGTGCTTAATTGTAAAACACTGGGCAAAACTGTAACTGAAAACGACCTGGGTGTATGGGTGGATGACAAACTCACATTTAGTGGCCAGTGTCATGCAGCTGCTGCAAAGGCAAATAAAATAATGGGATGCATTAAAAGAGGCATAGATGCTCATGAGGAGAACATAATTTTACCTCTATATAAGTAACTAGTGCGACCACACTTAGAATACTGCGTACAGTTCTGGTCTCCGGTGTATAAGAAACACATAGCTGAACTGGAGCGGGTGCAGAGAAAAGTGACCAAGGTTATTAGGGAACTGGGGGTCTGCAATACCAAGACAGGTTATTACACTTGGGGTTATTTAGTTTGGAAAATCGAAGGCTTAGGGGTGATCTTATTACAATGTATAAATATATGCGGGGACAGTACAAAGACCTTTCTAATTATCTTTTTACTCTTAGACCTGTGACGGGGACAAGGGGGCATCCTCTACATCTGGAGGAAAGAAGGTTTAAGCATACAGATGCGGATTCTTTACTGTAAGAGCAGTGAGACTATGGAACTCTCTGCCATATGATGTTGTAATGAGTGATTCCCTACTAAAATTTAAGAAGGGACTGGATGCCTTTCTTGAAAAGTATAATATTAAAGGGTATATACACTAGTGTCCTTAATATTGCATTGATCCAGGGAGCTAGTCTGATTGCTGTGGAGTTGGGAAGGAATTTTTTTCCCCAATGTGAAGCTTGCTGTTTGCCACATGGGTTTTTTTTGCCTTCCTCTGGATCAACATGTTAGGGCATGTTAGGATAGGATATGGGTTGAACTAGATGGACTTAAAGTCTTCCTTCAAGCTTAATAACTATGTTACTATGAAATAACCACCATTAGTACATGAATACATCACCTCAACAAGCATTAGAACATGAAAAGAGCATCAGAACCACCATTAGTACAGGAATATATAACCACCAACACCATCAGTACAAGAATACATCACCACAACCTCCATAAGTAAATGAATATAACATGCGAACCACTATCACACATGTATATAGATATACATATATACAGTGCCTTGCGAAAGTATTCGGCCCCCTGGAACTTTTCAACCTTTTCCCACATATCATGCTTCAAACATAAAGATATCAAATGTTAATTTTTGGTGAAGAATCAACAACAAGTGGGACACAATTGTGAAGTTGAACGAAATTTATTGGTTATTTTACATTTTTGTGGAAATACAAAAACTGAAAAGTGGGGTGTGCAATATTATTCGGCCCCTTTAACTTATTGTTTTGTTGAGCCACATTTTGCTGCGATTACAACTGCAAGTTGCTTGGGGTATGTCTCTATCAGTTTTCTACATCGAGAGACTGAAATTCTTGCCCCGTCTTCCTTGGCAAACAGCTCGAGCTCAGTGAGGTTTGATGGAGATCATTTGTGAACAGCAGTTTTCAGCTCTTTCCACAGATTCTCGATTGGATTCAGGTCTGGACTTTGACTTGGCCATTCTAACACCTGGATATGTTTATTTGTGATCCATTCCATTGTAGATTTTGCTTTGTGTTTGGAATCATTGTCTTGTTGGAAGACAAATCTCCATCCCAGTCTCAGGTCTTTTGCAGACTCCAACAGGTTATTCTTCAAGAATGGTCCAGTATTTGGCTCCATCCATCTTCCTATCAATTTTAACCATCTTCCCTGTCGCTGCTGAAGAAAAGCAGGGCCAAACCATGATGCTGCCACCACCATGTTTGACAGTGGAGATGGTGTGTTCAGGGTGATGAGCTGTGATGCCTTTATGCCAAGCATATCATTTGGCATTGTTGCCAAAAAGTTCGATTTTGGTTTCATCTAACCAGAGCACCTTCTTCCACATGTTTGGTGTGTCTCCCAGGTGGCTTGTTGCAAACTTTAAACGACATTTTTTATGGATATCTGTGAGAAATGGCTTTCTTCTTGCAACTCTTCCATAAAGGCCAGATTTGTGCAGTGTACGACTGATTGTTGTCCTATGGACAGACTGTCCCACCTCAGCTGTAGATCTCTGCAGTTCATCCAGAGTGATAATGGGCCTCTTGGATGCATCTCTGATCAGTCTTCTCCTTGTTTGTGATGAAAGTTTAGAGGGAAGGCCGAGTCTTGGTAGATTTGCAGTGGTATGATACTCCTTCCATTTCAATACGATCACCTGCACAGTGCTCCTTGGGATGTTTAAAGTTTTGGAAATCATTTTGTATCCAAATCCTGCTTTAAACTTCTCCACACCAGTATCACGGACCTGCCTGTTTGTTCCTTGGTCTTCATGATGCTCTATGTGCATCAAACAGAACCCTGAGACTATCACAGAGCAGGTGCATTTATACGGAGACTTGATTGCACGCCCCACTTTTCAGTTTTTGTATTTCCACAAAAATTTAAAATAACCAATAAATTTCATTCAACTTCACAATTGTGTTCCACTTGTTGTTGATTCTTCACCAAAAATTTACATTTGGTATCTTTATGAATGAAGCATGATATGTGGGAAAAGGTTGAAAAGTTCCAGTGGGCCGAATACTTTCGCAAGGCACTGTAAATGTACATTTTAGAAAAGGTGTACTACATGTACATAGCAAAATGTACAGCTGTTGGTGAATGGCAATCAGAATAGCTAGCGTGCATAGGAGACCTTGAGTTTTGCTAAACACAGCAGCACTTCTACTTGCCCCCATTTAAAATAAATAAAAAAAATGTCCATTTGTGGTGTCACTACATCTATAAAAGTCTGATCTATCAAAATAAAAAACGAATTAATCCAATCGGTAAACAGGAAAGGCCACCTAGAACATTTAAGCTTTATATGAGGCTAATTGGAATCACTTTAAATGATGGCAGCTGTGTACTGACTACTAGAGATGAGCGACTTTGCCTTTTTTAGGGTCGAGTCGGGTTTCATGAAACCCGACTTTCTCAAAAGTCGAGTCGAACGAAATCGGCCGACTATCATGAAAAGTCGAAGATCCGACTGAAACACGAAACCCAATGCAAGTCAATGGGGAAGAAAAGTCGGCAGGGAGTGGAGGACAGTAAACACACCTACATGCCGAACCGCTTTTTTAAAGTGCGCGAAAACTCTCTCTCTCTCTCACCGGATGCTGCACATGTCATCTCGTTGCCCACAGTGTACGTCCTTGCTCAGTGGCTGAAAAAAGTCATGTGCAAGCATTCTGGGAGATCCGACTTTGGTGCTTGTTTAGCTGACCGCATGGCTGACTTCACGCTGTGGTCGGGTTTCAGCCGGCGAAACCCGACTTTGCCATAAGTTGGCGACTTATGAATCTGGCCGACCTGTTTCACTCAACTCTACTGACTACTATTTAAATGGGTTGCCCCAAGATCAAAGCCTATTTTTATTAATAGATGTTGGAATAATAATAATGTTCCATAATTGGTTATGTTTAAAAAAAATGTCCCTGTGGTTGAGATACTCTTCTAAATGTGTCCCTTCTATACCCTGCTATTTGTTGTGTTTGACCAAGCAGAGCTTCTCTAGTTCATCGTTGTCACATACCAAAGCTCCTGGCCAGGGAAGGAAGCATAAAGCCCCCGTTACACATAACGATGTCCCAGCGATCCCACCAAAGACAGCCCCAGCGATCAGGACCAGCGACGCTGGACGCTGGTTTCTAAAGTAAACATCGGGTATCCAGGCGCCGCGCGACTCCTGGATGCTGTATTCAGCTGCAAGATGGATCTTGGCATGGAGAGCTTCTATCGTAATCTGGATTTGTAATGGAAATTGGCCGTTGCCTTTGCTGTGGCTTGTGAAGAAGAAAGACGAGAAAGACGAAGAAGATGTCATCGTCACTACTGGCAACACCCCATCGTTGAAGTCCGAGAGAGCCATGAACCTAAGACTCATACACCAAGCTGTGTGCAAACCCTCAGAAGTTTTTCGACTACACAAGGATGTTGGAACAAAGCTTCAATGACTTGCTGCAACGTGTCCCAGGATCCATCACCACGCAGGACACACAGCTACGTCGAGCAATTCCTACTGAGGAATGTCTGTTGGTGACCCTAAGGTATGTAATTTTGAAAAAGAAACACCTGTCATTAATATTATTGTTATAAAAGAAATGTACTGATTTTTTTTTCCAATTTCCTGTTCCACAGATTCCTGGCTACTGGAGAGACCTTATCATCGCTACATTTTCAATTCCGCATTGGAATGTCCACCCTTTCTGGGATTGTTGAAGAAACCTGCAATGCTTTATGTGACGTTCTGCATGAGGAATTTCACCCCCAACCCACAACTGAACTCTGCCTGGAAAATGCTGCAAAATTCAAGGACATTTGTAATTTTCCTAACTGTTTGGGGACTGTGGACGGCAAACACATTTGTATTAGGAAACCTGCTGGAAGTGGATCCATGTATTTAAATTACAAAAAATATTTTTCTATTGTTCTCATGGTGATTGCAGATGTTGACTGTTGATTTGTCATCATGGACGTTGGCTCATTTGGATGAGGAAATGACTTCCAGACTTTCAAAAACTCTGACATGGGCGAACGTTTATATGGGAATAATTTCAATTCTCCACAGCCACGACCTCTTCCAAACACTGAAGGTCTGCCAAAGCCATTTGTTGTGGTTGGGGACAAGGTGTTTCAAATGTGTGCCAACCTCATAAATCTGTACTCAAGTCGGGACTTGAATTACACCAAACGGGTTTACAACGACCAACTGACAAGGGCACGAAGAACTGTGGAGTGTGCCTTTGGTTTGCTGGCATCTAAATGGTGCATTTTGGGAACACCCATCAATCTAAAAACTGAGACAATTGATGAGGTTGTGAAAGTGTGTGTTGTTCTGCACAATTACACCTGGCAAAAGAGCGACCCAACTTAGAACTTGATGAACCTATTGCTACCACATTGCAAGATTACCAAGATCACCCACTGAGGACAACAATGGAAGTTGCCCAAATGAGGGATAAATTTGCTACCTACTTTGTTTATGATATTGGACGTGTGGCATGGTAAGACAAAATGGTTTAAGCCGCTAATAAGTAAAATGTACCTGTAATGTTTGGTGACTTTAATACTAACACCTTCACTGTATCTTTAATACTAAACACCTTGACTGTAACACCCGTTAATACTTCCCTCAACAATACATACCTGTTTAAATAAAGAGATAAAGAAAACACAGGGAGATGGGGATTGTGAAAAAAAGGAATTTTTATTAACAAAAGTAAAAACAATGTTTAATTTAACACTTCCTGGACCTGCTCATTCTGAAGAACGCATGCGTATCGAACACATGCGTTTGCATGTCCTTGCGTACCAATGCATTCCCATAGACAGTAATGCGTTGCTTTGACGCACTTCATCTGCTATCATCCGCATGTGTATGGCTGCGCATATTTGATGCCTCAAAAAATGCAACATGTTGCGTTCGCCACACACCGCAAAACAATGCATGTGTACGCATCCGCATGCAAACGCAGGTTCCTGCGTACACCATTTTAAAGATATGTATGCATGACGCATGCGGATCTATGCTGAAACCAGCCTTAGTCACACTTGTTGTGAAAAAAATACAAACTTCAAGCACACAGCGATGAAATTTCAATTAACATACATTGACGACAATATATGTCATAATGTCGACTTCAAGAATTATCTTAATCAAATTCTGCTAAATTTCCACAGGTCACTCACCGTACATCTTGTGTCAAAGAATAAAAATGATCAGCCAAGAAATGGTAGACAACACAAACTAGCAGAGCAGGGCCCTTGAGTGCTGTCATCCATTGTATCACTCACTTTCAAGCTTTGCAACAGTAGTTTCACAAAATATATCTCCATTACGAATTAACTACGCACAAGCTTTAAAGAACAGCAATCATTTAAAATGAAGAAAAAACCCTCTCAGCACTATCTTCCTTAATCTCTGATCCAATTATGTCTCAAGTTAAAATTAAAACTTTGTAATCTTTGTGTGTCCAGGAGATGAGATGCCCTTCCTCTTCTCCCTTTGTGTCTGGCTCGCAGAGAACTGGCAGGAGCAGGAGCTCCATCTTTATGTACTACCTGTAGTAGGTCAAAAAGATTACCCTAGACAAAGCCTAAGTGAAACGCACAACAGGTGCATTTTCTCCCCATGTGATGGGTAACTACATCTTGTAAATGGCGCTAACTTGACTTTACCATTCTGTGATTGCGCTAATTGCTTTCTCGCAGTAACTGAGTTATTTATTTTCTAAATGGATAGTTCTTACATTCATGATAATTGCTAATTGCTTATATGCATATATTTATGGATACATTTATATTTAATATTCTTGTATGTATTCCACTATTTATTTCTTTCTCATTTTGCTGCTACTAGCTGTCTAATTATGATTCTCCAGCTATATTTTTACATACTTTTTCTTGTATATGAGTAACTGAGATATACTATAGCTACTAAGCATCATTATTTTTCATGCTCTTTATAGCACCTGCCATGTTTATCACATCATTATAGCCACCTCTTTATGTGTCCTACCATGTTAGCTCTGTTTTAGTTTCTCCTTTAATATGTTTTTAATTAATCAATTATGCATCTGTTTTTGGGAAGATCCTTTCTGTCCCAGAATGCCCTTATGCACAAAGCAGGTCTATGAACACCTGGTATGATGTGCTTGATGTGAGGGAGTTCAAATTACCTACACAAAGCCCAGAATTCAACTCCATCAAACAACTTTTGGATGCTGGTTGTGAATAAGACCTCCTCCAAAATTAGTACCTGACCACACATATGTGCTTTTTTGGCTAAATGGAAGCAAAGCACAACCACATACCATTTTAATTCATAGTCACCCCTATACTTTTGTTCATACTGTAGATGAAATATCAATCCAAAATATATTGTCAGCATCTGCTCATAGTCTCAAAAGACTTGACACCTACAGTGGGTGCGGAACATATTCAGACCCCTTTAAATTTTTCACTCTGTTTCATTGCAGCCATTTGGTAAATTCAAAAAAGTTCATTTTTTTCTCATTAATGTACACTCTGTACCCCATCTTGTCTGAAAAAAAAACAAAAATGTAGAAATTTTTGCAAATGTATTAAAAAAGAAAAACTGAAATATTACATGGTCATAAGTATTCAGAGCCTTAGCTCAGACATTCATATTTAAGTAATATCCTGTCCATTTCCTTGTGATCCTCCTTGAGATGGTTCTACTCCTTCATTGGAGTCCAGCTGTGTTTAATTAAACTGATAGGACTTGATTTGTAAAAGCACACACCTGTCTATATAAGACCTCACAGCTCACAGTGCATGTCAGACCAAATGGGAATCATGAGGTCAAAGGAACTGGCCAAGGAGCTCAGAGACAGAATTGTGGCAAGTTTTTTTCAGTCAAGATGGGGTGCAGAGTGTACATTAATGAGAAAAAATTTACTTTTTTGTTACTAGTGATGGGCTAACCCATTTCAACCATAACAGAACAGATATGGATTTAATCTACTTGAAAGTTTAATTGACACAATAAAAACTATGATATTATGATGTGATAATTGCTTGGTAAGACATGGGTTGAACTGTGTGTTATGGACAATATGTGGTACACTAAACGTGCATCCTTTCAGCAACTTATATTGAAATCAATATACATAAAATGTCACTGGCAGTTCTATATATGTTTAAATTTGCATGCAGCTTTGCAATTTTTGCTGCACATTAGGTCATTTTTCTCAGTATCACTCCGATAGCAAATAGAATATGCTAATTGGTCACATACTCATTTTTCATGCCCCATTGGGTTCATTGACATGCCTAAGGCACCAGTGTCAGTCCTGCTAATTTTCTATGCAGTGCACACCTTTTATGCTAATTACCTATTGATGATAAATAACCCAACTCTGTCTGCTTTTCCTGCTACTCCTATAACCTTTCTCGAACATGTTTATATGAGACGAGAATGTTGTAAATGAATCATGTACATTTCATGTTTACTTAATTTGCCTTAATTTTTCTTGATATTATAATTCATTTATATGAGTTGACTTGCTTTATTTTAAAATGAGTGCTCATGTATAGAAAAACAAGAGGTGAAAGTAATCTATCTGCCAATAGAAAAACGAAATATTGAAAAATCATTTAACAAATCCTTTGGGAAGGGTCGAATAATATAATTTTTAGACGGCCTCCTGCTCAGAAGTTTCCATTATTTTTAACATTTTAATATCATTAAATGGTATCATAGAAGCAACATTTACATTGATTTTAGGTTTTGATCAATATAATAACACTGGCGCTCTTAACTTGGGTATTGATCCCACTCTCTAACACTTGACTTGATACATTTTCTCTATTGACATGATCAGATTTATATTCCGTGTTTCAATTAGCACACATGGGAAGATTTAATGACTTTCCTGTTTGCCAAAAACATTTTATTGTAGTACCCATGAATATGTTATAATTCTTGATCAAAGTTCTCAAGGGTAATCCCTCAGGTGTACGTGGAGATTTGTATATAGAGCATTTATCATTATTTAATATACAATCTTCTTGTTTCATTTATCTTGTCCTTCATTTGGCTTGTCGATAACTACAGTGTGTGGCCTCATAACATTCTAGTATATCTACATTATTTTAGCTTCCTTCGCATTGAAAGAAAATTGCACTGCTGCTATTTAGTGCAATATATTACACATATACACACAAAGCAACTTTTTTACATTATAGTTCAATGCATACTCTTACTGGGGTCAAAAGTTTTCACTAATTAGTGAAGGTAATTGTGTGATTTTGTACTGTGGAAACTATACCATAAGGAAGACAGGGGGAAACAAAAGAATAATAATATTAACAAGAATTTTAATTTCTATAGTGCCAACATATTTTGCAGCACTTTACATTACAGAGGGTTTTTATACAGATAAGGACGTAACAGAGTAAAAACTTAATTCAACAGACACTAAAAGGAGTGAGGGCCCTGCTCGCAAGCTTGCAATCTATGAAGAAGTGGACGAGACACAAAAGATAAAGAAGAACACAAATGTTCTGTATATATAGCAGTTAGACTATTTCCCTGTCAAAATTCAATATAATAGGTAATTTCCAAGTCTTAACCCGTAGTATGTGTACCCATGGGTATGTGATTTGTGTCTAGAAGGTACTTAAATGGCATCCTTGCTTTGCCTTTAATGTGTAGCACAAGCAATGTAAGAGAGTGTCACTGACAGTGCTCAGGAAGTCAACATATGGTGTTGAGTGCGGCTCTGATCAAGGAGTCTGTTTGAATAATAAAGCTGTGCATTTCCCATACTTTGAATGTGGTTGCGGCCAATTCTTCACCTTTACAGGCATGATCAGTGTTGGGGTACTTTGATGTAATTTATTTTAGTATTATATAATTTGCTTAGAAACACTTAATTGTGTATGCCCTTACTGTACACTGTGACGCTAAATCACATTTTACGGACAGTCGTCAGTCGGGATAGTCGAGAAGGACGACGTCACTAGACAAGCGGGTACATCAAAAACAGAGGGAAAATAAGTAATCAGGTAACTGTCCATAGACAAAATACCTGGTGAATAGCAGGTCAGAGGAAAGGGGTTAAACAGACGGATGGTTAGAACGAGGTCCGATATCAGCCAACGATAAATCATTAAGCAAAATACCAAGCACAGAGAAAACCAACCACATTTAGCTGAAGTTGTCTGGGTCTGCCAGATCAGTTAAATAGCTGAGTAATAAAGGAAACTCAGAGCACCTGAAGAGAGCTCAAGATTAGTGATGGGCGGAACCTTAGATGTTCCGGTCCATGGGGTTCGGCCGAACTTTTAAAAAAAGTTTGGTTTGGGTAACAGAATGGTGCACAAACTGGAATCCAAACCTGGACCCCATTCAAATAAATGGGGGGGTCGAAATATCTAGTTTTTCCCATGCTGTCATCTGTATGAAAGTGCACCAGACACTCTACTGGCTGTAATCGTCAGTAACCTTTCAAGTCACACAAATGACAGCGTGTCAGCCCGCAACTGTGACAGACAGTGTTGGCTGATGAGAGAACTACTTTTATCAGCTGATAGCAGCGAGAGCAGGCGAGGCTGATGAGAGTATTCACCAGCCGGTGCCTGTTCATAGTACTAAATATGTGAGTGAGTGAGATAATTAGTGCAGTGCATGTGTTGCATAATGTACATGTATTTATTGAACAAACAAATAAAAGAAAAATATTATGTGGGGTCCCCTCTATTCTTTACAACCAGCACAGGTAAAGCTGACCTCAGCTGTGAACTTTATTTTGGCTGGTAATCAAAATTAGAGGGGTCGCATGCAGTTTTCTGAAATTATTTAAATAAATGATTTTATAAAACAGCGTAGGAGCCCCCCTAGGTTTGATAGCTACAGTTGTGGCCAAAAGTAATGACACCCCTGCAATTCTGTCAGATAATACTCAGTTTCTTCCTGAAAATGATTGCAAACACAAATTCTTTGGTATTATCTTCATTTAATTTGTCTTAAATGAAAAAGCACAAAAGAAAATGAAGCAAAAAGCAAAACATTGATCATTTCACACAAAACTCCAAAAATGGGCCAGAGAAAAGTATTAGCACCCTCAGCCTAATACTTGGTTGCACAACCTTTAGCCAAAATAACTGCGACCAACCGCTTCCGGTAACCATCAATGAGCTTCTTACAATGCTCTGCTGGAATTTTAGACCATTCTTCTTTGGCAAACTCCTCCAGGTCCCTGATATTTGAAGGGTGCCTTCTCCAAACTGCCATTTTTAGATCTCTCGACAGGTGTTCTATGGGATTCAGGTCTGGACTCATTGCTGGCCACCTTAGAAGTCTCCAGTGCTTTCTTTCAAACCATTTTCTAGTGCTTTTTGAAGTGTGTTTTCGGTCATTGTCCTGCCGAAAGACCCATGACCTCTGAGGGAGACCCAGCTTTCTAACACTGGGCCCTACATTATGCTGCAAAATTTGTTGGTAGTCTTCAGACTTCATAATGCCATGCACTCAGTCAAGCAGTCCAGTGCCAGAGGCAGCAAAGCAACCCCAAAACATCAGGGAACCTCCGCCATGTTTGACTGTAGGGACCGTGTTCTTTTCTTTGAATGTGTCTTTTTTTCTCCTGTAAACTCTATGTTGATACCTTTGCCCAAAAAGCTCTACTTTTGTCTCATCTGACCAGAGAACATTCTTCCAAAACATTTTAGGCTTTTTCAGGTAAGTTTTGGTAAACTCCAGCCTGGCTTTTTTATGTCTCTGGGTAAGAAGTGGGGTCTTCCAGGGTCTCCTACCATACAGTCCCTTTTCATTCAGATGCCGATGGATAGTACTGATTGACACTGTTGTACCCTCGGACTGCAGGGCAGCTTGAACTTGTTTGGATGTTAGTCGAGGTTCTTTATCCAACATCCGCACAATCTTGCGTTGAAATCTCTTGTCAATTTTTCTTTTCCGTCCACATCTAGGGAGGTTAGCCACAGTGCCTTGGGCTTTAAACTTCTTGATGACACTGCGCACGGTAGACACAGGAACATTCTGGGCTTTGGAAATGGACTTGCAGCCTTGAGATTGCTCATGCTTCCTCACAATTTGGTTTGTCAAGTCCTCAGACAGTTCTTTGGTCTTCTTTCTTTTCTCCATGCTCAATGTGGTACACACAAGGACACAGGACAGAGGTTGAGTCAAATTTAATCCATGTCAACTGGCTGCAAGTGTGATTTAGTTATTGCCAACACCTGTTAGGTGCCACAGGTAAGTTACAGGTGTTGTTAATTACATAAATTAGAGAAGCATCACATGATTTTTCAAACAGTGCCAATACTTTTGTCCACCCTCTTTTTTATGTTTGGTGTGGAATTATATCCAATTTTGCTTTAGGACAATTTTTGGGGGGTTTTTTAATTTAAGACAAATTAAATGAAGATAATACCAAATAATTTGTGTTTGCAATCATTTTCAGGAAGAAACTGAGTATTATCTGACAGAATTGCAGGGGTGTCAATACTTTTGGCCACAACTGTAGCAAAGCTAAAGCAGACAGGCTGGGGATGGTATTCTCAGACTGGGAAGGGACCATGAATATAAGCCCTCCTGAGCCTAAAAATAGCAGCTCGAAGCTGCTCCAAGAACTGGCGCATTCATTAGATGTGCCAATTCCTGTGCTTTGCCTGGCTCTATAAGATACCCCCATTACTAGCCCCATTATTAAAATTAATAAAGACACAGATGCTGGGAAAAGTCCTTTAATTGAAATAAACACACAGAAAAAAGTCAATTAAGGGAAATACACACACTCTGACTCTCTTTTATCCAATTATTAATGTAAAAGTAAAAAAGTCATATGCATGCACATTAATTTACTTTTTCTGCTCAGACCCAGTTTCTCATTTGATTGTGCATTCTGTGCATATAAGGGTGTGACCGCCCTGTTTCTGAGTTGGAAAATCCATCCTGTCTGGCCTACACTATTACTGGTGGTTCAGTCCCTCTGTCCTTGTTCACATTTACGTCACTTGACAAGTGGAAAGGTTTTAAATACAAGAGTTAGGACTGTCCCACAAGGGTTGCCGTGACGTGGCGGGATGGCTTCTACATTATTTTGATCAAAATTATGTTAACTAAATACCCTTATTATTACTATTATTACTACCTTCATGCAATTTTTTACAATATATTTTTTTTACTTTTTTATTCCAGGATATTTGTTATGTGTTTTGTTTTTGGTTTTCACATTGTAATTTTGTGGGGTGACATTGTTGTGTGTGTAGAGCTGTTGCACATAAAAAAATGTGTTTTGTTTTACAAAAGTGATTCAGCAGGCTAAATCCGATTTTGAAATTGTTTGGAGTATATCTTCTAGGTTATACAGGCGTCACTCACACTAAAAAAAATTGTCAATTACTAACATTCTACAGTAGGGGACATCTCACTTGGAATAGATGCTGCAAACAATTTCAAAGTGAGATGTCCCCTACTGTATGACGTTAGTAACAGAAGAATTTTTTGGAGGCTCGTGCATGAGGCCTCTATAACATAGACTAGATGCTGCCTACAAACAATTTGAAACTGAGTTGTCCCCTACTGTATGACGTTAGTAACAGAAGAATATTTTTTGAGCCTGTGGATGAGGCATTTATAACATAGAACACATGCTACAAACAATTTCAATGTTATAAATGCCTCATCCACAGGCACAAAAAATATTCTTCTGTTACTAACGTCATACAGTAGGGGACAACTCAGTTTCAAATTGTTCGTAGCATCTAGTCTATGTTATAGAGGCCTCATGCACGGGCCTCCAAAAAATTCTTCTGTTACTAACGTCATACATTAAGTGACATCTCACTTTGAAATTGTTTGTAGCATCTAGTCTATGTTATAGAGGCCTCATCCACAAACTCAAAAATATTTCTAGTGTTACTAACGTCATACTGTAAGAGACATCTTGTCATGATCCATGCTGGATCAGGACTGATATTAAGTACGGGTAACCTTTTTTTTTCCCTAAGCTGTGCTTAAGGTGTTTTTGCCCCCGGTGGTCATTAGGATTATTGCACTGTGGTGTTGCTTGTTCTAAGTTTTCCCCCCGGTGGTGAGCGTCATTGCACTCTTGTATCTTTAGTTAAGTGCACATGATTATAATGCAGGTGTGATTGCTGGCTCTGCTATAAAAGAGTCACAGGTGTTGCAATCTGTGTTGGTGATAGGGCTCATTTCAACAATCCTTGGTGGAGGAAGGATCTAGAGAGAGGTCCTGGCAGCTCAGTCAGAGCCCTGGTGTGAAAGGAGTCATACGGGCTTTCCTTAGCTCTGACAGAGCTTGGTGGCAGCGATTGAGGAGGAGAGCTGCATGCTGGTGGTGGACTCTGTTGCCAGGAGCAAGTGCAACAGAGTAAAGCTAGTTGTGCTTCCCCGTTTGTGTTTTCTCCTTAGTGTGTATTAGTACAGTGGTGGGGCCAGTGCCTGCACCACCCAGCTCCCTAGCAAGGGATAGGTGTAGGGTGTGCTAGGGCGACAGGTTCGTGATCGGCGCTCGGTGCGGAACTGGCATAGGGAACGTTAGGAGTAGTAGGGACACTGACTCAGGGGAGTGCAGGACGTCTCCAAGTCCCCTTTCCCTACCGCAGGGCCCACCATTGTAACTTTTTCCCTACCCCTTGTCTTGTTGTTTTAGTTACCGGCCTGCGAGCCGTGTCACACAGAACGGGTCCACGTGACACATCTCACTTTCAAATTGTTTGTAGCATCTAGTCTATGTTATAGAGGCCTTATCCACAGGTCCAAAAAAATGTATTGCGTTATTAACATCATACAGTAGGGGACATCTCACTTTCAAATTGTTTGTAGCATCTAGTCTATATTATAGATACCTCATCCACTGGCCCCCCATAAATTCTTCTGTTACTAACGTCATACAGTCAAGGACATCACACTTTCAAATTGATTGTAGCATTTAATCTACGTTATTGAGCATCCACAGGCCCAAAAAATATTCTTCTGTTACAAACATCATACAGTAGGGGGCATGTCACTTTCAAATTGCTTGTAGCATCTTGTCTATAATATAAAGGCCTTATACACAGGCCCAAAAATATTTCTTGTGTTGCTTACATCATATAGTAGGGGACAACTCACTTTCAAATTGTTTGTGGCATCTAATCTATGCTACAGAGGCCTCATCCACATGCCCCCAAAAATTCTTCTGATGCTAACGTCATACAGTAGGGGATATCTTACTTTCAAATTGTTTGTAGCATTGTCTGTGTTATAGAGGCCTCATCCACAGGCCCAAAAAGATTTTTTGTCTTACTAACGTCATACAGTAGGGGAGATCTAATTTTAAATTTGTTTGGAGCATATGTTCTTTTTCATAAAGGCCTCATCCACATTGAGACAATTCTGTGTTCTGTTACAAACGTGATTCAGTATGCCAAATTTTAACATGTAATTTACTGCCGCTGAAATGTAGCTGTTTGCTGAGCTGGTGCACATTTTAAAATCTAATTTCTTGTTGCTAATACTGTACTCCTAACACACTATCTGAGCAGCATTACTGGGAAAAAGCGAAGTTGTGGTGGAAGAGGGATTAGCCTTGGTGTTCAAGGTGTTCATGAGGTAGGTGGTAATGTTTGTGAAAGTACTAATGAACCAACAACATCACGTCCCATACAAAAACAATTGACACCTTCTGTTACTGGATGAGCTACTCCACAACCTTTCTTTGGAAGACCCACAGCGGTATGCCTTGTTGATGAGGCCCAGAAAGGGCATGTGCTCGAGTGGATGGCAAGCGCAGCTTCAAGTGGCCTCTCCTCCTCTTCCTCCACCTCAACATCACACCCAGTATAGTCCACAGAGATGGCACCCAAATTCTCATTCCTTCCCCCGGCGTCACAACTTTCTAACCTTACGACTGACTGTACTGAACCACAGATGAGTGAGTCTGAAGAACTGCTCACACATTCTGTGCCATGGGAATCAGAAGTGTACTCAAAAGCTTTACAGAGTCAAGAGGAGGAAATCTGCACCGATGCCCAAAATTTTTTAGCTTGGATCCAGGGCAGCACAAAGTAGGGTCTGAGCAGCATAATGACTCTCGTGACCAGATGTTAACCCCTGGGGGATGTGATCCTGATGAGACTCAGGCATCTGAGGCTCACGTGGACTGTATTGTGCTATCAGGGCATGAAGAGGAGGAGGGAAACTTAAGGCCCCGTCACACTAAGCGACTTACCAGCGATCCTGACACCGATATCAAGATGTCAGGATCGCTAGTAAGTCGCTATGTGATCGCTGGTGAGCTGTCACACAGACAGCTTCACCAGCGATCTGCACAGCGATGCCGAGCGCCCGGCATCGCTTGCTATCACTGTAAAAAATAGAATCAAAATAAAAAATATAGTTATTCTCACCTTCCGACGTCGCGTTCAGCCATCCTGCCTCTCTCCACGCTCCAGTCCCAGTGATCCTTTGCACGAATGACCGCGAGATGTCAAGGTCTCGAGGGATAACAAAGTCTCATGGTCAATCGTGCAAAGGATCACTGGGACCGGAGCGTGGAGAGAGGCAGGATGGCTGAACAGGACGTCGGAAGGTGAGAATAACTATATTTTTTATTTTTTTTATTATTTTTTACACCTGATCGCTGGTCTCCCGCTGTCACACACAGCGATGCGTGCTGGCCAGCGGGAGACCAGCGACCAAAGAAATGTCCAGAGGTTTCTTCCAGTGATCAGCGATACCGGCAGGGGGGCCGCTCGATGATCGCTGTCACACACAACGATCTCGCTGGTGAGATCGCTGTTATGTCACAAAACTTGTGACTCAGCAGCGATCTCGCTACCGAGATCGCTTAGTGAGACGGGGCCTTTAGTGTTAGGGCAAGGAATGTGATGATGAAGATGAGGTATTAGATCCCAGAGGCACACAGCCACCGCATCGCATCTGGCGCATGTCACATTTATGAAGTGGACACATATTAAGGACCTGTGCACCCTTCTGTACAGTTTCAAAATGGCTACTAAGAAGGTTAGCGCTGACGACGCCATCATCAGCATCACTATTCCAGTTATCGACATGCTGGATCAGACTATGAATAGTCTGCGGGAGGAAGTGGTGGTCCCAGAGAAATATGAAGAAGCAAAGGAGGATGCGGAAGGGATAACATTGTCTCAAAGTTCCAACCTGTCGTCACACAGGTAGGTGCCAAGGGAGGGTGGATTACTGGAATCGAGGAGGGCTGGTGATAACAGACAGATTGTTAGTGAAGATGTAAGATCCGAGGAACAAATGTTGGAGGAAGAGGTGATGGGAAAGCAACTGTCAGTATATGAAGGGGATAATCATCTGCTCTCTGTTGTTTGTGGTTGGCATGAGGGGACGGAGGAAACAAGCATCAGAGTTACACAGCCACCAACACAGCATGGGCTTGGACCTCATAAAAGAGCCCGACATCTGAGTGCCTTCTTGCTTCACTTTCTGAAATATGATCCCCGTATAGTTATAATTTGAAATAGTACTGACTACTGGTTTGCCTGTCTGTTAGATCCATGTTATAAGACCAAATTTTGGCAGATGCTTCCACCCTAGAAAGGGACCCACGAATTCTGAAGTATTGAAACACGCTTTTGCACATTCTTAAAAGAGTTTTTCCCCCAAGACAACAGTTAGGCATAAAGTGTGCATCGCAGCTCAAGTCTTCTAACCTCCGGCAAGTCAATACATCAATGCCAAAACATTAACAGCAGCAGCAGTAGTGTAAGTGTAAGAAGCAATTTCTGTGAGTCCTTTAGATGGTGCAGGAGTATCTAGAAATGAAAATAAATACTCAGGGAGGTTTTGGACCCTTTCACATTTTGGTCTTCAAAAATGGATGAGTAGCCTGAGCTCGCCTCTCACGCCTTGGAGGTTTTCTCATGCCTTGCAGCCAGCGTTCTCTCAGAACATGTCTTCAGCACTGCTGGAGGTGTCCTGACAGATAAGCGCAACTGGCTGTCCCCTGAAAGTGTAGACTGCCTAACTTTTATCAAGATGGACAACTCATGGATCTCCAAGGACTTTGCACCCCAATCGCAGAATATAGACTAGGCGATGTTGCATTTTTTAGTATGCTGTATTAATCTTGCATAAAAGCACTCTGTGATATCTTTAGTGTGGCTTCTGTGCCTGCTGTAGCTGATTCTGCTGCAGATATTAAAACAAATTTGTGGAAACGTGAACAGACATGGTTGTTCTCCTTCTGCTGAGTTGGCTGTAGGGGAAGACGTGTCAGTCCCTATTATACTATTTCTACTCTTGCGAAATTTATGCCACTTCGCTGGTGTCAGGCCCTGATATTTTGAAAATTGAAGACTCCAGATTGGGTCACTTCATCTGCTGGGTTTGCTATCGTGAAAGATATATCATTCTCCATTATACTATTGTACTTCTACGCTGGTGAAATTGATGCCACTTCAGTGGTGTCAGGCCCTTATTTTCGGAAATGTGAACACTCCTGGTTGGGTGTCCATGTGATGGGTTGGCTGTAGTGGAAGACGTGTCAGACCCTATTATACTATTTCTGCTCATGTGAAATGTATGCCACTTCACTGGTGTCAGACACTCATTTTTTGAAATGTGAAGACTCCTGCTTGGGTGTACATCTGCTGGGTAGGCTGTAGTGGAAGATGTGTCAGTCCCTATGATACTATTTCTACACTTGGGAAATTGATGCTACTTCAGTGGTGTCAAACCTTAATTTTTGGAAAAGTGAACACTCCTGGTTGGGTGTCCATGTGATGGGTTGGCTACAGTGGAAGAGATTTTGAGATATGTCGATCACTATTATACCATTTCTACTCTTGTGAAATTGATTCCACTTTGGAGGTGTCTGCCAATATTTTTTGGAAATGTGGAGAGTCCTGATTGGGTCTCTCATTCTGCTGGGTTGGCTTTAGTGAAAGAGATATCTTTCTCCAATATACTATTTATACTATGGTGAAATTGATGCCACTTCAGTGGTGTCAGGTCTTAATTTTTGAAAATGTGAACATTTTCAAAACCTAACTCATGTACACGTCGAACACCAAGACCGTTCCCCCTTCCTCCACGACCTTGCTTTTTCCCACTCATGTTGTAACTAGAGTTCCCCTCTTGTACTCTGCTGTTTCTCAACCTTAGACTCACAGCTGTCAGTCATCTGTCACTAAATGAACAATCACTATTTATCTTCTTAGATAGTGGGCCTGAACAACACTGTTATGCCTTATGATTTTTAAGTGGAAATCTGGCCTTTTGATTTGCCATTGAAGCATAGTTTTAGCACAAACGATTTGGAGCAGCTAATTGGGCCTCAGGGCTCCACCTCTATATTAGACCTAATGATTTTTATGTGGAAATGTGGTCTTCCGATTTGCCAATGAAGCAAAGTTTTAGCACAAATGATTTGGAGTAGCTAATTGGGCCCCGTGGCTACAATACTATATTAGGCCTAACAATTTTTAAGTGGAAATCTGGTCTTCTGATTTGCCACTGAAACACAGTTTTCTGCACAAAATATATGGAAAAAATGAGTAGGTAGAAGACATAATAATGTGGAGGCCGGAAAGTCAATGACTAAACGGCCATAAATTATGATCAATAATATATATTGTATATCATGATCCACATATTAGGACTAATCAATGTAGAGGACACTGCACATTTAATAGAAACTACCCAAGGAGAAAAAGCAGTCAGAAATCCATAAAAAACAAATTTTATTAAATAATGTAAAAATATTTTATATGGACATACGGTGCATGGTAGGGAAAACAGGAATAAACAGCATCATGGTCAAAAAAGGGGACCAGCCACACTGCAAGCATCGCACCAGGAATGAAACGTATTAAAGTGAACAAATTGACAATAATCGGACAGGGAAAGAATGGCAAGTATTGTTATGGCAAGGAGTGTACAGAGGCATCACCACATAGCCAAAGGATAATATCCTGTTAGATGACAAACTACCCTGCCCGTAAAGAACACATAACATACATAACTGATGCTATGTAAAGCATCAGGGATAAAGGAGAAAGGTAATATTGCTATACCTGGAAGCAGTGGTGGCAGTGGGGTCGGTCCAGTCCCCGACGCGCGTTTCGGAGCCAAAGTTATGTATGTTATGTGTTCTTTACGGGCAGGGTAGTTTGTCATCTAACAGGATATTATCCTTTGGCTATGTGGTGATGCCTCTGTACACTCCTTGCCATAACAATACTTGCCATTCTTTCCCTGTCCGATTATTGTCAATTTGTTCACTTTAATACGTTTCATTCCTGGTGCGATGCTTGCAGTGTGGCTGGTCCCCTTTTTTGACCATGATGCTGTTTATTCCTGTTTTCCCTACCATGCACTGTATGTCCATATAAAATATTTTTACATTATTTAATAAAATTTGGTTTTTATGGATTTCTGACAAAATATATGGAGTAGCTAATTCGGCCTCGTGGCTACAACCTAATATTAATCCTAACGATTTTTAAATGGAAATCTAGCCTTCTGATTTGCCACTGAAGAACAGTTTTAGCACAAACAGTTTGGAATATCAAATGGGGCTTCCAGAGACTGCCACACAGTTTTTGCACAATCTACTTTGATGCTGGAAGATTGATTTCACACAGGACAACTCACTTTCAGCAGCAACAACACTAGTGCAGGAGCGACCTATCTGCACTAACACTGCGCACATGGTGACAACAAAACAAGATGTCCCCTTTTTATATGGCCAAGGACATGTGACTTTGGCAGCCAATCACAAACGACCTAGTGTCATAACGTTGTGGATGATTTTTGCTCCCTGATTGGGTGCCGTAATCGACACACAAATTTAAGGGGAAAAAAAGCTTGTGTCGCTCCTGTAATCTCTTCAGATGCTCATTTAACCTCTCCACACACTCTCCCGTCATCAAACACATCCCCTTTTCCCCCTGCTTATCATTCAGCAGCACTATTGTAGCCAAAGTCATACAAAAGTATTAGTGGAGACCAAGCAAATCTTAATGTGCTATGTTTGTGCTGAATTTGCGATTGGCAAACATTTTCCAAACACGTTCGCTCATCTCTAGTTGGGACTTGTGTTTCCTCATACTCTGCGATGTTCTGCAGTGGTCCACTGACCTTGTGCACTGTCCCCCTCCCACGTAGACATCATTTGACATAACAAGTGCCTGGACATCAGAGCACTCAGTTTCTTCCATTTGTGGAGCAGGGCTAGATGGATGGGAAGCAGATCACGAGCAAGAAGACTCATCAGACAGCAGAAGAGACTGCTGCACAACTTGGGGCTTAGACACTTTAGCTCTTTTGGAAGGGAGTGAAGTGAAAGAATCATGACCATGCTTCTTAGGTGCCAAAACTGCGCTTTTTTTCTGCATGGTAATGGATGGAAGACAATGAAAAGAACTGGAGTCACTGTCAACCATTCCATTGTTTTTTGAAATTGTCATCATCAATTGTAAATGAAGGGAAGGCCTTGACACAAGGTATTATACCTAAAAAGATCTTTGTTGATTTAACAGTTAAAAATCTAGTAGTCCCTACTTCCTATCTTCTGTGGAACCCCCCGGGGCATCCTATTGTCCCTGACTTGGCAGAACTGTGTGATCCTGTCTGTTAATTTATTAAGCATTTCTTGCATCCTATTGTCGAGACATTGCCCTCAAATGTCAGGGACACTATGGATATCATGAAGAAAATTGATGGCCTCTCTCTGGATTCAGACATTTTTCTTGCTACTGCTGACGTGGAATCTCTATACACTAGCATCAATCATATCAATAGATTGGAGGCAGTGGAATTTTTTCTTGGCATGAGTAACCTGGACATGTCATTGCCTTTCTTGATTTTTGAGTTATTACTATTTGTCTTAACTCACAATTTCTTTACTTTCAAAGATCGATTTTCCTTTTTCAAAAAAGGGGTAATGCGATGGGGGTGACATATGTGAACCTATTTCTCGGACACTGGTAGAGGTAGGTTCTCAGGGATGGCACATGTGCCACCTCCTAGGTGCAATGCTGCTACAGATACATCGACGATGTATTTATTATTTGGTGGGATCCCGAGACTGGTCTTCGGGATTTCATATGTGAACTGAACAAGAACAGTTGTAACATTAAACTTACATACAAATATTCCAGAAATGCGATAGACTTTTTGGATATCAAAATTACAGTACGAGTGTATGGTGTAATTCAAATAGATGTTTACCATAAGGAAACATCTGTGAATACACTTCTTAATGCAGCATCAGCACATACTTCTTCAACAATATGGGCGGTCCCTATAGACCAGTTTCTAAGAATGAAACAGATTTGTTCAGCTGATGGAATTTTTGAGAACCATTTTGTGACCTATCCAGTAGACTCTATGAACGAGGATACAGTAAGAGAAATGTGAAACAAGATTACTTTTGTGCCAGAAAAATAACTCGTGATCAATTACTCTGTAATTCACTGAGGACAGTGAAAAAGGATCCAGCTATCAGGTTTATATCCACCTATAACAACCAGTGGCCTCTTATACGTCAAATAGTACAGAAACATTAGTCAGTGTTAAAAAGTGAACCGATTCTTAAAAAGTTCCTTCAGGATCATCCTTTATTTACTGCAAGAAGGAGCCACTATGTATCTAATACTCCTGATCACTTTGGTGTTGTTGTACAGAGATTGGGGTATTATCACTGTGGATCATGACAAGTCAATCCTGAGTTTACCACATAAAGCTCTCCAGAATTTAGAGACAAATTGCACTCTCCTATCAGACACAATGTTAAGAGGGATCCCATGCAACCTTATACCTCATACAATACCACTATGTTAGAACCACCATAATAGGCATACTCACAGACAGACAGTCATCTGCCCCTGATGAAGTCACATCAGTGACGACACGCATCGGGCTTACAGGAGCCACGCTTATGCCCTGCTGCTTACTCGTATTATGGTTCAACTGTCTATGAGCATGCCTATTATGGTGGTTCTAACATAGTGGTATTGTATGAGGTATAATCTGTGGGGGATGGTGAGAGGGTTTGACAATCTTATATACCTTTGTCTTTTTGCCCTCTGCCATTTGGCATTTCATTTTTTGGGGTTTCTATGAACAAGTATTTAGGCATGTATGATCTTTTGTCTACCCCGTCTCCTTACTCATTGTATTTGGTGTCTATTTATATCTCCCCTAGGGATTTTTTCATGGGAGACCTCTATCTACATAATATTCACCTTAGATTTGTCTTTACCACATCTTATCAGTCTTTATTCTAGCCACATGGTAATGTAGATTTATTATGCCATCAGAATACTCATTTATATGCAGGGCATTAATTGTGCTGTCTGTATGTATTTTTGCAACTGTTTTTAATTGCTTTTAAATCTCTTTGTGGTTTTGTGTGTCCCAATAAAAAATAATAAATTTGTTAATATTTTTCTAGTGATCCCCGCTACTAGTATGTTTCTTGTCTCTCGTCAATAAAATGTCTTTTTAGACATACTGCGGGTGGATCCTAGTACTTATATAAATTTTTTGATGATTGATGGTGTTCTCCCTCTTTATATATATTGCACGTGCAGTATAACACTTACGGTTACTGTCACTCTGGCTTCAGGTTTCCAGGTTCCATAAAACACTGCAGAGACACAGTCCTTTTCAAACAATTCAGCTTTACTGATAACATGGGCATTCATCAGTTTGGCAGCATGTTTCACACAGGGCCTCATTTCCTGCGCTTTCCCTGCCATCCAGGCAGGCTCCATTTCTTCCATTTCTTCCTTCTGTTCTCCCAGCAATCCCCGCTGTCTCTGTGGACAAGCTATGTCAAATCAGTACTTCCTGTGTTATCAGCTCCCTGTCAGCCCCTCCTCCGGTTCCAATTGGGAAAGGTGCTGAGAGTGCCATCTCAACGACTCCCACCCCGGTAGTAGACCCCGGATCCTTCCTGGGGATGGTCTTGCTGAGCTGGTGCCCACCTGCACTATTCCTCTGCCTGGGGCCCCTTTCTGCCATAGCAGCTTTATCCCATGGCCTGTAACTGTCTCATCCACTGCATGCACCTGGCCATCAGCAAGCTGCCCAGGCTTCTGCCTCTAAACAGGCAGTGCCCATCCTATAACTCCCTGCTCTGTGCTGCTTTGCTCTGTGCATGTCCAATTTACTTAACCCCTATGCTGCCTATACCTTACTAACACTTCCATCTATTCTATGCTATCCTTTCTCTATGATTCCCCCTCTACTCTAATCCCCTATGATCTTATACTATGTTCTAATCTATTCCTAAGCTAAAGCACAATACTTAACAAATGCTTCACATTACAGTACATGACAATAACATTAGAAAACCGCACATTACATTAATAAACACTGAGGTGCCGCACATCATCGTGTGAACAGCTGATATGGTCATATATCTTAAAACAACCTGGAAACCATTCAGTACATGGCAATGCTAGGCTCCACCATTGTAATAATGTAGCTGTTCTTTGCAGCTATTATATTATAATAATTAGAAGGAAATCTATATACCTTAAAAAATTGCATGTACTGTAGGTCAGAGAAAGTTAAATAAAATGATACCTTGATATCTGTGATCCAATATTTTATTCTAGAGAAATCCACATTTTTCTTAATATGCAACTTAACTGTCAAGATCTATGGGCTGGACACAGATTTCCCTGAAAATCTGCCTCCATGGATAAATTTTAAATGAAAGGGTGCAGTGTAAGACATGTAATGACTGACAGTCTGCTCTCTTTATCTACATGTCTCAAACTATTAACACTCCCTTTAATTTAACAAGAGCCCTGGAGGCAGATTCTCATGGCGATCTATGTCCGGCCCATAGATCCTTATAGCATACTAAGAAAAATGTGGATTTTTCTGGAATAAGGCATCAGATCACAGATATCAATATATTATTTCATCCAGTATTCTATGACCTGTATGCCCATATAGACAGCTTAGTTGGGTTAATCCTACTGACAGATTCCCTCTAACTTATTATTTGATCATCTAATCATTGAAATCTAAACGTATTGAAAATATTGACAAATAACTTGATGTATCCCTTGACATGGTAATAGGTAACAGACTCACAAACTTTGTGCAATATACATTTCTCCTAAAAGCTTTCTTCAGAAGTGAGAACCATTATTTTTATGTTTGCCCAGTGACAGCATTAGATCCTAAAGTTTTTATTCACCTGTAAATGCAATTGGCACCTTTATCACAAGTGAGAAAATAATTTGAAATTCTGCTCTTCACTTTTGTGTTTTACATAATGTATGCTGGCACTTGGAGCATCATAAAGTAACTGGCAGAAACATGACTGGAGTTACAATTCCAATCACCTTTATTTGTTCATATGCAGCATAAAGACACATCTAGAATATGTAACACTAGCCCTGAGCCGGCAGGTAATGTCAGGTCCAAATTTAGTCTCAGAACAAGGTTAGACGGTCAAACCAGGATCATTGCAAGGAATATGCAAGATCATACAAAGTCAAGCAAGCCATATCAAACACAGAAAATCCACAGGAATGCAAATAGGAAACCAGTAAAGTCACTAAAAGGCAGATAATCAAGCAACAGAATTCCAGATCAGTTTCCCTCTAAGCTTCGGGAATGCTGATGCCACATGCTGTGTCAAATCTTGATCATGTTATTGAAGCTGTTCATAGCAAACAAAGAAAAGTCATGGCATCCTCTTAGGAATGGAACACCACAGTTCCAGATGGGTTGACCCCACTCAATGTTGGAAGAGGAATACTGTGGCTCTTTTTGGACAAGAGTGCCAAGCAGATGAGGAGAGTGGCAATAATGCTTTAAAACATGCCAACAAAATGTTTCTGTAATATTATAATGTTAAACTCTATCCACATGCAAGAAGATAGCAAAGTAAATCTGTATGATAAGTAAATAAATCTAGATGATCTACTTCTTTATTTGCTAATGTTATAAATTATTTGCAATGTATCCTGTGGAAAAATCTGATGTGTGATTGCAATGGAATTGGTGGCAAAAATCCAAAGATAACACTCCATATACAGATTACACACACAGAATGGGGCAAATTTGGATGTAACTTAGGGTAGAATCCTTAAGCTAGGGTCAGATGGCAGTTGATTTTCTCATGTGAGAAGATCGGGATGATTATTCTAATGTCACTTGGATCAAGCTCTATCAGACTTTGATCCGAGTGTCACCTTACTGTGATCCAATTCTCTTGCATTAGAGAATCACATCACAGTCGTGGAGAAGACAGAGAACTTAATGTATATACTCGTGTATAAGCTGACCCGAGTATAAGCTGACCCCCCTAATTTTGCCACAAAAAACTGGGAAAACTTATTGACTCGAGTATAAGCCGAGGGTGGGAATTGCAACATGCTCTGTATTAATATATGCCCCATATAATAATGCTGCACAAAGGTTATTGGTGGCCCATAACATGCTCCATATTAATATATATGCTCCATATAATGCTGCACAAAGGTTATTGGTGGCCCATAATATGCTCCATATATGCCCCATATAATAATGCTGCTGCATTTTAAAAAAAAATGACATACTCACCTCTCCTTATGGCATCCTTGTGGCATGGCTGGCTCACTCTCCCCCAGTGCTACTCATCCTCCTGGTGTCTGCATATACAGATCTGCTACATCTCAGTCCCTGGGTCTGTATCTCCCTTCCTGTCTTCTTCTTGTGCGGTCACATGGTACCACTCATTAAAGTCATTAATTTGCAGCTCCACCCCTATGGGAGTGGAGACACGTCCATATTCATGACTTTAATGAGCAGTACCATGTGACCACACAGGAAGAAGACAGGAAGGGAGATACAGACGCCGGGACTGAGATGTAGCAGAGCCAGATGTGCAGACGCCAGGAGGGTGAGTATCATGTCTCCTGCTCCCCCTCCCGCTCTGGCTTTCAGGTGTATGACTCGTGTATAAGTCGAGAGGGTCTTTTTCAGCCCAAAAAAGGGCTGAAAAACTCAGCTTATACACAAGTATATATGGTAATTTTTCCATCTTCTCCATTCTCTGTGTCTGTGGTAATTGCACTGCACTGGGATGACATTCGAATGCAGGTCCAATGTTTCACAAGGATGCATAAACTTGTATGGGTGCACGTAAGTCAACTACCCAATGCACTTGCAGTATGCTACAATTGTTTTCTCATGCCAAATCGGAAAGAGAAAAAAAGCGCTGTCCCTCAGTATAACATTGGTCCCAGTGCTATCTGTAACACAGATTTTCCATTTACAACAGAGGGAGTTGATTTTGAATGCTTTTTACTCAAATTTTAGTGTATAATATGCTCAGAAATTCCTTTGGAAAAAAAGCTTTGTATCTACGTAAGGTTAGACTAGATAATAGAATTAGAAATATAAAATCTGTTTAAATTGAATACTGATGTAAGCATAAGGTAGAACAACCAAGGAATGCACAGAGGAGATGCATATATGAGTATGTGGGTATAGTATTGTACTGTATATTCAAGCAGAGCAGCCATTAAGTCCTCAATCTTCTGATGGCCCTGACCCTGCTAGTTCTCCTCAGGCTATTGTGTAGCTTGGCCATTATTCCCTTATTAAAACAGCAATCCGGAATAAGGATATAACACCCCCAGAGTCCGCAAATATCCAGGGTCTCAGTTACCAGGGGTAGCTGAGATCCTGAAGAACATGATCAGAGCTGGATTATTCAATGAGCAACGATGATCAAGTAAAACAAAAGTGTGTCTGCTATAAAAATAGCCTCTCTCTTCTGATGTGATATACATGTCAGAGGAGAGAAGAATAATGTCCCCAAGCCCTCCCCCCGTACTGCCACCATTCTTTAGGCCTTCTTGCTCTGTCCCCGTACCCTCCATTTCCTCTTCCAGAAAACAAATGGTGGGCGAATAAGCAGTGCACCCACCAAGATCTACCTGCTGGCAACAGCAGCAGCAAGGATTTACCTATTGGTGCCTTTTTTCACTGTAATAGACCCTGAGACAGTGATTAAAAACCACTAATTGGTAGATTGTCCCCCTTGTATCATTCCCTTAGTCATATTATTTTTTTATTTTATAATTTTTATTTCTTTCATTCATTGCAGTTAGCATTAGGGTATAGGTTAGGTTTAGGGTTGGAAGTAGGGTTAGGGTTGGGCTTAAACTTAGGGATAGGGTTGGACTTAGGATTAGGGTTAGATTTAGCGAAATGATTGAGTTTAGAATTAGGCTTAGGGTAGGGTTAAGGCTGTGTGCACACGCTGCGGATTTTGCTGCGGATTCACAGCGGATTTGGCCCTGTGGATCCGCAGCTGTTTCTGCTGCGGTGTACAGTACCATTATTCCCTATGGGAATTAAAAACTGCTGTGCAGATGCTGTGGAATTTTCCGCGCGGATTTTGCTGCGGTTTCAAATCCGCAGAAAGAATTGCTTGTCAATTCTTTCTGCGGATTACGCAGCGGTTTACCATCTCCTCCATTGTGGAGATGATAAACCGCAGGGCAAAACCGCAGGCTAATCTGCAGATAAACCGCAGGTCTTTTGACCTGCGGATTTATCTACTGATTTTGCAAAATCCGCGCAGATGAATCCGCAGCAGATTCCGCAGCATATGCACACAGCCTTAGGGTTAGGTTTAGACTTAGCGTTGGGCTTAGAGTTTGGGGTTAGGGTTGTGCTTAAGATTAGGCTTGGGCTTAGGACTGGGATTAGGGTTGGTTTTCTTTAAAAATGAAAAAAATGATGATATGGATGGAAGTGCTCGCTACTTGAGTTTGCAATGGGTGCTCAGAGATGCACCAAGTATCGCAGGTGCTCAAATTAAATACTTGAGCCCCCACCCCACATGTTTTGAGGTTGTTATACAGCCAAAAAGAACATGCAAGGATTGCCTGCCATACACGGGTAATAACCCCAAGTTTTATTGGATGTCTAACAGCAGCAAAACATGCAGGTCATGGACTTGAGCTTGTCACTTGAGCACCAGCGATAATCAGTGCATATATCCAAGCACCTGATGTAAACACAAGTATTGAGCACTTGCGCTCAACACTATTGACGATATAGTCAATATGATGACTTAATATTATCATATTCCATGTAGTACCTTTGAGTTCAAAATCCTCATTATACTCCTAGATAAAATTCTTGAGGTGTGTAGTTTCCAAAATGGGGTTAATTGTGGTTTTTTTTGCTGTTTGGGTGCATTTTGGGCCCTGCAAATGTGACATGTCACCCACAATTTATTTCAGACAATTTGCGCTCAAAAATTCAAATATTACTCCATCCATTCAAAGCCCTGCCGTTTGTCCAAACAGAACTTTTTTTTACTACATGTGTGATATCTCTGCACTTTTACCAAAGTGCGTAATAAACTGTAGGGTCAACTTTTTGGTGTTACCTCTTGCAAAAGTGAGAACTTTGGGGCTAAAACAAGATTTTTGAGTTAAAATGTATTTATTTTTTTATTTTTATCACTCTACTTTGCTTTAACTCCTGTGTAGCAACTGAAGGGTTAAAACATTTATCATTAATGGTTTTTAAGTATTTGAGGGGTGTTGTTTTTAAAATGGTATCACTTTTGCAGAGTTTCCAATATATAGGCCCCTCAAAATCCATTTAAATCTGAATAGGTTCCTAAAGAAAGAGGCTTTGTAAATTTGTTAAAAAAAGAGAGATTGCTGCTAAACTTTTAACTCCTCTAACATCTTAACAAAAAGAATTACAAACGGTACAAAAAGTATTCAGACCCCTTTAAATTTTTCACTTTATGTTTCATTGCAGCCGTTTGGTAAATTCCAAAAAAGTTAATTTCTTTCTCATTAATGTACACTGCACCTGCTCTTGACTGAAAAAAAAAGAAATGTAGAAATATTGTGCAAATTTATAAGAAAAACTCAAATATCATATGGTCATAAGTATTCAGACCCTTTGCTCAGACACTCATTTAAATCACATGCTGTCCATTTCCTTGTGATCCTCCTTGAGATAGTTCTACTCCTTTTTTGGAGTTAAGCTGTGTTTAATTAAACTGATAAGACTAGATTTGTAAAGGCACACACCTGTCTATAAGACCTCACAGCTCACAGTGCATGTCAGACCAAATGAGAATCATGAGGTCAAAGGAACTGGCCAAGGCGCTCAGAGACAGAATTATCTCAAGGCACACATCTGGCCAAGGTTACAAAAGAATTTCTGCAGTACTCAAGATTCCTAAGAGCACAGTGGCTTCCATAATTCTTAAATGGAAGAAGTTTGGGATCACTAGAAATCTTCCTAAACCTGGCCATCCAGCCAAACAGAGCAATCGTAGGAGAATAGCCTTGGTGAGAGAGGTAAAGAACAACCCCAAGATCACTGTGGCTGAGCTCCACAGATGCAGTAGGGAGATGGGAGAAAATTCCACAAAGTCAACTATCACTGCAGCCCTCCACTAGTCAGGCCTTTATGGCAGAGTGGCCCGACGGAAGCCTCTCCTCAGTGCAAGACATATGAAAGCCCGCATAGAGTTTGCAAAAAAACTCATGAAGGACTTTCAGACTATGAGAAATAAGATTCTCTGGTCTGATGAGATGAAGATAGAACTTTCTGGTGATAATTATAAGTGGTATTGGTGGAGAAAACTAGGCACTGCTCATCACCTGCCCAATACAATCCCAACAGTGAAACATGGTGGTGGCAGCATCATGCTATGGGGGTGTTTTTCAGCTGCAGGGACAGGACGACTGGTTGCAATTGAAGGAAACATGACTGTGACCAAGTACAGAGATATCCTGGATGAAAACCTCTTCCAGAGTGCTCTGGACCTCAAACTTGCCTGAAAGTTTACCTTCCAACAAGACAATGACCCTAAGCACACAGCTAAAATAACAAAGGAGTGGCTTCAGAACAACTCTGTGACCATTATTGACTGGCCCAGCCAGAGCCCCTGAGTTATGATGCATTCAAACTGCGGGGCTGGGTATCTGGCACCTGCGCAGTGAGCATCTATCCCTGCGCCTGTCCCCATCTCCACCTCCTCCTGTTTCCTCCCTTGACAGCGTCTAGTGAGCTGAGCTCCCCACATGCAGGATCTCACTGCGCAGGCGCCAGCCAGATACCCAGCCCCGCAGTATGAATACATCATAACACACAGCGGGGCAGGACCTGGGGCCTCGCGGCGAGAGCATTACATCAAGGCATGATGTCAGTTCCCGGGAAGCGCGCACGGCATATACCCGAGAACTGTTGGCAGAGTGCAGGCACTGGCATATAAGGAGCAGAGGAGGTGGCGCAACAAGAAACTGATTGACGGCTCTAAGACGCTGTACACCGGGGGAGAAAACATACCGCCCAGACACAAAAGAGGTGTGGCGGGGAATTTTTAAAAGTATGGATTTCAGCATTACTAGGGATCAGAAACATATGCAGCCTTAGTGCTGCTGAAGGTGGCTCTTTTACTTAAAAATGCCCTGGCTGGGTGACAGGTTCCCGTTAAATGCCATACACACTTCTAGATCGGAGGTTGTAATCCGTCCTACCATTTGTGTTCCTCAGTTTTACGTTGTTATACAAATGCTGAGATCTAAATGTTTATATGCATTACACTTTACAAAATGTTGCACTGCAACTCTGTATCCAGTTCAGATATGAAATATATGAAATATATTTTTTATTTGCATTGAAATGTAAAATTTATCAAAGAAGCTCAGGAATTATTTCTGAGTAGAGTCATCTCTTGCTATATCAATTGACATATGTGTCATTTTTGCTATTAACGTTACGTGGGATTGTTTTTCTTCTGTTTAAAATTGTTCTTTTGGGAAATCCTCCCATTATTCCTCTCAGTGCTTTGTTTCTCTATCAGGCCCTACACAATTACTACAATGTGCAAATATAATTTATTTCAAGTAGAATTCAATCAGCCACCCCAAGCACAGAAATATACATGTTAGAAAAATAACACAGAAAGTTCCATTGTAAAAGGCACAAGGGAATTTTATGACTTCTTAAAACAAATATGTTGCAAGGTATAAATGCATCTTAGGTTTGGTCAGGTGAAAGAAAAAAAACAACAGATTTATAGATCTGGAGCACTATATAAGTAAAGGTTACATCGCACCACCAACATGTGTACTCTCCAGTGGGTATGGAAAGTATTCAGACCCCTTTAAATTTTTCACTCTTTGTTTCATTGCAGCCATTTGGTAAATTCAAAAAAGTTTATTTTTTTCTCATTAATGTACACTCTGCAACCCATCTTGACTGAAAAAAAAACACAGAAATGTAGAATTTTTTCACTTTTCGTACCCACTGTAGAATGTGGTAGCTCTCATCCAGATATCCTCATCTGTCACCAAGTTATAACATAGGCAACATTTTTAAAGGGCACAATGCATAGATCTGTATGGAGGAGTAGCCCAAAATCCCTGCTGCAGTATGTTCAATCTTGGACAAGAATGTCTGACCTCTGTAATTGCAAACAAAAGTTTCTGTACCAAATATTAAGTTATATTTGTTATTATATATCAAATACTTATTTCATGCAATAAGATGCAAATTAATTGTGTAAAACACTGGGGAACGCAATTTTTTAGGAGTTAGGTCAGACAACTGTTCTTAATTAATTTTTGGATGCTGAATCCAGAAATGATCTCAGTTTTTCTCTATCACGTCAAGTTTTTGAACTATAGGATTTTTGTCTTCTCAAAAATATATAAACTACTGTACCTAAAAAGTTGTTTTTTTTTTAAATAGTACAAATATGAACAAAAAATGAAATATATAAGAAATAGGCATGACAAATATGTTTTTTAACACTATCATGTTTTTTACAAAGGATATATATATATATATATTATATATATGCAAGTATTTAAGGTAAAAATGTACATTTATAGCTTTTTCTGGAGTGTTTAACTTGAGGACAATCACGTTTGATGCTCCAGCAATAGTCAGCCATCATATGTACATCCCATCTACCCTGGTAACGGTCTTCCATAACCTTCAAATCTTGGTGAAATCGTTCACCTTGCTCATCGCTAACAGCACCAAGATTTTCCAGAAAGTTGGCAAGATGGCAATGCAGAAAATGTAGTTTAATACTCATGTTGCAACCAAGCGCTTTGTAGCTCTCCAATAGTTTCTGAACAATTTCTTTGTAATTACTTGCACGTGTATTTCCAAGAAAGTTCTTGACAACGTCTTTGAATGATAACCAAGCATTCTTCTCAAGATCTGACATAGTCCCGGTGAAATGTTCATCTTTGATGAGCTGTCGAATTTGTGGACCATCAAACACACCAGCCTTGATTTTTTCAATGGACAGTCCAGGAAGTGCCAACATGATGTACTTAAAACAGTCGCCGTCAGTTGACAATGCTTTTACAAATTGCTTCATGAGACCTAGTTTTATGTGCAGAGGTGGGAATAGTATATTCTTCCTGTCAACAAGTGGCTGATGTAGAATGTTAGGATCTCCAGGTTTAAGACCAGATCTTGGAGGCCAATTCAACTCAACCCAATGCTTTTCTCGAGCTCTGCTATCCCACATACAGAGAAAGCAGGGATACTTTGTGTACCCACGTTGCTGACCAAGAAGGAAGCAAACCATTTTAAGGTCAACACAGATGATCCAATTGTGTATGTCATATTTCAATAACTCAATAACTCTCTTTACATCTCCATGTTCTTCACGAAGAGAGACAGAATGCCCAATAGGGACTGCACCTAATAAATTGCCATTGTGTAGAAGGACACACTTTAGACTCCGCTTTGAGCTATCAATAAACAGTCGCCATTCATTTGGATTGTACATTGAAAGCCCTAATTCTTGTAGTAAACCAGGAATATTATGGCAAAACACAAAACCGCTGTCACACCGAAAGTACTGCAAAAATGTACTTTCTCTAGTACGAAAGTATGATACCTTCGCTCCTTGTTCAAGTAACTGTTTCTCATGCAGCCTTGATGCTAGTAATTCTGAAGCTTTTTTTGATAAGCCCAATTCACGTGCTAAATCATTTAACTCGTGCTAATCAAATCCCTTACGAACTGAATCCTTGTGAATTTCAAATTCTGCATCATTGCTGTCACTGTGTTCGTCAACATCACTCAGAACTTCTAGAGATGGTAGCTGTTCGAAAACTGGCACTGGAATTTCAGCTGAATGAGGCATTGGTCTGATAGCTGACGGTAGATTTGGATATTCTATTTTACTTTTATTTTTCCTGTTAAATCCTGATGTTTTCACTAAACAGAAGTAACAGTCTGTGGAATGACTTTTTTGCTCTCTCCACACCATGGGGATACCAAATGCCAACTTTTCACGTGTTCCTTTGGTCCACATCCGTAAACTCTCGACACACTGCTTGCACACTGTGTGAGGGGCCCATGGCTTATCTTGATCACCAATTTTTACTTAATATAAAATATGCAAAATATGCTTGTTTCACAAATGCACTGATGTTTGCCCTTTGAACTGGAATAGTGAAAACACCACAAATATAGCAGAAGGAGTCAGGGTTGTTTAGGCATTTACGACGAGAGGAAGAAGGAGCAGACATGATCTGAAACAAAGGAAATATGTACATAAGTAAATAAACACTGAGATGGAAAGTTACAAGCTTTGAAAACTAACAAAGAAAAAAATCATAAAAGATATATAAATTACAACTAAGCGCCCAATGTAAAGAGAAAAGCTATCACAAATCCTATTTATTCCTACTATGATACATTTTTTGTGTAAAGATATTGATAATTATGACGTATTGGGAGCTGTACACACCTCTCACCACACTGTCTCAGTTGTGACTACTCTTACAAGTTGCCACGTAGCTCTATATGAGTCGAATTGTACTCAGATAACAAGTCTTATTACAGAAATCAGTGCAATTGTGCTTCTATGGCAGGTAAGTTGAGGAGGAAAAACTTGACGTGATAGAAAAAAACTGACTACATTTTTGGAATCAGCATGCCAATTTTAGTATAAATCAGCTCAAAAACCTAACTCAACAGAAAATTTTTTTAAAATTGTTCCCCAGTGAAATTCATATAATGTGATTTTCTGGTTTTTATTTTTAGACTCTGTCTGTCACAGTTGAAATGTACCTGTTCTGTCTCTGACATTCAATTTATAATCTCTGATTATTTGCTTGTAAATTATTTGCTGTAATTTACATAGACTGTATTTGTTTTCAGTGTTTTGGCTCCCTCTAGTGACCAGAGTCATTACCACAGTCTTATTGTGCTGTTTTACTTTCACTTTCAATGAATCTTTTCCCTCCTTTCACAATGCATTATGGTAGCTTTTGCAAAGGAT